>NC_134583.1:44241830-45478496 GCF_037038515.1 Microtus pennsylvanicus
CAAAGCTACAACAGATAAAAGACCTCAGGAATGTACATCTAATTGACACTACATTGCATTAATCAATAGCTGCACTTTTTGCACACTGTGCCTCTGACAGTCCTGAACAAGAAGGGCCTCCTGTTTAAGCTGCGGTAACCTTTCTGACTATGGATCATCGCTCCTTCTGTGGCAGATTTTTACAGTTCCTCTAATGCATTTAGGACGACTGTCTCAAAGTAACCTGCAGCTTTCCTGACAACTCCTCGCTCTCTCTCCTGCTAAGAACTGTAGCCCTTTTCTGCTGTTTTTTAAAAACCTTCTGCTACCATATCCACCACTTCCACCACCTGATCCATAGCCCACCATAGGGACTGCCTGAGCTTCTTCCACCAAAACTGCCCCCTCTCATGGGTCCATAATTTGATTGCTGTTGTCCACTATAATTTCCAAAGTCATTATAGTTTCCACCACCATAGTTACCTCCACCAAAATTTCCTCCTTCATTGTAACCGTCATATCCTCCTCCTCCACCACCACCATATCCACCACCTTGGTTTCCATAGCCTGGTCCACCACCACCATAGCCTCCCCTACTGCTGTAACCAGGACCACCACCCTAGTTGCCACCATCACCTCCAAATCCATTATATCCACCATCACCACCTCCATAACTACCTCTGCTGCCACCACCTCCACCACCATAGCCTCCTCTTCCACCAAAGTTTCCACCACGACCAAAATTACCTCCACCACCTCCAAAGTTCCCTCCATGACCCATGAAATTGCCAGATCCACCTCCACGGCCTCTCTGTGATCCAGCAGACTGCATCTCTTGTTTCGAAAGGGCCTTTTTCACTTCACAATTATGCCCATTAATAGTGTGGTATTTCTGAACAACAATTTTATCAACTGTGTCGTGGTCATCAAAAGTCACAAAAGCAAATCCTCTCTTTTTCCCACTCTGCCTGTCTTCCATAACTTCTATGGTTTCAATCTTGCCATACTTTTCAAAGTAGTCTCTCAGGTTATACTCTTCTGTATCCTCTTTAATACCACCAACAAAGATTTTCTTCACTGTTAAATGGGCACCAGGTTTTACAGAATCCTCTCTAGAAACGGCTCTCTTTGGTTCCACCACACGCCCATCAACTTTGTGTGGCCGAGCACACATTGCAGCATCCACCTCTTCAGCACAAGAGTAAGTCACAAAACCAAAGCCCCTGGAACGTTTTGTTTGGGGATCTCTCATTACCACACAGTCTGTAATTGTACTCCATTTCTCAAAATGTTCTCTTAAGCTATCATCTGTGGTTTCAAAGCTCAGACCACCAATAAACAGTTTCCTCAACTGTTCTGGTTCCTTTGGATCATGGCCCTCCATTTTGAGACCGGACTCGCCTCTTCTGAAGGAGAATTTTTAAAGTAGGGTTTTGGGAATTCCATCAGGAAAGTTTCCAGTTGGGGATATTGTTAATGAGTCTGTTGCATCTGAATAATAGTCTTTACTAGTTACTTTCATCAAAATACATTTATCTGATTTCTCTTTATCAAGAATAGAGGCGGTAAGCTGAGTGTCAGGTTTAGGGTCATCTTCACTAGGACATCCTTGAATAAATTACACTATGTAAACCAAGTCCATGCTGTAGATTGCAGTTAGTAAGCAAATCTGTGTTGGAATATAGCTGCAGACATGCACTAACATGTGGCCCATGCCTACTTTTACACTTTAACAGAGAAAGGCACTAATTTAAAAAGAAAATGAATCAATCACAAAGCATAAGATATTCATGTTCTAAGATTTTCATTAAATATGACGTTATAAATGCCAACTTCACATATGGTTTATACTTTCCTTTGGTCTAGAACCAAGATGATTATTGTCTTAATTATACAAATATATTGGGAGAATAAATTACTATGCTCCTTTAATCCACACTTGCCTCCTGCCCTGAACTACCGCTGCTCAAATGATTCAACACAGAGACAAATGGTCCTGTGTGGAAGGTAGACCAAGTCATTTGCTAAATGGAAGATGGCAAGGTTTAATGTAGCTGATTTGTCACAGAAGTTTGCCCTTAGTGGATTCTACTTCTGAGAATACTTTTTCTTTAGGAAATAATTACCCCTGAAACTGACATATTCTAATATCATTTTGAGTGTTACAAATACTAATAAAATATTAGGTAGCATAATTTTAGGTTATAATATTATTTATTATAAAAGATGATTTTATTACAAATGACTATCGAATTTATTCATAATATTTTACGAGTGCAAATAATCATCCTTGCTTGGCTGTTATTATCCTCAGAGAACAGATTAATTTCACTACACAGAAAATATAACCCATTCTTTCATGTTGGCTTCAAGGAACAGCTCTTCTCATTCTACGTTCTTCATCTTGCTTGGAATCCCAGGGCTGGAGAATTATCAATTTTGGGTTGCCTTTCCATTCTGTGTCATGTATATTTTGGCAGTGACTGGGAATGTCACCATCCTACACATAATTCGGATTGACCACACGCTACATGAGCCCATGTACCTCTTCCTGGCCATGCTGGCTACCACTGACTTGGTCCTATCCTCTTCCACACAACCTAAAATGCTGGCCATACTCTGGTTTCATGACCATAAGATTGAATACCATGCCTGCCTCATTCAGGTGTTCTTCATACATGCCTTTTCTTCTGTGGAGTCTGGGGTGCTCATGGCTATGGCCTTGGATCGCTACGTGGCCATCTGCTTCCCACTCCGACATTCCAGCATCCTGACCACGTCTGTAGTCATCAAACTGGGGACAGCTGTGATGGTCAGAGGGCTGCTGTGGGTGAGCCCCTTCTGCTTCATGATCTCCAGGATGCCCTTCTGCCCCAACAAGGTCATTCCCCAGTCCTACTGTGAGCACATGGCTGTGCTCAAGTTGGTGTGTGCTGATACCAAAATCAATCGTGGATATGGGCTCTTTGTGGCTTTCTCTGTGGTTGGCTTTGATATAATTGTCATCGGTGTATCTTATGTGATGATTCTGAGAGCTGTGCTGAGATTGCCCTCAGGTGAAGCCCGCCTCAAAGCGTTTGGTACATGTGCTTCTCATATCGGTGTCATTTTAGCCTTATATATTCCAGCCCTTTTCACCTTCCTCACTCACCGATTTGGCCACCATGTGCCCCGTGTTGTGCACATCATGTTTGCTAATGTCTACCTGCTGGTTCCTCCCATGCTCAACCCCATCATCTATGGAGTCAGAACCAAACAGATCAGGGACAGAGTTATCCAAGGATGTTGTAGAAAAGGCCCTTGAACCAGGGATCACAGCATCTGTGCTTCCGTTTGTACCCACAGAGATGAGGAACAGTTCCAGGCTCTTACCTACCATTGCAAAGCCATCCCTATGGCTTATGTGCAGGATGAAAGTTTTCCAGAACAAGAAAGAATGAATTTTATGGTAACCACAACTAGAGATCTGAGAGGTGTGATGTATTATACAGAAATAGTTAATGTATACTTTTCATGAAAGAATATTTTACACAAACTTCATTTACTGATACCATCAGTTCTGTGTTCAAGTTGCTATTACACCATATATCTCAATGTTTTTTGGAAAAGGAAAAGTCACTGTGGATATTTATGGAAAAGTTTAATTATAGTCATTTTTACAATGATTTCTTATTCAGCTCTTTATTCATGTCAGAACTTTTGCCCCTTAGACTATGTCATTGATTTCAAAGTTTGGAAACTTTTCACTCATTAAATCAGTAATTATTTTACCAGATTGTCATGGTTTAAATAGACAGTCATACAGTTTTAAAGAAGCTAGACATTTCATCACACAGTTAAAAAATACACATTTTTGCCATGTGGTAATCTATTCATTATAAGATATCCTTTTAAAATTGATATACATTTAAAGTCCTGCTTGAATACTGATATATAAAATAAATAGGGAACATACTAAACATCCTGTAGCAATGGAGTGTGTGTTACATGCCAATAACATGGCATCACAGACCCGGAGGCAGGAACATTTGAGGTCAGTCTGGACTATATAGAAAAACTTTATCTCGATAAAATAAAACAAAAGAAAAGAGGAGGGAAAAAAAGAGGTAAGGAGGCAGAAGGAGGGGAATAGAAGAGGGAAATGGAAGGGAGACTGAGAAGGAAGGAGAGAAGAAAATGAAGGGAAGAGGAAAATGAATGAAACCATGGGAAGAAATGCAATTTAATACTAAGTTTTATTTTATTTATTATAGAATGTAAAGAATTACTGATATGCTATTAAATTTTAGGGAAAATAAATTTAATTTCCTTAATTCTCGATGCTAGTTATAAATGAATACATATGATTATGTGTTTATTTAATAAAAAACTCCCAAATGCTAATAATATTCACTGTTTTTCAAAAGGCTTATAACCTTCTAGTTTTCCTTTTCACAATAGCAGTTTTAAAAACTTATTTTTAGTTCTTAAAGTTTAATTTTGCTATTAAAATAATTAAGATAAGGTTCACATAATCCTGCTATGTAGACATACAAAAGAGGTATATAAAATAAACATTTCACTAATAATAAATTACAAAGATGTTTATTTTAAGACAGTTTTTGATATACATGCAATTTTGCTAGTGATTAAAGACAAGAGAATTTTTACATTCTAAATTCTAAAAAAGGGCACTTGGTTCAATTTTTGGCATTACTGAAACTTGATGGGAACTGATGGGACCCATAGAGGGACATTATGTCATTTGGTGTGACATTTCATTGGGAGTCCCAGCTTATTTCTCTTGGTTTCTAATCTGGCATGAAATGAACAGGCCTCCAGTAGACCCTCTTACCATGATGAATTGGCTCAAAGCAACACAACCAAGTGAACAGAACCTGACCCCTGTATCCACTTGCCAAAGTAGGACTTTCTTCTTCTTTAGTTGTATCCCAGGTAACTTGTTACAATGATAAAAAACCTGATGAAAAAAAAGCAATCTCCACCCCCCCCCTCACACACACACACTAAGGAATTTTAGGTGTGCATTATTTTTCTATGTAGCCTTAAGTCTAGAGGATAGGGATTCATTCTCAAGTGGCAGGAAACACCAGACTGACTATTCAAAAGCGAGAATAGTATATTGACCAGTGATAATGTATTGAGCATCCATAGATGTGAGGAAAAATAGACCATGCATTGGACTCAGATTTTATCTTCTAGTTAAGAGAAATAGATGTGAAAACAATACAAATGCAATATATGTGGTCCCACTCATAGAGTGAGAAAATTTTTACTCTGGCAATAGAGTAAAATAAGTGAAAAATTATAAAAGAAATCCAGAAATGTTATGTAAAATAATAGCCACTTGAAAATTGTAACCATTCCACATCTTATAGAAGGTAGTTTTATTTCATCAGATATATAAAAGTGAGAAGGACATGTGTCAGCATTTGCAAAGACATGAACCACAGGAGTTCCAAAAGAAACAGTAAAAGTAGTTACAGACAGACAAAAATCCAGCAAAGCCTAACACAGTGGCTGTGTTCTGAGGAGCTTGCATTAAGTTTACACAATATGAAGATATCCCTCACTGTTTCCACCAAGAAATCGTGAGCGAGGGCATCATGATGGAATTTTTCAGAAATCTTCAATTTCAGGAAAATGAAAAGAAATTCTTAAAAGGGATCTGAATTTTGCCAAGCAATCTGTGTATTTTCCTTTTCCAGGTGGATCTACGCATGTTTTTCTTAGGGTTCACCTTGTTACTTAGCTTCTCTAGGATCATGAACTATAGGCTCAATACCCCTTGCTTTATAGCTAGTATCCATTTCTGAGTGAATATATACCATGTTCATCTTTCTGGGTCTGGGTACCTCACTCAGAATGTTTTTTTCTAGTTCCATCCATTTACATGCAAATTTCATGGTGTCATTTATTTTTACTGCCAAGTAGTACTCTAATGTTCAAATGCCACATTTTCTTTATCCATTCTTCGATTGAGGGATATTTATTTTAAGCATCCTTCTTCATCTGGTGTCAAAGTGGAGGATTCAGACTCTACAAACTACCAGGTGGACAGACTAAAGGCCTAACCAGTTTATAGCCCAGAATGCCTCCCACCACGGCAGAACTAATTGTGTGCTGTGACTTGGAAATTTCCCATAGCTTGTGAACATTCCCTCCCTCACTGCTGCATTCCTTGCTGCATGGCAACTTATGCAGCTTCTGGTTTGTGCTACCTGCCCATGAGTTCTGGACTTCTTGCATGGAAATGATTTAATTGCTTTTAATTTGTCAAGCAAAGCATATTTCTCAGTATTTAACCAGTATCAAGTTGGGAACTAAAGCAGCTCAGGACCATTCATGTTGCCACCAGTTGCCTTACTGTTAGTTGTGACTCTGCAACCACAACACCTCCTGGACAGTAAAGATTATTATACCTAAAACAATTTACTGGATCTCATAACAGGTAATTAATAAATCAATAAACTTGAAAGTTATATAATGGCAGACTATATTTACATTAGAACTTTTAGTAGCATTTTGCTACTACTATGGATTGTATTCTGCAAGGTTTACATGGTGATACATTCATTTATTGGATATTGGGACTCAGTTTTTTTCTTCATATTATATACTCAAGAAAACAATTTGATAACAGAGCTAAGAATTAGGTACTTTTACAAATGATGCAGTCTTTACAGACGAATAATAAACAGCTTGCTAACCAGATTAATACCATTGAAAATCAAAAGTTACCTGAAAAAAATTAGTAGTATTGAAAAGGGTAACATTAATTTGACAGACAAAATTGAATCCATATCTGAGGATACTGAGAAAATATCTGAGTTTATGCTGCTGAATTTGATAATCAAAATTTGTTAAAAAGTTATAAGTTAGTAATAGAGTATCTCCCCAGGATGGCTATCTGCATGCTGTTCAAGTAATGTTCTAGGAAGTGGTGTTATCTTTAAAAGAAAAACTTCAGACTGTGGAATCACATGTGCAGAATGAGAACCAGAGGTCAGGTGACCCAATGAAATTGGTAGAAACATATACAGGCCAGGGATTCAGGCTTTACAAAATATAATAGTAAAAAGATTTGAAATGATTCAGGAAATTATTGGAGCTGATGAACAAGGAAAGAAGGCACAAGGGCAGGATTCAACATTGCCAGTAGCTGCCAGAGATGACTTACACAGGGTTTTAGCTTTCTACCTGTAATCTACTCTGACAAAGCATCATGTTCTAAAGGCCCAAAAGGATCCAAAAAAGGTAGATTTATACCTATAGGAATAAATGATCTAAAAGAAATTAAACAAGCTGTCATAACTTATGGCTTGTATTCTACATTTGTTAGGGAGATGATAAAGACATGGGCTTCTAACACTAAGGCTAGACCACATGACTAGCTTCAGTTAGTTTCAACAATCCTGGATGATAAGCCTCAATTGATATTTAAATGTTATTTCAGGGAAGAGGCAAAAATTTTAGAACAACAGGGGAAAGCAAAAGGACTTGAGACTTCCCAAGGTCAGATTCTTGGTGAGGGAATTTATGCTGACCCACAGGTTCAAAGTCTTTACAATGAACAAATTTTGTCCTTATGCCACAAAGCAGCCTTAAATGCTTGGGACAAGATTTAAGAACTAGGAAAATAAATTGAAACACATACAAGGGTTAAACAGGATCAGAGCGAACCCTTTAGTGACCTTTTCAAAGATTAACTAAGGCTGTACAAATAGGAATAACAGACCCAGATGTTAGACAAGCACTTATGAATCTCTGGCTTTTGAAAATGTAACTTAGAATGCAAAAAGATACTTGGGTCTTTAAAAGTTAGATCAGCACCTACAGATGAATGGATCCTGCATATAGTGAACATTGAGATATATGACTATAATACTGAATTCTGGGTAGGAGAAACAATTTCCACAGGAATGAAGAGAGAGCAAAATACCAAATGTTTTAATTGTGGTAGAATAAAACATCTGAGAAGGGATTGTATTATTTCTAGGGATAATATCTCCTCTGGGAATGGCAAGAATAGGAGGACTCTGCCTTCAGGTATATGTAGAAGGTGTGGCAAAAGCTGTCACTGGACCAATGAATACAGATCAACAAATGATAGACAAGGAAACCTGATACCATCAAGAAACCCCTTGAGGGGCCTCTTAAAGGCCCCCCAAGCCAAAAGTGGTCCAGTCATTCCCAGTTGCTGTGGAGGACATGTTTCACCAGGAAAATTAAAAAATCCTGAGCCTTCTGTAAAAGACCATACTGCTCTGGATGATGGAATAAAACATGGAGGATAAATCAAAAATTCCAATAGGAAATAAGAAATGTATATTCTGGCAGACTTCTATAAATGGTCAAAGACCAAAGCTAAGAGTGTGTATAAATGACATTGTAATTGTTGGTTCAATAGACACAGGTGCGGATGTGAGTATCATTACTCCAGAATCTTGGCATCCAAATAGGCCTCTTCAAGAGGCAGATGTTCAATTACTAGGAATTAGAACCATATCTGAAATTAAGCAAAGCATGAGATGGGTTGATTGCATAGGACCAGAACATCAGAGAGGGAAGCTGAGGCCATATGCAGCTGATATTGCAGTGAATTTATGGGGTTGTGACCTGCTGCAGAAATGGAATACCCAGGTTAACATTCTTGCAGTCCCAGGAACTCGTAATTCTGGGAATAATATTATAAGTTACTATACACAAAAGTCACCAGCCATTCAGGTTGTACAATGTAGACGAGGAGTGGCGGGCTTCGTTCCCACCCAGCTCCCGCATTCCTAGCTTTATACCCGAAATAACAACATACAAATTGTATTCATTTAAACACTGCTTGGCCCATTATCTGTAGCCTCTTATTGGATAATTCTTACATCCTGCTTTAACCCATATTTAGTAATCTGTAAGCACCATGAGGTGGTAGCTTACCGGGAAGGATTCTAACCTGCGTCTGTCTCAGAGAGGAGAGTCATGGCGACTGCCTTACTTCCCTTCTTCCCAGCATTCTGTTATGTTTACTTCGCCTACCTAATTTTCTGTCCTATCAAAGGGCCAAGGCAGTTTCTTTATTAACTAATGAAAGTAACACATAGACAGATGACTCTCTTCCATCAGTACAAGAACACAAAGCAACTAGCAAACCTTTAGAGGTACCAACAGCCCTGCCTTTAAAATGGTTAACTGAATCCAATATGGGTTAAACAGTTGCCTCTAACTGAAGAAAAACTGCAGGTTTTAGAACAGCTGGTACAAGAGCAACTAGATGCTCACCATATTGAAGAACCAACCAGCCCTTGGAATTCTTCTGTATTTGTTGTTAAAAATAAATCGGTAAATGGAGAATGGTGACAGATCTAAGAGCTGTCAATAAGGTAATTCAACCTTTGGGCTCTCTAAAATCTGGAATTCCTCTGACTTATTTATTGCCAAAAGGATGGCCTCTTAGAGTTATTGATTTAAAAGATTGTTTCTTCACTATGCCTTTACAAGAAAAGGACAGAGAAAAATTTGCATTCACAGTGACTACTTATAATAATTCAACCTAATAGGAGATACCAGTGGACAATCCTTCCACAGGAAATGCTCAATATCCCATCCTATGCCAATACTTTGTAAGTCAGCCATTGGAAATAATATGTAAAAAATTTCCTAAATCTATAATTTACCATTACATGGATGACTTGAGGACACAATTCTACACTCTTTTCTAGTATTTTCTTTGTAAAATGTATGTCTTTGGACCTGGGTGGGTATTACACAGTTACAAAACATAGGCATATGAGTGAATTCACTGTCATGCTTTACTCTCAGATTCAAGAGATTCTTCTATTTATTCTTCTCTTATTCTTTAATGAAAACATGAAATATCACAATATATAGAATAATGTTTTTGCACTGAGACATGATAAACATCAGAGGAAATGTATATACTAGTTTTCCTGATCTCATAATGGTACCTTCTATACACATAACAGTATCACATTGTGTACCTTAAGTACAACTATAACTCATCATACTCTGTTACTGAAGACACCACATATCTGAGTTATAGAACAGAGAGAAATCAATAAGGTACTGATCTGAGAGCTTCATTCCTCCTGCCTAGTTTGATTTTATCTAGAAGATGCTAGGCATAATCGTACTCATCTGGGAACTCTATAAGCTATAACAATGATTATCTTGGCAAGATATGCCTTCTGCTGAAATAAAGGCTCAAATGTTGTGTAAGTAAATGACTCTTTTCAGATCAGATTTAAGGTCCTTTCAACTAGATAGAGCTCATGCCTGGGAACATTAATGGGGCCAAGAACCTGTGGCTAGATTTGCCATAGGCCCTAGGGATGAACCTACTGTTATTCTGCTAAGTGGGCATAGTGTTACAATGAGTTCTGATGCTCATTGCTATGCCTGCAGATTAGTGCACCCATCGACTCACATCAGAGAAGTTTCTGTTTGCAGTAGATGGCAATTAATACAGAGACCCATAACTGGTCAGTGCTCAGAGAATGAGAGATCATGGAGTAATAAGTCCATATGGGCAATCTAGAGAGCAGCCTTCCCCACAAGACTCAGGGATCATCACAGAGAGAGTGGAAGCATTGCATGAGTCAGAGGTGATGACTGATAACTACAGGAAATGGGGTTTACTCAGACACAATAGTGCACGTATGAACTCACGGTGGTGTAGCATAATGCACAAGAAACAGAGCACAGCAATATGGAGAGCCAACCATTTATGAATGCTTTGGCTTCCTTTATCATCCAGTACTCCTGGGACCCACTGTTCATTTGAGATAATATTTTAATATCTTTTGGGAGTCCATAGTGGTACCTTTCATTTTTATACAAGCTGTTTCTTCTTTGTTAGTTTCCCCAGAGAGATACACATCTTACATATAATCTCACAGTTCAGTTGAAACTTACTATAAAGGCTATAGGTCCCTTGATAGCCTGTTCTACTATCTGCTAGCAAAGACATCGGAAGTTACTGCTTCTACACAGCCCTGGAAGATAGATGAGGATGTTCACTGTGTTGTCTTTGTATTTTGTTTATTACCTACACACAAATATTCAGATAAGGTAATAGTATACTCTACTCTATTCTTTGGGATCCATATAATATTATCAAGCTATACATTGTAATTATTTTATAGCTATATATTGTAATTATTCCTCTCAGATATAGTTGCAAGTCATGAAATTAGATATTTAACAGAAGAAAAATTGCCTGAGAAGAATGATACATTATACATTACAATATATTTACTAGGATAATGCAAATTTCATGCTCAATTTGACTGAAAACCTTAATAAGGTAAGTAACATTGCTACTCTTTGATTTTAGTTATCCTATAAATTAATTAAGTAATTTATAATTTTAAATGAATAGAGCTTTAAAACACTTATGCCTGTGGAACCATCTGCCTGTCTAATTCTGTCTTCTACCTTGTCCTCAAACTAACATCCACCACTCCATACTATTTGAAAAGGAGCAAATCTACATTCATGATTCCTTGAGAGATCTGTAGCTACTGAGGGAAAACTCCCTGGAATGACTCTCCACCAGTCTACCAAGTTGACACAGCCTGGCATCAATGAAAATGCTAACCGCATCTTTCTGGGGTCGATTTGCTCTCTTTACTGTGCTCAATCCCACGATGCTTTCAGACTCAAGTATCAGTAGAACTCTCTCCTTTATATTCACCACCATCTACTGGACCTAAAACTGCAATTTATAAATTTGTATGTTTCTCTAAATTCTCCCATTTTCATAACATATCCGTACCTCTTATAGCTTCTTTCAGTCCCAACCTATTTCTGTCATTGCCCTAATTGCTACATTTCTGAAAATGACATAACCTACACCACCACCTTTCTACTCCCACTCCCTAAGGCACTGCTGCAGAGCAGCAGTTTCGGGTGGCAAGGGCACCAGCTTTCCTCCAGATGACTACCATACTCTGAACTGAACTCGAATGTTTTAATACACACTACACTTGGCAGCTCATGCAGTTCAGCTCTGTTATTAACATGTACATGGGGAAGCCATGGCCTCTTTGTTTTTATGATTCTCATAAAGATTCAGACTTTCCATGGCTTAGGAGATATAACCCTTCCCTTAAACTTCCACAATACTCTGTCTTCATTAATTTTCTTTTTATAACCTATTCTCCTTGTCTGTTCTTCTATTCTGTGTGATTAAAATGATTGATTTCTAGAGATCTAAGTCTGGAGTGTCACACAGGCAGAACAAATACACAAGTATATTTACGTAGGTTTTCCTTGCACACTTTATACACAGCATATTCGAATCCAATGCACTTCTTTTTCTGATTTCTAGGAACTGAGTCTCCCACACTGAAACCTTCCTATTTTCTACATTCCCAGAAATGACTATCTGTGCACATAATCTGGTGGAACTTAAAAGTATAAAAACAAATTTATAAGTGTGCAGAATTATGTGAGTATATTTTCTCCTTTTAAGGAAAGAAATCATTGTCTTTTCTAAATGCCTCTAGTTATAATTGCTAGATTAATACATTTTAGTGTTTTGGACAAAGAACTTTATTTTCTAGAGTGGTTATTTTAAATCAGAATATTGTCTAAATACTCTTTATGACACTAAAGTTTGTTCCTTATATAAGTATTGTAAAGACAAATGCTACAAAATGCAGGACAACACGGAATTCCTGAGCAACTTCACAATGAAAACACCAACTTTCTTGTTGACTGGTGTTCCTGGCCTAGAGTCTGCTCATGCCTGGATCTCCATCCCCTTCTGCTGCCTTTATGCCACCGCCCTCTCTGGGAACAGCATGATCCTCTTTATCATTGTGACCCAGCAGAGTCTGCATGAACCTATGTACTATTTCCTCTCCATGCTCTCAGCCACTGACCTGGGTTTGACTATTTCTACAATGTCAACCACTCTGAGGATCCTGTGGTTTCATGCAAATGAAATCAATCTAGACTGGTGCATTGTTCAGATGTTTTTTCTTCACGGGTTCACATGTATAGAATCTGGGGTGCTGGTGGCTATGGCTTTTGACCGTTACATAGCAATCTGTAATCCTCTTAGATACACTATAATTCTTACTAATTTTAGAATCATTCAGATGGGTTTCCTAGTGATTACACGTGCTATATTATTAGTAGTTACCCTGCTTTTGCTCCTTAAGCCCGTTTCTTTCTGTAGAGTGATTACCCTGTCCCATTCCTACTGTTATCATCCAGATGTGATTAAGTTAGCATGTTCAGACACTCGGGCCAACAGCATATGTGGATTAGTTGAGGTCATTCTGACCATAGGGTTAGACATTTCTTGCATTATCTTGTCTTATATACTGATCATCCATTCTGTCCTCACTATTGCCTCTTCTGGAGAACGGTACAAGGTCTTCAGCACCTGTGTGTCCCACATTGGAGCAGTTGCTATTCTCTACATCCCTATGTTTAGCCTGTCCCTGGTGCATCGCTATGGTCAGTCAGCCCCCAAAGTAGTTCGTTCTATGATGGGCAATGTTTACCTTATTCTACCCCCTGTGCTCAACCCCATCATCTATAGTTTAAAAACAAAACAAATCCGAAAGGCTATCCTTAGTTTGCTCCATACAAAATAAACAGAGATTGCTCTTAACTTCTGAAAAGCATGGTGTGGTTTTCTTGCTGCAAAAGCAGCTGTGGTCGGAGAATCCCCATTAGATGTGGCAGTTTCCAAGGTGGTTTTGATATATAGCAATTTTACTAAGTATTTAGATGCTTTCTGTTTAAAAGACAAATATTCCATGCTTTTCCACAAGTTTTATATTCTAATAGGGAAATGTAAATAGTAGTGACGAAGAAATAAAACTATTACTCAAAATAACTGACATTTCCTGATAGTTTTTGCTGTTTTATACTAATGGCCCAGAAGATATATTCTATCTATCCTTCAAAACAGCCTAGTGAAGTATATACCATTATTTACAATGCAATTAATATATGGTTAAATGAAGGTCTAGATCCACTTAGTCCACACATCTAACATGGAGCAGAGTTGATATTTTAATCTACAACTCCCATATCCTAGACTCTGTGCTCTGTATTCCACACTTTGCCAAATGTACCCAGGGGAAATGCTACATGGTCAGAAGTATAAGATTCCTTGCCTCATTTCTAAATGTTTAACAGCTTTTTTCAAAACTAGTTTACTTCATTGCCTTCATAGCAATATAAAATATATTGATAAGAATATATAGTTTAGACAAGTGATTATCAAGTGACAGTCAGAAAAAGTTTATAGAATTAGGAATATTTCTTTTTTATTTGATGAATGGAATAGAAATCAGTGTCAAAGACTTCATCAAATAAAATGCAAGGATCTTAAAACAAATGTTACTGGTTTGTTTCTAAATAATTTATTAGGAAATGTATATTATGAAAATTTATATAAGGAAAATGGTTCATTAAGAATTTAATATAATCCATGTTATCTGGATCACAAGAAAATAAACCCAAAGTGGACACATTCACATTAATTTCAGCAAAATTTCATGTTCTGTGAATGTCAATGACTTATAAGACTTCCTTACCAACCAACAAGCTAAAGTCGAAGTTGAGTGTTGATTCTCTGCTGATAAGCAATTTGTACAGAGTTAGACACAAAATATTTATTTCCTAAAAAGTGATTGAGGAAAGTTTTTGGATTTAGGAGACAATGAAAAGCTTAAACTCTCTGATACACAGAGAAAATTAGAGATGGAAACAGTATGGTGATATATATGATGGATGTCACGTGCAACCCACAAAAACTCGACACCAGTGTGCTGGATCCAGGGCACGTCAGCTTGCAAACCCATTTTGTCTACTTTTTTCCAACTATGGACTCATTAAAGAACAACATTCCCCCTTAAGATACTTGATTCATCAGCACACATGTGATGTAGGTGTACTTTACTGTGTTTGTCCTTTCAATAGAGTAAGAGAAGTTAATGGATTAATAAACATACATATTTTTGTTCAATAAAGTCTTCAATTCCTAATATAAGATAACAATGAGGAAGCCAAGGGAGACTTACATAGATCTAATCTACATGGGAAGTAGAAAAAGACAAGATCTCCTGAGTAAATTGGGAGAATGGGGACCTAGGGAGAGGGTTGAAGGGGAGGGGAGAGGTAGGGAGCAGAGCAGAGAAAAATGTAGTGCTCAATAAAAATGAAAATAAAATAAAAAAGAAGACCTATTTCAGATGACTCTGGTTTCAAAGTTTATATTCCCCCATGAATATTGTACACATAATACTTCTTACATTCTTTCACAAATTACTTCCAAAATATCTTCCTGATCCATCTTTAAAAATCCTTACATTTCAGATTGCAAGGCAAACTGGGTGAAATACTGCTTTTGAGTTACCAGTCACAATATTATAAAGTACATTATTTTAATTTTTTGCACATGTTTCACAGACATATTGAAAATTTTATTGAACAGAAATGTGTATGTTTATTAATCCTTTAACTTCTCTTACTCTATAAAAGGGCAAACACAATTAAGTACACCTACATCACATGTGTGCTGATGAACCAAGTATCTTGAGGGGGAATGTCATTCTTTAATGAGCTCATAGTTGGAAAAATGTAGAGAAAATGGGTTTGCAAGCTGATTTGCCCTGGATCTAGCACACTGGTGTCGAATTTTTGTGGGCTAGTTTTCTTTGCTTTATGTTAAAAACCACTTACGAGTGAGTACATGTGATGATTATTTTTCTGTATCTGGTTTACCTCACTCAAAATGATGTTTTCTAGCTCTATCCATTTGCCTGAAAATTTCAAGATAAGGGAAACACAAAGATTCTTCTAAAATCAGAAGAGTCTGAGTGTTGTTAAAATATCCACTATTATTTTCTTAGGTATACAGTGTTCTAAAATTGTTGCCACAGAAAAATTAGAAAGCTTAACTCTTAGAAAACTCACAGGAGAAACAAGACAATTTAAGTTGTAAGAGGAAAATCTGGTAAAAGTCTCACAGCAGAAACTAGCTGTTATATTAGGGTATCCACATAGAAAGATGAAAATAAATCATTTTCTCTGAAAACTAATCACCTCACAATGGATAAATACCTAATAAAGACCCAAAATGTTGAAACTGATAGAGGAAAATACAGAGAAAATATATCAAGATAGAGGCATTAACTGTTCTGGGAAGAATCCACTGTAATAATAAATATGAAGAAAAATGATCACATGAAGTTAGTAAACTTCTGTCCAGCACACTAAATGCTTGGAAGAGTGATGAGAGAGGGAGATATTACAGACTGCACATCACAGGGGTTGATAGCTAGAGTACATGAAGAAGCACAAATATAAACATTACCAAAAATCAAGATGAGCTAATCAAGCAAACAGACAGCTATCAAAATAAGCATAAATGTCAAATAAATGTCTGTTAGTGTTCTGTATTCATAACCATACCAGGTTAATGTGGTACAGTGGATCAAACTCAAGGCTTCTTATAGGTCACACAAGAACAATACTAAGTGAGATACATCCACAGGGCCCTTTGTGTACTTTTGATATATAGTTTTTATGTTACTATTCTTTTTAGTTTCATTTCTATATATTGATTATAGTTCTAAAGCATGAGTAATCACTCTTTTACAGAGAAACATAGGAAGAAGTCAGCATTTTATAAAAATTCATTATTGATTATTTTAAATTAATAATGACATCTGAATCTTCTCACAGTTTTTAAGTGAGACATGGACATAGTTTAGTTTTGTCTGCTGAATATAAAAGTAAGTTTGCTGAAAGTACATAAAATTGAAGTAACAATGTCAGCTATACTGAGTCTGTAGGCTGAAGATGGATGCCCAAACATCGCAGAGGAATTTTGAGTGACTGTCCAAGCAGCCAGAAGTTTCTGTCATTGCTAACAATATTTGAAAGTTGCTTGCTTGCACTTCCTGCTTAGTCAGTTAATGTTATTTCCTTCTCAGGTCTCTGAGGTAGTTGGAAACTAGATAGTTATAGTTTTCCTTGTGTACCAGACACAGAAAGCAAGTTATGATAGAAAGCAAATTAGATACAAGACTTTGTACTCACCAAGATAGGCTAGATATAGAGTATTTTCTTTGAATTTGTAAAATGCAAATGGACTAGACATTGTTGATGAATTTATTGCCTGTATATATTTTTGTATAGTCATTGTACTTATAGTTTTTCTTATTTATAGCCTTCTTTTTATCTTTGACAAAAAGTGGAAATATAGTGATCTATAATATTTGTATTTTAATAAATAAATTTTGTCTGAAGCACAGTCACAAAGCTAAGGTCACTAGTAGTCAGGTAATGGTGACACAGACCTTAGATTTTGGGAGACAGAGGCAGATGGATCTCTGGAAGTTCAACATCACCCTGGGCTACACAAGATCAATAGACTCAAATCCAGGTGGTGGTTCCTCACCTTTAATACCAGTACTAGGGAGTCATGAATTTAGTCCCAGCACTAGAGGGAATATAAAGTGAGAGGAGAGACGGGCTTAGTCAGTTTAGTTTTGTAGTCATCCAGCACTGATAGAGGTATGACTTCTCTAGTGACTTGACTGCCTTGCTTTTCTGGTTTTTGGGTTGAACCCCAGTTTCTGTCTTTGGGTTTTTATTATTTGTGCTTTATAACACACTGTGGAATGTAGTTCTATCTAGATATTTAGTAATTACTTGTTTATTTTACAACATAGTTTGAAGTTTGTAAGTCACTTAAAAGCATTTGGAAACTATTTTAATCATGTAAATTATAAAACTAAATCTAGAAATGATCTTGGATAATTTTCTGTTTTTATAGTAAATACATGTGAGGCAAGCATTCCAAAAAAGTAGTTAAATGCATAGGTTTTTTGTTTTGATATAAAGCTTGATGTGCATGTTTAGTATTAAGCAATAAATAGTATTAATTAATCATTTTACTGCTCTCATATTCACATGTCCTTATGGTGGTTTAATAGTATTTATAGTCTTGAGCATCCATTTGATACATTATTGCCTTACAACTAGTAAACAAAAGAAAACCAAAGAGGGAAATAAAACTATGTCTGCATGATAATAATTGCAGACAACTTAGGGGACACATGAGTTATTTTGATCAATTTTATTAAACTAGTGTCATTTACTAAATGGTTATCTAATACAGTCTACTTAGTTTGCATATCTTGGTAAATTGAAGAATATTCAGTTCATGTAGAGAGTCTATTTCTAAGTCAATAGGAATAGAATTCATTTATGGAATTTAAATTAATTTTTAGGCTGGTCAGTTATGCATAACATACATAAACACATACATACACAAAGGGAAATAATATAAATATCATTAAAATTTTAGTACTAAGCTAAAAAATGATAATTCAAAATTTACTAGTTTATATAAAACTTACATCTCATATCTAGTCTACTTATACTTTAATCCAAATTGTATTTCTGACAAAAATGAAAGGAACTAAGTGTACTGACTTATAAAAGAATAAAACATAAGACTTTAAATTTATTTAATATATGTATATATGTATGTATACAAATATTTTTGAGATATATTTTCATGGAGCCAAAGCTGGCTTCTAAGACACTATGTTGTGAGGGTGATTTTTTTTTTTTTATTGAGAAAAGGAGAAAAAAAAAAAAACAAGTTTCCACCTCCTCCCAGCCTCCCATTTCCCTCCTCCTCCTCCCACCCTTCTCCCCCTCCCCCCACTCCTTTCCCCCTCCCTCTCCAGTCCAAAGAGCAGCCAGGGTTTTCTGCCCTGTGGTAAGTCCTAGGTCCTCCCCCTCCGTCCATATCCAGGAAGGTGAACATCCAAACCGGCTAGGCTCCCACAAAGCCAGCACATTACGTAGGATCAAAACCCCGTGCCATTGTCCTTTGCGTCTCATCAGCCCTCATTGTTCGCCAGGTTCAGAAAGTCCAGTTTTATCCCATGCTTTTTCAGTCACAGTCCAGCTGGCCTTGGTGAGCTCCCAATAGATCAGCTCCACTGTCTCAGTGGGTGGGTGCACCCTTCGTGGTCCCGACTTCTTTGCTCATGTTCTCCCTCCTTCTGCTCCTCATTGGGACCTTGGGAGCTCAGTCCAGTGCTCCAGTGTGGGTCTCTGTCTCTATCTCCATCCATCACCAGATGAAGGTTCTATGATGTCTTCAGTCTCCTGCCTCTTCCTCTTGAGTGCTGGAATTGTAGGTGTGAACTAACATTTGTAGCTCTATTTTTAAATCAAGATTGTTGAAAGCACTTTTTAAGAATTTTGGCTCTAATGCATAATTAAATGGAGGCTTTGAATAGTGTAAAGGTGATATTTGAGGAAAAATCCTAAGCTGTCTGATTGCTCCCAAAGCCAATGTTTGTTAAGTATTCAGTTTCAATTAATCTGTATCTTTCTTAATCAGTTGGTCACTTTTGTTTTGGTTATAAGGAGGCATGAGTCTCTTGAGAGTTGTGGAATATTAATTTAAAATGTGTTACATTTGTTTCTGCTGTGAAACATTTGTTTAATAATGCAAAGGTGTGTTGCATCCTTTTATGCTGCATTTGTTTAACTCTGTGAAGTTGTGTTACTTTGCCTGTCTACAACAACTGATTGGTCTAATAAAGAGCTGAATGGCCAACAGTGAGTCAGCATAAAAGACAGGAAGGACTAGAAGGCAGATAGAATATGTAGAAAGAAATCTGGGAAGAGGGGTAGAAGAAAAGAGAAAAAGAGGAAAGGAGGACTCCAGGGGCCAGCCACCTAGCCACACATCCAGACATAGAATAAGAAGGAAAGAAAAGATATACAGAAATATAGAAAAATAAAATCCCAGTGGCAAATAGTAGACAGGTTAGTTTAAATTAAGAAAATCAGGCAAGAAACAAGCCAAGGTAAGGCCAGGCATTCTTAAGAAAGAATAAGCTTCCACATGTATTTATTTGGGAACTGGATGTCAGGCCCCTCAAAGAGTAAAGAATAAAGAGAAAAAAGACTACATTTGAGAGTTCTTGTGATTTTAGAATTCTAATATTCGAGTAGTGCCAGAGCTGATGGGCCAAGGTGGGGAGGAAAATGTGTCAGAGATGGACAAAGGGGAGGATGGTGTTAGATCAGAAGAAGCATGTAGAAGGACTAAAGGGAACTGAAGGAAAATTTATAGCTAAAGGAGGAAGGAAGTACAGACAGTGGGAAGGAGTGTCGCAAGGGTGACAGTGTAGGTAGTGGTGAGATTCCCTAAGGAGGCCACTGAAGGGTCAGATTATTCCCCACAAATCTATGAAAATAAAAAGGGTCAGCGGAGTTCATGAGCCACAATGTGAACAAAGGGTCAAAAAGATGTGTAAACATGAGCAAGGAAGTCAAGACCTTGAGGGTGGGCCCACTCGGTGGGCCCACCCACTGAGTTGGTGACACTGATCTAATGTGAGCTCACCAAGCAAGCTGGACTGGGACTGATGAAGCATTTGATCAAACTGGACTCTCTGAACGTGTCGGACAGTGAGGGCTGACTGAGAAGCCAAGGACAATGGCACTGGGTCTCGATCCTACTGCATGTACTGGCTTTGTGGGAACCTAGTCTGTTTGGATGCTCACCTTCCTAGACCTGGATGGAGGGGGGAGGACCTTGGACTTCCCACAGGGCAGGGAACTCTGACTGCTCTTTGGACTGGAGAGGGAGGTGGAGGGGGCTGGGAGGAGGGGGAGGGAAATGGGAGGAGGAGAGGAGGTGGAAACTTTTAATTAAAAAAGAAAAGATGTGTAAACAAAGCCTATCCAGACTTGCCCTGGGATGATAAGGATCGGTTGAAGAGCAAGGAAATCCTCACAAGGGGAAACTAACTAATTCTATTGTCAAAGTTGGAGGACAGATCCCATTCAAAACCAGGATTCAGGAAGAACACTCCAGCATGGAAGTAGACACTCTTGCTCAAGTCAGAGTCAGAAAGAAAAACTTCCAGCTCTGCATGGAGCTTCTCAAAAGGAAGCTTGTGTTTTTAGACCAACTGTATGTGCCTGGGATGCTAGCACAACTTATACACTGTACTCAAATCAAGAATGAAGAGCTGTCATCTCTGTGATTCTAGTGATTTTCCCTCAGTACAGTGGTTCAGAAATTGACTTATCAATGGATATCTAGTCAAGAGTTGAAACACAGGACTCAAAAAATGTGAACATAGAGCCATTGGTAGGTGTGGCTATCAGTCCAATTATCATTTCGTTGTTATGTCATGACATCATGAAACTTGTAAAAGAACTGCAAAAAAACTTTATCCAGGGGAGCTCTCGTGGTGATATTAGGGCCCTCATGGGGTAGTAGGGGAGAGCAATCAGGCTTAAGTCATAATAACTGAATAAAAGTAGAATTGAGAGACTGAGAAGGTATAGACAAGTTGGTTGATGGATGAGAAATGTCTAATGTAAGCATCAAAGTACAAGACAGTTTTGGTTTACTGTTGCTGCTTGCTGAATGTGGTCAGGATGACCAATTATCAACCAGACAACTGTAGTGTATAAGTAATCCACTTATGTATCTAAGGTAATATAATATAAACAATGAAGAGGTTTAGTTAAACCAACTTAACTAAACTCTTGCTACAATTGTACAATGTAAAGATGAGTGTGGGGATGGAAATTCAAGGTTTAGTTGAGCTGAGAGTTGGGTAGTTTGCTTGTTTGTTTATTTTACACCCCAATCAAAGTTTTTCTACCCTCCCCTCTTTCCAGTTCCTCCCTTCTTCCTCTTGGCCCCATTTACTCCTCTTCCACTGTTTCTCTTCAGATGCAGGTGGGCCTCCCATGGATATAAGCCAGCCATGGTATATTAAGTTGCAATGAAACTAGTCTCATTGCTGAAAAATTTTTATCATTGTTGAAAGACCTCCCGTCCAGCTTGCTAAGCAGCTTAGCACCAGATGAAAGACCCCCCTCCCCCCGCCCAGCTTGTTAAACGACTTAGCAACACCGGTAACGCCATTTTGCAAGGCTTGTACTGAATATTCAGGGTTTGAACAAAGGGCAGTTTAAAAGCTGCCAAAACGAGATAGAGACACCTGTGGCTGGGCTGGGGGAGGAAAGGGAATACCGAGAATGTGGCTGGGCTTCGTCTGTCCCAGGTGGGGAGGAACACCGAGAAGACACCCTGTCTGCCCTAGATAAGAGCCAAGGCAGCCCATATCTGAATTCTCGGGAACTAGAGACCTTGTCCCTACCTGAACTCGGCCACATTCAAACTAACCAATAAAAACCCTGTAACTGCGCTTCTCGCTTCTGTACCGCGCTTTGTGCTCCCCAAAACATATATAAACCCATTACCCCGACCTGGAGGTGCACAAGTCCTCGGAGAGACTTTGTCGCCCCAGGTGCCTGTGTATCTGAATAAACCTCTTGCTGTTTGCATCCGTACAAGTGGTCTCGCTGTTCCTTGGGAAGGGTCTCCCCAGAGGAAAGACACTCTTGGAGGGTCTTTCATTGTGTGCTAACTGCCATAGAGACCCGAAAGACAGGCCGCTGTCTGTCTGTAGCATGGACCAGAATCTTATATTCTACAGCTCAGTAAGGAAGTAAAATAACTGAACGAAGTACTTTTCCTAATAAAAGAATCATTCTTATTGTTTATTTTAATGTGTTTTGTGTAAAATTGTCATTGTCCATACAAATTTGGTTTTATGAGCTGCAGGAGTATATTTATAGTTGCCAAGACGCTGTGTTGCATGAGAATAGTTTAAATGAAGAGACTAACTTCAGTCACATTTTCTCAAAAATACAGTTTTCACACGAATGTGTATTTTCAGTTTTCAAATAAACATACTGAATACCTGTATCCAGAACTGCTAGGATAACCAAAAACCAGAAAATGGGTATCCCAGAACCTAGGATAAAACCAAACACTACAGGTCTAAAAATTCACCAATAAAATGACTCCTAGTGATATTCTGATATACTCATAATTCATTGCCTTATTCAATTATCATTAGAGGACATTCCTATTGAAGCAGCTGAGAACACAGATAGACATCACAACAGAGGGGAGGGGATTCCTTTGAAACAGGACAAAATGAGATGTCTCCATCAAATCCTCCCTTCAGAGCTCAGGGAACCCCACAGAAGAGGCGGCAGGAAGAGTGCAATGGAAAGATAGAATGGAGAAAAAAACCCTCTGAGTCAACTGAGCAGGGATTGTAAGAACTCACAGAGACTGAAGCCCCAAGCAGAGGGCCTACATAGGTCTGCACTAGGTCCTCTGTGTATACATTATAACTTTCAGCTTAGTATTTTATGGCACATTTGAGTGTGTGAACAAGCAGGTCTGTGATTCTTGTTCCTCTTCTTGGGATCTTTTTCATTACGTTGAGTTTCCTGCCAATGCTGTGATGTGAAGGCTTTTGTTTTATCTTAATGTATTTTTATTTCAGCTTGTTTGCTTGTTATCTCTGAGAAGCCTGTTATTTTCTAATGAGAGACAAAAAGGGAATGGATCAGGAGGAGAGGGGGAGGTGGGGAAAGAATTAGGAGGGGTAAATGGAGGGAAACTGTAATCAGGATATATTTATGCAAACAGAATCTATTTTCAATAAAAGAAGAGATTGATATTACTTATTAGGTAAAAGTAGGAATACATTCTATGCTTGCACTAATGTCTCAGTCTTAAATATTAAATCAAGAAATTTGCAAGGCTGATTCTTAGATCTTGGTGAATATGTGAAAAGACGATACTGAAGAGTTAACATACCATGTGAGTCTTTACCGATTCATTGTGCTTCCTTTTCACCACAAATCAGATTTTCTTGAGATTAAGCATATTTTTCAGCTTTGTTTTTGACACAGTTTCTCTAGTATCACATTTCTTATCTATTCATCACTGGAGGCACAAGCAGGAAAATGTCAGCCATGAGGATCTTGGTTATAGGAGAACTGTGTTTGGCAAAACGGGAGACAACAGAGAGGGAGATGACAGGGACATAGAAGACAAGCACAGCACAGATGTGGGAGACACAGGTGCTGAGGACCTTGAGCCTTTCCTTTGGGATGCAATGCCCAGCACTGCTCTCAGGATCAGTGCGTAGGACAAGAAAATACATGTTATGTCCAGGATACCCGAGAGAGCCACAGATAAACCATAGATGATATTAAACTTGTTGTCTGAGCAGGCAAACTTCATCACATCCTGGTGGAGGCAGTAGGAATGTGACAGCAGATTCTTCTTGCAGTATCTTAGATGCTTTAGAGTTACAGGAAAAGGCAGGATCAGCAAAACATTCTTGAGAGCAAAAGCAAGCCCGATTTGAAGAACCCTGGCACTGGTAAGGATGGAAGTGTATCTCAGAGGGTTGCAGATGGCCACAAAGTGGTCAAAGGACATAATGAGAAGTACAGATGACTCCATAGCTGCGAATTCATGAATGTAAAACTCCTGGGCAAAACACACATTGGGAGAAATTTCTGGAGAACCGAACAAGAAAACCTTGAGCATGGTAGGGAGAGAGGAAATGGATAGTCGTAGGTCAGAGAGAGCTAACATGGAGAGGAAATAATACATGGGTTCATGCAGAGAAGGCTCTGATCTTTTTTTTTGTTTTTTTTTTTGTTTGTTTGTTTTTCGAGACAGGGTTTCTCTGTAGCTTTGGAGCCTGTCCTGGAACTCTGGAACTCCCTTGGTAGACCAGGCTGGCCTTGAACTCACAGAGATCCGCCTGTCTCTGCCTCCCAAGTGCTGGGATTACAGAAGTGCGCCACCACCACCCGGCCTCTGATCTTATAAAGAAGAGGATAGTGCATTTGCCAAGGATGGCTGCAGTGTACAGGAGGCATATGGGGATGGAGATCCAAATGTGTGCAGATTCCATCCCTGGGAACCCAACCAAGTAGAAAGCAGGAGTTCCAGTAACAGAGATGTTGAGAATAGACATGCCAGCGTGGCATGTGTAGGAATCAAGATGAGCAACTCCAAAGATGTGTGTTTTGGTGCCGAGCATAGAATAGTGTAAATGCCTGACTTTGTCGTATTGAAACTTTTAAGGTGCTGTCAAACCAAGAGATATGGGAATTATTCTTAGATATTTATACAACATGGAGGAAAATCGATGAGAAATAACCATCCTAGTACATATTAGTATCTGAGTAGCCATTAAAAATGATCACGGTTCACATAACAGAACAAACTGAATTTTTTTTTCATAAAATGCATTATTTCTATTTTTCATATCTGCTTTACATCATGACTTTATGAGACAGATCCTTAAGTGATTGTATGCTTCCTGTTGTCTACTTAACTATATGAAGCTTTATAATCTTCCTATAGACATGTTCCAGTTGATACATTCTGTGCCTATATTCCTTTGCTGTTGCTGTTATTTTTTGGTAGTACCCTGGTTTAGCATAGTTGCTTTACCATTGATATTATGCACATCACTATGCAGTATTTAGGTGGAAGTGTACAATTCGGTTATCTTTTTATGTTGAACTTTTTTTGTGAACAGTCTTGTGTTAAATTTTTTGATGATGTCAATCATTATCATATTTAATACTTGCTTTTGGAATATCTATTTAGTTCATTTTTCTTAGACATTTCAATGTAATGCCTTGTTAGTTTGCTTTGTGTGTGTGTGAGTGTGTGTATGCACAATATATATTTATATATAGAATACAATACTTATTTCTATTAAAGGAGTATATATTTGTGCATATCAACTGCATAAAGCAATTATTTTCATTCTAACATTACAATGCACATCTGTAATTTAATATCCCATAAATTTATTTTGAATTTTTGTTGCATTTTAAAATTTGTTAAAGTTTGTTTTAGCATTATAATATAGCTAACAACGTAACTGCCTTCCCTGTCATCCCTCTACATCCTCATATGTACCTCTCCCTGCTATCTTTCAAAGTATTGACTTTTTTTTCTCATTAATTCTTGTTACATATACATGGGTGTATATACATTTTGTTAATTTGTCATATTTAACAATTGTTTAAAAGTACATGTTTGGTTTCTAATTTATTTAAATAATTAAGCACTTTTGCAATTATTCTTCTAAAATGAATTATTTTAAATTACCATGTATTTCTGTTTACATTTAATTTTCACTTTAATATTTTCTCTTCAATTTATTGGGAAGCTTTCATGCTTTTTCTAACTTATTTTTAATTGTTAAATTAATATATATATATATATATGTGGTACAATGTGCTATGTTTTTGTACATATACATGAGAAACTATTGTTTCCTCAACTAAATTACATAAAGGCAAAACCCAGTCATTGTAAAGAATGGTATGTGTCTACCTTAATCAAGAATCCATATCCATTAAGTTTCTTAGTCTCTTGTGACTGGTGAATTCTAGCTCTTAAGATAAACTGATGATAGTGACCTGAAAGAATGGAGAACTGAAGCTGATGTAGTGTAATAGATTTTTTCTCTTTACTTGGTCCATATGACTAAAGAGACTTAGTAGACATTTTGATTTGTTATTGCTGTTTTGATTTGTTTGCTTTCTGATCATAGAGCCCTCCAAGGTGGATTAATGTAATTTTGTTGAGGTAAAAGGAATATTAAGAGGGATGTAGTGCTTTTGCCAAGTTCATCAACTCCTTCATCTTGTTTTACCACTGACTCCTCCTGTCTTTCCAGCAGAAAAAGAGATCTTCTTCCTTTTCAGTACCTTTCAGCTGTTCTCTAGAAAACTGTACTTTCACAGTTAAAAGCTAGCTTCCTTAGATGTTCATATTCTTTGGGGCATGCACTTACTGACTTGCAAGGTTTTAATTTTTTAACCTTTAATTCTTGTAATACTGTTTAAGGTTTGGGTTTAAATTCCTCTACACCAAATCAAACTAGTACCTTTTAATATGATAAAAGTACTTAGTACTCTCTTAATACAATAAAACTACATGTTTAATAATCAGTCTAGAAAAACTGAGTTTTTTACTCATTTTATCAATGTCTACTTATATTAAATGACAAAAACCCATGCTTAACACAATAAAAAGTTCTGAATTTCATTAGATATATTTTATGATTTCAGAAAGTCTATTTTACTTTGTTAAAAAAAGTAAAATTTTTGATAATTTAGAGGAAGCTAGAATGCTGCATTGGTTTTCTAGCTTTATCTTAGTTCAGAAGAGCTTTCAGAATTACCTCTAGTTGTGGAACTGCAAGGAAAACAGCTATAGCAAGAGACAGAGAAGGCTTCCAGAGAGTAGAGTTAGCCTGGAGTTCAGTATTAAATTGAAATTAAACATGACATTATTTATTGTATTCTTTATACCAATAGTATAATCATTCTTCATGAGGTCAATTATACATTACGAAGAACCTTTTTAAGTCTTGTGTATCCATGTGGTAGCAAGGATTAAATGGTAGAAGTCATAGTTGGATAAGGGTAAGCTGCTCCTTAGAGCTCCTGACTGATGAGGTCAGGTCTACAAAAGGATTATTATGGTTCTCAGGCACTTACCAAAGTCTGCACTTAGGTGATCTGAGATAAAGCTATGCCACATTTATTGTTGGTCCCCTTCTGAAAGGGTGATCCTAGTTCTTCCTGTCTGAAACCATTTTAGTAGAGCAAAGGCCCTAGGGATGATGTCACCCTGCTCTATACTCAGAGGACCTAAAATGCCCATCAGTCTTTCAAACAGACAAAAGCCTGTTGAAGAACGGTTCACCTCAATTTCCAGTCTGCATGTCATTTGGATGTTTATGATTAAATGTCTGTGAAGTCACCCCAGCCTTTAAAAGATAATTTACTTTTTGTCTATGCTTTCAGATCCTTCTTGAGAGATGGACACATTATATTTTCCTAGGTAGTTTTGCTTGTGTGACCAAAATTGAATTAATTCATTTTTGTTCCTGACTAATGAGTCTATCTCTATAAAATACTAAATGTTGACTTAGTTTGTTTTATTTTTTTAAAAAAAAAACCTTTTAATCATCAAGGGCCCTTAAATTTCTTTTGGAGACTATATACACTATTGTCCAATTTTATTTTATATGTTTGTGGGAGTGGTTTTTTAAAAAAATTATTTATGTGTGTGCATGTGGCTGTGTACTCCTATTTTTGTGTGTGTGCATGTGTGAGTGTGTGTGCGCATTTATTTTCTACTGAGGCCAGAGAGGGAGCCACAGCTTCTGTAGCTGTAATAAGTGGTGGGTTTTCTGAGTGTCCCACATGGGTGCTGTGAACCGACTCTGGTGCTATGCTAAAGCAGCCGCTGCTCTTACTCACCGAACTGTCTTTCTAGTCTACCTTTAAAAATGCTTTTTAACTTGCATTTTCAGTTTGTTGAAGTGTTTTATATATTGAATAAATTAACATTTATTATTATTTAACTAGTAAAAATTTTTTTTCCTGTGTTACCTTTATAATGATATTCTCATCCAAGATTTGATTTCCTGTGGCTTGAACAGTGGAATTACTGAGTGCAGAAGCTGATTTGGAGTGTTCTTTGAAGTTAACAGTCTATGAGAGTAAGAATGAAATAGAGATACCTGACTATCTGAATTCACTCAGTTACAACAAAGTCACAGTCAATGCTGCAGAGCACTTTGGTGCTAATAAGGCCCCCCCCCCCCCTCAGCATAGTCTGGAAGTGAAGAAAAACCCTGGGAATTTTTAATGACCATTGACAAGTCATTGGATTTGTTTCTCCTTCTGAAAGGCATTTAGCCTTGGTTTTGGCGGTGCAGTGTAGATAGAAGAAGCCCTCATCAACGTTGAGTAAGACTTGTCTCCTATAATCCCCACTGGAGAAGTGACACAAACCTGGCATGCCAGGGCGATAGATGGCTGATACACTGGTTGCTATTCACCACCTAGTGCATGGGTCAGTGATAAATTACAGGCAGCTTCTCCCGGATTCACACACAAGGTCCCTGCAGTGAGGGTGACAGGAGGACACTACACCGCTGTGTGCTTCAGTTGTCCTGACTTTAATCCCTACCACCTGAATCTTCTCACAATTTTACACAGCCCTTAAACAGCAATTTGCTTTGGCCATGATACACTTTATAAACTGAGGCTGTGCCTTTGTCCATTTACTGACAATACTGAGTAAGGGCATTAGGGCATAGCATTTTGCAACAACTATATATCCAGACTCATCCACATTGCCACAGTTAATATCAGCACCTCTAACCTAATCTACGTTTAGAGACATTTAGTTCTTTTCTTCATTTGTTGTCATATTGGACAGATACAATTAGATCTCTACCTCAAAGTTTAAAAGGACTATAACCTCTGGTGGAATATTTACACTCTGTAACCAAAACCTCTAAGACACTATGAAAGGCAAAGTTGGAATGGAGAAGCATATATTCTCCTCACGGTGACTAGAGGAGAAGCTTAGCAAGGACAGCAGGGGTTCCATCACAGAGTACAATGGAGTTTTACTAAGTTGTACTCTGGAAGATATCATATTGTCCTTTCAGGAAGCATCACTGAAGCAATGATTCTGTTTTAGCGTCACATCCAATCGCCCTGTCAGACGAGAGGTATCTAGGTCCCAGTTACTAAGTCCTGGGACTCTGGTCATGCTACACAGTTGCCTGTGAGGACTGAAAAGAATGGGAAAAGCAGAGATTTCTGAATGTTCCATAACCAAATCATAATTTAAGATAAAATTCAGAATGAATCTGCTTGTATTCTGTGGTGCTTACTGTGTTGCAGCAGGTGACTTCACTGCAGCCCAGCTCTGAGCCCTCGATGCACATGCTGGGCATTCTGGCCTGTCCTGCAACACCAACAACCCTGCAGGTCCTCACTCAGGTCATTGTCCTTTTCTTGTGTAAAGGTTTTGACTCTGAAGGAAACAATGATTTATTGATAGAAAATAAAAGTGTTTTTATTTTAAAAATATATATTTATTATGTATACAATATTCTGTCTGTGTGTATGCCTGCAGGCCAGAAGAGGGCACCAGACCTCTTTACAGATGGTTGTGAGCCACCATGTGGTTGCTGGGAATTGAACTCAGGACCTTTGGAAGAGCAGGCAATGCTCTTAACCTCTGAGCCATCTCTCCAGCCCCTGAAAATAAAACTTTTAATACTTTTATAATATCATTCTTCAATCTTATGAAATGAGCATATACGTGAATCACATTTTGTTAGGCTATTTTGAAAATTGCTGTTGGAATTGCTGACAAGTTTTGTAAAAAAAAAAATTCTGATAAATTTTGGCTTCAGATTAAGAAACAAATTCCAAATTGAATATTGTCCTAACCACATCTTTTCTATTTTTTATTGTATATTTGTGTAAAATGACATATTCAGAGTTAATTATTATGGAATAAAATACTCACTAACCCTGAAAAATATTGAGTATTTTCCAAGTCTTACAGCACTAAATATTCACTTAAGAATTAATTCTTTTTTTTTCTTTTTACTTTTTTGATTTTTATTGAGCTCTACATTTTTCTCTGCTCCCCCACGCCCTTTTCTTTTCCCCCCTTCAACCCTCTCCCAAGGTCCTCAATCTCCCAATTTACTCAGGAGATCTTGTCTTTTTCTACTTCCCATGTAGATTAGATCTATGTAAGTCTCTCTTACGGTTCTTTATGAAAAAACAAACAAGCATGTTGAGCTTATTACATGCAAAGATGCTTTCATCTTTGATACACAGTGAACTCATATATACAGTTTTTGAAATAAATTACTTTATGGTTTACTCATCAGTAAAACTTTAATTTTTATATTCATTGTTATGCCTATAAGCACAGCATCACATTAAAATTTCTCAAGTTAAATGAAGTTTCAAGTAGAAAACTTGAAGACGTTCTCGTCTAGGTCAGTGCAAGCGAGCACTGGAAGTGCCATCATTATGCTTTCTTTGCTGAACTTAGATTCTTTGGTTAGATATGAGGTTGTATGGAATACTATGCGAGGTCTATTCTTGCTTCATGGACAGATAACTGAAACTTCTGATGACTGACGATTGCACAACACATATAAAACCCAGTATCTGTTTAGTTGAAAACATACAAGCTCCCATCCCATCTTAGAAGGTAGAAAAATCTGGTAACTAATTCCAGCTTATAACTCTTTTTTTTTCCCAGAAAGGCTGAAATGTAGACATAGGTAAATGTCTAGATAAGACAAATTTCCTATGCTAACTTCAAGGTCTCAGGAAAGACATTCTTTAGCATTGAAACACAAGAGAAAATCCTCTGTAGAAGGATTCTAACTTTCCCAAACTGGTGACTAGGAGTTAATCCTATTGTCCTCCTTGCTAATGGAAAATGCTGTGGGAGTCTCAGCATACCAAGTCCGTTAGTGTCCTCAGGACTCTGCCCTAAGGATTTCGTGCCACAATCACCACAATTAGAAATAACTACCATGATAATTACAGAGATATACAAGTAGACAAGGCACTGAGAATACATGTCCGCAGAGTCATGAATAATGTTATTCCTATAACATACTCTCCCTCGGTAAGTTCAGGGAACATCAAGGAAGAGGATAGAAATATTGTTAAGAGGCAGAGGGATGGGAGGATTAAGATATAGCTGCCTTCTGAACATGACAGAACCTTATTGCTCATGTGTGTATGGTAACTGTGATACCCTCCTACAATCTGTGCAAGATAAAGTTGATCAACATGCTAGCGTGCAGGAGGAGGGGCTCATGTACTTCCACATGTAGGTGAGGAGTTATTAACAGGTGATGGCTTCTAGAGATGAGATAGTCAGTTTTCCTTAGGGGTGTGGCCCCCATTGTATAGCCTCATACCTGTGTACATATAGGTTTCACTAATTAGACTTAAAAGTGTTTGGGAACTACCAGATTCCTATTTCTAATACCTCCTGTACCACTCCGCCCTCTAAGAAGCTAAATCTGTGATTCTCCAACTATCACACTTCATGTTGATTTCATGACCCCCTTCCTCTCTCCAAGATAAAGAGTGACAAATCTCAGTGGGTGAAGATGTGCTTTGTTGGCCCAACAAACCTAAAAGGAAATTAGGGTATAGCAGCCAGGGTCACTGTGAAAGTTAATTTAATTGTCATCACAATCTAGGATCACCTGATAAGATAGTATCAGTGCAAGATTTTCTAAATCAGGTTGGCCTACAGGAATGTCTGTGGAAGACTGTAAGACCCAGCTGAAAAGTTGGTAGTTTCCTAGGTTTGGGTTCTGGAGTGTATACAAAAGGAGCTGAGCTTAGGAAGCATGCCACCATTTATAGGTTAGTAGTCACACTAGGTATGTTTTCAAAGTCCAACAAAGATATTTTTTAGACAGACAGGTTATCTTCAAACATTTCAGAGATCTACAGAATATGGAATTTAAGATGTTTTAATAACCTAGGTTCTTGTTTTTTATGATAATGAGACATGTCTGCTCCTGGCAGCACCAATCTACTTCAGAGGAGATAATGGACATAGAAGAAACTTCACATGGAGATTACTTTCTTTGTGGCGAAAATAAGTCACTGGACAGGAAAATGCCCCTGCCTCAACTGCTGGCAGTATGCTGTTCTAGTTAGGAAAGCAGGACATAAAATATTCTTCTTCACAGACTATTTCATTTCATTCTTGTCTTGACTGTGGATACAATGGGCTTAAATTCCTGCTGGTTAGACCTCCCTTCTATGTCACCTGGAACTGTGAAGCCAAACAAACCCCCTTTTCCTTCAACCAACCAACCAACCAAACAAACAAGTAGAGACAGATGGCAAACAAAAACATCAATGAAGCTGAAAGGGGATATGGAAAGATCTGGGGGGATTTAAAGGGGAAAATGCAAGTGAATATGATCAAATTGCATTGTGCACACAAATAAAATTATCAAAGAACATGTAGAGTATATATTAAAATAGTTTACATGTATAAAATCTACTTGTTATTGGAAAAAAGAATATAAATACCTTGATAATACTTTGGATGGTAAAATGTCTTGAAGGTGCCAAGTAAATACTAAAATGAATATATAAACATGTATTTCTGGACAATCAGGATTTAAAAATAGGCAAGGCTATAAACTGAAAATAAATATAACTTTATGATGTTTAAACTACAACCTTTAAATAAATATTTTTATAAATAGTTTGAAAACTGACAAAAAGGAAACCTGGTTTATGTGTAATGATTTAATATAAAACTTAGAGTGAAAATATTTCAGATAGTTGTTTAATAAAGAAGTCACAAAATATCTGTAAAATATTGTGAGCTGGGAATGGAAATGCCTCCTAAGTTATTTTGAGCTCAACGTGATTTAAAACAGAACATAGTAAGCTAGTGGTGCATTTTGAATGAGAAATGCCCTCTGTGGTTCCCTTGTTTAAACACTTTATCTCTAGTTGATAGTGTTGCTTGGGGGAATTGCAGAACAATTCTCCACAAAGGGGTGGAGCCTTGTTAGGGGAGTAGGTCACTGGGGGTGAGCCTTGAGGTCCTGCAGTTTGGCTCCACTTTTCTATCACTCTGTGCTCTGACTGTGTGTGAGAGGTGCTTAGTCACCTGACCTCTCCTGCCATCATGTTTCTGTTGGCCATGATGGACTGTAGCTCCTTTTAAACCGTGAGCCAAGGGGAATCCTCCTTTTGTCAAGTAGGTTTGTTAGGCCTTGGTCACAGCAAAGAAACAAATGACTATTATGCACAGAAGGAAAGAGACATCTCAGGCCAGTCTCTTGCTCACAAAGGGAATCACCATGATGGTGTAACCATGAACCCAAGAGTTAGAAAGTAGGCTTATGAAATTTGGCATCTGATCTTATAGCTAATTTTATTATGAAGAGAGGAAGGGGGTATATTCTCTGATAGATGTAGTTATGAAAAGCCCAGGAAACATATTTCATACTAAAATATCAAAAACATTCCCTCGTATATGTAGAGAACAACATTTTATATCATTCTACTCTACTGATGATCTTAGTTAATTAAATAAAGCAATAAATAAAATGAAAGAACAATACTGGAAACAAGACAAAAAGAAACTTACATTACGTTTTGAGATTTAAGTAGATGCCCACTAAAGCCTAAAGGGAATGGAAGAGCACACCAATTGGTTCTGCACTGCCAAATTACCAGCCATGAAAACATACACACAAATAATTTTATATGTCTCATTAGGCTATGTTTAAAAATAAATGTGGATATACATAATATATATCTATACATATATGCATGAAATAACTTTGAAATAAAATAAAAGGATATAATTTGAAGGAAAGAGTGGAGAAACATATGGGCTTCTCTTCATGGGCAGGTTTGAGGGAAAGAAGAGAAGGGAGAAATGTTTTAATTCTATAATCTGTAAAATAAAATAAAAAATAAACCTAAATACAGGATTTCTTCAGAATAAAAGTACTATTATTTTTGTACTTGAATATTAAAAGCTTGGAAAATATAATTTATAAGGTAATTTATATTATTAAAAAATGTCAAATACTTAAGATTGAATCTAATATAGGACATGTACTTTCTATACACAAAATATAAAATTGCTGAGAAAATACATAGAAGCACCTGTTCTTGTATTAGAATATATGATCTAAATATGATATTTCTTCATATTTACATATATTCTTAATAAAATTATACACTTCAAATCTAGATATGAATCATAAGATATTCCTGGGATTTATAAAGACATAAAGAATTAGGATAAGGATATAGGAAAACCAAGAATGTACGGAGAGGTCATTACCTGAAATAAAGAGTGTATGATGAAGGTGAGCCTTTGTCCCCTTAACACGCAGTCAGCAAGGAGGCTTAGCACTGGGCTTAGTTCTTCTTAAAATTTTTAAGGTTTTTAATTGAAATATAATTAGCTCTCTTTCTTTCCTCCAGGCCTTCTGAAACACCCGATCTTAAACCTTCCCCATGCCCTTACCACTCTCAGGTTGATAGTCTTTTCTTTGATTATATTTGTTACACAAACAGACATGCACACACACACACACACACACACACACACACACACACAAAATACATGTGTATCTACAGTATATATAAACATCACTTACTGAGTCTGTTTTGTTGTGTGTATCTTTATTCTTTATCACATCGTAAGGACCAAAAATTTTTTATAAGATTTTATCTTCCAGACATGATGTGAAGCTACATCATGAAATAACAAAAATATGTCTGCTCAATAAAGAGCTAAATAGTGAGCAACACCAGTTGACATGCCAGTGTGGATGGAGGAGATCTCATAAGACCCTATCCTTAGATGAAGAATGATAGGCAGTTGATGACTTCTGAGTTAGGGAGAAATAGTCTTCCTCAAGGATGAGCATCCTAATTCTTATCCAATATCAAGTGGTCATCCTTAAAACACATAAAAATATGCATATATGTGATACTAAATGGACTGAAAAGATCGTATTTATATATATATATATATATAAATTTGTTTATATATGCTGAAATATATATATATATATATATATACACACACACATGCATACATACATCAGTAATAAAGAAAAAGGCAAAAAATTGTGAAAGAATGGGGCCATGGGAAGGGTTGGAGGAAGGAAGGAGCTAGAGAAGGAAAATGATGTAATTGTATTTTAATTAAAATAAAAATTTTAAAATATAATTTAAAAGTCAAAAGTAAACATAAGGAACTCATTCTCTTAAGCTTATTTGAAAAATTGAGAAGAAACGCTTGCATGCAAAGAAAGGACTATGGACCATAGATGGCAGTAGGGATGCACTCAAGGACTGCAGTTCTGTGCTGTAACCAAGCAGATGGACAAATGCTGCATGCATCATGGCCCTTCTGGGGATCTAGCAGATTTTAAAAATAATCCCTTGTGTTCTGCCTCAGGAGAGATTAGAGTATTTATGAGATAGAATAATAACTAAAACCTCAAGTCTCCTAGAATCAGAATATCTGTAGCCAGTGCAATCTTAACTCTTCTCAGAAGATGTTTAAAGATGAAATAAATCAAGAGCTAAAACAGAAATTCAAGTAAAAATGAGGAGGCAAAGGCTAAGAAGAAAGGAAAACAAAATTACAAGCTCAAAAGACATAAATTTAGATACAGACCTAAATAGAACTAGCAATAGAAACAACAGAGATGATTAAATGAGCAGACAAAGAGGAAGGCACAGAAGTAGAAACAGAAAGAGAAGATGACTTCTACAGCAGAAAGTTTAGTTAAGAAGAAATAAATGCAACTGTTAGCTGTTGGGGGATGAGCCAGTAGTGGCTTACTATAACATGCTGATGACGCAGCTGTCTTATTCATAAACCTCAGGTAAGTTTTGATTTTCCATTACAAATAAATGGTGGATGGAAATTTGATGTTTTACATAGTAACATATACGTCTAGAGACAATAGTCATTTTCAAGTGAATGTATAATTTAGTCAGTATTGTTCACTTGTGGACAGTTTTGGAATGAGGGACACATCATAATGTACCCCTCTATGTTTTCAGCAATTTTAGACAGACTTGCCATTGGAAAACAGTTTTGATTACTACATTTTGATGACTGGAAGACTACAAAAATCATCTTGTCCTTAGTCGCTTTTCCTTAATTTATGTGAGGTTAATGTGTGATAGGAGTCTTTTCCCTTTGACTCTGTCATTAGCAGGGATCATTTCTCCTAGGGGTTTGCCATCATTTCTCAATATCAATGTAACTAAATTTTACCCAAACCCCAAAAGAACCAAGCAATAACCAACAATTAGAATAAAATGAGTCTAGAAAGGACAGTGATAAAGAGATCAAAGCACCAATGAATAGCATGACAGATTGATGGATAATAAATCAAAACTATACACACAGAGTGGAACACTATCAATACACATAGCCAAGGATATTAATAGGAATGAAACAAGTCAAAGGATTAAATTTGCCTATGAATAGAAATCTAATCAACAGCATAAAAACTATAATAAATAATGTACATATTTGTAACAATTTGATGGGAGAATACCATGCACACTTATATACTCAAAAGATGTCACCTATGGAAGGTTATAGGATAATTTTCTTGACTCATAATCATTTTTGTATACACACAGAAAATATTCATGTGCTTAATGCTTTAAATACATGGTCCAGAAAAACTGAGAGTACAAAGAAGGATATTACTGTCCACTATATTCCTCAGTTCAGTATATGGACATCCTGAAGCTAAAAGTTTTCAAACATTGAAATTATCAAAAATGTGACTCAGAGCAGGAGCAAAACAATTACAAAACCATAATCCACCTTATTTTCAGAAACATTAGAAAATAAGATTTTTATTAGGGTTGAAAGACTGCATGGAATAATATAAATTTCCCCATTGTGTCTAAAACACTGGCGGTGTATGTGTGTGTGTGTCTGTATATTTATTGTTGGGTTCTAAATATGTTGATGCTGATATATAGATTGTGTTCAGGAGTTCAATTGTAAGACAGGGAATAAAATAAAACTTTCTGAGTGAGGAAAAGGATGAAGTCAGAGATTGCAGTAGACATTTTTTTCTTTTGTAGTTATAGAACAGTAACTGTTCTTGGCAGGTGAGCAGATTGCTTTATTTGAGCCCACAGGCCCAGTTGAAAGTGAAATTTCACTACTCAGAGTTGAACTGGAGAAGTAGGGCTGGTTCTAACACAGAGAATGAGGGAAAACTTTTTAAAGAAACTAGAGAAATTTCAACAATGTGAGAGACTGGCTAAATCGTAGCTTCAATTCTCCTGGGAGGTGCAGGCTATATGACCCTAAGCCCTTTGTTTTCACATGATAGACTGTAGAGGAGAAATTAAAAATAAATATGAACTTTTAATGAAATACAATGAGATAAACATGAAGCATAACTAGGATAATAAAGCACACTGACAGTTGGAATTCCATTGCAGAATGCTAAGGCGTCATTTGGAACAGTTTCCCATTAGTTCAGGGCTGATTTACCAGAGACAGAGGCAGGATCTAGCAGGAGAAATGATGTGGAAGCTGAGTTGCTGGGTTCCTGTGTATTCATAGCAGGCACAAACACACCACTTAATATTTGTATTAACGGTCCTGTTATAACAAGACAAGATAGTGAGTCAAGAAATCCTAAGTGCTGGACAATGTAGCTCATGGTAGGCTGTTTTTTTTTTTTTTTTTTTTTTTTTTTGCACATGCAGCCTTTTAGGTTTGATCTTTACAGACTCTGTCTCTCTACCTCTTTCTTTCTCTGTCTCACCGATTCTTCTCTTCTCTCTCTCTCTCTCTCTCTCTCTCTCTCTCTCTCTCTCTCTCTCTCTCTCTCTCTCTCTCACAAAAAATGATATGGCCTCTTTTACCCTTTTAAGGCATAAGAAACAATGGTGTTAAATACATTACTTTTATACTTTGTGAAAGAGCCAGAAAGCCACTATTAGAAGGACTTACAGGTTTATGATATGATATAAAATAAAGATCAATTCGAGGATAACTGTGCTGAAGTCATGGGGTACTTCAGTTGTCTTTCCTGGTTGTAGACTAACAGCAATCACTGATTTAATCAAGAGCATTTCTGAGGAATTTATGAAAATCATTATGCTTTTCCTCTGAATTTAACTAATTTCCATTTTTATAATATAGAATAAAATTTTCTTTTTGTATTTTTCTGTATCTCATATATATATATACACATATGTGTATAGTACATATGTTTGTATATGTATATATATAGGAAATGGAAATATATATATACATTTCCAGTGTTATCAATGAAGATCTGTCAAGTTATTTTCAGAGGTGACTATATTTATGGGGCACACACTATTGATGTTTTGTAATTTTAGTAAATATTTTAGTACATAATATCCACATGCAATTTCTTCTTTCTTCCAAGGTGAACATAGAGGAAATATGCATTTTTTCTTGTGGCATTCTTTTACTGAGCACTAAAGAAGAATATGAGAAGACATTTGTCTTTCAAGCCTCTTGATGCTCACCATGCTTGCCTGGAATAGCAGTGATGTTACAGAGCCCATGTTTATCCTGAAGGGTTTTCCTGGACTGGAGCATGTCCACTCTTGGCTCTCAGTGCCTTTCTGCCTTGCATATTTGGTAGCACTCATTGGTAATGTGACCATTCTTTCTGTTATCTGGGTAGAGCCCTCACTCCATCAGCCAATGTACTATTTCCTGTCCATCTTGGCTCTGACAGACCTAGGTATGTCCATGTCTACACTTCCCACAATGCTTGCAGTGCTGTGGTTGGATGTTCGAGAGATCCACGCAAGTGCTTGCTATGCTCAGTTGTTCTTCATCCACACATTCACGTTTCTGGAGTCCTCCGTGCTTCTGGCTATGGCCTTTGACCGTTTTGTTGCCATCTGCCGTCCTTTACACTATTCTACCATCCTCACCAACAGTGCGATTGGCAAGATTGGTATGGCCTGCTTGTTACGAAGCATGGGAGTTGTTCTGCCCACACCGTTGTTACTAAGACGTTATCACTATTGCCACATCAATACCCTCTCCCATGCCTTCTGCTTGCACCAAGATGTTCTAAGGTTGTCCTGTAACAGTGCCAGGGTCAACAGCGTTTATGGACTTTGTGTAGTTATTGCTACACTAGGTGTGGATTCAGTCTTCATATTTATTTCTTATGCTCTTATTCTGAATGCAGTTCTGAGTATTGCATCCCGCGAAGAGCGACTAAAGGCGCTGAACACATGTGTTTCCCATATCTGTGTGGTGCTCATCTTCTTTGTACCAGTTATTGGGGTGTCAATGGTTCATCGCTTTGGAAAACATCTCTCTCCCATAGTCCACATTCTCATGGCTGACATCTACCTGCTTCTTCCCCCAGGGCTTAACCCAGTTGTCTACAGCGTGAGGACAAAACAGATTCGTCTAGGAATTCTCCGCAAGTTTAGGTTAAGAAGGTTTTAAGTAACCTGCAGCCTCTGATTTTGGCCCTGGGATTTATTAGGAAAGTGCTTGTTTTAGTACGTGAAAAAAATAAGCTATAATTCTTAGATCACATCTGGCTAAAGTACTGATTAGTTTACCTCCTAAATATGCAGTCTCAATTAATTTGAAATCATTGCACCATTTTGGTTTATACAGGTAGAAAAGGTGGTGATTACTATGGACTTTTCTGTATCTAGATCATTATTATTATTATTAGATTTAATAATAGAAAACACATGTAATAGAAATTCAGCGTTTGCAAAACTATAAACTTTTTTAATTATAAAAATATTACAGTACTTTCCTTATGAAAAATAACCATTTGCAATAGTTAACAATGACAGAAAATTGAGAAATCAATACCATTTGACAGTAGTCTTTTTATTCTTTTTACAAGTCTGTATGGGTCTTTAGTGTTGCGTTTTCAAATATTTTATTGTGGATACTTGATTCCTTTGTCATCTTCCCTAAGATAGCCTTCATGGACAATATTTGATTATTTCACATATATTTACTTTCTTCTCAGTTGGATTGTGCAAATTTTGAGCATGGGACCAACCATAACTACTCATTAACAGAATGTTATGTGTTTGGTCTTCCCCAATTCATAAATACAAATATAAATTTTAACTCTAATTTTGTAAACCAAGTCAAATTTATGGGGACAAATGAGATATGTACTGTGGCAGCTATTGGTTTAAATACTGTGGATATGTAGACAACAACATGCACGACCTGAATGTTAAAGGAGAACTGGTGTTTCAAGTCCGTGCTGTGTGAGCAGAAGGAATTGAGCTTAGATCCGGGGCATGGCTGCACATGCCTATAACCCCATCACGGCAGGGGAAAGAAAGGTAGAATGAGGTGAGAATTGTGGGTCACATAGACTGTCTCAAAAATAATAAATACATGTAATAATATGTTTAAATTTATGGATCTTTTCACTTGACCCTTTTCACATCTAAAAGATAAATTTCTAAATGCGATTCCTTTCTATTTATATAATTTGTCTTGGCACAAATGATCAATTTTCCCCTTACTTTTATCTTTACGGTTAATCTTGAGTCAGTCTTTTTTCACAACTACCCGAGAAATTGTCTAACTAAAAGTGGGCAAGTCCCTGCTGACAATCTAAACACTGAGCACGTTAACTCTGATTATTTTTCCTTCCCTGTTTTCAGTTTATCTCACCTATGATATCATTCTTCTTCTCCCGCATCTTCTTTCTGTATCATTTTCATCCTAACCTCAGCTGTTCCTACTCTTAGGGTCCTATAAATTCCCCAAAAGTATATTGTAAAAAAATAAATTCGTATTTTTAAATGATATAATGTTTTATATTTAGTGCACTTTAAGAAAAGTCTGCCTGTTATGCTATTTGGGGTCCAATTTGGAGACAACAACTACACAGTAGTTATTGTAGAGTTAGCAAATACTTTATGTATCTTAACTATTAACCTTTCAGGCATTAAATGTAAGGGGGGGTTTAAGGTAAGTCTAAATAGTAATTAGCACTAAAGGAGATTGATTATCCAAAGAATGATAAATTACAGCTTAGACTTCATTGAAACATGTTTAGTGTCTGCCCACTACACACACACACACACACACACACACACACACACACACAAACCCAGTCGTGGGGAATAAATGATCTACTTTTTGTAACTTAGATCTGTCTTCAGGGACCATAATGAAGGAACCACTAGATAGGGAAAGAACAGAGAATGACAAACTGATCCCTTTTATTGTGTGGATGGACGGAGAAAGAACCAACTTTAACTAATAAGCAGGAAATGGGTCCTCTAGTGTGCAGACCAAATATGGACAAGAAACCAAGTATGATAGTGACCTCCTGATTCTAGACAAGCTGAGCCATAAGCCTAGGGTTGAAATTGAGGAATTAGTGTCTCTGAACGTCAGCTACACCTATGTCTGGTCTCTGTACAGCAGAAGCAAGAATCAAGCAGAAATCCAGAAGAATTTCTTATACTGTCTCTTCAGCATTTTCTATTGCCCAAGCTTTGCATCATGACACTTGCAAAGGAAAGAATGTTCACTGGATTCAGCCGTATTCTTACAGTGTAAGCAGTAGAGGGCATGCTTGAAATAGGAAATAAGTAGGTAGATTGTATGCTTAGTTCTGCAGTCGTTCATATTTTTCTATGTGATTTTTGAAAAATTTATGACCTACTTTTCATATTTGAGTTACGAAGTATGTAGAATTTACTTTTATGCAAGACGAGATAAGATCAAGGCATGGTTATATTACTAGATAGTTCTCTAGGAATCAACTATTTATTTATGCATTAATCCAGAATCTGTGATGTGTCATGCAATGTAAGTATACCTGTGTATTTTGGTCTACTATTGGTCTTGTTGTAATGCTCCAATGTATTTTTTTCTGTATTTGTTTGATTAATATTGCTGTAGATAGTACCAGTGTAACCATTCAGTGCTATTTGCTATTTCAACTTCAAATGTATTTTGGTTACGTTTTCTGTAAGATTTTTTTTCTATAAAGTTTGAGCTTGGGGTGATTAACTATTATTGTAATATTTCATTATGTAATCTATAAATATAGCATATCACTTGATTCTATAAATAGTCTTAAATTTATGTCAATAAAATTTAGAGTTATAAGTGTAAATGTTTAGTTAATCCTTTATTAGTTTCTCTTCCCTCTGTACTTTTGAAGCTAGAATACACAGTGTGGCTCAGTTTCATTTTTTTATCACCACTAAGAAATGGATTTATATATAAAATTTGTATATTCTTAATACTGATAATTAACTTACTCGTTTTCCAGATTTTTCATTGAGATTTTTTTAAAAATTTACAAATAGTTAATTAATATTGCCTATGAATAATAATAAAGTTACTTTTCCTTTGAATTTCTGTGTGTCTGAATTTCTGAATTTCTTTCTTTTCTCATCTATTTATATTGAAAATGTAATATGACATATGAACACTATATTTTAGAAGTCAGCATAGTTAAATTATTATCATCTTTTTAGCTATGGGGAGATTGTCTTACTATTTTTTTTCAAATAAGATTGATGTTATGGAAACAGAGGCAGAGACCCACATTAGAGCACTGGACTAAGCTCCCAAGGTCCAGTTGAAGAGTGGAAGGAGTGAGAGTATGAGCAAGGAAGTCAAGACCATGAGGGGTTCACCCACTGAGACAGTTTGCCTGAGCTAATGGGAGCTCAGCAACTCCAACTGGACTGGGAGTGAATGGGCATAGGATCAAACTAGTCCCTCTGTATGTGGTTGACAGTTGGGGCAGACTGAGGGGTCAATGACAATGGCACTGGGATTTGTCCCTATTATACATCATATACTGGCTTTTTGGGATCCTATTCTCTTTGGACGTATACCTTGCTTAACCTAGATGTAGTAGAGAGCACCTTGGACTTTCCACAAGGCAGGGTGACTTGCCCTCTCTTAGGATTGGAGGGGTTGGGGGAGGGTGTGTGAAGGGAGTAGAAGTAGAGTGGGAGGAGGGGAGGGAGTGGGAATTTGGATTGGTATTTTTTAAGTAATAAAATATAATAATAATAAAGATTGATGTTATTGCAGCTTTTTGTATTAAATTACACAAATAAAAATTATCTTGAATTTTAATTTCAATATACTTTGTACCACCATTGATATTGAATTTAGTAAAATATCTTTTTCAATTTATATTATCAAATTATCCTTTCCTTTTAAGGTAGTAGCAAGTCCTTTGAGTAAGATATAAACAGTTTTTATGACCAAATCAAATACAAAGGAAGCAGTATGTGTGTGTCCAATTGACACATTATATTCATAATGATTTGGTTTAAATTTTATAATAAGATCATGGGGTCTAAAGGTCTTACATGTTTTAATTTTGTGTGTTATGCTTTTCTGACTTTCGATATCAGGTTATGATTGTTTCACAGAAGTCACTGAGAAATAATCTCTCATTTATATGCCTTAATCGGGTATTTGAAATAATGAATCAAACATAGTATTTAGGATTGAAACTCTTTCCATAAAACTATTAAATAGAGTTTCAAGAAAGTTATAATAAAGCCCATTGTTTTATCCGTCAAATGATCTGTCAGGCACTTCTGAATTGTTTCTCAGTCTAAGAGAGTAGGTTGGCATTCCCACCATCTGCTCTTGAGGATAAATAGTTTTGGCATCAATTATTTTCCCAAGAGCTTTAATTGAGAAAAAAAAATGTGCTAGAGGGAACGTACTAGTCAACAGGGACGAGAAGGTCAGCATTCTTAAACAACTGAGTGGAAAATGCCAAAAATGTCCAAGGCCTGAATTACCCTGCTCTAGAGTCACAGAAGACACTGAACCTTGCCTCGAGGCACCTACATTTCCATAAAGATCTGTATGGTGTAGGACACTGTGTGTCTTTTTCTCTCCTTATTCCAATCATTAGTAGCTTGTGATACCTACAGAGAGTGCTCAGATTGACAGACTAGAAACTCAGACATTTGGAGTCAGGGTGAATGCCTGTCTGCACTTAAGAACTCAGGTGTGCCTGGGCAAAGACTTTGAGGTAAGAACAGTGGGTACAAAATTGATACAGATTTCAGTAGATGGAAAGGAAGCTGAGAGTTTCTGTGGGTCCTAGATTTGTGAAATCAGTGCTCTGGAGCAGGTGATAGTGATAAAATAGATGCTCTCCCACCCTGCTAGACTGTTATCCTCGAAAACTACTCTGTACAACCTTGAGGTGAGGGAGTGTAGCGTCTAAGCTTGGAATTCAGTACTGACACTACTGTTGTCCAAAGATTAAAGTGTCAAAATGCGTGAAGTGGGTGGTACTGAGGCTGCTGCGAATAACCTCTTGGACCTCATGCCTTCCATATCCAAAAATCGTGAGCACTGCATCCTACTTGACCCTGCCTACAGCTACTGGTCACAGTGTCTTTAGTCAAAATCTATGGTGGCCACATTTAGTAATGTTTCACTGCCATGATCAATATTTTTCTTCACTTGAGATCAAGCTATCCAAGTACCAGATGCACTGTGGGGCATTTCACATATTTTGGTCAAACATCTTAAATGTTAATAAAGTGGTGTAGTTAGTACTTTATTTTTCTGTTCAATGGTGTTTAGTCATCTGTCTAAAATGTTTGAAGTAGATTACACTTGCCATATGGCTGTCCCTGACTTTAGAAGAGTAGCCACTGAAAGCAGGCGCTCGTGTCTATAACCAGCAGTGAGACAAGACTGAATCCTCTCAATCAGAAAACTTTCTAAGGAGTGAGAGATGAACCTTGACATGCCCCCCTGAGAAAGAACTGAAGACAACTGCAACTGTTGGGGGTGTGTATACGGAAGGAAGAAATTAATTTGGGGTGTCAAAGGGATTTTTCTTATCACTCACTGATGAAGAAGACCAGAAATTTATGACATAAGACCAAGGGAAGTATGGGTAATGTATAAAAAGCACTAGCTCCCAATATTTGATTTTTATTATAGCATATAGATCATTGTGTAAAATATAATGTAAATATAAATTTTTCTATTTTTTATTTTTCATGTTAAATGAAAGGATATTACAATAACCATGGAAGAACTGTTGCCTGTAGAGCATTATCTAATCAGTTATTTTATAAATAAACTAGTCAGAGAAAATTTCAACATAATTGTTGTAATGGAGGAGGATGGCTTAGTGAACACAGCATGGGAATTTTGATGTAGAATTTTAACAAAGGATATGCTAAGCAAATAAAAGCTTGGCCATGTTTGCTTCCTGGCACATCCAGTTTGTGGATAACAGCTTGGTGCTCAGGCAACTCTCAACTTTTCTTGCAACTGGACATTGTCTTTCTATGTTGCTTTCTCTTACTGTTCATTTGTGAAGTGTTTTTTCCACCCTTATTTGCAAGTCATTACAAAACCCTCATTTGGTACAGTATACCCATTCCTCTCAACACATACATAGCATGCTTGTCAGAACTTAACTGGATTTATCTTGCTTACTTGTTTACCCAAGTTTGTATGCAGGTCTTTTATATGGCAAAATTCAATAAAATAGGTGAGATATTCTATATTTCTAAACATCATGATCTCTATTATACATCTTTATTTTCTCTGTAACTTTACAACTGTATATCCTTCATAATACTCACAAGTAGAAGTTACTTTCACCCTCTATTTTATTATAACAATAACTTACTAAAAGCTTCTTCATTTTTCCTGACAACATTCAGATTATTTTAACACTGATTCTACTTTGATACCAGTATAAATCAAACTGATTGATTCTGTAAAGAGTTCCATAAGAATCAGTAAGAGTAACTTCATAAGATGTAGTTTTTATTTCGTATCCTTTTTTGTTTAAATTTAGCTACAGTGCCCATCGAAAGGTTCACTCTGGTCCTATAGCATTTTTAACACAATATTCTCCTGTTATCCATAGTTCTAATTTCTGCCATTTTTTAAAAATCTATATCAACCTTCTCCTAAAATTATTAAATGGAAAATTTTAGAAAAACTTCAATTTGTCTTAAATAATATTTACCATAACAAGTTTTTAAAGTATTCTATTTAATTATTATCCATTATTAATCTATTATGCTTAATTATGAATTACACTTAACAATAAGTTTATATGTGTAGGAAAAACAATACATGTAAGGGTGTGTACATCCATAGTGTCTGGAATTTCTAGTAGCCTAGGAAGGTACTTTGTGGGCATAAGGAGATCTATGCTCCAGCAGTTCCGTATTATCATGCATGGTTACCAATCAGTTCACAAAATATTTAACAGCCCTTTGACTCCATGTAACATGTCTATCATTTGGGATCTAATTCAAGAATCACCTTCAATAAATTTTCTGTGACTTCCTCGATTAAGCTTAGCATCCTCTCTGTTGAGATATCACCTTGTGCTTTTAAAATTATGTTCGGAGAGGTAAGCTAACATTTTATTATCCCCTAGTCTAAATTTTGTAAGTATGTAAGACATTTATTATAGACACTTTCTATTTCAACACTTCCAGATCTCCTTTATTATGTTCTTATTAAATATGCAAGGAAATAGAAGAATTAATGGGTTGATTAACAAATATAAGTGGTAATTAAATATAATGAGCTTTGTTCATTATTACAGATTTGGAAGTGACTCTAATTTTTTGTATTCTTAACTTCCATTGAAGAGTGAGGAGCCTTTTTCAGCACAATGTCTGTCATCAATGATTCTACTCTGTACCCTCGATTCCTTCTGACTGGTTTCCCAGGCCTTGAAACTAGATATGGCTTGATTTCCATTCCTATATTCTTGGTTTATGCCACTTCTATTGCAGGGAACATTACCATCTTGTTCATTATCAGAACTGAGTCTTCCCTCCATCAGCCAATGTACTACTTTTTATCTATGCTAGCACTCACTGACCTGGGCCTCTCTACTACGACCTTACCTACAATGTTCAGTGTGTTTTGGTTCCAAGCCCGGGAGATCCCTTTCAATGCTTGTCTGGTCCAGATGTACTTCATTCATGTTTTCTCAATCATTGAGTCAGCTGTGCTCTTGGCCATGGCCTTTGACCGCTTTGTAGCAATACGAGAACCTCTGCGCTATGCAGCTATTCTAACCAACAGTGCCATTGTTGGAATCGGCTTCGCAATTGCTGGAAGAGCCTTAGCCCTGGTCTTTCCAGCCTCCTTCCTCTTGAAGAGGCTCCAATATCAGGTTATTAATATACTCTCTTACCCCTTCTGCCTGCATCAGGACCTCATAAAGACAACCGTATCCAGTCGCTGGGTCAGCAGCATCTATGGCCTCATGGTGGTCATCTTCTCCATGGGACTGGATTCTTTGCTTCTCCTCCTGTCCTATATTCTCATCCTGGGCACTGTGTTGAGTATCGCCTCCAAAGCAGAGAGGATTAAAGCCCTCAACACTTGTATTTCCCACATCTGTGCTGTACTCACATTCTATACACCAATGATTGGGCTATCCATGATCCGTCGCTATGGGCAGAATGCTTCCCCAATTGTCCATGTGCTCATGGCCAATGTATACCTTCTAGTTCCCCCACTCATGAACCCTATTGTTTACAGTGTGAAAACCAAGCAGATTCGTGACAGAATCCTGAGGAAACTGAAGAAACCTAAAGTTTAGATGAAAAGGACTAGAAAGCACTTTTCGTATTCCTTTTATTATATATAGTTTCTTATTTATGCAAATGTCAAAATGTAAATGTTTTGCCCTTAAGATATTGCATCCAAACATCAATGACAGGAAATGCTTGTCTGTTCAACATAGAGAATTAAAACTTGGCTTTATTTACTTTTAAAATGAAAGTCCTCAATTTCTAAGATGTCCAGATTTCAAGACAATTCTTACATAAACATGAAAACTTACATCATCAGCTTTGGCCCATATTACTTTTCTTAGGACAAAAATATTTTTCATATACATTTTGATCATGTTAAATCTAGGAAACATATTTTCAACAGGAAGTGGATATTACTAAAAAACGTGAGTTAATGAAACGTAACACACTTTCTGAAGTATAAAAGAAAATAGCTTTGAGACACATCAGTGGACCTGATTTGGGTGATTCTCAAATTAATTAGGAATACCACTATTTCTAAATCTATTATGTCAAAGCTGTTTTTCTGTTTGGACTATGATTGCTCTAAGATCTAGTTTTTTGTTTATTTCTTTCTTCCAGGTTTCTCAGAATATTTCTCAGCTATCTATAACAATCACTTGTAGTTCTGTCTTAAGATGTGTTCTCTAAGACGTAAGCAGGAAATGGTAAACTTGTTTAGTAGTCCTGTATTCCTGCATTCATTCTCATAATTTCTTTCTGGATTTCCATTGTTACACTAATCTAGAATGTTCAAGATACTTTAATTTTTGTTATTTGAGAATTTAATATATATGTTTCAGTTATATTTTCTTCAACTTTAATTATGGGATTTATGGGCATATATATTATAAGTGATAAGAAATCTCTACAGTATGGTACTAAAAATGATTTTTTCCACACATGTGAACAATTGAATTATCAATTTTCTATTTATTTACTTATTTTAATGAAAATAGATTCTTCTCTCCTGCTATACATGGCAACCAGTCCCTCTCTCCATTCTGTCCAGCTCTGCCCTCCTCACCTTTCCCCAAGTGCACTTCCTTCCATATCCTGTTTAGAGAGGAGCAGGCTTTCAAGAGACAACAGCCAAACAGGGCAAAATATATGCAATATAACAAGGTGAAAATCCTCATATTGATACTGGACAAGGCAATCCAATAGAAGAAAAAAGAGTCTCAAGAGCAAGCAAAAATGTCAGAGCTATACCAATTCCCATTGTGTCTCACAAAATACCAATGTAATAGCCAAAACTCAGAGGACCTGGCGCAGACCCATGCAAGCCCAATGCTTTATATCAAACAGTCTACAATCTATCTTTAAAGAATTATGCCTACTTGATACTTCAATTTCTTCATCTTCTTATATAAAGTTAATTTTTGTCATTTTATTTACAATATTCCCAAGATTCCATTGGAATTGAACTCTATGATACCTGTTGTCATCTACTTGGTACTAAATTACATATTGACTTAACTTCTATTTCCATAGACATTAACTACATGCCATGGATACATCTACGAAACACTACCTCAGTTAAGCCTCAGGAAATCTTGTAGAAGAAGGGTAGAAAAAGCAAGAAGATCATGGAGTATGTCGTGATATTGTGTATTCCTAGTAACATCAGAAGTTATACTCATAAAGTCTAGTCAATTTGACTACTCAATCATGACCTGAACTAGTTTGAAACCAATCAGCAAGCTAAAATAGTTGAGGCAAAGTCCATGAAAGTTCAACTCTAAACAAAGAACTTCAGGCAACTGAATAAAGCTAACGTTAGTCCTCTCAAGAGAATAACACATCAATTGTTTGTTCAGTGCCAAATGGTCAGCTCTGAAACATACACACAAGTAACAATGTATGGACTCAACATGTTACATTTAGAAATAAATACGTATATACAAAAATAAATATATGCATGAAATAACAAATAATGAAAAGAGGCCATGGGTTTGTAGGAGAGTGGAAAATGGAATATGGGAGGGTCTATAGAGGGGACGGAAGGAGAGAAATGTAATTAAATTATAATCTTAGACAAACAAACAAGAACCCTCCAACTAAAAGTGAAATCACATAAAAAGTAAGAACAAAAAATGAAGAAAATGACATTAACTTTAGACTCACAGAAAGAAATTAAATTCTATACAGGTCCCAGATACATAGCACCTAATTACTCCTATTATTAACATCTTGCATTAGTATTGTACAGTAGTTATTGCCCTCCCCTCTTTTTCGTTTTCTTTTTTTTCTTTTTTTTTAAATTTATTTATTTATTAAAGATTTCTGTCTCTTCCCCGCCACCGCCTCCCATTTCCCTCTCCCTCCCTCAATCAAGTCCCCCTCCCTCCTCAGCCCGAAGAGCAATCAGGGTTCCCTGCCCTGTGGAAAGTCCAAGGAACCCCCACCTCCATCCAGTTCTAGTAAGGTGACCATCCAAACTGCCTAGGCTCCTACAAAGCCAGTACGTGCAGTAGGATCAGAAACCCATTGCCATTGTTCTTGAGTTCTCAGTAGTCCTCATTGTCCGCTATGTTCAGCGAGACTGGTTTTATCCCAGGCTTTTTCAGGCCCAGGCCAGCTGGCCTTGGTGAGTTCCCAAATAAATAAGATCAGAAATGAAAAGGGGGACATAACCACAGACACAGAGGAAATTCAGAGAATCATTAGATCTCACTACAAAATCCTATATGCCACAAAACTAGAAAATGCAAAAGAAATGGACATTTTTTTAGATAAGTACCATATACCAAAGCTAAACCAAGACCAGGTTAACAATCTAAATAGACCTGTTAGTTGCGAAGAACTAGAAACTGTTATAAAAAATCTCCCCTCCAAAAAGAGCCCAGGACCAGATGGTTTCAAGGCAGAATTCTACCAGAACTTCCAAGAAGAGCTAATACCTATACTCCTTAATGTAATTCACAATATAGAAACAGAAGAGGCATTGCCTAATGCCTTTTATGAAGCTACAGTTACCCTGATACCAAAACCACACAAAGACCCAACCAAGAAAGAGAATTACAGGCCTATCTCACTCATGAATATCGACGCAAAAATCCTCCCCTCTTTTTCTTTCCACTCCTATCTCTCTTTTTTCTTTTCTTAAAAAAACCTCTTTCTTTCCAAGGTATAAAAAACTCTGAGGTATAATGCTTCCCTAACATGTGGGAGGCCTTGAGTTTGATTCCAAGCTCCATAAACAAAATGGAATAACAATATCCTCTTTTCTTCATTGTACTTTTTTGTTATAAAACACTATGCACATCATACACTAAAAGAGCAGGTTCTGTCCCTGACTGACAGCAGAAAGCTTTCTCCAAATATTTTAAAATCCTTGCTTCTGAAGTGTGCCTGTTCCTCTCTCATTTATTCAGTAACTTATTGATGTGAACAAAGTAGTTAGAAATTTTATCTCTTTTTGATGCGTTATCTTTCTGTGCAGATCAGGGTAATTTCAAATTTATGATGTTCCTACCCCAGCCTTCCTTGTTTGAGAGTATAGGAATGGGGTACCATGCCAACTTATTTTATATTTGGGATTATAGGCAGATACATTTAAATTGACTTTCTCATTTTTTTCTTGATTTTACCAAGAGTAACTCTTCTTAGATAATAACTGTATTTTTGATATCTCTCCATAAGTATGAGGATTTATTTGCTGGTTTATTTTTGTATTTGTACTTTTAAGTAAGTCTGTTTTCAATGATTTATTTACTAATCTATGTATTTATGGTTTATATTTATATTTATGGTTTATAAAACTATAAAATGCTCCAGTACCATTTGGCATACCTTGTCAAAATCCTCGAATCACTCCATTCTTCAAAACATGCTTATTGTTTTCATATTTATCAGCACTATTTGAATGTTGCATTTATTTTTTCTATTCTTTGCTCTTTGGTTGGCAAACAAAAATATCATAATATGTCTATTAATCCACTCACAAATCCACATGCATGTTTCTGTATGACAAAAAACTTTATCAATAGAAAGAAAATATGAATTAATTCTTATGTCTCCAAATCTAACTATTTATTATCTTTCTAATTTTATTTTCTACCTTCTTCTTAACTATAAACTCTTACCCCAGCAATGAGAAACTATTTTTATTGATATTAGCTATAGGGTTGTTCAAGTCCATTATATAAATTTATAGCAATAACAATTACATATTAGATATACCATTTATCCTTTGTATAATCTTCAAATAGTTTCCTTTAGTGTTTGAATTAACTTTCAATCTCTAAGCTATCTCACTGATAGGAAGATTTACAATTTTTCTTTTTATTGAAAATAGATTTTTATATTCCACAATATTTTCTGATTATGGTCTCTTCTCTCTCTGTTCCTCCCAGTTTTCTCCCTACCTCCCCTCCCATCCCTTTCTATCCAGACCCTTTCTATCTCTCATTAGAAAACTAACAGGCTTATAAGCGATAGAAATAAAATAATGTAAAATGTAATAAGCCAAAACAAAAGTTAATACATCAGAATAGAACAAAACAAACAAACAAACAAACAAACAAACAAGGAAAAGAGCCAAGAGAAAACGCAATAAAGATACATGCTGTTCAGGATTCCATAAAAACAGTAAATTGGAAGCCACAATATATGTGCAAAAGACCTGATGGGTAAAAAGAAAGAAAAAATAATATAAAAATGAAATAAAATAAAAATACAAAACAATAAGTTTTGTTTTTTAAAGGAAAGGCCTTGGCATGATGCTATAAGACAAGGAACTTCTAAAAGATGCTGCTGAGTTCAGTTTTTTTTTTCTGTTGGTCTTTTACTGCTGGACATGCAGCCTTCTCTTAAGAGTAGTTTGCTTCTCCAATGAGACTCTCTCAGAGGAAATTAAATTTTTATTTGCAAATTGTTATCATTTGGAATTTTCTTCTTGTTTAGGGGTTGGTGTTTGTGTCTACACCTCTTTTCAGCTCTAGTACCCCAACTACGGCAGACCCATGCTGGCCCTGTACATACTGCCTCAGTCTCTGTGAGGTTCATATGTACGGCAGTCTTGTTTTCTTGGTGTCCTCCAACCCCTCTGGTACTTATACTCATTCACCCTCCTCTTCTGGAGTGTTCCCTGAGCTCTGCGGATAGTGATTTGATTCATAAAGTCTGGCTGTGGGTTTCTGCATTTGTTCTTCTCTTTTCTAATTCATTGGTTTCAACACAACATAATGCACTGCATGCACATTCTCGGTGCAAATCTCTACTTTGATATTCCTCCCTCATTTGATCTCATCATATATGATGTTAGGACAAAACAGAAAAGAGGCAGTGACTACTCTATTTACCAAAATATAAGAAACACACACACACACATATAAAATCATGAATATATATATTTGATTTTGTTTCTACTAAGACCAATATTTCCTTGACTTACTATGTTCTGTTAACTGTCATATACTTCTGTTTGCAATGCAAGATACCCATCTTTTTGAACCTGGTCTAATGGAATCAGAGAATAGCTAAAACTTCAAAATGTATCAAGTTCAAAAAGAGGTAGGCCATCTTGGAGGAAGTTTTTTAGAAGTCATGTAGTCTCTGTATTCAACAAGAAAGCTCAGAGCATAGTTTCTGGCAAGAGGACAATATTACATTAGTATCTTCTGTGAGTTGACCAGGGGAAGTGGCCCTGGAAATTTTAATTTATTCTTCCCTCTCTCCCCTCCTTCCGTTTCCCTTTCCCTTTCTCCTTCCTCCCCTCCCTCCCTCCTTTCCGTCCTTCCTTCTTTTCTTCTTCCATTTTCTCTTTCCCATCCCCTCTTTCTTCTTCCCTCCTTACTTCTTCCCTAATTCTTTAGGTTCATTTTATGCATAACTTTGGTTTGCCATGTTATTTGTGCTCACTTTGTCTCCTTTTGTTCATTCTGAATCATTCTAACTGTTGGAGAAAATCGTGAGAATGATTTAATCCCGATATCTAGTTCTATGGAGTTGGTATTCTGTAAAGCTAAAAGTCCTAGGTTCAAAACAACTCTTGCCAAATCTATAATTTGAAATTGAGTTATCTGCAAAATATGTGAACCTCAGTGCAACAACCATCAAATGAAGGCCATACTTTCAAGGAAAGTTATTTCCACCTTGACAACTGGGACTTTTCAGTGGCCGGTAGTGCAAGTAGTCCCACTGTGCGAGCATAAGTGAGCTTTTGTAATCTGATGTTTATAGCCTTTCTATCTATGTGACATAAACTGGTCATTGCCCATTATTTATCTACTTTTGTTTTTTCAATCTACATTTGATAGAGAACATTCTAAACCCAAGCCTAAGACTTTTCTTCTGGAGCCATTGTAGAAGTTTAGTTCCTCTACATGTTGTAGTGTAGAAACTTAAACTATTGATGTCACTTTTGAAACAGATCGTTAATAAATTTCCAAAAATAAACAATGGTCACTCTTAGACAAAGACTGTATCTTCTAAATTATGTTCAGAATATAAAAAAAAATCTTGAGCTCACAGATGTAAAAAATAGAATAGTGGTTACCAGACCTATAGTGTTGGGAATAGAGAGATTAGAAAATCATGGTTGAGATATTTCTTATTACTTTTTAGATAAGGTATTATGTAGCCCACACTGGCACCTAACTTACTATATAGGTATAGATTATCCTGAGCTTTCAAATGATCTTAATTGAACTTAATTAAATAATCTTAATCAAACTCCTTAATTGTGGAATTATAACCATATACTATCATGGTCAGTTTTATGCAATTGTTGGGTAAATTCAAGAGTTTCTATGTCCTAGACAAGTATTGCACCAATAAAACTATATCCCAATGCCTGCAAAGTAAAATACTTTGTTTATATCTGATGACTAAATTCTGGATACCTACTGGACAACTTAGTTAATATGGTTAACATGAAAGTATTATAAACTTGGAAGTTACCAAACTTATGCTTATATGTTTTCACAAAGAAAATAATAAAAAAGTAAATTGCAAATTTATTAGATTCAGTTAATCTTTCACAATTTATTCTTTTATCAACACATACATTTTGTCAGCCGTATTTTAATAATAAGAATTAAATATCATTGATATAGGGAAATAAGTGAAGCTAGGAGACATACTACTTAGCAAAGTAAGTCAGACACAAAGACACGAGAATAACAAATTTGGATTCATGTAGAAATCAACAAAGAAGTGAAATGCCTCTATAACAAAAACTTAATTTTCCAGTGAGAAAATATAAATGTAACCAAGATATGTCATCTTTAAAATAGCAATACTAAGACAAGTTAATAAAGAAACAAATATGTGGAGAAAAAATAGAACAAAATATTTTTTCCAAAATGCTGAAAGAAAAATATAACTATATTTAGAATTTTATATCATCAAAATACTATTAAAATGAACATGAAATTAAATTATTTTAGACAAAAACAGAAAAAATTATCATATATTAAATTTTATCAAAAGAAGCATAATCTTGGGGTACATAATCCTGGGATTAAAAGAAAAGATGGCACTTTCTAAGCTGAGTGTGCTGGTTAATTTAAAACTATGTAAATTTCAAAAAGTGTGAGTAAGTTTTGCAGTAAAGAAACTATTGGAAGCATCAGTTTTTGTAACAATAAAGGATGCATTGTAACAATGATGGATTATACAGAATAGCCCCCAGGTCTCTGATGAAAGAGGAAAAAAACGTACTTTACCAAAATGGAATAAGAAGAAAATTGAGTCAGTAGAGGAAAAAAATCAGCTGCATCTTTTGTGAAGTAGCAGTAAAGCCACATTAAATACTTAAAACAGAATGTCGGTGTAGCTTCATGTTATGACATGGGTTTTACTGCAAGGCATATTTCTGAGTGAGCTGTGGTGGTGGCCTGTGGAGTCTCATACAATTATATGCGATTGCTTTTCCTTTCCTTGCACCTGTGGAGTCTCATACAATTATATGCGATTGCTTTTCCTTTCCTTGCACCTGTGGAGTCTCATACAATTATATGCGATTGCTTTTCCTTTCCTTGAACTTGCAGCAACATTTTCTTCACACGGTCATAGATCTGCTTGGTTCTCACTCCATATATGACAGGATTGAGCATTGGCGGAACTACAACATAAAGGTTGGCGAGAAGTATATGTATATAGCGAGGCACATTTCGACCAAAACGGTGTGTCATGAAAGAAAAGAGAGCTGGTGTGTAGAAGGCAAGGATGACGCAGACGTGAGAACCACAAGTGCTGAGGGACTTGATCCGGGCTTCCCGAGAAGGAAAATGAAACACAACATGTAGTATTTGTATATAAGAAAGGGCAATAGCTACTACGTCAAACAGTAGATTACATATGGCACATAAACCATAAATGATATTGGCCTTGACACTGGCACAAGACAGACGAGCAAGACCCATGTGTTCACAGTAGGTGTGGGGAATGATGTAATGCCCACAGAAGGGCAGTCTCAAAATTAGAAATATAAATGGAACAACAAAGATAATAGCCCTCACTAGCACTGCAAGGCCAATAATAGAAACAACCTTGTTGGTGAGGATGGTGCTATATCGAAGTAGGTTACAGATGGCCACATAGCGGTCATAGGCCATCGCTAAGAGGACTGTTGACTCCATAAGTGTGAATTTGTGGATGAAAAACATTTGTAAAAGGCAATCTTCAAAGATGATCTCTCGGAGATTAATCCAGAAGATCCCAAGCATCTTAGGGATGGTAGTGGTTGAAAGGCCCAAGTCAATGCTAGCCAACATGGCCAGAAAGTAGAACATGGGTTGATGGAGGCTGCTCTCAGTTTTGATCACAAATAAGATGGTGAAGTTTCCTAGGAGAGCAATAATGTACACGGCACAGAAGGGAAAGCCAATCCAGACGTGGAGAGACTCTAGTCCCGGGATCCCCAGCAACAGGAAGGAGGAAGGGTGAAACTGGGTGTCATTGGGAAGGAGCATCCTATAGAAGAATGCTTGAATCAGTCTTCAGAACTGTGTGCTCATCCAAATGGCAGCTCTCTGGATCAATTTTTGAAACTGGAGACCTAGAGCAATTTTTTTATTAATTTATTTATTTATTAAGGATTTCTGCCTCCTCCCCGCAACCGCCTCCCATTTCCCTCCCCCTCCCCCAATCAAGTCACCCTCCCTCATCTGCTCGAAGAGCAATCAGGGTTCCCTGACCTAGAGCAATTTTAAGGGATACCACCAACCCTGCTCATGGTCTTCTGGGAACCATCATATCCATTTGAAATGCATTGTATACTAAGTCTTTTAGAATATTAACAAGTCCATCACGAGTCTTGGAGGAAGCTACACACTACAAACAAAGTAAATAAAAGTAAAATACTATTCATGTGTAGATTGTAATCTATTGTAAGTCGCCCTTCTCTTTGAAATCGCTAGCCTTATAACCAATCTCTAAGAATTATTTTACATTAATATTGCCTTTTTTGAGTACTTTCTTATTTTGGCTATCTTTAATAACAAAGCATCCTTGGATATTGGTAAACTTAGGGTTCTGTTATTCCATAGGTATATTACTGGAAACTAATCCAATTGATCAAATGACAGTTTTGTAATGACTAGTCACGAGTGTCAGCTTGACTATGTTAAGAAACATTTCGGAGATTACTAAAACTAACTTCCAGATGATGCTATGAATCAATTCCAGACACTATTGAATCACGATATAAATGATGTAGTAGAAGTTTTAATCTATTGATACATTATAGATTTGAATGTTTACCCGAGTTACCCAAGTTGATTAACATCCTTAAACATGTAGAATCAACATATAATCATCCAAAACCAGTATAAAAATGATCCTTCTGAGTATCTTAATATCCTGCTAAATGTAATACATAGAATCTTCAATTCATGAGTGAAGCAGACACTGATTTTGGAGGACTAGGTCAATGCACAATTGTGTATGCAGAGAAGAATTTTAGTGACTCCTACTAATTAGTACAGCAATTATGTTTCAATTTCTTTAAAAATGAGAATACAAGGTATGACTATAATTATCTAATAAATGTTACCTACACAGCTACATATAATATTTTGAACATTCTTTATTAATTTTTATACAAAATGTTTTGATCCTCTCTTCCATCTCCTCCAAGATTCATTCATTCCACATCCCTTCCCTCATTACTTTTGTTTTTTCGCCGCACTTCTCTCTCTCTCAAAAGGAAGACAAGAAACTAAAATAAAGAAAACCAAGAAACAAAACCTCCACAAACAAAAATCAAAACATAAAGATAATGTAGGAATATTGTAATTATATTATAATATAAAAAAGATTAAGACAAAAATGCAGTTAGTCATTACTTAAAACTGTAAGCATAGTCTTTTCTCTATTTCCATAGATTTAAATATAGATATTTCTATCAAAGAGCTTCTAGCTGGGTATACCATTGGTAGAAAGATTTTCTCAGCATGCTATTGCTCCAAATTCAATCCACGGCACCTCCGTTTATACGCATCTATCTGTCTGTCTATCTATCTATCATCTATCTATCTATCTATCTATCTATCTATCTATCTATCTATCTATCTATCTATCTACATGTCTATCATCTATCTGTCTGTCTATCCACATATGTACCCTATTTACTTATCTATCCACCTTCCTAGGTTATTTGTATTTTTTACCTGTCTAGTCTGCTACATACTAACAGTTCAAACCATCATGACAATGATTAGTATAGTATGATGATTTCAAATGCTTCAGGATATGAAGTCTGCACCAGATTAACTGTCATAAAACTTGACTTTCTGACTAATTCACCCTATATTTGAAGGAAGTTAAGAGCAAGTGTTGTTACCTTCTACAAATAATTTAAAATATCTACAACTGTTCCTCGATATAGAAAATCAAGATAATTAGACAAATAAACCTTAAACTTCAAATCTATTACTATTTTTAGAATAGCATTTTTTCCAAAGCAGTTTGAAGCATATTCCAAAGATACACTACTGCTCATTAGACGTTTAGCAGAATAACTTTTCTAAAGGAAGTGGATAGCATCTTCTTGTAGTGTTATATGACCTTAACTAGCCATGCTCCTAATCCTTCCTGAAGCTTTATCTTCCGCCTCTGACTTCAATAGACACTATGTTTTTTATCCTCTCTTCTATGTTTTCTCGTTCCCTATGTTTCCTCAAGTTAAAAAATGGGAGGCTCACCAGGCTGAGCCCCAGAATGGAGTCTTGCCCTTGTTGAGTGTCATTCTGGCCTGCTTTCATCAGGGCTTTGCCTTTTTTCAGGAAGTACCTTTCATTACCATTTCCCTAGAGCCAGTAACATAAAAAGCAGAAATCCCTGTGGATTTCAGCTCTTATTCTCTCATGATCAGTGAAGAACACTATAGCTTGTGAGAAAACCAAACTAGAAAAAGGAGGGTTTTGCCCAAGCACCTTTTATGAATCTGTGAACTTTTTCTGAGCTTGCTGTATATCAAAGCAATAACATATACACACTCAGAATAAAAAAGTTAAAATTGTGTTACCCTATAACAGGAGAACAGTGGTCTGATGTTTGACAATAGGTGTCTGGCCAGTGGACACCCGAGGTTAACAGGAACTGGCCCAATGCCAGGAGTGATTTTTTTTTTCAATTTTTGGCCACCGAGGGCCCATTGATGCCAAAACATTATAGGCTATTGACAATGCACTTAGTTACCCTCCAAAACTTGACTGTAAGATTCTATTGCTGAAGATACGAAATACTTGAGCCATAGAACATGGAGATATCAAACTAGTATTGATCTGGAAGTTAATCCCTACTTTATAGTTTTCATAGTGCTGGAATATGCTATGGGCTCTAAAAAGAAAAGTAATCATCACTCTTATATAGATATGAACCATTTGCTACAATAATAGCTGACCTGTCAAGATATGCCTCCTGCTGCAATAGTGGCACAAACATTATGGAAGTAACTATCCACTTTCTTATTGGATTTAAGTCATGCTCCATAAGATGAAAATCTTATCTAGCACCATTATTGAACAATAAACCCAAGGCTAGATAAATCACAGACCCTAAGGGACAACTATTATTATTATTTTGCTTAGTGGTCATAATGTTAAGCCAATTCCTACCAATTTATCATTAGATCTCCAAACTTTCAACAGAGAAGCTTCTGTTTTTAGGAGATGTTTATAAACACAGACACAACAAAAGTTGGCCAATGTTAGAGGATAAGACTGTGGTCAGCCCTATGGAATATCTGTGCTACTGAGGGGTTAATGTGTAAGAGGGTCTGGAAGGAGTAAAGGAGTCAGAAGCAGTAGATAACTATAAGTAAACAGCAGCAGGTAACTGCACACATGAGTTCAGACTAGTTGTGACAGCAAACACAAAACTTGTGCAAACTCAAGCCAGGCCAAATCTCAGCATGAAGAAGGTAGATGGGTGGGCAACACAGCATGCTCGTATGGTCCCTGTAGATTTAGATCAAAAGAACAGGAGATTTTGTAGAAAGACAATCATAATAGGATTTTCATCATTATTCATAAAACATAATATATACAATATAATTTTTAAATATGTGCATGTAAACTGTCAAATAAAAGATCAAAAAATTACCTAGTTCCCGGCTTTCCTTAGTTTCTATACTTCTTTATGTAGTGTTGAGACTCTAAGGGCTTTTCTCTGTCCAGAGGTAGCCTCCCTTGGGGAAGAATACATCTATTGATTTTCTGGTACCAAACAGTCATCCCTCCCAACAAACATGCAGGTAGCATTAATCATACTCAACAGATTATACTAAGGAATATATGCTTATATGCATTAATGTGTAAAATAACAACTAGTGAAAAAAGAAGCCATGAATTTGGAGGTGAGTGTGAAAGTGTATATGGGATGCTGGGAAGAAAGAAAGGGAAAGAATGAATGTTGTAATTAAATTGTAGTCTCAAAAATAAAGAAAAATATCACTAATGAGTAAATATCAGAAACCGAAACATATATAATTGCAGAATTAAAGAAAATAGTCAGAATTATATGTTGTAGTATATAGCAAAAGGGAAATTAATAATAAGGAGAAAAATAACTGAAAACATAATGGAAAATATAAAATGACAGAAGCATGTTAGAGTTTGCCTGCATAGCGCATGTGTGGCATGCCACAGTAGATAGACGGAAACAAATGCAGTGCTATAGAGAAGAGAAATCACTTAGGGGCAATTATAAAGTTTCTCAACCAGTCAGATTGTGTTGCTCTGACAATGATAATAATAGTGGAACTAGAATTTTCTTTTTTTTAAAATTTATTTAAGATTTCTGCCTCCTCCCCTCTACCGCCTCTCATATCCCTCCCCCTCCCCCAACCAAGTCCCCCTCCCTCATCAGCCCGAAACAGCAGTCCAGGTTTCCTGCCTTGTGGGAAGTCCGAGGACCTCCCACCTCCCTCCCATTCTAGTAAGGTGAGCATCCAAACTGCCTAGGCTCCCACAAAGCCAGTACGTGTAAGAAAGCACTGAAGACATGCCTGCTAATACTTGCAGGCCAGACTCACTTGCCATTTGATGGAGCTAATTTAAGATAAACAAGTGCTAGATGACATGAACAAAATCATCATTATGTACAGTCACTCCCCTTCGCTCAAGCTGATTAACTACTAAAATGGAATAAATAGTTTCTCTGTTCCTTTTGGCCTATGAGAGTCCTCAGAATCTAATGAATGACTTAAACTTGATAAAAGAAGGAAAGAAAAGGCATCTGAATATACTCATATGTGACGATTTGATGTTTAAACAGTAGCTATTGATGTTCTGAAAGGTAATTGGTTTTTCTATTTTCAAAAAAAATGACAAAAATGAAGGCAAGCGTTGTGTTAACGTGAGTGTTGAACCCTCACCTCTGTCATTGCCTTCTGTTCACTATTTTTACTTTGGCACATACTACATGCCCTATACATTTCAAATATAACATGCTTTATACTTTTATACTTTTCATTGCTATTTTGTAAATATTTTATTAGGTTTTCAATTATTTCCCTCTTTTTACCATTCCTCTTTGCTACCATCTACAATATATATTTTTTAAGATTTTTACTTTGATTCTGCAGTTACGTGTTTTGAATTTCTGATTATATGATTAGAAGTTAGTGATACTTTTTTTTATTGATAAAAGAAGAATAAAGAAAAAAAAACAAATTTCCACCTCCTCCCAGCCTCCCCTTTCCCTCCCCCTCCTCCCACTCTTCTCCCCCTCCTCCCACCCCTCTCCCCTTCCCCCCACTCCTCTCCCCCTCCCTCTCCAGTCCAAAGAGCAGTCAGGGTTCCCTGCCCTGTGGTAAGTTTTAGGAAGGGACCCACTTTAGGGTGGGCAGGAGAATTGACCCTAGAGGGGCTCCCAGGTGCCCAAGCTGAGGTCCCCAGTTAGTTCCTTGGGCAGCTGAGGATAGGGAACCTGAAATGACCCTATCCTAGCGCAATACTGACGAATATCTTGCATATCATCCTAGAACTTTCATCTGGCGATGGATGGAGATAGAGACAGAGACCCACACTGGAGCAATGGACTGAGCTCCCAAGGTCCCAATGAGGAGCAGAAGGAGGGAGAACATGAGCAAAGAAGTCGGGACCACGAGGGGTGCACCCACCCACTGAGACAGTGGAGCTGATCTACTGGGAGCTCACCAAGGCCAGCTGGACTATTACCAAAAAAAGCATGGGATAAAACTGGACTCTCTGAACATGACGAACAATGAGGGCTGATGAGACGCCAAGGACAATGGCACGCAGTTTTGATCCTACGCAATCTGCTGGCTTGGTGGGAGCCTAGCCAGTTTGGATGTTCACCTTCCTAGATAGTGATACTTTTTTGAGACTATTATTAAGTTACAACCAGATTGACCATCCTCCCATGGTCTAAAATGATGATTAGATCCTACATGAACTGACCTTTATTTTAAATTGACACAAGCCAGGATCATCTGAGAAGTGTCAACATCAGTGGAGAAAATTGATCCAGTGATTGGCCTATGGTCTGTAGGAAAGTCTATGGGGACATTTCTACCTGTTTGGTGGCTAATGTTGGAGGACCCACTTCATTATGGGTGGTGTCACACCTGGATTGTATAAGAAAACGCAGTGAAGGATCCATGAGGAACAAGCCAGTAAACAACATTCCTCCATTGCTTCTGCTGCAGTTCCTTCCTCGAGGTTTCTGCCCTGACTTCTCATGATGAACTGTAAGCTGGAAAGCTGAAATAGGTAATTTCCTCCCCAAGTTGCTTTGGTAATGGTGTTTTATTGTAGCAATAGAAACCTAATTCAGACACTGCTTGTGGGCATCCTTCAGTCCTCATGGAGATGACAGAAAATCTAATGATACATATGACTGTGGAAAGGTGAGTTTTCCAAATTATGTCACTTCAAAGACTTTGATTCTAGCCAACTATGCTCTACTGGACCACAGCCAGCACCCTGTAATCCTTTAATACTTTCTGTTCTTACTGGAATGCTTCTCCTGGCTTCACAAATCCTACACGGCTTGCCTTCTTCCATCTTTCAAATTTCTACTTACATGTAATTTCCTAGTGTTACTTCCCCTAAAAATGTTACTTAGAATTATTAGCTTTACAAACAGTATCTTCATTATTATACTGCCATCTATGTACCTACTTAATTTGTCTTGTTTTTCTACATTTTGTTAGTACTGTTGCATGTAAACAGGTATTCCTAAATTTGAAAATCAGATGCAAGACCAAGGGTGTGGATTGCCTATAGGTGCGAAGATTTTATTACACCTGAATGATTTAACTCTGACTGCAGAGCTTTGTTATCTCCCAGGGTCTCCCAATGGTCTCACTCTAGAGATTGTGAGTGAAGGGAAAAGCACCTAAGGGTAGGGAGATGTACAATTTCTCTGGGTGCTGATGTTCATGTGGAAACATGGGTCCTTTTCAGGGGCTATCTGAAATTAAGGAAGAGAACAGGAGGTGGAATGACCATGGGGGGGGGGGGGGAGGAAACACCTCTGATATTGGCAAACGTGTAAAGGAACTATCTCTGAGAATTGATTGGCATAATATATTTGAGTAGCAGACACTTTCATTTGTTTTTTTTTTAAATACAGACTTACACAATCTCTTGTAAAAGTTCTATGTCATTTGATACCTTTGATGTCCTTTCTGTATCCTGCATTTCTTCACTGACCTGAATTATGTCTATGTATTGCACAACCAAGGTTTTATTTGCTTCTTGCTTTCTATTTCTTATTGTTATATCTCCTTCAAATTTTTTATAGGTTGGATAAATAGCTCTGATGCAAACCCATATTCCATAGGAAGAGAATAACAATAGTACTGATGTCAACTCTTCAGAAACTGCCCTTCACCACTTGAACCCAGTGAAACACAATACATCTACTTGCTACTTCCCCTCAAGCAGAAGATAATGCTAATCACACTGCAATGGGGTAGCCCCCAGTGATAGAAACTAATTTCTTTGTAGATGTAGATGCATATGCAAGAATACCAGCTGGCTTATGAGTATTATCAGTTGTCTTAGAATGTTCATAAAAGATAAAATAGTGAAGAGGATCACATTTGCTAGTTCCTCTTTGATGTGGGAATCCCCTCTGTATGCTGTGAATACCACTGGACAATAAAGAACTGCTTTGGACCTATAGCAGGGCAGAACTTAGCTAGGCAGGGAAAACTAAACTGAATGCTGGATGAAAGGAAGTGGAGTCAAAGAGACGTCATGGAGCTGCCGCTGGAGACAGATGTGCTGAAACTTTGCTGGTAGGCCATGACCTCCCGGTAATGGGCAAATTAATGGAGATGGGTTAAATTATATGTAAGAGTTAGCCAATAAGAATCTAGAGCTAATGGGCCAAGCAGTGATTTAAATAAATAATATAGTTAGGGTGTGGTTGTTTCGGGAGTCTGGGCAGCCAGGAACCAAACAAACGGGTTCCCTACAACACCTGTTGACATCTGAGAAGTGCAGCTATTCCAGATTTAAGTCCTCTGTAGTCCTTTCCTTTGTTACATCCTAAACAACAGGATAGCCATTAACCTTAAACTTTTTAAAATAATTGATTGTAAGTGAAACATACATCTCAAGAAATTATCCTTTGGAAACCTTTCAAAATTTTATTTCATGAGTAATCTTATAGTCAGCGAAGAAAATAACTTCCTCCTGGCCACCTGGTCCTCAACTCTTCTTCTAAACAAACAGAATCATGGTAATGAGCAACAGAATGTAGATTCAGTCTTCGTGTCTTTTTCTAAATGTTAAATCATGTCTATAGACAAAACTCTTTTAAATCATCTTTTAGTCAGGTGAATGTGAATACAAAGAAGAACTCTGGAGATGTAGATCTTCTAGATCTCTTTCCCCAAGCCCTGCAGCCACAGAGTCATCATTGCACAAATTAGTGCTAGTTTCCTCAATAGTTGCTTCTTTCTTTCTTTTTTTATTTTTCCATTCAATTATTTACACTTCCTTCCCTCCTCCCAATCCCCTCCCACTCCCACATGCCCCCTCCTCCCTCTTCCACCCTGCTTGAGACAGGGTAAGGAACCCTGCTCTGTGGGAAGTCCAAGCCCCTCCCCCCTACATCCAGGCCTAGGGACCTGTGCATCCATATAGACTAGGGTCCCAAAAAGTCAGAACATGCCATAAACATAAGTCCCAGTGCCTTTATCAATGGCTTCTCAGTCAGCCCTCACTGTCAGCCACAGAAAGTCTGGTTTGACCACATGCTCATTCAGACCCTGTCCAGCTGGATTTGGTGAGCTCCCATTAGAACAAGTACACTGCCTCAGTTGGTGGACCAACTCCTCACAGTCCTGACTTCCTTGCTCATCTTCTCTCTCCTGCTTTTCAACTGGACCTTGGGAGCTCATTCCATTGCTCTGATGGGGGTCTCTGTTTCTATGTCCATCATCACCATATTATCCATTCTTCAATTGAGGGCCATCTAAATTGTTTCTAGGTTATGGCTATTACAAATAATCCTGCTTGAACAGAGTTGAACAAATGTCCTTCTGGCATGAGCTTACATCTATTGGGTACGTGACCAAGAGTTGTATTGCTGGGTCTTGAGGTAGAGTGATTCCCAATTTTCTGAGAAACTGCCATACTGATTTTCAAAGTGACTGTATAAACAATGGAGGAGTGTTCCCCTTACTCCACATCCTCTCCAGCATAAGCTATCATTTGTGCTTTTGATTTTAGCCTTTCTGACTGGTATAAGATGCTGTCTCAGAGTCATTTAGATTTGCATTTACCTGATGGCTAAAGATGTTGAGCAGTTACTTAAGTGTTTTTGGCCATTTGAGATTCTTCTGTTGAGAAATCTCTGTTTAGATCTGTTCCCCATTTTTTTTTAAGTAATGGATTATTTGGTATTAGATGTAAAGCAAAGGATAACCATCCTATAATCCCCGAAGAAGCTAGGTAACAATGAAAAATCTAAGGGAGACATACATGGATCCCCTGAGAAGGGGAAATAGACAAGAACTCCTGAGAAAATTGGGAGCATGGGGGAGGAGGAACAAGGGAGAGCAAGAGGGGAGGCGGAATAGGAGAAGGGGAGAGGGAAGAGAACATGAGTGAACTGGATGGCTGAGATTGGGGAAGCACAGAAAGGGAGAGTGAGGAAAGAAATAACTTGATTGAGGGATCCATTAAGGGGCTAGCAAGAAACCTGGCACTAGGGAAATTCCCAGGAATCTACAAGAATGACTCCAGCTAAGACCCTAAGCAATAGTGGAGCAGGTACCTGAACTGGCCTTCTGTGATCAGATGGATTGCTACCTTAATTGTCATCACAGAAACTTTATCCAGCTATTGATGTAAACAGATGCAGAAATTCACAGCTAGCACTGGGCCAATCTATCAGGGTCCAGTAGAAGAGAGAGAAGAGTGATAATGTGAACAAAGAAGTCAAGACCATGATGAGGATATCAACAGAAATATCTGACCTGAGCAAGTGGGAGCTCACTGATGTCAGACTGACAGCTGGGGAACCTGCACAGACACAAACGAGGCCCTATGAATGTGGGTGATAATTGTGTGGTGTGGGCCTGTGGGGTCACTGGCAGTTGGACCAGGATTTATTCCTACTGCTTGAACTTATTTTTAGAGCCCATTCTCTTTGGAGGGATACCTTGCTTAGTCTAGATATAGAGGGGAGGGCCTTGGTCCTGGATCAAAGTGATACGCCAGACTTTGTTGACTCCCCATGGGAAGCCTTATCCTCTGTAAGGAGTGGAAGGGGATGGGGTGGGTGGAAGGTGAGGACAGCAGAAGGAGAGGAGGAAGAGGGAACTGGATTGGTGTGTAAAATAAGAAAAGGTTGTTTTTAAAAATAAATTGAAAAAAAGAAAAAAAAATGAAGCTCTTGAGTCTTGAGAGATGACTCAGTGGTTAAGGCTGTTTTTCCAGCAAGGAGGCTTCTGTGTTATTCCTAGCACCAACATGGCGGCTCACATCTATCCATAAATCTCATTCCAGATTATCTGATCCCCTCTTCTGAACTGTGTGGGAGTTGGGCATGAAAATAGTGCATAGATTTACATTCAAGCAAATTACCCATAAACAAGCAAGCAAGCAAACAAATAAGTAAAAAAAACTAATAAAGGCAAAGAGGCTCTTTTTTGAAAAAAAAAAAACAATGAGACCCCATTTTGGAATACTTACATTTCATCTTGAAAGAGTTCTGAAATTCTCAGAAAAAATCTAGTTAAGGATCGCTAAGCAGAAATGACATTTGGATAGATTACTTCTTAGCAAAACAACACAATCATTGATCCTAGAAAAGGGTCTTAATAATGATACAAGCAAGTAAGGTCAAAATTGCAATGCTCCATTTTGATGTTACTCTACTACAAAACAGCAAAGTTCAAATTCTTTGAAAACTAAACAATTTAATGAACCTGTCTCTTATCTTCTTGGTTCTTACACCGTAAATAATAGGATCCATCATAGGTGGCACAAGAAGATACATATTGGCAACAAGTATGTGTACATGTGGAGCAACTTTGTGCCCAAACCTGTGGGTGAGGAAGGAGAAGAAGGCAGGAGTATAGAACACTAAGATGACACAGACATGCGAGCCACAGGTACCCAGAGTCTTGAGTCTGGCATCCTTGGAAGGGAGGTGGAAGACAGTATTGAGTATGAGGACATAAGAACAAATGATCAGTATGAAGTCCACACCCCCAGTGAGGAAAGCAACAATGAGGCTGTAGGCTCGGCGGATGCTCGTCTCAGCACAGGCAATCTTGATGAGGGCCATGAACTCACAGTATGTGTGGGAAATTGTATTAGTCTTGCAATAGGGAAGCCAGCGTAGCAAAAAAGGGTGAAGACTGAGAAAGGCCACTCCCCGAAATACAATAGCCAGGCCCATTGCCCCAGTTATAGTGTGTGTCAAAATAGCTGAGTGTCTTAATGGGTTACAAATGGCCACATAACGGTCAAATGCCATCCCTACAAGGAAACCAGACTCCATGGTTGAGCAAGAGTGGATTAGGAAGACCTGAGTGAGGCAAGCTTCAAAGGGAATCTCTCCATCATTAAACCAGAAGAGACTGAGAAGTTTGGGAACAGCTGTAGTGCACACCACAAGATCAGCCACTGCCAACATGCAGAGGAAGAGGTACATTGGCTCATGGAGGCTGGAGTCTGTCTTGATGATGAACAGAAGTGAACAGTTTCCCACGAGTGCCAAAATGTAGCCCATGCAAAAGGGGATGGAAATCCACATGTGTGCTGCCTCCAACCCAGGAATGCCAATGAGAATGAAGGTTGAGGGATGGACATCAGATTTATTGTATATCAACATGGTAAGTGTGAAATGTATGTGTATGTTACCTTTAAAAAGATGATATTAATCTGAATTGGAGGCCAGCCTGGACTACAGAGTGAGTTGCAGGACAACCAGGACTACACAGACAAACACTGTATCAAAAAACAAACACACAAAAACACAAATTAATAAAAAGATAAAGAAACAATATTAATTTATAAATATTTAAAAGAGGGAAGTAAATATATAGGGAGATGTATTCCACAGATCTACTGGAATTCTTGTAAATATCTACATACAAATCATTTCATTATATAGTATAATCACCTAAAGTTATAGTCAGTCTTGAAAACAGCATCCCTTAAATTCAAATCTAGATTTTACTAGCAGTGAAAGCTAAAAAAGTTTTATTTTTTCTTTATTGAGATGCATTTAATTATTGTATCTTCCATGCAGTAAACAACCTTAATATCTTTTTCTATATATTGACTTCTCTATTTTCATTTATATATTTTTGTATTAATATTTTTCCTTAAAAAGTAAAACCAACTGGAAATTAATGAATACATTCATTAATTATGAATGTATTCATTAATTATGAATATATATCATAGTTCTCACTATGGATATAGAAAAATAAACATTAGAGTGTTATATGAGACATGAAAGGAGATGTTCCACACAGAATTTATAGTTTTTTAGATGTTAGTAACTATTTTCATAAATTCCAGTTCATTCAGTACTTAAACTGTTGAGACAAGAAGACCAATATTTAGGAAAATGTTTCAATGTTATGAAATGATTGGAAGAACATTCATCCACCTCTGACTGACTATTATTAAAAGTGATGTCAAAACTAGGATGAGAACTGAGTTAGAAGATGATCAAGGCACAGCATTGGCCTCATGCATGCAGAAATATGTTGGCTCTTAGGCAGTGATTCTTGCATTAATTTTATTGGAATTAGCAACCTCAGCTCCCATGATTTCATTTTATATATCATATTAGTCAAGCAATGCTCACTCATTTAAGTTGACACTACAGGCATTCTACTCTATCCGAGCCATTCTAATTTGCCAGGAAAAGGAACATTTCTCTTGTATCATTTAATATCAAGCTTAGGATCATATTGCCATTTGTTGATCACATTAGTTTTGTTTTAGACTATTAGAATGCTACTAAAATCACTTTTTTAAAGCAAAGAAAGCCAGCCTACAATTCACAATCTCAGACAACCTAGACAACAAAGAGGACCCTAAGAGAGACATAATCTTCATGGGAATTAGAAAAAGACAAGATCTCCTGAGCAAATTAGGAGCATGGGGTCCATGGGAGAGGGTTTAAGGGGACGGGAGAAAAACGGAGGGGAGCAGAGAAAAGTGTATAGCTCAATAAAATCAATAAAAAAGAAAAGTAATTGAAGGTGTACTGAAACATTTGCATTTATTATAATACATATGTATACACCACCGAGTGCTTTTATTATGTATTTTTATTAATCAACCCTTAAGCCCTTACCCAACAATGTCTGAACCAGAAAGTTCATAGAAGGCTAGTCATTAATAATGAATTCGTGGTGGTGCATGTCTTTAATCCTAGCACTTGGGAGGCAGAGACAGGCAGATCTCTGTGAGTTTGAGGCCAGACTGGTCTACAAGGCTACAGAGAAAACTTGTTTTGAAAAACCAGAAAAAAAATAGTATTTTAGACTCTTAGCCTGTTTACGACGTTTCCTGTCCAAAGAATTATTTAGTTCACTATTTTACTTACAGTGACTGCAGGGATATATATTCTTTGAGGCTTGGAAGAACTGGACACATGTATGTGAAGAGCCCCAGAATGTCTAGGTCATGGCGTTTGTAAGTCACGGCAAATATTGAACAGAAGAAGAATCTAAAAATAACAAATTATTTAAAAGTTATGTAATGATATAAAAGTTAATATTTCCAATTTTCAGTAGATAGTAGAGTCATGTTTTTTTCTGAGAAAAATTCACACATTATGAAATGTAAATGTCATTCATGAGTACTGATTAAACCAATTGCATAGATAAACAGTTGATAGATAACAAATCCAGACATTGATTTCAGAATCTTCATGCTAAATCCCACTATTAAATTACCCTAATTATATAATACTATAGTGATGTTGCAAGCAACAGAAATATGGATATGGATAAAGATGCATCCCCGCCACTGTTATTGATGGATTATGATTGATGTCCCTATTTTGGAATGTCACAAAGAACAGACTCTAAAACTTAGATCTTCTTTCTCATAAACCCCTTTCCAATGCATCCACTCAATCAGGAATGCTTAATACAACTAACAGACACACTCTCTCAGTCTTAGCCTTCTGCTGCTCTGGGGTTAAGTTTATGTGTGCACTTCCAGAAAAATATATTTTTATTTAGCTTCCAAAATTTTATTAAAATTAAATTCTGTATATTTTGTTCTATATTTAGGGCTTCTAATATTCTTTTTTATTGAAAATATTCTGATTATTTTCTGATCAAGATTTCCTTCCTTCCAATTTCTTCCTATTCTTCTCACTTTCCCAACTCTACTCTTTGCCTTTTCTTTCTCTTTTCTTAGAAAGAAAACAGGTAAATAAAGAAACAAACAAAAAACAAATAAGCCAGAATTTTAAAAAGAACACACACACTGGGTATATTTAAAATTTCTCCTTTGCTATTTTTTCTTACCTTTATACAGTGTAAACATTTTTCTCAGTAGAAAATAGGAGTAGGTTAAGGAAGAAAATAGTCCAGACTATGGTATTTGCAAATGTGCAATAATTATGCTTAAAATGAGTTTCACCACAACTTTAATCATTAAATTGAAAATGAAAATAATATAAATCACAGAATGGCAAGATTAATACTAAATATTTTAATAAAAACATGGAAAATAATAGGTTAACCATTATTGTTAAAATAATGTTTAGGCAGAGTAGCCTAATGAATTGAAACTCTATCAGTTATATATGTACACATAAAATTCAATGCAGTAAGTCATTATTATGATACTATCTGTAGTAAATGATATTGAATTATTCATAATATTCCACTATAAGATAATTATACTTAATTACAATTTTAATATTATAACTTAGGGTAATTTAATAGTGCATGTTTCTATAAACTTATATGTACATCATATAAAGTAAGCATTATTTTTCCAATGTTACTGAGGTATACACACAAACTTAAACACATATGGATGTATGTATATAATACAAACACATTTATACTGAGTGCTTTATAAACAAACAAAATCTATATGGGTATGCATCCAACTTGGCACTCTGAAGTGAGTGATTGACTATAAAGGGAACAAAGATTATGTATAATTTTCCTTTATTATTATGCTTATCTTTTTAAACAGTTACAAGATATTCATTGCCAGCTTGATTTCCCTGTGGCATTATAAGAAGTAAGCATGCAATGGAAACTTATGATTATAATCATCAGAAAGAAACCACAAAACAAGGTATTATGCACAAAATGGGGTTCCCTGTATTTCAAAATGTTAAAAAAATTTAGCTACCATTTGAAATGTATTTCTTCCCTCCTCTTTGTATACATAATTGTCTAGTCTTCAATCTATGAAATCAATGACCACATGCCATTTGTTCTTGGTGGGATTACCCATACATGAAATATTTAATAACTTCTGAGCAGAGTCAAAGACTCTATTCACATATCCCCTTTGTCATGTTTTTCTAGCTTTCTTGAGCTGTCATTAACACTTGCTACTAGTGTCCTTATGATATGGCACTTACCTATCTTCTACTTTTTGTCATATTGTGTTTTATATTTGGCTAATAGTTTCTCACTTAATATATTAGCGATTATCATTGATTAAAATAATACTTTTCCTTTGCTATTTTTAATGAATCAATAGGGGAAAAGAAAGGGACAGATGACAAAGTACATAATTTCAATATAATATTAAGACAAGCAGTTATTTATGATAAAAAATTCCATGCACCTCCTGAAGAAATCCTCAAACTACATGGCAGCAAAAATTTCTTGATCATAGCATTAAATTTTAAGATATGTTGAAGGATTGTTCTCCAACAGAGTTGAATTCTATAAGTCTTTATTGATTTTTTTCTGACTGCCTGATGGAAAAGCTTGGTAACATAGAATAAATTTAAATATGCTTTGGTTAAGAATAAAGCCAAATGTATGATGTTGGTAAATTATGTATCCTTGACACATCTTTTAACATGAATGATATAAAGACAATACAAATAGAGAATCTATGAGATGCTACTTTCTTACTCCCATTTCATTCTCGGTTTTAATATTTGGTGGTTGGTAATCCTACTTATGACATAGATAACTCTAGGAAATGATATTTATGAACCATAATATATACTTGTCAATATAAAAAATGGGGAAAATTGTATTATTGAAAAGTCACAAAATAAGTAATTACAGTTTTAGCTTATTCAAAGCTGTTGTACCATAAAATTACAAACCTGGGATTTTAAAACATTTACAAAACTTCAATATCTACATTATACCTAAAACAATGCAGAGCAGGATTAGCAAATGAAATGACCAGGAATGCTTTGAGAAGGAGAAAACATTGCTTAACTATCACAGACCTGTGAGGTCTGCCCAGTATATACGCTGATACAGCTTATTCCCATCTTTGTCAGTCTTCTAGGAATAGTGGAATACATAGAAAAGTCATGTTCCATTTGTTCTTAGAAAAAAATTGCGATTCCTTCTCAGTTTTTATCAAAGATATATCAAAGAATAGCTACCATTGCTTGTATGGCCAATGTAGTCTGAATGGGACCCACAAATCTGAAGGTGTTCGTCAACCCAAAGCAATTTTACACAAGCCTGCTTAAGTAACTGGCTGCTGTAGCCAGATGCTCTCCCACGACATAAAGAAGGTTACTGTGCAATCCTTACCTCACTAGACATTCTGGATCAGGGTGAGTCCTTGAGCCGGCCATGTTCTCTTATGACTTATACCTTTTCCATTTGAACTCATTATGGTCAGCTTCCAGCTGCTTCTGACTCCCATTGGCAGGGAAAGAGAATGACTTCTCCATGGGGTCAGGAAGAGAAACCACTGGGGGGTTGAAATTTGAGATCAGAAATCTATACAGATACTTAAAGCCAACATCTCAATAACAGCAGAATCCAGAAACATAGAGATCAGCCAGACGTCAACTCTCTACCACCTGATTCCTGATAGGACTGCTTAAGTCTCAGAAGAACTCTTTTAAATAAAGTATTCACACATGTATGCACTAAACCCAGTCCCCTGAGAGCCCCCTGTCCTCTTCTTATATTTTCTTTCTATTATTTGCTCCCTAGACTGCTCTGCTTCTACTTTGATAACATATATGCAAACACGACTTCATGTATACAGAATCTAGAAGCTACCAATGAGAGAAAGCATCTGATATTTGTCTTTCTGGCATTGACTTGATTCACTTATATGGTTATCTCCAGATGATTCTATTTTCCTTCAAACTGACACAATCTCATTCTTCACTGTGGTTGGGTAATATTCCTTGTGCGTATATAACACATTTCCCTCATCTAATCTCCTGTTGAACACCAGGGTTGGCTCTATGGTTTGCCTGTTATAGACACTGCTGTAAGAAGTACTGGAATGAAAAAAATCTGTGATATATTGGCCTAGAGTTCTTTGACTGTCCAGGAGTATTATACCTGAGTCATTATGAAAGATTTTTATAGTTTTTTTTCAAAATACTCCTTGGCTTCCATAGTGAGTTGGCTAGTTTATATTCTCATCAGCAGTGTTTATATTCCCTTTGTCTGCAGCCTGGTGAGCATTTTTTGTTTGCATCTTAATGTCTGCTCTTACTATTAACATTAGATGGAATCACAAGGTAGTTTTCTACCTATATTTCTCTGATGCCTAGGTACAAATTATAGTATTTAATGTGTCATTTTTATAATTCATCATGACAAATTACACAGAAAATTATTGAGTCATATGAAATAACAAATTGATGAGAACTGTATTACATCTAAGCATTAATGTGGAAATTGCTACATTTAGTGAAGCAGCCCTGATTTTTTCTGTCAGTCGACATTTTTACACTATCCTGAGAGTCGGAGGTTTTGAACATATTTTCCAAGTATCTTTGTGCTACTCTCTGCAACTTGGTGAACTGAAATTTGTAATTTCATAATTTATTTACAATACTTGCATTCTTCTTATATGTTATAAGGGAACAGTGTATAATAACACATCTATATAGTTTCATTTGTAATGTTATCCTTACTAAAATTGCTTCTATTCACTAAAATGTATTTATAGCTCAAAATATATATTGATAGCTTACTCTTTTATTTATTTTACTTTATGTATGTGTGTGTGTTTACAGTGTTGGTGTGTTTATGCTTGAATGTTAAGGCTGCATGTGGTGGTCGAAACACAGTCCTTGGGAATCTGTTCTTTCCTTCCACTGTTTAGGTCCTTGGGGAACTCAGGCAGTCAGGTTTGGCTAGGGCCTGCATAGGCTGAGCCATCTTTATGTTTTATTGGTTGCCTATTAAAAATACTTAAAATAATATATAAAACTTGATATCCTGATATGATTATTTCCAGAAGTTTAACAGATAATTCTCTGAGTTTGTAACATTTATAACTTAAATGTATTGTTTTTTTGACATTTGATTTGGTTGTTCCTGTCTTTGGTTTTCCTCTGCACACAGTGGGAGCATGGCCACAACATGCAGAGCTTCATTTTCCAGACATGTTCTTAAAGAGTCAGAAGATTTCCATGTTCCTAATGTAGAGAACAAGGTCATCAGATAAACTACATGCAGAGTGAGTCAAGGTGCTTCTGGCTAAAAGCCGGCTTGTAACTGAAATTTCAGTGCTTGGGATCTTGAGGTAGAGAGAAGTTTGGAAAGAAGGAAGGGAAATTAATATCTAAATAAAGCTCCTCCTGAGATTATAAAAGGAAGTTTATGTGTGTGTGGAATCTGCCTGGGATGTGCTGCAGGAACATCTGTAGAATGAGTCAAAGCTGTGGGTGTGTAGTAATGTTTTCTTGATAAATCCTTCCCTCAACTAGAATGACATATCCATCCTTTTCTTTTCTGATTAGTTTGAGTCTGAAGTTTATCTTGTCAGATATTAGTATAGTGAGGTTTGCTTGATCCTTGATCCTCTTTGATCAAATTACTTTTGTAATCCTTTTTCTCTATGGTAGTGCTTTAAAGCTAAGAAAGGGTGTGAATTTGGGTGGGCAGGAGACTGGAAGTATCAGGAAGGAACTGGGGGAGGAAGAAACTGTAATCAGAATATATTATACAAAAATTTATTTTCAATAAAAAATTAAGTAAAACAAAACAAAACAAAACTGAATACCAGCAAGCAAACCAAATGGACCTAAAAGATATTTACAGAACATTTCACCTCAACACAAAAGAATATACTTTCTCTCCACCTTACGGAACTTTCTCCAAAACTGATCACATACTCAGACACAATGCAAGTCTCAACAGATAAAAGAAAATTGAAGTAACTCCCTGAATTCTATAAAACCACTACTAGTTAAAGCTGTGTCTCAGGAAGGAAAGAAACAAAAGAAAACTTACAAACTTATAGAAACTATATTGAATGAAAAATGGTTCAAGAAATAAATTAAAGACCTTGTATATTTTAATGGAAATGAATACACAATATAGCCAATCTTATGGGACACAATGAAAGCAATTCTCAGATGTACATTCACAGCACTAAGTGCTTATATGAAAAACTAGAGAGATCTAATACTAGCAACTTAACAGCATACCTGAAAGTACTAGAACAAAGAGAAGAAATTACACACAAAGGAGCAGATGGCAAGGAAGAAAAATCAAACTCAGAGCTGAAATCAACTTGAATATGAAAAAGCCCAAAGTAAAATCCACTAAAATCAGCAATAAGACATGGTCTTCCACTCTCCATATCTACTCAATATACTATTTGAGGTTCCAGCTAGAGTAAGACAACTGAAGAAGGTCAAGGGGATACAAATTGGAAGGAGAGAAGTCAAAGTATCTTCATTGTCAGATTATGTATCAGCATGCATAAGTGACCTTAGTAATTCCTTTCGGGAACTTGTACAGCTGATAAACATATTAAGCAAAGTATCTGGATACAAAATTAAATCACAGAATTCAGTAACATTTCTATATACAAATGGCAAATGGACTAAGAAATCAGGGAAACAACACTGTTAACAATAGTCTTAAATAATATAAAATATCTTGGGGTAACTCTAACCAAGCAAGTCAAAGACTTTTAGATAAAAACTTCAAGTCTTTGAAGAAAGAAATTGAAGAAGATATTAGTAGATGGAAAGACCTCATTAATCAATAGAATTAACATAGTAAAAATGACCGTCCTATCAAAAACAATCTACAAACTCAATGTTATCCTCATCAAAATTAGAGCACAATTTATTTTTTAAGACAGGGTTTCTCTGTAAAATTAGAGCACAATTTATTTTTTGAGACAAGGTTTCTCTATAGCTTTGGATCCTGTCCTGGAATTAGCTCTTGTAGACCAGGCTGGCCCCAAAGTCACAGAGATCTTTCTGCCTCTGCCTCCGGAGTGCTGGGATTAAAGGTGTGTATCACCACTACCTGGCTACAGCACAATTCTTTACACACCTTGAGGAGACAATTCTCAGCTTCATAAGAAAATATCAAAAACTTAGGATAGCTCAAAATATCCTGAACAATAAAATACCTGCTGAAGTTCTCACCATTCTGATTTCAAGCTTTACTGCAAAGCTATAGTAATAAATTCAGCATGATATTGCCATAAAAACAGATATGTTGATGCATGGTGAATGGAATATCCAGACATAAATCCATAAACTTATGAACACATGGTTTTTGATAATGAAGTCAGAAATACACATTGGAAACAAAAGAAAGAGAAAGAGAGCATCTTCAACAAATGGTGTTAGTCAAATTGGATGACCACATATAGAGGAATACAAATATATCCATATTTATCACCATCAACAAAAATTCAACTTCAAATGGATCTACAACTTCAACATAAACCTGAGTACACTGAACCTGATAGAAAGAGAACTTTGGGAACCACCTTAAATTCACTGGCAAAGTAAAAACCTTTCTGAACAGGACACCATTAGTATAGATAGACACTATGAACAACAATTAATAAATGGGACCTCAAGAAATTGAAAAGCTTTTATAATGGATAGACATGGTCATTTGGATAAAGTGGCAACCTATTGCTTAGCAATTTTTCTTTTACCAACCCCACATTTACCAGAGACCTAACATACAAAATAAATAAAGAACTCGATAAACTAGATATCAAAAAGAAAAAAATTAATTATGGTTTTAAAATAAATTTTAACTATCCAATTAAAAATGTATACAATCATAAATATAGTATTCTCAATAGAGGAAACTTAAATGCCCAAGAAACAAAGACATGTTCAACATCCTTAACCCTCAAAGAAATGCAAATCCAAACCACATAAAGACTACATTTTAGCATCAGTTTCTGTTCTTTCTTTCCTCACTTTCATTTTTTAGGTTATTCTAAGAATAATGCACTTATGAAAAGATATATGCTGTGATAATTGCCCTGCTTAGATACTATGAAATAGAGGCTGACAAAAGGTGGGAAACGGAACTGCTAAGACGTGGTCCTTGGAGACAACAGAGAGAAGAATATTGTTTCTCTTATTTTGTAGTGAGGTATGAGACAGCTTTCTGAATATAGCCTTCACTATCATGAAACTCACTCTGTAGAACAGGTTGGCCTTTAACTAACAGAGATCTTCCTGCTTCTTCCTTCTTAAAGGTGTGCACCACCATCTCCTGGCAAGTTTTGTTTTCTTTGTGTTACTTAGTTGAACTATTGAGATTTTAAATTCCATCTTTATTTCAGCTTGAGTCATCTTCGATGTCTCTATCATCTTACTGAATTCCATTTTCAAATCATGGATTGTCTTTGCCATTTCCAACAGCCTCATGTTTGTGTTTTTCCTGGGCATCTGTCGGAAATGTATTCTCTTCACATTCTCTCTCCTTAATTTCATAGAGTTGATTCTTGTGTCTTCTTTGATACCCTTGGATTCTTTGATGAAGTTTATGATCGTTCTTTCGAATTCTATATCCTGCAGTTCATCTTGGTAATTCTCATTTCCAAACATTTCTCTAGGACCGTTAGATTTTGGTGAGAAGATATTGGCTTGATATTTTACATTGTTTGGAATCTTGCAATGATATCTGAGCATGCGGACTTCTTTTCTTAGTTCTAAGTCTGATATATACAGAGTAGGTTGGGGCAGAAGAAATGATGTATGTGGAAATCTGGAGACTGTGATCTAGGGGATTGTGCCCTTTGAGCCAGGGTTTTGCTGAGTGCTGCCTTGGGATTCAAGGGAGTCCGGTGGAATGCTACTTGGGCATACTTCACAGAGTGACAAGTCCTCTGGCCTTGTTTTCTAAGTTGCAAGTTTCACATACCCTTGGTTTGAGGAAGTGGCTGCCCTGAGGCACAGTACTGGCCAGATGCCATGCATTGCTTATTTAGGGAAAGCTTAAATTAGATTTGTGATATTGAGATAATGTCTCTGTAGACTTTTGTGGCCACACCATCTGATGGTATTTTTGCAGTTATTCTGATATTCTTGCGACCACAGCCCTAAATAAATACATCGTGCTCTCTCGAGAATGATTACTTCATCCACTTATACTTCCTCTTTCTGATTAAACTGTTGACTGAAGCAATTGTTTCAATAGTGTATAAATGGGTTGTATCATAAAAACGCAGCATGCAGTTGCAATTGCTGCTTTTGTTCTGCATCCCCTGTGTCCTGGTTTGTTCGAGACCCTTACCCAGGGACCTCGACGCTCTAGACGTCGACAGATGTACAGGTAGGGTAGGCCTAGAGTTTGGGTTTGGCTTGTGTGGAATGAAGTCAGGTGGACAAAGGGGATTGAGTCAGTGTACCAGATGTGCTTCCTTGTTTATACCTGGAGCATTGCTGTAGATCTGGTGTGGAGGAAAGATTGGATGGGACATGGAAAGGGCCTGTGTGCTTGTGGGTTCATAGGTTTCCTGGCTGAAACCTAGCAGTGGGTGACAGTGTATGCAATGGCAGTTAGACTAATACAGGGCACTGAATGTGGGAACTAGTCTAGATCAGGAAGGTTGTGAAGATACATAGACGTGGAGGCCTAGGGAGACTCAGTGGGCTATGTCTTAGTGAAAATTGTAGAAGATCTGCCTGTGTAGAGAGGATGGATGCAGCTTACAGGGATCTGTGGGTAGAACACGTAGCAAGTTTGGTCTTTTGAATAAAAGTGGTTGAAATTTTGTTTATTCATTGGAAAAAAGAGGTTACATCTGTTTGTGAGTGTTAACTAATAAAAGTCAGTAATTTATGGATACAGATGCCGTAATTTATAGAGCTGAATGTCATGGAATTTCTACCATAGTCATCCTGAGTCCGTGAGATGTCCAGGTCTTGAAATTTTAGTTCTATATTCTTTGGGAGTAAAATAGTAATATTTTAAATCATTATCTAGAAAATCCTGAACTTCATAGCTATGAATCTGTAAACACACACACACACACACACACACACACACACACACACACACAGTTTCATACCTATTAGTTACCATTTTAGCTTCATTGCTGGTGTTATTTCATTTTATCCTTAGTATTTTATGATAGGGAAAATGTGCTTCCATTATTCTTGCTTCCGTTATTCTTGGGCCTTTTTTTGTCATTGTTGTTCTGTTTCCAGAGCAGTGTCTAGGATTGCATAAGCAGTCTCCGAGGATTCTGTCCCAGAGCTGAGTCTCAATCTGAGGTTAAAATGAGATGCATTTTAGAAAAATCCTTGCAGTACTCGAAGCACAATATAAATATGTATTTTGAATCCTTCTCAAAAGGGACTTAAAGTACTATGCTCTCTGAGGTTTTGCAGAAGACTGCAGTGAGTCTGCTGCTTATGTCTGGTTAGTACATAGAACGTATTTGGAAAGACAGATGGTGAGTACAGGCTAAGTCCTGTTTTCATAAACCTGTCTCTGTGATAATCCGTACAAGAAGTCAGAACTTATGTTCTGAGGTTTAACATACCTATAAGTCTGAATTCATGGTTTGTGTTCACTCTACTTGGCTTACTGCTTTTGTTACCTCCTCTATAGTGTGTTTCCTTTTCCTATACCAAACCCTGAAACAGAGAGAATTCCCAGAATCAAATCACATTCTGTATGTTTTTTCAAAGAAAGAAGAGAGGTCTAATTATTACAAATTTGCACTGAGTTTGCCATAGTGCCTTTGCTCAGAGGTAAATGAAAACTTGCAGTATAAACATGGTCAGACTTAATCAAACGGCTGAAGAGTCAAGTGAGCACATTAGCTTCTGCAAGAGGCTATATTTCTTTGGAAAAGAGAGTTCAACTCTGTTGTTAACAATTGCACTAGCCCCTCAACCCCCCTGAGCATCTTTTCATTATTTTGTATTCTTTCTTTCTCTCTCTGTTTCTGAGTGTCTCTTTTTCTCTTTGTCTGTCTCCCCCCTGTGTGTGTGTGTGTGTACGTGTGTGTGTGGTATGTGTGTGGTGTGTGTCTGTGTGTGTGTGTGTACGTGTGTGTGTGGTATGTGTGTGGTGTGTGTCTGTGTGTGTGTGTGTGTGTGTTTCCCCATTTTTCCCAACAGGAGGAAGAGTTTCACTTCTTCTGACCAGTACAGAATGACAATCCACAACAGGACGTTTCCTCACCCAACCACATTTTTCCTCATTGGGATCCCAGGTCTGGAGGCAATCAATGCCTGGATCTCTCTGCCTTTCTGCTGTATTTATCTTGTGGCCCTTATGGGAAACACCACAATTCTGGTTGTCATCAAGACAGAGCATTCTCTCTGAGATCCCATGTTCTACTTCCTGGCCACCCTTTCTTCAGTCGATCTGGCCCTTTCTACAGCCTCTGTGCCCCGTATGCTTGGTATATTCTGGTTTGATGCTCATGAGATAAATTTTGGTGGCTGTGTGGCTCAAATGTTTTTTATCCATGCTTTCACTGGCATGGAGGCTGAGGTTCTCATGGCCATGGCTTTTGACCACTTTTTAGCCATCTGTGCTCCACTACACTACACAACCATCTTAACAACTCGAGTGCTGATGGGCATCAGTATCTGCGTTGTAATCTGTCCAGCCTTGATTATATGTCCAATGATCTATCTCATTTATCGCCTACCATTTTGTCAAGCTCATATAATAGCACATTCCTACTGTGAACACATGGGCATTGCAAAGTTGTCTTGTGGAAACATCCATGTCAATGCCGTGTATGGCCTTTTTGTGGTCTCTCTCTCTCTTTCTTTTGAACCTGGTCCTTATTGGCATCTCATATGGGTACATTCTCCGCACTGTGTTCCGACTCCCATCTCAGGATGCAAGGTTAAAAGCCCTTAGCACATGTAGTTCCCATGTTGCTGTTCTCTGTGTTTTTTATGTCCCATCAGTCTTCTCTTTCCTCACTCACCGATTCGGACAAAACATACCACACTACCTTCACATTCTTTTTGCAATCCTCTACTTGGTCATTCCTCCCTCGCTTAACCCCATCATTTATGGTGTGAGGACAAAGCAGATAAGAGATCGAGTTCTCAAAGTGTTTACTGAAAGGTAAAAGTCTCTCATATCCTTCAATCCACCTAGGAAGACAGATGTTCTTGTTTTAGTGGATAGTTCCTATGTCTTGCTGTGAGCTACTAATTTGCAAAACTAATTGGTTTGTCTCAGCCTGCGGATTAATAACACAGTTCTGTAGAAACTTCGCCGTATCTTCTAGTCGACAGACTGTTAGACTAGTCTGGACAGGCTACTCTGGGACAAGATCACATGGAAATTCCTTGTATGGACTCATGAAGAACTCAAGCTTCCTTTCCTATTTTCTTCCATTCAGACATTCTTGCAGTTGTTTGTTGAACTTACATTAATATTATATCCATTGTGTATCTTGAAACACTCTAACTTTGAAAGATAAACTAAGAGCAAAATTAATTCAAATTATTTGACGCTGTAAACAATGTGCTCATGTAGTCCCCTCCGAAGTCACAATCCTGTGTTTAAAACAATTATTGGTAAATTGGTAGCTTGAACTTGAATAGTCTGCCAAATACATGGGACTCAGTGGAGTAACAGCTAAAGTAAATTCTTACTTTCAAGAACATTTTCCCCAAAGCCACTAGCAATGTATCATTGACTATCCTTGCTATTGTCTCCATAGCCTAAGCATAACATGATCCAGTTACATGGAGTCTTCATACCTGTGTGACATGTGTTTGTAATTGCCTAGCACTGTAGCTATTCTTGCCTTTTCAATTATATTTTGATCTTACAATGCACTTTTTCAATATCCAAGGTGCCTTTACATGAATCTGTGATATATCTCTCATTCTCTTTAGGAATAAAAGGGAGAAACTGCATTGTGAGTTGGGAATAACCACTTTTTACACGAGGCTAAAGAGGGAATTCAAATGATTTTCTAAAAACAAACTCAAAGCCTAGGAATAAAATTTATGGTCAAACAAGTCAATTTACATTTTCACACATGTGTGTACTTGATACTAAATAAGCAAGTAAAGTGAAACAATGAGGGGCAGCTGCTGCTGTGAGCAAGAGTGAATAGCCTTACACTCACTCATTTGAAACACTTAACACACAAAGTTAGTTGCCAACTATACACCAACAACAACCACTTAAAACATAAAATCATTTGCCAATTATAGATCACCAGCAACCACACCATGAAAGAAATTAGGGAAATTTTCCAATTCCTATCAGTCTAAAAAAATAAATCTTGGAATAAATTTAACAAAGGATGTGAAAGACTTGTATAATAGGTTAATTGTTTGTATGTTTACAATTTTAATTCAGTTTAAATATTCATCTATTTATTTTTATTTTAATTAGAAAATATATTATTAATCTCTGCAGTTTTTAATGTAAGTATAATTTATTCTGATTTTCTTTCTTAAGTAGAATTATAATGTGTCAGGGATGCCACCAGTCATAGCATGTTTCTACTGTGTTATTTTATTTTTGAGTCAGTATTTTTTTTTGTTTGTTTGTTTTTCGAGACAGGGTTTCTCTGTGGTTTTGGAGCCTGTCCTGGAACTAGCTCTTGTAGACCAGGCTGGTCTCGAACTCACAGAGATCCGCCTGCCTCTGCCTCCCGAATGCTGGGATTAAAGGCGTGCGCCACCACCGCCCGGCTCTGAGTCAGTATTTTTAAAAATTTCATATTTTTCATAATTTCATTTCATCATAAACTTTGACATATGTAGCTACTGTGTCCTTATTAACCTACCTCCTTAATTGATTCTTGGAAACTATAAAATTTGTATCTTTTTCTGTTGGATATTATTAAAAGTTTCAGACTTTGTTTTTAATTTTATGTTAAAACCAATTTGTGATTATGTGAAACAAAACAAAAATATGTGTTCCTTTTGGTTTTGCTTTCATTTGTCTTTTAAAAAAATGCTGTGTATCTATTTACTTCATGTTATACTCTGGAATGATTTTTTTTCTTGAGACTTTTTTTAACAAATTGTTTTTTACAAAAAAAAGTCATACATATCTCCTTTCTCTGGGATTCACAAGTTTACATTGGATACACCATGTATTCTCCATCTTCGCACTGTGGCTGACTACAGTTTCCCTTGGACTTGTTAGTTTTTACTTTGTCTTTATGTTTACATTTGCTCATTTGCATTTGAATCAAAGAAAAGAAATTCATAGAATTTTGATCATTCTATTATGTTACTTTCTTTCCTGTTTGTATTTCTAATTAACTAATGCTGTTAAGGAAATTCATTTATATGAATGCAAATTCAGTTCTTCAAACACATTTTACTGTTGCTTTTTAGATGACATGCTTATTTTTAATGTTGTAATATTTACTGATATATTTATTATATGTACATATATATTTTGACTAATTGTTAATTTTATTTATAATATTGTTTGTGTGTATGTATGTGGGTACCGAGGCAGACATGCAGAGGTTATAGGACAACTTTCTATTGTGTTTCCTTTGTTGACCTTTCCGTAGCTTTCAGTGACTGAGCTCAGATCATCCTCTTTCCTACCCCTACACACACACACATGCACACACAGAGATATGTATATATATGCAAGGTATTATTGTTCAATACATGCATGTATTCATGTTCAGTATTCAGTAAGTTCTTACTGTCTGACAATCTATTTGCTATTTCTAAGAACTTTTTATGGTTTCTTTATATACTTATTATCTCTTATCCTTCTATACATTCCTGGCAACAATGAAAAATAAAATTTGAATTTTTTAGTTCATGCATTTTCCTTTCTTTCTTTAAGAATTGCATGTTTTATTTTTATCCTTTTATTTTTCCTCAATATAAATATTTTCAAACAGTAAAAAATTTATTTTGTAAATACTCATGACTATGTTTCTGTGTGTCTCGCAAACACACACACACACAATTTAAGGATTATAATGTACATATTTAAAATATTGAAAGGTATCTTACGTTTCTGCCCTTTTGATCATACTGCTAACATTTTAGAGTTGCAAGTGATCTTTGAAAGTGATGACTTACTGAGAGATTTCTCTTTGCCTTTATGATTCCCTTTTAGCATCCTGACTACTTAGCTCTGTAGCATCTTGTGACTTCCACTGATCTCATGTACTTTTTTCTGTGTGTTTAATGATATTAGGAATAATAAAATAAAGTAAAATAAATTATACTTATTTGGCAAATTTATTTACTCTGCAGAGAAATTTCAAAATTGAGGCTAATGAAATACGTATACGGTTTTATTATATTTGTAGTTGGAGGGGAAGTAACACCATTACCAATAGTAGCTATCTGCTATATTTTTATCTTATTTTCATTACTAACAGAGAAATCAATGAACCAGAATGATATGTCTCAATGTAATAAAAAATTTTGTAAGTTTATTTTTATTGGGGTAATACTAAAAACTGAGTCATGATGCTGGCATCATGGTAAACCATCTAATTTTTAATGTTGGACTTAAGATAATTGGTGGTGTGATGCAATTTATCAATAAGATAAACTCAACTTTAACATTGTCACTGATATGAGTATTATGGGTGTGTAGATAGTCCATCATCTTTTATGATTCCAGGCTAAAGATATCAGAACAAATTTAATGTTCTCTATTAGAAAAATTTATTTAAAAATTTATAAGGCTAAACAATTTCCCTATTGGAAACAAGATAGTTTTAGCCTTATGTGTCTGGTCCCATAATAGGTCACAGTTTATTACTGTCCAGTAATGGTTAATGGGATATATTTATTGAGATCAGACTAATACTGTTTGGGCCTTTTTTATTTGCATTATCACTGGGCACTTCTAAAGACTTTGTTTTGAGTGTTGTTTTTGATTAAAGTACCAAACATCTCTCCTCTAAGCAAATAGAATTTAGACAAATGCGCCAGCAGAATTTGCTGGTGTTAGAATCTGGGTCTTTCTCTTGGGTATACCAGTAGAAAGAAAAAGAAATGAGTGATCTAATAGGAAAAGAAATGAGAATCTTTGATCCTAGAGATAGAATGGAGGTTTGACGATAAGAATATACTGGTGTAAGGTGTGTACACTTGAGCAGCAGGTGTTCATTTTATTTTACATAGTCTTACACAGCATCCTTGTGGAAGCCCTCCGCTGTTTGACACCTTTCATGGTGATCCTCTGTATTGCCAATCTTCACTGATGTGGAAGCTCCCTAATTATTCATCTTTCAGGGTTCATTCTCATTATGTAACCTAGTATTTGTGATATTCCAATATATTGCAAATTTTACTATTGGACAAATAGCTAAATAAACACTGCATTTCACACAGAAGTAGAACAATATTGGAACTTACTTTAAATCGTTTAAATTGTTTGCTCTCCACAAACTGATGACAAGGCCCTATTGCTAAAGACAGCATCCATACAAATCACTGAACACAGAAGAGTGGAGCTCGTGACTACTCAGAGCCTTTATCCTACAGATTAGTTTTCTCTCTCTCTCTCTCTTTTTTTTTTTTTTTTTTTGGTTTTTTCGAGACAAGGTTTCTCTGTGGCTTTGGAGCCTGTCCTGGAACTAGCTCTGTAGACCAGGCTGGTCTCGAACTCACAGAGATCCCCCTGCCTCTGCCTCCCGAGTGCTGGGATTAAAGGCGTGCGCCACCAACGCCCTGGAAGATAATCTGCATACTACCAAAGGAGAAGGGGAAACACCAACCCAGCTATAAACACTTGTATCTACAATGATGATGTTTGCAAGATGTGCTAGGGCAATCGTGGCATAACATCTATGGGAGTAACCAACCATTATCTGATTGGACTTAAGGCCCACCCCATGAGACCAAATCGATCCTTGACGCTGTTTGGGTGGCTGAGAAACAGACTAGATTGACTAGGGCCATAGGGGAAAAACAAACACTACTGTTCTGCTAAAGGAATGCAGAAATATAGTGATCCCTAATGACATTCTACTACACTCATAGATTAGTGCTTTTCTCAGCCATCATCAGAAGAACTCCCTTCTGCAGTAGATGGAAACAGAAACAGAAACCCACAGACAGACAATGCTAGAAAAGTTGAGAGACTTTGGAGCACTCTGTCATAAATGGGAAGTTTCCATCAAATCCCTTACTTCAGGTTTTTCATGAAACTTTGAAGAAGAGGAAGAAAGAAGATTGTAAAGGACAGAGGGATATAGTACTGCAAGTAAACAAGGCCTTCTAAACATAGCAAGACCAACGTACATATAAACTCACAGAGACGTGACCTGAGGGGCCTGAGCCAGATGGGGCTCCAGTACTGACAGAGAAGTGGACACAAATCACCATTCCTAACAAAAAGCTAAATCCAACAGCTAACCACTCAAAAATGAAAAATTAGTTTTCTCCAACAGAGACTCACTAAAAATATAAGCTAAGAGCAGGCCACCTTCCTAGCAGTAGGTGGTCAACATAAAAAGAACTGATGACATTTTTGGAGTTTCTTTGTCTGGGAATGTTTAGTCAGGAAGTTTATTTATCTATTTTTAGTTTTTTATTTTTAAGCTAAGTATTATTATTACTATTACTTTACCTTAGAGGTCTTTGTTGTATATTTATGGCTTCCAGTTTTGTGTTTTCATGGGATTCATCTGTGTACTAACATATGTGTCTCTGTGTCTACATGTATTTCTTTGCTTGTTCTTTTTCTCTTTTTCTTCTGTTTGTTTTGTTCTATCCAAATTTTTTTGCTTTTGTTTTATCTATTATTCTTATTATTTAGATGCCTATTTGATTTTTTTTCCTAATGAAAAACGACAAGGATGAGGATTCTAAACGAAGGAGAGTCAGAAAGGTGCCGGAGGAGTTGGGAGAGGAAACTGTAATCAGAGTATATTGTACGAAAAAATCGTTTTCAATAAAAGAAAATTTCAAAAGGAATAGAAAAGTCTCTTATCAAGTCAGTAATAAAAAGGCATTTGGGTCTTCCACATTAAAAAGATGGAAGCAAAAATATACATGTTGATTTAAAGATAAAATATCAAGCAAGGTACCTAACTATTTATCAAGAAGGAAGAGATAAAAAATAACAAATGGAAATTAACTGTGGAACAAGACTTGATCACATATTCCTGCAAATTCAGTGCTGTGCAGACTGATAAAGACAGATTCTTGATATCATGGTTAACCTTGGTTGCATAATTATTTCCAGTCCACTTTGTGCTACAACTCAGTACCTTTTTTTTTTCTTCAGAAAACAGGAGAAAATAAAACTAAAATGCTAAAACAACACAAAAAAAAGGAATAAAGGTAACATCTATGGGTTATAAATGCTTTTAGAAGCTTCAGTAGGAAGGTGTCTACTCACTCACATCCAAAATTGATTTAGCAACAACTACTTTGTTGCCTTAGTGTTTACTTGAAAATGATATTGTATTTGTATAATTCAGAAACATAACCAATAAAGAACCATAATTACATTTATTTAGCTAAAATATGTTTCATCCATAAAGCAAATTCTCACAAATAAAGGTATTCTTCAGAAATTTAAGTCTAAGAATGCTCAGGAACTCTTTCCACATTTAAATAAACTTAGAGATATTTTTGTCTCATTCATATTTTATTAATCAAGATCACTGACTCTGTTCATTGTGGCAGCCACTGGTGAAAACTGAACCCCAATCTTAAGGTTCATGAAGAAGAAACTTTCCCTAGTTTTCCTCTCGCAGTCAAATATGTTAAATACATGCTTGAAAACTTGATCAATATCTGTTAAATGGAATATCAAAGTTAGTTGAAAGCATATGATGAAGTACATAGAAATTTTATCACATTTTAAGATTTAAGGTTTGTGTGAGATTGACTGATTGACTTCATTGAACTCCTTTTAGGTATCATGGATGCAGTTTTAAAGAGTGGACTTTAAGGAGAATAGGTTACTTATCTATTTTTTATTATTAAAAAGTTATTGTCCTGGAACTAGCTCTTGTAGACCAGGCTGGTCTCGAACTCACAGAGATACGCCTGCCTCTGCCTCCCGAGTGCTGGGATTAAAGGCGTACACCACCACCAAAACCACAGAGAAACCCTGTCTCGAAAAACCAAAAAAAAAAAAAGTTGTTGTCTCACCAACAAAGGAAATTTCTATCAGTATATATGGCATCTTGAACATAAAATTCATTGGAAAGCTATTCAAACCTGTCACAACGGTGGCTCTTCTGAATTTGCTGTGACACTGAAATCGTGCTTTAATGCTTCTGTTCTAGTCATGGAACAGCTCCATGTCTAAGTATTCTAACTGTATTTCGAATGACACTAAAAGGTGCATCCCATTTCTATATGTTGACAAATGTGTGTTGAATTGGTTGACTATTTGGTAAATTCACTAGGGTAACATTTGGATTAGCAGTTTACCATCAAGCTACTCTATTCCCATTCAATTTCTCTAAGTGACATCAGCATCCTCTTTTCAGCTGTGAATGAATTACAGGCTTCACTTGCCTCTGGGTTTACCTTGTGTATAGGATGTGAGCTGATTGTCAGATTAATCTTTCTTATTGTGTTTATTCCACCATCAAGTCTAGGTCTTTCCCTTTGTTCTTGTACTACAGACAACTCCCATTTATATATAATACATGTTTTGACCTGTAAGATGCAGAAGGTTGCAGATTTAAAACATAGACTCTCTGAACATGGCGAACAATGAGAGCTGATGAGACGCCAAGGACAATGGCAAGGGGTTTAGATCCTACGTAATGTGCTGGCTTTGTGGGAGCCTACCCAGTTTGGATGTTCACCTTCCTAGATATGGACGGAGGGGGAGGACCTAGGACTTACCACAGGACAGGGAACCCTGACTGCTCTTTGGACTGGAGAGGGAGGGGGAAAGGAGTGGGGGGAGGGGGAGAAGGGTGTGAGGAGGGGGAGGGAAATGGGAGGCTGGGAGGAGGTGGAAACTTTTTTTTTCTCATTTTCTCAATAAAAAAAAGAAAAGAAAAAAAAACATAGGCATCAGAACATGACTCCAAAGTAGCTGTGTCTTCTTTTTTTTAATTAATTAATTTTTTTATTGAAAATTTCTACCTCCTTCCCTCCTCCCATTTCCTTCCTCTCCCTTTACTCTCCCTCCCCTCCCTCTCCAGTCCAAGGAGCAGTCATGAGGGTTCCCTGCCCTGTGGGAAGTCCAAGGTCCTCCCTGCTCCCCCCAGGTCCAGGAAGGTGAGCATCCAAACAGACTAGGCTCCCACAAAGCCCGTTCATGCAGTTAGCTGTGTCTTCTTTAGAGAAACATTTGCACACTCATGCTATATGTGAGTTATCCGTATCTATCTTCCACCATTTGACATATTGCTGGTAAGAGTCACCCCGAGAAACAATTGAATACCAAAGTCAAACACAAGTTTTAACAGCAGTTAGACAGCACAGATAATTACAATTACTGACAGATTAATGACAACTTGGACAGCAACAAATGATTTCAAAGCAATAATATAGTCCTGAGGTGTATGGTGATGGCTTCAAAAGCGAAGGGATAGCTGTTATAATAGAATTGTTTCACTATAAAAACATTATTTGGAATGAATAGTAATTAATGCTTTTAAGAGAACAGATAACAGAATAGTTAGCATTTACATACTCTCAGTAAGTAAGTTGAAGTATGTGCTTGAGAGGTAGGGCAATTTACTCAAGAAGATTGTGATAAACTAAAGAAAATTTTAGTGTGTTGCCAATGGTAAATATCAATCTGTGAAACCTCCTCTCACTCTCGATCGCTTGTACTTGGCCTCCCTTTTCTATACATTAGATGCTGTCTTTTTTGTTTGTTTGCTTGTTTGAATAAAAAATATTTTGATAAAGTTTTTGCCTTGGAATCACATCTGTTTCAAAGTAAAGGCTGTTACTTCATCTATATTCCTTAACTAAAGAGACTGCTATCACGTTAAAAAATATATCTTGAATATCATTAAGTCATATCAATATGACTAAATATTTGGTTGTTGTGAATATTCTTAATATTATTATGAATGATTTTTAGAAAGTTAGATATTAATAAAACCTCAGAAAATATAATATATTTTATTAAAAATATCTAAATGCTACCAATATTGTCTAAATTTCAATTAAAACTACATTTTATTATCTTTTAAAAATTAGGAAACTTTCCATGACGAATGACTGATAGGCCATGTTTTGTCATTATACCTTAAGAATGGATGACAAATGAGATCCTCTCAAAAAAGAAGTGACAGAATAATACTGTAGTAATGAGAAATAATTACAACAGGCCATGAAGAACTATGTAATGTTGTCAACATGGCTAATGAAAAGTGTGTTCAAAGTAAGATGTCCTCATAGCTTTCTATTTTTCTATAATCTCCAATTTCCGCACAAAACCAGAATTATATTTTTATAGTAAAGATACAGTCAGTATGTTAATGGAACATTTAAATATTGTGTATTGCAAATTAGAGTAATTAAATTCAAATAATTATTTATAGGATAATGATTAGGGTATCATCATAGAGTAATTCTTCCTTGTTTGGGAAACAGGTTTGAAGTCCACAGAAAAAATACAATTATACCTATTTTTAGCAAACAATTAAGTCTTTCTAAGTTACTTTCCACTGAGAACCCTTAGTAATTTTATAAAAATATTTAAAAATGAAGAAAACAAGCTCATGTCCAAAATTAGGTAAAAGAATATTTTTAGATTTCACTCTTCAACCAAACCAATTCAGGTTTGTAAACTTTGAAAACCTGAACACTTTGAGAAATCTGTTTCTTATGTTCTTGGTCCTTACACCATAAATAATGGGATTCACCATGGGTGGTACAAGAAGATAGATGTTGGCCACAAATATGTGCACTTGGGGAGTCACTTTATGCCCAAACCTGTGGGTAAGGAAGGAGAAGAAGGCAGGAGTATATGAGACTAAGATGACACAGACATGCGAGCCACAGGTGCCCAGAGTCTTGAGTCTGGCATCCTTGGAAGGGAGGTGGAAGACAGTATTGAGTATGAGGACATAAGAACAAATGATCAGTATGAAGTCCACACCCCCAGTGAGGAAAGCAACAATGAGGCTGTAGGCTCGGCGGATGCTCGTCTCAGCACAGGCAATCTTGATGAGGGCCATGAACTCACAGTACGTGTGGGAAATTATGTTGGTTCTGCAATAGGGAAGCCAACTTAGTAAGAAAGGATGAGGACTGAGAAGAACTATTCCCCGAAGTACAATAGCTAGACCTATCCTTCCAGTTACAGTGTGTGTCAAAATAGCTGAGTGTCTTAATGGGTTACAAATGGCCACATAACGGTCAAATGCCATGGCCAAGAAAAAGCCAGACTCCATGGTTGAGCAAGAGTGGATTAGGAAGACCTGAGTGAGGCAAGCTTCAAAAGGAATTTCTCCATCATTAAACCAGAAGAGACTGAGAAGTTTGGGAACAGCTGTAGTGCACACCACAAGATCAGCCACTGCCAACATGCAGAGGAAGAGGTACATTGGCTCATGGAGGCTGGAGTCTGTCTTGATGATGAACAGAAGTGAACAGTTTCCCACTAGTGCCAAAATGTAGACCACACAAAAGGGGATGGAAATCCACATGTGTGCTGCCTCCAACCCAGGAATGCCAATGAGAATGAAGGTTGAGGGATGGACATCAGACTTATTGTAGACAGACATAACAAGAGTCAGAGTCTCAACTTCTTCTTCATGGATATTTTCTATAAAAGGATCAAAAATTATTTCTAAATTTGAAACTTGACTTGTTAAGATGTACAGGGAGTACCTTCTGTACTGGAGAAATTACTGTACCTTAAATGTAGAATAAAAGGTTATCATGGCATAAAAGAATCAGGTATCCTTACAGAATTACTCTGCAATTGAAAACTAACTACTCAAATTCATAAATAGTTGATATCTGTAATGAGATTTTCATGAAACGTTTTTGCCCTGAACTCTTTGCTCTCCTTAGTCACACAGAGAACAACATTCATACTTTCTATTTATGTACTAACATTGCTATTTTCATCACTATATAAATTTCTATTTTGTAACATTACTGATGTATAGGTGCAAATGAGGAAGACATTTAAGTATCAAGACACAGATTTAAATTATTGAAAATTCTATTATCTTCCATTGGAAAGAATTTGATACTGATTGAAAATTGAAGAATGTGTATGTTATGCTGTGAGGAGTAAAAGAAAAAGAAGAAAAGTAGTCTATAGAGGGCTAGATGAGGATTGGCTTTCTTCCTTTATTTAATTTCCTCTCTTTTAAAAATAATATTTGGATAATACTTTAGAGAAATTCCAAATGACCATGTACACATACCAATCCATTGGCTAATCTGTCAACAGCAGTGAATGACTATGTGTACCTTTGTCCACCCCTAGCTGAGCGCCGCTTGAGCAGACAGCACGAGAGTCAGAGAACAGGTGATGAACAAGGCGAGGTGCTCGTCATGACTTCACTGTACTTTTGTTTTTGACCTTACTAGACCATTTTTGCAATAAGCGGATTATAGCATTATTTTAGCTATTGAAACTTATTTCTATTTATCTGTGAGTCAAACAATCTCTCCTTAGCCAAGTTGATAGAAAAGGTTTTCTTCATCTAAGCTTCAGTTCACAAATTTTTCTTTGTCAAGTGTGTTTCTTCGTGGCCTGATTATCATCCCCAGACTTATTCTATAAATTGATGATTTCACTTGCTTAATTTTTAATCTATTATTAGAGCATGACCTTGAAAGTTGTGTAAGTCTCATAACACATGAATTATTGTTATTCTTTTATATCTAGAAACACTATTAATACTGCTTCTAAAACATTTACTACTACAGATAGTATTACATTATAGGATGTTTCTGATCATGAAAATTAACAACATTCAAAAATCATGTTTATAATATGTATTTCAGACTGGGTGTCAATATAAAATTGGAAAGAGAAAATAATTTTAGATAAGTTTTTTATTTGAAATTTTACATATAAATTATGTGCTCACTTTCGTTATGAGACCTTCAGAGGACTTTGAGATGGATTTCATTTTTTAATTATAGAGTAGTTGGATGGCTAGGTCAAGGCAGGTTTGCATTTTTAATAAATGAAATTTCTAAACTATACTATATAGTTTAGAATATAAAGAGAATATATATTTATATATTTAGAATATAAAGAAAAAATATATAAGAATATAAAAAATACTTGGCAAGTTATTAATTATATGTTATCCTGTGCTTTTATACCTATGATTGATTGATAATAAGGCAGTCATTTTGAGAATAACACATATATTAACTCATAAATTTGATCCACCATCTTGTTGAGTAGAGTCATAGTAACTTTATAAGTTTAAAAAGCTGGTAAATGATAAACCTGGATTCTAGCTCACACACTAACTTCAGGACTTTCATGATTAATTACACTGATAAATTATTCCTGTAGGTTATTAATTATTAGTATTATTTAATTATATTGATATAATAATGATGATGAGCTTTATTGTGTATGCGACATTAAAACATTTCTTCAGTATTAATTTGATTGCAAGTACTGTTAAAAGTTCCATTTTCTCATTACATGAAGAAGTTCCTCCAAGACTAATCTTTTCTTTTTCAAACTAGACCATGCCTAATGTAACTTTGAACACTCAGTTGAGAAGAAAAATTAAAGTATCCAGGTCTCTCAATCTTACTCCTTTCTAAAATTAAGATTATGTACATACTTCTTGCTTATAATGCAGATTCATTCTAAACAGTTAATACAAAAACTAGTGGGAGGAATTGTCCCAAGAAATCTTATAGAAGCAGATGTAAGTGATTGGTTGCATTGAGTAGAGGCCTGGAAATGTCCATTTGGCCTATATACACCTACCTGATCATAAAGCAAGACTTATTGTGTATTTATTACCTTACTCCCAATTCTTCAAGCATCACGATGAACATCTACTAGGCTGAAGTGAGCTGTAGTTCTTCCTTGACTTACTACGTGTCATGACTGAATCCGGTTATGGACAGTTTTCATCACCTCAGGCATCCATTGCCAAGGATTGGAGATGGCTTCCTTGTGGAATCAAGAAAAAAAGCAAAACAAAAGATTGGAGATTTGGGATCAATGACAACCTTAAGATCTTTGGAATCACATCTTGTTAATGCGGGACTCTAGAAAGCAGGGCAGGCAGGGAGTCCTCCTCCGTTTCTGCAGCCTCCCGCTCAGGAGCATTTTTAATTGTTTAAATTTAATCTCAACATTTAATTTTAAATAAACAAGAAAAGAAAGATGGAGGCTCAGCCTTCTTTATAAATGTGGGGGTTCTAATTTTACTTCTGTTGCCACGATAAAGTATTCTAAAGAAGAGCACCGCAGGGGAGAAGCTGACAAGACCAGCTCACAGTCCATTGCGCAAGGAGGTCAAGGGAATCATTTTTAACAACTAATCACATCTCATCCACACTCAAGAGCAGATAAAGAGAAGATGCATGCAAGCTTCCTTATTTGCTTCTTTGTTCTCAGCTTTATTTTTCTAACATTTTATAGTTCATGAACCCTTTCCCAGGGAATGTTGCAACACACAGTGGGCAGGATTCCCACATCAATTACCTTAATAAGACAATGCACTACAGACATGCCCACAGCCAGCCTGGGTCACATAATCCCTCACAGGTTATTGCAATTAAGTTGACAGTTAAAGCTTACCATGACGAAGATCAACCCTACTAGCTTTCTTAGATGTAAAACTTGGAATTGTATAAATTTATTGTTGTATTGGATTGTATTCTTTATATATGTGCTAAATATTTATGTGCATGTTATACACACATCTATACACAATATTTAAATTTATTTGTACATATATAATTCTCATGCTTCAGAAATTTCATATTTTAAATATATCTAGTCCTTAAAACATAATCATAAGTCCAAATGATTATTTGTAGCTTCTTTAATGTAGCAAGCACATACAAAATTCTGCCAAAATTTTGAATGTCCTAACATACATATTAGAATGGGGTTGTTGCATGATTTCTAATGGTTCTTAATAATAAAAACCTGATGTCAGATATTACGGGGGTTGAAAGCTGAAAGACCAAAGAAGCAGAGCAGCTAGCCACTAGTTCTTACTGCTACAAAATCCTCAGACCTAGTGGGGTATCCTGTCTCTACAAGCCCTCAGACTGAATATTCTGAGGTCCTGTCTCCTCCTGCCTTATATTTCTCTCTCCACCAGCCATATCCCTTCCTGCTCCACCTCACTAGTGTTGGGATTAAAGACTTGTGACTCCCAAGTACTGGGCTTAAAGGTGTGAGCCACCACTGCCTGGTTTCTATGGCTAGTGGTTCGCTCCACACTCTGGACCTCAGGCGAGCTTTATTTGCTAGAGCACAAAGTACCATCACAGAGGGTTGGCAAAGTAAGGCCCTTAAATTCTAGTTTTAAATCTCATAAAATCCTTTGTGTGCTGTTATTCAGCCTCTTTACCCTTCTCACTGCCTTTCCCTGTAAAATGGTTCATCAGTGCAGTGCTGAGATCATGTAAAGGGTTCCAAAGAGCCAGAACTTTGTCACGTGCTGATAAAACTGACGTAATTAGACAAGCCTCATACATAATGAACTACAGTGCTTTGTGATATGAGTTACAAGTTAAAGCATCAGTGCGTGTCCCTAAAGAAAGCAAAATTTCTCTATGTATATATGTGATACCTGCCTGGGAACCTTTATATCTATCTATAGTGTTTGATGAATACACGGAAAGGAAGTTTTATGTAAAATTTGCAGGATGACACTCCAAACTGCGATGGGGTAGCTTGTACTAAGTGTCACGCGGTCAGATTGAAACTCTGAAGTAAAAACCCTCAAATGGGCCAGGCTTAAGTTACCAAAGAAAAATTCCAACAGTGCAGGGTGGTGGTGGTCCATGCCTTTAATTCTAGCACTTGGGAGAGGCAGGTGTATCTCTGTGAGTACAAGGCTAGCCTGGTCTACAAGAGTTAATTTCAGGAAAGTCTCCAAAGCTCCAGAGAAACCCTGTCTCATCTTGAAAAACCATAAATAAATAAACAAACAAACAAACAAACAGATAAATTCAACTCACATGTTAGATAATTTCTCTCAAGTTGGTGGTCATAGATGGAGAATCCCAGTGATCCTAAAAACAGAATATAGACTATTGCCATTGCTTTTGTTCTTCTACTAGAACTTGATTGTAAAGATTTATTGCTGGAGATACCACATATTTTTTATCACAGAACAGAGAAACCAAGCAGGCAGTGACTTGGCAACTTCTCTCATCTTGGCTAGCTTATACTGTGTCACAGGTGCTATACAGGCACCTTGGGGAAGAAAAATCATGAACAATTTGCATCCATTTATGAGCCTTGCAAACTACAATAGTGACCAGATTGTCAGTGCACACTCATTGTTGCAGCAGTGATATAAATAATATGACAGAAATCAATAGCTTTGTGATTTGTAAAGTCCCACCCCTGAGGTATAAATTCATATCTGAAAACCTGATCAGGAACCCATGGCAGTGGTGGTCACATATGCTAGAACAGAACCCTGTACTGTTATTTTGCTGAATGGAAATAGTGTCAAATACCTATCATTATTCCCATAGATAAATGAAGCTCTCACCCATTATTTTAGAAGGTTCTTATTACAACCAAAGAGACTAGATTATGGGACTATGGGAAAATAAAATGCTACTGTTTTGCTAAAGGGATATAATAAAATGACTCCTAACAATATTCTTCTTCACATATGGATCAATTACATCATCAGAGAAGACAAGAACCAACACAGAGAGCCTCAATTGGACAGTGCATATAGAGTGAGATATTCAATACTAGATGGGATATCTTCATCAAACCCCTCCTCTCAGGACTCAGAGAGCTATTGGGGAGAGAAGACAGAAAGATTTCTAAGAGCCAGAGATGATAGATGCCAGCAAGGAAATGGTGTCTTCCAGACACAACAGGACTGATGAACATATGGGCTCACAAAGACTGTGGCAGCACACACATGGACTGCACAAGTTCAACCCAGACAGGATCCCAGCACAGAGAGGGAGGAGTTGAAATGTGCTCCTACCCCTAACCAAGAAGTTATCTGCAGCTGACATGCACTTGCAAAGGAAAACTTAGTTTTCTCCAGTGAAGTCTCACTGGATATATATTTTCCACACCTAAGAGTAGGCCACACACCCAGCAGTAGATGGCCAACAGAAAATTGACTCAGTCATGTAGTATTTGTAGATTTTGTCTCATATAAACTTATTTGTGCATTTTTGCTTGTATATTATGGTTTCTGATTTTGTTTTGGGGTCATCTCTCTCTCTCTCTCTCTCTCTCTCTCTCTCTCTCTCTCTCTGTGTGTGTGTGTGTGTGTGTGTGTGCGCACTCTCTTTCTCTATGTGTGTACACTCGTGTTTGTGTGTTTCCTGTGATTTTTCCCATTCTTGAATTCTAATTTGTTTATTTTTCTGTTTTATTTCTAAAGGGATAGAAAAAGGAGGCATGGAGTTGGGTGGTGTGCCTATTTGTCTGCCCCTTGCCCACCCACTGCTAATATGGCTAGCGGCCAGGGACGCTCAGGGGACCAGCCACCATTGGAGACCTGCTGCGTGGTGTGCCCAGGCCCTGCCCAGGACTGGCTACTCTCAGGACCTGCTGCCCTCTGCCTGCCAGGCAGCCCTGCAAATCAATTAAAAGCACCCCTGATTGGCTGACATTTGTCTAGGTGGTATCCTGGTGAATGTGTGCTGGCAGGTGCTCCTATCTTGAATTTCCTTTGGATGGTCTATTCCTGGGCAGTCTCAGCTTGTGGTCTTTCCTGCAACTGGGTATTGTTTCAGGGTAAACTACTAAGACTCAGATCTCCCTAAAGCTTATCACGGCTAGGCCCAACACTGGTAGGTGATAATGGTTGGAAGAACTTCCTTTGGGTAATCTGTTTCTCATGGCTGGCTCTACATTGGCATTACACTAGTGCCAGGCCCTGTTTATGTGGTGATAGAGACTGAACCCAGATCTTCATCAATGCAAGATTATCTGCCAAACAAGCTACATCCTCAACCCCAAATGAGTAGATTCTAAAAGCATTTAGCATGTAAGTGAATTGAATTGGGAAGGTTTTTCTAACCTAATCACTTTGTTGATAAATAATGAGTGTAAATTGGTAGGTTATTTGTGACAATTAATTTTAACATTATATAATAACTAAAAATATTTTTAATCATTATCTTGGCTAATATTCCTCAGGTAGCAAATAAAAGTAATGTGGTTTACATTTATTTGAACTATAGCAAAATATTATGTGACAATAAATCTATTGCAAGGTAGGTTTCAAAGTTGATTATTTTAGAGGCTTTTGCTTCCCTACAGTCTTTCTGCTACCATTCTGCCAAGGACCTTGAGTATTAGCCTCAGCACCCCGACAGGGTCCAGCTAAGATTTGCCATAGCAGGCAATACCCTGGCTAATTGGATCTGACGGTAAATGAAATAAATCAACTCACATATGCTACTGCTACATGTTCTTTATCCCTTGGAGAGAGTAAACTGAGAAAAGAAGGAGGAGGAAGAGAGGAAGAGGAGGAGGGGGAAGGGAAAAGGGAGGAGGTAAGAGGGACGATCTTTCCCAGGTCACTAGGTTTACATACCTAGTGATTAAAAAATTCCACAGGAGGGGGTATGGAGAGGTGGCTCAGGGGTTAAGAGTACTGACTGTTCTTCCATAGGTCCTGAGTTCAATTCCCAGCAACCCACATGGTGGCTCCCAACCATCTGTTCTGACGTCTGGTGTCCTCTTTTGGCCTGCAGGCATACATGGAGGCTGAACACTGTGTACATAGTAAATAAATAATTTTAAAAAAATTCCACAGGAAAAACAATGACATCACATACATTTTAAAATCACAAAGAAGGCAGCACTCCAGAATAGGTGACACCACCCAGGAAAGAGTCAGCACCCAAGGAGAAATTCCTGACATTCCAAACCATTAGATAGAGTTAGTAAGCATCCCTGAACCAAGAATTCACCCACACCCAGATCTGTTTGTCTGGTAAGATTTTCCTATCCTTTTGAAATTACTAAGCAGTCTGTTAGCAAAGGTAATTTTGAAATGTTGACTCTATGTAAATTTGACTGTGAGAACAAAGAATGAATGTTCTTGCTTTAAGGTCTCCTGGTGTGGCGGGGGCGGGGGTGGGATGGGGTGGGGGGTTGGGGTGGGGGGGGTGGGGTGGGGGATGGACCAGTCACTCGTCATTCCAATGCCTGTGCAGGAGAAGTCACACTGCTGAAGTATTTTGGGAATAAACCCCATTTTGAAGGGAGGGGTCATGGCTTCACAAGGTTTTTACATATTTGACAGTGACTTTTCCAAAAGCCAATTGTTCCCGCAGCTCTGCAGAAAGGGTTACTTCACATGGATGTGCACATGTGCACATATGCACTTCCTGTGGGTTGGCCTGATAGATCTGTCTGCTGTACATTCCCTGTACAGTCTCGTGGGCTCCAACTGTATTATCCTGTGTTTAGGTCAGTAAGTTTATCCTGTCTGGAGAAGAGATGAGAGTCCTTGGATGACTTGGGATCCAGGATGTCTGAGTGAATGTTGGGGAGTATGAAGACATGGATGTGAAAAGTGAGACATGTGAATTGTTAATGTCTTGACATAATTATTGTTATTCCTTTGCCGAACTACAGTTCCCAGCATTCTCCTGGATACGGACATTTCCCAGAAGCCTTTGCATTCCCCGTTAAAAGCGAAGGTCTTTACGAGTTCGCCCCTCTTCCCTTTTCCCTTCCCCCCTTGTTCTCCTAGTGTCTCACACACCTGTACCTGCCTGTTGCCCCTCCCCCCATTAAAGTGCACCCACGTGGGACCGCCGCGTGTCTGTGTCTTTTCCTCGCGTAACCGCCTCCGCTTTTACATTACAGCCAACCCGGGATTTTTAATATTTAACAACAATTTGGTGCCGTTTGACTCATCTCGACCGATTACTGCGCCCAACTTCACCTGTTTGCCACGGCTTCATCCTCAACCGTGAGTTAACCTGAATTGGCTTCCCTTCCCCCGGGGCGCTCAGAGACTGTCCGGCCGGCTTTCTCTGCTGTGACCCGGACTGGGTCGCCAACCTCCTTTCCCACCCCCCCCCCCCCTTGCTTCTTGCCCTTGGCCTAGGCCTGCGTCACCCACAACCGGGAGTTCGGTGCTTCCGGCTTTCTTCTCCTTTTTTTTCTAAACTTTTCTGTCTCCGGCCCGCTACGTTGCGGTGCTTCTCGGGCAACACGCCCCAAACAGCTTAATTGTCTCCTCCCAACCGGGGTTTCTTTCTCTCCCGTATGGTTGTTGGGTTCGGGCCAATTAAGCCTTAGCACGCCCCAAGAACACTCGGACGCCTGTGTTTTTGGCCTGCCGTGTTCGCGGTACTTTTCGGGTACCTTTTCGTGGGTGACCTCCGCTTTAGCCATGGGCTCGAGCACTCAAAGCCAATCCCTCCATCCTCCCCGCTCGGGCAGCTTCTGAAAGCTCTGGAGCCTCACGCCCTCATTCAAGTCATGGGCTCTGTAACCAACCCCCGCACCTGGAAGGCTGGTACAATGCCATCCCTCCAGGGACCCTCTGCTCCTGCCGCCATGGACATGGATCCCAGACAAACTCCATACCCCCCCCCACCGCTCCTGGAGGGGCCACTCGCTCTCGCTCCCCCCAGTCGAGCAATAGCGATTGGCTCACACATTTCTCCTCCTCCCAAGGTTTACTCGCCTGCACCTTTTCTCCTTGTCGCCTCTGGGCGCGTTGCTCCCGGAGAAGCCCGGTCCTGCTCGGCTGCGGCTTGCAAGCCGCCGGCCGCGCCCCCCCCCACCCCCGCTCCCGCAGTGGACCCTGCTCGCCTTTCCCTGTTGGGTCGCACCATCGCGAGCAGGGGGGGACAGGGGCGGAGCGTCTGGGTACGCGTGTTCCCGGGACCGCAGGACAGGGGCGGAGAGTCTGGGTACGCGTGTTCCCGGGATCGCAGGTGCAACGCGATCCTCTCCGCAGGCCGCTCTCCGCTCTCCAGATCTGCTCTTTTGTGGCTTTTTCAGAGTAATTCTTTTAACTCCTACAGCCGCCAAGCTTGAAGGGATTCCTCATTGGATTCACCTGTCACATCTTAAACCGTTTATCTCCACAGCTCAAGATAATCCTTCATATACGGTAACTCAAACTGGAGCCTGTTCTCTTAAGTTCCAGAGAACACCTGATCCAGTCCCCCTACCACAGGCTGAAGAGAACACTGGTCCCCATCCGTCGCTGTGTTAAATCCATAAATAATCTAGCTGTCGTTTGCAGGTACCCTCACTAAACACAGAGTCAAGTGGTAAGCAGATTCTCCTCTACAAACTCCTTAACATAACAGGCCAGCCACTGACTGCAGCAGTGGCCCCTGAAATGTTAAGAAATGTATGGTTAGAATCTATTTCTTTTAAGACAGTTTCTTTAAGCTCCAGGATGCCAGCCCAACCTATCCAAACAAATCAAGCACAAGCGGACCACTAAGGATAAGTATCTCCCCCAAATTTTTTAACCTCCTTTTTACTTTTTTAATCTTTTTCCTTTTACTAATGCAACTTTGCCTTCCAGCGTCTTAATGATGACCCAGCTACTCAGGAGAGCCAGACAGAAGCTACCTCAGATGACAGCGATTTCTTCAATCAGCGATCAAGCACCATCAATCAGCGACTTCAAATGCCAATGGAACATTCCCTATGGACCCCTCAACGCCCAAAGCCAGCAGGAAGCAGTTAGAGACCGGACTACGCCCCTACTCCCTACCCTTCAAGGTCCCCCAATTTTTTTTTCTTTTTTAATCAAACCAAAAGGGTGTAATGTTATTCCTTTGCCGAACTACAGTTCCCAGCATTCTCCTGGATACGGACATTTCCCAGAAGCCTTTGCATTCCCCGTTAAAAGCGAAGGTCTTTACGAGTTCGCCCCTCTTCCCTTTTCCCTTCCCCCCTTGTTCTCCTAGTGTCTCACACACCTGTACCTGCCTGTTGCCCCTCCCCCCATTAAAGTGCACCCACGTGGGACCGCCGCGTGTCTGTGTCTTTTCTTCGCGTAACCGCCTCCGCTTTTACATTACAGCCAACCCGGGATTTTTAATATTTAACAACAATTATGATTTCTCAGAAAATGAGAATCAAAATGTACCCAGGAAGTCTCTTCTTACATAGATACTCTGTGTGGCAGTTTGTTGTACCTCTCATTTCTGAGCTTCAATGTGTGTGTTTGGAGAGAAGGAGATGGGGAGACTTTCCAATCAACATCAAGCTACCTGGCCCTGAGGAAGAAAATGAGTCTTTCCCAAGAGACATCCTGAGAGATAAAACAGGTTTGAGCTGATGTTAACTTTAGACAGCCACCAGGGACTCCACGTGATGCTATTATAAAGATCTCGTCCTTTTAGGAAACACACAAAAGGTCTCTAGACCCACCCCAGCTGGAGGTGAGCTTCCTGTGAAATATGCCATAGACAAGGTATTGATTAGACTCCTCTCCAGTGGTTTAGAAACCCTATGCAACTGAACTTAGTAAAATGACAGTCTCTAGTTTATGTTACAGAGAGATCCAGCCTCATATCTTTACTGGAACATGTCAGGGCTCTTGTATTTTCAAACTGTCATCTGCAAAAAAAAAATTAATTACTGCTATAAATAATGGCATCCACCCCCAGTAATATATAGCAATATCCATTCCTCATGATGATGACGATGACTGTTTATTAGCTTATGGATTTCCCCCTCAAGAATAGCAGCAGCAATTATAAGGCTTTCAGAGAACCAGTGTCAAATGCAGACTTAGGAATCTGATTATATAGAGGACTGGGGTAGGGGATGTAGAGCCTCCAGAAGGATGGTGTATGAGGAATTTATTTATCAGAAGGGAGATATTAAAAATAGTAACAAATTATTCTCAAGACTGAATTTTGCTCTTATTTCTATGGATACCTTTAGAGTTGAGTTATTTTCTCTCTCTCTCCCTCCCTTGGTCTCATCTCCTTCTTCTAAACGTTCACTTTCTCCTTTATGTCTATATCCCTCCATATCATCTGCTTTTTATTTTAGTCCTATATATCTTTTCTTTTCAAAGATAGAGGGAGAGAGAGGGGCATTCAAGGTGGGAGAAGGAGGAGGAGGGGAAGAATACTGTGAGGTATAAGGAACCGCAAGCAGGGGGGTCTGCAGCCCTGTGTTGACCAACTTTACTTCGCTGTGCTTGCTTCCTCCTGCTGTCTTCACTGAGGCAAATCTTTTGCCCACGAGCAGTGAAGGGGAAAACTGCAGGATATCCTGGTCTATGTCTTCGAAATTCACAAAATATTGAGTATGTGGGCTTTATTCAACTAATTGCAACCAGGATATGTATTTACTCCTGTAGATGAGATGATTCTGAGCTGCCATGGTTCACAGGTTTGTGCCACTACTTAAACTCAGCTCTGTGTGGGTGTATGTGAGTTACATGGGGAGGATGAGCTAATGAAAAACAAGTCTTCATTAGGTAACGAATTTTCTAAATATGTATCATTGTTGACACTGAACAAACAAGTTTTAAGAACCCACTAGATTTTCTGTTGTTTCATGTATCTAGTCATACCAATATGCTTCCACACACTGCAGATTCTTTATGCAATGATTATGTCTGACTTTCTGTGATTATTTTGATGTACTAAACTAAAGCATTTTATCATAGAAAGAGGACTGAGGTTATAATATAAATAAAAACTTCATGTATTTGAAATTAAACTTCAGGATTTATATGAGGCTTTTGTGAAATAGTAAAATAATGTTTGAAACCTTAGAGAGGAGCCTGTTATAAATGATGACCTTTCCATTTGAGTCATAGATTGGATTTTGAACTCATATTTTGAAGCACAAAACATTGGAAAGAAATGAAAGCAAAGAGACCAATGAGAGGGGTGGGGTGAGAAAAGAGAGAGTAGGGAGATGTTCTGGGGCAATATACTCAGTTTGCTACATGTACTGGACTAGAAATCTCCTATTATATATAGTACTATTAGCAATGAATATAGAAATGGAAATTTTAAAAATAATAAAATAAAAAATAATAGTTACATTCCAAGTAGCAACTGAATTATCATTGAAAAATATTTCTGTGGTACATAGGAATAGTCAAATTACATTCAGATTTACAAATAAGCAAACCAAACCAAAACCACATCAAACAAACAAACAAAACCTTACCACCACACATCCCCAATTTACCAAAGATGCTGATAGAGTGGCCACAGAGTTAAAAGGAAGGGGACAACTTTTAACTTTTGGGTCAAAAGGAAAGTACAAGTTGCACAGTGTAATCTGTGTCCAATTCAACACATTTTAGCTTGAACATAAAGGATTGCAAAGTAGGTAATTTATGAATGCAAGCATCCTCCATCATCTGCAAGAAATCTGTCCGAGGACTGCAGTGGTTGCCCGAAACAACAGATATAACCAAATGTTTATTAGCCTGTGCTGTTTTCTATATGTAAATATCTATATTAACTTGTAGACTAGCAAAATTGATTATAAACTACTAATAGAATACAGATGGCAACATACTATAATAAAAGTTATGTGAAATTAGAAAAAAATGTCCACAGAGATGTTGTAAGCTAAGTGCATCTAACTCCTAGTTTTTCTTCTAGAGTTACTACTTCCCTCGTTAATGGCAAGATGCTCCACACCAACTTTTCCACTTTCCACCCAGACACCTTCTATCTTGCAGGCATTCCTGGACTTGAGAATGTCCACGGATGGATTTCCATGCCTTTTTGCTGTATCTACTTAATGGCTTTGCTGGGGAATACCACAATTCTATGGGTCATCTGGATAGACCGTACTCTAAGAGATCCTATGTTCTACTTTCTAGCCATCTTATCTGCCATTGATGTAGCACTCTCCACATCCTCAGTACCTCGGATGCTAGGTATCTTTTGGTTTGATGCACATGAAATTGGTTTTGGAAACTGTGTAGCTCAGATGTTTCTGATACATACTTTCACAGGAATGGAGTCCACAGTCTTGCTGGCAATGGCATTTGACCGCTATGCTGCTATTTGTGTGCCACTCCGCTATACAACCATTCTGACACCCCGGATGTTGGTAGGCATTGGTGTGGGTATTGTGATGCGTCCAATTCTGCTCATGCTGCCCATTCTATACCTAACCCACCGTCTGCCCTTCTGTGAAGCCCGGGTTATCGCCCACTCCTACTGTGAACACATGGGCATTGCTAAGTTGGCCTGTGCCAGCATTCGCATCAATGGCATTTATGGACTTTTTGTAGCATCTTTCCTTGTTTTGGATGTGGCTTTGGTTGGAATCTCCTATGCTTATATTCTCCGTGCTGTTTTTCGCCTCCCTTCTAAAGATGCACGACAAAAAGCACTGGGCACGTGTGGCTCCCATGTTGGGGTCATGTGTGTTTTTTACACACCCTCCCTCTTCTCCTTCCTCACTCACCGGTTTGGAAAAAACATCCCTCGCTATGCCCATATTCTTGTTGCCAACCTCTATGTGGTCATCCCACCAGCCCTCAATCCTGTAATCTATGGTGTGCGAACCAAGCAGATCCGTGAGCGTGTGGTGCACACTTTCACTTCCAAGTAAAGGGCTGCATTTCTTTAGTTCTAAAGGGTGAAAATATGGCCCAAGTTGTCAATTTTGACACTTCTCTAGATTGTCACTAGAAGGAAACCTTACTGAAGGTGATCCTGACTAAAGAAACAGGCATTGCAGAATGTTTAGGGGTCTTGAATCTTTAGTGTTCAGTGTTATGTTATTCTTCTTAGAGGATTCCACTACTGGGGGGAAAAAAGAGAAAACCCCATTAGTCTTTAATAAAGAGACCATGAGAGTCTCTGTGACTCTTTGAGAATAATATAATATTCTGCTTAGAAATAATTACTTGACTCTAACATCCTTGATTTTCTGTGATAAAATGAATAAATTCAAATAAAAATTCTCAAACATAACTTTTATATGTTGAATGGATCTGAGATTATCACTGAGATATTGAATTAGGTTTTATAAATGTATTTGTTTAGTTTACACCAACATCTGTAGGCACCATGTGTCCTCACTTGGCTGCTACCTCTTTGTGAGGAAGTATGAAGTGTACCCAGTATTTACATTAAAGTGTATAGATAATGTTTATAAGAAAATTTGAATGTATAAAATTTTAAAAGCAGCATTTTATGATTAAACCTTTGTAACAGTGAGTGAATTTAATGTACAAAATAAAATTTCAGTTTCACCAACATTAACTGGAGTTATCTGGGTATTCTTCCAAATACCTTGCATTGTACTCAAGGAGATAATTTCTCCAGAACGTCTGAGTTACAGGCATTTTTTTATTATTAATCATGATTTTCTGTTCACAGAAGATAATGTACACAGAAAAGAATAATGAAATATAAAAAAGTGTTGCTCCTCGGGGGTCTAGAACTAATTTTCAGGTGGCAAGTTGTCATAAGCTGACAATTGCCTTTGCAGTCATATGCCATTACTAAATGGACTAAGAAAATACTCGGTGCCTACAAATACAGAAGATTAATTATCTTGTGTTTTCATGAACTAGAGTTCATTAAAGTGTCTGGAACTAATTAGTGGAGGTTAGAAAAAAGATTTTCTAAATATTGTCATTCAAAGATTGTGTTTCCTATGTTCTTTTAAAGTTGATGGAATTAAGTTTTTAAGTAAAAAACAGCTGTGGTGGTGTATGACTTTAATTGCAGCATTTGGGAGGCAGAGGCAGGTGGATCTCTGTAAGTCTACAAAGCTAGTTTCAGAGTATACAAGGATGCACAGTGAAGAAAATAGCCAGAAATTATGCAGAGAATGAGTGACCTTGCAACATTCAGTCCTAAACAGAATGTCTCCATCAACTCCCTCCCCTCAGAACTCAAGGGATCCAGAGACAAAAAGATTCTAAGAGTCAGAGAGCTTGGAGGATTCCAAGAGAACCAGATTCTCTGAATCAACCGAGTCAATGAACATATGAATTCACAGAAACCAAGGTAGCATGCCCAGGACCTACACTGGTCTGCATCAGATGCAGCCACAGAGCAGAAAGGATAAGTGGACACATCCCTAACCCAGAAGCTATCTCCAGTTGATAGACCCTTGTAAATTGCTGGGCAATAGATAGCTAACAAAAAAAGATTCAATGGTGTCTTTGAAGGTCTTCGTCTCCCAACATCATTGCAGGGTCTTCTCTCTCTCTCACTTACTCTCTCTCTCTCTCTCTCTCTCTCTCTCTCTCTCTCTCTCTCTCTCCAGATATATATGATAATATATTTTCTTTTATATAATTTTTCTTTTCTGTTTTTAATCACATAGGTCCTTTGCATATCTATAAATGGCTTCCAGTTTAGTGTTTTTATGGCATTCCTGAGTATTAAACAAGTGGATTTCTGTTTATAGTGCCTCCTTTGGGCTCTTTTCCTTCTGTTTGTTTTATATAATTTCTATTCACCACTTTCTGTTTTATTTTATCTTGTTATAGAATATTATTTTAGTAAACAAAAACAGCACTAAGTAAAATTCAAAAACAACACCCCCTCCAAATTTGTAAGTGATATCATGAAAAAAGCAAAAATGTAACTTATTAACTAGGGGAAATATGTGCCACTAATATGTCTGAACATGGTGCTGCTTTTAAGGTAGTTTTTGGACAAAGCAGCTAAAAGACAATGCATTCAGCTAAGAAGAGCAAAGGATTTTAAATATTTTGTAAAGAAGATATTCAAATTTCAAAGAATTTGTTGTCAGGGAAATGAAAATCAAGCAACATTATTTTATATCAACCATCAATGGTATAGTGAGAGAAAAATCACCACAAGCTGTGTGGAAAATGTTTCTTGAATTCCTGAGATATGGCTCATGAAGTGTTGGTGTCACAGTGATTTTGATATGCTGACTTAGGATTCTGCATCTAGCCACAAATTAAGTAGGTAAATAATACACATTTTCAGTCCAAATTCAAAGGAGGATCAGTAATAAAGATAAGTTGAAATATGGTATTAAATGAAGTAAACATAATCTTAGGCTTGGAGAAGAATAAAGCATAAAAAGTGAATTCAGCAGCAGTTTGACTACTTGTTCTCAGTCACGCTATCTTGAGAATGTACCGTGTGTTCATAAGCAATGCTTCAGTCAAGAGGGGCAAGTGTAGGGGATTTTAGAAGATAAAATACAATTTATATGCTAATCTGGCTGAGTGACGTTATATGTGAGTGCATTGTAGCAAAGTGGATTTTAAACCGAAAAAAGAGAAGAAATATTAAAATGATTTCAAAGTTACAGAAATTCCAGTCACGTGAACTTCACGCTGTCATACACCAAATTATCACAGAACAAATGCAGACTTTTCTTCCCTCCTTGATACAACCTGCTAAATTCAAGAGCCTTATGAGAGAGCGTTTTACTGAGTCAAGTACACACTGCGTGCCAAGGGACAGCACCTACAGGGTGGAGAGCCCTCACCATCAACAAACTCTCCGGAATGGGTTTGAGCCAGAAGAGGTCATGGGATGGAACATCCCTTTGGAATAGTCAAAAAGAACTGCAATTGAAATCTTAACCAGAATAAGTTCTTTGTGCATATATCAAAACCAGAAGCCTAGTTTTGATAGCATTTGGGACTAAGTTTTACCTGTCTGGTGTGCTTTCTTAGCTATTTAGAAATGTAATCAGTGTATATATTCCATACTTTCTTCATCCATTCTTCTATTGAAGGGCATCTAGGTTGTTTTCAGGTTCTGGCTATTACAAATAATGCTGCTATGAACATGGTTGAACAAATGCTTTTGTCATATGATAGGGCATCTCTTGGGTATATTCTCAAGAGTGGTATTACTGGGTCTTGGGGTAGGTTGATCCCGAATTTCCTGAGAAATCGCCACACTGATTTCCAAAGTGGTTGCACAAGTTTGCATTCCCACCAGCAATGGAGTACTACTCAGCGGTAAAAAACAATGACATCTTGAATTTTGCAGGCAAATGGATGGAAATAGAAAACACTATCCTGAATGAGATAACCCAGACCCAAAAAGATGAACATGGGATGTACTCACTCATAATTGGTTTCTAGCCATAAATAAAGGACATTGAGCCTATAATTTGTGATCCTAGAGAAGCTAAATAAGAAGGTGAAACCATATAGTCATCCTCCTGGATATGGGAAGTAGTCAAGATTGCTGGGCAAAAACTGGGAACTTGGGGGTGGGGTGGGATGGGGGTAAGGGGAAATGGGGTGAGAAAAGTAAGAAGGGGAGGATGGAGGGAGCTTGGGGGAATGGGATGGTTGGGATAAAGAAAGGGTGGATATGAGAGCCGGGAAGTATATACCTTATTAAGGGAGCCATCTTAGGGTTGGCAAGAGACTTGACTCTAGAGGGGCTCGCAGGTGTCCAGGGAGATGTCCCCAGCTAGTACCTTGGACATCTGAGGAGAGGGAACCTGAAATGACCCTATCCTATAGCCATACTGATGAATATCTTGCATATCACCATAGAACCTGCATCTGGCGATGGATGGAGATAGAGACAGAGACCCACATTGGAGCACTGGACTGAGCTCCCAAGCTCCAAATGAGGAGCAGAAGGAGGGAGAACATGAGCAAGGAAGTCAGGACTGCGAGGGGTGCACCCACCCACTGTGACATTGGGGCTGATCTATTGGGAGCTCACCAAGGCCAGCTGGACTGGGACTGAATAAGCATGGGATAAAACCGGACTCTCTGAACATGGCGGACAATGAGGGCTGATGAGAAGCCAAGGGCAATGGCACTGGGTTTCGATCCTACTGCATGAACTGGCTTTGTGGGAGCCTAGCCTGTTTGGATGCTCACCTTCCTAGACCTGGATGGAGTGGGGAGGACCTTGGACTTCCCACAGGGCAGGGAATCTGGACTGCTCTTCAGAATCTAGAGGGAGGGGGAATGGAGAGGGGAGAAGGGGAGAGGAGTGGGGGGAGGGGGAGAGGAGTAGGAGGAGGGGGAGGGAAATGGGAGGTGGGGAGGAGTCGGAAATTTTTTCAATAAAAATAAATAAATAAAAAAGAAAACCAAAAAAAAAAAAAAAAGAAGAAGAAAGAAATGTAATCAGTGATAACACAGAGACAGGAAAGTACTGTTTCACAATCATGGACTTAGAGGTCTTCTTGTGAGAACAGATTTACTAGGCAAGGGTTCCACTATTAAACTCTTGGCCAATGTTGAGAGAAGATGAACAACATTATTCTCCAAAAGTACACCCACATGCTTTTGAGGCACAGTGATGAAAAAAATGGAAAGTTTTCATAAAATATGATGACCTGTCACTCTTCAAGATGTTAAGACATTTGAAGATAATTGAAATAATAATAAAAGTTTTTGTTTTTGCAGAAAATATGTCTAATAAGAAAATATGGGGTAGAACCCATAATGATTAAAAATAATAATGAAGTGATTATAATTTTTCATTCATACTGTGCCAAATTATATGCAATTATTTAATAATTATTTTATTTAAGAAACTTTTTTCATTTATTTTATATACCATCCAGCTTTTCCTCCATCTTCTTCCCCTGTCCCCTCCCCCTTCACATCTAACTCCCTCCCTATCCTCTTCTTCTCCATCTCTATTCAGAAAGAAACAAGCAAATATGTAATTATTAATTGTGACAGACACAATTGGAAATTTATTAAAAACTGAAATATTAAGTTTGAAAATCTACCCATTGTTTAGGATCTGGTAGTAGAAAGCATGAGAATATTTGATGTCAGTAATAGCTAATAAGAAGAATACAACTTAGAGTAATATTGTATAAAATTGTTCTTGTTTTAAGAATAAAGTACACCTGCAAAGATGCTAAAAGCTAAATGAATTTTTCCTAGAAAGTATTTTCCACTCTGATAAAAAATGAGAATGAAGAATTGTTAAAATGGTATTTAAATGAATATATCAGTTACTTAAAATTTATAATTTTAGTTATAAATATGTGCTTATGTCATATTAAATACAATAAATACAATAAATCACAGTGCTATATATTGTATGACAAACTTCCTAAACACATTATAAAGAGTGTATGAGTCTGGAGAATCCGCCGACTTAGTCTCTGGAAGCAAACATTTTGATCACTCTCTGTCGAATCTGCTTGGTCTTCAATCTGTAGACAATAGGGTTAAGCAGGACTGGTACAGGAGAGGTTTGAGAACAGAATGTGAACGTAAGGAGCAATATTAAAGACAAATCTGCGTATAAGATGCAAAAAATGTGAAGATGTAGAACTGGAGAAAGACAATGTGAGCTGTGTATATGTTGAATGCTTTGAATCTTGCCTCTTTCTGTGGCAATTTAAAGACAGCCTGGAAGATAAACACATAGGACAAGAATATAAAGATCACATCAAACCCAAAGACTGAAAAAGCCACAAAAAGTCCATACGCTTTATTGACCTGAGATCCTCTGTAGCCAGCTTCACCACAGCCATATGCTCACAGGAGGAATGAGAGATGCCACGGTTCTGAAATGGGTCAGCCGCAACTTAAATAGAAGAGGACACCTGATGATGATGACTCTCATGGTCACCAATGCTAGAATGGTAATTAGTACTTTCTTAGTGAGAATGTCTCAGAGGATCACAGATCGCCACATAGCGGTCAAAGGCCATGGCCAGTAGAATGCCAGATTCCATGCCCTGCAAAGTGTGAGTAAAATGCATCTGGATTAGACAGGAGTCAAAGTGAATGCTCTTTGACTGCACCAAAAGACAGCCAGCATTTTAGGGTGATGCATATAGTGAGACCCAAATCCACAGTCGCCAACACAGGCTAGAAAGACATGCATGGGCTCATGGAGACTGTGTTCTCTATGAATGATGGTGATGAGGAGACCATTTCCAGTTGTGGCAGGAACAAAAGAAATGAAGAATGGGGTCCCCATCCAGTGCGACACTGCCTCGAGGCCTGGATTTCCAATCAGTGTAAAGACGGATGGCTTGAAAAAGGTGTCATTGGCCAATGGCATGGTGACACAGGGATGTAAACTGTCTCAGAACTTCAGGTCTATTCAGAAAAAAAAGAGTTGTTACCAGCCTCAAGCATTCAATGTAACTCCGAAAAACTATTTTTGAAAAATAATAAAGTTCATTGCATTCCTGTACTGATAAACTAGATTTCAGATAGGTTTTTGTTTGGGAAAAGGTATGTTTGTCTTTATAAGGATTTTTGCTAAAGCACCATCTTAAGTAAACGTTTCACTTTCTTTACAGCATATGTACAAGAATACAATGAAAATGAGTACAAAATCTATCAACAAGAGTACCAAAGCTTGTGTTCTAATTTATAGCATGCCTTTATTGTCTTTCCACCTAAGGGTATTGTAAATTAAGTGCTGTTTTGAAATATTTTTATTCATTTAAAATTAAATTTCTCCAAATTACATAAAATAAATTTTAAGAACTATTTTATTGTACTATAAAGTAAATCCTCCTACTGAGACTTTTCCAATTCTACTTTTCCACAATTAGTTGTATTTTCAAATCTACACTAACATTTATGTTGAGCTATCACTTTTTTTCTTTATCAGTTGCTTGTACTTGTTTTTCATATAACCCTCCTACGACCTCTATCGATTGTCTAAAACGCAGACTTTGAAAATTCTTTGAAAATGTCTGCTTTTTTTTAAAGGAAGAGAAATAAATATAATAAATCAGGGATTAAGTATGTTCTTATTTGCTAACAGAAAAGAAATTCCTACAGAAAGATTGAAGTTAAAAGTAAAATTGAATAAAATGTTTATGTTTTTAACTTAAAATCACGGGCTGCTAAGAGTCTATTTTCCACTTTTTTTAAAAAGCATTTTAGAAAAGCATCTTCCAGATATAATTAACACAGAATCACAAACACTGTTTTGTCTTATTTAGAATTAATGGTACCACAAATGTTAGGACCATGTCAGACTACAAAGGGCTGTGGGAAATATTAGTTTCTCTCCCTACTCTTCAAGCATGCCTTATTTCCATAGCTAAGTAGCTTGCTTTTCCTCCACTGCCCCATCTCCACCTTGCCATCTGTCCAGTGGAACCAACCAAAAAGGTGAAGCATGATAACAGAGCTCTCACTTTGCAGTTTTCGCCCTTCTGTTTCATGAAACGATTTCTTGGCTGCTTATGCAGCAGAGGGTACCAAATATCTATTGTTCTTAATCCTTCCTTGATAGCTCCCGGTATAACCTAAGCTGGGCAATTCACAGAGAGAATCATGAGTCTACAAAGTATAGTTTTTTTTTATTTTGAGCATTTAAAAATGTACATTTAGGAAGAGTATAAATCAGTAGAGAAGATAATTCTCCCACCCCTATTTCTTCAGAGTTCTACAATCACTATAGGTAATGTATCTCGATTGAAATTCTGCATATGCATATAAACAGATAATTTGACTTGAACTGATTCTGGTCTATACAGAATCACTATAAAGTTTATCCACATTCTTTAATAATTAAAAAATGATCGGACAGTCAGGATAGATAGACAAAACATTTAGGAATAAATATTTTAATTTACCTCTCATCTTTCCTGTGCTCTATAATTTATGAGAGTCTGAAAATGTTTAAGTTATTATGATTCAGACATTTTAGATTCTACAAATAAATATGCATTTATTTGAATAATGAAAATCTGTGAAAATCTTACAAATAGTAACTGAACTTCCTTACCACTGTGAATAATTTTAGCACATTTGATGCTATGCATGCATCACAACAAGAACTGTTAAAACATACTCACGTTTGTGTCACTGCGGACCTGTTAAGTCTGTGTTGCAGGGAATACAGATGAAGCAAGGTTAGTCAGTTCAGACACATTGTCTCAGTACTAGCAACCAGTGTACAAGCACGATTTTCACTGTACTAGAGCACATGATGCAACTTAATTAATGAGAATTTTAATTTAATATGCAGAATGGAGCCATTGATGGAAAATTTTATTTGCACCAGAAAAGTGATCTAAATTATAGAGTTACATTATATTCTTATTGAAATACATTAGCTAATAATTGTCTCCTCTGATTATATATAATTAGGTATTGTCTGGTTCTTTATCACACTGTTACTATAAATATATGTTTATAATAGTTTATACTACATTATAATCTATAATCTATCAAATATAAAATATAAGTAACTGTTGTTATTTGCAATAAGTACACTACATAAAGGATATAGCCAACAGATCTGTTAATTCTTCAATGAAACTATGGAACTACAAAAATTTTAATGAAACTAAATCATTGAAATGACTATGATGTATTTTGCCTCCAGCATGATATAGTACATTAGAAGCGAATAAAAAATAAGAGTATGTTTTTAACATGCAGGCTGCCATACTTAAAAATATCAGTGTTTTAAATTGTGAAAAGGAAACAAAATTGATTTTTACAGACATTATTGTAGATATGGAAATAAGTTAGCAATGAGATAAAAATCTTGTACTTAATATATAATAGTAACTAGATCATAGGAGACAATTTGAGCTCATAAAAATCTGGTCATTTTTCATATGGCAACAATGAACCAGTGTAATTCAATATAAGAACATAATTAACAAGACCCAGAGAATAGGTAGAAGAGCCATGAAATACTGTCTTCTGGTCATGCCATGGCCATTGAACACATGAGCTCACAGCAGTTAAACTGTATAAAACCTGCACATCCAGTAAAAATGCCAACATGGAGGGAGGAGAGATCTAACAAAGCCCTAACCTGGCAGCTGATGACCGCTGAGAATCCCTAAAAATGTTTCTATGAACACAAGAGTACACACATCTATTTGATATAGTGAGTGTAATTCATTAGGGAAGTGGGAATGATAAACCATATGGTAATTATTATACTCATGTACTTTTGAAAAAATGCCATAAAACGTCCACAATGGCTGCACTAATCTACATTTGCATTGCGCAAGAGGAAGAACAGCTTCTGTATCCCCAGGAACACTTGTTATCTGTCATTATTTTGATATAAGCCCATCTATAAGGTACGTAGTAAAATCATCTTGGTACTTATTGGTATTTTCCTAATCATTTTTAGACATACTGATAATTTTAAAAGTATACATGTAAGACATTTCAGTATCCCCCTTTGATGAATACTTGCTGAGGTCTTTGACTATTTGGTCACTAATTAATTGATTGGTTAATTAATTAATTATAGAAATATCAGATGTTCTATCTAATATTTGGACTTTAAGTTCTGAAGGTTAAATATGAATAAGTAAGTGGGAATCAGTTAGGACAATTGTTGGAAAGCTGGAAAGGGCATTATGGGACTGAACAGAAAGTGACTTTAAGGCAGAGATAGGGTAATAGAAACCAACAGATATAAAAAAAGAAAAAGGGAAAATTAATGAGGCAGAAATGTTTGATGGGGATAGTGAAGGCAAGGAGTGCATCAGAACTGAATGTGTACAAATGTTCTGTTTCCATGAATTTGTCAATATTGTATTTAGTAATGCTTGCTTGTATTAGATGTGAATAATGACTAAAGAAAGACAAGAAATATTAGAGAAACTGTAATAACTAAGGGGATAAGTAAATGTAACTCATACGTAATGCTCTAATCCAGATGGAGTTTCCTCTGATGAAAAGTGCATTAATTAAAAATGGAGGAATATGTATAATATATAAACTTTATTTAATAATACTAATTAATATTTGTTGCAAGAAATGATGATTTTATTAATGTAAAATCTTAATGATGGTATGAACTATGTATGAGTGGGCTTAAGTCAAATCAGCCATGGTTGGTTACTAATAAAAGTTTTGTGCGATTGTTGTCCTAACATAGTTTGCACCCGTGTAGACAAAGGGTTTGTGACTGACTTGGTGCTTATGTTTCTCTTTTGAGAGTGTGCAGAATGCCTTCCTGTACCAAAGACACAGGGTAAAGCTTCTATTTGGGCATTGACTTAATATCTCCATCTTCAGTGAGATATGCAGGTGTTTTTCAAACAATCACAATAGCTATTGTCTTCATCAATGGGCCCTTGCTGCCAGTTTGTCAAGAGCCACCTAGAGTCTTGGCAACAGTTTAGTTTGTTTGGGTATTTCCTTTGGGGCCCCTTTGTACAACAACTCAATTAGATTAAACCCAATCGTGCTACTAGAAGAATCACTTGCTGACAAAGATGCCAAATTGATACAGTTTCTCCCCAATATTTGGAGATTTCATTTATGTTACTCAAAGTAGTTCCAATAAAATCAGGAAGAAGACAATGTAGTCTACTCTCTCCACAGCCCTCTTAGCTATGGCAATGAAACAACTGAAGGAGAACAAGGATATACAGATTGGAAAGGGAGAAATCAAAGTATTTTTATTTGCACATTATATGATACCATACCAAAAAATTCCACCAGAAAACCCCTATAACAAATAAACCCTTTCAGCAAAGCTGCTGAATAGACATTAACTCACAAAAACCAATGCCTCCTACATAAAAATGACAAATGATTTGAGAAAGAGATCATGGAGTCAAGCCTTTCCACTATAGCCTCAAATAATATAAAATAGCTTGGGGTATCTCTAACCAGGCAAGGAAAAGATTAGAATACCCTGGAAAGTGGTATTTTGGTGAGGCTGGTCCACAACATATGGTACCACATTGTGGGGCAAAAAGTGAACCCCAGAACACACAGAAGTATGGCCAGGAATACAAGCGAGTACATGAGGGACCCTACAAGAAAATTACACCACAGTTGGAGAGGTGAGTTGCTGCAGGAGGACCTTCTGCTCTTTCAGCCAATAGTAGCTGAAGTACGAGCCCATTGAGCTGTAGGAGCGCCTTCCGCTCCTTCAGCCAATAGCAGTTGAAATACCAGCTCACTGGAGCGTGGTCTATTTATCTTTAAAAAAGAGAGGTAAGCCTAGGCCCGCTCTCTTGGTTCCAGCACTTGATTCCTGCTCCGGCGACTAGGCTCCTTTCCTGACGGTTGGTGTTTCGTGAGTTTCACCCCCCTAAATAAATATTCCTTTAAATCATAACTGGTGTAGGATTAATTTGTGCATAAGATCATAATTAATATAATGCATGCTGTTTCTGTATAGCATACTGTATCTGTTTAAGTATCTGTCTGCCAGCTTTTGTAAGCTACCTACTGGAACTTGAATCACTGTAGCCTCTAAGAATTTCACTTAGTGGCTCAAAATCTCCCATAGGATATTTTAAATAAGGTTTTCACAACCATCTTTCTTCTAATCCAAATTGTTAGTCTGCCTAGTTGACAGGCTTAATGTGCTCATTTACATTTTCACAGACACTTGCCTGGCCTGGGGCTACATTTTGCAGCTTGGTTGTTAGATCAGGGCCCAGGAACTTGGATAGCAGCTAAAGCTGGGCTGCATGGAGGAGCAAAAGCTAGGAATTTCTAATGACCTACTTTGGGTACTGACTGTGGGAGGTATAACCCTTCAAACTTTTTTTTTGTCTCCTGCCTTTCCTGGCTCCACCGAACAGCACAGCATGGGTCAGACTCAGCTTGCTACTGTGCATGTGTGTGAACTGCCACAGTCTCAGTAGTAACCTAGGCCATTGCTGGGTCACACGTCACATTCCATTCTTCTAACCCGTTTAGTAGTAACGGAGGCTGTGACTTGGTGACTAAAGCACTGATGCTTGCAGGGGTGAAGGTGAAGCCTCTCTGAGTCCCGGAGCAGCCTGAAAGTGGTAGTGGATATGCCACCAGCATGGGGTGAGAATATAATATTTACAAACTCTACATATCTCTGCCTTTGTTGCTGTTCCATTTTAGCTATCAAAATACATCTAAGAGACTGTACAGATAGTTAAATACTATTTCCTTGTCCAATATTTACAAATATTTATAGTTTTACTCCTAATTTTTTGCCCTGCCTTTATCTTTCCTCTTTCATTACCTACTATCTATTTCCAAGTGCTTATTACTCACTGGTGTGGGAAAATTGTTTGTATTCTGTCAATCATGTTATAAATAAATGCTGATTGGCCAGGTAGGAAATGTAGGTGGGAAAACCAGACAGGAAGCAGAAATGATGTAATGAGAACAGGAGAATCCTGGGAAGGTGGAAGTTGATTCTTCCCATTCCTCCCCAGACCACTGAAGCAGCAGGATATGATCTGCAACCACTGAAAAAGGTACTGAGCCACATGGCTAACATAGATCAAAAAATGGGTTAATCAAGATGTGAGAGTTAGGCAGTGAGAGGCTAGAGCTAATGGGCCAATCAGCTTATAATTTATGGAGACCAATGTGTGATTTTGTTTGTGGCTTAACAGTTGTTGGGTACCAGGTGGGGTAGAAACCCAAACAAGCAAGTCTGACCCTCCATGCTACAATGATCAGCCTTAGCAAGCATGTATATTGCCTACAAAACATACTCCTACAGCAGTATTATGGCAAAATGGTCTGCTTTATGGTTACATTTTCCTGTTTTGCCAGTTAAGGTATTAAACCCTTATTTTGAAGCAGTAGCTTGCTTAGCAAAGAAGAGCAGGATGGAATCTAGGAGATAGTTTGACAGGGAACCAGCTATGACCAGTGTTCCTTATACTAAGCAAAAGATTGATTGGTTCAAAATAGTGATTTTTGGGCAACTGTATTTGCTCAATTTCAAGGCCAGATTAGTAACCTTTCCCTAGCTGATCCATTATTGCAATTCACACAACTACATTCATTTACTTTCCCTAAAGTTGTAGCAAAAGATCCTTAAGGGTGCTTTGTTATTTTTTACAGATGGTTTTTCCAATGGAAGAGCTGCATATGTGGTTAGTGGTGAAGAATGTGTAGTGTAAGCAGAACTGCCCTCAGCTCAAATAGTTGAGCTGTGAGCTGTTGCTACAGTGCTTCAGCTTTTTGCAGACAAGGCATTTAATTTATATACTGACAGCCAATATATATTTAATGTTCTTTAAGTCCTAGAAACCATCTTATTTACTGGGACTAGCAATATGCAAGTTAAGATGCTGTTCCTCTAAATTCAAAATGCCATACAACAAAGAAGGACGCCATGCTTTGTAGGGCATATGGGAGCGCATTCCAATCTTCCTTTAGCTGAAGATAATGCTTTGGTTGATACACTTACAAAAATAATTACTTTATTTCAGGTTGAGCTTGCTCAGTGATCACATGCTCTGCATCATTAAAATAGTATAAGTTTAGGAAAACAATTTAGATTAACAAAAGAAGTTGTTCAACAAATTGTTAAGCAATGCAATATATGTTCACAGTATTTACCTGTACCTCACCTAAGGATAAATCCCCGAGGACTACTTCCTAATTATTTATGGCAAATGCATGTTATTCATATTGATATATATTCTGGATTCTTGATGACCACTGCACAAACTGGAGAAGCCACTAAACATGTAATAACTCACTGCTTAAAATGCCTCTCATATATGGGGACCCCAAAAACCATAAAGACAGATAATGGGTCCAGATATGTTAGTAAAGCATTTCAGCAATTTTGATCCCAATAGAATATCAAACATAAGGCAGGTATTCCTTATATTCCTTAAGGACAAGGAATTGTGGAGCATACCTTTGGCTCCTTGAAAACATAACTTCAAAAAATAAAAACAGGAAAATTATATCCTCAAGTGCCACATAATGCCTTGAGCGATGCACTTTTTACACTAAACTTCTTTAATATGCATCTCCATGAACAACTTGCTGCAGACAGATTTTGGCTTGATGGCACCAAGATGACATTTGCTACAGCAAGGTGGAGAGACCCTTTATGGATTAAGGAAAAAAACATGATCCTGTATTAAGAGCATGTCTGTGTTTTTTCACAGGTTGAGGCTCAAGCAAGATGGTTACCAGAACATCTTGTTGATGTGTTCGACAGAAAGGTGCCAGCCTTGATGATGACATCGTAGCTGCTAAGGTCCCCACACAAGAGTTGGAGTTAGAGTGAGTCTTTGTTCCTGATTTCCTTGTACCACCATGCTGCAGGCCTAGGAAAGGGGTACCTGGACCAATGTTCCTGAATTACAGCATTAAGCTGAGAAGGGAAAGAAGATTATGGTGATGGTGACTCCTAGCCTCTTGATGGACTTTCTCTGCCAACTTCCAGACTTAGTGAGTCCTGTTTACTTTGGAACCAGATGAGAAGCACAGACTAAACATTTGACTGTTTTATACTTTTTGACACAGAACTCAGTTTGCCAGTGAGGTATTCAGTCTGCTGTTGAAATGTTGAGAGAACTTGAGAGCTGAGACCCAGTTTTCCCTTCAAGGGAAAAAAAAAAAAACTTGTTACAAGGAGTGACTGAAGCTTATGGGTTTTTGATGCTGCTCAGAGACTGGGACAATTGCTTAAAAGCAACATTGCATTTGTTCTCTCACCCATTACAAAAACTCTTTCTTTTGGTTAGAATGGATTTAAGAGAATTGTGATTTGACAAATTGTGTTATGGTATTGACTTGTTATGATTTATTTCACTATAAGATGTTAATGATTAGAAAAAAAATTAGAACTTGTCTAAGAAAAGTTTGACAATACCAATGGATTCTTGAATTTGACATGTTTAATAAGACAAATTTAGATTTTGATACAAATGAATACTTTAGAAAAATTCAAAGTAGGCATTCCCAACCCTGGTGATTCTCCACTCTTAATTAGGAGATACAATGGCCATAGAAATATACATAACACAAAGTATTATCTGCTTGCTTACCATTAGCTAATTGCTAATGAACTTTCTTGACAGACACTTGGCTCAGAGACACAGAGCCCAGAGGTACTTTCTCCCTTAACCCTTTGATTACAGAGGTCAGGAGTCAGAGATGGGTTTGATCCTTTATCCTCCCAGGCATCCAAGACATGAACATGTATGATTGGAATGCATGTGCTGAAGATGGGTAAGTCTGGGAAATGGGAAAGTGTTCACCTAATGCAGACACTATCATCTGTCCTGTTTTAGAAGCACAGGCTTTGTTAAAATCAATAAAAAGGGAGGAATGGTGGAGGTCCAAAAATGTGAGTCTATTTCTATGTTGACCAAAGGTCAGAGAATTAGAACTCACCTCTATTATTTCAAGGTTATTGTGTTTCTACTTCAAACAAGGGTTCTACCTAGATTTAGACCAGAGAGTTCTGCTCTCTCAAGGTTATTGTCAACAGTTGTGGTTAATATCCAGACCTTGTATTTTAGGAATAGAGAAGTAGATGTTTTTACCTCAAACAAAAGCCTAAGGATCCATCCAACTAAGGTTCTAGTTCATTTAAGGATAAAACATTGGATTCCTCCAAGGGAGTGGTTTGCCTACAGAATGTTTTGGCCTAGGGTATGAGTATGACTTGTTTTATACAAGTCATTTTAAAGAGAATGTTTAACTATGGATGTAGCCCACAATCTTCAACTAGTCTGTTATTTCCTTGTATCATGTTAAGGCAGTTTTTTGGTCTTACTTCTACTTTTTGGAGTCAGGGGTATTTTAAGCAATTTGAAATTAAATGTGGGTGATTTCAGTACTGACTGGAGCTCCCTTCCAGTAATAGTCTGTGTTTCCTGTTTTATTATTTTTATTTGTGTCTTCATATTCTCAATTAAAAGTTCTAAATCTCTGTGTTCCTACCCTAGAAAGTGGTATTTTTGTTGATGCTGGTTGTGACACTAGTGTGATGAAAACTTTAAGTCATTGAAAAAAGATATCGAAAAGATAATAGAGGAAGGAAATATCTCTCATGCTCATGGGTTGGTAAGACGAATAGAGTAATATTGGTCATTTTACTAAAAGAAATCTATAGATTTAATGCAATCCCTATCAAAATTTCAACATAATTCTTTACAGACCTTGAAATGACAATTCTCAGCTTCATATGGAAAAACAAAAAACCCAGAATAGCTAAAACAATCCTGACAATGAAAGGACTTCTGGAGGTGTCATCATCCCTTATTTCAAACTACAGAGCTGTAGTAATAAAAACAGCATGGTACTGGCACAAAAACAAACACATTGATCAATTGAAGATGAACATAAATCTACACAACTAGGGACACCTGACTTTTATAAAGAAGTCAGAAATACATTCTGATAAAAGGCAATATCGTCTATAAACAAGCTATCTTTCTTTATTATACATACCCGTTAAAGTTCCCACTCCCCCCCCCCCTTTCTTCCATTCCCTCCACTTACCCTTATACCCCAGCCCCATCCACTCTTAAGAGAGGGTAAGGCACATTACTTTGGGGAAGGTCCAACTTATATCCAGGCTGAGCAAGGTATCCATCCAAAGAGAATAGGTTCCCAAAAAGCCAATACAAGCAGTAGGGATAAATCCTGGTCCTACTGCTAAAGGCCCATCAGTCTGTCCAGCCATGCAACTGTCAACCCCCACATTCAGAGAAACTAGTTTGGTCCTATGCTTATTCCTTCCCAGTCTGGTTGGTGTTGGTGAGCTCCCGTTAGCTCAGGTAAGTGTTTCAGTGGGTGTCCCCATCATGGTCTTGACCTCTTTGCTCATATTCTCACTCCTCTAACTCTTCAACTGGACTTTGGGAGCTCAGCCCAGTACTCCAATGTGGGTCTCTGCTTCTGTTTCATCAGTTGCTCAATGAAGGTTCTATGGTGATATTTAAGATACTCATCAGTCTGACTACAAGGCAGTTTGGGCACCCTCTCCTCTATTGCTTAGGGTCTAAGCTGCTTGGAATCTTCTGGCTTAACCTGAAAGAAATATTATCTGAGGGATGTCTCATCCAGAAGTTTTTCATCCACCTGTGTATTGACATGGAGTCAGCTGTGTTCGTGGCCATGGCCTATGATCGATGTGTGGTTACCTGTAATCCTCTTCACTCTACATTGGTATTGTCAAAGAAGGTAGTATTCATCATTTGCTTGGATCATCCTCCTAAGACCTTTGGTCTTTCTCATCTTACAGTTACCATTTTGTGGGCACCATATCATCCCCCACACATATTGTGAGCACATGGGCATTGCCCACCTGCCCTGTGCCAGCATCAAGGTCAACATCAAATAGGGCTTGTTTACCATTGCTAGCCTGATATGTGACATCATAGCCATTGTCGTTTCTTATGTCCAGATCCTCTGTGCTGTGTTTCAACTCTCTACTCAGGACGCCCAGCTCAAGACACTCAGCACCTGTGGCTCTCATGTTTGTGTCTTTCTTTCTTTCTTTCTTTCTTTCTTTCTTTCTTTCTTTCTTTCTTTCTTTCTTTCTTTCCTTCTTGACTTTTACTGATCTCTACATTTTTCTCTGCCCGCCTCCCTGCCTCATGCTTTCTTTCCATGCACCAGCACTTTTCTCTGATATGTCCCATCGATTTGGCTGAAAATTGCCCGGTACATCCACATTCTTCTTGCCAATTTTTATGTTGTCAGCTCACCTGCTCTTAATCCTGTTATTTATGGTTAGAACTAAGCAGATAAAAGAAAGGGAAGTTATGGACATCAGAAATAAACTATAAACATTTAGATGTATGAGGTTAAGAGTGATACATAGAAAAAAACTGGACCTTACTTTTTTACAAGCTAATATAAAATTCTGATATCTGAAGAAGGTTATTCAATGTGTAAATTTATGAAAAATTTTACTTTTAATAATGAGGAAAATAAGCTCCCAATTTTTAGTATGGACAGTAGCTCCAATTATGTACAAAAAATGTTAATCATTGTATGATGAAGTAGCATTTACATGGAAAATCACATGAAACTAGCAGAAGTGACTAGATTAGTAATAACAGAATACATGAGTGACTTTCACTTTTCAGACTTTGTGTTAATATTTTTCCTTTCCATCATGTGTATTTGTGTGACTGTGTTTGTGTTCCTGTGTGTGTGCACATGAACATAGGTACAGGTTCATATCTGTTTGCACATAAATGTATGGAGGCCAAAAATTGATGCCTGTTGTCTTCCTCCATCACCTTCAAGCTTATTCTTTGAGGCATGCTCTTTCTTAAACTGGTACTCTTTCATCTCTCTAGAGTGTTTGCTCAATGAGCTCCAGGAATCTTCCTGTCTCTGCCTCCTACCCACCACCCAGTGCTGAGGTTACAGATATTGATCATCACAACAGGTTTCTACATGGATGCTGGAGTTCTGAGATGAGGTCCTCATGCTTGCACAGATGTCACTGTCTTGATATTTCTTAAGAGATGACTCAATCAAGATAGTGAGTTGAATTCTTATTTCTGAAATATGGAGCAGTCACTGCTTAGTAACATTTTGGTCACCAAACAAGCCCAGACAGTAATTTCATTTGGAATGATAGAAAGAATGTAACTTGTGGGAAACTGAGAGATTAATAGACACAAGAAAACTCTAGTCTGAAGGGATAGAAGCAGCCAGGTGGATAAAGAACACACAAGGTCCTTTTATCAAGGGATAAAGATGTATTTGTGTGTATGTGTGTGCATCTCTGTTTGTATAAGTGTATACCATGAAGATTCTGATGCCTACAGTGGCCAGAAAAGGGTGTTGGGTCTCCTTGTTTTAAGTTACAAGGGTGTGAAACATATGATATGGGCACTGGAAACTGAATTCCAGGCCTTTAGAAGCTCTCTTAAACACAGAACCATCTCTCAAACCATCTCTCATAGAGTTTCTTTCTAAAGAAAACAAAATCAAAAACAAAAACAATGTTAATACAAGGTAACAAAGGTGGGTGCTAAGACAAGAGTATAAAGGTAGGAACAGATGGTTTGCATTTTGCTCATGACAGCATCTGGCAGCTGCGACTTGATTTAGTGTTAGGAGCTGAGAGAATAGAAAGTGAGGAGAAGAGTAACAATCTGACAAAGTTAATGTTCATAAGAATGAAAGAGAAAGAGGTAGGGAAGACATTTTAAGTAAAACAAAACACATCAAAACCACAAAAAAACAACATGCAGCTTTTTCAACTTTATTTTTACTAAAATATTTAATGAATGTGTAAATGGTAAGTAAATATACTACATAATATGTCCATAAATTAATAGACTTGGTTTCTTGATGAGTATTTTAATAATTATCATATAAACATGAAATTAATATTGTACATTCATATTAATATTGTACACTCATATCTATAATATATGAGGATAATTAACATCTTATAACTGAATACAAGACTATTCCTTATTCCAGTGAACAACTTAAAATACACAACTAGGACATGTCAAAACTTTAGAGCAAAAATATGTGTGTACACTTTATATATAATAGTAGAAACAAGGTACTACTATTAAGAAAATTGAGCTCCAAGGTGTAAGAAAGGAAACAGCACTCCACAACACCATGAAATTAGGAAACAGCAGCTATCCCCAACACCATGACATTAGGAAACAGCAGTTATCCCCAACACCATGACATTAAGACATAACAGCTATCCCCAATACCATGACATTAGGAAACAGCAGCTATCCCCAACACGATGAAATTAGGAAACAGCAGCTATCTCCAACACCATGAAATTAGGAAACAGCAGCTATCCCCAACACCATGACATTACGACATAACAGCTATCCCCAACACCATGACATTACGACATAACAGCTATCCCCAACACCATGACATTAGGAAACAACAGCCCTCCTCAACACCATGACATTAGGTAATATGCAAACAATACAAAGCAAGCACTATTGCTAATGAGACAGCAAGTGATTATTTCCTGACCACTTAAGTTTTCCAGAAGTATACATGGTATTTCAGGTAGTTCACTTTTTTTAAAGTTAAGATTTAGATTTTAAGCAATGTACACAGCCATTAATTTTTACACACACACACACACACACACACAGAGTGGGGGGAGAGGGAGAGAGGGAGAGAGGGAGAGAGGGAGAGAGAGAGAGGGAGAGAGAGAGAGAGATATTGGGAGCAGATGGGGATGGAAGCCAGAAGGATCAGGGGATCAGGTTTGGGGACATGGAAGAAGAGACTGTAGGGAGACAGGAGTAGAGGGCGAGTGCTGTGGAAACCTAGTACACTGGGAACTTACTGGAATCTATGAGGGTGACCCCAGTGAGGACTCTCTAGGACTCTCTTAGCAATGGAGGATTCAGTAGGAATTGTCCCTCATTTGTACCCAGGCAAGGTTTCCAGTGGTGGAACTTGGTTGCATTTGTTTGAACTGTTGGCCTAGGGCATCCCATGGAGATACCTACACAAGCTAAGTAGAAGATTCTGTCTGAAAACTGACAGCAGGACCTCACTGCTGAGGACAGCTTTTACAAAACTCATCCAAGGTAGAGAGATCCAGTTGGTGCCTGATTAGACTCTTCATCTCTACATTCTAGACTCTTTGGCATGAGAATGTACTCTGAAGGCTACTGAAAGAGAAACCTGGACACCCCCACCCCAACCCCTGCCCAAACACACCTGTAATCTCTTCTGGCTGCAAAATGTGCTGAGGCAGTTGTATTACAGAACTTGTGGGAATGGCCAATTAGTGTTTGGGTTAGCTTGAGGCCCATGCCACTAGAGGGATCCCATGGCCCACACTGCCTGGATGGTCAGGCACTAGAGACTGAACAGCCCAGAAACCTAAAATAGAACCAAACAGGACGAATATGTATATATCACAGAGAAGAAGCAGCAAGCATGCGGTCTGCAAGATCTGCACCAAGTCCTCTGCGATTACACAATGGCTACCAGCTTGGTGTGTTTGTGGGACTCCTAACAGTGGGAGCGGGTGCGTCTCTGACTCTTGGTGTGTTTGTGGGACTCCTAACAGTGGGAGCGGGTGCGTCTCTGACTCTTGGTGTGTTTGTGGGACTCCTAACAGTGGGAGCGGGTGCGTCTCTGACTCTTGGTGTGTTTGTGGGACTCCTAACAGTGGGAGCGGGTGCGTCTCTGACTCTTGGTGTGTTTGTGGGACTCCTAACAGTGGGAGCGGGTGCGTCTCTGATTCTTGGTGTGTTTGTGGGACTCCTAACTGTGGGAGCGGGTGCGTCTCTGATTCTTTTGTCTGCTCTTTGTACTTTTTTCCCTCCTATTGGGTTACCCACCCTCCATATGAGGGTTTTTGTATCTTGTTTTGTTCTGTTTGACTGTTGTTTCTTGGAGACCAGTTGTTATCTGAAGAGGAAATGAAGGAATGGATCTAGGGAACAGGGAAGGTTGGAGGAGTGGAAGGAGAGGAAACTGTGCTCAGGATGTACTATTTTTGAAATAAAAATATGTAAAAGTACACTAGAAAGTAAAACAAAAATTGAAGACTTTTAAATGACTTAGTTTCAGCTAAATTTCTATTTTCTCTTCGATATGACTTACTTTAGAAGTAGACAATACAATAAGCAATCAGATGTTAAGAATATTTTAGGAATGACATTATACAATTCAAAATGGAATTATAAAGGGCACTATGCATTGCTTTGATGTCAGAAAAATGAATAGAAATTACAAGGATATATTTGAAAATGTGATTACAAATTTGAGACTATGACTAAGAAAATCACAAAAATTAAGGGACCTAAAAGCTAAAAATAAAATAACTACATAGAAGACAATGTTCCTTTGAAATAAAATTCAAAAGAGATTGAAGACTCCTCAGATGGGTTTTGAACCCGTAGGATTCTGATGGCATGATCCAGCTCTCAGAGACTCTCAGTCCCTGAACAGCCTGACCTCAGCTAGCTTCTCAAGGGAACACCCTTCTCCTCATAAGGTCTCCATCTTGAGAAGACTGTAAACCAGAACACTGGGGCTGCCTGTGGCTGTGGGAAGAGGCAACACTTTGTCTTGCTTGGTAAGGGAGCCCACATCTTGTACATGTGTGCTGTCTCCCACTAGAACGTCTCCAAACAAGTGAGGTAGCCTGGCACGGTGGGCCCAGGGGAGTTACTGGAAGTTCTAGAAGATAGTACTAGCTACAGCTGCAGCACAGGTAAAAGCATCGTCACCTTGCTTCATCTCCAGCTGTCATATGTATGGGAAGGCCCCAGACAAGGCAGGGTCCAATCCTGTCTGATGAGAGCCTCGATGAGTTCCTGGTGTCCAAAGCGGTGGCCTCTACTGGACATGCCAATGTTGAGTCTCAGTGATCTCTTGGATACAATTGGCACGGCTTTAATGGAGAGCCCTTAGCAATGACCTTGTACTATAGGCTGCAATATATGTGCTAATATATGTTAAATGAGTCAGATTTTGAAAGTCTGTTAGTGTTTTTCAGTTAAAGTATGAGTGAAAAAGAGTCAGTCTTATTTTGTTCAAAGAGAGTCAAGTCTTCCACACGAGTTACTGGTTTTACAATGCAGTTTATTGTGAAATTATAAGTTTATCCTGAAAAGGTAGTTTTCCTAAATAAATGTCAGTAAGGGATTCTTAATTGATTCTCCCATTTGTCACATAACTAAATAGGCACTGTGTGCTTGGAACTATGATCTTACTGGCCTCACTTTCAACTATACTGAAAGGTACAGACTCAATTCATACTGCTCCTTATAGAATAATTAAGTTTTGTCTGTATGATTGACATTACGTCTTTTATTTGCATTCAGATGTTAGAACCAGAACTGTCCCTGTGCACAATAACAATTAAAATGTGTTCCCTCCAAGTGTGAGTAAGACCTCCCCATCAGGCATTTCACTCAGCCCCTCCTGTCAGTCACACTGATATCATTACAACCATCACAGCTTTCATAGACAAAGAAAGTAAAACTTCTGAAATATTTTTTTCAAATCCATTAATAATTGGCAGAATGAAGTTGTAGATATGGGTTTTTCTAGACTCAAACAGTGTGGTCATCCATCATAAATGAATTGATCCCTAATGGCCCAAGTGGAACAAAGGAATTTGCATGATATTAGTCTGTAAGTGCTAAGACAGAATGGTTCAGAAAGATCTAATAGGAGGATAACTGAAAGCAAAGTAAGTGCATGTCTACACCACTATCAGGAAAGGTTTGTAATGAAAATGTTGGTGGGGATATGGTGCTTTAATTGTAGGACCAACATCTATCATTGGTAAATGAAATCAAGAGCTGTGGAGGCATTCTTGTTCTTAAGAGATGGATGTTAAATTTTAAAAGTAATTAATGTATTATTGGTGTGTTTTAGAATTTAGATGTAGACTTTATATCTTATATAAAGAATATCATTACTGTAGGCACCAAATATGTAAAGTCCTAAAATCAGAGTCAGTATAAAAATAGATTGAAAAGGAAATTGTCCTTTAATGACAGTAGAATAACAGATATGAATAAGAACACTCAGTACAAATAATTACTGATAAAAGGCTATTCACTCAAAACAAAATGATGGCATAATAGTTAATCTTCTAGGATATTTATTTTATGCTCTAATAATGTGACTAAGAAATAAGGCAATACTGTTTTAGGATGTTTTTGTTTTATTATTTGAAAGAAAATAATTCCTACTCAGAAAATTATATTACCTCTAAAATTGACTGCAAAGTGTAAGACTTTGCAAAAGCAAATCACATAATACTGTGCATTACAAAAGGTGACATTATTGTGTTAAGATATACACTTTAAACCAATTTACTATGGAGAACAATATGATATCTTAAATTTTAATAATCATTGAAAGACAAATAATAGGTAGATAGAGGATGGATAGATTATGATAGATAGATAGATAGATAGATAGATAGATAGATAGATAGATACCTTTCGAAAAGAAGGGGCTGTTGTTTTCAACAATATAGATAGATTTAGAGAGCATTATATTAAGGCACAAAAAGATAATCACTAGAGTGTAAAAATGAACTTATAGAAGTAATGAGTAAAATTGATTGAACGAAATCTTAAGCCTCCTATACTTTTCCCTTTACTTGAATTGGACATATCAAAAATGATATTTACATATGTATAAATACTCATATTCATATATTTTTGTTGGGCACATATACCTAAATATTTCATGTCTTTGTAAAGATATAAAATTTTATTAACTTAAATATGGCACTTGTGCCCATTTCTACTTCATTCCTGACTCTTCTTAACCCTTGGTAGCTCATCTAAAGAAATCCTGTTCCATTTTCCTGTCTAAAAATTCATACATGTTGTGTGGTATGTAGTTAGTTAAGTAAGTTTTATAAATTAACTGAATATAATGACTGAATATTTATTCATTTATTTGCATTAAAATTAATACATACTACTTGCTGAATAGGTTCCATTTATATAAAATGTTTCTTTAATGATGGGTATTTGGAGTTATTCTCATAGTGGAACATCCATGAACAAAACTGGCATGAACATCCTTGTGCTAATCTTTAAATGGACCTGTTTCCTCTATCTTGAACAACGGTTTTTTTGGAGTTTAATTCTTTGTAAAATAATAAACATGGAACATTACTAAGCTTAGAAGATGCCTTATTTTCCAGCTCCAACTTCACTCTTTCCATTTCACTTAGTCTATTGGAAAGCCTATTGTTCCATCATCCAAAATCTTGCTGCTCTGATTTCCAATTTCAGGCATCATGACATTATGTGCTTATCATTCAATTACAGATGCCTAGTGATTTGGATAATTTTAATACATTTATATATTTCCTTTGCAAAATGTCAAGTTAAGCCTCCCTACTTTATCCCATTACCTTTAAAATCATTTGAAGACATATTTATACACTCAAAACAAAAACTTTTGTTGAGAAGTATAATTAGGGATTGTGACTATTTCTTCCCATTATCCACCTTCTACACTCACAATTTCGCTAGAAAACTTCTAAATTTGGTACGATAAATGGATGACTTTTATAGTTATTGCATCTTCTATCTTAAGAAAACATTACGTGTATAGTAAAAATGTATTTTATTGTTGAGTATAAAAACCTTAGCTTGTAAAGATTTATTTTATTTTTATTACTTGTTAAAGACTATTTTAACTGAAAAATATCATATTGATATATTTCATATACATATGTCATAAGTTTGGAAGAATGTATGTTAGACTTGAGGTTTTGCTCTCTTACATATGATAAATATTAGTTTTGCAAGGATTTATATTTATTGAATTAGTGCATTAATTCATCAAAATCAAGTTGCATATAACTGTGTTACTCTTTTAAATATGTTAAAATTAGTTTTGCAAGGTTATATGGTTATTGAATTATTACATTAATTTCCTTATAAAAATCAAACTTCATGTAACTCTCTATTTCACTCTGTGTTTCTAGTCTCTTTGTTTGACCTTATTGTGCAGGTGCCACTTTTCTTTAGTCTTTAATTTTCTAATAATCATGAACTCTTTTAATGCATACTATTATACTCTGTGATTTGTTTAATGGTAAATTTAGAATACACCTATTATCATTATCAAATAAATTTTGTGGTTTTAGTTTTAACTGTTCTAAATTTATAGCAATCTGGATAGCATTTTCAGGTTAATAAAGTTCAGTCCACAATTTATGGCTACACACACACACACACACACACACACACACACACACACACACACACATTATATTCTTTCTCATTGTTCATAATTTTTAGAGTGTTGATTGTTAAACAGTTTATGTTTTGGGGTTTATGAATGCTGACATTTTTCAATAAAATTTTAATTATCGATTTTTACTATATAGAATTACAAATACTTATACCTTAGTAACTGAGATGTTAAATTATTGGCTAAAAATTTTCAATCAAATTTTTATTACTTATTCTTCTTTTTCAGTACTGTTGATGAAACCTAGAGTCTTGTGGATTCTTATCAGAATTCTACCAATGAGTTCTATCCATGGCTCAGATTTATTAATATTTTATTTAATGTTTATGTGTGCATATAATATATTTGGATTCAATACAATCTCTAATTCTTCTCCTATTCATAATTTTTCTTCCATCTTTATGTTCTTACTCTCTCCTCTTTCCCTCTCTCATTTTTAAATTTAATGTTTACTGAAATCAGTTAGTGTTGTCTGTCTGTACAGATTTTATTCTGTGACATATTCTCATCAAGTTGCTCAGGCTGGCCTTTAACTCACTCTGGAGCTCAGTAGACCTTAAAGGTAGCAGCACCTTCCTACCTCAGTGATGGAGGAAGGTCATTGGTTAATTAATAAAGAAACTGCTTGGCCCTCATAGGTTAGAACATAGGTGGGTAGAGTAAACAGAATAGAATGCTTGGAGGAAGAGGAAGTGAGCTCAGATGCCAGGCCGCTGCTCTCTGAGGCAGACGCGATGAAGCTCTGACCCAGGATGGATGTAGGCTAGAACCTTCCCAGTAACCACACCTTGAGGTGCTACACACATTATTAGAAATGGGCTAGTCCAGGTGTGAGAGTTAGCCGAGAAGAGGCTAGATATAATGGGCCAAGCAGTGTTTAAAAGAATACAATTTATGTGTTGTTATTTCAGGGCATAAGCTAGCCAGGCGGCTGGGAGCTAGGGCAGCAGGAATGAAGCCTGCAGCTCCTACTACACATCAGTTTACTGAATAGCAGAGTTTACATTCCTGTACCACCAGGATTGCTATCTTTTTTCTTAGTGTGTTAAACATGAAGAAATTCAAAAGTATATTTATAAAATTGATAAAAGTTCATATTCTTGACTTATTCTAAATCTCATTGGAACATTTTTTCAGTGTTTTAGAATTTGGTATTATACTAGCTTAGATTTTCTTTATTTCCAAGTTTAATAAAAAATTTGCAAAACTTTTAAAAATGGGAAGTAACCTTTTGGTGGTTCTGGAGCCAAATGAAAGCTAGGAAAGCAATCTCATGCTGAGCTAACCCTGGCATAAATGCTAAATATCATTGAATACTATTCTTCTTCTATTATAATAATTATATTTTATATTAATTATTTAGGTCATAAATACCAAAATTTTAACTATTAGAACATAAAAACACTAATAATTGATCCATTGCGTCACTAAAAGGCAGAAGTGAGTGCAGTATTGTTTTGGCAAATAAAGAAAGAGGCCACACCTAAAGATCAGGGACTCTGAATGATAGAATTATAATGTATTCCCATTCTAATTGACCCTTTATTTTGTCCAGCATTTTGGGATTTCTCTTAAACATGCCTGAATCCCAGGTAACTTTAAAGTGTTAAAAAGCAAGGACTTCTTGAATTTTGCATACAAATGGATGGAAATAGAAAACACTATCCTGAGTGAGGTAAGCCAGACCCAAAAAGAGGAACATGGGATGTACTCACTCATATTTGGTTTCTAGCCATAAATAAAGGACATTGGGCTTATAATGCATGTTCCTAGAGAAGCTAAGTAAGAAGGTGAACCCAAAGACAAACACATAGGCATCCTCATGAATATGAACCTTCATCAGGCGATGAAAGGAGACAGAGACAGAGGAGCACGGGACAGAAATCTCAAGGTCCAAATCAGGAGCAGAAGGAGACGGAGCACGAGCAAGGAACTCAGGACCGCGAGGGGTGCACCCACACACTGAGACAATGGGGATGTTCTATCGGGAACTCACCAAGGCCAGCTGGCCTGGGTCTGAAAAAGCATGGGATAAATCCGGACTGGCTGAACATAGAGGACAATGAGGAATACTGAGAACTCAAGAACAATCGCAGAGGGTTTTTGATCCTACTGCACGTACTGGCTTTGGGGGAGCCTAGGCAGTTTGGATGCTCACCTTAGGAGACCTGGATAGAGGTGGGCGGTCCTTGGGCTTCCCACAGGTCAGGGAACCCTGATTGCTCTTCGAGCAGATTAGGGAGGGTGACTTGATCGGGGGAGGGGGAGGGAAATGGGAGGCGGTTGCGGGGAGGAGGCAGAAATCCTTAATAAATAAATAAAAAATAAAAATAAAAAAAAATAAAATAAAGTGTTAAAAAGGTATTAACTATTAAGAGTTTACTTGGTATCAATAACTTTTATGCATTTTCTTATTTCTTCCCAGAAATATTGAAGAATGATTGCAGATAATAATCTCCAAGAGTCCCAGAAAGATGTCCTCTGTCAATGAGAGTGCCTCGCACCCCCCTGCCTTCCTTCTGCTGGGCATTCCTGGCCTGGATGCTTTCCACGTCTGGATAGCCTTCCCCTTCTTTGTTGTTTATCTAATAGCACTTGTGGGGAATTTCACAATTCTCTGTGTGATCAAGAATGAGCAGAATCTTCACCAGCCCATGTTCTACTTCCTTGCTCTACTCTCTTTCATTGATCTTGGTCTCTCCACATCTACTGTTCCCAAGATGCTAGGTATCTTCTGGTTTAACCTTACAGAGATAAGTTTTGAAGGCTGTCTCATCCAAATGTTCTTCATCCACACCTACACAGGCATGGAATCTGTTGTACTCCTGACCATGGCAATTGACCGTTTTGTTGCCATTTGTCATCCACTTAGATATACTTCTATTCTAACCAACAAGGTGGTAGCAATGATGGCATCTGTTGTAGTAGGCAGGCCTGTCCTTCTTGTCATTCCCTTCTGTCCACTCCTTAAGCGATTGCCCTTCTGTGGACACTACATAATTCCTCATACCTACTGTGAACACATGGGGATAGCTCGGCTAGCCTGTGCCAGCATAAGGATAAACATCATCTATGGCTTATTTACCATTGCTGCTCTGATCTTTGATTTAATTCTCATTGCTCTATCCTATGTTTGGATCCTACAGGCCGTTTTTCGCCTTCCTTCTAGAGATGCCAGACACAAAGCCCTTAGTACATGTGGTTCGCATGTCTGTGTCATCTTAGCCTTTTATACACCAGCTTTTTTCTCTTTTATGACTCATAGATTTGGTAGAAATGTTCCTCAGTACATTCACATCCTCTTGGCCAATCTCTATGTGGTTGTCCCTCCTTGTTTAAATCCAGTTATTTATGGAGTGAGGACGAAACAAATTAGGGACGGAGTCATGAAAATATTTGTAAAAAAAGAGTAACTCAGATATCAGAGGTTCATAAATGCTGCCAGGTTGCTTTCCATCATTTGTCTTTCTCAGTGTTCTCCAACCAACAACTAAGTCAAGGGCTCTTCATACTCTTAAGGCATTACCATGGAGTCCTCATTCAATATTTTCTTTCAAAATATCTACTTTGACTTTAAAAGTTTCTTACCTTTGTTATTTTTGATGAGAGTTATACAACATGGAGGAATGAAGTCTAAGTAAAAGCTGTAAAAAGAGCTAATACCTGTACCCCTCAAAGTGTTCCACATAATAGGAACAGAAGGAACACTGCCAAACTCTTTTTATGAGGCTACACTTACCCTGATACCAAAATTACACAAAGACCCAACCAAGAAAGGGAATTACAGACCAATCTCTCTCATGAACATGGATGCAAAAATACTCAATTAAATACTGCAAACCGAATCCAAAAAAACATCAAAAAAAAATCATCCACCATAATCAAGTCGGCTTCATCCCAGAGATGCAAGTCTTGTTCAACATAGGAAATTCTATCAATGTAATCCATCATGTAAATAAACTGAAAGAAAAAACCATATGATCATTTCATTAGATGCCGAAAAAGCATTTGACAAAAACCAACACCCCTTCATGAAAAAGGTCTTGGAGAGATAAGATTGTTCACTCTCGATAGCTCTTCAACATAGTTCTTGAAGTTTTAGCAATAGCAATAAGACAACAAAAGGAGATCAAGGGGATTCAAATTGAAAAGGAAGAAGTCAAAATTTTGTTATTTGCAGATGATATGATTGTGTACATAAGTGACCCCAAAAACTCTACCAGAGAACTCTTATAGCTTATAGGAGTATTGCAATAATGTGGCAGGATACAAGATCAACTCAAAAAAATCAGTAGCCCTCCTATACATAAATGATAAAGCTGAGAGGGAAATCAGAGAAACATCACCTTTCACAATAGCCACAAATACCATAAACTATCTTGGGGTAACACTAACCAAAGAGGTGAAAGATCTATTTGACAAGAATTTTAAGTCTTTGAAGAAAGAAATTGAAGAAGATACCAAAAAATGTAAAGATCTCCCATGCTCTTGGATAGGAAGGATCAAAATAGTAAAAATGGTAATCCTACCAAAAGCAATCTAAAGATTCAATGCAATCCCCATCAAAACCCAAACAGAATTCTTCACAGACCTTGCAAGAACAATAACCAACTTCATATGGAAAAATAAAAACCCAGGATAGCTAAAACAATCCTGTATAATAAAGGAACTTTTAGAGGCATCACCATTCCTGTCATTGACATTACAGATCTACAGTAATAAAAACAGCTAGGTATTGGCATAAAAACAGAGACGTTGACCAATGAGATCGAATTGAAGACCCGGACATTAATCTTCAAACCTATGAACACCTGATTTTTGACAGAGGAGCTAAAATTATACAATGGAAGAAAGAAAGCATCTTCAACAAATAGTGCTGGCATAATTGGATGTCAACCTGTAGAAGAATGAAAATAGATCCATATCTATCTCCATGCACAAAACTTAAGTCCAAATGTATTAAAGACCTCCATATAAATCTGACCACATTGTACCTGATAGAAGAGATAGTGGGAAGTACTCTTTAATGCATGAGCACAGGAGACCACTTCCTAAATATAACCTTAGTAGCACAGCCACTGAGAGCAACAGTAAATAAATGGGACCTCCTAAAACTGAGAAGCTTCTGTAAAGCAAAAGACACAGTCAAAAAGATTCTCTAATATATGGAAAATGGTATTTATTATATCAATAAAAAATTACATATAGATTTTATAAAAAGGAAAATTTTGATGGCATACGTGCCTTAAGAATTTGAATCATGAATCATTTTTTAATCTAAATGCCTTAAGTACCCACTTCTCTGACAGTATTACCATTATTTACATGATTCTCCTTAATTTTTATAATTATTACAGCTTTTGTGATATTTATTTTTCATGTGTATCTCTGTGTCACATTCAATTTTACCAATAAATGATGTTATAGTAACAAAATTAGAAAAAGAGTTTACATGAAAATAAAATGAGACAATAAAGCCTTACATAAACCTACCTTTAAAAACATCAACCAAGTTTACAAAATTTGAAGTTATTCTTTATGAGGCATTTATCTCACAAATGCAAGGGAATGCCTGAGACCATTTGTATATGACTTAAGATGTAGCTGAGTGGTAGAGTAAATGTGCAATATTTCCTTTTATGAAAAGATTTATCTTACTCTCTTTATATGGATATTCTGCTTGCATGCATGTATATGCACCACATGCATGCCTGTTGGATACCCTAGAACTGGGGTTATATGTAGTTGTGAGCCACCATATGGGTACAGACAATTGATATCAGGTCCCCCACAAGAGCAACTATCTCTCCAACCTTTTACATTTTAAAACTTACACATCAGACACCTTTCTGACAGCCTTTCCTACAATTACAGCAAACTATAACTGAATAGAACCTTTGTTAATGGGCCAAATCTTTAAAAGTTTTATTTATTGTGTATGAAATGAACACTCTTTAAACTCTGTGTATACATTGATGAGTAATTTCAATTCTTACTCCAAACTGCTTTTCCTCGTGCATCTACAGTGACACTATAAATTATATTGCAGTTATTTAATCATTCAAATGAGTATATTATATGTATAATCATGACCCCTTTCTTTGTAAATACAATCCTTCTACTTGAAATTCTGAACTACATTTTTTACTCAATTAACACCGAATTTTGTTTTTAGGATCCAAATGAAATCTAAGACAATATATCATTGGCCAAGTTCAATGATATGTAATGTTTCACTGAGTGGTAGGAACAAGAGAATGAGCTAGAAAAAGGACTTTATGGGTGCTGGAAACTTTTGACATCATATTTTGGGTGATGGTTCCTAGTAGTGTACATATAGTACATTACATCAAGATTGTTACACTTAGGTGAACACTTAGGTGGTTAGGTTTACTTCAATGCTATTACATAACAGCTGCTGCAAAAGTTAACACACCCATCTTACTATGGAATCACACTCTTGTTTATCTTGACTAAATAGCAAATAATGGGATTATTGTAAGACAGTGTAGATATGTATTTATTTGCTTGAAAACTTTCAGTAGAGAGAAATTTGAAAACATTAATATGGCATTTGAAAAACAGAACATGAACATGATGTTTATATCAAGAATTTAGCTATCAAGTATAAGAGGAAATATTTTTAGAATATTTTTGTGGAAATGATAAAATTATGTTAACACCATTTATGTTCTTGTATGAGAAATAAAAGAAGTTAAATACATAAAATATAAAAGATTGATGAGATCTATTCAAACAACTAAATGAAGTAGAGAAACTAAAACAGAGGCTCTGTTTAGGTAAACGTCAAGGAAAAGAAAAGAAAGAAGAAAAACAAAATTGGCAACTGTCAGTTTGTTTATTTCTGTAAAAATAGAATTAATTTTGTGTGTATCTTGAGCCTTCACAGATGACTGTGGAGCTTGATAAATTTCAGAATGTTGGAAATACTGAACACAGACTCATCAGTGATGATCTCACAAGGGTGGGAGTGTCAGAAACTGAGTCGTATTCTGAGGGAAGTAAGCTTCTGAGCAGATACTTTGTGAAATATTTGGTCAAATGGTGTAGCTTCATCTTCATCATCTTTGTGTTGATTGCTATTACCTGAAGCTGACAGAGAAAGGAGGTTTCCTGTTGTCTTTTTCTTTTTGTAATTATTGTGTCATTGGTGTCATTTAACAAATGAGCGACTTGTTAATCTTGGCATTTTAAATGTCTGGCAATTACTGACATTGAAATGCACGAAGGTTAATGATATATGCTTTCTACCTAGGGATTTGGGGAGATCCCCAATGAAACTGTATAAATGTACACACACACACACAGAGTCACTTAGTGACAACAAACAATATCAAGGAAATGGGAGCTGTGTGTGAAGAAGTCTAATGAAGTTATTTCAGGACTATGTGAGTATTGGAGAAAGATGCCATAGATTCAGGCATGGGTGCTGAAACTGACTACCCTGGCACTTGAGAGGAAGAGGCAAAAGGGCCATGCTTCCTCAGCTACACAGAAAATTAGAGGCCATCCTGGAGAACTTGAGACTATGCTAATCAACTCACCAACTAACCCAACAGGAAAGAAGATGTGCTGTATTGGTATGCTTCATTTGATTTTGACCTAACTATTTAAAGAATTAGCTCACTTGCCTCTACCTGCACATTTGCAAGTGGAAATTAATTAAATTAATTAAAAGCTATTTTAGATTTGGATAACATGGGGATCTTTTCTTTTGGGCTATTGTATATTATGCAATATATGGTTAAGAGGACTGAAAAATAGATATAGTAAGAACAGTGATATGTTAAAAAATCAGATGTCCTTAAAAATGGGATAATAACAAATTTTCTGATGTTTCAATAGTGGGAACTTAGAAAAACTTACACACAAAAAGCAGATTTTAATTGTATTCAAAAGTAAAATTATGGGCTTCAGTTTATTCTAGTCTTTGAATTCCTTTTTGGCATTTACAGAATTTGATTACCAGTGCATAAAACATGAATTCACATAGGCAAACATATACCAGTGGAAATCAATACAAAATATCATCTGGTAGAACTGGCAGTCATTAAGTAGTTGGTTAAAGTTGATGGTAGGCACCACTGGTGAATTCATGTGAGGAGTTCTTACTCATCCACTTTAGCTCCAGGTCTTGATAGACAACACAGGGTGGAAAAGATAGCTAAGAAATCTCATGCTTTCTTGACCTTACTGTTACAGTTTTCAGAATCATCAGCTATGTTATGATGCATGGTAAGACAGTTCCTTTTGCCAAGAAGACTACATTTCATTTTAAAATATCAGTTAACTTTCGATGTGTGTGTTCTAGTCCTGATGTTAGTTTTCTTTGTGGAGTTGAAAGGACAAAGATCTTTGTAGCTCACACTGCGTGGAAAAGACAGTGGCTCTTCCATCAGCTTCTAGCTGTGTTGGAACTTTGCACTGACACCACCAACACAGCCCAGTCCAAGCTTCAGACCACCCAGGTTTGTTTTTCTCTCTACATATCTTAAAGTGGGAATAACAAAATTTATTTTAGTAAAAATATAATTTAGAAGTTTTAAGAATACTTTACACAGAGACAATTAATATTCCCCTTTTATTTTCAAAGTATTACAGAGTTGTAGAGTTTATTGGAATTCTGTTGAATATAGATAAGGAAGTTGTCATTAACTACTTTGGGACCGTAAGTACAATAGCATATTGTGCAATTATCTGTGAAAATATAACTAAAATGTGCAATATTCTGAGTTATGTAAATGGAGATTTTTAGCCTGTACAATGGTGCTTGTGTGAATTTAAAAGGGAACATATGTATGGAGAAGTACATGTATGGAACATATGGAGAAGTACATGTATAGAACGTATGGAGAAGTACATGGATAGAACGTATGGAGAAGTACATGTGTGGAACATATGGAGAAGTACATGGATAGAATGTATGGAGAAGTACATGGATAGAACATATGGAGAAGTACATGGATAGAACGTATGGAGAAGTACATGGATAGAACGTATGGAGAAGTACATGGGTAGAATGTATGGAGAAGTACATGGGTAGAATGTATGGAGAAGTACATGGGTAGAATGTATGGAGAAGTACATGGGTAGAATGTATGGAGAAGTACATGGGTAGAATGTATGGAGAAGTACATGGGTAGAATGTATGGAGAAGTACATGGATAGAACGTATGGAGAAGTACATGGATAGAATGTATGGAGAAGTACATGGGTTAAATGTATGGAGAAGTACATGGATAGAACGTATGGAGAAGTACATGGGTAGAATGTATGGAGAAGTACATGGGTTGAATGTATGGAGAAGTACATGGATAGAACGTATGGAGAAGTACATGGATAGAATGTATGGAGAAGTACATGGGTTGAATGTATGGAGAAGTACATGGATAGAACGTATGGAGAAGTACATGGGTAGAATGTATGGAGAAGTACATGGGTGGAATGTATGGAGAAGTACATGGATAGAATGTATGGAGAAGTACATGTGTAGAACATATGGAGAAGTACATGGATAGAATGTATGGAGAAGTACATGGTGGGTTTGGAGGCAGGAAAAAGAAGGTAGAAGTGATGGAATTTTAATCTCAAAAAAGAAAAATATTAAAAGGTACATTAATTTAAATCACCCCATTTTAGGAAAAATAATAAAAGAAAATTAAACACAGGGGGAGAACAAGTGTTAATTGTGTCTGAGAAAGCTTGACAGCATTTGAATTATGAAGAAAATATGACAAAGATGAAATAAAAAACAGAGCATAAAGCTCCAGAATCTGATCTATTTGTCAAGGAAAATATTCTGTCAGGGCAAAGAACACCCCAGACGCCATCTTACCTCTTTTGAGTACCCTTAGTTATCACTCTGTTTTCTTCCAGTAGACATTGGTTACATGTTGTAATATGCTATTTCAGAATTCTGAGGTTTATCAGGTGGAGACCCGACTACCTCTTGTAGGAACTGGGATTTCAGAAGCAAGATACATGAGTAACCTCTATTAAGTTACTATGTGATTCTAAAACCCAGAAGGGATAAATAAGAATTACATGATTTAATTAAGAAATTGGCACCTTTAAAATACAGTGCACAGAATGCTAAACACTAAGAAAATAAGTGAAAGCAGAAATGCACAGGAATTAGCATATGGCACAGGGTGTTACCTGTATTCCAACCACACCACACGGTGACCGCTAGTGAGAAGAATCTATGATGCACACCTCTCTGTCTCCAGGAGCCTCTTTGGGGGACTTTTCTTCTCATCTATTACAAAGAATCTGTCATTTCCCTCTGCATCTGTTTGCTTTACTCTTCAATATTCCAAAGACTGTTCTGGTTTTGAGAACATCAGACTTTTAATTAATTTTCCTATATTTAGTTTAAGAATTGTTCCACATACTGATCTTTTGGAGAGAATATTTCACTGAATATATGATAAGAAAGGGGGGTATCCTTAATGTATAGATGATGAAACTGGAATTCAGGTTTAAGCACATTTTCGAAGTGGGAAGTAGTCTTCAAGTGCTGGTAGCCAGACCCTATTACTGATTATTTTTTCAGACCTTTGTTTTAAACAGTCATTGAAAACAAGGCAGATAATCTAATAACTACGCAGTGTGGGAAGTGTAATACATTGTTTGGCTTTAAACTGTTAGGCAATTCCTGAATGAGAAAAGGAAGCTTCTCTATCTCCTGGCACAGCCAGTCGTAGGAGTCAGAAGTGTCATGCAGCTCTTCCAGCATTTCTCCACACTGCTTTCTCAGATACCATGTGCAAACAACAAAACAAAATGCCTTTCACATTGTTTACACAACCAGTACTTACAGCTGTTTAAAACTCAATCCATTCACTGGTGGTGGTGCTGAGAAGCAAGAAACAGGAGTTCAGTGATTTGTCATCCCCTGTTTATGAAAGAATTTGTGCCCCAGTTTAATTTTGTTCCCACATAAATGCACATAATATAACAACAAAGCCTGAACTTAACTGACAGAGTCCACATAACTGCCAACCATGGAGAAAACAGAAACATTCTCCATTGATATTTCATAACATCTTCCCTTCAGAGGATCCTGATATGAATAGATGAAAATCTTTTATGGAAGATATTGGGGTCAGTGTTTATATATGAAAGGACTGGAGAAAATTCTAAATATTTCTAAATGGACTGATGAATAAACCTGTGATTAAAGTGATGTAAAAGTTTTAAAATAATTTGATCTCCCAAAAATTACATTCAAAGATCTTCAAGGAGCTTTGTTTTTTATTTTAAATTATTTGTTTTCGAACCCATATTTAATTCTTTACTCACTTGATACAAACAAGTATAATTCTCAAATTACCATAAAATTTCCCTTAAAAGTTTACAATGAGCAAAATATTTTCATTTCATGTACATTTACATACAATTTTATTACTTAACTACTGTGTTCTAATAAACTTTCATGAGTCTCTGAAAACAATGGTATTATTATATGCTAAAAAATTTAAGTCAAAACTCCTAATGCTGCCAGATACATGTTTGGTGTCTATGACAAGAGACCATAGCCAACTAGGAGCCTTCTGAAGCTCTGATTAAAAACACCAATGCCTTGGGCTCACATACCTGACACACGTCTCAGAGCTACCCCAAGGGATGAATGTAAATTGGGAAGAGGGAACACCTTGTTCTTCAAGGAACCAGCAAACAGAATCCCAACTTTCCATAGCAGATCTGAGCTACTCTTTCCATCCCTTACAGCAGAGATTTTACATAAGAAACAATGCCTTGTCTTCTCTAGAGTAAAAATCATAAAGCAGAGTAAAAATATCAATGGTCTTGTGAGTGGTGTACAAACTGACCTGAGTCTTGTGCTTTCTGTTTTCTTGCACAGAGCCGTGGGCTTCAGTACCTCCACTGGGACCTCAGACTAGTTCATTGAGAATCCACACCAACCCCTGAGCCACTCTGCCACAGTGAATCACCTAAAGTCTTTGTTGATGTGTGACTTGCATTGGATAGCTGGGAAAGTTCCAATAATATCCATATATTCTTGAAAATCTAAACTATAATATACTTATGACAATTAAGTTTCCTATATCAAGAGTCTGATGGTAGGAGAGCCAATTTTTGGTTCTTAAAAATAAGGCTTTTTACAGTAGAGGATTTGATATGATCTCTAGTTGGAAGAACTTCCACTCTCGAAACCAGAATGTCTTGATAAGAGACAGTGCTCACATTTTACATAATTTGTCCTAGAAGAATCTCACGTAAACTGCCTCTTGTCTACAACAGGTAATGTATCCTCAACAGGGGTTAAAGAGGAAAACATTCACAGCCAAGTCACCAAACACAACTGAAATAGCCAACAGTAACACAAAGACTTCACATATGACATTGTGAGGTTGACTTGCAGTCAGAGAAGAAACTTGTTCATTAATTCTCTGTAAGTTCTAACTTAATTTTGCATTTTCAAATTGAAACTGGAATGTAAAAATCCTCTTAATACCACATATTTTACTCACGTTCCAGCATTCTATTAAGGAACAATCAAATTCTCATTCATTGAAGGAACACTGTGTTTTACCAGTACCTTTTATAATTACGATTATTACACTGAGAAACAACAGATTTTTCAATAAATTGATGAAATAAAGACTGATTCTAACATGATTAAAAATATCTGTCCAAATTTTTGCCAGGGCTCAGAAAACTTTCCTAGGGGAAGAATGGCTCATAGATAATGTTCCCGTGGGATTACTGATTATGTAAAGAGACAACTCAGAAATTTTTTTCAGTTTCATGACTAAAGGTTGCCGTCTAAAAAGAAAGAAAGAACAGATAGTTAAAACATCCAAGCAAATCAGCCTGAAGGCCCAGAAGAGGCACAGCAGTTTTACCTCTTTCATGGAACTACTGAAGGTTTCATGTGAGCGTTTGCTTCTGCTCCCGTGACAAGCATCATAGACCTTTCATCAGGCTCTGAAAAAAGAACCCATGGAGGCCATGGTTTCTGCTCAAAATTCGCTATGGTTGAATGCTAGTGACTGACGAAAAGTGAGCTTAATTAAAGACATAAATGTTTTCACTTCCCTCCCAAACTCTGTTTCTCAGATATCATGATCAGTGAGTGGCAAGATACAGAACGATGAGCTCAGTGGCAGCCAACAACATGTCATATCTCAACCCTAGAACTGTAATTTTGACTGGAATTCCCGGACTAGAGCACGTGCAGTTTTGGATTGGATTTCCGTTCTTCGCAGTGTGTCTAGTGGCTCTTTTGGGAAATATTGTTTTATTGATCATCATCCCAGCTGAGCGTAGCTTGCACCAGCCCATGTATATCTTCCTGGCTGTGCTGGCAGCTACAGATAAAGGACTCTGTGCAGCAATTGCTCCCAAGATGTTGGCCATCTTTTGGTTCAGAGCTTATTCTATGGCCTTTTGATGCCTGCCTAGCTCAGCTGTTCTTCATCCATACTTTACAGTGCATCGAGTCTGGTATTCTCTTGGCAATGGCTTTTGATCACTACATTGCCCTCTGAGACACACATCTGTCCTTACGCCATCAGTTCTGCGTCGTATGATAGTGGTGGTGGTAACTCGAGCAGTAATACTAGTAGGTCTGTTACCAAGTCTTATAAAAAGACTGCATCTTTTTCATTCTGTTCAAATTGCCCACGCTTATTGTGAACACATGGCTGTGGTGAAGCTTGCATCAGATGATGTACAAGTCAATAAAATATGTGGTCTTTTTGTGGGCTTTAGCATTCTGGGATTTGATATGACTTTTATCCTCATATCTTATGCACTGATTTTTCAGGCTGTTTTTCATCTTCAACAGAAAGAGGCACGGATCAAAGCCTTTAACACCTGTACAGCTCATATTTTTGTTTTTCTAGAGTTTTATATCCTTGCCTTCTTCTCCTTTTTCAGCCACCGTTTTGGTCATGTTGTTCCTTCAACTCATATTCTTCTGTCTACCATCTACCTCCTCCTGCCTCCTGCTCTCAACCCTATTGTGTACAGTGTAAAAAATATGGTCATTCGTAGGCGGGTGGAACAGATCTTTCTTCTAAATCGTGGATGTCAGCAGTGATCTGGTAGATACTGCCTTGCAGAAAAGGCTGTTGCTTTCTGAAGATGGGGGAGGTTTCTGCTCTGTGCTCATTGTAGGGCTTTCATAGCCTCATAATAGAACAGGACGTAATTCATTCCCACAATTACAAGTGGATTGAAATAAAAAGTCTTCAGAATAAGATTTACATCAGATCCCCATCTCTGAAATATTTCATATCAAATATAGATTTCATATTTGTTTTAATTAGGTTTATTCTACAGTACATGTAGTTTTTGATTAAGAACAAAAGCATTCTTTGTTGTTTGTGCAAGGGAAAATTTTTATTATATCTTCTCACATATGGTTCATTTTAGTTGTTGATTACATTGTATCATTCATATTTTGCATTTTGTCCAATTCAATTAAAATAATAAAAATAAATTAAAATTTAATAGAATCAATAACCACTTTGATTATTATGCTATTAATTACCTACTGAGATTTTTATTGATTTCTAATAAAGTTTTTGTTTACTTGTAATTTAATCATTGCCATCAGAACATGCTAATATTTGCATTTTGTTCCATTATAACCTGTACCATGTAGCTTTGTAATTAACATGTTTATTATTTATTATATTGTTCATGTGTCTGTGTAAATAATCAGCTTATAATTTAACTTAAGGGATTAGAAAGTTTGCTCAGTGGTTATAAGCACTTTTTACTCTTGCAAAAGACCCCGGTTTGGTTCCTATCATACACATTGTGATTTACACCCACATATCACTTTAGTTCCAGAAAAATCTCACACCTTTTTCTGAACTCTTTGGGCAGGAAGTATGTGCTTGTTGCAAATTTATATATGAAGAAAAAACATTCATACACAAATAAAAAATACATAACTGAAAGTAAATAAATTGAAATTCAAATAGCAATTAATAGACAAAATTTCAAATAGAGAAACAGAGATATCTCTCCAGAAAAAATAAATCACTGACATAAAGAAATGAAATTATAAACTAAATTCTATTTGTTGCATAAAGATAAAGCATATTTTAATAAACATGTGCCAACAAAAATCAATTATATACACTTATTACACTTCCTGGTGGATATAAGTTTTAAAACTGTTCTCTAAGTGAACTTGGTTCCTGTTCTAAAGGTGGAAATACATGCCTGTAGTACTGTGAAGATGTAAGCACATGCTTAGCACCATGGGCATGGAGAGGGAACTCATTGCAGTTGTCTATCTAAATCAGCGAAGCTTCAAACTGACTTCTAAATGTTTAAATATATATAGAAAAACTTCTGTGTCAGTCTCAATAAGAGAAGTTTCTCTTTGCTGTGAAAGACACTGAATGCAGAGACACACGAATGTTCAAACCCCATAATAAGTGATTCTTGAAGGCTCATTCCTGAACAAAACATGTGTATAACCTAACTAACATGCAGGGGATGTTGAGGAAGAGGGGATACAAAAGTTTAAGAGCAAGAAGTTAGGGAGAAGGGCTGCAAAATGTCATCTTTGGGAATGATATAGCCATTGTATTTATGAATTTATGCTAGCTATGGCTACCTATAGTGGGAAGACACATCAGTCATCACAGGGGGGTGGGCACACATGGACATTATCCCTTTCTGCTGAACTGTCATCTACTTACATATTCTGGGAGAGGAGGAGTCATCACTGTTACCTATGTACTCTCTGGTGAGTCTACCAGATTCCAATAGTTAATTATGAACCTATGGTCAAACTAATGGCCTTGCTAAACCCAGCACATCACAAATAAATAAAAACACATGAATATAAGAAAGGTATTTCAGGGAAGAGGGCTATTGGAGGGAGATGATAGAAGATGGTGGATGAGAATAACCAGAATGAATTAAAGAATGAATTTAATGAATAAAAATTATAAGTCATTCTCTCATTATAAACATCTAAATCTTATATGGTAAAGCTGTCTACTTTCTCTATAGCCATCATATATAGTACATGATTTTCTAGATAGAGCAATAAGATAATTAAAGGTGATTAAGAGGATAAAAATTAGGAAGAAGTCAAAATATTATTTGCAGACAATATTATAGTATATACAAGCAACCCTAAAAATTCTACCAGAGAACTTCTACAACTGATAAACACTTTCAGCAACAACTGGTTAAAGATTAAAAGAAACAAAATGAAACAGAATCCTACTGCATACAAAGATAAGTGATCTAAGACAGAAATTAGAGAAACAACATCCTTCATAATAGCCACACACAGTATAAAATATCTTGGCGGTAACCCTAATTAGCCAAGTGAAAGACTTGTAGAACAAAACTTAAGTCTTTGAGAAAAGAAACTGAAGAAGATATCAGAAGATGGATCAGTAGAATTAACATAGTAAAAATGATCATCCCACCAAAAGCAATCTACAGATTCAATGCAATCCTTATCAAAATTCCAACACAACTCTTTACGGACCCTTGAAATGGCAACACCCTATTTCATATGGAAAAAATAAAACAGGATAGCTAAAACAATACTGAACAATAAAGAACTTCCAGAAGTATCACTATTCCTGATTTAAAGTTTTACTACAGAGCTAGAGTAGTAAAAAAAATGTATATTGGTATAAAAAACATATATTGCTCAATGAAATCAAATTGAAGAAGTGGACATAAATCCACCCACCTATGGAAGAGGTGATGAAGAAATACACGCTGGATAAAAGAAACTGTCTTCAACAAATGGTACTGGTCTAACTGTAGAAGAATGCAAATCCATATTTATCACCCTGCACACACTCAAGTCCACGTGAAGCAAAGACCTCAACATGGAACCAGACACACTGAACCTGATAGAGGAGAAAGAAGGAAATAGCCTTCAAAGCAATGGCACAGGAAAAGACTTCTGAACAGACATAGCACAGAAACTAAGAAGGACTCAAAGTGGGGTCACGGAGACTGAAGCAGCAACCACAGAGCCTACATGGATCTGTTGTAGGTTCTGTGCATACATGCTGTGGTTGTTTAGCTTGGGGGTTTTGTAGGACTTCTAACAGTAGAAGTAGGGTTGCCTCTGACTCTTTTGCCTAATCTTTGGACTCTCTTCCTGCTACTAGGCTGCTTTGTCCAGCCTTGATATGAGGGTCTGTGTGTGACCTGTCTTATTGCATCTCATTATGCCATGTTTGGTTGATAGCACTGGGAGGCCTTCTCTTTTCTGAAGAGAAACAAAGTGTGTTTGGGGGAGTGGGTAAGTGGGGGTAGGATTGGGAGGGATAAAGGCAAGGGAGACTGCAATAGTGAAATATTGCATGAAAGAAGAATAAAAAAGAAAATCAACTTTCATGTAGTCTAACTTATCATCTTCCCTGGGGAATTCTATTAATTGATTTATCAAAAAAGACTATGAATCGCAGAATAGTTTCGGAAAATGTAACATTAGTACATCAAAAAGATTGTATATTGAATCTGAAAGAATTTGAACAATTCAAGAAAGATTCTGTGACAAAATCTTTGGCTGACTTCACTGTTAGTAGAGAATATCAGAAATTCTCCCTACCACTGAAAGCAATTAAAAGGCATTTGATTTCCACCATTTCCACTACAAAGTGTGTTTGCATACTTGGTATAGTAAGGCAGTAGGCAAGGCTGTAGAAAGGAAAGAAGACACAAAACTGTTCCTCAGCTATAACGAGGGGTGGAGAGTGACATGGAAACAGGCAATGGGAGTCGAGGGCACATTCTCAAGTGGAGTTCAGAAGTGGTGGAAGTATGCAACGTTTTAGTGCTGAGACAAAGCGTACTCCCCTTTATTCTTGAAACCACAAATACTATAATACTTTGAGAGAAATTTAGTAATACAGTAGTAGTTTCCAGGGGTACGTGACTAACAACTCTAGTGACACTGTATATTAGAACATAAGTAGTAATTTCTTTCATTTTGCTTTAAAAGTGGCCATAGGCAAGAAGGTTGGTCAAAAACAACAGTAACTTTATGTAATCATGTATGTATGTATGTATGTATGTATGTATGTATGTATGTATTCTAGGCAAACAGAGATCAGGGTGCAGAGATCAGGTCCTGGGCGCTCCACTGATGTACTCACATAAATAAATTACTGTTATTTTGGGGCAGGGAAACAAAGTGGTCAAACCCAAGATTAATCTATCAATCAATTTCTGGTTGTTTTTAAACATTTCTCTTTCTCGATATTTTAATTATTGACACTTTGAATTCTATGAATGATACACATATGGTATGCTATATTTTGGAATATGTCTTGACAAAATAATTTGGCAAAGTACACAGGGTTTAATATAATTTTTCTTTTATATTAACTCAAGGACATTTATTTGCTTATTTAGAGAAAAATGGAAGCAAGAATCTGTAATAAATGTCTTTATGTTTGCCTATCTTAAAAATAAATTCTTTGTTTTCCTATTCTACATGTTTCCTATGGCTTCTGTTTGTTGTTTTCCAGATTCTAAATTGTCTCAGGTCTATCAGGTTACAGCAGTGACCCACAATTTCCTCTTATAAAACTCTGGTTGCTTAGAAACAGCTTCCTATGAGGTGGATATTTGTGTAAGGGCTGTACAACTTCAAGTAATGACAGATTTTCCAAACAAACTAGAGATAGATATCAGAAATGTAGCAGCCTTCCCCCAGGGACCAGGTTAAAATATGGGCCTGGGAACAGCAGAGTTCTAAGAAAAGCCAAGAAGAGGCTGGAAGCAGATGATGCAAGGTGGTAAGATATTAATTCCTTTCCAATTTTAAACTGCGTCAGAGAAGATCTGTTCCATCTGGCTGATTTTCTGTCTGGGTGAGTGTCTTCTTCATGTGTTAAGACCTCCATATACCTAATTTCTGGTTGTAGCCAATTTTAAAAGGGAGTAAACCAATAAAAATGAGCATCAGATGACTCCATCATAAGTGTGTTGATCATGGATATTCCTTTACCAGGAACCAGTTTTCTTTCCTGAACCCAGAACTTTTGTTTTCTTAATAGTATGTGTTGTGGGTTAGACTCACATATATATAGGAAAAACATTTAGTGATGAAAGAGGTAGAAGATAATTTTTTCATAATTGTTTCAATTGAATGTGAGGAAGACATAATAGATATGCTATTAACTAGTACCAAGGTAAGGTGATAATAAGATTATTGAGATATCTTTTCAATCAAATCTTGCCAATATTAGTTATTAAAGAGACTATCTGTGCCCCCCCTTTGTCTCCACAAATAGTTTGAGCAGAACAGCTGGCAGTATGTGAAGAGGGAGTCAAAGAATGGAGCCTCCTACTTTCCTTAGCTCTCTATCTAATTCTGGTTTCTGAGCAATCATAGGTCACATCTCATTCCTGAAATTCAGATTATCTGGGAAGTATATATTGCTCAAAATATGTGCTTTTTCTGATACATAAAATTATAAACACTTATTGAAAATATATGTTTATATACCACAATTTTATATATTATACTATATAGAAGAAATCAGTTATGATGTCTGCATTATTATTGATTATGGTGAGACCAGAGCTAATTTTGCCTTGTGTTCTTAGATCATCAATCAGTTTTAAAATAATGATCTCTTGTGAAATTTCTTTATGCAGTTTCTTTACATTTTGCCTCTACAACTTGTACCCTATTCATAAAACATTTATAGTTTTGTTTATAATCACCTTTAAGCAATTTTCCACTTCTACTGCCAATCTCACTTCAAACTGGTATTTGAATGATTTTATTATACAAAATTTCCCAGTATTTTAATCAAATACCTTTATTTTTTGGTATTGTCTCATGGTTTCTGTTGCTAGAGAAACTCATATAGAAATATTCATTTTCATCAACTACTGAAATATTTTATATTCTGTGACACTGAAGAATTTAAGTTTATGCTTGCATTTGTTTTAATGTGCTTACTACTATGAGCAATATATTATTTTCATACAGTTTCAACACAGTAGATCCTCATTTCCTTCCAATAAAATTACTTCAAAATTTTATTTAGAATTATTCTCCTTATTTAATGTTTCTATTTATCTATGATTAATCATAGAGAAATCAGAATGAAAATCATATATAATTTTATGTTCTTAATGTGGTTGGTGAAAAAAATTTAAAAGACAAGAGAGTAGATTTGGTGGGTTTTAATTTTTTGAAAAAGAGAATTAGTTTTGAAAAATAGAAATTTAAACAATTTATGAGGAAGAGAAGCTCAATGGTGTTAGAAATTATTTTAACTGTCAACTGATAGCAATTAAATGAGTAAAATAAAATAAATTACACGGAACTCCACAACAAGCTTTGCTGCACATGAGGTTCATTAGCGTAGTAAGTGTACTTGAACATGTGTCCGCAGAGACTGCACAGCATTCTTGGTTTGGCATTCTCCTTTGGTGTGGGAAGTCATTCTGTATATGTGCTGTTTTCATTGGTTAAGGAATAAAGAAACTGTGTTGGCCTGCAACTGGGCAAAATAGAGCTAGGCGGGAAAACTAAACTGAATGCTGGGAGAAAGAAGGCAGAGTCAAGAAAAAGCTATGTAGCCACCACAAGAGACAGACACCGGATGATGGACAGAACCTTACCAGCAGGCCACAACCACATGGAGGTACGCAGATGAATAGAAATGTGTTAATTTGAACATAAGAGCTATCTAGAAATACACTTTAGCTATCAATAAAGCAGTATTGCAAATAATATAGTTTCTGTGTGATTATTTTGGGTCTAGGTGGTTGGGAAACAGATGAGAAGCCTCTGCCTACAGATTCCTTTCTTAGCTTATGGTTCTGTTTGGCTTCATTGACTTTTTCTCTGTATTTTAAACTCCTGCTGTCCTCTAAGATCGGTGAGTACCTACATCATCATCAGATCACAAGACAGATAATTTATAATATGACTTTGACACAGTGACCCTTAATGTCTGAAATCTATATGGAGTTTGGAGATGAATATGAAGAGTCACATTTACATTCTTTAAGGCCAGCTGGGATGACTTCAGAAGCTCACAGAATCAAAACAATTAGACAATTTATATTTATTTATACAGTATCTAGAAGATAAACATTAGGTCATATTCACTGTCTAAAATCAACACTGGAATTAGAAAAGAATACAGAAGAACAAAAGTCTTATAAAATAAGTCAATGCCTTAAGATTTAAAGGCCATATTTATAAGATTGTGAGAAGTACGAGTGTACTCCTCCTCTCTCACATTCATCAGTTTTCTCTGAGTAGGTGTCAAGATCAGTGGTGAGGAGAACATCCATCAGCCTCATGGGATACAACAACTTGTCATATCTGAACCCAAGGACAGTGATTCTGATTGGCATTCCTGGACTGGAGCATGTGCAGTTTTGGATTGGATTTCCCTTCTTTGCTGTATGCCTTGTGGCTTTGCTGGGAAACCTCTTCCTGCTAATCATTATCCCCACAGAACGTAGTCTACACCAGCCCATGTATATTTTCCTGGCAGTACTGGCAGCTACTGACCTTGGTCTCTGCTTAGCCATTGCTCCAAAGATGTTGGCCATCTTCTGGTTTAGTTCATACTCCATGGCTTTTGATGCTTGTCTCGCCCAGCTCTTCTTCATCCACGCTTTGCAAGGAATGGAATCTGGCACCCTGCTGGCCATGGCCTTTGACCGGTATGTTGCCATCTGTGATCCTCTGAGGCACACATCTATCCTTACACCTTTATTTCTACTACGAGTGGTTCTAATGGTTGCAGTTCGGGCAACCATACTTGTTGGGATTTTACCTGTTCTCCTTAAGCGACTGCAATGGTTCCGCTCTGTTGTGATTGTTCATTCTTACTGTGAGCACATGGCTGTAGTGAAGCTGGCAGCAGAAGATGTCCATATTAATAAATCATATGGGCTCTTTGTAGCTTTTGCAATTCTAGGTTTTGACATGATATTTGTTTTCATCTCCTACATTTTGATTTTCCAAGCTGTTTTTCGTCTTCCTCAGAAAGAGGCAAGAAGCAAAGCATTCAACACTTGTACAGCTCATATTGTTGTCTTCCTGGAGTTTTATATCCTTGCCTTTTTTTCCTTTTTTAGTCACCGTTTTGGTCATGTATCACCATATGTCCACATATTATTGTCTACCATCTATCTGCTTCTGCCCCCTGCCCTAAACCCCATTGTCTATGGTGTAAAGACCAAGGAGATCCGCAGATGGGTTATACAAATTTTTGTTCTGAAATCTAATACTCAGTAGAGATCCTTAAAGAATTGTGTGAGAGGAAAATTAGAGAGTTTCCTGTTAAAGTTGTTTTTTCTATAAGTGTCTATATTTCTGATTTTTCTAATATAGTAATCTTCCATGAAGAGTCTATATTCCCAAGATAAAATCAGTCTGAACATGGAATAAACAAATACAAAAAATATAAATGTATCTTATATTCTCCTATGATCCCTTATCTACATTTTCTTCTCCATTTTGTTTTTTCTTCTTTCTTGCATTCTTATATCTATTTTTTATTCCTTCCTACTGAGTTATTTGTGTACTTTCTGTAATACAAAATGGTAGGTATTTTTTCCCTGGCAATAAACAGTGACAGATGGGTTATATGATTGATTGTACATTATGTAAGAATATTGACCAAATTTAATGTAATGTTAGTTAAGGGCTGAGAAGATTTAAGCAATATATTTGGCTTCACATGTAGAAGCAACTAGTCTAGATGGTAAGAGGAATCATACAATATTTCATGGAGGACATCATGTTAAATGGGATATTTGAATGTCAAACTTTACTTCGGGTGATAAAGTTTTTTTAACCATAGCATTAATTCAGTTTTAAAATTAATGTCATTAGAACTCATGAAGCTGTGCTGATGTGTGCCTCTGACTTCCTTGAGAATTCAGATCATGAAAGGCAGTCTCAACTAAGCAGCCTCATCTTTGTATTCAAAATGTCAAAAGACACATACCATCATGTTGCAGGGTATCATCTACTAACATCTCTACTATCTGTCACATGGTCTTATGTTAATACAAAATATGCATTACATATGAGTAATACGTAATGAGTGATAATAAAATACGCATTATAAAAATGCAAGTGCCTTTATCAACTGATCCATTTCAACATCCTAAAGACTAGTATTGTTTACAATGGTCATTGTCTGCATCATTTTGAAACTCACAGTAAACTTACTTTTCATCAAAAGTTAATTAGTTGATTATTGTCCTCTCAAGATCTGTGAAGAATTTTGATGGGACCTTGATGGGGATTGCATTGAATCTATAAATTGGCTGGACTGTGACTGAAAAAGCATGGGATAAAACTGGACTCTCTGAACATGGCGAACAATGAGAGCTGATGAGACGCCAAGGACAATGGCAAGGGGTTTTGATCCTACGTAATGTGCTGGCTTTGTGGGAGCCTACCCAGTTTGGATGTTCACCTTCCTAGATATGGACAGAGCGGGGAGGACCTAGGACTTACCACAGGGCAGGGAACCCTGACAGCTCTTTGGACTGGAGAGGGAGGGGGAAAGGAGTGGGGGGAGGGGGAGAAGGGTGGGAGGAGGGGGAGAAGGGTGGGAGGAGGGGGAGGGAAATGGGAGGCTGGGAGGAGGTGGAAACTTGTTTTTTTTCTCATTTTCTCAATAAAAAAAAGAGAAAAAAAGTTAATTAGGAGGTAATGTGAAGAGCTTGAAATCTATACTATTAAACTGAGCAAGTAACACGATGAATATACCTTTATATTTTCTGATATTATTATTTCTATGAATTCAGAGCTCTTAGAAACAAATGAAGAAAATGGAGACTGGCCTTTACCTCTTTGCCTCTCTAGTCTCCTTGTCTGTCCTCATCCTCCAAGGACTCTATAGATTGAGAACATATGTAGCATCTTGGCTTGTACTACATGAGCACAAAAATTTTCTCACTAATGTCTCCATTTACTGTATTGATTCTCTTCTCCTTTGATCATCAACTTAGTGACATACTTTTCTATACAGAAGGAAAGAAAGGTAGATATAATATTTACCTGGAAAGGTTTTCAGCCTAAAAATAGATCATGAACTTAAAGATATGCTACCAAAGCAAACTATAGCAGACATTTTAGCATCAATGTATATTTTCCACTTATTCCAATAAAAATCATATAAGAGGGAGCATTGATCTTTACAGCTTTCTTTTGCTGAAAGAATTTGAAGTATAAGAAAGAGAACTCCTAATTGCCACAGGGGGTCAAAAACTATGAGGCATTTATCTAATCACCCCTACACCTCCTTTTGGATAGGTGGGTAGTAACATCTTAAAATGCATTTATAGTATTCATGAGTAAATTTATTCTCCCAAACAGAAAAGGGTCTTACAGAAAGAGTCATAAAATGCCTTTGATGTGAACATGGACTTTCTTCAGGCAACTTCTGGAGTAGCCTGAAAGCATATAAGTAGTCTTTAATATTCCACCTAAAATGTTTTAGGTGGGAGGAACGAACTATATAAGTGGGATAAATCTTATTCTTCCAAATTCCCTCATGTCACATAGAAGGTGATAGGGTACAGAAAATTGATGGGTACATCACATATTTGAGTACTGAGAAATCTACAAATTTGTGGGAAGAAAACTAAAGCACTAAATATTTAGAAAAGCAATGAAAGTTCACCTTTCAACATATAAAGATTTTGCAAATTACGGTGTTCAGTGAAAAGTTGTGTTTTATTCCAGTGTTTACTTTTTTAATTCATTATTTTGCTTTTTTCACTGGAATATAAGGAACATTCTTGGTTTTCTTTAGAAACAGTGTTGTAAAGAAATGCAAACATTAAAAATCAATATTTTAGTTATTAATATGTGTATCATTGAATGTATTGAATTTATACAAATATGTGAGATCAAGTATATGATGAGGAAAATTTAAAACAAAAGAGTAGCTCTTTAAAACCATGGTTTCTTCCATTTAATTCCTTTCTTATTTTGACAGTTTCATACATTCATATAGTTAGTAGTAGTCTCTCTTCTTGTCCCACCCACCTTGATTTCTCTCTGAAACCCTGCTTCCCATCCAGTTCTCCAACTCTGATGTCTTCTTTTTGTCCCATCCACTGATCTTAGAGTCTCTTGTCTGAGCATGTTTCAGATGTTATTCACTGAAGGAAAGACACTTATTAGTGGTTACACTAGTGAAGAAAATGACACCCCCACCAAAAATCCCTTTTGCAACTTATGGCAGCAAACCTGTAGGAAGTAAACTAGTTTCATTTTTTCTTAAGTTCTGTGAGCAAAGTGTGTGATGCCTTCATCAGGACTGTCTTATCATCAGGTTCTGATGGGCAAGCAAGATCAATAGCTTACATTGATTTGGGGCCTCAGTGTTCTTCCTGACCAACAATTCACAACGACGTAGCACATAGTTGAAACTACAATTAATTGTTTAATAACCCTTGGTTTCTGGAAGAAACACAATCCACATGTAGAGGATACTGCCATTCATCTCTTCCAGGAGTCAAGACTTAGATTTTAATTCCTTTTCATCCCCTAGTAAAATCTCATTGTATATACCTAACATATTTTTATTATCAATTATCCTATCAATAGACCTTCAGAGTCATTTCATTTCTTAGTTCTTAATATAGCTGTAGGGAACATAGATGTGTGGGTGTCTCTGTTACAGAATATATATACATATATACACACGTGTGTATATATGTATATATATATGTATACATATATATGTATATATAGGTACATAATGATTTAGGTATACACCCAAGAATAATGTGTCTGAGTCATGCTCTCATACTATTTTTGCTTTCTAAGTAATTGATTTCCATAGTTAAAGCCCATTTTCTAATTTGGAAATGCCTATCTCTCAAGTCATTTTATTATATAGCCCATATTATTATTTTATTTATTCTTTAAAGGTCTTTAAACAGAGAAAAAAGGCTCATTACTTATTTATTAGTTCAAATATAAGTTTATACATCTGTTTTCATTACAATTCCTTTTTATAATATGATTGTGTGTCGGTGAAAGAGAAGAAAACATGAAAGGACAAAATTAAACCAACACTATGTTTATGACACATACTTCAGTTGTACTCTTACACCTTTTGTACAATGTTTTCAGTTCATGTGATCCCACTTGATTAAATAAAACATAAAATTTGCAAGAAAGTACTATTTTATTACATGCAAGCAAGCACTTGGGAGTTAGAAGATTTTTATGCAACAAGATGGAAAGAATAGGCCCTTGTTATATTTTCACACTAAAAGACTTCTCTTGGATCAGGAGTTTCTTTCCTCTCACAGGAAAATCCTAAACTGGCAGAAATTATTTTAACTTCTGGCCAGAATAACTTCGGTGCCTCCATGTCTTCTTTTCATCAAAGGTATCAGCTCAGTCTCTGTGACACTTGAGTACCCGAAACACCCACTCCCGTATCTGTTTGGTTCGTACTGCATATATTAAGGGGTTGACCATGGGAGGCACCAGGAAATACAAATTGTCTATTATTATTTGTAAATAGGCAGCCATATGGTACCCTAAAATCTGGGATAAGATGGAGAAGACAACTGGAGAATAAAACAGACCAATGACACAAAGATGAGAGCCACATGTGCTCAAAGCTTTCCTTCTGGCTTGCCAAGATGGAATACGGAAGACAGCATGAAGGATTAGTGCATATGACAGAATGACAAAAACTAGATCCACCCCCACAGATGCTGCAATAACCAGGAGGCCATACACAATATGGGTGGAGATGTCGCCACAAGCAATCATCACCACAGCCATATAGGCACAGTAGGAGTAAGCAATGACCTGGGTTTGGAATAGTTCCAGTCTCTTTGTCAGGATGGGTGCAGGGGTCAGCACTGCCACAGCCCTTGCCAGTATAGCTAGTGCCATCTTCACAAGTATGTTGCTCTCAAGGATGGTTGTGTACCTCAGAGGGTACCAGATAGCCACAAACCTATCAAAAGCCATGGCTAAGAGGATTCCTGATTCCATGACATAAAAAGAAGGGATGAAAAACATCTGAGTGAGGCAGGCATCAAAGCTGATTTCTTTGGCATTCATCCAGAAGATTCCTAGCATTCGGGGTACAATGACTATTACCAGGCAAAGGTCCACAACTGATAGTGTAGACAGGAGAAGAAACATCGGCTCCTGGAGACTCTTCTCTAGCCAAATTATATTAATGATGGTGACATTTCCTATGATGGTTACTAAAAATATCAAGAAAAATGTCACAGAGAACCAACCATGAGAGGATTCCAAGCCTGGGATTCCAGCAAGGGTGAATGTCAAGGGCCGAGGAATGGAGTTATTACATGAGGTCATGGTCATAGGCACTCTTGAAGGTCTAGTTCCTAGGGGAAAGAAGGATATATTCACGCTTAGAGACAGTGCTCAGTGTAGCAGTTTATGATGGTAATGACTCATAAATTGATGATCAAGTCAGCACAAGCTACTTAGACAGAATGAGAAAACTTCTGGAAAATTTTCTTTCTAAGAGGAAAAAACTTGAACAAATGTTCTTGTAGTATAATTGAGCATCTTTTTGGTATATGCCCAAGAGTAGTATTGCTGGGCCCTGAGGTAGGTTGATTCCTAATTTTTTGAGAAACCGCCATACTGATTTCCAGAGTAGTTGTGTAAGTTTGCATTACCACCAACAATGGAAGGGTGTTCCCTTTACTCTACATCCTCTCCAGCATAAGCTATCTTTGGTGTCTTTGATCTTAGTTGACAGGTGTAAGCTGGTATGTCAGAGTTGTTTTTATTTGCTTTTCATTGATGGCTAAGGATGTTGAACATTTCTTTAAGTGTCTTTTGTCCAATTGAGCTTCTTCTGTTGAGAATTCTCTGTTTATTTCTGTACCCCATTTTTAATTGGGTTATTTGGAATTTTGTTGTCTAATTTCTTGAGTTCTTTATATATTTTGGAGATCAGGCCTCTGTCTGATGTGGGGTTGGTTATAACTATGTTCATAGCAGCATTATTTGTAATAGCCAGAACCTGGAAACAACCAGGATGCCCCTCAACCAAAGAATGGATAAAGAAAATATGGCACATTTACACATTAGATTACTACTCCATGATAAAAGAAATGATATCTTGAAATTTTATGCAAGTGGTTGGCACTAGAAAAAAAATCCTGAGTGAAGTAACCCAGACCCATAAAGATGAACATGGTATGTACTCACTCATAAGTAGATGCCAGTTGTAAAGCAAAGGATATTGAGCCTATAGTTTATGATCTTAGAGAAGCTAAATAACAAGGTGAACCCTGAGAAAAACATCTATAGATCCCCCTGTAAAGGGAGGAGTAGACAAGATCTCCTGACAAAATTGAGAGCATGGGGTTGTGGAGAGAAGGGAGAGCAGAAAAGGAAGAGAAGATGAGATGGGGATGGAGGAGAAGAACTTGAGGAAATGGGATAGTCGAGATAGAGGAAGGACAAAGATGAGAGCAAGAAAGGAGATATTTTGATTGAGGGAGCCATTATGGAGCTATCAAGAAACCTGGTACTAGAGAAATTCCCAGGAATTCACAAGAATTACTTCGGTTAAAACCCTAAGCAATAGAAGAGAGGGTGCCCAAATTGGCCTTGACCTGTAGTCAGATTGATGAATATCTTAAATATCACCATAGAGCCTTCATCCAGCAACTGATGGAAACAGAGGCAGAGACCCATAGGGGAGCACTGGGCTGAGCTCCCAAAGTCCAGTTGAAGCGTGAGAGGAGTAGGAATATGAGCAAAGAGGTCAAGACCATGATGGGGACACCCACTGAAACAGTTTACCTGAGCTAATGGGATCTCACCAACTCCAACCAAACAGAGAAGGAACCATCATAGGTCCAAACTAGTCCCTCTGGATATGGGTGACAGTTGTTTGGCTGGGGCAGACTGTGGGGGCCACTGGCAGTGGCACCAGGATTTGTTCCTACTGCTTGTACTGACTTTTTGGTAACCTATTCTCTTTGGATGGATATCTTGCTCAGTCTAGATATAGTAGAGAGGGCCTTGGACCTTCCCCAAAGCAATGTGCTTTATCCTCGTTGAGGATTGGGTGGGGTTGTGGGGTAGGAAAGAAGGGAGGGTGTGGGAACAGGGATTGATATGTAAAATGAAAAAAAGAGATTGTTTTCTATTTTTAAAAAAAGAAAACAAATTTTAAAAAAGAGAAAGAAACTTTCTCAAAAATAAGTTCTCATTAAGCATATACTAATTCCATGGTTTAGATTTTCCTATTGCTCTGATTGTGTAATACTCAACATTTACCATTTTATAATATGACCACCAAGGTGATATATGGCATGCCTTCCACATTACAGGCAGAGTGTGTACATAGTAACAAGCTAGTGTTTGAAGTGCTTGCTTCAGGCAAGGATTCTAAATATAATTATGTATTAGTCTTGCTTGGCGGATTGGACTTGGTGCTTTAGGATTGTCTCTGGAAATGATTAGATGTAAATAGTTCATTCTAATAAAAGATTTAGGAACTCAGTGTGAAATTTACACAGATAGCAAAATGACCACTTTGGTAGAATAATGAATGATAAACCTGAAGTCTCTGAACATCTCAGCAGATAATAATTTAATAATTTAATTATTTGATAATTTAATTATTTAATAATTAAATAATTATTATTTAGTGTGGATAAAGATCAAAGGGAATTTATGATTTTCTTTGGAACTGTTTGGTTGTGTTCGTATTGGGAGTAGCACTGGGACGTAATATAATAAATATTGCTACCAAAATATCACTTTATTTTAGTTATTAAATATTTTAAACAACTTTTTTTAGAAGTTCAATTTTTTATGTCATTAAATGTAGGTCAGGAATGTATGTTAATATAGTAAAATGGAAATTATATATGCCTAATAAATAATCTAAGGACATGATAGTAAGTTTTTAAAATTTTTCAAGTATAATTACATTTTACTTTTAAAGCTTAGAATTCATAATTTTACAAAGTATTTCAAACATATAATAGTAAATAACACAGAAAAGGATAAAAGATTAAGATCATGAACGAAAACATTCATTCCAAAGATACTTTTTAGACAAATATGATGATAGGAATCATATTTCCTTTTTGTAGTCAACAGTTTTCTTAGATTACTAGGGTTTTATAGTTATATTGATATCAAGTCCACCTCCTTCTGTATTTAACATGTTCCAAATTACTTATAAGTCTAATGAATTGGTTTTTATTACTATTATTGTTGTTTTCCTTTAAGATTTTACTTTGAAACAGGGTCTTTCTTTTTTTTTCTTTTAAACAATCTTATTTTACATACAAAATCCCAGTTCCCTCTTCTTGCCACTCTACCTGTCTTCCCCACCCCCATCCTCTCCTCAGAAATGGTAAGGCCTCCTGTGGGAAGTCAACAAAGTCTGTAGCAACACTTTAGGCAGGACCAAGGTTCTCCTCAAAGCAGGGTCTTACCTCAAACTCACTAGGCAGTCAGGTTCTTCTCATATTCATGATCCTCCTGCCTCAGTCTAATAAGTGCTGGTATTACAGACACACCTGGGATACTCACCACGCCTGACCCTAAAGTTTTTGGTATATGCATATCATTGATTTTATAAAGACAATTCAAACACTCACAGATGTTTAGGCTTAGGTTATATAATACAGGAATAGAAGGTTTCTTATATAGTTAAATCACTATAAATATATAAGAGCACAATGTGTTGTCAGCTAAGGTGCTAAAATTCTACTGTAGCCATTTTCACTATGCTGGCTGATTCAGACATGAATATTTCATATTACAGTTGCATTTTCTTAAAGGCACACTGGAGCTCACAATACACACACCTCCTGAGAGGTAACTTGGCATAGTAAATCTGTGAAAGTCTTTGGAATTTCATAGCTGAAACTTACTCTATGTGTTTTGATCTTATCTTTTTTTTTCTTGGTGATGTTGTACTATGATTGAAGAGAAAATATTTGGTATCACTATAGTCAGATAACTAGGCAAATAATAGTGGCTAAAATATTGAAATACGATTAATTCATTAGAAGAGAGGATCCTTTCATACCTAATTTCTTCGCAACAAATGAGATACCCCACAGGCCCAGAAACTCAATACAGGCTGGACTTTCCAGGGTCAACTATATAATCAACTACCAAGTATTCTATGGGTGACATTTTCCACATGGCATTGTCTTTATGATAGTATTGGGATTTAAAGCAAAATAGCATTTTTTTTAAATGTGTGCTATCATAAAACATTGAGAATGACCATATGATATCAATAAAAGTAAAGACACAAATTGATTCAAGAATAAACACTTGGAAAGTTTCTTTTGTCTTTGTTTCTGTTTTAAACAAGTCTCTCTTGCAATTATAAAAAATGCATAATTTTACAGTGGGTTTAGGCATTTTGTGTTATTGTGTTGAAATAACTGAGAATCTATTTTTTTGTATATAACTCTCTGAGTCCCAGGACGTTATCATGCTTTTCTCCCTCTTCTTTGTCTCTTTTCCTGGTGTCCTACCTGAAGACAGTCACAAATCTGGTCACAATGAGCCTGGACTAATCCCAGTGCACAGGAGATCTGAGGAGGAGCTGCTTCACTGTGAGAATGATGGAGTGTTTGAGCTTGCGGCCCATTTAAACTATTTTGGTTTTCCTCCCTGGGTCCCAAGTGACCTTGTCTTACATCCATTGTGTTGCTCTTAGCTTGAACATTGTAGGAAAAATCTTGAGGCGAATCACTAAGGACAGACAGTGATACCAGTCAGCACCACAACATTTCTTTCTCTCTCTTTTAACTTTTAAAGCATTTTCTTTTTCTTTTTTTATAGATTTTTATTGAGCTCTACATTTTTCTCTGCTCCCCTCCCTGCCTCTCCCCTTCTCTCCAACCCTCTCCCAAGGTCCCCATGCTCCCAATTTACTCAGGAGATCTCGTCTTTTTCTACTTCCCATGTCAATTATATCTATGTAAGTCTCTCTTAGGGTCTGCATTGTTGTCTAGGTTCTCTGGGATTGTGATTTGTGGGCTGGTTTTATTTGTTTTATGTTTAAAAACAACTTATGAGTGAGTACATATGATAATTGTCTTTCTGGTCTGGGTTACCTCACTCAAAATGATGTTTTCTAAATCCTTCCATTAGCTTGCAAAATTCAAGATGTCATTATTTTTTCTGCTGTGTAGTACCACATTTTCCTTATTCATTCTTTGGTTGAAGGGCATGTAGGTTGTTTCCAGGTTCTGGCTATGACAAACAAAGCTGCTATGAACATAGTTGAACACACATGGTTGTGGCATGATTGAGCACACTTTGGATATATACCAAAAAGTGGTATTGCTGGGTCTTGAGGAAGGTTGTTTTCTCATTTTCTGAGAAATCGTCACACTGACATCCAAAAGGGCTGTACTAGTTTGCACTCGCACCAGCAGCGCAGAAGTGTTCCCCTTTCCCCACAACCTCTCCAGCATAAGTTGTCATCAGTGTTTTTTGATCTTGGCCATTTTTACAGGTGTAAGATGGAATCTCAGTGTTGTTTTAATTTACATTTCCCTGATGACTAAGGATGTTGAGCATTTCCTTAAGTATCTTTTAGCCATTTCAGATTCCTCTGTTGAGAGTTCTCTGTTTAGGTCTGTACTCCATTTTTTTATTGGATTATTTATTCTTTTGATGATCAATTTCTTGAGTACTGTGGAGTAGAAACTCTAGACAGACAGGCAAAAACAGGTGAATAAGATGAGTATTTAAGAAAGCTGAAACTATATGGTGTAGTTGGGAATCCAAACTCAAAACAGTGTTGGGCAAGGTTTTATTACATGAAATTAATTTATTTTGAAGTTAAAGCTATTTTTTTTTTTGAGACAGGGTCTCTCTGTAGCTTTGGGGCCTGTCCTTGAACTAGCTCATGCAGACCAGGATGGCCTCGCACTCACAGAGATCCAGTTAAAGCTATTTTACTTCTAGTCACTTTTAGACTTTTATCAATAGACTCAAAGTGGATATTAGAGATCTTAGTTCCGTACTCGGTATTAAAGTTTATACCTATACCCATGAAAAGCATAAATCAAGTAAGATAACTTTTTAAGAGCATTTGCAACATGAAGAAAAGAAAGGAAAGAAATGATGAAAATTTGAGCAGGAAAGGAGTGCTAGATGATAAATATCACAGAAGACAAGGCTTGAGAGGAAATATTTTAGAATGACTCCTGAAAAGATTGCAGATACAACTGAAAGAGAAAAATACTGTTGAGAAGTATTTGGTTCAGAAATTACTGGTAGAGTATAAGTATCTTAAAGAGAATGATTAGGGCTCTAACTATTTACTGTTTTTCATTAAAATTACTTTTATTTTAAATTGTTTCTCTCTTTTTCTCTCTTCAAAGCCTCTCATACACTCCTTCTTTGCATTCTTTCAAATTCAAGACCTCTTGTTTATTGTTTTTATATACATATATGTGTATAAATACATACTTACAACCTTCTTGGTCTGTAGAATATAGCTAGTACATATGTTTTCAAAGGCGGCAATTTAGTATTGGATAATTAATTGGAAAACACTCCACATTTAGTTCTCAACGTTTCTTAGTTTCTTGTAGTTCTTTGTATGGGGTTAAGACCTCCTGGTATTTCTGTAGTCCACATTAGTATATCTATTGTTGATATCCATGTTTAGCTCATGTTAGACATTCATGTTGGTGAGATTATTTGGGTATAACTTATGATATTCCTAGGAGATACAATCTCACAGAAAAATGCACTATAAATATTTGTCATTATACCCACAGAGAACTGTACTTCTTATCCCAAACAAGGAAACTTCTCTTTGAGATAGAGACCATTGCAGAAAACCACAACCAATCAAAAGGCAAAGTTGTGAAGCCCAGTCCAATGGATTCATCTGCAATGCAAAAGTCATACTTTCTTTTCATTGTTTTTATTGCTCTATACATTTTTCTTCACTCCTCTCTCTTCCTCCTTTATTTCCTTTATGTCTATTTTCTCATACATCCTTATTGCCCAGCCTAAGGCAGGCCTTCAAAAATATATGAATAAATATGAGCATTTCTACACACACACATACACATACATACACAACGTTTTTCACCAATTATCAACATTGAAATTCCTCAATGCAGAATAACATTGCCAAGGTTGAATGACAGTAGAATCTTCATCAATATGCTTCACAGAGTAAAGTGTATTTGTTATACTCAAGTGAATGAAATTATTTCTTTGATCATTATAGACAATCTGCATTAAGCTATTGTCTTTATTGACAATGAAAGTTCTTCTGTCAATCTCTAAATATAACCTGCTCTGTCAGTACATAGCATTAACTGCGTGTATGTTTTCAGGATCACTTGGTACTGGATAATAAATTGGTGTGCTCTTCCCTTGGTAAGATTGCTTAATATACCCTCAGCTTTCCTTAGTTGCCTGTAGTTCTTTGTGTAGGATTGTCTTTATGTTTTAATTATTGTTTTCTTAGATTTCGCAAATCAATGTGGGTATTTTTCTTTCTTCATTTATTACAATGTATCCTGTATTCTTTCATATTGCAAGAATAGTTAACTTCTTTGTTTTAAGTCCCAATAACGTCTTTTAAAATGCAAAATTGAGTGTAGTTCTTTTCTACACATAATCACCTTGCCCTCTTAGGTCAGTTGTGAGCTCGGCATGTAGCTGAGATAGTCTGCATGCCTTCTTACATCTGCCTGCTACTATACCAGTCTTGCTCAAACTTCTCTTACTCTGTTTAGTGGCAACAGTTTCCACCCTATTCTATCTGAAGACCTATACCAGCTCATTCATTCCATGTCCATGAGCTCGCTGTATGATGACTCCCTTCATACACACACATTTAGGCACACACTCACACATACATGTGCCCTCACACACCTGTGTACATGCCTATGCACACAAAGCACTCTCATACATACATATGCTTTATTCAAAAAAGTATAAATAGTGTTTTTATAAAATGTGTTACTATAGAGGAAATACCAAACTCACAATTATTTATTGAGCTCCTCTTGTGAAAAATCTATCTTGTGTAAGGCAAGAAGTAAGGAGAAGAGTTAAATTTTTACCTGGAGCATATGTTCAATTGCTCAAATTGTTTCAGGAAAAATGTATTTTTAATAATTTTATTTTCAGTATCACATTTATTTAATGGTTCCAAACTTTAAACTGATTTATTTTTTTCAGTTGAGAAAAGATTTTATTTGTTTTTTTTAATATATTTTTTTATTAAATAATTTTAATAACAAATTTCCACCTCCTCCCAGCCTCCCATTTCCCTCCCCCTCCTCCCACTATTCTCCCCCTCTTCCCACTCTTCTCCCCCTCCTCCCACCCCTCTCCCCTTCGCCCCACTCTTCTCCCTCTCTCTCTCCAGTCCAAAGAGCAGTCAGGGTTCCCTGCCCTGTGGTAAGTCCTAGGGCCTCCCACCTCCATCCATATCTAGGAAGGTGAACATCCAAACTGGCTAGGCTCCCACCAAGCCAGCACATTAAGTAGGATCAAAACCGCGTGCCATTGTCCTTGGCGTCTCATCAGCCCTCATTGTTTGCCATGTTCAGAGAGTCCAGTTTTATCCCATGTTTTTTCGGTAACAGTCCAGCTGGCCTTGGTGAGCTCCCAGTAGATCAGCTCCACTGTCTCAGTGGGTGGGTGCACCCCTCGTGGTCCCGACTTCTTTGCTCATGTTCTCCCTCCTTCTGCTCCTCATTGGGACCTTGGCAGCTCAGTCCAGTGTTCCAGTGTGGGTCTCTGTCTCTATCTCCATCCATCACCAGATAAGGTTCTATGATGATATGCAAGATATTCGTCAGTATTGCTCTCGGATAGGGTCATTTCAGGTTCCCTATCCTCAGCTGCCCAAGGAACTAACTGGGGACCTCAGCTTGGGCACCTGGGAGCCCCTCTAGGGTCAAGTCTCTTGCCCACCCTAAAGTGGCTCCCTTAACTAAGAATTGTGGTTCCGTGCTCCCCTATCCAACCTTCCTTTATCCCGATCCTCCTGTTTCCCCAAGTCCCCCCACCTTCCCTTCTACCTTTTCTCTCCCCATCTCCCCTTACCCCCATCCCACCCCACCCCCAAGATCCCAATTTTCTCCCCGGCAGTTTTGTCTACTTCCCTTAGCCAAGAGGATAACTAGATGTTTTTCCTTGGGTTCACCTTCTTACTTAGCTTCTTTAGGTTCACCTATTGTAGACTCCGTGACCCCTATTTATGGCTAGAAACCAATTATGAGTGAATACATCTCATGTTCATCTTTTTGGGTCTGGGATACCTCACTCAGGATAGTGTTTTCTATTTCCATCCATTTGCATGCAAAATTCGAGAAGTCATTGTTTTTTACCGCAGCATAGTACTCTAGTGTGTATATATTCCATACTTTCTTCATCCATTCTTCCATTGAAGGGCACCTAGGTTGTTTCCAGGCTCTGGCTATTACAAATAATACTGCTATGAACATAGTTGAACAAATGCTTTTGTCATATGATAGAGCATCTCTTGGGTATATTCCCAAGAGTGGTATTGCTGGGTCCAGGGGTAGGTTGATCCCGAATTTCCTGAGAAACCGAAACACTGACTTCCACAGTGGTTGCACAAGATTGCATTCCCACCAGCAATGGATGAGGGTACCCCTTCCTCCGCAGCCTCTCCAGCAAAGGCTATCCTTGGTGTTTTTGACTTTAGCCATTCTGACAGGTGTAAGATGATATCTCAAAGTTGTTTTGATTTGCATTTCTCTGATTGCTAAGGAAATTGAGCACGACCTTAAGTGTCTTTTGGCCATTTGAACTTCTTCTGTTGAGAATTCTCTGTTCAGTTCAGTGCCCCATTTTTTAATTGGGTTAATTAGCATTTTAAAGTCTAGTTTCTTGAGTTCTCTATATATTTTGGAGATCAGACCTTTGTCTGTTGCGGGGTTGGTGAAGATCTTCTCCCAGTCAGTAGGTTGCCTTTGTGTCTTAGTGACAGTGTCCTTTGCTTTACAGAAGCTTCTCAGTTTAAGTAGGTCCCATTTATTCAATGTTGCCCTTAATGTCTGTGCTTGTGGGGTTATACCTAAGAAGCGATTACCTGTGCCCATCTGTTGTAGGGAATTTTCACTTTCTCTTCTATCAGGTTCAGTGTTTTTGGGCTGATATTGAGGTCTTTAATCCATTTGGACTTGAGTTTTGTGCACGGTGATAGATATGGGTCTATTTTCATTCTTCTACAGGTTGACATTCAGTTGTGCCAGCACCATTTGTTGAAGATGCTTTCTTTCTTCCATTGTATACTTTTAGCTCCTTTATCGAAAATGAGGTGTTCATAGGTTTGTGGGAGAAAATCCGGGTCTTCTATACAATTCCATTGGTCGACTTCTCAGTTTTAATGCCAGTACCACCCTGTTTTCATTACTGAAGCTCTATAATAAAGTTTGAAGTCAGGGATGGTAATGCCTCCAGAAGATCCTTTATTGTATAGGATTGTTTTGGCTATCCTGGGTTTTTTGTTTTTCCATATAAAGTTGATTATTGTCCTCTCCAGATCTGTGAAGAATTTTGATGGGATCTTGATGGGGATTGCATTGAATCTATAAAGTGCCTTTGGTAGAATTGCCATTTTTACTATGTTGATCCTCCCAATCCAAGAGCAAGGGATGTCCATCCATTTTTTGGTATCCTCTTCAATTTCTTTCTTCAATGCCTTAAAGTTCTTGTCAAATAGATCTTTCACTTCCTTGGTTAGATTTACCCCAAGATATTTTATGCTGTTTGTGGCTATCGTGAATAAAGAAGCTTCTCTGATTTCCCTCTCTGCTTCCATATCCTTTGTGTATAAGAGGGCGACTGATTTTTATAGTTGATCTTGTATCCTTCCACATTACTAAAGCTGTTTATCAGCTGTAAAAGTTCTTGGTGGAGTTTTGGGGGTCGCTTATGTACACTATCATATCATCTGCAAATAACGAAAGTTTAACTTCTTCCTTTCCAATTCGAATCCCCTTGATCCCATTATGTTGTCTTATTGCTATTGCTAGAACTTCAAGCACTATATTGAAGAGGTATGGCGAGAGTGGACATCCTTGTCGTGTTCCTGAGTTTAGTGGGATGGCTTTGAGTTTCTCTCCATTTAATTTGATGTTAGCTGTCGGCTTGCTGTATATAGCTTTTATTATATTTAGGTATGGCCCTTGTATCCCTATTCTCTCCAAGACGTTGAACATAAATGGATGTTGAATTTTGTCAAATGCTTTTTCAGCATCTAATGAAATGATCATATGGTTTTTTCTTTCAGTTTATTTATATGATGGATTACATTGATAGATTTTCGTATGTTGAACCAGCCCTGCATCTCAGGAATGAAGCCTACTTGATCACAATGGATAATTTTTCAGATGTGTTCTTGGATTCGGTTTGCCAGTATTTTGTTGAGGATTTTTGCGTCTATATTCATGAGTGAGATTGGCCTGTAATTCTCTTTCCTGGTTGAGTCTTTGTGTGGTTTTGGTATCAGAGTAACTGTAGCTTCATAAAAGGAATTTGGTAATGGCCCTTCTGTTTCTATATTGTGGAATACATTGAGGAGTATAGGTATTAGGTCTTCTTGGGAGTTCTGGTAGAATTCCGCATTGAAACCATCTGGCCCTGGGCTTTTTTGGTAGGGAGGTTTTTGATAACAGCTTCTAATTCTTCGCGACTGACAGGTCTGTTTAGATTGTTCACCTGGTCCTGGTTTAATTTTGGTAAATGGTATTTATCTAAAAAAGTGTCCATTTCTTTTACATTTTCCAGTTTTGTGGCATACAGGCTTTTGTAGTAAGATCTAATGACTCTCTGAATTTCCTCTGTGTTTGTGGTTATGTCCCCCTTTTCATTTCTGATCTTATTAATTTGCAAATTTTCTCTCTGCCGTTTGACTAGTTTGGATAGGGGTTTGTCAGTCTTTTTGATTTTCTCAAGGAACCAGCTTTTTGATTCATTGATTCTTTGGATTGTTTTCTGTGTTTCTGTTTTGTTGATTTCAGCCCTCAGTTTGATTATTTCCAGTCTTCTACTCCTCCTAGGTGAGTCTGCTTCTTTTTTTTCCTAGAGCTTTCAGTTGGGCTGTTAAGTCTCCAATATGTGCTTTCTCTGTTTTTTTTTAAGTGGGCACTTAGTGCTATGAACTTTCCTCTTAGGACTACTTTCATAGTGTCCCATAAGTTCGAGTATGTTGTTTCTTTATTTTCACTGAATTCAAAAAAGACTTTAATTTCTTTCTTTATTTCTTCCTTAATCCAGGTATGGTTCAGTAGTTGACTGTTCATTTCCATGGTATTGTAGGCTTTCTGGGGGTAGCATTGTTGTTGAATTCTAACTTCAATCCATGGTGATCTGATAAGACACAGGTGTTTAGTAATATTTTTTTTGTAACTGTGTAAGTTAGCTTTGTTACCGAGTATGTGGTCAATTTTCAAGAAGGTTCCATGAGCTGCAGAGAAGAAGGTACATTCTTTCCTCTTTGGGTGGAATGTTCTATTGATGTCTGTTAAGTCCATTTGCTTCATTACCTCCATTAATTCTCTAATTTCTCTGTTAGGTTTCTGTCTGATTGACCTGTCCATTGGTGAGAGAGAAGTGTTGAAGTCTCCTACTATTAGTGTGTGCGGTTTTATGGCTGCCTTTAGTTTTAGCAATGTGTCTTTTATATAATATAAATATATATATAAATTTATATATAATATAAAAGTACGTGGGTGCTTTTATATTAGGGGCATAGATATTCAGGATTGAGACGTCATCCTGATGAATTGTTCCTGTTATGAGTATAAAATGTCCCTCTCCATCTCTTCTGATTGATTTAAGTTTGAAGTCAACTTTGTTAGAAATTAGTATGGCCACACCTGCTTGTTTCTTAGGTCCATTTGCTTCATAAGCCTTTTCCCAGCCCTTTACTCTGAGTAGGTGCCTGTTTTTGTGGTTGAGGTGTGTTTCTTCTAGACAGCAGAATGTTGGATCCTGTTTTCGTATCCAATCTCTTAACCTGTGCCTTTTTATAGGTGAGTTGAGACCATTGACATTAAGTGATATTAATGACCAGTGGTTGTTAACTCCGGTCACTTTTTTAGTAGTAGGGTTTGTGTGTTTCCCTTCTTTGAGTTGCGCTGGTGAAAGGTCTCTAGATGTCTGAGTTATTGTGGTCATTGTTGTACTCCTTGGTTAGTGATTTTCCTTCTATTATTTTCTGTAAGGCTGGATTTGTGGCTACGTATTGCTTAAATTTGTTTTTATTCTGGAAAATTTTGTTTTCTCCATTTATAGTGAACGAAAGCTTGGCTGGATATAGTAGTCTGGGCTTGCATCCATGGTCTCTTAGTTTTTGCAGTACATCTATCCAGGACCTTCTGGCTTTCATGGTTTCCATAGAGAAGTCAGGTGTAAGTCTGATAGGTTTACCTTTATAAGTAACTTGGCCTTTTTCCTTTGCGGCTCTTAATATTCTTTCTTTATTCTGTGTATTTTGTGTTTTGATTATTATATGGCGAGGGGATGTTTTTCTTTGATCCAGCCTATTTGGTGTTCTGTATGCTTCTTGAACCTTCATAGGTACATCCTTCTTCAGGTTGGGAAAGTTTTCTTCTATAATTTTATTAAGTATATTTTCTGGACCGTTGAGCTGCACTTCTTCTCCTTCTTCTACTCCAATTATTCTTAGGTTTGGTCTTTTTATTGTGTCCCATATTTCCTGAATGTTTTGTGATGAGTTTGTTGTACTTGCTGTTTTCTTTGATCAGTGCGTTTATTTTCTCTATGTTATCCTCAGAATCTGAGATTCTTTCTTCTATCTCTTGTATTCTGCTGGTTATGCTTGTTTCTGTAGTCTCTATTAGTTTACCTAGATTTTCCATGTCCAGCCGGCCCTCTGTTTGTGTTTTCTTCTTTGCCTCCATTTCAGTTTTCAAGTCATGAACTGTTTCCATTATCTGCTTGATTGTTTTTCCTTAGTTTCCTAGGGTATCATTCACTGATTTACTCAATTCCTCAAACTTTTTGTTATACTTCTCATCCATTTCTATAAGGGCGTTTTTTATATGCTGTTTAAGGGTGTCAATCACTTTCATGAAGTCAGTTTTTTTTCTAATTCTTCTTGATTAAGGTGTTCATGTCCTCCTGTTGTGAGGTGGCTGGCTTCTGGTGATTTCGTGCTGTTTTTCAGATTGTTGGGTGAATTCTTGTATTCGCGTCTCCCCATCTCTTCCTCCCAATATTCTCTTATGGATCGTCTTTTACAGAATCAGGTCTTCTTGCCCACTGATGTACCTTCCCAGTGATGTCACTCCCCATTGATGTTTTTCCTGGTGTCCAGATCGGATCTCCTTGCTGCTTGGTTAGCTCGCAAACAAAGGGCCCACCCTGCTTGCTGCAGGCAGGCTATGGAGACAAAGGAGCTACAACCTTCCCCTTTGCCCTCCGCTTCTGGTTCAGTCCCAGCGCCCAGGCAGGCTGAGCAGGGAGGTGCTCTGCCGCCAAAGAAGGGAGGGAAGGAGGGAGACAGGGGGTGGGGGGATCTGGATGTAAGCTGGATGGGATAGGAAGAGAGAGGAGGTACCGGGCAGTATAGCCCCTGTAGGATGACCAGGAAGTGTAGGCTGGCTGTTCCCGGGTGCAGCAGCACTCACTCACCACAATGATGTTTCACTGGGTGCCCAGATCGAAACTCCGTGCTGCTTGGTTAGCTTGCAAACAAAGGGCCCACCCTGCTTGCTGCAGGCAGGCTATGGGGACAAAGGAGCTACCGCGCTCCCCTTTGCCCTTGGCTTCGGGTTAGGTCCCAGCGCCCAAGCAGGCTGAGCAGGGAGGCACTCTGCCGCCAAAGAAGGGAGGGAGGGAGGGGACAGGGGGTGGGGGGATCTGGATGTAAGCTGGATGGGATAGGAAGAGAGAGGAGGTATCGGGCAGTATAGCCCCTGTAGGATGACCAGGAAGTGTAGGCGGGCTGTTCCCGGGTGCCCCAGCACTCATTCACCACAATGGTGTTTCACTAGGTGCCCCTAAACTGATTTATTTTTTTAAAAATAGACTTTTACATAAGAAATTATTTTTTTATTTTCTTAATACAAATAAATTGAAATCATGATCAATGTGTCTAGCAAGTTGTGGAATTATTCATAAGAGTGTTGAAACAGTCATGAATAAAATTTGAGTGAACTGGAACAAAAGTTTAAAAAGGCCATATGTTAGTTAGCTCATGTTCTAACCAGTATAAGAAAAGTAGTCTATAATACAGGGTGATTTAAGTATTTTTAGAATGAGCTGCAGAGATAGCCCAGTGGTTAGAATACACACTGAATATGCAAGAGACTGGACATCCTATCCTAGCATTCACTTTGGACAGCTCAAAACAACCTGCAACTCCAACACTTATGATTTCTGATGACACCTTTATTCATGTGCATATAGCCCCGTACACAATGCACATATTTAAAATAAAATAATCTTAAATTTTTATTGACTGGATCACTATAAATGATATTTTATATTTACTGTAGGAGGTCTTAAGTGACAATTTTTTAAAAATATATGAGACATTTTCATGATTTCAGGAGCTAAAAATTCAGATATATAACTGTTACGACAATTATTGGCAGTAATCATTAATTTTTCAGTAGCATATTTTTCATGGAGAACATTTCAGAATGATCATGTGTTTCTTTCCTTTGGAATCACTTCTTATTCTAAGGTAAGCTGTTATTCCCAGGTGAAGCCTAGGCTAGATGAACTGACAAGGAAAAAGACTGCATTTATTTATCACCAAGTTCTAAAGAAGGCTTATTGTAGCAAAGCACAGAAAAAATATCACAACCACTAACTTCATCAAAATTTGGGGACTTCTATATGTAGTAATTCTTATAAATAAATAGAACTAATGTTTGAATTTCCCCCAAAAGTCCATAATTAGAAAATGACTAATTATTTTCATTTTTCCTTTAGTTTCTATTACTATGGTTTCAATCAATTGCAATATCAACATCTACCTTTTACTCTTAGAGTACTAAGAACATTGTCTCGAATTTTCTTGGTTCTAACACCATAGACAATGGGGTTAAGAAATGGTGGAACCAATAGGTACATATTGGCTACTAGGATGTGAATTTGGGGGGCCACATGGTGACCAAAGCGGTGGGTCAGAAATGTAAACCCAGCTGTGGAATAGAAAACAACAATGACACAGACATGAGAGCCACAGGTGCCTAGAGCTTTCAGACTTGCTTCTCGAGATGGAAGGCGAAAGACCGCACGGAGGATCAGAACATAGGAGATGGCAATGAAGAAACAATCACAGGAGCCAATACCAAAAGCGACAGTGAGGCTATAGCGCTTGGTGGCTCCTGTGTCCACACACGCCAGCTTCACCACAGCCATGAACTCACAGTAGGTGTGTGCAATGATTCGAGTTCTGCAGTAGGGCAGCTGCTTGAGCAGAATGGGGTGTGGAGAAAAGAAGCCTACTCCCCGCAGTGCTACAGCTACTCCCATTTGGGCGATGCGACTGTGGGTGAGAATTGTGGCGTGGCGCAGTGGATCACAGATGGCCACATAGCGGTCAATGGCCATGGCCAGGAAGAAGCCAGACTCCATGGCAGTGAAGCTGTGGATGAAGAACATTTGGGCAAGGCACGCATCAAAGGCAATGTCATGATCTCCCATCCAGAAGAGACAGAGCATGCGTGGCAGTGTAGATGTGGAGAGGACCAGGTCAGTGACTGACAGCATGCACAGGAAGATGAACATGGGCTCGTGGAGGCTGCGCTCTGCTCTCACCACAGCCAGGATTGTCACGTTCCCCATCACAGCCACTATGTACATGGAGCAGAAGGGAATCCCAATCCAGACATGGAGGTGCTCCAGACCCGGGATGCCCATCAGCCAGAAGGTGCTTGGAGAGAGTTGGGACTTGTTAGCTGGCTCCATGGTGGCACTGTCCAGAGCATGGGGATGAAGTCCTCCTCATACAGTCTCCATGTTTTGCTAAGGCGGTTACAAAAACCCAGAAAATTAATGAGAAATAAAACCGGAAAAACCAAAGTGCTTGGATGTGCTAAATGCTTTAGACATACTATTATAAAAGTGTGCATTCTGAATTAAGGTCTTATTATAAAACCAGAACATTATGAATTCTATCAAAGAAAGCTTTGTTAACATTTATCTACAATAAAATTTGTCTATCTCCACTCCTTCATATTACTGGAGTTTCTTTTAAATATTAATAATATTTTCATAGTCATCAAATTAAAATGAAGAACATTTTCAATACTACTTATTCCAGTTTTCTTCTGAATGTCTCTAGAAAGACAATTTTCTTCTAACTCATCTGAATACTCTCAAGACAAGCCTTTCATGTCTTAGACAGCCCATTATTTGTGTGTTTGGCTTTTCTGTTATTATCTTAGAACCTGTTCTTAGGAGACTTGTGACTTGTGGATCTCTGTAGGACTTTCATAGGCTAAGGAAGTGCAGTCTCTGCAAGATTTGAGAGCAACAGCAAGTTTTCTTCCACTTTTCTTTACTCATGTGGAATTCCCTCACATGTATTTTCACTTGTTTTAAGCTTAACTTTGAGAAATTTTTCTTTTCATCTCTTCTGTACCTTTCCTAGTGTGCCCAGTTTATTTCAAGTTATATTGTTTCTGTACATATTAATCACAACAGAGGTTAATGCACCAGGCATTTATTTTGATGTTTGCATTTTGAATTTGAAGCTATATTTCAGTTCATATCATTTTATATGAGGTAATGAAGGAGACTTACTTAATTGCTCCTAGCCTAGGAAAGCCATTAGTTCTTAAGTAGAAAATCATGAAATCTTTCCAGTTTTGACTGTAATCTTTTAGATAACACAATACACCACAGATGCAGAGCAGAGACATGGGCATTCTAGCACATCTCTTCCTGAGTGCAAAGTTTTTGTTGTTTTACTGGTGGCAAACTCACTATATTATGTTTGAAATATAAAACATATAGGCAGGTCTCTGTGAGTTCAAGGCCAGCCTGGTCTACAAAAGCTAGTTCCAGGACAGGCTCCAAAGCTACCAAAAACCCTATCTCAAAACAATATCTATAATTTCAATGAAAATTTTGAAATAAGTTCATGTCAATTGAAGGGTTCTCGGTGTATCTCAGTAATATGATTTATAACTTATTAGTAGTAAATATGTGAAATTTAATAGTAATGAAATTACAAAAATTGAGCCCTGCATTTCCCGTTATAACTTGGAAGTCTGGTTGAATATTTTGTAAAATGGTGTATGCACTCTATGGCATTCTTGTGTTAATGTAGAGGTCATTAACCCACCTGAATGTTTTAATAGCTATACAGGCTTATTTGGAAATTTCTGGGCTGACATGAGCTTCAAAAATATTTACTTAATAATTTAAATTATTATAATTTTACCCATAAAAATTCAAGAAACCTTAAAAATCACAAGTATTTGTTAACAATGTTATTGCTTCTGGCTTTATCTTTAGTGATTTTGATCTCAACATAGATTCCTCTCATATCTTTTTATTTCTGTATATTTATAGCTATATTATGTTTTAAGTTGCCTGATTTGCATGCTTTATGTCTCATACCTCAATGTCCCATTTTGGAGAATACAGAAAACAAAAGTAATGAAAAGATTAAGATTATTAAACTTTTCCAGTGACATATGCCTTTAATTATAACACCTGGGTTAGGGGGCCATAGGCAGGTGGATCTCTGTGAGTTCAATGCCACCAGGTCTACATAGTGAGTTCCAAGATAGCCAGAACTATATAGTGGGACCCTATCTTGAATATATATACATACATGTATGTATGTATATATATATATTTGTATGTGTTATTAAACATTTTAATGATTAATTTAATTGTTTATATAATTAAAATTATATATATATATAATTATAAAATTCCAGTTAGCAACTCAGAATTAGAGAGAGCAATCAATTATCAGTAAAGCAAGCAAGCATTATTATTTTGTTCATTATTTTACAGCAAAAGTGGATCCAGTATAGTGTCTAACTAAAGACATAGCATAATTAGACTATCAAATAAATAACAAAACTCATTCTTATGACTTGTGTGTCCACTTTTCTATGTTCGGAGAGAAGTGATATAAACTTTTTATTGCTCTTCACACACATGATGCTTCTTTGAATAATGGCAGCTGTTTTCATACAGTCTTTGGATGGTGGTTCCTACCCACTGCATTCCCATCTTCCTTGCAGCATTTAGACCTAATGAAATTTCATCTGCTTTCCTTTGATTCCTTGCTGTATCACCTCACATGGACACTATTTTTTTGTATGTGTTCTCATTGGAACTTTATAATCTTGCTATTTTGGAAAGGCTTAAAAATTATGATATATTTTGTTAATGAAATGTAATTATTGAGTCAACTGACTTCTTTATAAGTTTAAATCTCTCAATGTGGAAGTTGGTATTGTAATCCATCCCAACTATTAGTATCAGATTCTTTATTTTATCAATAATTTTCAAAGTAATGAAGACATTTTTTAATGTGAAAATGGTTTCTTAAGGAAACCAGTTTTAGGTATTGTACATGCTATGCAACTAAAATCTACAACTAAAAATCAGCCGAAAAGCCAAGACAAGATTTTTTTCATTTATTTTAAAAATTGATATTTTTATTATAATTAAGGTATAATTGCCTCATATTACTTTTATCCCTTATTTCAACTTTTCTTGTTTCCCTCTTTTGAGTTTCCCCCATGTCTACTTGCTTACTGCCTTTCAAAACCATGAGGTTTTTCCATCTTAAATAAGAGATATTTCTATTTCACTCCTAAATAGTCTTCCTCTCACACGCTGTACTGTGATGGATTAAACTTTAATGCTAAATAGAACAAAGTAGGCATTCCTTCACACAGCTGTGATATGTCCTGGGCAATTACAATGCTAATGCAAGTCTAATTCAGAATGTCAGTACACTTTATTTGGTCAAAAGATATATTATATATCATTTATGAAAGAATGTACTTCTTTGTATATGTATATAATCACATTATTCTTAACTTTATTATGGATATACTTAGAATGGAATATTACCTTTCTGAAGATCTCATAATTCTACAAAATCATGTATTACAATGCAGCCTTATTTCTTCTTTCCCAACCAATATTTCTGTTTTCATTTTTCCAATTTAAAAGATTCTTGTTCTCCAGAGAGCTGCCTTTGATATGCAGATACATACATGGTCCACTAATAGGAGCTGGAATTATGGCTTACTTGAATCATCCCAGACGGACCAATGATTAGTGGTCCTCTGGGGCCTGGGTCCATTTACCACACTAAAAGCCATAAATTGCTTTGAAAGAGAGTAAATATCATGAAATATTTTAAAATAATATCAATACATACATTGTTTTCCTAAGGTGCTTTGAACAGTTTGAAATCTAATATGTTTCTTGAAAATATCCAAGAATATTTTTATCATGAGTTTTCCTGATATCAATTACTTGAATAGTGTTTTTATTTTCTAATCTCTATTCTATATATTAAACCTTGTATCAGGTTCCTGGTTGTTGATCTGTTTATCATATATTATTACATATGAAAAACTTATCTTTCCAGACTCTCACCTTCAAATTGCTCATTTGGTGAAGGAGGGTCTTCTGTCTATGTATTACTTTCATTGGTTAAATAAAGAGACTGCCTTGGCCTTTTGATAGAACATAAAATTAGGTGGGTGGAGTAGACAGAACAGAATTCTGGGAGGAAGAAGGCAGAGTCAGAGAGAGCTGCTGCCATGAAGCTGCCAGGTCAGACATGCTGAATCTTTCCCAGTAAGCCATGATCTCGTGGTGATACACAGATTATTAGAAATGGGTTGAATCAAGATGTGAGAGGTAACCAATAAGAGGCTAGAGCTAATGGGCCAGGCAGTGTTTAAATAAATACAGTTTCTATGTTATTATTTCCGGGGCTAAGCTAGCCATGAGGGAGCCAGGTGGGACAAAAAGCAGGCCTGCTTATCTCATCACTATACTCATTCCCTTTCAATAGCAAGCAGTCTAGTATGGTCCTTTCTATATTTCATCTTTCTCAAAAATCTATTTGATGGAGGCACATCATTGGATAATTATAATAAAGAAACTGCTTGGCCCTCATAGGTTAAAACATAGGTGGGAGGAGCAAACAGAACAGAATGCTGGGAGGAAGAGGAAGTGAGCTCAGATGCTATGCTTCCCCTCTCTGGGCCAGACGCGATGAAGCAAGCTGCCAGGACAGACATGTTGAATCTTTCCCGGTAAGCACACCTATACTGCTACACAGAATATTAGAAATGTGTTAGATCAATATGTAAGAGCTAGCCAATAAGAGGTTGGAACTAATGGGCCAAGCAGTGTTTAAAAGAATACAGTTTCCATGTAATTATTTCGGGGCATAAGCTAGCCAGGTAGCTGGGAGCTGGGGTGGCAGGAATACAGCCCGCAGCTCCTACAACATCTATTCCTATTTTACATCTTACTAAAACAATCTGCATATACCCAAAGTCAGACTCTACCATTGACCTAAACTTCTTTGTCACTTCACTGACTTTACCCTTGTCTCAAGTGACACGAGAATCAGGATTGTTCTAAATAAGCCCATTCACAAGGAATTCAAGAATAAAAATGGCAATCCTACCAAAAGTGATCTACAGATTCAATATAATCCCCATCAAAATACCAGCACAATTCTTCACAGACCTTGAAAGAACAATAATCAACCTCATATGGAAAAACAAAAAACCCAGGATATGCAAAATCATCCTGTACAAGAAAGGAACTTCTAGAGGTATCACCATCCCTGACATTAAGCTCTATTATAGAGCTACAGTAATAAAAACAGTTTGATATTGACACAAAAACAGAAAGGCTGATCAATGGAATTGAACTGAAGACCCCGATATTAATCCACACACATATGAACATCTGATTTTTGTTAAAAAAAGCTAAAATATACAATGGGAAAATAAAAACATTCAACAAATGGTGCTGTCATAGTTGGATGTCAACATGTAGAAGAATGAAAATAGATCCATATCTATCCCTGCACAAAACTCTAGTCCAAATGGATTAAAGATCTAAAAATAAATCTGACCACACTGAACTTGATAGAAGAGAAAGTGGGAAATAGCCTTGAATTCATGGGCACAGGGGACCACTTCCTAAATATAACCACAGTAACACAGACACTGAGAGCAATAATAAATAAATGGGACCTCATGAAACTGAGAAGTTTCTGTAAAGCAAAGGATACAGCCAACAAGACAAAATGATGATCTAGTGAATGGGAAAAATATCTTCACCAACCCATGTCAGACAGAGAACTGATCTCCAAAGTATATAAAGAACCCAAGAAACTAGATATCAAAATACAAAAACATTACCTTCTCTTCTAGCAAAGAAAGAAAATTATTGTATCCATACCAATAATTGTTTGAATATGAAATATTCTAATACAGGTCCATATGTTAGACCTCAGCTGTTCTATTTTAAGAGGGTCTAGAATCTTAATAATGCCCAACCTAGCAGTAGGAACATGAATAGAAAGTAGGCATGAGAACTTTCTAGTATCATTCTTCTCTCTTTCTGTCCCTTTCCTTGTAAATCTCCATTTCTCATTCTCCTTCTTTTCTTTCAGTTCTTTGAATACTGGTGTGGGAAATTCTTCTGTATATCTGTTGCTTTCATTGGTTAATGATAAAGAAGCTTCTTGGGCCTATGAGAGGGCAGAATAGAGAAAGGTAAAAATTCCAGCAGAGATAGAGGGGGGAAAGGCAGAGTGAGAGAGATGTCTTGTAGCTACTGAAGAAGAGAGACCCTGACTATTATCAGTAAGTCATGCCTTGATTCAATATGCAGATGGATAAAAATGGGTTAATTTAAAATGTAAGAGTTAGTTAATAAGAATCCTGAGCTAATAGGTCAAGCAGTTCTGTAATTAATATAGTTTTAGTGTGACTATTTCAGGTTTGGATGGCCAGGAAATGAATGAGCAACCTCCATTTATAAAATGGTGCCAAATGTGGGGCACCTACATCCACATAAAAACTGAGAGGGCTTAGGAAGGAATTCTGAAAACAAAAGAACAGAGTATAGCACAGCTTCTTGATAGCCAATTTTTTTAGATGGGCTCTGTTTGCTGGTAGCAAGCAGGGGAGCTGTGGCTTCTTTAAGAGTGGTCTTTCTAACTCAACATTGGCAGTGAAGGATATGTGGCTTCTTTAGGGGAGGTTTTCCTGATTCATGCTGGGGCTGATAGCACAAATAGCTCTGACTCTTCCAGGAAGTCCTGAATTTAAATGGGGTCTGCACATAGCATGTTACAAATTGCTTAGTGAAGACATAGACCTGCAGAATATCTGGAGCTGGGGCAAAGAGCATGGCTCATAGAGTTGGTGATAAATGTGTCTCCGCCATGTTGGACTGGGTGGAGCAAGCAGGAAGGGCTATGAAGTTGGTCCTATCCATGTCCACTTAGCATTTTAAAAAATATAAATAAAAAGCATTCCTGACCATAAAATGATTATAGGTATGCAATAAAGACAGATTTAGACAGAAATAAATCCCTAAATTGGTCATAATGTGTTGAAATAAATAAACGTAGGCTTGGGAGAGAGAAAAAAAGATTATGGACAGTTATAAAAAGAAGTAAATGTTTTTAAAATATAAAACAAAGTCTTTAAAATAACAGAGTTCAGCCAGAAATAGATTAAAGGAGTAAAAAATAAGCCATGTAAAGATGGAAAATATACAGAGAGTATGGACTGTGTATATTATTGGGTTTTCTTTGAATATTTTGACTGTGAATGAGCTAAGTATAGAAAGCCATGTCATTGTATGGGCTGCTAAGCTAATCCAACATAAAAAATTTAAAGATATCTTGACTTCAAAACTTGAGTCTAAGGATATGTTACTTTGGAAAAGATGTTCTGCTTTTGCTTCCATAAAGGATAGAAAGCTGTGGATTCCTTAACAGCATATATGGTTTGATCAAACAAGACCCCTGAAGCAATGGCCCAGGTAGTAAAACATCCACGACAACTTCAAAACTGCTGGCTGAGATGGACCTACCACACAGAATACATCATGAAAGACCGGATTAATAGTGATTCCCATCAGCAGTAAATAGTCTAGAGGACAACACCCAAATTCCCTAAATGAGCATTTATAAATGTTTATTTACATATGAAGGATATGATATAGAGATCAATACTTCGCAATGGTATGGATTTTGGTCTACTGATACAAATTAATCAATTTTGTTATATGTATTTTTTGCTCTTGATTAAGGTATTGTGTTTGTTAGCTCAAAAAGTGTAGTGTATAATTAAGAAATACAGGTTAATAGATAGCCATCTATAATAGTCAAGCTTGTTAGTTAACTATGTTAGTTAGGTTTTCTATATGTACAGAGATGTATTTCAGATGGATAGTTTTTCTTCAAACCTTTTAAAGACTAATAGAATATGGCATTTGAAATACTTTAAGAACTTAGGATTTTTCATGGCAATGAGACACATCTGCTCCTAGCAGTACCAATCTTCTTCAAGAGAATGATGAGCAATAAAGAGGCCCCTTAAGAAGTTTGTTAGCAATTTGGACAAGAAACTGCTCTTGCCTAGACTGATTGATGGTATACTGTATAAACAGGATGTGCAGGACCTAAAGAAGAATGACTGCTGAACTTGCCAAAAGAAGGTGAGACAGTCCTTCAGGGTTCTTGATTTATGATAGAACTTCCAGAAATTTTGCAAGACACAGAAGAAAGCAACTGATGAACTTTGCCAGTACAAGGCATAAGAGATCTTCAAATTTCCTGTTTCATGGAAAAGTTTGCTCAATACTATGTGCCTGCAGGCTGAAGATGGATACTGCAATGATACAGATGAACTTTGGGTGACTGTCCAGGCAGTAAGATGTCTCTATCAATTCTAGAGTTTTGGAATTTGCTTACAATGCACTTCAGGACTTAATTAGGTAGTTTAGGTAATACTATATCTCTCTGGGGTCTCTGATGGAGTTGAAGAATAGATAGTTATAATTATACTTTTCCTGAGCTATAATAAAAGATAAAGTAACTAAAAATATTATATTTGTAATTATTGCTTGATACCTGTTTTATATAAGTAATTTTACTATGTTAAGGTTAAAAACTTCCTTTTTATATGGACAGAAAATAGAATATGGTTTGGGAAGTCCTTATGTATATTTGGTACTTTTATGGGTTAATGGATAAAGAATTTGCTTGAGCCTATGACAAAGCAGAATAGAACAAGGTTGGAATTCCAAGCAGAGATAGAGGAGAAAAGAAGGCAGAGTCAGAGAGACGCCATGTAGCTGGCAAAGGAGACAGATACTGGACCCTTATGAATAAGCCACAGACTCATGCTGATACACAGATTAATCGAAATGGATTAATAAGATATGAGTTACTTAATAATAATCCTGAGCTAATAGGTCAAGCCGTTTTGTAATTAATATGGTTTGTGCAGTCAGGAAATGAACAGCAGTTTCTGTTTACAAGACCATTGTGTCATTCTGTACTGCATGCCATCATTAACCTTTTACTGTCGCTCATAACATTTCTAGTCTCCTAAGAACCAAACTACAGCACATATACCGTTTCCTAAAGTTCATGCAAAGATGGCCCATCTTATGGCATGAGGACTTTCTCTCAAATCCTCAAGCTATGCTTTATATTTAAACACATTTCCTTTATTGCTGTTCTATCAACTGTTTAAAATTTTTCATATGAACTAAGCCAGTTGAGACAATCCATAGCTTCAACAGTTCCTTCTTTTCTCAAAAGGTAAAACCTTATCAGAGAAGAGTCATGAAGTTGGAGAATTTTACCTTCTCTGGACTGCCTGTGCTTTTTTTCTGATCACCAAACACTGCTTCACTTCATGTTCTTAAAAACCCAAGCCTATTTTTGTTTGTGTGCTTAAATTTTAATTTTTAAAGTTTCCTATTCTTTCTATGGATTTTTCTTTACCTGGATTAGATTGTTTGCACTACAAACTGATCTTATTGGTTTCTCAAAATATCTCACTTCTATCAGATCATACTACTTCACAATTTTAATTATTTCTAAATGTGTAATTTAATTGATTCTAGATCACTTCCTAGATAATTCCTATCCAATATGTAGAGATTGTATAAATATAACATCCATGTGCTTCATATAATCTGTAGCATGCAAACACATAGTGGGAACACAGCAAATATCCACTAAATTTTGTTTCTCATTTTTATTAGTTCTTTGATAATTTCATGTAGATTTTGCCACATTCATTGCCCTCTCCCAACTTCTCCCACATCCACCCCAATTACTTTCTACCTAACTTTCCATGCTCCTTTTTATGTATTAGTTTTAATTTCATCAAATTCAGCTTTTGCTGTTTATATACTCTTAGATATGTGCCTTTCAACTGGAGTGTAGTCTACTTTCCAATGCTAACACCCTTAAAGATGCTATAAAAATATTTTTCAAAAAAGATTATAATGTGGTTACATAACTTCTCCATTGCCATCATTTGTGATTATTTTTCTTTCTGGAAAATGTTATAACTGAAAGATGTTGTCAAATATCAATATTTTGTGTTACCATTAAAGAAATATATTCACACATAAGTGACCTGGAACAATTACTAAGTGGCAGTTTATTGGTTTCAAGCTGAGCAATATTGATTTTCATGGTCATTTTTGAAAATTTTATATATATGTACATATCTACTACTAGCCAAGAAAATATCAGAATATGGAAAACTAAGCTTGTAAACATCAACAAGAATTATGAAGAAAAAGTTTTTTCTTTATTTCTCAATGTAGAGTTGGAGTATTTAGGAGCAGAAAGTGTAAGATCATTGATGAATGTGAGAGAAGGCTATAGCTTTTAGAAACTTCCCTAGAACAATAAAAAGGGAACAAGAAAAAGAATGTTAGAATTATCTGGGATATTGATAAACCTTTGGGGAAAGTTTTTTATATGTTATTTATCTTCATATAAAGAAATCTAGAGAAGCAGATTACATTTCAAGAATTCCAGCAAGGCCTTTAGAAGGTATATTCAACAGATATTTTCATATCACAATCTCAAGTATTAAGGTTACAAACTGCCAATGTTACATTATATATAATATATATGTATCATATACATTATGTGTATATATATATATATATATATATATATATATATATATATATATAAGCTGAAAACAAAATGGAATACTTTTCAAGGAATGTCAACTAATGAGCCAGGAACAATGCATCAGGAATTCTAAGGTGAAATAATAAGTCATTTATGTGTGACAGTAGGATAGGCTTGTAGTATCAAATATATAAGCAAATATAAAGGTTTGGATTCATGCCTCTATTGAAAGATATTATATTGCTGTTATTTAATTTGTTTTCATAAACCCTTATAAACCATTAAAAGAACAGTGGATCATTTAATACTTTTTTTTGATTTCAAAATTTAGGGGAACCATTCTCTGATTTTCTTAGTTCTAATGCCATAGATCATTTGATTTGCCAAGGTAGGAACAAAAACATAAATATTACCTCAATTGTATGAATGTGAGGGGCCACATTATGACCAAACCTGTACATATTTAAGAAGAGACAAGCTGATGCATAGGCTACTAAGATATCACAAGCGTGGGATCCTCAGGTAATCACGGTCTTCAGCTGAGCTGCGTAGGATGGGAGATGGACCACAGTGTAAAAGATGACAACAGGACTAGTGAGGAGAGAACCACCCACAAAAGACAATAACTACCCCAAGTTCTGGATGGCTGTGTGGGTCAGGACAGCAGCTATTCTTAGAAGACTGCAGATAGCCACATAGCAGTCCACCGGCATGACCAAGATAAACCCCAAGGCAATGCAGCAGAATGAGTTAGTAAGAAAGATTTGTATCAGGCAGGCTTCAAATAGATCTCTCTGTCATGGAACCAAAAATTGCTGAGGGATGTTAGACATGGCAGTTGGAGAGAGGATCATGTCAGTCACGAGAGCATACAGAGGAAGGAACAAATGGGCTCATGCAGGTTGAACTCTGTTCTGACCATAAAGCGAACAGAGAAATTCCCCAAGAGAGCACAAAGGTAAACGAGGCAGAAAGGCACTGCTATATTTAGCTATGTGTGCACAGCTCCCATTTCTGCAATGCCAAGGAGAAGATGATTCTGGGATGAAGATTGGTAATATTGGACAATGGGATGATGGGAACCATTTGCTGCATTCTTCACACCCATCTGTCCATTAACAAGCAGATTACTTATTAATATATATACAACACAATGTGCTTTACCCCAAGAGCAAACTAAAATCAAATGTATTTTCCAACGTGAAGCATCATCAGTATAGGGGCAGTATTACTATAATTTAATGATTATCTTTCCTATAACTACTACTTTAAATGTCACATGAGCAAGTACTTTGCATGACCCAGTAGATAAAATTTAATCCACTTGTATGGGTTAATTGATTTGTAGACAAGATGCTTAATCAGTATCCCTGAACATCCTGGAACTTTGAGAAAAAGAAAAGGTCAAGATGTTTAAAATTCACAGCCACAAGACATTATTTTCCCTGCTGAGAATATCAGAAGAACTAGTTTTCTATTTATATACCAGGGTAGAATACTTTTTTAAATCTTATACTGTTCTTAAATACTCAAATTCAAATTTTTACATGTTTTTATACATGGCACGTTCTTTTGAAAGATGCATACATGGTACAACCAAGATTGCTCTGTAGTTAAAGTGGTTTCCACACACCATAGATCCTCAACTCATTATATATTCCTTGGCTGACATTTCCTCCATGTCTTACTAGTCTTTGATACATAACTACATGTTAACTTTAAATAGGCCAATTTGAAAGAGAAAAAGGAGAGTATTACATTAAGGTCTCAAAGGGAAAATAAACAAAGGATTTTTTGCATATCTGTTGACAAAATGAAAAGTCTGAAACATTATAGCTCTGTCACTAGCAGAGTTTAGAAACAGAATATCAAAGTCATTAATAAAATATTGATTATTTCTTAAAACATTTCAGAAAATTTTGACATATTCCCTTTAGTAAAAAGAATGTTCTAGTGAAATGCCTCAAAACTCAGTTTTATTTTCATTCTTTTCCACCTGTTTATAGATATCTTTTAAATTTTTTACTTGTAAACAATTTGAAAGTCCATTGTTTATATTCATTTTCTAAAATTTAATGATTCTGAAATTTTAAAAAATGTATAGTAATTTCTTTTTAATGAATTGTGTATTACTTATTTATGTATGTATGTGCATTTATGTATGTGTGTTTGTGCATGAGTGCTCACAAATGACATGGAACATATATGGAGTTAGAGTACAACTTGGAAAAACCTAGTTTTTTGGGGAAATCAGACTCAGTACATCAGAATTGGTGGCAAGCACCTTTTTCACTGAGTTACATACTGGCCTTAGTCTTCTCAAAAATTTGAAACATTTGATTTATCACAGCATCAACCTTACAACAAACCAACCAGATTTACAATAAACTCATCTATGAAAATTATGAAATATATTAAAATGACAATGCCATCATTATTGAATGAAATGAACTGATTTTTATTTAATTTCAGTAGTTGAAATTATATTCTGACTGGAAATAATGATGTATAATTTTAATTATCAGATATCAATACTCGTTTACCCAAGCAACCATAAGTAGGGGAGGAATAGGAATGGCAGAAGGGGGAGATGAGGAGAAAAGAGGAAGGGAGAGGAGAACTTGAGGGAGCAGGATAATTGAGATGGAGGAAGAACAGAGACGAGAGCAAGGAAAGAGATATTTTGATTAAGGGAGCCATTCATTACTGGGATAGCAAGAAACCTGGTACTAGAGAAATTTCCAGGAATCCACAAAGGCAACTCCAGCTAATTCCCTAAGCAATAGAGGAGAGGGTGCCCAAACTGGCCTTGGCCTATAATCAGATTGATTAATATCTTAAATGCTAGATACTATCTTAATATTAAACATTAGAATATTTTAGAACCTTCATTCATCAACTGATGGAAACAGAGGCAGAGACTCATATTGGAGCACTGGCCAGAGCTCCCAAAGTCAGGTTGAAGAGAAAAAAAAGTGAGAATATGAGCAAAGAAGTCAAGACCATGATGGGGACACTCACTGAAACAGTTTACTTGAGCTAATGGGAGCTCACCAACTCCAGCCAAACAGGGAAGGAAATAGCATAGGACCAAACTAGTCCCTCTGAATGTAGGTGACAGTTGTATGACTCCGGCAGACTGAGGGGCCACTGGCAGTGGCACCAGGATTTGTTCCTACTGCTTGTACTGGCTTTTTTGGAACCTTTTCTCTTTGGATGGATACCTTACTCAGTCTAGATATAGTAGAGAGGGCCTTGGACCTACACCAAAGCAATGTACCTTACCCTCTCTGAGGAGTGGGGTGGGGGTGGTTAGGTGGAAGGAATGGGAGGAGGAGAGGGAGTGGGAACTTGAATTGGTATGTAAAATGAAAAAAAGATAGTTTGTTTTCTTTTTTAATAAAAGAAAACCAGAATTCTGTGAAACTGAAAAAACACTTAAAGAAACTAATTAAATATTTAAAAATTTATCAAATAAAAAAAAACCTCACCTTCCTTATAAAGGGTTCAATTTTATTTAGAGTGATGCCCTCTGTAGTGTGCATACTAAGTCCCACGAATGACTCTATAATGTACTAATGGGGAAAACTGAAGAATTTGTCATCAAAAATTGATATTGGAGAACAAATAGTACTTATTTGGTTTATTTATTGTATTAATTAGTGAAGTTTTGGTTTTTGAATTAATACTAACTAAAACCAAAGCTTCACTCACTTGGTTAGAGTTTGCTCATTTGGATATGGGAGGGCTATTGGGTTTTGTAAGTTAATTTTCTATTCAGCTACTTTGCTGAAAGTGTTAACTAGCTGGTGGAGTTTCTTGGTGGATGTTTTAGGTCACTGATGTATACTATTAAATCATCTGCAAATAAAAAATAATCTCTTCCTTTCCAATATCTTGATCTACTTTAGTTGTCTTATCACTGTAGACACTATATTGGAGAGGTATGGAGAGAGTGAGCAACCTAGTCTTCTTCCTGATTTTAGTGGAACTGTTTGAGTTTCTCACCATTTAAGTAGATGCTGGCTATGGTCTTGCTATAAAACGCATTTATTATGTTGAGGTAAGTTCCACTCTTCCCTAATCTCTATAGCACTTTTATTATAAAGGGGTTTTGGAATTTGTCAAAGTCTTTTTCTGTATCTAATGATATGATCATGTGGTTTTTGTCTTTCAGTTTGTTTATGTGGTGGATTACATTTATCGATTTTCAGATATTTAGAAGGCATTCTTTACAATAGTGCCACGATGAACTTTTGTCAGTATGGGTTGAAGAAATTAATCTTTAAGACAAAGTTGAGGAGTTTAGGTGGTAGTTGAATTTCCAAGAACCCTTTGTTTTTTCTGTGTAAGAAATATGTGGAAAGGAGGAAAATTCTGAGCAAAGACATAAAAGATAAGGAGAATCCTGTGGCTTGGAGGCAGGTTGAGGCTTCATGGCTAGAACAGCACACGGAAATGTTGAGGAAACTAAGAGAAACTGGAGAATGTAGATTTACTAAGCCTTGCTTACACACACTCCTATATCTGCTCACAAGTTTACCTATTATCTACCTACCTATCATTCATTTATGTATCCAAAATCTATTTTTACTAGGTAGAGGAGGTACTAGGTATGTAGTTAAAATAAGGATCATTGAAGCAGTTTTGGTGATAACTAAACATTGGACAACTGTATTTATTAGAGTAAATAAACCCAAATACGTACTTTTAAGAAGCTTCTATATAAAAGAAAAAACAAAAAATGACCAGAGAAAGGTGTAAATAATATTTAGAAATTATAAATTTATATAAAGACAATATCAAATTAGTGAAATTAACCTTGACTTTATTGACTATTTCTGAAATAATTTATTTTCTTTATTGACTAAGAAAGGAAGGTAGGAGTTACTATTTTTGAGGAGTAGTACATGATTATATTTTCCATAAATACATTTGCATTCTAATTTGCAATTTGATTTTTAATATTTCTGATAGGATAGTCATCCAAAAATGTAAAATGTGTTTTACACACTGTTATGTACATTTTATTTAACAAAAAGCATTGTTATCTAATAATATCAAAAGAATCGCCAGGCAGTGTTGGCCCATGCCTTTAATCCCAGTACTTGGGAGGCAGAGGCATGCAGATCTCTGTAAATTCGAGGCCAGTCTGGTCCAGGACAGGCTCTAAAGCTACAGAGAAACCCTTCCAAAAAGAGAGAGAGAGAGAGAGAGAGAGAGAGAGAGAGAGAGAGAGAGAGAGAAAGAAAGAAAGAAAAAGAAAAAAAAGAATCAAGTCCATTGCTTTTGACAGGTCTCTGGGTATAAAAATATACCCAGGTGTGAGGAAGGAAGTTACAGAAGCTTTGAGAACTATTATAATACAGACAGATTGTTAGTTAATATAAAAATTCAGTAGTGAATACAAGTTACTGTAATTTTTTCGCAACACCTACTTTGTGTAGTATTACAGAGTAATCCCTGGGCTTTGTGCATGCTGTCTAAATACTCTGATAATGTCTTCAACCACAAGTTACTAACCACAAGTTAGTGGGGAGAAAATATTCTATCAAAAATATGAAGTTTAGATAAGGTGGACTTAATGGCTGTAGTTTTGATCTCTTCCACGCTTTCTGATTGAGAAATTGCTGTGCCTATTTCTGTGAGTGCATGCAGTATTCCTTATATTCAGACACTACTAGATCATTTAAAATGCCTCTTCAGAGAATATTGTCAGTGGTTATTAGTTTTTCAGTTATATGTTATTCATGGGCTTGCTTTAAGATTTTTATTTATTTATTTTTATGTGGATTTATTAAAATTCTGTTTAGTGAAATGCTAAGACTTCAGAACTGTATAGAATGAACAAAGAGTAAACTAGAACCCAGGCATCATGTTACAAAATAAGCATCCTGTCAAAGATTTATGGTCCTCATTCTGTTTCTTCCTTTCTTTCTAAAAATTATAAAAATGCAGTGATTGTTTTGCTCCTTCAAAATGACAAACCAGAGAGCAGAACTAAAGCCACCAGTACACATGTTCCTGAGCCTGTCAGCCAATCCTCCTGAGGAGCAGCAGGAGCCCTGGGACTCAGGAAGTTAAACATCATGTTTGGTCCCTCGGTCTCCATCTAATTTTCAGTGACCTTGTAAAAATTTCTTCAAGTGTTTGAGGTTGTGCTTGATTTCAAGGTGTGGAGAATAATATCAGTCTCCTACCAAGAAGGGATGGGAGTGAAATGCAAATGAGCGTGATTGAAAATACATTCCTCACAGTGTGTGAAGGGCTGACTCAGTGCAGCGTGACCGGGAGGTGAGAAATGAAACACACGTCGGGTGGGGATGGGGAGGACCGTGCTATCATCAGATTTATCAGATCTGCGGTACACACGGGCTGCAGTCTGAGAGGCACTGACAGCTCTGCTGTGGGCTAAGAGCATCAGTAACTCACCTACACTTTGCACCACCAAACATTTTATCAAGAATTTGGAAGGAGTATAGCAACATTCGGTTTAGCTTAAGCTCCTCAAGGCCTCCGAAATCATTTTTTTCCACCTCTTTCTCCACCTTCAGAGGCCTCAATGGTCTTGGAACCACATCCCTGAACTGAGCCATTTTACCTCCAGGTGAGCATGTTGGGCCGTCCTTCCTGGTTGAGATGGAGTCTCATTCCTTTTCCAGTCTGCCCATGACTTATCTTTCCCTCAACTTCTGCAGAACCAATCTGTTCATTTTCTGTGAGACAGACTTTTCAGAATTTGAAGCCAGAACTCCCATTTTGCTAGACTACAGTCTTCAAGTGACATTTTCATTTTCCTTCATTATAAAGCTTGGTACGGGCTATGGTGTCTCACTACTTGTTATTGTTTCTCTGAAAATGCCAGTTTTAAAATGAGTCATGACCCAGAGAAGTGGGTCTAATAATTCAAAGTAAAATGGGTTCTCTTTTAATTAAGTTTTTTTATTTTCTATTTTTTATTATTATTTTATTACTTTACAAAAATACCAATCCAAATTCCCACACCCTCCCACCTCTTCCTCCTCCAATCCTAAGAGAGGACAAGGCACCCTGCCCTGTGCGTGTTGATGTCATTCATGAATCATTCATTTTTAGATAAACTTTTTTCCATTACATCACACTTTGATAAATGCAAGGCATTAAGGGGTATGTTCACTGCTCATCAGGTTCGTAGTACAGCCCCTGAGAGGCAGATAGATGGCCACAAAAAATTATAGTTGCTAGATTTATTAGAATTAATACATTAGTAATATGTGAAGAGATTCTTCCTAATATAAGATAAATAATATCTGATTTCCACGAGAAAATACAAAGATGGCAGTTATGAAGAAGCTTGAATTACTTGCATATTTTCTTCCTATATTCTCTCTGAAGACAACTTCAAACATCAGGAGACTTTTATTCTCAGAAAACTAAGAACATACTCTCTAATTTTCTTTGTCCTAATGCCATAGACAATGGGGTTAAGAAAGGGTGGTACCAGAAGGTACATATTGGCAATGAAGATATGAACTTGGGGGGCCACATTGTGGCCAAAGCGGTGGGTCAGGAATGTAAAGACAGCCGTGGAATAGAAAACGAGGATTACACAGACATGGGAACCACAGGTGCCTAAGGCTTTCAGACTTGCTTCTCGAGATGGAAGGCGAAAGACCGCACGGAGGATCAGAACATAAGAGAGGGCAATGAAGAAGCCATCACAGGAGCCAATGACAGAGGCCACACTGAGGCTATAGCGTTTGGTGGCTCCTGTGTCCACACACGCCAGCTTCACCACAGCCATGAACTCACAGTAGGTGTGTGCAATGATTCGAGTTCTGCAGTAGGGCAGCTGCTTGAGCAGAATGGGGTGTGGAGAAAAGAAGCCTACTCCCCGCAGTGCTACAGCTACTCCCATTTGGGCGATGCGACTGTGGGTGAGAATTGTGGCGTGGCGCAGTGGATCACAGATGGCCACATAGCGGTCAATGGCCATGGCCAGGAAGAAGCCAGACTCCATGGCAGTGAAGCTGTGGATGAAGAACATTTGGGCAAGGCACGCATCAAAGGCAATGTCATGATCTCCCATCCAGAAGAGACAGAGCATGCGTGGCAGTGTAGATGTGGAGAGGACCAGGTCAGTGACTGACAGCATGCACAGGAAGATGAACATGGGCTCGTGGAGGCTGCGCTCTGCTCTCACCACAGCCAGAATTGTCACGTTCCCCATCACAGCCACTATGTACATGGAGCAGAAGGGAATCCCAATCCAGACATGGAGGTGCTCCAGACCCGGGATGCCCATCAGCCAGAAGGTGCTTGGAGAGAGTTGGGACTTGTTAGCTGGCTCCATGGTGGCACTGTCCAGAGCATGGGGATGAAGTCCTCCTCATACAGTCTCCATGTTTTGCTAAGGCGGTTACAAAACAAGCAAACTAACAAAAATGAATGAGAAGTGTATTTATTAGAAATCGAGTGAAAAATCTCATAATTTGAAGAAATATTAAACTTATTTGACAATATATGATAAAACAAATTTCAATAATATTTTATATTCAGAATTCATTTTAATTCTCAGAAAAATCTGGTTTATAAATTGAATAAGTTTGATTTTATATGTATATTTTTCTTTCTTAATATCATACTTAAATCTTTATCTCTCTTCCTCTTTGTCTCTCTCTCTTTCGTGCTTGTGTGTGTGTGTTCTTTAAAACTCAGGATTTGTGTTCCCCAATCTGTGCCTTGGATCCTTATTTGACAATACTGTTATAGAATTTATTCCCAAGAGATATTTTCTACCTTCAAATGTGAAGGGTTTTCTGCAAGCTATATTTTCTAAAATTTGAAAATTAGCAAGAATTTACAAACTCATTCTCTGTTTTCTTAAGTAAAATTTCTCAGCTCATATGCTCCATTATTTTACACTTTAATTTCAAGAAACGTAGTTTCTGTTTCAACATATTCCCTATATGCCCAGTCCTTCTTTACCTCCGTTATACTTAACATAGTTGGCATAAAATGATAATTGTATACTTCTCTTGATGTTTGTATGTTTGTGTGATATTTGTTACCATTTTCAGACAAATTGAGGAAAGAGAATAATGCCTAGATCCTTCTAAAATGGAAATAAAATCACCTTAGAATGCTCACTTATGCTAATGCTTTGCTGAAACTGCCATGCAAAGTAAATTCCGATTTTCAGCTTGCAGGTACTGAATAAGAGCTTAGAATCTTGGTCTGAACCTCAAGACTTCAGCTATATGTCGGTGTATAGAGTCTATTTGCTTTCATTGTGTTAAACTTAACTTTTCTTGTCACATATTAAATTCAAAATCATGTAGCACAAAATGTTGCAATGCCTATTAAAGCATACTCTTGTCTTCCAGACTTCATGACGGATGTCAGTTTGGCGTAGGTGAAGTGCTGAAAAAAGAGACACAAGTGAATGCTTTTCTTTCTAAACTGCAATTCAGGATAATTCTTTATGGCCCAGCAGTGTTATTCTGGAATTCATTGCTCACTCTTTCTCATCTCTACACACTTCATAACTTGGAGCATGATTGACTGAATAGTTGTTTTTCAGGACAGAGTCTTATGCAACAACCTAAGATGCCCTCAAATTCTTTACAAAAACTTAAGATGGTTTTGAACTCTTGATCCTCCTGCTTCTACATTACAAGTGCTAGGATTGCAGAAGTGTGCTACCAGATCCAATACTAAAAACATATTTAAAAACATTTATTTACTAATTTAACATTTCCAAACTGACATGTAAGTGTATGAATTTATTATATATGTGAATACCCACAATATTTGATACATGTATGAAGTGGGAATTTAAGTCAATGCAATCATACAAACGATCACAAACATCCAAAATGTCCTTATGGTGAAGACGTTAAAAAGTTGTTAATTTACTTTTTAAAAAGGCAATTAAGGTAACTAAGAGAATCTAGCAGTTTGGGATGTTTTGAAACATTGTTTCCTGCTAGTTCTTGCTAATTGACCCTCTCAACAAAGGGACTTCTTTAACTACAGACCTCGATATAATAGATCATTTTTTAATGTTGATGAGGCCAAAACTAGTTATTCTCTGAATAAACTGTCTGTTACCATGAGCTGTCCTGGTGAAGCTGCCCAAATGCTATTATAATTCTTACCTGGGTTGTTAATCAGCATAGTTAGCTAGCAAGTAGCTATATTTACTGTATTTACAAAAAGCTAATCTTTTTAGCATGTATCTATGGTATTTATCCTTAACTTTAACACTGTTCTTCAAAAAATAAACATTACCATTTTGAGGATTGCATCATTCTATCCATGCAAATGCAAATGTAGCTTTCTTCCCATCTCTATTCTTATTTAACCATGTTAAGGACAGGTCTCCAGAGAGCCACCTTCTATAAGATACAGATTCAAAGCTTGTTCAGCTTACATCAGCATGGTTTAAAATTCTTTCTGGGCTTCATCTGATTAAGTGTGTTACTCAAAGAGCAATTAATGGTCCACTGAGACAAGGGTAATTTTCTGAAAGAAGCAGAACTAAATAAATTTTAGGAAGAGTAATTATTATGAATATCTTTCAAAGATAATTAATGAAGATATTTTCCAGATGTCTTCTGGATATTTTGATGTTTGAAATATTTTTGAATATATCAAGGCAACAGCAACAAAAAATAGTAGGAAATAAAATATTGTATTTATCCTTTGAGAGCTTATCTTTTGATAGGCTGTTGGTAGATGTGTAATGTTCTCTTTTGACTTTTTTTGTCTCTTAATCTTTTGTCTTTAATCCTTTGTTAAAGAAACAAGAATTATGGATAGAGTGCAACACATGTTGGATTTTAACAGCTAAAAATGGTGATTGTCAGGATCTGAATCCAGACAGGTCTGGTTTCAAATATACTCCATGCAATTATTGAATTACTCAAATTTAAAAAGGAGTATGTTTGTCAGAGCTCAGCTGCATACTTTCTTTTATAACGTACTTAGTTCTGTGGGTTATAACTAGCAGTATCCCAAATGATAAGCAGGTGCTGCTCAACCTGGCTCCAATTGCCAATCTTCACATCACTATCTTATTCCTAGATCACACTTGGTTTCTGGGACATTTGACAGTGTAAAATTTTGTATTGTCTTCTTGTTTGCTCTATGTTAGTGTTCTTCCTATTTCCTTCCCCATGTCATGTATATTCTATGTATTTTGAGATTAAAGACAGAAAGTCTCTGTTTAATAAAGTACTGATGTCAAGAACTAGAAGCAAAACTCAGGGAAAAGGGTGACTAACAGGAGAAGCTGTGGGAAGAGAGTCAGGTGTAACCCTCTATAGTAATACTGAAGGACAAGAGGCTGCTGTTTTTATCAAAGACTGTTCCAAAGCAGAATTGCTGCTATTGTTGCTCTTACCATATTTGACCTCCCAGTCATGATCCTTTGAATAAATCCATAGTATTATAAGTTCATCCTGCAGAGAAGGAGTCAATTCCACACAGAAAATGTTTGGTAATCTCAGAATAGTCATGCCTAGGTATTTCTTGACTGACAGGTTGTAATTGTTGTGTTTAAGATCCACAGTAGGATAAAACCATTTATGACTTTTCCTCCTAGTTACCTGATTAGCAACCCCATTTACTATGGAAGTTAGATGTTTCCCAGTTTAATCTCCCTCCACCGCCTATGACTATAATACACACTAGATTTTATATTTGTAAAACTGTGGATGTGGATTGGCCGTCAGTTATTATTGAGCCACCTGATAACTCTCAGGTGTAATTTTTAATTCTCTCATGCTTCCCCACCACCTATCCTGGTTTTGGAGGTAGTTTTGTTGTTGTTGTTGTTGTTGTTTTGTTTTTAGAGACAGGGGTTCTCTGTAGTTTTGAGCCTATCCTGGAGCTAGCTCTTGTTGAGCAGGCTGGCCTGCCTCTCTCTCCCGAGTGCTGGGATGAAAGGCATGCGTCACCACTGCCTGGCCTTTGGAAGTAGTTTTTAGTTTTTTCTTCATAACCTTTATGCTTTTTTGGGGATTTTTGGGTATGCTATCACATGGTCTTCCTATCCTCCCTCATTCCCTCTCCACTCTTAATATTCTCATGTACAGTCATACGGAGGATGCTTCTAATACAGCATCTTACACTGGAAGTCAAAACAACACTTGATGTGCTAGAAGCTGACATTAAGTAGGGCAAACTATAGAAAGATGGCCAGCAAAGCCCCTGGAATGAGAAAATGTTTCAGTTTAGAATTTAATCATATGTCGAATTATCTGTTAACACACTGAGACAGAATATTGCAGAATATGATTAAAAACTACATGAACAGTGCCTATGGGAGAAAATCTTATTAACTTTTGAGAAAGATGAAAGGATAAGACACAGTAAAGAGAAAACATTACAAGAAGACTAAGGAGAACAATCCATGTCATTTATGACCCTCCTATCCATTTAAAAACCCAAATTTTAATCCAAGTGTAGTGGAAAACCATTTTCCACATAAATTGTAATATATGTACAAAAAAGAATTTATGCAAATGTCAGAAGTTGATTCAAAGTTGATTCTATAGTTATTTTTCAAAGTCAGATTCAGATTACTTCTGGTTTCCTAGGGCAACAGTGAAAAACAGAACCCCAAAGCAAAAAAAATATAAGAAATATATTTTCTGTATTTAGTTGGTCAGTTGTTGTTGCTTCTGTTATGCTCAGCTATGATGGTCATCATGATGGTCAGTCATAGTGGTCACTTTAGTGGTCAATTGTAGGGTTCATTGTGTTGTTGAGTGATAGTAGCCACTGTTGTGGTCAGTGGTGTTCACTGTGATCATCAGCCATAGTGAGTGTGTCAATAAGAGGATCTCTGTTTCTTGAGTCTTTTCTTGAACACTTTTCACTCTGTTTGTCTTGTCTAACTTTGATGTGTTAGTTTTTGTTTTATCTTATTATATTATATTAACCCTTAGAAGCCTGATTATTTTCTAAATGAGAGACAGAAAGAGGGCTGAAGACGTAAGTCATAAACAATGCCACACCAGTTTGGAATTATGATTAATAGGGTGGTATTTACTTAAAGGGGAAAAAACTTACAGATCACTGTCAGCCCTCTGCGTAACCAGGAAGGAAGTCAAGTCACCGGCGGAGCAGGAAGTGAAGAGAGAGAGGAGAGGGAAGTGGCCGCTTTTTTAAAGGGAGAGAGACCACGCCCCAAGGGGCTGGTATCTCAGCAGCTATAGGCTGGAGGAGCGGGAGGACCTCCCGTAACAGAGGGCGCTTCAGATGGGAGGAGAGGTGGGGGACTTACTGGGAGAAGTAGAAGGAGGAGAATCTGTAATCGGGATATATTACATAAGCAAAAAAACCTATTTTCTATAAAACTGGAGAAAAAGTGGACAAAAGAAAAGAAAAAAGAACAACAATGAGAAAAGCTGATGAGAGTTTTTATCAGTTGTCAGTAGTGTATCTGTCAAGGCTGTCGGTCAGTAGTGTACCCGTCAATGGTGGTGGTTTAGGCAATCAGCCGGCATGCATTAAGAAATCAATATTGTTGACAATATATAGAGAACTTACTCTATGTGCTGGCTAGTTTTATGTCAACTTGGCACAAGTAGTCAAACTGATGATTATCTTAAATATCACCATAGAACCTTCGTTCAACAACAGATGGGGAACAGAGGCAGTGACCCACATTGGAGCACTGGACTGAGCTCCCAAGGTCCAGTGGAAGAGTGGAGGGAGTGAGAGCATGAGCAAGGAAGTCAAGACCATGAGGGGGTCAGCCACTGAGACAGTTTGCTTGAGCTAATGGGAGCTCACCAATGCCAACTGGATTGGGAGTGAATGAGCATGGGAACAACTAAGTCCCTCTGAAGGGGGTTGACAGCTGGGGCAGACTGAGGGCCACTGATAGTGACACTGGGATGTGTCTCTACTGTATATAATGGCTTCATGGGATCCTATTCTTTTTTGGATATAAACCTTGTTCAACTTAGACATAGCAGGGAAGGCACTGAACTTTCCACAGGGTGGAATACATGGCACTCCATTAGGTTTGGAGGGGTGGGGGGAGGGCCTATGGAGGGAGAGGGAGGGGACTGGGAGGAGGAGAGGGAGTGTAAATTTGGGTTGCTTTTTTTTTAAGTAATAAGAAAAAAAGGGTTGTCTGAGAAGAGGGAACCTCAACCTCAATTAAAAACAAAACAAAAATGCATCCAAAAGATCTAGCTGCAAGAAAGCCTGTAGGGTATTTTTAAAATTAGTGATTGATATGAGAAGGCTGGGATTATTATGGGTGGTCCTAGGCTCAACAAGAGATCAGACTGAGTAAGCTAGGAAGGCCAGTCCAGTAAGCAGTACTTCTTCATAGCCTCTGCTCCAACTCCTGTCACCCGGTTCCTGCCCTGTTTGAGTGCCTGCTCTGATTTCCTTCCATGATGAACAGAGATGAGGAAGCATAAAACTAACAAACCTTTCCCTTCCCAAGTTATTTTGGTCATGGTGTTCCATTAGAGCAATACGTTCTCTAGTATCCTTGTAGTAATAGGGGGGCGGCGGGGCTGCGACCCCAAAAACCCCAGCCGCCTGCTCGGCTAGCTTATGCCCCGAAATGATTACACAGACACTGTATTCATTTCATCACTGCTCTGGCCCATTTCTACCTAGCCTCTTCTAGGCTAACTCTCTCTCCTGGACTAGCCCATTTCTTATCATCTGTGTAGCACCGGTCTTACCGGGAAGATTCTAGCCTAAGTCCATCCTGGGTCGGAGCTTCATAGCGTGCGTCTTCCCTGGAGCAGGTAGCATGGCGTCTCTCTTGCGTCTGCTCCGGAGAGGAGAGCTGTCGAGTCTGAGCTCACTTCCTCTTCCTCCCGGCATTCTGTTCTGTTTACTCCACCCACCTAAGGGTGGGCCTATCCAATGGGCCTAGCAGTTTCTTTATTGCTTAGCCAATGAAATCAACAGATTGATATATGACACTCCCACATCATATCCTTACATATTCTGGAAGCAGGCAAATATTTGATTTCATGTAGTTTCATAAAATTTCCTCCAGATACTGAGGCATACTGAGAAATTCCAAAGCTCACTCCTAAGAGACAGCAAAGTACTTCTGTCTGGGGGTAGTGGACAAAGGCCTTTAGGAAGTGGCATGAAAGGAAATGTTGACCCTGAGGTAGCCACAGCCTCTCTTGCATTTGTCTTGGGGCCTCATGTCTCCTAGGACTGTAGGGAGATTTATAAATTAATCCCACTTGTTTGTTGAGTTGAACTGCCACTCACAATGAGGGGAATTTTTGTACCTAGTATGAGAGATCAGGGAAATATTTAGGTGAATGAAAATGGAAATACATGGTTGAGAAGTTGAGAAGCGGAGTAGTTTAGATATTTATCAGAAGTAGAAGGTAAAAGTCTAAGAAGCTGTTTTAAGGTAAGTTTATTATTATTATTCAGTTAAGGACATTATTATGTATAAAATATCATAGATATTCATGTTTGTGCTAAAAACTTCCAATTAGCCTCGAGCGTTTCAAACTGACAAGGCTTGTAGAAGATGCCCAAACTGATGTGGCTCTCGGTCTTTGTTAATGGATTTGCTGCTTATAGGAGCCAAAGAGACACTTTCAAACTGAACAGATAAGGAACTGCAGCTTATGAACTAATCCTAGGGACAGACGGCAAGTCTGTGAGGACTGATTTGAAATCACAGATCTTAAGCAGCAGAAAGTGGACAGTGAAAAACGAGTCTTGTCACAGCCTAACAGAAGGACTAGCTGCTAGAGAGTAGACAAGATACATCACATATGTATATATTGGGGTAACCACAGAGTCTAGCAGAGATTTTCAGAGGCATAGCTTAGCAAGTCTCAAGGATTTCGATCTTTGTCTAGATGGATTTTTGTATTCCACTCTGGGCACTATTTTATCCACACTCAATAGAATGAAATTTGCCCTGATATCATAGTTATCAGTGAAAATTGACAATAGTAAACATTTAAAATGTTATTAATATATTAATGCTTAGCATTCACTGGATGTCGGTGAGACGAAATTGATAATTCTCACAGTACAGCTGCTCATTATTACTTTGGGAAAGGCCCATTCATGAGTGTTTTATATTAGGGTGCTGTGTGTCTTCTCTACTTTTAATTTCTGCAGTAATGAAAGACCTCTGATTTTTCATTTTCTCTGTTGTGCTCAGATGCAGCAGAAGCATAATTTTGTGATTACTATCTATAGTATTCATTTTAAATATTGTACTTACCTCCTTTCCTATTTTATTTATCCTCAGGTACAGCTGAGAATGCTTCTTTATAATAAACTGTATGGTCTGATAAATAGATTAATTCCTGATTTTCATACAGTATCTCCTTGGTTTCCAGTACAACCCCACTGAAGTGTCAGCTGATAAGGGATACAACTTTAGTATATACTGAAAAGTAATCGCTATAAATAATTAAAAAGAAAATCTACATTTCAACTATAATATAATTCATGCTAATATGGTATAGAACCAAAGAAATACTTTTAACTAAGAAGTGGCATCTCAATGATGAAAACAGTCAATTTTATTTTCTTTAAATATTATATTTTTCTCTTTGTTGTAAAGTTTGCTTTGAAAATTATATGTTACGTAAGTACATTTTACTACTTAATTAACTTTCAGAGGATCAATCCAATTTGCAGAGACTGTGACACTCTCACAGGTTTACATCAGACGAAATACCAGCAGGGATAAGAGGAGTGTACAAAAAGTCTCACCCCTAACCCAAACGCTGTTTGTAACTGACACCTGCTGGTAAGGGAAAACCAGTTTTATCCATTGTAGTGCTATTGCTTATATCAGCTACAGTCTAAGGCAGACCCCATGCCCAGGTGTGTTGATGAGCAAAAAACAGATTGTATGTTTATCTATTTTATTGTGTGTGGGGGTATGTGCATTTTGCTTTGTTTGTCTTATTGTTTATTTTTTATTGATTTTTTTTTAAAGAAAGAGAAAGGGAGGTGGGGAGGCTCTGGGAGGAGTTGGAGAAGAGAAAAAATAAGCAAAATAGATTACATAATTTTTTTAAAAAAAAGAAAAAACAAAGACTTACAGTTCAAAATCAAATCATGTTTGGAGTCTGATGTTTGAAGAGCAAGATTATGACATCAGTTACACAATAGAGAATAGTTGGGGGAGAATGAAGCCTGTGCTGGCCCAAACTGAATTGATTTCTCTAAAGATGTTCTAGTACTGAGCATGAAATCATCAAATTTAACAGCGTAGCAATTCAATTTAAGTCATCTAGAGAAATGGTGGTGTTAGACCTATCAATAGCATGTTTTTGGAAAGGTTTTGTTAGAAAGGGTGGTCTTAATTTGTGTTTATGTGTTGTATCAGGATGATGTCTTTAGAAGCTCATTCATGTTTAAAGGTGTTTGAATGATTCTGCAGAAATGAAGGACTTGGTGGGGAGAGAGAGAGTAGATACTTTAATTAACTGGCCATAACCATCAGTGATAGTGAGAAAGGGAAATAGGATTGGAATGGCTTAAGGAGTTATGAAAGGTAAACACTGAAGTCTCTTTCATTTTTCTTTGTCTTTTTCTCCTTTTCTTCTTAAAATGCAGACCTTGGCCTTGTCAAAGCCTTCCCCATTATATATTAACTGTAGAGCTGGATTGTACTCCAACAGTCAGCCCAATGGCAACCACAAACTCCAGCAGCCTCATATCCTCCACATTCTACCTCACAGGCATCCCTGGCTATGAGGAGTTTCACCACTGGATTTCCATCCCATTCTGTCTCCTCTACATTGTTGGGATAACAGGCAACTGTTCCATCTTGCATATCGTGAGGACAGACCCAAGGCTCCATGAGCCCATGTATTACTTCCTGGCCATGCTTTCTCTCACTGACATGGCCATGTCCCTGCCTGCCATGGTATCACTTTTCAGGGTGTTGTGGTCCATTTCCCGAGAGATCCAGTTCAATATCTGTGTGGTACAAATGTTTCTGATTCATACCTTTTCCTTCACTGAATCATCTGTGCTCCTGGCCATGGCCCTTGACCGGTATGTGGCCATCTGCCACCCTCTGCGATATGCTACCATTCTCACTCCAAAGCTCATTGCCAAGATTGGAGTTGCAGCCTTGCTTCGGAGTGCAATCCCACTCATTCCTCTCCTGGTTCGTCTAGCATTCATTCCCTTCTGTCGCTCCCATGTCCTTTCTCATTCTTATTGTCTGCACCAGGACATAATCCGACTTGCCTGTGCTGACGTCAGGTTTAATGTTATATATGGAATGGTTGTGATTACCATGCTGTGGGGCATGGATTCTTTGGGTATTTTAATAACTTATGTTTTTATCCTTCACTCAGTGTTAAGAATCGCATCCCGTGAGGGTAGGCTGAAAGCACTTAACACATGTGCATCCCACATCTGTGCTGTGCTCATCCTATATGTGCCCATGATAGGATTATCTATCGTCCATCGTTTTGCCAAGCATTCCTCTCCCTTTGTTCACATCTTCATGGCTCATATCTATTTAATGGTGCCACCAGTGCTTAACCCCATCATCTATAGTGTGAAGACCAAGCAGATCCGCCAAGGAATCCTCCATCTGATCTGTGCCCATAAAATTAATTCTTCTGCAATGTAATCATGTCATCAAGACAACAAGGTGTTAAAATAATGACTCAATGCCATGGTGAATTATCTATCCTAAGTATGTTGTACTCAGAGGTGACAAAACATCAAAGCAGAATTAACCACTCCAAATGTGCTCATGGTGACTCAAAGAACTAGGCATCCTTACATACTTTAAATACTTTAAAATCATCTTCAGTTATTAATGTATTAGAGAGATAGGATGCAAATCACTGTCCTCTGTCCTTGGCTGTTAATAACCTTAAGCTTCATATAAGTAACTTATCTACAAAGTTTGCCTTAAATTGGAAAAAAAAAGATTCTTTTTTGTCTTTTTGATATTTGATAATGTTTGGCATAGTACCTTACATGACCTTTTAATTTTTATTAATATTGTGCTTGAAATCTCATTATTTGTTCATATCTATAGATGGTAATAATTTGACCGAAATCATTTTGTTAATCTGTTTGATTTCTTTCTCTTGATTTTCTTTAAGGGATTTGTTGATTTATTCTAATTTTTTGTTTGCCTTTTCCTCCATTTCTTTGAGGAAATTTTTCATTTCCCCTTTAAGTGCCTCAAACATTCTCCTAAAGTTATTTTTTAGGTTATTTTCTTCTGCTCCAAGTATATTTGAATGTTCAAATCTTGCTGTTGTAGAGCCATTAATTGTTGTTGGTGTCATGTTCTCTTTGTGGTATTGAGTGTGTTCTTATCTTGTCTACCCATCATTTCCTCTGATTGGTGTAGTTCTGGCTGTGTCTCTGATGATTAATCTTCCAGTTGTGAGTGGATCTAAGGCTCATGGTGCAGTCAGGGCCACGGTTTCAGTCATCTGGAGGTCACTCTGTGTTCCCTGAGGTCGCTTGGTGCTCCTGGGTGTCCCTCTCCAATCCCAGAGATTGTTCCGACCTGCTCCTAAGAAGGTTGCTGGCTTGGGTATGCTCTGCTGAGGTTGCTGCCTTGGGCCTGCTCCAGCAGAGGTTGCTGGCTCAGGCCTGCGGTGGTGGAGGTCGCTGGCTCAGGCTTGTTCCTGTAAATGTCCCTGGTTTGGGCCTGCTCCCACAGAGGTTGCTCCCTTGTACTGCTCCTCTGGAGGTCGCTGACTTAATCTGAAAGTGTAATTTTAAAGTGTTTAAATTTAACTAAATTCAGCTTATGCTAGTAATGTTATTTTTTCAAAATAGTGTTTTTAAAGCAATTTTCATTGTAATTATTTTAAAGATCAAATATTATCATTTTTGAGATTAACAGTCCTTAAATTGTTTCTAATGAATGGTTCTTTGGTGAAATTGAATGTGCTGAAATAGAAGAGTAACAACAAGTATTCTCAAGTAAAGGATCCGATCTGGGGGAATGAGACATAGGTGTATAAAACAAAACAGAAAATAAAACATAAACTATCAAGGAGCAATAAGGAGACCATGGGTTCTTCAGGAATGAAGGGAATGACTGGATCTGAGATCCTAACTTCAAGTTTATGGGTTCCTTTCTATTGTTTTAAGTGAGACATCATTACAACACTTCTTTTTAAAAGATAACACCCAAATTACTTCTCTTTTACTCAATGACTTGTTTATTTCTTTGGGTTTATGCATTCAGTATTTAGGGCTGCTCTTACACCAAGGAAAGTCAAATTCTTGGACAACATCTAGTACAAGATATATGAAAACATATTGTCTTTCAGTAAGGCAGGGACAGTCAGAAGATATGAAAACATATTGTCTTTCAGCAAGGCAGGGACAGTCAGAAGATATGAAAATACATTGTCAGCAAGGCAGGGACAGTCAGAAGATATGAAAATACATTGTTTGTCAGCAAGGCAAGGACAATCTGAAGATATGAAGGACCTTCCCAGCTACTTCTGCATTTTTTAATACAGGCTGAACTAAATTTCTATTATATTCCACAATTTATGTATGATTATAAATTGGATTATTTCAAAGATAGAGAATTTAATTTTAACTAGTGATCAGATTTATGAGAGAATCTAGGAATAATTGGGGAGAAGAAAACATGATCAAAATATATTGTATGTAAAAAATTAAAAAGAGTTAAAACAAAATAAATATAACAACAACAGAGTCACCTACAGACAGTATCTGAAATTTCCTATTTTCTTCTTCCAAAAATTCTAAATAGTTAAACCATGTTTACATGCACTTGCATGTAAATGCTTTTTTACCAAGTATTCTTATTTAAAAAATGTTAAACTAGTAGAACATCCCCATTGTCTCAATGTGTGGGTGCACCCCTCGCGGTCCTGAGTTCCATGCTCGTGCTCTCTCTCTTTCTGCTCCTGATTTGGACCTTGAGATTTCAGTCCTGTGCTCCAATTTAGGTCTCTGTCTCTGTCTCCTTTCATCGCTTGCTGAAGGTTAATATTCAGGAGGATGCCTAAAAGCCTGGGATAAAACCGGACTCTCTGAACATAGTGGACAATGAGGACTACTGAGAACTCAAGAACAATGGCAATGGGTTTCTGATCCTACTGCACGCACTGGCTTTGTGGGAGCCTAGGCAGTTTGGATGCTCAACTTACTAGACCTGGATGGAGGTGGGGGTTCCTTGGACTTCCCACAGGACAGGGAACCCTGATTGCTTTTCGGGCTGGGGGGGAGACTTAATTGGGGGAGGGGGAGGGAAATGGGAGGCGGTGGCGGGGAAGAGACAGAAATCTTTAATAAATAAATAAATTAAAAAAAAAGTTAAACTAATGGATTTTTGTTATTGGCATCACATAATAATCTCTGGGAACATGACAAAATTATGCCTAAAATTCTTTAAAGTTATAATCTTTTCCACAAACCAAATAAAGAAAATCAGTATTGATATTGCTCCCTTCTAAAGCAACCACACCTCCCCGGAGAAGAATGAATATGCATACATTTTCTCTAATAAAAAATAGTGATGCTTAGGCAATGGTTAGTTACCATATAGCAACTTCTGCTTTGACCTACAGTATAAATTCAAGACTTGAAAACCAAAATAGGGACAATAAAGAAAACGTTAACCAAGGGAATTCTAAAAACAGAAAATATGAAAAGATGATCAGGAGCCACAAATGCAAGCATAAACAGCAGAATGGAGAGAATCTCAAGTGTTGAAGATACAATAGAGGAAATAGACTCATTGGTCAAAGAAAACATTAAATGTAACAAAAGCTTAACACAAAATATCCAGGAAATATGGGACACCATGAAAAGACCAAACTTAAAAATAATAGGTATAGAAGAAGAACTATAAGTCAAAAATCAAAGAAAATATATTCAACAAAATTATAGAAGAAATCTTTTCCAATCTAAAGAAATATATGTATAAAGATATGTATATGGAGATACAAGAAGCTTACAGAACACCAAATAGACTAGATAACAAAAAAGTCTCCTTGCCACATAATAATCAAACACTAAACATACAGAATAAGGAAAGAATATTAACGGCTGCAAAGGAAAAGGGCCTAGTAACATATAAAGGCAGACCTATTGGAATTACACCTGACTTTATATATATATAAAAATATAAAATATAAAACCCAAAAGTTCCTGGTCAAGCATTATGCAGACATTAATAGATCATGAATGCTAGCCCAGACTACTATACCCAACAAAACTTTCAACCATGATAAAAGGACAAATCAAGATATTCCATGACAGAACCAGATTTCACTAATACCTAGCCACACACCCAGCCCTATACAAAGTACTAGAAGGAAGACTTCTACCCAAGAAAGTCATCTACATCCACAAAAACACAGACAATAGTTGATCTCACAGAAGCAAATCCCAAAGAAGTGAAAAGCACACACAATAACATCACCACCAACAAAAACTAAAATAACAAGAATTAGCGATAACTGGTCATTAAAATCTCTTATTATAAATGGTCTCAACTCACATATGAAATTATACAGGCTATGAAAACAGAATCCATTCTTCTGCTGCATACAAGAAACACACCTCAACCTCAAAGACAGACATTGTCTTAGAGTAAGTGTTTGGGAAAAAATTTTCCAATCAAATAAACCTAAGAAAGAAGCTGGTTTAGTTATCCTAATATTGAGCAAAATAGGCGACAAACTGAAATCAATCAAAAGAGACAAAGAAGAATGTTTTATATTAGTCACAAGAAAAATCCATCAAGAGGAAATCTCAATACTGAATGTCTATGCTCCAAATTCAAGGGCACTCTCATATGTAAAAATACTACTAAAGCTTAAAACACATAAAACCACACACACTAATAGTGGGAAACTTCAAAACCCTACTCTCACCACTGGACAGGTCTTTTAGACAGAAAATTAACAGGGAACTAAGGGAACTAACAGATTTATGAATCAAATGGACTTAGCACACATCTATAGACCATTCCATCCAAGCATAAAAGAACATGCCTTCCTCTAAGCATCCTGTGCAACCTTCTCAAAAACTGACCACATATTAGGTAACAAATCAAACCTCCACAGATAAAAAAGAATTGAAACAACTTCATGTATCTTATTAGATAACCATGGCTTAAAGTTAGAATTCAACAGCAATACTAATTCCAGAAAGCTCACAAACACATGGAAATTAAACAATGCTTACCTGAATCATCAATGAGTCAAGAAAGAAATAAAGGAAGAAATTAAAGACTTCCTAAAATTCAATGAAAATGACCACATAACATACTCAAATTTATGGGACACAATGAAAGCAGCATTAAGAGGAAAGTTCATAGCATTAAATGTCTACATAAAGAAGTTGGAAATGTTCCACACTAGTGAGTTAATAGAACACCTGAAAACTCTAGAACAAAAAGATGCAAACATATCCAGAAGGAACAGATGGCAGGAAATTATCAAATTGAGAGCTAATACCAACACTCCTCAAACTGTTCCACACAACAGAAAGAGAAGGAAAAGAAACATTGCCAAACACTTTTTATTAAGCTACAGTTATTCAGATAACCAAACCACATAAAGACATTACTATGTATGAAAGAGAATTACAGATCAATCTCACTCATGAACATTCATGCAAAAATACTCAATAAAATACTGGTGAACCAAATCCAAGAACACATCAGAAAAATCATCCACCATGATAAAGTTGGTTTTATCCCAGAGATGCAGGAATGGTTCAACATACTAAATCTGTCAGCATAATCCACCATATAAACAAACTGAAAAGAAAACTACATGATCATCTCATTAGATGTTGATTGAGTTTTCTGTCCTGCCCAGTTCCTGCAGTAGTTAAGTCCCAAAGAAATCACACAGAGGTCCACCTTAACTATAAACTGATTGGCCCATTAGCTCAGGCTTCTTATTATCTCTTATAACTTATATTAGCCCATTATTCTTGTCTATGATAGCCACATGGCTTGGTAGCTTTTTTGGTGAGGCAGTTACATCTTGCTTGCTTTGTGGCTGGGTCAGGACAGCAGAACAAGCCTTCCTCTTCCCAGAATTCTCCTGTTCTCATTGACTTGCCTCTTTCCTGTCTGGTTGTCACGCCTATTCTTCCAGCCTGGCTACTGGTCAATAAGCATTTATTTAAAAATATAATTGACAAAATACAGACTATTGTCCCACAGCAATTAGATGCTTAAAAAGTCTTCAAAAATATACATAAAGGTCTTGGAGAGAGCAGGGATACAAGAAACATATCTAAACATAATAAAGTCAATATATAGCAAGCCAATAGCCAATATCAAACTAGATGGAGAAAAACTCAAAGCAATCCCACTGAAATCAGGAATAAGACAAAGTTGTCCTTTCTCTCCATATGTATTTATTATAATGCTTGAAGTTCTAGCTAGAGCCAAAAGACAACAAAAGGAGATCAAGAGGAAACAAATTGGAAAAGAAGAAGACAAACACTCACTATTTGCTAATGATATGATAGTTTACATAAGCAACCCCAAAAATTCTACCAAGGAAGTTCTACAACTCATATACACCTTCAGTAATGTAACAGAATACAAGATTAACTAAAAAAAAATCAGTATCCCTTCTTTACACAGATGATAAAGGGCCTTAGAATGAAATCAGAGAAACATCACTCTTCACAATAGCCACAAATAACATAAAATATCTTGGAATAATTCTAATAAAACAAGTGAAAGACATGTATGACAAGAACTTTAAATATTTGAAGAAACACCAAAAAAAGGACATACCTCCCATATTCTTGGGTAGGTAGAAATAGCATAGTAAAAATGACAATCTTACCAAGAGCAATCTACAGATTTAATGCAATGCTTATCAAAATTCCATAAAAATTCTTCGCATTCCTTGAAAAATAATTTTCAACATCCTGTGGAAAAGCAAAGAACCCAGGATAGCAAAAAACAATACTGTACAATAATGGAAAATCTGGAAGCATCACAATCCCTGACTTCAAACACTACTACAGAGCCACAGTACTGAAAACAGCCTGGTATTGGCATAAAATCAGATAGGAAGACTAATGAAATTGAATTGAAGACCCAGATGTCATCTATGAACACCTAACTTTTGACAAAGAAGCAAAAAATATAAAGTGTAAAAACAAAAGCATAATCAACAAATGGTGCTGGCATAACTGGATATTAATATGTAGAAAAATGAAAATAGATCCATATCTAACTGCCTTGTATGCATACACATACAAGCAACAAAAATAAGCTGAGTAGGTTCTAGTTATATATATCTGTGCATAAACATGTGTGTATACATAGGTATATAACAAAAAAGTCAAAGGTTATAAAATTAATAATGTGGGGAATGGGAGAGTTATGAGGGAGAGTAACTGAGGTGTGAGGAGGGAAGAGTGATATAATTCTTCTACTTCAATTAAAATATTAAAATTGCCAGGTGTTAGTGGTGCACACTTTTTGTCACAGCACTCAAGAGGCAAAAGCAGGTAGATCTCTATGAGTTCAAGGCCAGCCTGGTCTACAAGAGCTAGTTCCAGGATAGGCTCTAAAGCTACAGAAAAATCCTATCCTGAAAAAACAAAAAATTAAAAGTTAAGAGAAAATAAAACATTGTATTTTATATATAGGCTCTCTATATAAAGTGATCAATGGGAAACATATTAGGTATAATAATTAGCTTTTATTATTTTATTGATTAAATTATTTTCCTGGTTTATGAATTCATTTATTTCTATTGTTCTTCAGACTAGGATAATGAGCAATTCCTAAGTTCAGAAAGGCATCATTTTATTCTGTCTGTTGGAAATCTGACATAAAAGATACATATAATATAAAAACATTTAACTTATGCTAGCCCAATGACTTCACTGTAATTTGTATAATATGTTGATACTTCTCCACTGCTGGTTGGAGTGAAAGCTTGTACAGCCACTCTGGAAATCAGTTTGGCTGTTTCTCAGAAAATTGGGAATCAATCTACCTCAAGACCCAGAAATACTACTCCTAGGAATATACCCAAAGGATACTCAATCATACCAAAGGATACTTGCTCAACAATTCGTAGAAACATTATCCATAATAGCTAGAACCTAGAAACAACCTCGATGCCCCTCAACTGAAGAATGGATAATGAAAATATGGCACTTTTATACAATGGGGTATTTCTCAGCTATAAAAAAACAATGACACCATGAAATATGCAGACAAATGGATGGAATTAGAAAACACTGTCTGTCCTGAGACAGAGACCCACATTGGAGCACCGGACTGAAATCTCAAGGTCCAAATCAGGAGCAGATGGAGAGAGAGCACGAGCAAGGAACTCAGGACCGCGAGGGGTACACCCACACGCTGAGACAATGGGGATGTTCTATTGGGAACTCACCAAAGCCAGCTGGCCCGGGTCTGAAAAAACATGGGATAAAACCGGACTCGCTGAACATAGCAGACAATGAGGACTACTGAGAACTCAAGAACAATGGTAATGGGGCAGGCGATGGTGGTGCACGCCGCCTTTAATCCCAGCACTCGGGAGGCAGAGGCAGGCGGATCTCTGTGAGTTCGAGACCAGCCTGGTCTATAAGAGCTAGCTCCAGGACAGGCTCCAAAGCTACAAAGAAACCCTGTTTAGAGAAACAAACAAAAAAGAAAGAAAGAAAGAAAGAAAGGAAGGAAGGAAGGAAGGAAGGAAGGAAGGAAGGAAGGAAGGAAGGAAGAAAAGAACAATGGCAATGGGTTTTTGATCCTACTGCACGCACTGGCTTTGTGGGAGCCTAGGCAGTTTGGATGCTCACCTTACTAGACCTGGACGGAGGTGGGTGGTCCTTGGATTTCCAACAGGGCAGGGAACCCTAATTGCTCTTTGGGTTTACAAGGGAGGGGGACTTGATCAGGGGAGGGGGAGGGAAATGGGAGGCGGTGGCGGGGATGAGGCAGAAATTTTTAATAAATAGATAAATTTAAAAAAATAAAATAAAATATCTAAAAAAAGAAAGAAAACACTGTCCTGAGTGAGGTAACCCAAACTTGAAAGACAAATATGGTATCTAATCACCCATAAGTGGATATTAGATGTTAAACAAAGGATAACAAGACTACAATTCATGGCTCCAGAGAAGCTAAGTAACAAGGGACACCCTAAGAGGGCTACATGGATCACCCAGGGAAGGGAAATTAGATGAGATCTGCTTGGTAAAATGTGAGCAAAGGGGAATCATTAAGGGGGATGAGATGGGTAATGAGAACATGACGGAATGGGATGATTGAGAGGGGGAGAGGGACTGACTGGCAGAGCAGTAAAAAAGGTATCATTATAGAGAGGGTCACTATGGAGATAGGGAGAAATCTGGTGCCAGGGAAATTCCCAAGAATACACAGGTTTGACCCCAGCTAAGACTCCTAGCAATAGAATAGAGGTTGCCTGAATTGGCCTTCCCCTGTAATCAGATTGGTGAATAACACAAATATTATCATAGAAACTTCATCCAGCAACTGACAGAATCAGATGCTGAGATTCATAACCAAGCACCAGGCTGAGCTCCAGGGATCCAACTGAAGAGATGCAGGAGGGAGTATATGAGCAAGGGAGGCCAAGATCATGATGGAGAAATCTACAGAGACAGGTGAAACAAGCTCATAGAAACTCATGAACTCTAGATTTACAGCTGTGGAGCCTCCATGGAACAGAACCAGACCCTCCACATGTGGGAGGCAGCTTTGAAGATTGAACTATGAGGCACCTGACAGTAGGACCAACATCTATCCCTGATGCATGAGCTAGCTTGGTGAGATGCCATGATCAGCCATAATACATGGGGGGAGGTGCTTGATCCTGTTGCAACTTAATATGTCGGTCTTTGTTGTCTCCACATGGGAGCCTTTAATCATGGGCAGGAATGTATGGGGTGGGCTGGGGGAGATGTGGGAGGGTGTCAGGAGGAGGTGGGGAGCTGTGGTTGGAATGTAAAATAAAATTAAAAAAAAACTTAAATAAAAATATTTTCCACAGTTTCATCAAACACTTGAAATTAAAAATTGGCATTCTCTAACATTATTTTGTATCAACCACAGTCACAAATCAGCCTAGGAATTGGCAATATAGTATAAATACTAAGTGATAATAATTGCATACAATTATGAATGCTTACAGTCTGATGAGTCATTTCCTAAAACTTAAAAGAAATACCTTTTATTCAATGAAATATGAGTGTATATCATTTACTATCATTTCTTATGTCAATTTCATGTGAGCAGAAACCTAGATATTTAATAATATACAGTGCTTCTTTACTGATACAGAGATGTCAGTTTCAGAATCTATAATTTTAGCCATTGATAGATTCTAATTTACCTTGTAGACTCATAGCTTGTCTGAGTCAGTAAGAATGGTAATGGTTTAACCATTCTCTTAACAACTCTTATTGTGATATCCATAAAGCTTCTGCGAAATGACCATGTCTTTCTGGTATGCGCACAGGGGAGATATATACATGCCCTTCTCTGTGTTTCTCACAGATATTTTTAGCATTAACCTAGGGAAGCTTCTCTCTGGGTTGAGAAATCTTTTGAGAATCATTTTCATTGAGAACCTGCTGTGGGACAATGGTCTTGTACCCTGTAAAGATTTGTTACTTGTATTTTAATAAAATACTGATTGGCCAGTAGTCAGTAGTCAGGCATTAAGTATATTCAGGGTGATGGGAACAGAATTCTGGGAAGAGAAAATTTCAGTTTGCAGATGTAACCCAGACACAGAGAAAGCAAGATGGGAATGCCTCCCTGATAAAAGGTACCAAGCTACATGGCTGACACAGACAAGAATTGTGTAGGATGTAAGAGTTAATAAGAAGAGTGAGCTAATAGGAAAAGCAGTTTATAATTAATGTAGACCTCCGTGTGTTTCTTTAAGACTGAATGGCTGAGGGATCTTGTGGGCCAGAAACCTCTGTCAGCAAGTAACTATTTCCACATCTAAGACCACAGTTGGAATTTGACTACCAGACTTGCTTGATCATGCCTTTTACATCTCTTAATTGATATTTTCCCATCTTGAACTGAAATTGGTTATTTTTTTTAACTAAAATAAATCTGCTTGCAATGTACGTGCACACTGTTATAAGTTCTATGTTCAATCCTCAAAATATATGAAAGTTTTCTTTTCCATGACACCTATGAAACATGAACATCTGCAACAAAACAAAACTCCTAAGGGTATTTGTATTTATTTCAGTAAAATACAAAATGCCTGTTAGTGTAATGTTTATGTGTGTTGCTGAAGAAGATTCAAGATGTGGTATAATGAGAACTCTCACTTTAATGTGACTTGAAAATTAATAGAAGGCTTAGTATGATGTCACATGTCTTTAATCTTAGCCCTTGGGAGGCTGAGACAGGTACATTGCTATGAGATTGAGGCTGTCCTGTTCTACATAGTGAGTTTCAGGCCATCCAGCACAACATAGTGAGATTCTGTCTCAGGAAAGCAATCAATCAATCAATCAATCAATCAATCAATCAGTAGTATTATATTATATTATGCTCTATTGAGTATATTATATATAGTATGCTATATATAGTATATAATGTATATGATATAATATATTATATATTATACTATATATAAAGTATGTTATGCTCTATTGAACAGTTGTATGTTTGTGTAAAACATAAAAATTAAAGAAATGAAGCTGGCATAAAGGACTGAGCAACTACATACATAAAGGGAGGTGGGAAACTATAGAGAATCTGTCTGCCAACGTGACTCTGTTCTATTAGCAACATGACCTCACTCCATGTGAGCATACCTACACAAACTAAATAATTTGGTACTTACAGACATGTAATATATGTATATGCATAATTAAGAATTATAAATTAGTAATTAATATGACTAACCTTATTGGGAAAATATGTTTCTGTAGTTCTATTAAGTTTAAATTCATTAATAAAATTAATCTTCACACATAAATAAAGAAATAATTTCTATTCAATTTATATGGTTTTCATTTTGCTGTTATGAATGAAAATCACTATTTTTGCACACTAAGCTTCTATATAAAATACACAGTTTGGAGACTTGCTTTTTAATGAAATTATTCCATTCACAAAGGGTATTATTTAGTGCAGAGACTCAAAAATGATTAAAGTTCTAAAGGTGGTTCCTGTGTCCTTACCCCTAAAATGAATATCAGTATCACCTTTCTCAAGGCCAAGTAAAGCTTCTGATAGACTGCAAAAGTCAGAAGATGGAAAGAAAAATCTATAAAACTCTGCTTTCTGAGTATGTCATGCCTTTAAATTATGGCATGCTGCAGTTGTGGCTACCCACAGAGAACTGCAAATGAACACATTCATCATGCATGCACACACACACACAGATACACATCCATTTTCACACTTACTCACACACACATACCACTTGAAGGAAGAAGATGAACTAGTTAGCAAGAAAAGAGGTGTCAATTGGAGTGGGAAAGGGAGTAGGAAAGAATATTAGGGGAATGAATATGAATAAATAAATTGAATAAATTATGAAATTGACAAAAATAAATAAAAACATTCGCAAAAAAGCAAAGAAATTATCCTGGTACAACTCTGTCTTGAACTAAAGTGAAAAACTTTCTCCATATTTAGTTAGGCAGCTGCATCTATACCTAAGAAATCCATGCCTTCAAAAGCTACACATTCAAAATATACAAAGTAGAATGTATTTTTCCTTACAATTGTATTTTTAATTAATATCTCCACATATTTAAACAAATTTTATTAACATGCATGCGTTGTGCATGGGAACGAATAGTATAATTATTTACCTTTAAGTATATCATATGCTCTGACTACATTCACATTTTAAAGTCTTCTGTTCTCCTTTTTCCCTCCTGTTAGTGTCCTTCTTCTATATCTGCATAATATGGATGCATTAATGTTTGTATTGCAATAATTGTTTTGAGGTATACCACCATACTCTGACTTATATGATTTCTATTAATATTAAAATTAAATATTACCATTGAAAATCACTTTTTTGTTGCCTCTAATGATGGACAATTTTCTGTAAACACTGAAAGTTCAATGAAAAATAAGATCAACTAATATTCCTTAAAATTAAATTAATATTTTGGCTATTTTCATCTTCCCTCAATATTATTTGTTAACAAAGCTGCTATAAAAATTAGTGTGAAGGGACTCTTAGGCATCCACATCTATATGACTTACATTTGTATGGCTCATAAAGTCTTGTGAAATTTTTAAATAAAGCAGTAAAATACCTATAATAAATTATGGTAGAAGATGTAATAAACAACAAAATCACAGTGAATTTTGACCTCAAGTTAAATCATAAATACACAGTAATTTGAGACTACTGGTCTAACTACAAACAAAATTTCAAAATTTGATGAGAAAATGTAAGAGGATGTACTCTTATCTTTAGAGTAAGTTTCTTAAAATATATTATGTTACTGATCAAAAAACTACCTTAGAATTACTTTACTGGGAGATTTTGTGTGGTTTCAATGAACATAAACACACATGGAATCACGATAAAATCATGACAGTCAGATATCCATTTTCTAACGCTGTATATGTTGTGGTGAGAATATTGAAATTCTCTTTCAACTATGTTGAAATATATAATACACCGGTCTCACTTTATTCATTTTACTTTGCCATTGTGCATGAGAATGTGTTTCTCATCCTTTCTAACTAGATTCGATACAGTGATTGACAAACTTCTACCCTTTCTATGTGCTGGTGACCACTCTTCTAACTTCTTCCGGGATCAGCTTTGTAAGTGTTAGATATGAGAGCTAGAGGCTTAACCTTCTACCCCTAGCTGTTTTCACATAGTTTCTCCAGTGTCATCATCTTTGTATTTTCAAATGATCAGATTTTGTTCTAGGTTATACTGAAGAAAATTCAGATACAATAAAGTAAAGCAAAGCTCCAAAGAATCCTAAGTAAAAGCATCCTGGGAGAAATGACAATGAAGTTGAAATTATTTAGAGGATGAAGATTGTCTCACTTCATTTTGCAGGATTTGTAAGTTCAGGATTAGTTAACATTGCTGAGCGGGAGGGGGAGATGGCACCATTCTGTTACACGTTGTACAAATCATTTTCTCTGTAATCCAAGGGACATCTCCTTTGAGAATCTACGTGGCCTCATGAGCATTGGACTAGCACAAAGGAACCATGGCTACTGCTTTCTAGAGTGCCTCCTGCGTGATGCAACACCATCCTCACTGCATTAGAGGTTACAGGACAGTGTCTCATATAGAGAGAATAAGGGCAAGTGAGACATGAATGCTGAACACAGAAACGGCATCAGAAGCTATATATTTGAAGATAACAAATAGATATCTAAACAGGTTGATTTGCTAGTTATAAAGTAATTATTTCTAAATATCTTATTGTTCGAGAAAGAATTATTTTGTGTAATGAATGGGTCATGCTCTGTATGTTACCTGTGATACAAATTGCAAAGATTATTCCAGGAAGATAGTTGAAGAAAATGAAGTTTGGACAATAACTGTGAGTAAGTTTCCATGTAAACATGGACAAAGGCTTTAGGTAGAAATTGAAACAATCTATGGACTGCTTGTGAAAATACACACCATGTTAAGAGCTTCTTATCTACCCTAAGAACTGACTGTCCATCTATTGGCTTACTGTAAGTTCTTTCTTGTGCTCAGAGTCTGATGAATGAGATGATATTGGATGGGAAAAGTGTAAAACTAACAGGACTAGAGTTAGTAACTATTGAATAAACATTGGAATTAAATGAATCCAGGTGACAGGGATCCATTTAGGGCCTCTGCTATTTATGATGGGTGACTGGTGATGAACCAAACAAATTATCAGCAAATATGTACACCTAGCAGCCTAGGAAAAGGTGTCTTAGAGGAAATGGCTTTGCTTCTTTTCTCTTGAGACGGAAATAAACAGTCATCATGAAGATGAATTTATAGGAGACAATGATACACTTGCAATTATTGCACATATTTACCAAGGTCAGTTGTGTTATTTTTATCAGTAAGGTTTCTTTGCTAAACTATAAGGGAAAAAATGTGCTAATTTGCCTCTCATGGTCACAGCTGTGCTTAAAGTACTGCCCTGTTATGTACAAATTGTCAGTTATATGCTTGATTACCTAGTACCAGATAAAGAGGTTAATCTTATTTCGTAAAAGATATAGAAAAACATAATTTTACAGTAATCTCACTCTCTGAAAATACTAAATCTCAAATTTAAGCTATCTATACTAAATTTTCAAGTCCTCAAAATGAAACTCAAGCACATTATCAGCTCACTTTTTCAACACGTAATGTGGTAGAAATAGCAAAATTTCCCAAACAGAAAAGTTTTTATTTTATTTTTTATTAAAAATTTCCACCTCCTCCCTACTTTTCCTTTTCCCTCCAGCCTCCCCCAGAAGTTAGAATGGTCACCAGCACATAGAAAGGGTAGAAGGAGAGGGAGACAAGTTTGCCAATCACTGTATCGAATCTAGTTAGATAGGATGAGAAACACATTCTCATGCACAATGGCACAGTGAAATGAATGAAGTGAGACCAATATATATAATATATTTCAACATAGTTGAAAGAGATTTTCAATATTCTCACCACAAAATATATAGCATTGAAAAAATGGATATGTAACTGTCCTGATTTTTATTATGATTTCGTGTGTGTTTATGTTCATTGAAACCACACAAAATCCTCCCAGTAAAGTAATTCTAAGGTAGCTTTTTGATCAGTAACTTAATATATTTTAAGGAACTTATTCTAGGAGCCAGCAACCTGGGCCAGAGCAGACCCTAGACAGGGAACACCACAGGAACAGCTACAGGGAAGCAACTGCGGAGCAAGTGAGCCAGAGCCAGAGACCGCTGAGGGTCCAGACATGAATCTGGGACCTTCAAGGGAGTAAACCTAAACCAGGACCCCTGTGGTTCTGGACATGAGTCTAGGACTTCTGAGGAACTAGGTTTGAGCCAGTCCCCTGCTGATCTAGGCATAAATCTGGGAGCTCCAAGGGAGTAGGCTTGAGCCAGGACCTCTGTGGGTCCGGGTGTTGGTCTTGTATATCAAGGGGAATAGGAAGGAACAGAAACCTCTGTGGGTTCAGTCCAAGCGTGAGTCTGAGACCTCTGAGAGAGTAAGCCTAACCCAGATCCTCTGCGGGTCTGGGAGCATCCAAGCATAGGAATTCTTTTTTTTTTTTTTAATAAAAATTTCTGCCTCCTCCCCCCTCCCACTTCCCCCTCCCAATCTCCTCATCCCCCTTCCTCTCCCTCTCCAGTCCAAAGAGCAGTCAGGGTTCCCTGCCTTGTGGAAAGTCCGAGGTCCTCCCTCCTCCATCCAGGTCTAGGAAAGTGTGCATTCAAACAAACTAGGCTCCCATAAAGCCAGTACATGCAGTAGGACCAAAACCCAGTGCCATTGTCTTTGGCTTCTCAGCAGCCCTCATTGTCTGCCTTGTTCAGAGAGTCTGGTTTTATCCCATGCGTTTTTCAGTCCCAGTCCAGCTGGCCTTGGTGAGCTCCTGTTAGATTAGCTCCACTGTCTCAGTGGGTGGGTGCACCCCTCGCGGAAGGGTGGATATGGGAGCAAACAGAAAAGTTTTTATTCATGTCTTATAGATATGCCATGTGCCTTAGTCATTACACTGGAAAGGCAGTCGCTGTTCTCCTGATGGTAGCTAATTATCAACAGCCCTACTGATCACACCCCTCTTCCTCTCTTCCCAGGAGGGCAACTTTGATGCAACCAATCTACTTCTGTCTCTCTTCTTGCATTTATTTAGGGTTTCAGTGTCTTAAAATCAACCACCCCTGCACATGGGAAATTTTATGTTTTACAAAATGAATGACCACCCAGTGCTAGAATAGAAAATGAAGAAGACATTTAAATATGTATATTCTCCTTGAAGATAGGAAATATGTATAAACAATGTCTGTGACATTGTTTGCTTTTATTATATCATATTTGAATGCTCAACTGTTTAGTTATAGCTACTTACTTATAACAAAGATTAACATCAGTGTTTTAAATAATGTTATATCAAAATATCTTCTAAAGGCTGGAGTATTGGCATATTTTATATTTAAGTCTTTATAGATTAGTTAAGTTTCTCAAAAATCATTGGTATAAACAATATATATTTGTCTTATTAAATTTATTTTCTGAAAAAAATGACAAATATATCATGAGGTTTAATTAAATATTCAATCGACAAAAATCAACAATTAACAAATGTAATGTATTTAATATTTTCTTTTGCAGAAAATGTTGCTGATGCTCCATGAGATGGGTTAGTTTATCTGAGCCTTTCTAGCATTTTGGAGATGTAGGTTTCTAGATTCCACACATAAGAACCTTGGAAGAAATGCTTTGCAATCTATCTCTGCATTTTGGAGATTATCCTAGTTATTATCAACTAACCTTAAAGCATCCCTAGTTTTAGCATGGTCAACAATACCACACATCACTACATTTCATTCTTCTACTTGGTTGGTATTCCTGGCTTGGAAAATTTTCATTGCTTCATCAGCATTCCCGTCTGCTTCCTGCTTGTCCTGACCTTGCTGGGGAACACCATAATCCTTGCTACTGTCAAGCTAGAACCAAGCCTCCACCAGCCTATGTATTTCTTCCTTTGCATGCTGGCAGTGACTGATATGCTTCTTACGTGCTCCACAGCCCTGAAAATGCTTGCTATTTTCTGGTTTGATGAACACTGGATTGAGTTTGATGTCTGTCTAACACAAATGTATTTTATCCACACACTTTGCATTTTTGAGTCAGCCATCTTGGTGGCCATGGCTTTTGATCGCTTTGTGGCCATTTGCATCCCACTGCATTATTCGACCATCCTTACATCTTCTATGGTTATTAAACTGGGCTTAGTTGGGTTGAGCCGAGCTCTGTTCATGGGTTTGCCTTGTATTATTTTGATTAAGAGGCTGCCCTACTACACAAGCTATATCATCCACCATGCCTACTGTGAGCACATGGCTGTGGTGAAGTTGGCCAGTGCTAACACTCTCATTAACAGAGCATATGGAATTTCAGTGGCCCTTTCAGTGATAGCATTGGATCTATGGCTCATAGCTACATCCTATGTAAAAATTCTCCAGGCAGTGTTCCGTCTGTCTTCCCAGAATGCCCGCTCTAAAGCCCTGGGCACCTGTGCTGCCCATGTCTGCACCATTCTTGCATTCTATACACCTGCACTGTTTAGCTTCCTAACTCATCGCATTGGCAAGAATGTATCTCCAAGTGTCCACATCATCTTGTCAAGCCTATACCTTCTAGTGCCCCCCACAGTCAATCCCTTGGTGTATGGTATCAAGACAAAACAGATTCGGGACCGAGTGCTTAGCCTCTTCTCACATTTGAAAATAATTGAGTACTAATTTTTAAATAATATTTGTGAAGGAAGAATGCATCATGAAATAATGAGGCATTAAATTTTGCTACAATGATCTTATTAATATTATTTCTCTTTTATGTTATATTTCATAGTAGAGATTTATGGTGTGTGATATTTATCTATTAATCTTCTCATTTTAATTTCACATAAATCATTTCTAATTTATTTTTTTATTTAGTATCTTCACTTTATACAGTCCAGGTTCAGATTATGTACGTATTCCCCACCATTATATATTTTATTGTAAAATTCTCTAACTATAGATTTACGTATACTATTTATTTATTTAGTGATAAATTACAGAGCAAACATAGATGCAATGATTTCAGTTTTAGTTTCATTTATAAGAAACTGAGGGGCCTGGAGAGATGGCTCAGCAGTTAAGAGCACTGACTTATCCTCCAGAGGTCCTGAGTTCAATTCATAGCAACCACATGGTGGCTCACAACCATCTGTAACGAAATCTGGTGCCCTCGTCTAGAGTGCAAGTATGCATGTACAAAGAATATTGTATACATAATAAATCATAATAATATTAATAAAGAAACTGAATACCGTCACTGTAGTCCTTACTTCAGAATAATTCGCAGCAGCTGTGTCCACCTGTACAACAGCTGTACTACATCAGGACAGTGAATGAACAATTTCTATCCTTTAGTACATTCAAGCATCAGCTTTCTTTGTCTAGTGTCATCTCAACTTTTTAAAGCATTTTATCTTATTTTTGTCTTTGTGAAAAAAAAACCTGAAAATTGATCATGTCTCTTCTTTTTACCAGAGAAGTAAGTTTAGCTGGCAAATTTCTTCTTCAATATCTGCAGTCAGTAAATGCAGACAACATGAACTTAATTGAAACAGGAACATTTGAAGCAGGTATGTTGTGCTGTAAAAGAATTTTAAACATATACCCTCTGAGATATGGAACTTAAAGGAGGGGAATGAAATATCTGAGCATATGTGAAGAAAATATACCATTTAAGCTTCATATTCTTTTAAGTTTCAAAATATTTAATATATACCTACATTGCCAAGAAAAGTATTCAGACTAAGATACTATATGTCACCATATGAATGAGAGAAGTGAAAAGCCGCAGTACTGTAAAGGATGTGGTAGAAGCAGAGAGAGGCCACCAAAGGTACCCGCAGTTCCTGGGAGAGAAAACTGCGGTTTGAAAGTGTGATGAGTGTGCAAAAGCACCTCTCGTTTCTTTTAGAGACGTAAGAGATGATACTAAAACTCTATGTAATTCTCAATTAAATACAAGGGAAGTTACAAAAAGAAAAAGAATAAATAATGAATCAAAATTATTGTCTCAATAAATAAAGAAAAACTGTAAGTTTGGATAAAACATGAGAACAGAACATATATTGCTACAGAATTTAAATTTTTTTCCCTCTGGAAAATTGGTTATTGTTTTTCAGTGTGCATTTTAAATTATTAATATTCAAAAAGATGAACAGTACTTGTATCCCAACTAGAAAATTAGAGATTTTGTCTACTAATAATTGAAGCCATTTCAATGAGCTTCAAAAATTTTTTTTCTTTTGCCAAATGAGGTTTTCTGAAACTCAGCCATTGACATAATACAATAACAAAGGAGATAGTCTGTCTTCATCATAAATTATGATTAGATTAATTTTGAGTTAAATGTCATGTAATAAATTTGCTGAATCATTTTATTATATGATATATATTTATTGTATATACATTCATATGTACATGCAAAAACAAATAATAAAAATGAGCCCATGAGTGGGAAAGAGAGCAAGGATGGATGGATGTGAGGATTTTAAGGGCAAAAAGCAGAGGGGAAAATGATGTAATTATATTAGGACCTCAAAAAATAGATAACATATGTGTGCCATTTATTTTATTATATATAGTTATGTATATATATAAAATTACTTTATTTTCCTCCCTCCAACCACTTCATGTAACCTATATCTTCATTTCTTCCCTTCTTCTGGCTTCCTCCTGCATGTTGTCACGCACGCGCGCGCGCGCACACACACACACACACACACACACACACACACACACACACGTATTGGTATCCGTAAATATATAATTGACCTTGCTCAGTCTTTATACTGCATGATTTCAGGGTTGATGACTTCATAGTGACTGATGAATTGAGGGGCGGTTTCCTGGGCAAGCTGTTTTCTTCCATTCTCGGCATTCTTTACTTCCCTGTAGGCTTTTGTCTAGGCTTGGCTCCCATGAGATGTATTCCCTTCCATATTTGCACGTCTGCTTGTGTTGTCCCTGTTCAGATCTTGCTCAAGCAGCCATATTATTGGACTCCATGGGTACAGTTTCCATGAGATTTCTAGAAGGTGTTGTTGCACAGCCAATAGTCTGTTCTTCTGACTCTTTTTTTTTTAAATTAATTTTTTTCCTTTTACATACCAACACCAATTCCCTTACCCTCTACTCCTACCTAGCGTTCTCACCACCTGCATCCTCTCCACCATTTCTCAGAGGGGGTAAAGCCTCCCTAGGGGAATCAACAAAGTCTGGCATATGAACTAGAGGCAGGTCCAAGCACCATCCCCCCTGTACCAAGACTGAACAATGTATCCCACCATAGGGAATAGGCTTCAAAATGTCAGTTCATACACCTAGGATAAGTACTGGTCCCACTGCCAGGCCCCCAAACAGATCAAGCCACATACCTGTCACCCACATTCAGAGGGCCTCACTGAGTCCCATGCAGGTTCTCTAGCTGACAGTAGAGTCCCTGAGCTCTGGTTCACTCTCTCTGTGGTTTTCCCCATCATGATTTTGACTGCCCTTGCTCATATGATCCCTCCTCCCTCTCATTTGAACTCCAGGAGCTCAGTCTAGTGCTTGACTATGGATCACTGGAATTGCTTCCATCAGTTACTGGACATAGTTTCTATGATGAGAATTAGGATAGTCACTAATTTGACTATAAAGAAATTCAGACACTCTCTCCACTACTGCTAGGAATCTTAGCTGGGAATCATCCTTTGAATTCTGAGCCATTATGGGGTTAGGGAGAAACCTCTGGCTTTTAAAATCTTTCTTCCACAATATTTTATGAGCCTTAGGTATAGGAGTAGTGCAGAGGGTGGATCAACTGGGACTGGGAACCCACAATCATTTATTTCCTCCTTTGAGATTGGGTGTTACTTTCTGTATTGTTTCTATCTGTTGCAGAGAAGATTCTTTGTGACGAGAGCTACACTGATCTATGGTTAGAAGCATAAGCATTAGAATGAGGTTAGGAATTATGCTAGTTTAATACAGTGGTGGCTATAAGTTCTCATTTACAATCCATGACCTTAAAAAGCTCCAGATAATTGTCTGGCTTTCAGATACAAGACAGGACTTCCTTCTTGCAAATCAAAAACAAAAAATAAATAAAATAAAAATGCAACTGTTGATTGTTACCAAGAAAAGACTGCCACTATGCACTATGGCACTTTTAGAGTAATTGTAGCATGTTGGTCATTGTTGTAAGTCATATTATCATTTAATATTTTTTTCTTGCCTTATTGTTCTGGCTAAGAATTCAAACACTGTATTAAATGTTTTGGTGCCCACAGATTCCAGAGGAGGGCCTTAGATGCCCTGTAACTAGGAGTTACAGATAGTAGTAGACTTCACAATGTGGGAATTAAGTAGGATATTGTGTCCGTTGCATGAGTGGCAAACAGTCTTATCTGCTGACTTATCTCACTAGTCCCTTAACAGAATTATATTAGTTTAATGTTTTGAGAATTTCTTATATGAATAATATGAATCATTATATCCATCCAACTCCTTCTGTGTTTCCTCACTCTGTATGAACTTCATGACCTCCACTTTTTAAATTATTATGTACACATTTGAATACAACATTTTTAATGAAGACATACTGAATTGTGTCCAAATGTTGTTTTTCCATCTTTTAACATCTGTAAAAAAATGAAAACCCTTATGTTAACAGAATTAAAATTGTAAAGACAAATTGTTATTATATATAATATATATATATATATATATATATATATATATATATATATATATATTTCATAGTGGCTGGAATGTTCTCTGCATGCTGTCGGATGATAAAAGCAATCAACAGTTTCACCAAGCTGTGAGTCTTGTTATCTTTGTGAGCTCTGGCAAAACAAGCACACAGGTACAACAAACTCTGTGGAAGTAACCAAAAGCTTTGTGACTAGATTTAATGTCCACTTTCACAAGGCAGAACTCATCCCAGGTACCATTAACTGGAGCCAAAACTGGTAGTTAGGTAGGTCAGGATCCTAGGAGAGAACCTAATACTGTATTACTGCTTAATAAACGAAGTATTGAGCATTTCATTTTAAAGTTCTTATCTTTCTAATCATTGGTTGGTTCATCTCTTATCCCTCATTAGGGAAGCTTCTTTTTAGAGTATTTGTAAATTAATATAGAGACCTACAACTGACCAATGTACAGAGAGAAAAGACTGTAGAGGGAACATTGGTATCAAACTCTTCACTCAAGCTCAAGGATCATCATGGGAGAGGGTTTGGAAAGACTGTAAGAGCCAGAGGTAGTAATCATCAGTGTGGAACGTATTTGCTGAAATAACAAAGCTGCTGCGCACACAACCTCATTGCAGTTCAGACTGCATGCACAGTACCTGCACAGATTTAAGCCAGCCAAAAGATCAGCCTAGATCTGGGAAGAGCTTTTGACATCTTAACACAATCTGAGGAGCCAGTGGTGTTTTCTTCAGAGACTCAACCCAGGAGACTTACTCATGTTCCAGTTTGATAATTCTACCCCATGTACTCTCACAAATCCAAGTGGACTTCAGAGACGAGCACAAGAAGTTGGGGGCTAAAGTTAGAGGTGAGTAAAGTGGGGGTAGATTTGATCAAAGCAGATTGTTTTTGCGTAAAAATCTTAAACAAGACCAGTTTGTGCTGCCCAAACACTATGTGGGCTCTCTCTTGTAAAGTGAGAAATATCAAACAATACTGATTCCTTCTCTCTCTTAACAGCCACCACTTACAAATAGTTCCTCAGTTAGGGGTGGTACTAGTGCCCATCTCCTTCCTTGGCCTGGCTTGAGTCTTCACAGTTCTTGTGTACGCTCTCCCAAACACTATAAGTTCATATAGGCAGCTGCTTGTCTGAGTTCAGTTACCCTGTTTCATTGCAGCCATGAATCACATGAGTCTTGAGAGGCGGGGTACATCATAGATGTCCTCCTCAGGGGAACACATTCTCCAGCCTCTTACTGTCTGCACCTTAGTCAGTTGCGTGTCACAGTGTCAGCTATTGACTGTCATAGAAGCCTCTCTGATGATTGCTGAGAGATGCACTAATCTATGGGCAATTGGCTCAATGCCATGTCCATGTAGCAAAATAATAGTAATAGGTCCTTCCCTAGGGACTATGACCTGTCTAGACATAGGTTTTTGGCACAATAACAGTGCCAGCTATAGATTACATCTTGGGGGAAAGGATTTTAAAATCCAATCAGAATGTGCTTGTTTACTCCCATTATGTTTGTTCCAGTTGTACCAATGGGCATGTCTGCCAGACCAGTCATTTCTGTAGATTCAGCTTTCACTGTGGGGTAAGGCTGATGGTACTTTCTTTCTGTGGTGGTGTGCATGGCTCCTTTCAGCACTATAAAAGCTATCTAGCCAGTAGGGATGAGATAATCTTAAGCCTGCAGTGATGGCTCAGTAGTGAAGAGTGCTTGCTGCCCTTGTACAGTACCTGAGTTTGGTTCCCTGGACAAGTGTTGGTTGGCTCCCAGTGCCTGGAACTGAAACTCCAGGTGATTTGCCACTCTTCTCTGGCTGCTATTATAGCCACATGTGAAGTGCATTCTCACAGATACATGCACATAAATAAAGTACCTTCATGGAAACACTGTTCTCACTAATATTTCTCACAAGTTAAAACTGATTAATTTTTTGCACCCAACCTGAAACAAAGTACTTAGTAAGTACTTGCTGAGGTTGAAAATATTACACTATTTTTTTCTGCTTTTATTAGATCAAGTATGGGAATACTTTTCTGGATCTTGATTATGTACTGTTGTAGTAAATTCTTGATTTCAATAGGTAAACATACACCAAAAAATTTTAAACATAAATCCCACATTTTAAAATGTATCTCTGATTTCTTATTGTTCTCAGATTATAAAATAATAAAAAGCTCTCTTCCGCCAGTTCAGACCTTCATTTTCATCATCACATCTGGGGTGGTAGGCTCTGAGACAAAGGCACAGTGGTTACTTCACTCATTGGCCATTCATCATTATGATGCCATTCATGTTCCTCTGACTGATCCTGGATGGTCGAACTGGGGGAAGACAGCAGACACATAAGGGACCTCAACATCACAGGATCCAGCACTCAGTTCCCTTCAGAGCCCCACTGTGATGTGAACTCCAAGGCATGTTCACACTAAAATAAAAATAACGTTACCTGGGAGGGGACTGGGAGGAGGGGAGGGAGTGCGAATTTGGATTGGTAGTTTTTTTTATTGTTGTTGTTGTTTTTGTTTTGTTTTGTTTTGTTTTTTGAGACAGGGTTTCTCTGTGGTTTTGGAGCCTGTCCTGGAACTAGCTCTGTAGACCAGGCTGGTCTCGAACTCACAGAGATCTGCCTGCCTCTGCCTCCCGAGTGCTGGGATTAAAGGAGTGCGCCACCACCACCCGGCTGGATTGGTATTTTTTAAAGTAATAAAATAATAAAAAATAACCTTACAAACATTTTAACCCATGTTCTCAACTCCTTTATATTAATGATTCTCAGAATGATTTTTAGATGTAACTTCAAAAAAAAAGATCAAGTAAAGTTTTGTCTTTAAAATAAAGCTTTGTTTAAAATACAAAATAAAATAACAAAATGAATTTATTTAATTTGCACTTGTTTTCATGTATTTCTTATTGTGTGTCAATAAAATTTCTATACTAATTGCTAAAATGAACTAAATTGGCTATTGACTTCAGGGAGGTGAGTTAGTCTCCCTGAGACTAACTTCCTTATCAACTATTCAATGAAGAATGGTCAGCCTTGGATGCATATACACAAACAAGAAAATGAATTTAACTGGTTGTATATATATTTGTACATAAACACAATTTTGTTTGGCAAGTACCAAAAAAAAATGAAGGGTCAAAGAGGCTATCAGTTTAAGACTGTAAGGGAATGGCAGGGTTTTGAGGGATGAAACTGTGGCATGGTGAGGGGAGAGTGATATAATTGTACTTCAATGAAAGACATTAAAATTTAAAATAAAATAAAATAATGTATTTTATGAATAGGTCCTTTATCTAGGTGGTTTGTAGGGAGCTTTTTGGTGCCTGGAGGAGAATCCCCCAGCAGGGCAGGGCTCAAAGGAGGTTCAGGAATTGGTGCTTGCAAAGACATTTTTATCTGAGGGGGTTAAGGAAAAAAGTAACTCACACATCTCACACACTTGCTCAGTGAATTCTTTCAGACCACTTCTTTATTCTTCTTTTGTGTTCTCAATTCTCTATTTTCCTGGTGATTTCCTTCTCTCATTCTCGATGTTTAAGTTCTAACTCTATTCTTGATGCTTCCCTTCTAACTCTCTCATTCCTGATGTTTTTCTTCCAACCCATTTTAACTCTTTCTTTATTCTTTCCCTTGTAGCTTATATCCCAGCAAAAATCTTTCAGGCAATATAAAAATTACAATGTGGTTACATTCTGTTTTTCAAGTGAAAGATAACAATGAACATGAAAAAAGCAACATATTCTCTAAATCCCTTACATGAATAAACATTTATATATTACTGATGAAAAATAAATTATCTCAAGAAACCACATACATTCATACCCAAGCAAATTGTTACGGTTTTAATGATGAAGGCAAGCATGGCATTCTTCTCAGTCAGTTCTTTTACTGGCAGGTTGCATTTTGCAGTTGCAAAAAAAAAGGACCAGTTACTTTATTATTTATCTTGAAAGGTAATCTTAAACCTAATCTTTTATATATGAAGAAGAAGAATCAGCTCTATTTTAAAACTTTAAGATGCACACCCACTTGTAAGTAGTTTTTATATCAGGAGATTGAGGGCAGAAGTGAGTATAAAGAATTGATCTCACTTTTGGTCATCAACTGATTCTAGCAATAAAAGTGCATCATCAGTTAGCAGTAATTGGATTCTTTCGTTCTTGTTCCCCAACCTTAAAGAGTTCCTCACTCAGCTATGTGCCTTTTCTAAAACTTTAGATTTTCTTATTAGGTTTTTTTCAAACCTATTATCAAAACATCTGATCTAACCTGCAGTTATTATAAGGCTTTGTTTCAGCTAACGAAGAACACTGCAACCTGTGACTGGATCTTTCTGCATTAAGATTAAAGGAATTCAAGACAACCTGGCTCTTGGGACTCAACTGTTTTTCTTAATCACTAACTTGAGCTGTAATCTATGCAGTTCCTTAGGTGAAACTCATAGGTCCTAGCTGTGTATATATCTTTATTCATCAATGCTCTGTATAAACTTACTTTATTATTATCAATTAGACAGTACAGCTTAGGAAGGAATCATCTTCATAATAATCCACAGGTAAGAATGGCCAGTGGAACAGGATGTTTCCATGAGATAAACACTACATTACATGCAGTGAAGATTTCTCAGTACCCATTCACACCACACCAGATACTAGAGACAGATAGCAGCAGCAAACATGTAAAGGCACAGCAGCAACGAAAGACATTCTGGAGTCTGGTTTCGGGGACTTGCCTATCTGAGATTCACCTGTCTGGGAGTTTCCTCCTTCAATTTGCCACCTGTTACTCCTCTGACAGGGCCACTGGCAGGAACCTATTATATATGCTCATTAGCTTTTATTATTTGATTGTTTAAATTGCCTATCTGGTGAGCATTTATGAATTCATTCATTTCTGTTATTCCCGAGACTGGGATAATTAGTAATTTTTGAGTTCACAAAGGTATCATTTTATTATGTCTATGCAGAACTGACATAGAAAGATACATACAGTACAAAAACATTTAACTTTCTCTAGTACACTGATTTCCCGTGATTACTGTAATATGCTGATACAGTCTTCAAAGGTACTTATACTTCCTGTAAACTTTCTATTTATAACACAATAACTTTTGGAATAATATATTATGGTTTTACTTATTTTTAAAACATTTTGCGTATGCTTTTATTTAAACTTTCATACATTGTATTTTGGTTATAGATTCCCCTCTCCCATCTCTTCCAAGATCCTCCCGACCTTCTCACCCACACAACATTGTGTTCTTCCTCTTTTTAATTCTATTCAGTGTTTTTATTGAATGGTAAATGCTCCATGGCTACATCCAAACAGACTGTTTTTGGATTTTTATTTAAGCCTTATGGTTTGTCTTGGATTCCCTGGTCTTTGCTGTTCCATAGACTTGAATCATTCTGATCGGAAACAAAGCCCTACTACTCGAATCCTTATCTCTTTGGTCTTTATTCCATAAACAATGGGGTTCATGGTTGGGGGTATCAGTAGATACAGATTTGCCAGGAGGATGAGGGTGTGGCTAGGGACATGGTGTCCAAAGCGATGAGTAAAGAAAGAGAAAAAGGCCAGTGTGTAGAATAGCAAAATAACACAAATGTGAGCTCCGCAGGTGCCAAAGGCTTTTGTCCTGGCTTCCCTGGATGGCAGTTGTAGGACAGTTTTCAAGATTAGCCAGTAGGATAAGGAAATGAAGACAAAGTCCAGCCCCGTGGTGAGGAGAGCCGCCGAGAGCCCGTAAATGCTATTTAAGGTAATGCTGTTGCAGGCCAACTTGGCGATGCCCATGTTCTCACAGTACGTGTGGAGGATAATGGTGCCCCGGCAGAAGTCTAGGCGGAGAATAAGGAGAACCCCAGGAGTGACAACAGCCACACTCCGAGCTCCCAGGACCAGCCCAACCTTGAGAAGGAGAGGGCCTGTAAGCAGGGTTGTATAATGCAGTGGTGTGCAGATAGCCACATAGCGGTCAAAAGCCATGGCCAGTAAGACTGCAGATTCAGACAGGAACAGAGCGTGGACAAAAAACATTTGTGTGAGGCAGGCAGGGAGGGCGACTGCCAAGGGACCCTGCCAGAAAATGAGCAGCATTTGGGGCACTGTGACAGTACAGAGGAGAACATCGTTGAATGCCAACATGGCCAGGAAGAGATACATGGGTTCGTGGAGGCTGTGGTCCAAGACCACCACTGCCACGACCAAGACATTGCCTAACACAGCCAAGAGGTACATGAAGCTGAAGGGGATGGAGATCCAAATTTGGATATCTTCTAAGCCTGGCACACCAGTGAGAAAGAAGAAAGTGACTTGAGTATGTGTAGTGTTCAGTTCTATAAGAGAGAGATGTGGAAGAGTTTATTTAATATATGAAAAATAGATTATTTAGAATATATATACATAAATACACACAAGTATATATACTTGAAATGCTTTGAAGCTAGTGAAATTTTAGTTATTTTGGTTTAATGAGGAGAATGGAATAAAAACCATGAATGAGACCATCTTCATATGGAATGCTTTTCCGATAGTTCTTTGAAAACTGTGAGGAAGAGAAAGAGCTGACCTCCCTATTTTATCTGATTGATGGTGTTTGTTACCATCAATTAATTTATTTTGTGGGTTCTGAACTTCTGTTCTAAATGCCTAGATTTGCTAGATAATAGCCACAAGACCCATGGTTTTCTTCCTTTCTTCACCTAAGTAAAGATTGGAGAGAGCATTCCACTTGTTAAACCATCACCTGGTATAACATACACAGCAGTAGTTTGCAAATTATTTCAGATTCTAATTCTTTTTTAAAAAATAAATTATACTATCCCCCCTTTGTGCATGTATGTGTGTGTGCACATGCGCGTGTGTGTGTGTGTGTGTGTGTGTGTGTGTGTGTGTGTACCTGCGTGTTGGTAGGTGAGACATGCATGGTCTAGAGTGCATGCACAGGTGAGGAGACAACTTGCAAGCCCCATTAGACCCTGGGGACTGAAGCCGCATTCTTAGCCTCAGCCTTAAGTCATTTTATTTGCCAACCATCACACATGTCCAACAGGAAAATTTTCATTCCTATTGGAAGACTGTGAAATTTTCATTGTTGGCCTAATTTTTCTTATACCAAAAGGAGTAATTTGATTAACTAGTCTTTCATACAAATTGTTAAAGACAATAATTGAACAAACATGAAATTTAAAGAGCAGTGCAAAAGTTAAATTGTTCATACTTAAATTAATACTACTTCTGAAGGATCAGGACATAGAATCAGATAGAGATCCAGACCATTGTTGATTTTCATTCAGAGAAAGAAAATACAGAAAAATGACAAGGTTCGTTCAACACCTAATACCGGCAGGGTTTTCCAACTATGAGAAAACCTAAGTTGAGGATAATGGATAATTTTCTATTTGAAAAGTAACCTACCATAATTTCAGTACACACAGGCTCAATTTTCCATCCTGGAACCTCACACAAAGTCTACAGGAAATCTGTGTTAAAATACAGCCATCACTCTCCACATTAAATAAATAAAATTAGGATAGCTAGTGTTTAAAATATAATTAGGTCCATGGTTTTATCAAACACCTGAAATTGAAAATTTGCAGTCTCTAGAATTGTTTTATAGCAACCACAGTGAAAACATGAGACATTTAAATAGAAGGCAAGCCACATATCAGCCTAGGAATTGGTAGTATAATATAAATATTAAATGATAACCAGATACAATTATGAATATGAATGCTTTCATTTAATAAACCTTTTCCTAAACCTTAAAAAACTTTTTCATTCAATAAAATAGTAGGTATCAACTACTTTACTATCATTTCTTATCACAGTTTCATGTGGGCATAAACTTGGATACCTAATTATATACAAATCTTGTTTGCGATTCAGAGATGTTACTCTAAGAACCTATAACTTTAGCCATTGATATATTCTGATTTACCTTGTGGTTTCATAGCTTGTCTGAGTCAGTAAGAAAGGTAATGTTTTAACCCTTCTCTTAACAACTCTTATTGTGACATCCATAAAACTTCTGTGAAATAGCCATGTCCTTCTGATATGAGTACAGTGTATGGTATACATACACTTCTCTGTGTTTCTCACAGATATTTTTAGCATTAACCTAGGGAATAGCTTCTCCCTGGGTTGAAAGATCTTTTGAGAATTATTTTTATTGAGTAGCTATTTCCACAGCTGAGACCACAGCTGGAATTTGACTGACTTGGCTATGCCGTTCACACCAGTTAATTGATATTTTCCTTTCTTGAACTGCAATTGGTTATTTTTTAACCAATAATATATATATCTTTGAAATATATGTGTACACTCTTATAATTTCAATGCCCAATTCCCATATAATTCTATAAATATGCAGAAACTTTCTATTTTATGTCCCCTATGAAATGTGAACACTTCTTTCATCAAAACCAAACTCTTAGGGTATTCATAATTATTTCAATAAAATACAAAATGCCTCTTAGTTTGATTTTTATGTGTGTTGCCAGGGAAGATATACAATGTTGTATTTGGAGGACTTCCACTTTAATGTGATTTGAAAATTCACAGGGTATGCTGTTTCATATCTTTAATATCAGCACTGGGGGGCTGAGACAGGTGGATTTCTATGAGTTTGAGACAATCCTGTTCTACATAATGAGTTTCAGGCCATCCAGCACAACATAGTGAGATTCTGTCTCAGAAAAACAATAAACAAATAAATAAATAGTATTACATTATGCTGTATTGAACAGTTGTATGTTTGGTAAAAAGTTATAAAAATTAAAGAAAAGAAGTTTTCATATAGGAATGAGCTTCTGAAGGTGAGAAGCTACAGAGAATCTGTCAGTCAAAATTCACATTTGTCAATGGTCTGCATGTGATTCTCTTCTTTTAGTAACATGACCTCACTCCATGTCATGAGCCTTCTTTACATTTAAGACATTTAAACATTTTAAACTTTTGCTCATATGAGCATACCTCACTAACTCAATAATCTGTTACTTATGGAAATATGTATATACATAATTAAGGATTATACATTATTTGTTAATATGACTCATCTTATTGAGAAAAATGTTTCCATACATAGTTGTATAAGTTTAAATTCATTAATAAAATTAATCTTGGCACATAAAGCTAGCCACATAAAAATAATTTCTGTTCAATTTATATGATGGATGAAAATCTTTATTTTGGCACATAAAGCTTCTATGTAAAAAACACAGTTCATAACATACATTTTAATAATTTTTTTTCCCATTTGCAAAAGGTAATGTTTGTTTATTTGGTTGGTTGGTTTTTTTCAAGACAGGGTTTCTCTGTAGCTTTGGTACCTGTCCTGGAACTAGCTCTTGTAGACCAGGCTGGCCTCAAACTCACAGAGATCCTCCTGCCTCTGACTCTTTAGCGCTGGGATTAAAGGCGTACGTCACCACCGCCCAGCTGCAGAAGGTAATGTTTAATGAGTAGACTTAATCATCAAAGCTCTACAAATGGGTGGCTGCTATGCCTTTATCCCTAAAGTTGACATCAATATCACCTTTGCTGATTCCAGGGAGAGGGTCATAAAGATTTTGGGGCCAGAAGATGGATAAAAAATCTGCAAAACTCTGTTTTCTGAATATGCCATACTTTTAAAATCATGAACATACTGCACTGTGATTATCTACACAGACTTGCAAACACACACACATTCAAACAGATGCATGCAATACACGTGCATACACACACACATACAACATCAAGGTAGAAGAAGATGGAGGTACAAATGGAGTGGAAGAGGAATTAGGAGGGATTATTAGGGGGATGAATAGGAATACAATATAGAGAATACAATATGAAACTGAAAATATAAACAAAAACATTATCAAAAAAAGAAAGAAATTCTCCTTGCACAGCTTCTGCCTTGAATCCAAATAAATACCCTTCCCGTGCTTAGCGAGACACTGGCATACTACAGTTCAGTATGCCTTCAAAAGCTCTACATCCAACATCCAGATAGTACAATGTGATTTTTTCCTTGTAATTTTATTCTTAATATATATCTCCATGTATTTTGAAACAAATGTCATTAGCATATATGCATTATGCATGGGAAACAGTAGTATAATTATATTTACATTCAATTATGTAATACAATCTGACTACATTTACATGGCCAAAATCATCTCCTGCCTCCTCCAAGTACTTTTCTTCCCAAAGAGTTCTCTTTTCGATGTCTACATCATAGCGATGCAACTCTGTTTGTGCTGCAATATTTGCTTTGAGGTATACCACTAAAATTAGGTTTATATAAATCCTATTAATATTAAGATTATTTATTCACCTTGAAAGCTAACATTTTTTTTGCTTCTAATAATTAAACACTTTTCTGAAAAACACCAAAAGGTAAATGGAAAGTAGATCAATTAATCTTCCATAAAATAAAATATCTATCTACTTTTCTTAATATGTTGATTATTTTACATCTTCCCTCAATACTGTTAGTAAAGCTGCTTAAAAAATCAGTATATGACTTACATTTGTATGGCTAATAGCATTTTATGAATTTTTTTAATTTTAATTGATTTTATTGAGCTATACATTTTTTCTCTGCTCCCCTCCCTTCCTATCTCCTCCCCTTTTACCTTATTCCATGGTCCACATGCTCCCAATTTCCTCACGAGATCTTGTTTTTTTCTACTTCCCATGTTGACTAGATCCATGTATATCTCTTTTAGGGTACTCATTATTTTCTAGGTTCTTTGGGATTATGAATTGTAGGCTGGTTTTCTTTGTTTTATGTCTAAAAGCCACTTATGAGTGAGTACATATGATATTTGTCTTTTGGGAACTGGGTTACTTCACTCAAAATGATATTTTCTAGATCCATCCATTTGCCTGCAAATTTCAAGGTGTCATTAGTTTTTCTGCTGTGTAGAACTCAATTGAGTAAATGTACCACATCTTCCTAATCATTCTTGAAGGGGCATTTAGGATATTTCCAGGTTCTGGCTATGACAAACAATGCTGCTATGAACATAGTTGAGCACATGTTTTTGTGGCACGACTGAACATCCTTTGGATGTATACCCAAAAGTGGTATTATCGGGTCTTGAGGAAGGTTGTTTCCAAATTTTCTGATAAATGGCCATGCTGATATGCATAGGGGCTATACCAGTTTGCATTCCCACCAGCAATGCAGAAGTGTTCCCTTTACCCCACAACCTCTCCAGCATAAGTTTCATCAGTGTTTTAGATTTTGGCCATTCTTACAGGATTAAAATGGAATCTCAGAGTTGTTTTGATTTGCATTTCCCTGATGACTAAGGATGTTGAACATTTCCTTGAGTGTCTTTCGGCCATTTTAGATTCCTCTATTGAGAGTTCTCTGTTTAGGTCTGTACTCCATTTTTTTATTGGATTATGTGTTGTTTTGATGACCAATTTTTCGAGTTCTTTGTATATTTTGGAGATCAGACCTGTAGCTGATGTGGGGTTAGTGAAGATCTTTTCCCATTATGGAGGCTGTCGTTTTGTCTTATTGACCATGTGCTTTGCCTTACAGAAGCTTTTCAGTTTCAGGCGGTCCCATTTATTAATTGTTTCTCTCAGTGTCTGTGCTATTGGGGTCATATTTAGAAAGTGGTTCCCTGTGTCGATGCGTTCAAGTGTACTTCCCACTTTCTCTTCTATAAGGTTCATTGTGGCTTGGCTTTATGTTGAGGTCTTTGATCCACGTGGACCTGAGTTTTGTGCATGGTGATAGATATGGGTGTATTTTCATTCTTCTACATGTTAATATCCAGTTATCCATATCCACCTCTTGTTAAATATGCTTTCTTTTTTCCATTTGATATTTTTTGCTTCTTTGTCAAAAACATGTCTTTGAAGGTGTGTGGATTAATATCTGAGTCCTCGATTCAGTTCCATTGGTCCTCCTGTTTGTTTTTATGCCAATATCAGGCTGTCTTCAATACTGTAGCTCTGTAGTAGAATTTGAAGTCAGGGATTGTGATGCCTCCAGAAGTTCTTTTATTTTACAGAATTGTTTTGGCTATCCTGGGTTTTTGCTTTTCCATACGACATTGAGTAAAGTTCTTTCAAGGTTTGTAAAGAATTTTGTGGGTATCTTGATGGGGACTACATTGAAACTGTAGATTGATTTGGTAACATTGCTATGGTAGTTCGAACTACCCAAGATCATGGGAGATCTTTCCACTTTCTGGCGACTTCTTCAGTGTCTTTCTTCAAAGATTTCAAGTTCTTGTCATACAAGTCTTCCATTTACTTTGTTAGAGTTTCTATGAGATATTTTATGCTATTTACAACTATTGTGAATGGTGAGGTTTCTCTGATTTCATTCTTAGCCCTTTTATCATTTGTGAACAGAAGGGTTATTGATTTTTTTGAGTTAATCTTGTGTCTTGCTACATTACTGAAAGTGTTTTTGGGTTGTAAACTTTCTTGGTAGAATTTTTGGGGTTGCTTATGTAAACTACCATATCATTAGAAAATAGTGAGAGTTTGACTTCTTCTTTTCTGATTTGTATCCCCTTGAAGTATTTTTTTGTGTCTTATTGCTCAAAAGACCTCAAAAACTATATTGATTAGATATAAAAAGAGTGAACAACCTTGTCTTGTTCCTGATTTCAGTGGGATTGCAGTAAGTTTCTCTCCTTTTAGTTTGATGTTGGCTGTTGACTTGCTGTATATTACCTTTATTATGCTTAGTTATGTTTCTCTCTCCAAGATCTTTATTATGAAGGGATATTGTATTTTGTCAAAAGTTTTTCTGCATCTAATGAGATGATCATACGGTTTTTATTTTTCAGTTTGTTTATATGGTAGAGTACGTTGACAGATTTTAGTATGTTGAACCATCCTGCATCTCTGGGATGAAGCCAACTTGGTCATGGTGGATGATGGTTCTGATGTGTTCTTGGATTTGATTTGCCAGTATTTTTGTATCAATGTTCATGAGTGAGATTGGTCTGTAATTCTCTTTCATATCTTTCTGTGTTTGGGGATCAGGATAATTGTAACCTCATAAAAAGAGTTAGGTATTGGCAATGTTCCTTCTGTTTCTATTGTGTGGAATAATTTGAGGAGTATTGATGTTAGTTCTTCTTTGAAAATCCTGTAGAATTCTGAGCTGAAACCATCTTATCCTGGACTTTTATTAGTTGGGAGATGGTATAGGAGGTTCTTCTGTTTTGTGTTGCTTCCATTGGTTGAATAAAGAGACTGCCTTGGCCTTTTGATAGGGTGCCCCTAGGTGGGCGGAGTAGACAGAACAGAATGCTGGTAAGAAGGGAAGTGTGGTAGACTCCATGAATCTCCGGCCTGAGACAGAAATAGGTTAGTCTTGCCAGTAAGCCACAGTCACATGGTGATACACAGATTTAACAGAAATGGGTTAATCAAGATATGAGAGTTAGCCAATAAGAGTCTAGAGCTAATGGGCCAGGCTGTAATTTAATTAACACAATTTCTGTGTGAATACTTTGGGGGTTAAGCTAGCCAGGTGGCAAGACACAGCCCGCTGCTCCTCCTACAACATGGAGACTTTTGATGACTATTTCTATTTCTTTAGCAGTTATAGGTCTGTTTAATTTGCTTATCTGGTCTTGATTTAATTTTGGTAAAAAGATATTTATCCAGAAAGTTGTCCCATTTCCTTTAAGTTTTCCAATTTTGTGGAGGACAGGTTATTGAAATATGACCAGATGATTCTTTATATTTTCTCCATGTCTGTTGTTATGTCCCCATTTTCATTTCTGATTTTGTTAATTTGGATATTCTCTCTCTACCTTTTGGTTAGTTTGAATAAATTTTTGTCTATTTTGTTGATTTTCTCAAAGAATCAACTCTTTGTCTCATTGATTCTTTGTATTGTTTTGTTTGTTTCTATTTTGTTAATTTTAGCTCTCAATTTGATTATTTCCTGCCATCTAGTTCTTTCTGGTAAGTTTGCTTCTTTTTGTTGTAGAGTTTTAATTCACCAATGTGGGATTTTTCCAGCTTCTTTATGTAGGCATTTAGTGCTATGAACTTTTCTCTTAGCATTGCTTTCATTGTGTCCCATAAATTTGGGTATGTTGTGTGGTAATTTTCATTGAATTATAGGAAGTCTTTAATTTCTCCCTGTATTTCTTCCTTTACCAATTGATGATTCAGGTGAGCATTGTTTAATTTCCATGTGTTTGTGGGCTTTCTGGAATTAGTATTGTTGATGATTCTAGCTTTAAGCCATTGTGATCTGATAAGATACATGGGGTTATTCCAATTTTTTTTGTATTTGTTGAGGTTTGTTTTGTTACTGGGAATGTGGTCAATTTTTTGAGAAGGTTCCATGAGGTGTTAAGAAAAAGATATATTCTTTTACGGTTGGATGGAATATTCTATAGATGTGTGTTAAGTCCATTTGAGTCATAACATCTGTAAGTTCCCTTATTTCTCTGTTCATATTTTGTCTGACTGACATGTCCATTGGTGAGAGGGGAGTGTTGAAGTCTCCCACTATTAGTGTGTGAGGTCTAATGTATGATTTAAGCTTTATATAAGTATTTCTTTTACATAAGAGAGTACCCTTGTATTTGGGGCATAGATATTCAGTAGTGAGATTTTCCTCTTTGATTTTTTCTGTGGCCAATATGAAATATCCTTCTTTGTCTCTTTTGATTGATTTTAGTTTGAAGTCTATTTTGTTAGGTATTAGGATAGCTACACCTGCTTGTTTCTTAGGTCCATTTGATTGGAATATTTTTTCCCAACCTCTGATATAATATCTGTCTTTGAGGTTGAGGTGTGTTTCTTATAGGCAGAAGAAGGATGGATTCTGTTTTCATATCCAATCTGTTAGCCTGTGCCTTTTTATAGGTAAGTTGAGTCCGTTTATATTAAGGGATATCAATGACCAGTGATTGCTACCTCTTGTTAATTTAGTTTTCATTGTGGGTGATGTTAATTTGTGTGTGTTTCCCCTTCTTTGGGATTTGCTGCTATGAGACCATCAATTGTGTTTTTGTTGATGTAGTCAACTTCTTTATGTTGGAGTTTTCCTTCTAGTATTTTGTGTAGGGATGGGTTTGTGGCTAGGTATTTTAAATCTGGTTTGTCATGGAATCTTTTGTTTTGTTTTTCTATGGTGATTGCAAGTCATAGTCTTGGATGGCATCCATGGTCTCTTAATGTCTGCATAATACTTGACCATGACCTTCTGGCTTTCATTGTCTCCAATGAAGTCAGGTGTAATTCTGATAGGTTTGCCTTTATACATTACTTGGCCCTTTTCCTTTGAAGCTCTTAATATTCTTTCATTACTCTGTATGTTTAGTGTTTTGATTATTATGTGGCAAGGGAACTCTTTTTTGGATCCAGTCTATTTGGTGTTCTGTAAGCTTCTTATATCTTCATAGGCATGTCTTTCTTTAGGTTGGGAAAGTTTATTCTATGATTTTGTTAAGCATATTTTCTGTGCTTTTGAGTTTAACTTTTTTCCTTCTTCTATACCTATTATTGTTATGTTTGGCTTTTTCATGGTATGCCATATTTCCTGGATATTTTGGGTTAAGATTTTGTTAGATTTAATGTTTTCTTTGACTGGTGAGTCTATTTCCTCTATTGTATCTTCAGTGCTTGAGATTCTCTCTTCCATCTGTTATATTCTGCTGTTCATGCTTGCATTTGTGGTTTCTGTTCATTTACTCATGATTTCTGTTTCTATTATTCCCTCGGCCTTTGTTTTTATTGTCTCTATTTCAGGTTTCAAGTCTAAATAGTTTCTTTCATACGTTTGATTGTTTTTTTCTTGGTTTTATTTAAAGAGATTTGTTGATGCCTTTTATTTATTTTTTGTCTTTTTCTCCATTTCTTTGAGGGAATTTCTTAATTTCTCTTTAAGCGTTTCAAACATTCTCCTGAAGTAATTTTTTTAGGTCATTTTCTTGTGCTTCATCTATATTTTGTTGTTCAATTCTTTGTTGTTGTTGTAGGGTCTTTAGGTTTTACTGGAGTCATGTTGCTATTTATAGTATTGTGTTTGTTCTTGCCTTTTCTTCTCATCTTTTCCTCTAATAGGTGTGTTTGGGGCTGTTGGTGATTCTGCTGGTTAATCTTCTAAATGCCAGTGAATCCAAGACTCAGATGGTTGTTCCTTGTGGTACAGTTAATGCCACAATTCTAGTTACCCCTTTAGTCACTCTGTGTTTCTGGAGGTCACTCAGTGCTCCGAGGCTTTGCTCCAGTCCCTTGGAGTTTGCTCTCTCAGGCCTGCTCTTGCCTAGGTTGTCAGCTTTGACCTGTTTTTGTAAATGCTGGTCTGGATCTGCTCCTGCAAAGGTCCCTGGCTTGGTGTTGGTCCTGCAGAGGTCTCTGACTTCCATCAGAATTCCTAGGCTTGAAAACGGCTTGGTATTGGCATAAAAACAGAGAAGTCGACCAATGGAATCGAATAGAAGATCCGGATATTAACCCACAAACCTATGAACACTTGATTTTCGATAAAGGAGTTAAAAGTATACAATGGAAGAAAGAAAACATTTTCAGCAAATGGTGCTGGCATAACTGGATGTCAACCTGTAGAAGAATGAAAATAGATACATATCTATCACCATGTGCAAAGCTCAAGTCCAAATGGATTAAAGACCTCAATATTAATTGGAGCGCACTGAACCTGATAGAAGAGAAAGTGGGAAGCAGCCTGCAGCACATGGGCACAGGAGACTATTTCCTATGTATAACGCCAGCAGCACAGACATTAAGGGCAACATAGAATAAATCAGACCTCCTGAAACTGAGAAGCTTCTGTAAAGCAAAGGAAACTGTCATTAAGACAAAAAGGCAACCTACTGACTGGGAGAAGATCTTCAGCAACCCCACAACAGACAAAGGTCTGATCTCTAAAATATATAAAGAACTCAACAAACTAGCCTTTAAAATGCTAATTAACACACTTAAAAAGTGGGGCACTGAACTGAACAGAGAATTCTCAACAGAAGTTCAAAGGGCCAAAAGACACTTAAGGTCATCCTCAACCTTCTTAGCAATCAGGGAAATGCAAATCAAAACAACTTTGAGATACCATCTTACACCTGTCAGAATGGCTAACATCAAAAACACCAATGATAGCCTTTGCTAGAGAGGTTGTGGAGTAAGGGAAACACTCATCCATTGCTGGTGGGAATGCAAACTTGTGCAACCACTTTGGAAATCAGTGTGGTAGTTTCTCAAGAAATTCAGGATCAACCTACCCCAGGATCCAGCAATATCACTCTTGGGAATATACTTAAGAGATGCCCTATCATACTACAAAAGCATTTGTTCAACTACGTTCATAGCAGCATTATTTGTAATAACCAGAACCTGGAAACAACCTAGAGGTCCTTCAATGGAAGAATGGATAAAGAAAGTGTGGAATATATACATATTAGAGTACTACTCAGTAGTAAAAAAAACAATGACATCTTGAATTTTGCATGCAAATGGATGGAAATAGAAAAAAACTATCCTGAGTGAGATAACCCAGACCCAAAAGATGAACATGGTATGTACTCACTTATAAGTGGTTTCTAGCCATAAATAAAGGGCAGTGAGCCTATAATTCATAATCCTAGAGAAGCTAAATAAGAAGGTGAACCCAAAGAAAAACCATATAGTTATCCTCCTGGATATTGGAAGTAGATAAGATTGCCGGCAAAAATTAGGAACTTGGGGGTAGGGATGGGATGGGGGTAAGGGAAGACGGGGAGAGAAAAGTGAGAAGGAGAGGATGGGGAGAACTTGGGGGAATGGGATAATTGAGATGGAGGAAGGGTGGATAAGGGAGCGGAGAAGTATATATCTTAATTAATGGATCCATTTTAGGGTTGGCAAGAGACTTGACTCTAAATGGGTTCCTGGGTGTCCACAGAGATGTCCTCAGCTAGTTTCTTGGGCAGCTGAGGAGAGGGGGCTTTACATGGCCCGATCCTATAACCATACTGATGAATATCTTGCATATCACCATAGAACCTTCATCTAGCGAAGGATGGAGATAGAGACAGAGACCCACAATGGAGCAATGGACTGAGCTCCCATGATCCAAATGAGGAGCAATAGGAGGGAGAACATGAGCAAGGAAGTCAGGACCGTGAGGGGTGCACCTACCCACTGAGACGGTGGGGCTGATCTAATTGACCCTCACCAAGGCCAGCTGGACTGAAAAAGCATGGGATCAAACCGGACTCTCTGAACAAGGCAGACAATGAGGGCTGACTGAGAAGCCAAGGACAATGGCACTGGGTTTTGGTCCTACTGCATGTACTGGCTTTATGGGAGTCTAGTTTGTTTGAATGTGCACTTTCCTAGACCTGGATGGAGGAGGGAGAACCTTGGACTTTCCACAAGGCAGGGAACCCTGACTGCTCTTTGGACTGGAGAGGAAGGGGAAGGGGGATGAGGAGATTGGTAGGGGGAAGTGGGAGGGGGGGAGGAGGCAGAAATTTTTATTTTTTTCCGTTTATTTATTTATTAAAGATTTCTGTCTCTTCACGCCACCTCCTCCCATTTCCCTCCCCCTCCCCCAATAAAGTTCCCCTCCCTTGTCAGCCCATAGAACTATCAGGGTTCCCTGCCCAATGGGAAGTCCAAGGACTACCCACCTCCATCCAGGTCTAGTAAGGTGAGCATCCAAACTTCCTAGGCTTCCACAAAGCCAGTATGTACATTAGGATAAAAAACCCACTGCCATTGTTCTTGAGTTCTCAGTAGTCCTCATTGTCCGCTATGTTCAGTGAATCCGGTTTTATCCCAGGTTTTTTCAGACCCAAATTCTTTGTCCTTGACCAATGGTCTACAGAAGCTCATATAAAATATTATTATTCCTAATATCTTAAAAATCATTTCAAAACATTAACAAAGATGGTGAAAACCACACCCTATTTCCATCTACCCAAAATTCTTCAGTCTCACTAACTTCTCATCAGTTCAGAAATCCTGTAACTCATCACCTGTGATGTACAAATCGATGAGGGGAGCTGCCTTCAACCACTCATGACTCCCCACTGTGTGTAGAACTATTTAACTAGTTGAATAGGTTGACTGCTATCAATACTCATATATACAATGACAGAGAAGGTGTAAGGTCAAATGTATGGCCTCCTTGCTCAAAGAAGGGACAAGAAACGTCACAAACAAATCATTGGTCCAAGGAAATTTTGAAATGTTGCCAGGAAATCTCTGAACTCTCCGGCATCCCACCCAGCAGGAAGGACTCTGTCTCTGTCCCTGAACTCTCTCCTCTATTCTTGTCTTGCTTCTCCTTTCATAACTTTGATACTAGTTATATAGTAAGCATAGTTTGATAAGTTTGTAGAAACTTAATGATCCACAAGTATTTTCTTCACCTTCGTGCATTTCTTCTTATTTTAAACACTTTTATTTATCATGCTGATATCAAGTTTTCAGGAAATGAGTGAGGTTTGCATGTATTCAACAGGAAAACTTCATTTTTAAAAAATGCTTAATCATAGTTGTTCTGGATGTAACTTTCCCCCAACAATTCTTATGTTGGAAGTTTTGTTTTGTTGAGATGAGTAAATGGCACAGCCTTTTTATTCTAAGTTCCTCTGACTTGATTGCAAGATGCATTTATGATTTAAAACAGACTTATTATGTGTGATTTGTACTGTGAAAAATTCATGTTTATGACATGCTGGTAAAGAATTTATAAGCTAAATGCTCAGTTGTTCTATGTCAATCTCTAATTATTAGTCTTATTTTAACCATTAGCTATACTGATTGAATCTTTGAAAGATGGAGACAAAGAAATATAGGAGCCGGAGTGCTCAGAGACACCACAAAAAAAAAAAAACCTCACAGAATCAACTAGTCTGCCTGGGCAATTAGGAGCTCACAGAGACGGAATAAACAGCTATGGAGCCTGAATAGGACTGATTTTTAGTCTCTCTCCATATATGTTACAATTGTGTAGCTTGGCCCTCCTCTGGGACTCATAACAGTGTGAACAGGGGCTATCTCTGACTCTTTTATGGACTTTTAGGACCCTAGTCCTTATACTGTGTCACCTTGACCAGTCTTAATATATGAGGTGATGCTTAGTCTTACTGCAACTTGATATGCCATGTTTTATTGATACTCATGGGAAACCTGTCCTTTCCTACACAGAAACAGAGGAGGAGTGGATTGGGGTAATGCAGACAGGGATGTGGGGGGGGGGAGGACTGGGAGGAAAGGAAGGATGGGTATCTGCAGTCTGGATGTGAAACAAATAAATTTATGAAAAAAAGAAAGATTCTTCTTCCATACAATAAATTTGAATGACAACTTTCCTAATTTCCCTTCTCCCCTGAATCCATTCCCGTTCTGTCACCCATAAAAAATAGCAGATATCCAAGAGAAAACAAGCAAACACAACAACACAACGTACAGTAATATGGGGAAGCCCTTACACCAAGAAGGCAATCCAACAGGGAGAAAAGAGTCCAAGATATAAGTTCCCCTAAAATTAGAAGTCCTGCTGGCCTTGGTGAGCTCATTTGGATGCTCACCTTCCTAGACCTGGATGCAGGGGGAGGCCCTTAGCCTTCCCACAGGGGAGGGAACCCTGAGTGCTCTTTGGACTGGAGAGAGAAGGGGATTGGATTGGGACGTGGGGAGAGGGGGAAAGGGGAAGGAAAAGGGAGGTGGGGAGGAGAAGGAAAGTTTTTAAATAAAATAAAATAAAAAAATTAGGAGTCCCAAAAAAGCACAAAGCTAACAGTGACAAAGTATATGCAGAGGATTTAGTGCATAACCATGTAGGCCCCCTGTTTGCTACTTCAGTCTCTGTGAGTTCATATGAGTCCGGTTTGGTTGATTCAGTGGACCTTATTCTTCTGATATCCTCTATCCACTCTGTCCTTTACAAGGCTTGTTACCCTTTGACAAGGGAATCATTCCCTGAGCTCCAAGGATAAAGAACTAATGCATACCTCAAATTTAGGCACCCAGCATATCAGACTATGGGTCTCTGTATCCACTCTCATCTGTTGCTGGAGGAAGCTTCTCTGATGATGACTGGACATGGTACTGATCTATGAGTATAACAGAATATTATTGAGACCCATTCCATTGACTTTATTTATTTATTTGTTTTGTTTTATTAAGGCCAGTTGTGTTTGGTTGTTCCCTATATACCCTATGTCTCTGGGCTATCTTGTTTCTGGTTCTGAGCCATCCTAGCAGGATGAGGTATGTGCTCCTACTTCTGAAGTGGGCCTCAAGTTAAATCGTACATTGGTTGACTACTCCCCCAAGTTCTATTGCCTCAGAATATCTTTCTAGCAGAATAGATTGTAGCCCAAAGATTTTGTGCCTGGGTTTGTGCCCACATATCTATTTTAGCCACACACTACCTTCCTGCACCAAAGCAACTAGAACATGAGGAAAAGGTTTCATGCAGGCATCACCCGATTTCTATATGTTCAATGAGCTATGTGGATGTTACCCAGGGTAATGGGTCCCTATTGTCAATTTGAGGTGAAAAATATTCAGTCCTAACATCAGTGTCTTGTTTTTTGGGAATCTCCAAAGGGTCACATCAACCAATAATTCAACAGAATACAACCCAGTCCCAACAGTGGGAGCCTTGACAGGTTATAGGAGATGACTAGTTCAGACTCCATAACCCCATTACTTGGAGTCCTCACTAGAATAATCTTCAGAGATTCCAGAATATTTCCACAGCACTAGGATTCCATATGGCTACCAAATACATCCCAATTCCAGCCACCATCTCTTAACTTTCTCTCTCCCTCCATCTCACCTCCTTCCCACCTGATTCCTCCTGCATCCATCCCCACCCACCCCCAGTCCACCTGCAAATTCTATTATATTTCGTCTTTGCTGATATATAGATGCTTCTCAGCTAGAGCCTTTCTCTTTGCCTAAATTCCTTGATTCTAGGTAATTAAGTTTATATCTTCATTATCATTTACTTAATGGCTATTGTCTACTTTTAAGTTAATATGAACCACATATTCTACTTTGATCTTGGTTACCTCACTCAGGATATTTTTTTCTAGTTCCAGTCATTGGCTCGCAAATTTCACAATGTCATTTTTTTTAACATTTGTGTAATATTGCATTGCATAAATGTACCACATTTTGCTTATCCATTCTCCTTCCTTATGAGGGACATTTAGGTTTTTCCAAATTCTGGGTATTATGAGTAGTCACAGTAATCAAAATGAAGAAAGTATCCTTGTGGCAGGATGGTATGTCCTTTAAAGATGTACCCAAGAGAGGTAGAGCTGGGTAGGTAGATTGATTACAGGTTTTCTAAGGAACCACCATATTGAGTTTCACAGTAGCTGTAGACATTTGCACTCCTAACAGTAAAGAAAAGACTATTCCCCTTGCTTCTTCTCCTTGCCCACAGGAGCTGTCATTTGTGTGATTGATCATAGCCTTTCTGACAGGTCTAAGATGGAATCTCAAAGTAGTTTTGATTTGAATTTCCCTAATGGCTAAAGATGTTGAGAATTTCTTTGTCTGTTTCTCAGACATATAAGATTCCTCCACTGAGAATTCTGTTTAAATATGTATCCTATTTTTTTAAATTTAATTATTTGGTTTTAATATCTAGTTTCCTGAGTTCTTTATATATTTTGGTTATTAGACCTTTATCAGATCTGGAATTAGTAAAAATGTTTTCAATTCTGTAAGTTGCTGCTTTATCTAACTAATGCTGTCCTTTGCCTTTTATGAGTTTTTCAGCTTCCTGAAATGACATTTATTAAATTTTGACCTTAGTGCCTATACTATTGATGTTCTGTCCAGAAAATATTTTTGTTAGCCAAAGCATTCAAGACTTTTTCCCAAATCCTCTTCTGTCTGTTTCAGTGTGTCTGTTTTCTTTATTGAGATCTTTTATCCATTTTGATTTGATTTTTATATATGGTGATAAATATGCATCTATTTGGATTCTTCTGCATGCAGACATCTAGTTTGAACAGAACTATTTGTTGAACATGCTTATTCTTTTTCAGTGTGTATTTATGGCTTCTTTATTGAAGATCAGGTGTCTATGGGTATGTGGAATTATGTCTAGGCCCTAAATTTGAATCTATTGATCAGTATGTCTGTTTTTATGCCAATATCATGATGATTATTATTACTATAGCTCTGAAGTACAGTTTGGAATCAGAACTGATGATAACACTAGCAGTTCAATATTGTTTTAGTTATGCTGTGTTTTTTTGTTTCTTCTTATGAAATTAAAAATAGCCCTTTCAAGGTTTGTGAAGAATTGTATTGGAATTTTAAAGGGGATTGATTTGAATCTGTAGAATGCTTTTGGTAGGATGGCCATTTTCACTGTTAATACTACTGATTAAAGAACATGAGAGGTCTTTCCATTTTCAGATAACTTCTTCAATTTCTTTCTGCAGAGACCTAAAGTTTTTGTCATACAAGTATTTTACTTACTTGGTCAGAGTTACCACAGGATATTTTATAGTATTTGAGACTATTGTGAAAGGTTTTATTTCTCTGACTTCTTTCTCAGGTGGCTTGTCATTTGTATATCCTAAGGCTATATTTTTGTTTTTCAGTTTATCTTCTATTTAGCCACTTGCCTGAATGTGTTTATAGGAGTACCAGGTGTAAAAAAAATCACCTCAATTATAGGATCTGAGATCTTTCATATTTAAAAAGTGTTACTTGGAGCAGAAAAAAATCTCTTAGTGGTTAGGAAAGAGCATTTACTGTTTACACGAGATTTGAATTCAGTTCCAGGAGCTCCCACCGGGTAGCTCACAATTGCTCCAGGTCATCTTATGCCCCTGGCTTCCTAAGGGAAACCCTCATGTATAATTACCCGTATATAGATATGTCCATATGCCACTGAAAGTAAAAATAAACCGTAAAATAGAATAGAGTGATATCATATTTAGATAAGCCTTTCCTTCTTATTGACATCTTGGAGAACGATTTTAACAATTGCTTGGAAATAAGCATTTTTTTAAAAGTTATCTTAATTAAGGGAGCCATTTTAGGGTTGGTAAGAGATTGGACTCTAGAGGTGTCCCCAGGTGTCCATGGAGATATCCCCAGGTAGATCCTTGGAGAGCTGAGGATAGGGAGCCTGAAATGGCCCTATCTTTTAGCCGTACTGATGAATATCTTGCATATCACCATAGAACCTTCATCTGGCAATGGATGAAGCTAGAGACAGAGACCCACATCGGAGCACTGGACCGAGCTCCCAAGGTCCAAATGAGGAGCAGAAGGAGGGAGAACATGAGCAAGGAAGTCAGGACCACAAGGGGTGCGCCCACCCACTGAGACAGTGCGGCTGATCTAATGGGAGCTCACCAAAGCAAGCTGGACTGGGACTGATGGAGCATATGATCAAACCGAACTCTCTGAACGTGGCTGACATGGAGGGCTGACTGAGAAGCCAAGGACAATGGCACTGGATTTTGATTCTGTTCCATGTACTGGCTTTGTGGGAACCTAGCCTGTTTGGATGCTCACCTTCCTAGACCTGGATGAAGGAGGGAAGATCTTGGACTTCCACAGGGCAGGGAACCCTGACTGCTCTTTGGACTGGAAAGGAAGGGGGAAGAGGATGGGAGATGGGGAGTAGAGGAGGCGGAGGGAAATGGGAGGAGGTAGAAATTTTATTTTTAAGTAAAAATAAAAAAAAAATAAAAATGGAAAACTTGTCACAGAACTTATGACAAAAAAAGACAATACATTAATGACATCTAATAAAAGTGGATATGGAAAAACAAAAAACCCAGGATAGCCAAAACAATCCTATACAATAAAGGATCTTCTGGAGGCATTACCATCCCTGACTTCAAACTCTATTACAGAGCTACAGTAATGAAAACAGGGTGGTACTGGCATAAAAACAGAGAAGTCGACCAATGGAATCGTATAGAAGACCCGGACTTTATCCCACAAACCTATGAACACCTCATTTTCGATAAAGGAGCTAAAAGTTTACATTGGAAGAAAGAAAGCATCTTCAACAAATGGTGCTGGCACAACTGGATGTCAACCTGTAGAAGAATGAAAATAGACCCATATCTATCACCGTGCACAAAACTCAAGTCCAAATGGATTAAAGACCTCAATATCAGCCCGAAAACACTGAACCTGATAGAAGAGAAAGTGGGCAATACCCTACAACAGATGGGCACAGGCGATCGCTTCTTAGGTATAACCCCAGAAGCACAGACATTAAGGGCAACATTGAATAAATGGGACCTACTAAAACTGAGAAGCTTCTGTAAAGCAAAGGACACTGTCACTAAGACACAAAGGCAACCTACTGACTGGGAGAAGATCTTCACCAACCCCGCAACAGACAAAGGTCTGATCTCCAAAATATATAGAGAACTCAAGAAACTAGACTTTAAAATGCTAATTAACCCAATTAAAAAATGGGGCGCTGAACTGAACAGAGAATTCTCAACAGAAGAAATTCAAATGACCAAAAGACACTTAAGGTCATGCTCAACCTCCTTAGCGATCAGGGAAATGCAAATCAAAACAACTTTGAGATATCATCTTACACCTGTAAGATTGGCTAAAGTCAAAAACACCAAGGATAGCCTTTGCTGGAGAGGCTGTGGAGGAAGGGGTACCCTCATCCATTGCTGGTGGGAATGCAATCTTGTGCAACCACTGTGGAAGTCAGTGTTTCGGTTTCTCCGGAAATTCGGGATCAACCTACCCCTGGACCCAGCAATACCACTCTTGGGAATTTACCCAAGAGATGCTCTATCACATGTCAAAAGCATTTGTTCAACTATGTTCATAGCAGTATTATTTGTAATAGCCAGAACCTGGAAACAACCTAGATGCCCTTCAATGGAAGAATGGATGAAGAAAGTATGGAATATATACACACTAGAGTACTACGCTGCGGTAAAAAACAATGACTTCTCGAATTTTGCATGCAAATGGATGGAAATAGAAAACAGTATCCTGAGTGAGGTATCCCAGGCCCAAAAAGACGAACATGGGATGTACTCACTCATAATTGGTTTCTAGCCATAAATAGGGTTCACGGAGTCTACAATAGGCGAATCTAAAGAAGCTAAGTATGAAGGTGAACCCAAGGAAAAACATATAGTTATCCTCTTGGATAAGGGAAGTAGACAAAATTGCCGGGGGGAAAAGTGGGATCTTGGGGGTGGGGTGGGATGGGGGTTAGGGGAGATGGGGAGAGAAAAGGTAGAAGGGAAGGAGGGTGGACTTGGGGAAACAGGAGGATCGGGATAAAGGAAGGTTGGATAGGGGAGCACGGAACCACAATTCTTAGTTAAGGGACCCACTTTAGGGTGGGCAGGAGACTTGACCCTAGAGGGGCTCCCAGGTGCCCAAGCTGAGGTCCCCAGTTAGTTCCCTGGGCAGCTGAGGATAGGGAACCTGAAATGACCCTACCCTAGAGCAATACTGACGAATATATTGCATACCATCCTAGAACTTGCATCTGGCGATGGATGGAGATAGAGACAGAGACCCACACTGGAGCACTGGACTGAGCTCCCAAGGTCCCAATGAGGAGCAGAAGGAGTGAGAACATGAGCAAAGATGTCGGGACCACGAGGAGTGCACCCACCCACTGAGACAGTGGAGATGATCTACTGCGAGCTCACCAAGGCCAGCTGGACTGTTACCAGAAAAAGCATGGGATAAAACTGGACTCTCGGAACATGGCGAACAATGAGGGCTGATGAGACGCCAAGGACAATGGCACGCGGTTTTGATCCTATGCAATGTGCTGGCTTGTTGGGAGCCTAGCCAGTCTGGATGTTCACCTTCCTAGATATGGATGGAGGGGGGAGGACCTAGGACGTACCACAGGGCAGGGAACCCTGACAGCTCTTTGGACTGTAAAGGGAGGGGGAGAGGAGTGGGGGGAAGGGGAGAGGGGTGGGAGGAGGGGGAGAAGAGTGGGAGGAGGGGGAGAAGAGTGGGAGGAGGGGGAGGGAAATGGGAGGCTGGTGGGAGGAGGTGGAAATTTGTTTTTTTTTTCTCTTTTCTTTATCCTCCTTTTATCAATAAAAAAATTAAAAAAAAAAAGTGGAAAGTGCAAACTTTATAATCCTATTAATTTTTCTACTTAATGATTTATACACACATATTTAAAAACCCATGAAGCACGAGAATATTGAATATATAAATGTATATGTAAACAAAATATTATATTAGTTACATGCTTGCATCTATATAGCATATTGATGTATTCATGTGTATCATTTGGCGAAATTACGAAATGTGTATGTACAAGATGATTCAAACATGTTGCTATGCTAGCAAAAGGTGTTTGCTCCATAGTTTATTTTTCTTTGCCGATAGGACTAACCTAGGACCTCAACCTTACTAATCAAGGTGTCTACATTTGAGTCATAGTCCCATCTTCAATAAATAATATACATTTTATTGTATCTTTTATTAATTTCTCAAATGGCTTCTGTATGATAATATAACCTATCTATGTATTACCAAGAGTGTATTGAATACTTTGCCCAGAAATTCCATGTAAGTTCTATCTGCTTTCAACTTTTAAGGATATAGGCCATTGATGTATCAAAGAGTTGATGAAAGTATAATATCTGCTTTTGTTTTTAGTTAAACATAGTCAACAAGTACTGGTAAAGTTTTTGCCAAAAGTAAGATTGTTTATATAAGGTAAATGAGGAATGAATATTTAATATCTCATTTATAGTCAAGAATTTTAGTAGGATATACAGAAAATAGATAACTAAATTCAAAAGTAATAGTTTAGCAGAAATACAGTCAAGGTCAAGGGAGTGCAATATTTTAATATACAAAGAAGGCTAAATTAAGAAAACAAAGGTCAAAATCTTAAAAAATAGCTATAGAAAAGTTGTGTATAGTTTAGTCTGAATTAATTATAAGACAAAGAATACACTAAGATGAGACAGGAGGTTTCGGGAATGATCTCAAACAGACAGGAGCAAGGCACACGCATATGATCTCCATAAAGATGACAAAATGGAGAACAATACCATGTGAGTTTCAAGCGGCAGCCCTTGTCTAGAAACTCCAGAGTATTCATGAAGATAATAAAAATTATTCAAGAGGTATAGACAAAATATAAAGTAAAGACAAAGTAAAGCAGAGGCAAGATATATTTGTAACATTCAAAATATTGAGACCTGTCAGATATAGAGGTTTAGAAAGCAACTTTTATATCACTGTTTGTTTACTTTGAAAAATTAAGAAGCAGATCAAAAAGAGAATAAAAATAACTTTAAATCTTAGAAGAAAAAAATTAAAGACACCAGAAAATGGGAAGATCTTCCGTGGTATTGAGTAGGTTGAAGTAATATAGTAAAAATGACAGTCTTACCAAAATCTCCTGATTCAATGGGATACCCATTAAAATCCCATCAAAATTCTTCACAGACATCAAAAGAACGGGGCTCGCAGGTGTCCAGGGAGATGTCCCCAGCTAGTACCTTGAGCAACTGAGGAGAGGGAACCTGAAATGACCCTATCCTATAGCCATACTGATGAATTTCTTGCATATCACCATAGAACCTTCATCTGGTGATGGATGGAGATAGAGACAGAGACCCACACTGGAGCACTGGACTGAGCTCCCAAGGTCCCAATGAGGAGCAGAAGGAGGGAGAACATGAGCAAGGAAGTCAGGACCACGAGGGGTGCACCCACCCACTGAGACAGTGGAGCTGATCTACTGGGAGCTCACCAAGGCTAGAGGGACTGGGACTGAATAAGCATGAGATGAAACAGGACTTTCTGAATGTGGCGGACAATGAAGGCTGATGAGAAGCCAATGACAATGGCACTAGGTTTCGATCCTAATACACGAACTGGCTTTGTGGGAGCCTAGCCTGTTTGGATGCTCACCTTCCTGCTCCTGGATAGAACTGGGAGGACCTTGGACTTCCTGCAGGGCAGGGAATCTGGACTGCTCTTCATTCTCGAGAGGGAGGGGGAATGGAGTGGGGGGGGGAGGGGGAGGGGAGTGGAGGGAAGGGGCGAGGTGTGGGAGGAGGGGGAGGGATATGGGAAACGGGGAGGAGGCAGAAATTTTTTTTCAACAACTAAAAAAATTTAACAAAAAATAAATAAAATAAATAAAAAAATAAAAAAACAACACTCAGCTTCATATGGAAAACAAAAATCCCAGGATAGCCAAAACACCTTTGTTCAATAAAGGAACTTCTGGAGGCATCAATATCTCTGACTTCAAACTCTACTATAGAGCTACAGTAATGAAAATAGTCTGGTATTAGTATAAAAAAAAACAGGAGGACCAATGAAATCTAATCAAAGACCCAGATATCAATCTACTTATCTACAAATACCTGATTTTTGACAAAGAAGCTAAATATACAAGATGGGATAAAAAGCATCTTTAACAATGATGCTGGCATAATTAGATATCAATATGTAGGTTCCATATGCATTGCCAATAAAAATCTCAAGTCCAAATGGATCAAAGACTTCAACATAAAACTAATTACACTTAACCTCATAGAAGAGAAAATGAGAAGTACACTTGAATGCAATTAGCACAGTATACCACTTCTTAAATAAAATCCCAGTAGCAAAGACACTGGTAGCAACAATTAATAAATTGAACTTTCTGAAATTGAGAAACTTTCGTAAAGCACAGGACATGGTCAACAAGACAAAATTGCAGCCTATAGAATAGGAAAAGATCTTCATAAACTCCACATTGGACAGAGGACCAATAGCCAAAATATACAAAAACCCAAGAAACTTGACAACAAAAGAACAAATAATCCAATAAAATAATGGGGGTACAGACCAAAAGAGCAAATTCTCAACAAACGAGTCTCAAAGAGCTTAAAGACATTAGAGGAAATGTTCAACATCCTTAGCCATTAGAGAAATGCAAATCAAAACAACTCCAAGATTCCATCTTACATTTGTCAGGATGGCCAATGCCCAAAAGACTGATGGCAACTTATGCTGGAGAGAATGTGGAGTAAGAGGAACACTCATCCAGTGCTGATGGGTGTGCAAACTTGTATAGCTGCTTTGGGATAAGTATAGCGATTTCTCAGAAAATTAAGAAACAATCTAGCAATACCACTTTTGGCATATACCCAAAGTATGCTCAATCATAACACAAGGGCATGTACTCAACTATGTTCATAGCAGCATAGTCAGAACCTGGAAACAACCTAGATGTCCCTCAACTGAAGAATGGATAAAGAAAACGTGGTATATTTACACAATGGAGTACTACTAAGCAATAAAAAAATGACATCTTGAAATTTGTAACCAAATGGATGGATCTAGAAAACATTATATTGAGTGAGGTAACCGAGACCCAGAAAGAAAAATATAATATGTACTCACTCATAAGTGATGTTTAGATGTAAACAAATAAAAAAAAGCCTTCCTTCAACAACCCCAGAGAACCTAGATAACAAAGAGGACTGTAGGAGAGACATACATGTATCTACATAGGAAGAAGAAAAAGAGAAGATCTCCTGAGTAAATTGGGATTGTGAGGGTCATGGGATAGGGAAGAAGGGGAGAGGGGAAGAAGGGAGAGGGGTAATCAGACAAAGATGTATATCCCAATAAAAACATTATAAAAGTGGGAACTAAAGAAAACAAGAAAATAATTGCATAGGAACTTTTTTCCATCATTTATTACAACTGCAATGAAATTTATAATTATTTTAAAATAAGAAAATTGATAAAGGAAATGTGTACATATATTTATTAAGTATTTTTATCAATATTGCAGATGAGTTTGTTTTAATTTGTCTGTGTCACCTTTTAATAAACTCATTGGTAATCAAAAACAGAGAGAGAATGTAAGAATAGGAACTCGTGTGTACTACCTCCTCTCAGAGAGATAATTCCTTCGGGATTAAATCAATATAGGTCCTGTGATTGCTGCCACAGTACTTTGAGTTCTTATGTACATTTGTCCTGTTTTTACTTTTTATTTTGGAAGGGAAGTATTTCCTTGTGAACAATATTTCTTCTTCTTCTTCTCCTTCTCCTTCTCCTCCTCCTCCTCCTCCTCCTCCTCCTCCTCCTTCTTCTTCTTCTTCTTCCTCTTCTTCTCCTCCTCCTCCTCTTCCTCCTCCTCCTCCTGCTCCTCCTCCTGCTGCTCCTGCTCCTCCTGCTCCTCCTTCTCCTCCCTTTTCTGCTTGTGAGCCTTTAGGAAAGAAGTATTATAAAAACATCTCATGTAGGATGGGTGGTCCACAAACTCTCAGTCTTTGCACATTGTTCAAATGTTGGTACTTGTATTAATTCCCATCTCCTACAAGAGGAAGTTTCTCAAGTGATAGCTTAGTGAGGGCCTGACCTATAGGTATAGAAGAATATCATTAGGAGTCATTTTATTGTTGTAATGTTCCTTTAACAAAAGAAGAATTTTGAGTTTTGGCCCTAGGCCAATGGTCTATCCAATCTCAGGTTTTTAGCCATCTTTAGTGGTGGTGTCAGGCAGAAGTTCTATCTCATTGAATGAGCCTTAAGTCAAATCAGAGGTTAGCTACTTACACCGATAAAGGTTGTGCTACTGTGCACCAGCATTTCTTGTACACAGGACTCCATGGTAGTTACAAACATTTGTAACTGGCTGGATGAATATCATTTTCATTTGGTTGTATACAGAGTACCTTCTAGAAGGATGACTCAGTGAGCAAATGTGAATTCTCTAGTTGTGAACCAGCTCAACATCTCCATGATGAAAGAGATATGTAAACGTCACCTTTAAGAAATGACCGTACTGTAAGTTTATGAAGAGCAACCAAAACTTAGATAATAGCCTAAGTAGAATGTTGTGGCTTTCCATGAGACCACTTTTTCAAAAATGAATGAATGAATGAATGAATGAATGAATGAATGAATAAATAAAACAACTTGATATAACCTATTCCTGTCACTAGAGGTTTCAATTGGTTTCATAGAATTTATGTTTAGTTTTGAATGTTTTTATAATCTAGATATAAACCCTCTGTAGATTGTTCACATAAGTAACATTTGAAAATTTTTGTTTGTTTTTTTTCTAATTTTCATGAGATACTGTTCAGAAAAACCTTTTCTGTATCTGTAACTTTAAGCATACTCCTTTCTTTCTCCAATATCAGGATTCTTTTGGCTAGCCTAGATATTTTGATTTTCCATATTTAACTTCAGTCTATTTATTTAATTTCTGTGAAGAATTATAGTGGGATTTTGATAAAGTTTGAATTGAATCTGTAAACTATTTTTGGTAGAATGACCATTTTTACAGTATTGTTCCAAACACTATTTGTGCATGAGAGAGCTACTCTAGTATGTTCTTCAGTTGCCTTATGCAATGTATTAAAGCTTTTGTTGTGTAAGCTTTATTATTGCTTTGGTTAGATTTATTATGAGATATTTCTAGGATGATGTGAATGTAATTGTTTTTCTTATTTTTCTTGGTATATTTTTCCCATTGTGTTTAGAATAGCTATATATTTTTGTTCTACTTTATAATAATGCTATTTTGCTAAATATGTTTATCAAATGCATGAATTTTGTGATGGTCTAAGTGTAATTTACATATAGAATTACATAATCAAGAAATATGATACTTTTGGTATGTTAGGAAAAGAAGGGACACAACTGAACATTAAAAAGTAGGTCTTGGTATGTTAGGAAAAGAAGGGACACAACTGAACATTAAAAAGTAGTCAGGACCACGAGGACTGACTCCCAAGGTCCAGTTGAAAAGGGGAAGGAGGGAGAATATGAGCAAGGTAGTCAGGACAACAAAGGGTTGGTCCACCCTCTAAGACAGTGTACCTGAGCTTATGGGAGCTCACCAATTCCAGCTAGACTGGGACTGAAGGAGCATGGAATGAAACTGGATCCTCTGAATGTGGCTGACAATTGGGACAGACTGAGAAGCAATGGTAATGGCACTGGGATTTGTCTCTCCTGCATGTACTGGCTTTTTGGGATCCCATTCTATTTGGACACATATCTTCCCAAGCCTAGAAGGAGGGGGGGAGGGCCTTGGACTTCCCACAGGGCAGGGTACCTTGCCCTCTCCCAGGACTGGAGGGGGAGAGTAGGAGGGTGTGTGTGGGAGCAGAAGGGAAGTGGGAGAAAGGGAGGAAATGGAAATTATGATTGTTATTATTTATAAAGTAATACAAAACAATAAGCACAATCAAGCCATATGAATGAAAGAAATAGAACTGCCAAAATAAAAATAAAATAGAATAGCAAGCCTGATATTATGAAGCTATATTAATAGCAAACAGAAACTTTTGGAATGGATTGCTTTTGAAGTGATGGCCAGCATTGTAGTTATATTTCCATTACTGTGACAAAAATACTCATTCATTTTGTATCTGTACATTTTTCTCAGATGATGAACTCTAATGTCACTTGTCATTTACTGTCTTGAGATGGAACTTTTTGGTGATTCAGTCTTACTTTTTGACAAGGATCCCATGGTACAGCAATGATACTCACTTCAAGGTGTCCGAGAAGCCAAGAGGGTGATGACCCAGTGATCCATTATAGAAGCACTCAACTGCCTAACAACCTACCAGCATGGCGCATCTCTTAGAAGATCAAATGACCTCATGCTCTCAGTTTTGTCGGGCGATCTTGTCTGCTTCAAAATTTCAGGTGGGTCTATATATGTTTTTCTTAGGGTTTGCCTTATTACTTCACTTCTCTACGATCATGAACAAGGCTCAGTATTCTTTGTTTATAGCTAGTATCCACCTATGAGGGTGAAAGTAATGAAAATACTAGGAAAGAAGTCAAAACCATAATGGGTTCACTCACTGAAACAGTTGTCTGCGACATTAATCCACCAACTTTGGAGGTTAAATCAGATGGATCATAAGTTCCAGGCCGCCCTCAGACAGAAAGCAAAACTGAAACAAGCCTCGGTTTCATAATAAACTGGCTCAAAAAAAATTGAAAAATAAAAATTAACAAAATGTAAGACAAATAAACAAAGAACAAGAAATGATAACTTCTTGATTGCGGAACTTCTATTTTGAAATTTCAAAAAAATATTTAGCCTTGGTAAGATGGTTCAATGGAGAAGGCATTAATCACAAATCTTGATGACTTGAGCTCAGAGCAAGTACCCACACAGTGAAGGAGAGAATCAACTTATGCAAACTGTCCTTTGATCTCTATATATACATATATGTGTGTGTATATATATATATGTGTGTGTGTGTATGGTATGTATGTATACAAACTATCATACTCTATCTATATCATCTATCTATCTATCTATCTATCTATCTATATCTATCTATCATCTATCTATCTATATCATCTATATATCTATAATTTATCTACAAACACACATATACATAGTTTAAAAGACTCCAGCCAGCAGGAAATAAATTTCAGGATATGATGCCCACATTCCCAAAAGTGGGATGAATGATTTTGTTCATTCAGTGATTTGTGGATATTTGTCATTCTTTGTTTGTTTGTTTTAAGTTGTTATTAGTTATGGACAGGAAGAAAGATAAACAAAAGAGATTAGATTAAGAGTTCTTGTGAAAATAAAAAAAAACAGGGGATATAGCTATGATAGTATATAAGGATATATTATTGAATCTACTCTGAATATAAATAAGGGGAATATAGAAATAGGATTAATAGGTAGATTATTGTATCTACTTTTAAAACAAAAAAGCAACTACTAGGCTTGAAATAGTTGCATTAACTTGTATTTTTGTATATTGATGCAAAGTTGATATTATTTTTGTTATAACTAACTGTATATGCATTTCTAATCATATACAAGGCATGGTACATATGCAAGACATTTAATAATGTAATGCAAATTTCTAGCCTTTGCAAGTTATTATTACTAATTACTTAGTTATGATAATAAGGAAATGTAGGTTAGCAATTAGTCACCTGTTACAATCGAACTTGTAATCCTCTATGGTATCTTTTCAAGGTCAAACAGATGGATTTTAGATAGATATGTTGTCAACAAGTACTTCAGAGATCTACAGAATATGACAATGAATATGTTTTATTAACATATGTTATTTTCTTTTTGACAGTGAGACACATCTGCTCCTGGAAGTTCTAATCTTTTTTATGGAAGATGATAGGAATCAAAAATATTCCACTTTCTTTGTGACAAAGGTTAACCACTGGATTAGACAGTGTCTTGCCTCAACAGCTGAAAGTATGCTGTACAAATTGAACACACAGGACACAAAAGAAAGTACCGCTGAACTCTGCCAAGACAAGGTAGGACAGCTCTTAGAATATTCTGCTTCACAGGAAAAAGTCTATTAGATATGCTAGGCCTATAGGGCTAGATGTGTGCAACAACACTGAAGAAGAATCTTTGGTGACTGTCCAGGCAGCCAGATGTTTCTGTCATTTCTCACGTTTTTTGGAAATTGCCTGTTTGCACTTTCTGCTTATTCATGTAATATTATTTCCTTCTGGATCTCTGATGGAGTTGAAAACTTTATAGTTATAGTTTTCTTTGTTACCAGATTCAGAAAAAAAATGTAAAGTGCATATAATGTTGAGAGAAATAAAAGGATAGTTTTTGTAATGTAAGTTAGATTAGAAGGTGAATTAGGGACAACTTTTGGACTCACCAAGGTAGGACAGATATGGAGTACTTTCTCTGAATTTGTCATTGTTAAGTGACTAGACATTGTTGATGTCAGGGCTGTGTTTGTGAACAGATGTCATTTAAATTTGACTTTGTTATAAAATATCTTACTCTCTCCATCTATGGTGATTGAAAGTTTTGCCGGTGTAGTTGGGGTGGCATCAGCGGTTTTTTTTTTTTTTTGAGTTTGCAGCACATCTGTGAGGACCTTCTGGATGTTAGAGTCTCTGTTGAAAAGTCAGGTGTAAATCTAATAGGTCTGTCTTCGTATGTTACCTGACCTTTTTCCCATGCAGCATTTTTTTCTGGTTAGAAAAGGTTATTTACTTTAAAAAATTATTGCTTTATAAATAATACCATTCAAAATTTCCACTTTCTCCATTCCTCCCATTTCCCTCCTGTTCCCCCACTCCCCTTCCTCCCTCTCCCTCCAGTCCTAAGAGAGGACAGGGTACCCCGCGCTATGGGAAGTCCAAAGCCCTCCCCACTCCTTCCAAGGACTGACAAGGAGCAAGGAAATGGTGGGTGGGGAGAAGAATCCCAGGGAACAATAACCATGGAGGGGAATAGATCTGCTGGTATGAGGGTCACTCCTCAATTCTGGCTGGTGTCCAAATTTGTCTTTTTTAATATGAATTTTTCTCTTTTTTTCATTTTATTTGTTCCTTGATTATTTTGCTCAATATTTTTTATCATATCTACCCCTTCCCAGATATTCCCAGTTACACTTCTCAATCCTTCCAATAGCTTGAACTTGCACTGTTTTTCTCTGTCTTTTAGCTACTATGTGCTCATACGTAAAATGACCTTTTGGGTTGAGACAACAATGTCTCCTTGTAGTTGTCCACAACCTGTGCCTCCTACAGTTTCCTGTCCACCCTCTTCCACAATAGAAGCTTTGGCATAAGGGGTGTGATACATATATCTAATTTAGGTCTGAATATTTCATAGCCTATAAATCTTTGAACTTTGACACGTCACTGATTGCCATCTACTGCAAAAGGAGGTTTTTCTGATAAGAGATGTAGGATAAAGTAATCTATGAGTATAACTATAAATTATTACAAATTTTCTTAATAATAAATGTTCATTTAGCAAACAATAGCAATAGATACTTCCTTAGGACCCATTATCTACCTAGTCATAGATTCTTGGCAGCCAGCTTTCAATTTTCAAACAGAATGTGTTGGTTTACTCTCCTGGTATTCACACTACTCTTGTACTAATAGTCATGTCTTTCCAAGCAACTGTTACAGCACACAGGATTTACAACTGGGTAAAACTAATTATTACTTTTCTTTTCTAGAATTGTGCATATCATCTTTCAGTACTGTGGAAGATATCCAATAGAGACAAAGTCTCCATCTGAATACCAGAATAATTTTCTACATCCTCTCATTCAAATATATACTATATTGAACAATAGGGACTTCCTGTCAACTGCTAGGGGGTGGGGAGTAGCCAATACAGGTAATAAGCCTGCAATGATTGCACATCTATAGAATCTCACTTGTCAGCAACTTCTAAAGAGATATTCCCTTTCTGGCATGGGGCTTTTGGTTTCTTACCCCTTAGTAACTATCAGGGGCATTGTTGCTGCCCTGTTATTTAGAATGTTTTTCTGTATGTATGTGTACATATTTGGGGAAGTTTCTGTGGTATAGATTTCTATATTGATATTTGTCTTTTTCGGTGTTTGTTATACCTTCCCAAGTTTCCTTCTTGCTGTACACTCAAATTCCCTGCCCCATTTATCCCTGCATAGTTCCATTACTTCCCTTTAACATTTCATCCTACCTTATTCTTTCTCTTCTATCTTAAAACCAGTTTTCTATGGATTCTTACTAATTCCATTACCTCTATAGGTATTCTAAATGGATCACACATATCAGGAGATTTGAAGCTAACATACATTTGTGTTTCTATATCTGTGTTACCTCACTCAGAATGCTTGTTTCCAGATCCATCCATTTACTTGTGAAGGCAGAAATGATGGGACGCTTAACAGAAAAGGAATCTCACACTAGCTCAGAGCTAAGAAAACAGATGGGTGTTTATTAAGGTGTAGACTTACAAGGTCAGGATGTTCTGCTTGAACGATGGACGAAGATCTGATCCAAAGCAAACCGAACAACCAAAATGGGGCCCAGAGGCAAGCAGAGAGGGGAAGGTAGGGGCCGACATGCTTCCTCATCAGGGTAAATAGTCCATAATGCCACGCCCCAATAGGCGGGTAGGTATTAGCTTCCCACAGCATACCTGTAAAATCCAAAGGCTTTTTTTTTATGAAAAACTAAATACAATTCCATTGTGTAAATATAAAACCTCTTCTATTATCTATAAATAGCTAAGTGGTTTCTATTTTATAGGTATTGTGAATCCAGCAATGCACGATCATGTATGGGCATGCATCTATATAGCAGAATATGGGGTCCTTTGAGTATATGGTTTTAGCTCTATTTCTTGGCCCTGATGAAACTCCAAACTAATTTCCATAGTGGTTAAATCACTTTGTGTTCCATCCAGCAGTGAATAGGGCTTTTCTTTTCCCTATATCCATGCCAGTTTTTGACATCAAGTTAAGATAAAATAGCAAAGGAGACTTAATTTTTAGTTCTCAGATAGGAAAGGTAGATAATTATAAATGTTTCTCAAAAATTGTATTTTATCTTTTAATAACTCTCTGTCTGGCTCTAAGACAAATTTTTAGTTGCTTTCATTGTTTATTATTAGTATTTTTTTTATTGGGATGCACATTTTTGATCCATTATAATTCTAAGAATATATAAATTTTATAATTGTGATTAGTAGATTTTAGTAGATTTTAATTAATATTTTCCTGCCACCTGCCTCCTGGCTAGCTTTACATGAAATAATTACATGGAAACTATATTCATTTAAACACTGCCGGGCCCATTATAGCTAGCCTCTTCTTGGCTAACTCTCATATTGATTAACCCATTTCTAATAACCTGAATATCACCACATGACTGTGGCTTACCAGGATGAATCTAACCTATGTCCGTCTCGGAGAAGAGAGCCATGGTGTCTGCCTCACTGCCTTCTTCCCCCTAGCATTCTGTTCTGTCTACTCTGTCCACCTAATTTTCTGCCCTATTATAAGGCCAAGGCATTCTCTTTATTTAACCAATGAGAGCAACAGAAATACATAAAAACCTCCTACAATAACCCAAATAAAGTCTTTGTTCCACACATTGATTTTTGTCATGATGTCTATCAGCAATAAAAAATATAGTAGGTCAGTATCCCAAGACTGTCCTCAATCTTAGGATCTAACTGCCTCCACCTCCTGAGTGCTAGGATAAAGGTATATACTACAACACTAACTAGATGAATAGAACTTTAAAGATGAGACAAATTTGTTGGAGAAAATAAATTAGTGTGTATGCAAATAAAATTCTAGTGTCAGAATATTATTAAGGAAGCTGATCAGAGAAAGTATCTTCAAGAAAAGAGACTTGAGAGATTTTGTAGAAAAAGGGTAAAAAACAAAGAAATATGACACTTGTAGAACACAGGTCTGGCAGAGTAATTTGACTTTATTTTTAGTTATGTTGAGGATCAAGTTTTCTACTTGCCCAAAAGACTAGGTTTCAATAGCTTCTGAAAGAGAGAGAGTCAGTCTCCTTCAGGGACAAGCTCCCACATAAGTTACTCAGTCCCCAGTGCTCTATGTCAAACACATGAAAACATTAACAAAGCTAAATGGACTCATCAGGTTAGAAGTAAATGTGTATATGTAAGCAGGAGGTCACATGGGATAAAATGAGACACAAAGGGGAAGAGAGGTAGCAGGAGAGATTTAGAAGCAAACTTTCTGTGTGAAGTTCTCAAAAAGCACATGATATCCAAAAGATCTTAAAAGAACTAGTTGGTCAGGAATACTGAGACAATAAAATATAAACACTGTATCCAGGTTTGAGGACTAGTTCTCCAAATGACTAACAGTGTTTTCCCAAACTTCAAGAAAACACAGGAATGGAATAAATTTTGGAAATTGCTACTGTTGTGATAAAGAGAATTTTTTTTTGGATTAAAATGATCCACCACAAAAGCAGTGCAAGGAATTGGGAAAGTCAGTAAGGAAAATAGTGGTGGTTTGATTATGTTTTGTACTGTTTTACTTTTAGGCTATCAATGACCAGTATAGTTATAACAAGCCATAAATACTTGATGATGTAACATTCAAGTTCACAAAATAAAGTATTCACATAGACTTAAGCAGTGTTATTAAGGTAGAGAGAGGGCTCTTGGGGTAAGGTCAGCACACATTCAAGGCAAGGATGCTGTTTTTTTAAGAAAGTGTGACTTTTCATTTCAGAGTATTAGTTCTTCAAAGACACAAATTACTGGAGGTCAGTTCATGGTCCATTTATGGGTGATCACAAGTCAACAGTGCACAGATATTGCCTGAATACCCTTTCACTCAGGAAAGACCAGACACAGACCAAACAGAAATCTGATCTTTAGAAACCAAGTCTATTTTTACAACTGAAAGGAGACCCTGGAAGGGAGCAAGTGTGAGGTGATACAACTTACCTAGGCTGTTCCTGCACAAAAGACTCACATCAAGCAATGCTTTCTGCTCTAACCTTGCCCTCACAGTAGCCCACCATATGATCACAAAAGCATTATAGAGCAGAAACAAGTCACATGACTTCAATCTGACCAATGAGAGCTTCCCAATTGGCTACCAACTCTGATTGGCTCAGTCCTATATATGTCACCAATCAGGACACAGATCAGGATGCAAAATGTAAATTGGTTTGCTAAGAGACAGTTGGTGCCAGTCCTGGGAGGTTGAAGGCAGAGCTTTCACTTCAAGGACACCAGTGACAGACACAGTGCTCACAGACAGTACCAGAAGCCTGGAATTTGGAGGAGTTTCTGATCTACTCAAACAATACCAGGTACACACGGAGTGGCTGCTGTCTTCCGAGACTGTTTTGCTTTCATGGGACCCAAAATATTCTCCTTGTTTGTAAAAACCACTTTTGAGTAGGGATTAGGATACACGGTTCATGTTCCTACTGGCTGAGCAATCAGGAGACCAAGCCTGGATTATGAGCTACCTAGGATTTGTATATCAATCTCTCATCTAGAGTCTGTGCTTGCATAGACACTGTGGACAGTTCCAGGGAAACTGCTGTCCTCCTCTGCCATATCCTCAGTGTCCGGTCCTGTATTCCCTTGGAATTTACATTTTGAGACTGTCACATCACACATGGCAAAGTCATCTTTTTTTGCAACTGTTTTCTGGAAAATGAGTAGAGTTCATTATTGGAGCTATGGACTTTATACCTTGTATCATCTTTATATGTTATATTTGTCAAATTTATATTAGAATTATCTTTCTGTTCCTCAGTAATGAACTCAGCTTAATCATGGACATGACCTTCTTTATGTGTTGTTGAACTTGATGGAAAATTTGGATTACTTTAAAAAAATTGTCAAATCTTAGTACATAAAGTATTGGTTTATAATATCTGCTTATATTACATTTAGGGTTATTGTGTCCTATTTATCTATTTTGCTGTGTGATTTATCTGTCCACAAAACCCATATAGAATCAGAGGAAACTTGTGGGTGTAAGTCAGTGCTGTATTTTTTATCATGTAGTGTCAAGAGGGAAAACTCATGTCAGCGTGTCTGATAGTATGTGCCTGTATGCTATTTAGAACATGTTGGAAAGTGTTTTTGTTCTTCTCCCTTATTGAATATTGGATATTAGTCTTAATTTTTTAAACATCATGTAGAATCCATACATGAAATTATTCATACTAGTGTTTCATTTTTTGACATTTCATAATTAAAAGTCTTTCATACAATATACTTCAATCATTTTCCTCATTACTCAGTTTCTTCAAGAACTTTCTAATCTCACTTTCTGTATATCATTATGGCCTCCCTCTCTATAAAAAAGAAAAATCAAAATATGTAATTAAGACCTGTAAAATACCCGCAAAAATTAGCCCTAAAGTCAGCCACATTTTTTAATTGTGTTAATTCTGTGATTGCCAATGATTTCAGGGCATGGATCCCACCAATAAGAGTCATTAACATAACCAGTGAGAATCTATTAGAGGACACTGATTCTACCTATGCCATCAGGAAACAATCATAGATGTGGTTCAGGATTTAACCCAGTTTCCACTTCCTCGTTCAAATGACAGAACCAAATCCCACTTGACCGTTTGTATGCTTCTGTGTACTTCTACAGTCTCTGCAAGCTCATGTGTTCATGGGCCCTGTTGTACCTGGAATATACTACTTCTTATATAACCCCTCAGACACACATGCTAGACTCTGATGTCAGGTTCTGCTACATTTTCCATTTCCCTAAAACAAAACTTTACACACAAGACTAGGTTTACACACTGTCCTGCAGAGTCTCCCACCCTTACAGACACAGCCACCTAATGTATGGTTGGGTGTTAGGTACTTCTCAGAATCTCCTCTTCTATAGCCACTAACACAAATACACACATGATGTGTTTTCTCCCTAATAATTAAAACACATAAAGACACACACACTAGAGTGCATGCATACATGCCTCACACACACATGCATGAATGCCATAGTTTGTATCAGATTCTGTATGTTATCACCTCACAGACAAAGCTTACATAAACATAAATTGTAATTATGTAAATTATGTAAGTCTTTCTATGTATCTCCTCCCCTATACTGAAAGTCACCTATGGCTAAGGAACAATTCCTCAAGAGTATCATTGAATAAAAAACCAAACCCATGGTATTAAGCCCTAAACATATACACATGGATAGTTGCCATGGCCTCTCTGTTTCTCCCTGTCCTACAAAGTCCTACATGCAAGAACTCAATATATCTCTTTTCCTGTGCATATTTGTGTGCATAATTTGTCTATTCAGATTTGGCAACTCAGCAATCCCTGACACCTATTTGTGTACGTGTGTATATTTATCTACAGGGCAAGATATGGCTAATTGACTGTCATTCCGTGAAGGCGTAAGTCATAAACAATCCCACACCAGTTTGGAATTATGATTAACAGGGTGGTATTTATTTAAAGGGGAAAAATCTTACAGATCACCGTCCCAGACAACAGCCCTCTGTGCAATTAGGAAGAAGTCTAGTGGCCGGAACCAGAGCAGGAAGCAAAAAATAGCGAGAAGGGAAGTAGCCGCTTTTTTAAAGGGAGAGAGACCATGCCCCAATGGGCTGGTATCTCAGCAGCTATTGGCTAGAGGAGCGGAAGAACCTCCCGCAACAATTCCTATCCATGTGACTTTGCCTATGTAGGGGAAAAAGTTAGGAACTGACAACATGTGCCCATACATCACTGTAGTTCACATACAATGGAATGTATTAAGACTCTCTTATGCTCAACATTCAATGTTAGATAAAAGAACATTCTACACATACATAAATTCTACACATACATAAATACACACTTTGAGACACTCATATATTCACACACAATTACACAGTCACACAGGCATGCAGTCATAAACACATAAGAGTAGGTGCCAGGTCCTGCTAAGTATCTATTCCTTTATATCAAAAGCTCCACACATATGGCTAGGATTCTTGTCTGGCTCAGTACTAAGATTTCTATAGTAACAGCTGCACATTCACATTCACTCACACACACACATACACTACTAGGCAACATGTCCAAAAGACCCATAGTACTTCAAAAAACTGTCAGAAATCCAAGAAATAAATGCCTATTGTCAAAGGCGTCATACATGTCTATGTGTTGGTTCATCCTTCTAACACCTCTGCTCAGGCAAAGGTACACAAACAAATGCATAGCTAGGGGTTACATTATACTGGGCATACCCTTTGCTACAGAAAATGCCATACTTATACCCAGGGATGGTATTAGGTCATCTTAGGTGTCCACAGTTTGTCAACAAACACCGATGAAGACATATGTTGCAGGAGGTCCATCCGCTCCTCCAGCCTATAGCCTCTGAGATACCAGCTTATTGGGGCGTGGTCTCTCTCCCTTTAAAAAAGTGGCTACTAGCCAGGCGATGGTGGCGCACGCCTTTAATCCCAGCACTTGGGAGGCAGAGACAGGCGGATCTCTGTGAGTTCGAGACCAGCCTGGTCTACAGAGCTAGTTCCAGGACAGGCTCCAAAGCCACAGAGAAACTCTGTCTCGAAAAACCAAAAAAAAAAAAAAAAAAAGTGGCTACTTCCCTTCTCGCACCTTTTTGCTTCCTGCTCCGTTTCCAGCAACTAGACTCCTTCCTGATTGCGCAGAGGGATGTTGTCTGGGATGGTATCTCTAAGTTTTTTCCTCTTTAAATAAATATCACCCTATTGATCATAATTCCAACCTGGTGTGGCATTGTTTGCGACTTAAGCCTTCAGATATACACACACACATACACACACTAGTATATGCTATATCAGTTCCTGACTTTTCCTATCCAGAGCATACACAACACGAATACACATATTGCAAAGGGCAAATCGTTTGTTCCCAGACGCTTAGCTGCAAAATAACCACATAGTAACTGTACTGATTAAAACACTACTTGGCCCATTAGCTATAGTTTCTTATTGGCTAACACTTATATCTTAATTTAACCCATCTCCATTAATCTGTGCATCATCATGAGGCCATGGCCTACCAGTAAAATATCAGCCACTCTATTTCCAGTGGTGGCTCCATGACTTCTCCTGACTCTGCCTTCTTACTCCCAGAATTCAGTCCAGTTTTCTCCACCTACCAAAGTTCTGCCCTATCAACAGGCCAAGGCAAGTTCTTTATTCATTAATGGTAATCACAACACACACACACACAAACACACACACAAACACACTAGTGTATGCTATATCAGTTCCTGACATTTTCCTACTCAGAGGCAAAACCTCACACAAAACCTGGAAAGAAATCAGATTCAGATAGTTATAGCCTACCCTACACAAACACACCCAGGAGAGAGAGAGAGAGAGAGAGAGAGAGAGAGAGAGAGAGAGAGAGAGAGAGAGAGAGAGAGAGAGAGAGAGAGAGAAGGGTAGAAACAAAAGAACATGAGACCAGAAGATAGGAAGATAGGTATCAGGTTCAATATGTATTCCTCCCCCATAGTCACACTATAACCTGGTGCCAGGTTCTGATACATTTCCCATTCCATACAACCAAAGCCTTACAAAGTCTAGGTGTCATTTTTATACAATGTCTCCCCACCCTTACAACCACAACCCACTATGTATGGTTTGGTGTGATATACTGCACAGAATCCTCTTCTATCGCCACACATGAGTAGTGATAGGTCATTTGAGGTATACCCTGACTAACAAGTAAATCACCCATAAATGCACACACACACACACACACACACACACACACACACACACACAGCACAATTACAACCAAAACATCACAAATATTGGCACTGCATATCTGTGTGTCTGGCTCTTCATGTAAATTCCTCTCTGTAGGTAAAAATTCACAAAATGTGACTACTATTTGAGTGGTCTGCTTGGCACAATCTCACCCACAACTCACATCCCTACCACACAACTTGATGTGAAATATTATTAGGTGTCCTTTCTCCTGTAGCCAAAGCCTTGTACACAAACATGGCTGTGTCAGGATCACCACATATTTCCTCTCAAGTATCCAAAGCTCCCAAACCACATGCAGTTATGTTTCCCCTACTGCTAAATATCCCTCCACTACAGCAAAAGTCCCATTTATACATACAGATCAAATTATTCAGCCTTGCCGGGCGGTGATGGCACATGCCTTTAATCCCAGCACTTGGGAGGCAGAGGCAGGCAGATCTCTGTGAGTTCGAGTCCAGCCTGGTCTACAAAGGGAGTTCCAGGACACGCTCCAAAGCTACAGAGAAATCCTTTCTCAAAAAACCAAAAAAAGAAAAAAAGAAAAAGAAAAGCAAATTATCCAGCCTTGCTAGGTAGCTCTTCACCTCCATGTTTTTACTCGCATCTGAAGAATGGAAGCTAAGAACAGTATATGTAAAGAACTTTCAGCATTTCTCTTTCTTGATCTGGACTCACTCACCCAACATAAACTCCTCCTAATCCATGCTTTTTCCTAGGAAAGTGGCTCACTAACAAAGAGGGTTAATGTGCTGAACATCTGAAAGTAGGCTTGTGACTTTGCAGTGGATGACCAGTTAAAGGACACATTTTCATTTCTAATATTGGAGATCCCAGTCCACTGTGAGAGACTCCACTCCTTCAAGACAGTTTGTAGTTGTATAACAAAGTTGAGTAATCCCTAAAAAGCAAGGCAGTAGCCAAATTTGCTCTTTTCTGCCTCAGCTCCTGTTTGAGTTATGATAAAACTTCCCTGAGTGACAGACATTGATCAGAACATGTAAGCCAAATAAACGCTTTCTTCCCCACATTGTTTTCGTCATGATGTCAATCAGCAAGAGAACACATAGTAGGTCAGTATCCCAAGAGCATCCTCAATCTTAGGATCTTATTGCTGCCACCTCCTGAGTGTTGGCATGAAGGTATATACTACAGTACTAACTAGAATAGAACTTTGAAGATGAGATAGATACCATGGAGACAATAAATCAGTCTGTAGGCAAATAGAATTCTGGTATCAGGATATTATTAAGGAAACTGATCATAGAAAGTATTTACAAGAAGATGAACTTGAGAGACTTTAGAGAAAAGAACTAGTTGCAGGTTGCACAGGAATACTGAGGAAATGTACAAAATGTATCCAGGTTGAGGACTTGTTCACACAGTGTATGAAGCTGCGAATTTTAGGGGGCATATTCGATCTACTCGAGAAAATCCAGGTACAGCCTGATTGACTGCTTTCTTCCAGGACCATTTTGCTTTTATGGGACCCAAAATGTTATCTCTGTTTGTCAAAACCTCTTTCGAGTGGGGAATAGGCCACTCGACTTTTTTTCTACTACCAGGCTGATCAGGAGCCCATGTCTGGTTTCTGAGCCACCTAGTACTCTGTTCATCACTCTTTTGTCTAGAGTCTGTGCTTGCTGTGAAATGCAGGGCTCTTCCCAGAACACTGTGGACCATTCTAGGTTGAATAAGTCCTCTTCCATGTCCTCAGTGGCCTGTCTTATGTTCCCTCAAAATTTACATTTTGAGAGTCGCATGTCACACATAAATAAAGTCATCTTTATTTGCAGCAGTTAGTTTTTGGGAAAATACTTAAATTTCATTATGGAAGCTATGGGCTTTTAAACCTCTATCTTCTTCATATGATTTATTTGTCAACTTCTTTGTTAGAATTGCCTCTCTGTTCTTGAGTAATGAACGCAGTTTAAACATGAACATGGCCTTCTTCATGCGTCATTGAACTTGCTGGAAAATTTGGATTTCTCTCAATAAGGATTGTACATAAACTGTTGATTTACATTTAAAGACATTTTGTTTTATTTATTTATTTTCATGTGTGTGTATTAATCTTTCTGTGCCACAGCACAAACACACACATATATGTAAGAGGAAAACTTGTGGGTCAAAGTTAGTGCTGTTTTTTTTTTGATTATGTGAGATAAAGGGAGGAAAGCTCAAGTCATCATGTCTGTTGTAGGCTCCTGCATGCTGTGTAGAACATGTTGGAAAGGGTATCTTTCCTTTCTCCTTATTGAATAATTGGATCAATATTAGTGTTAACTCTTTTTAAAAGTCGGGTAGACTCCATACATGAATACATTCATGCTAGTTGTTCATTTTATTGACAGTTCATCATTGAAAATCTCATATACAATGTACTTTTATCATATTTCCCTTTACACAATTCCCCCTGAACCCTCCCTTCTTCCCCTCCCATCTAGAGTTATACTAGAGTCATACACTCTTTCTATTAAAAAAATCAAAAGATAAAATAAGCAATTGAGACCTATAAAAAGTTCCACCCACAAAGTAAAAGAACCCACAGTCTGCCACATTTTTATTGAGTTTATTTTATGTTTGTCAATGTTTCCCATACATAGTGCTACCAAGAGGAGTGGTTAAGATACATAGTGAGAATCCATTGAAAGAAACTATTTCTTCCTTTGACAGCAGGAAATGATTACAGATGTGTCCTTGCTTGGGGATGGAACCCTATTTTCACTTACCTTTTTCAATGAGCGAACACCCATCTGACTTGAACCTGTATATGCTTGTATGCATTGCTGCAGTCTCTGTGGGTTCATGTTCATCAGTTTCCTTGTTTTCTTGGAATCATCTATACTTCTGGCCCTTAGTATCTTTCTGCATCCTCTTCTGACTAGCTCCCTGAAACTTGAGGGAAAGTTTTCATGAAGCCTTCATACATGGACTGAGTATCACAAAACCTCACACTCCCTCTACATTGTTTGTGAATGTCTGTGTTAATTCCGTCTTCCACAAAAACAGGGTTCACTGTGTGGGTTGTTTGAGACATTGATCTCTTTGTGTAGTAGTCTGTCATCAAAAGTAATTTTGTTCACTGTATCCCTGTAGCAGAATCATAGTCACAGGTTTTCTCATAGCCCATGACCTATCCACAGAGTTTCTTCTTCATGTGAGCAGTATCAGTAATGGTGTCTATCTCCTGGAGTGGCCTTAAATCCAATCAAAAGTGGCGGATTATTGCCACAGGCTTGTACCACTATTTCATCAGTCCATTTTGCAAGTGGGACCCTGTTGTCCTTAAGTTACAGCTGGGTTGTTGATGACTATCTTTCTCCTTCAGCAAAACAGTGAGTACACTTCTGTATCATGAATATCAGTCAGTAGGGGTGAAGCTTCATGAATGTATGACAGCAATAGTACATGGCAATAAAGTTGCATATTAGCAATAGACTTGGCAGTAGACGTGAGAATTGGAGCTTTCATAGGGGCCCATTTTCTCCTATGAAAATGATAGAACACAATTTTGTCACTGGACCCAAATTTTTTCTTGCAATTTTTAAATTGCAATTTAATTGAATATTGAACTATGATTCTCATTATTGATCTGTTTAGGTTTGGTATATTACACATATTTTGAAATTTGCCTTTTCCTAATAGATAGGTTAGTCATTGATTCTTTTGTCTACTTAAGGTAACATTTTCCTCCTTCTTGATATCAGAGTTCAGTTTTAAGATGATAGCATGTACACAGTCTTATAGAATCATATTATACTGGGTTTGATTGATATGCCTGGGAGGCCTGCCTTTCCTGAGGAGAGATGGTGGTAAAGTAAATCTGGGAAAGAGAGGTGAGAGCATAGGGGTAGAGAGGGAAAACTAGGGTCAGAGGGAATATATGAGATAAGAATAAATATTTTACATGACTATTAAAAAAAGAAAGATAAAAGTACTAGTAAACTTGAGGAAATTGAATTATCAATGGGTTGACATTATTGACTCCTTAACAGCCTTTTTGTTTTATCTCTATGTAGAAAACAGAGAAACCTTGGGACATTGGCTTCAAACATTTTATGTTAACAGGAAATATCACACTGTTACACCTGCCCTTAAAGAACATGGGTACTTGGTGGGGGAGGGGCAGTATAAAATAATGTAAATTGAATAATCATGTATAAAATTGTTAAAGAATATTAAAAGATGAAAAATTAAAATTTGAAACAGGTTGAAAATGGGCACATGGTTTAAATTATATCATTGATACCATAGATATCTGAAAAATATTTTATCAATAAGTTTGCATGAAGGCAAGTGGCTAACACAGAATAACATTCCACATTAAAGACCACTTTTCAGTATCAAAAAGAATGATATCATCATATTCACCAAAGAATCTCAGAGAAAATATAAAATCGTGTAACTGAAAACTAGACAAATTTGATGGCACAGACTGTTAAAGAATTATTGGTAATGGAAATATTTTTATAAAAAATTTCAATTCTTCCCCTCAGCATAAAGTAGCACTTGTAAATTACATATCATAATTCATGCGGTTAGCTCTGATTTAGTTATATCTTCAAGGATGTTGATCCACAAGTTAGTATTTGTAGTCTACAATTTCCTAAGTGACTCTGATTCTATAATTTCCATTGTTACAGCTAATGGAAAGAAGCAAAATTCTTCCCAAGAACTGTAAAGTAATGGTTTTGTTTTCAAAAAATTATTAATAAATTTTGCCTTCAGAAATGTTTACAAAATAGATATGTTATCATCTACATAGCAAAATAAAATCTCAGATTAGTGAATAATAAAAATTTTTCCAAATGATTCTTTAGTCATAGCCATTTTATTTTATTGAAATTTATAGTGCTCTACATTTTTCTCTGCTCCCCTCTCCCCTTCAACCTTCCCCTCAGGTCCAAAGCCAAGGAAACTAGCCTACAAACCATAATCCCAAAGAACTTTGACAACAGTGAGGACACTAAGAGACACTGACATAGATCTAATCTACAGGGAAAGTAGAAAGTAGGAAAAGACAAGTTCTCATGAGTAAATTGGGAGCAGTTGTAGCCATTTTTGCTGTAACAGCACCGAATGTGGCTAAAGACTTCAACAGTATTTTCTCCTACTTGATCAGTTTGGGTAAGGTTGCATTAAAAAAAAAATAAAAAAAAACGAGAAAAAAAACGACGAAAGTCAGTAAGGAAAAGAGTGGTTTGATATAGTTGTGTTTAGTGCTGCTTTAATTTTAGGCTATTAATGACCAGTGTCGGTATAACAAGGCATGAGTAGTTGACAATGTAACGTTAGAGTTTATACAGTAAAGGCTTTTACATAGAATGAAACCTTTCTCTTAAGGAAAGATCCGCATGCACTCAATAGATGGATGCTGGATTTTGAAAAGAGCCCGACTTTTCGTTATAGATTATTATTTCTTTGAAGACAAAAATTTCTAGGGTCCTGTTGATCTTGCATTTATGGGTGCTCACAAGACAACAGTGCACAAATATAGCCTGATGATCCTTTCACTAAGGAAAGCCAAGAAAAAGACAGCACAAATCCCACCTTCAGAAACCAAGTCCATTTTCACAACTGAAAGGGAATCCTGGAAAGGATGAAGTGTGCATGTGATGCTGAACAGAGTCGCAACACAAAAGACACAAAAATCAAAGCCTTCTGCTCTAATTCTGTTCTCACAGGACTCCACGTGCAGTCAAAGCATTCTCGTGCAGACATGCATCACATGATTTCAACCTGGCCAATGAGGGAGTCCTGATTGTCTACCCAATTCGATTGGCTCAGTTCTGTACATGTCACCAATCAGGTTACAGATCAGGATGCATAGCACGAGCTGAGTGGCTACCAGACAGTTGGTGATAGTCCTGGAAGGCTGAAGGCGGAGCTTTCACTTCGAAGACACCAGTGGCAGAGGCAGTACCTACAGAGAGTGTGTGAAGCCGCTCTTTGAGGAAGACTTTCTGATCTACTCCAACAACATCCGGTACAGCCTGATTGACTGTAGTCTTCCAAGAAGACTTTTGCTTTCATGGGAACCACACTGTTCTCTTTGTTTGTCAAAATAACTTTGGGGTGTGGATATGGCCACTGGCCCTTGTTCCTACTGGTTGATTAATGAGGATCCCAAGCCTGGATTCTGAGCTACCTAGGACTCTGTTCATCACTGCTGTGTCTAAAGAGTCTGTGCCAGCTGAGACACCCAGGTCCCAAGACCGTGAACTGCCCCCGACTAACCAATGTCCTTTTATGGGTACTCAGTGGCATGTTTAAGGTTCCCTCAAAATTTACATTTTGAGACTATCATGTCACAAATAACAAAGTCATCTGCATTTGCAGCAGTTTTCTGAAAAATGATTAATTTAATTATTGGAGCTCTAGGCCTTGTAAACTGTATCCTCTTCATATATTGACTTGTCGTATTTTATGTTATAATTGTCTTTCTGTTCTTCAGTAATGAACTGAGCTTGAGCCTGAACATAACTGGTTTCATGTGCTGTTGAACTTGCGGGAAAATTTCAAGTACTTTTAATATGAATTCTCATGTCCAAGTACATAGACTGTTGGATTATAATTTTTTATTTTACGTTAAGCAATATTTTCTTCTATTTATTTATTTAGATACATGTGTATTTATCTGTCTGTGCCACAACACACTCTGTTTTTTTTTATTGAGAAAAGGAAAAAAAAAGTTTCAGCCTCCTCCCAGCCTCCCATTTCCCTCCCCCTCCTCCCACCCTTCTTCCCCTCCCCCACTCCTCTCCCCCTCCCTCTCCAGTCCAAAGAGCAGTCAGGGTTCCCTGCCCTGTGGAAATTCCAAGGTCCTCCCCCCTCCGTCCATGTCTAGGAAGGTGAGCATCCAAACTGGCTAGGCTCCCACAAAGCCAGAACATGCAGTAGGATCAAAACCCAGTGCCATTGTCCTTGGCTTCTCATCAGCCCTCATTGCTCTCCATGTTCGGAGAGTCCGGTTTTATCCCATGCTTTTTCAGTCATAATCCAGCTGGCCTTGGTGAGCTCCCAATAGATCAGCCCCACTGTCTCAGTGGGTGGGTGCACCCCTCGTGGTCCTGACTTCCTTGCTCATCTTCTCCCTCCTTCCGCTCCTCATTGGGACCTTGGGAGCTCAGTCCAGTGCTCCAGTGTGGGTCTCTGTCTCTATCTCCATCCATCACCAGATGAAGGTTCTATGGTGATATGCAAGATATTCGTCAGTATTGCTCTAGGATAGGGTCATTTCAGGTTCCCTATCCTCAGCTGCCCAAGGAACTAACTGGGGACATCGCCTTGGGCTCATGGGAGCCAGTCAAGGTTCAAGTCTCTTGCCAACCCTAAGGTGGCTCCCTTAACTAAGAATTGTGGTTCCGTGCTCCCTTATCCAACCTTCCTTTATCCCAATCATCCTGTTTCCCTAAGTTGCCCCCATCCTCCCCTTCTCACTTTTCTCTCCCCATCTTCCCTAACCCCCATCCCAGTGTGGAATATATACACATTAGAGTTCTATGCTGCGGTAAAAAACAATGACTTCTCGAATTTTTCATGCAAATGGATGGAAATAGAAAACAGTATACTGAGTGAGGTAACCCAGATCCAAAAAATGAACATGGGATGTACTCACTCATAATTGGTTTCTAGCCATAAATTAGGGTCGTGGAGTCTACAATTGCTGAACCTAAAGAAGCTTAAGAAAGTGAACCCAAGGAAAAACATATAGTTATCCTCTTGGCTATGGGAAGTACACAACACACTCTTATGGAAGTCAGTGTATTATAACAACATGTTGTTTCAAGGGAGAAAAGCTCAAATCGTCTGGTCTTGTAATAGACTCCTGTAGGCTATGTAGAGCATATTGAAAAGTGTCTTTTCCTTCTTCATCATTGAATAGTTATATAATTCTTTTTGAAAGTCATGTAGAATCCATACATGAGAGCATTCATACCAGTCTTTTATTTTCTTGACAATTTATCATTGAATGTCTTATAAACCATATATTTTGATCATTTTCCCATTCCCAATTTCCTCCAACACCAGCCTATCTTCCCATAACACCTATGGTTATGGTCTTATACACTTTCTATTATATAAAAACACAAAAACAAAAGAAAAAATAAAATAAAAAATTAAGACCTATAAAATTTACCCCCAAAAGAACAATGAGTCCAAAAGTCTACCACATTTCTATTGAGTTGATTTTGTGTTTGCCTTCAATACCTACCAACAGGAGTGGTTAAGTTACCCGGTGAGAATCCATTGGAGGAAACTGGTTCTTCTTGCCATCAGGAAACAAATGCTGATGTTTTCCTGGTCAGGAATGGAACCCTGTTTCCCCTCTTCAGTGACAGACCCCCCATCTGACTTGAACCTGTATATGCTTGTGCGTATTGCAGCAGTCTCTGTGGGTTCATGTATTCATCAGTTTCATGGTTTTTTTGGAATCATCGATGACCTCTGGCCCTTAGTATCTTCATTCCACTCTTCTGACTAGCTCTCTGAAACTTGAGGGAAGGTTTTCATGAAGACTTCCAATTAGGACAGCGTATTATGAAACCTCTCACTCCCTTTCCATTGCTGTGAGCCTCGGGGTTAGTGTCATCTCCCATAAGAAAGGGCTTCACTGCTGTGGGGTGTTTGAGACATTGATCTCCTTGTGTAACAATTTGTCATCAAAAGTAATTTTGTTCACTGTGTTCCTGTAGCTGAATAATAGTAGCAGGTTTTCCTGTAGCCCATGAACTATCCACTCAGTATCCACTCTTGTCCACGTGAGCAATGTCAGTAACGGTGCCCATCTCCTGGAGGGGTATTAAATCCAATCAAAAAGTGACTGGTTACTGCTATTGTACTCATGCCAATAGTACATCAGTCCATTGTGCTAGTGGGTCACTGTTGTCCTAGGGTTTGGAGCTGCGTGATGCTGATGATCATCTTTCTCCTTCAGTAGAATACAGAGTACTTTTCTGTATCATGAGTGTCAGGCAGAATTGGGGAGGCTTCTAACTGTTGAAGCACCTGCTCTACTACACCATGTCAGCTGACATTTATGAGTGTTGTATTCAGCAATAGGACACAACAGTAACGTTGCATCATAGCAAGAGTTTTGACAGTAGGTATGAGCATTGGGGTTTTCATGAGGCTGACTTTCTGCTATGAAGAACAACCCAGTCATGTCACTGAACTCAAACATTTTTCTTGTGATTTTTTTCAAAGAATATTGAACTATATTCTCATTATTAATCTTCATAGGTTTTTATATGCCATCTTTTGAGTTTTAAGAGGTTACATATACTTAGAAATCTGCCATTTGCTCCAGTTTCACAATTCATGGGACCATAGGTTTCCAAAATGCTTCCAAATGAAGGATCAGAGCATCAGGGAGTCAGGGACACCGTGGGTATCCAGCCTACAAAATCAATTGACTGGCATTCATAATTGCTCAAATCAGGGAGCCTGTGAGACAGGATCTTTCCTAGATCCTGTGCATATATGTTGTTTTCCATATGCTTGATGTCACTGTGGGATTCCTAACAGTGGGTGACTGTGGCTGCAAATCCTTAGGCCTAATTATGGTGCCTTTTCCTTCATCTAGGTATCTGAGTTCAGTCTTGATATGATAGTATGTACACAGTTTAATAGAAAAATATTATGGCGTGTTTGGTTGATGTCTCTGGGAAGCCTGCCCTGTTCTGTGGGGAGATCAAGGGACAGAAAACCTGAGGGAAGAGGCAGGAGAGCATGGAGCAGGGGAAAGAGTGAAACCTGAGTCAAAGTATAATATATGGGAGAAGAATAAAAACTTCACATTACTGTTAAATAATGGAACGATAATATTATTAGGAAACTTGAGAAATTTGAATGAGAAATGTGTTGACATTATTTACTCCTAAATAGCCTTTTTGTTTTATCTCTACTTAGAGAATAGAGAAATATTGGGACATTGGCTCCATTATTATGTTTTCAAAAGACATCACACTTTTTACACCTGCCCTCAAAGTAACATTGTCAGATCTTTAAAAAGGAGAAAAATATAATAATGTAAATTCAATAATCATGTATGATATCAAAATTATAAAAATTAAAATCTCAAAAGCAGTTGTAAATGTACAAAAAATTTAAAACATATGATTGATGCCATAGATTTCTGAAAAATGTTCTATCAATTATGTTTGCATGAAAGCAAGTGACTAATACAGAATAATATTCCACATTATTTAAAGACCACTTTTGATTATTGTATTGACAAGTGTGATATCATTATATTCACCAAACTATCTCAGAGCAATATATACAATTGGCGAACAGTAAATAGGTAAATTTGATGTCATAGTCTGATAAGGATTATGTAAGACTCTAGTAATGTAGAATGTTTTTCTTAGAAATGGCATTTCCTTTCTCTCAGCATAGGAGCAGATCTGCAAACTGTGCCTTACAATTCTTTCTACTCCCTCATTTTCGTTATTTCTTTTTTTTTTTTTTTAATTTTTTTATTGATAAAAGGAGGATAAAGAAAAGAGAAAAAAAAAACAAATTTCCACCTCCTCCCACCAGCCTCCCATTTCCCTCCCCCTCCTCCCACTCTTCTCCCCCTCCTCCCACCCCTCTCCCCTTCCCCCCACTCCTCTCCCCCTCCCTTTCCAGTCCAGAGAGCTGTCAGGGTTCCCTGCCCTGTGGTACGTCCTAGGTCCTCCCCCCTCCATCCATATCTAGGAAGGTGAACATCCAGACTGGCTAGGCTCCCACCAAGCCAGCACATGGCATAGGATCAAAACCGCGTGCCATTGTCCTTGGCGTCTCATCAGCCCTCATTGTTCGCCATGTTCCGAGAGTCCAGTTTTATCCCATGCTTTTTCTGGTAACAGTCCAGCTGGCCTTGGTGAGCTCGCAGTAGATCATCTCCACTGTCTCAGTGGGTGGGTGCACTCCTCGTGGTCCCGACATCTTTGCTCATGTTCTCACTCCTTCTGCTCCTCATTGGGACCTTGGGAGCTCAGTCCAGTGCTCCAGTGTGGGTCTCTGTCTCTATCTCCATCCATTGCCAGATGTAAGTTCTAGGATGGTATGCAATATATTCGTCAGTATTGCTCTAGGGTAGGGTCATTTCAGGTTCCCTATCCTCAGCTGCCCAGGGAACTAACTGGGGACCTCAGCTTGGGCACCTGGGAGCCCCTCTAGGGTCAAGTCTCCTGCCCACCTTAAAGTGGGTCCCTTAACTAAGAATTGTGGTTCCGTGCTCCCCTATCCAACCTTCCTTTATCCCAATCCTCCTGTTTCCCCAAGTCCACCCTCCTTCCCTTCTACCTTTTCTCTCCCCATCTCCCCTAACCCCCATCCCACCCCACCCCCAAGATCCCATTTTCCCCCCGGCAATTTTGTCTACTTCCCTTATCCAAGAGGATAACTATATGTTTTTCCTTGGGTTCACCTTCTTACTTAGCTTCTTTAGATTCGCCTATTGTAGACTCCATGAACCCTATTTATGGCTAGAAACCAATTATGAGTGAGTACATCCCATGTTCGTCTTTTTGGGCCTGGGATACCTCACTCAGGATAGTGTTTTCTATTTCCATCCATTTGCATAAATGGAGAGAAACTCAAAGCCATCCCGCTTAACTCAGGAACACGACAAGGCTGCCCACTTTCGCCATACCTCTTCAATATAGTGCTGGAAGTTCTAGCAATAGCAATAAGACAGCATAATGGGATCAAGGGGATTCGAATTGGAAATGAAGAAGTTAAACTTTCGTTATTCGCAGATGATATGATAGTGTACATAAGCGACCCCCAAAATTCCACCAAAGAACTTTTACAGCTGATAAACAGCTTTAGTAATGTGGCAGGATACAAGATCAACTCCAAAAAATCAGTCGCCCTCCTATACTCAAAGGATATGGAAGCAGAGAGGGAAATCAGAGAAGCTTCTCCATTCACGATAGCCACAAACAGCATAAAATATCTTGGGGTAAATCTAACCAAGGAAGTGAAAGATCTATTTGACAAGAACTTTAAGGCATTGAAGAAAGAAATTGAAGAGGATACCAAAAAATGGATGGACATCCCTTGCTCTTGGATTGGGAGGATCAACATAGTAAAAATGGCAATTCTACCAAAGGCAATTTATAGATTCAATGCAATCCCCATCAAGATCCCATCAAAATTCTTCACAGATCTGGAGAGGACAATAATCAACTTTATATGGAAAAACAAAAAACCCAGGATAGCCAAAACAATCCTATACAATAAAGGATCTTCTGGAGGCATTACCATCCCTGACTTCAAACTCTATTACAGAGCTACAGTAATGAAAACAGGGTGGTACTGGCATAAAAACAGAGAAGTCGACCAATGGAATCGTATAGAAGACCCGGACTTTATCCCACAAACCTATGAACACCTCATTTTCGATAAAGGAGCTAAAAGTTTACATTGGAAGAAAGAAAGCATCTTCAACAAATGGTGCTGGCACAACTGGATGTCAACCTGTAGAAGAATGAAAATAGACCCATATCTATCACCGTGCACAAAACTCAAGTCCAAATGGATTAAAGACCTCAATATCAGCCCGAAAACACTGAACCTGATAGAAGAGAAAGTGGGCAATACCCTACAACAGATGGGCACAGGCGATCGCTTCTTAGGTATAACCCCAGAAGCACAGTCATTTTCGTTATTTCTGCAGGAGTGTTGATTATCTGCTCTCACTTGAACACTTTACTTTCACTAAGAATGTTTGCCAAGTGTATAGGATTCCATGATTTCATTGTTTAGGTTAAAGAGAACTTAGCAGTGAAAAAAGACTCAAAATTTTTCCTAAAGACTGATTCAGAAATGGTTTGGTTTGCATAGAATTTTTAATTCATTTTCTCTTCAGATATATTTACAGAATGAATAGGATATCATTTCCATACAAAAATAAAACCCGATGTTAGTTGGCAAAAAAAAAAAAATTGTCTTCCAAATGGTGTTTTAGAAGTAGCCATATTTACTGTAATAAGACCAAAACTTGACTATAAATTTAAACTGAACTTTCTCCTCTTTGATCACTTTTGGTAAGGTTGTTTCTGTTTTTCTTGTTCTTTTCAATAATTAAGCATTTATGCCATTGCAATGTTCACTCTGGTCTATTTCCTTAGGTTTAGTTCTCATCTTCAGTACGTTTCTTGGGATTTCTTTAGAGTTTGGCTTATTCTTATTTTCTGTGACTCAGAAGTTCACTGTATGGTTGTTTGCATCTGTCACACTTGTCCATGAAGAAACAGAAAGCTAAAAACTTTACCCCTTGACTTACTTCTCATTGTTTTTAATCTGATTTTCTCAGTTGGCGTTGGCATGGAAATTATCAAGAACTGTTCTAGCAAGGCCAGAGAGGAGGAGATCATGCAGCTGGACCTGAATGCCAGCACCTACGAAGAGGAGATAATTACAGATCACTATGTCTTACAAAATACCCTCGGCAAAGGGGCCTTCGCTGAGGTGAAGCTGGCTTGCCACCTCCTCACAAATATGAAAGTCGCAGTAAAAATCCTTGCGAATGATCAGGAGAGTGACGGTAATAATAGGAAAGAACTCAACATCATGAAAGAGCTAGATCACCCGTACATAATAAAGCTCTTCCATATCATTGAGAGCAAAGACCGCACCTATATGGTGTTGGAGTTTGCTGCTCATGGCGATCTAGTCACGCTCATTGAGGAGGGCGGTCCTCTTCAGCAGACACAGGCCCAACACATCTTCTGCCAGATTGTGTGTGCAGTGCACTACTGCCACGATAATGACATTGCCCACAGGGACATCAAGCTTGATAACATCCTGCTTGATGGCAAAGGAAACATCAAACTGTGTGACTTTGGCATGGCCGTCAGAGTCAGCTCTGGGCAGAAGTGCAAGGGATTCTGTGGCACTATTGAATATTGTGCTCCAGAGCTATTTTATGACACAGAGTATGATGCAAGGGCAGTTGACATCTGGAGCATGGCAGTGGTTTTATATGCAATGTTGGCAGCGAGCTTCCCATTCAAAGCAAGAACCTATCCAGATATGAAGGAGAAGATGCTGAATCCCATATACTACATTCCTTACACACTCTCTCAAAACCGTTTGCTTGTGCACCTCATTGTGCACTTGTTCACTCTGAACCCTGAGCAGAGGCCCACAATATATGACATTAGGCAGCACCCGTGGATCAGAGACAGGGAAGAACTTTGGAAACTCCCATCATCCTCAGAGTCATTCTGTAACAAACCAAATCCCAGCATTTTGCTGGCTATGTGGGATATGGGCTACCATCCCAAGGCTATTAGTGATTGTCTACGTGAGAAAAAATTCAATAACATCATGGCCACATACCTAATTTTAAACCATGGATCACCTCAGGACCACACTAAATCTATCACTAATTCCTTGCAGGCTTGTATGGCTGTGTCGTCAGCAGATTCTCTCCTGTCCCTTCCTCCTAATAGGAGAGTGAGTGAGCCTGCCCTTCCCACCCTCGCCCTGCTGGCTGTACATGAGGGGCATGATGAGAAGTGTTCAAGCAAGCAGGGGAGCAGAAGCCTGAGCATGCCTGCCACCTTGTGCTGCCTGCTGAAGGAGGACAACCCTCCCCACCCAGTACCCACAAGTCCTTCTGAGGTTACTCCTCTCCTGAGCAGAAGTCTGGCAGTAGGTAGTGTGGTTTGCAAGGAGTGGTCCTCAAGATGCCCAGTCTCTGAGTGCATTTCTTCTGCACAGTGTTTGTCCTGTGAGAAACCCCAGGAAGTGAGCACCCCAAAGAATAGCTCAGATGCTCAGAGTACACCCTCTGTAAGAAAGGAAAGGGAGACACCTCAGGGTATGAGCACCACTGGAACCCATGTCACTCAGAGATCTTCCCTTCAGACAACATCCAAGAACAACTTAAAAGGTGTCCTTCCTGAAGATGTAAGTGCAGCCTCTGCCAGCAGTCTGTCCAAAGGCTGGAAGAGGGTTAAGAAGAGAATTGGGAATTGTGTGAGATTTCTGTGCTGCTGTCTGCCACTCTCAAGAAAAAGCTATGTTTCTCAGAAGAAAGAGGCACCACTGGAAGGAGAGAGCATTGCAGGTGCACACACACAGCTAAATGGGGTGCCCAAGATGCACTTCAATGTTTATTAATCTATATGTTTTCTAATGTCCTTTGCGACCATCGTATGATAGGGTAGGTAAATTAGGAAATCTTATTTCAAAAGGAATGCTCCAAAACCCCACCACAACCTTTACCCTGAAATGTTTAAGCTAAAGTAGACAATAGTGTATAAGAAGTAGAGGCTTTAGAGGCAGTCAGAGGTAGTGTTATCTAAAGGAAAAAAGAATTGTAGAGCATCAGAGGCTTTGAGGGAAGAAAACTAAATAGACCACGAAGAGTATAAGAAGAAGAGCCAACGGAAAACAGATGATCCAGAAGGATATAAGAATCAAGAGTCTGAAGAATATATTTCCAAGTTCTTAAGACCGTGCCTTCCATAGGTCATTATCATCTTATGTACTGAGTCATTGTAGAAGATGAGGTTCCAGTTCTATTGACTGAGATAGCCAAATTGGGAGCAAATTGGGAGCCATGCAGGAAGTCCAGATGACAGAGTGTCGTGTACTCCAACAGAGAAGCCCAGCACCTACCACAGGCTTTTCCACAGACAACCATTATTAACAGGAGGTATGTCCAATGGCTGGCCTTCAATAGCATCATTCTCCGAGAGCAGCCCTGTGCCAAAATTCTCCCCCAAAATACTCTTGAATTAGAAGTCCCAATGTGCTTCCATGACATACAATATCAATACTAATTCATCTGTCTTTCCCTTCAAGGTCAAGGCCAAGAGAGATTTTTTTTCCACACTGGACAGAAGTGAGTCTCCTTTTCCCTCCCTTCCCCTCCCTATATTGTGTTTGCAGGCAGCCTGTATCCATTTCCCTCTTTTCACGGGAGACACACCCACTGCATTCTGGTTCAGTCTAGTTGTTGGTGAAGGGGCCCTTACTGTGGGGTGCTTGTCAGAACCCTATTTGTCTCCTAACAGGAAAGTGACAGCAAGCAGAAAGGAAATGGTTACCACTATAGAAGGAATTCTGGAATGTTGCTCCAGTTTGCAAGGTGGGTATTGTTTGATTGTTCTGATCCTGGGGAACAGTGAACACACAACTCAGTCTGCAGTCTTGGAACTCCTTTTTGGTTAGATCCCACATCACGGGTCAGAGGGTCAGACCTAGACAGAATCTCGTGACTGTAGATTAGAAGCATTCTGCTAGGATCCTCTTGTGAAAGTTGCATTAGTGTTGTCATGGACACCCTCTATGCAGAACCAATGATGTAATGAAGAGTATCCACTCAGAAGGGACTGAATACCAGGGCTTATCTGTGGGTCTCATAGCTGAAGGCAGCACCGAGGCCACTAATTTTCATCCTGTTGTATTAGAGAGGTTTCTGTGATGTGTTTTATCCTTGACACTGATCCACAGAAAGATAAGCGTGAGGCTGCCAGAGTCAACTGTTTTCAACTCCAGGGACATGGTCATTAAGCTCAAGATGCAGAGGAAACAAGGTAAGAGGACAGACAACAGAGTCATGGATTCAGAATGATCTTGATATAAACTGGGGCAAGTAGCTCATCTTTCCCCTCTGCCCCTAGCTGTTATGGAGGAACAGTTTGTGTATAACGGGTGAACATCATCTTACCCCTGTATGGAAGAACAATCACTGCAACAGGCAAGATGCTTAGTCTGTACTGAGTTGAAGAACCATGAGAACAAGAGTACACACCGTCTTGCAAGGAAAACCAGACTGGAGTGACAGGCCTTCTTGTTTATGTGGCCATACCTGCTCTGTATCAGTGGGTGATTACTAAGGCAAGTATCATTTGTGATATACTTTACTGAATGCAGTGCCTGGAAAAGGAGACTTGGGTACTGTAGGCAGGTCAGTGAAACCCAGGAGATACAACCAATGAGAATCATGGGATCCAGACTCACATGACAGACGCTCTACAAAGGCAAATCTCAGAATGGTCAGTTGTGGTGTTTATTTTGACATTTGCCTTTGGACTAACGAGGACTTTCCCTGATACTAAAGCAAGTATCTTTCTTTAGCATTTTATCTGAGAGGACAAAAGTCAGGTGAGTTCTAGACCCCCACTTCCATCACTTCCCTCCTTTACCACCTCCCTGTTGGATGAAGCAGGGGCAGGGTCAATGATTACCAGCCACTTGTAGGAGGAACTCTTCATGCTTCATCACAAAGCTGTCCACAGGTGTCCTCCTCACAGAGCACAAGTCTGAGTCCTTAGATGCTCTTCTGGACATAACATATTTGGTTGGCACAATGATTAAGTACACCCACCGGCCACTTGACACAGCTGTGATGAGCAGTTTGGTACAGGTGGGTCACATGGAGTTTCCCAAGTCAACTCCAGGTGTCTTATTATTCATCCTTTCTCTCCTATTATCTGCAGGTTCTTTGGGACATCATCTTTTGTGGAAGCTCATTTTCACCAAGTATGTATCCTGTCTAATGTAGACAAGAGGAAGTGAGATGAGGTGCAGGAAGCAGAGTGCCTATGTTAAGAAATGCTGGTGGGAAAATGCTTTTCCTCCTTTGTTTCCAGAGCCTGATTCCTGAAAAGTTGCAGGGCTGTAATGAGGAACTATTCCCTGCCTTCTGCTGTCCCTGACGCACCTTCATGATGTTGGCCTAGGGAATTTCACCTTGGACAACAATGAGCATTATATCTGCCTCTTTAGTCCCTGAATTTCATAAAGTAAACCTGCCATTATCTGCCAAGACCACAGATCGTGTGCCTGTGGATGTGGAACTCTCAGCCAGTTTTCTCATTGATCTGTTATATTCCATCTCTTGTAGGTGCCTGGCCACATCCTGAATCGTGTCCCCAAAGGATTCCTAACCTGAGGACTTGCACACTCAACACTGGTGTCAGCAATGAAAAAGGTCGTCTCTGAGTTCAGGAAAACTCAGAAGTTCTACACAGCTTCAGGAGGACATTCTGTGCGGGGCAGTGAGATGGCTCATGTTCCAGCATCCAGCTACAGAACCTGCTCTGATTCTCATCAAGATCTGAGGATAACAGAAGAATCCCCTAGGAAAGCCATCCAATGTATGTTACCTTTAAATCTCCAGCATAGATTCATGCTGTGTGTTTTTGGATAGTGTAAAAATGTCACCTATGCCTCTCTTTCCTCAGAGATGAGCCTGAAAAACTACCTGAGCAGAGAAAGAACATGCCACTACAGAGCCTTGGGACACACGAGTGCATGTGTGCACAGCCTCTAAACTGGAGTTCCTGAAAAGGGCAGTGTCCTTGGACCTTCTCTGTCAGGCCACCAGTCACATGATGATGGTACACTTGATGTCAGTCACTTATACTGAGAAAATACACAAACAACAAATACCAAAGTACCAAAGTAGATTTCCTGCTGAATTTACACCAGTTGGCAAATGGACCATTTATTTTTTATCCAAAGAAATATAAACACTCAGAGACCCCTGTTTCTCCACTCTTGTCACTGTTGTTAAGCTGACAGATCGTTTCTCAGATACACTAGAAATTGAAAATCTGGTCCCCAAGCACCGAAACATCCAAACTGGGTCTAATCCTAAAAGTGATGGCAGAGGACAGGAGCGACTCATCCAGACCCAGCACTTCTGGTTCCAGCCCTTCACACAAAGTCCCAGAGATCCACAGAGTTGGACAAAGAAGAAACAGAGATGGAAACATGGATTCAAACACAAATCCCAGCAAGAGACCCACCTACATCGCATCAGCGGATTTTATCAGGCCACCTTTGGAAATCAAGGCAGAGAAAATGATCTGTCCACAAAAGTCTGCAAATATGCAAAAGTAAACAATAAGGAACCCATTAGAAAACTGAACACAAATTCAATTACTACAGCTGACCCCCATGCAAACACTACAAAATTCACATAAGAGAAGCAGAAGAGATCCACATAAGTTTCAGCCACTTAAGGAAGAAGACAGAGACAGCACAGAAGATAAACTCTGGCCACATGAGCTTTAATGACATTAGCCAAGAAAATACAAAAGCTGAAGAATGGCTGAGGGAGACTTTTTCGTAGGATATCTAGAGAAAGCTTGGACACTGTTGTCACAGCCCAGCAGACAACAAATACCTGTCCTACGACAAGATGATGGTTCAGTGCTATGCAGCAGGAAGGAGTGTCCAGGCTGACAACCAGATGTGTACTGCTCACCACTCTTACACCCATGGGACCCTCAACGTTACTGCGTGAAGATATGATAAGGAAGCAGAATGAAGACTCTCCAAAGCTGGGGGCTCATTTCCCCCTCTGACAGTCAACTATACTCTTGACTCTCAAACAGCCCAGCCCAGGAGAAGAGGGATGCTGAGCATAGCACAGATGTAAGACTTGCTTGAGCTCATGAGTCTCCATGCTGCTGCTGGAGGCCAGAGAGCCTAGCGTTGCACACTCCCCAGTAGTGCTCCACTCTCAATGCTAAATGTCAACCCATGCAGACCCCACCACCCTTGCTGCCTCACAATGAATACATATAGCCAGACTGTGTTGATAACCACATATATCCCAAAAGAGCTATCTGTCAGACCCTGATGGACATTCACAGCCACAATCCACATATCCATTTAGATATCATCCCTTGCCTGACACTTTTCTTACCCGTACACTCATATATTGTCACCCATATACATTACTATAGCAGTTCAGGATGTCCCTTCCCCCAATAACTCTCACACCAGTAGTAGTAAAGATCCTACACAAATGTCCCTTCCCATATGCTGTGCTAAACAACATTGCTAGTAATTGACACTGCTTGACATTGCCGGCCTGCCACCATCTCAATGCATTGGGTGGTATTAGAACCAGCTTAATACCAGCTCTCAAACTGCTCTATGTGAATTCTTTCATATCTGGCCTGGCAGGACCCCAACCATGAAGCCCTAAACATACTGTATATCAAATTCAACTAGAACACGCTCCCACCACCCCTTCAAATCAGTTTTTAGTGCTACTAGACAAAAAGTGCACCCCCTTGTCACTTGGTCAGAGAGTTTCCTGCATAGTTTTCACGTAGCATGAAGGTGATGATAACTTCCAATTCATTGTGGACTACAGGGTAGTTTAGTTTGCAGCAGTGAAAGCAGGGGGAATGGGTAGGAGTTCTTCAGCGACTGAAATCAAGCTGCACATTTTGAACATGGAATGCAGAGAAGGCACATAAACAGGCTTGATATATAGCAGTGTGTGTAGGAGATATAGACCAACAGGGCCTGATACCTAGAAATTCAAGTGTATTATATTCTCTCTTGCAAAATCCACACACAATTCTAGGTTTGTGTCAGCGGTAAGCTTCTGCTAACTGCAATACTACATATACTAATTTGTGAATCCCTGTTGCACACCACCATGTTTCCCAACACACACTGCTCAGTATGAACCCAAGGGGATCATTCCCCACACCTGACATCAGTCAGTATACAGCAAGATCAGGCCAAGCTGTGTTTCTCTTGTTTTCAGGAACTTTTGTTCCTATATCCTCGGCTATATCCAAATCCAACACCCACACAAAGAGATTCAGGACCTTTTGTGTTCCCAATTCTGAAAAGCCAAGTTACACACACAAAAACATGTCGGTGAGAGAGAAAAAGAGGGGTGGGAGAGAAGAGGGGAGCGGAGGGGACAAGAATAAGAGAGGAGGACAGCGGATGGGAGGGGAGGAGAGGAAAAGAGAGGGTTGGAGAGGAGAGGAGAGTGGAGGGGAGGAGTGTGGAGGGGAAGGGAAGAAAGGAGAAGAGAGGGGAGGGAAGGGGAAGGGAAGAGAGGGCATAAAAATGGAAGAAAAGTGGAGGAGAGGGAGGAAAGTAAAAAGAGGGGAGGAGAGAAGAGGTGAGGAGAGGGAAGGACAGGAGTGGAGAGGAAAAGGGAGGAGAAGGGAAGAGAGGGGAGTAGAGGAGAAGAGAGATGAAGGGAGGAGAAAGGGGGAAATGTGAGTAGAGGAGAGGGGAGGAGAGAAAGATGAGGGAAGGAGAGGGAGAAGATTGGAGGAAAGGGGAGGATAGGAGAGGTGAGGAAAGGAGCGGGAAGGAGAGGAGGAGAGGGTTGATGGAGAAGAAGAGAAGAGATGAGAGGGAAAGAGATGGGAGTACAAGAGAGGAGAGATGAGGGGAAGAGGGGGGAAGAGAGGGGAGGGGAAGAAAGGAGAGAGGAGGAAAACAGAGGGAAGGGGAGGGGAGGGGAGGAGCAGGTAGTAGTGAAGAGGATAGATGGAGAAGAGAGGAGAGGAAATGAGAGAGGAGGAGAGAGGAAGGGAGGAGAGGAAAGGAGAGGGCAGAAGAGTAGAGAAGGGGGAGGAGAGGAGGGAAACAAAAACCTTGGAACAAGAGAAAGAGATCTTGGTGTCAGGTACAGTAGGTACGCCCTCACCCATAGTCAAGCCCCACAGACACATGGCAAATCCTGATTACAGGTTCTACTACATTCACCATTTCCTTACAACTAATGTCTTCTACAAGGGCTAAGTGTCATCCCATTAAAGATCTGCCAACTCGTATGTCCACCACCACCCAATACATGATTTGGAACAAGATACTTTTCATAATCCCCTATTCTATAGCCACTGACACAGTAGACACATGGGTGGTGATAGGTAATGTGAGGTATTTCCTAAATAAAAACTAAAGCACACATCAACGCAATATATGCACCACAGACACAAACGCATAAACGTACACACAGAGACAGACACTTGTTATGCATGCACGCACACACACATGCATGTAAACACCAGTACATATCAGATTCTTCATGTTAACCCCTCACAGAAAAATCTTGCATACACATCAATCTTACATAATTTAGTATGCTCTCTCTCTCTCTTCTCTCTCTCTCTCTCTCTCTCTCTCTCTCTCTCTCTCTCTCTCTCTTTCTCTCTCTCTCTCTCTCTCTCCCCCCTCTCTCTCTTACACACACACACACACAAACACACACACACACAAACTTTCATGCATGCATGCAAACACGCATACAGGAATACACCAATTCATATCAAGTACTTCATGTTATCCCCTCACAGAGAAATCTTGCATACACATAAATCTTACATAAATTGGTAAGTGGCTATTTCTTCTAAGTATCTCCTGCCCTACACTGAATGTCAGCTAGATGCCATGGCCTTTATTTCTTCCTGCCATACATCCAAAGCCACACATAGAGGAACTAAATCTCTTTCTCAATCTCTCTGTCTCTCTCTCTGTCTCTCTCTCTCTGTCTCTCTCTCTCCTCTCTCTCTCTCCTCTCTCTCTCTCTCTCTCTCTCTCTCTCTCTGTCTCTCTCTCTCTCTCTCCTGAATGTGTTTGTGTGGGTAATTTGAATATTCAGGATTGGGAACCCAGCCAGCCCTTAATCTATTTGTTTGTGTTTGGATTTGCCTATATGGGAGCTTATAACTAGCTGAATCTGCTATCTATCCATATATGTTTATATATAAGGCTTTGCCTATGGAGGGGAAAATGGCAGGAACTGACAGCATGTCCATCCACATCACTGGACTTACACGGACATTTTAATGTGTTAAGATTCTCATGTGCCAACATAACTTAATAGGTAAAAGAACATACTACACTCAGAAACACATACAAAAGATGATGTTATCTGACAGTTCCTGCTTTTTTTGACTCTAAAGGCAAAGCTTCACACACACACATGGACACAGATCAGATTAAGTTAGTTATATCCTCTGCTACATCCAAATCCAACACACATGCAAAGAGATTCAGGACCTGTTGTTTTTCCAATTCTGAAGAGCCAAGTTACACACACAAACACATGTTGGAGAGAGAGAGAGAGAGAGAGAGAGAGAGAGAGAGAGAGAGAGAGAGAGAGAGAGAGAGAGGTGGGAGAGGAGAGCAGAGGAGTGGAGAGGGGAGGAGAGGAGAAGGGAGAGGAGGGGAGGGAAGAGAGGAGAGCAGAGGACAGGAGAGAAGAGAAGAGAAGATGAGAGGGTACTGGAGGAGAGGAGAGAAGAGAAGAGAGGAAGAGATGGTATGAGAAGATGGGGGAGCTGAGGAGAAGGGAGGAAAGGATAGGGGAGGAGAGGAAAGTGGAATGAAGGGGAGAAAAGAGGAGAAGAAAGAAGTGGGGAGGGGAGGAGAGGGTAGATGTGGAAAAGGAAAGGAGAGGGGAGGAGGGGGAAAAGGAGAGGGGAGGAGAAGGAGGGAGATATGAGTGGAGGAGAGGGGAGGAGTTGAAAGGAGAGGGGTGGGGACAAGAGAAGAGGAGAGGAGAGTTCAGGGAAGGGGAAGAGAAAGGAGAGGGGAATAGAGGGGAAGAGAGGAGAGGGGAAGAGAGGAGAGGGGGATAGAGGGGAAGAGAGGAGTGGAGGAGAGGGGAGGGGAGGGGAAAGGAAGGAGGAGAGGAGAGGGGAAGAGAGGAGTGGAGGAGAGGAGAGGGGAAGAGAGGAGTGGAGGAGAGCAGAGGGGATGGAGGGGAAGAGAGGAGTGAAGGAGAGGAGAAGGGAAGAGAGGAGTGGAGGAGAGGAGAGGGGATGGATGGGAAGAGAGGAGTGGAGGAGAGGAGAGGGGATGGAGGGGAAGAGAGGAGTGGAAGAGAGGGGACAGAGGGGAAGAGAGGGGTGGAGGAGAGGGGAGGGGAGTAGAGGGGAAGAGAGGAGTGGAGGAGAGGAGAGGAGGGGGGAGAGGGGAGGAGAAAAGAGGAGAGAAGGGAAACAAAAGAACCTTGAAACAATAGAAAAAGATCTTAGTGTCAGACCCTGTAGGTAAGCCCTCACCCATAGTCAAGGCCCCCCAGACATACACTAGATCCTGATGTCAGGTTCTGCTACATTTACCATTTCCTTAAAACTAAAGTCTTACACGCAGGCTAAGTGTCATGTCATCCAAGATCTGTGAACTCGTATGTCCACCACCAATACATGGTTTGGAACAAGATAATTCTCAGAGTCCCCTCTTCTATAGCCACTGACACAGTAGACAAATGGGTGGTGATAGGTAATGAGTTTTTTTTTTTCCTATGTAACAACTAAAGCACACATCACCACAATAGATGCACCACAGATGTGCACACACACACACACACACACACACACACACACACACACACACACAAACACAGGCACTTGCATGCATGTACGCACACACACATGCATGAAAACACCAGCATATCAGATTCTTCATGTTAACCCCTTACACAGAAATCTTGTATGCACATTAATCTTACATAGTTTAGTATTTCTCTCTCTCTCTCTCTCTCTCTCTCTCTCTCTCTCTCTCTCTCTCTCTCTCTCTCACACACACACACACACACACACACACCTAAACACAGACACTTCTATGCTTACAATTACACATACATGAATACACCAGTCCATATCAAGCACTTCATGATATCCCCTCACAGAGAACTCTTACATACTCATAAGTCTTACAGAAATCAGTAAGTGGCTATTCTAAGTATCTCCTGCCCTACACTGAAAGTCATCTATGGCTGAATATTAGTTCCTGAAAAGTGCACTCGAAAATACAACCAAGCTGAGGGTATAAAGCTGTAAGAATAAACACAGGGCTATATGCCATGGCCTCGTTGTTTCTTCCTGCCATACATCCAAAGCCCCACATATTGGAACTCAATCTCTCTCTCTCTCTCTCTCTCTCTCTCTCTCTCTCTCTCTCTCTCTCTCTCTCTCTCTCTCTCTCTCTCTCTCCAGACACAACCCACACACATACATACACACAGAAACACATGCAGACAACACATCCACACAGATCTCATTATCTCCTCCTGTGAGGTACCACTTCTCATAAACACAAATCACACACAACCTGGAATGAAGACCAGCTAGGTTTTCCCTGCCTGCCTTATATAGAAGTGTCTTACACACTTCAGTTCTCTAATTCTGTTAGGTACACTTTTCTTACAGTGAAAATTCAACATAAACATACAAGTCTTTGTATCTAGTCCTAGGACAGAACCCTTCCCTACAACCAAAGTCACACCTGATCACAACTAGGTGTTCCACGCTGCTCCATATCTCCATATTCATACAAGGCACATGTCTGGTTCTGTTATCTATCTATTGTCTTACAGGTAAATCTCCACCTACACACACACATGGTTGCATAGCAGGTCCTGCATGGTTCACCCTCCCCTGCATCCAAGTGACAGGTGCTCCCATGCATCACTTTACGTATAAAAAAAGCTTATCATATGGAGATGTGTTCGGGTCCAGCTAGTGTCGGGTTAGCTACAGTACAATGCACATACATGAGCACACACACGCACAGAGCATGCACATATAAGGTGTCTGATTTTGCAAATAGTCCTCCCATATAGCAGTACACTAGATATACATACATATAAACAAAGACATACACACATACAGACACAAGCATACATACATCCACACAGATGGTTATGTGTCAGGGTATAATAGGTATCCCCTTCCTTACAGCTAACGACCTTCCAGTACTGCTAGCTTCCCCTATATCGATATCCCAAACCAAAGACAAAATTCTTAATATTTCACTTTCTCTCTCTCTCTCTCTCTCTCTCTCTCTCTCTCTCTCTCTCTCTCTCTCACACACACACACACACACACACACACACACACACACACACACACACACACACGTACCACAAGTCTAGGATTCATAGGCAAAGAATCACAAATATCTGCATGTCTATGTATCTGGCTCTTTGTATCGATCAATTCATCCCTGCATGTAAAGCTGCCTAAAATGTGGCTACTTGTAATCTCTACTGGATTGAAACTCACCCACAACTCCTACCTCAGCCCACAGCTTGATGAGAATTTTCAAATGTATCTTCCAAACTAACCAAAGTCCCACCAAGGTATTGAGATGCTGGTCTCCCTGTGTTCCCACTCCTATGCCACAGCCTGTTAAAAAAACATGGCAGTAATGGATTGAGCTCCCAAGGTCCCAATGAGCAGCAGCAGGAGAGCGAACATGAGCAAGGAAGTCAGGACAGCGAGGGATGCGCCCACCCACTGAGATGGTTGGACAGATCTATTGGGAGCTCACCAAGGCCAGCTGGACTAGGACTGAAAAAGCATGGGATAAAAACAGACTCTCTGAATATGGTGGACAATGAGGGCTGCTGAGAAGCCAAGGACAATGGCACTGGGTTTTGATCCTACTGCATGTACTGGCTTTGTGGGAGCCTAGCCTGTTTGGATGCTCACCTTCCTCGACCTGGATAGAGGGGGGAGGAACTTGGACTGCCCACAGGGCAGGGAACTCTGACTGCTCTTTGGACTGGAGAGGGAGGGAGAAGGGAGTGGGGCATGGGGAGTGGGGGGAGGGGGAGGGGAGTGGGGTCTGGGGACTGGGTTAGGGGGAGGGAAAAGGGAGGCGGGGGGGGAGGCAGAAATTTTTAATTCAAAAAAATAAAATGCTAAGTGCTTCTAAAAAATACATGGCTGTGTTAACAACTACCACATATGTCCACCCACACATCCAAAGTCCTACAAATACATATATACTTTGGATTCAGCTCCTACTAAATATCCCTACCACTATAGCAAAATCTTACTTACACATATAGATCAAATTATACAGCCACCCCAGGTAGCTTCTCCCCTCTCTTCTTCAATGTTTAATACTCACAACTGAAGAATAGAAGCTAAGAACAGTCTATGCAAATAACTTTCAGCATTTGTCTCTCTGGATCTGGACTCACTCATTATAATCTATTCCCAGTCTATGCAATTTCCTAGGAAGATGGCTCACTAACAAAAACGTCAATATGTTGAGAATCTGAAAGTAGGCTTGCAAATTTGAAGTTGGTGATCAGTCACAGGACTCATTTTCTTGTTGAATCATGTGGGAAACTCCAACACCCTGGGTGACTTAACCCCTTCATATTGGTCTGAAGTAGTATAAGTCAACTGAGCAATGCATGAGAGCAAGACAGTAGCCAGATTTGTCTGTTTTCTGCCTCAGCTCCTGCTTGAGTTCGTGCCCAAACTTCCCTAAGTGACAGACATTGATCAGAACATATAAACAAATCAGAACAAATAAACTCCTTCTTCCCCACATTGTTTTTGTCATGATGAATATCAGCAATAGAAAACATAGTAGGTCAGTATCCCAAGAGTACCCTCAATCTTAGGATCTCATTGCTGCCACCTCCTGAGTGCTGGGATAAAGGTATGTACTAGAACACTAATTACATGAATAGAATTTTAAATATGAGATGTCATGGCAAAAATAAATCAGTTTCTAGACAAATAGAATTTAAAAATCAGGATATTATTCGGGAATCTAATTAGAGAAAATATCTTCAAGAACATAGACATGAGAGATTTTGGAGAATGGGATATCAAAAACAAGAAATAAGGCACTTGGTGAACACAGGCCTGTGGGAGGAATTTGATGTTATTTTTTATAGATCAAGAAGTGAAGTTTTCTTTTTGCCAACAAGGCCAGGTGTCAATCACTACTGAGAGAGGAACAACCAGTTTTCTTCCAGGACCAGCTCCCAGATAAGTCATTCAGTCCAGTAGTCCATAGGACAAAGCTAAATGGACTCAGCAGTTTAGAAATAAATATATTTCTAGGTGTGCACAAAACCATACACATACATGCATGGAACTCATGTAAGAATTCATATTTGGGGCAGGGATCCATGGGATAAGCTGAGGCACAAGGGGAAAAGGAAGTGGCAGGAGAGATTTAGATGAAGTCTCTATGTGTGTCCTTCTCAAAAACACATGAAGTCTAACAGGTCATAAAAGAACTGGTTGCAGGTTGGGTAGGAATACTGAGGAAATAGAAAATTGCATCCAGAAATTTGAGGACTCTTTTCCAAGTGACTGACAATGTTTTTCAAAGTTCAAGAAAATACACTAATGGGATAAATTTTGGAACTTACTACAAATGAGAGAAAAATATTTTTAGATTAACGTGACCCATCACAAAAGTAGTGCAAGGAATGAGGAATGTCAGTGAGGGAAATAGTGGTTTGATGGGTTTAATTTTGTTTTGTTTTAATTTTAGGCTATTGATGACCAGTGTAGTTATAATAAGCCATGACTAGTTGACGATGTACCTTTCAAGTTTACAAAGTAAAAGTTTTTATGTAGACCCAATATTGACATTCAGAAAGAGAGGGGCCATCTCTGCAATCTTCGGGGCAATGATGCTGGATTTTTAAGATAGCCTTTATTTTTGTTTCAGAATATTATTTCTTGAAAGATGGTAAATCTGAGGGACTGTTGATGGCCCATTTATGGGTGATTCCCAAGTCAACATTGTAGAGATATTGCCTGAAAACCCATTCACTCAGGACAGACTAGAAACAGATAAAACACAAATCCAACCTTCAGAAATCAAGTCTTTTATCACAACTGAAAGGAGACACTGGAAGGGAAGAAGTATGGTTTGATACGGCCTATGTGACATGTCTCTGCAGAAAAGGCACAAACAAGCAAAGACTTCTGCATTAACCCTCTTCTCACAGGATCCCACTTGCAGTCTAGGTAAGAGCCAAAGAATTAGGGAATAGACACAAATCACATGACTTCAACCTTACCAATGAGGGCTTCCCAATTGGATACCCAACCTGATTGACTCAGTTCTGTTTATGTCAAGAATCAGGCCATAGATCAGGATACACAGTGAAGGCGGTTTATTAAGAGATAGTGTCTGTCCTGTGATGTTGGAGACAGTGCTTTCACTACAAGGACACCAGTGGCACAGACAGTGCACAAAGACAATGTGTGAAGCTGTAAATTTGGGGGAGGTGTTTCTGATCTATTCAAGCAACACCAGGTATAGCCTGATTGGTTGCTCTCTTCCTAGACTATTTTGCCTTCAATGAACCCCAAATTCTCTCTTTGTTTTCAAAACCACTTTGGAGTTGGGACTAGGCAACCTGCATATCTTCCTACTACCTGAGGAATCAGGAGTCCAAGCTTACATACATATCCACCTGGGACTCTGTTCATCACTCTTGTCTAAAGATTCTGTGCTGGTTATGATAGCTAAGCCCTTGGCCAGAATACTGTGGAACATCCCAGGAAGACTGTTGCCTCCTATTTCATGTCCTCAGTGTCCTGTCTGAATGTTCCCTCAAAATTTACATTTTGAGACTGGTAAGTCATAAATAATAAGAACACTGTATTTGTAGCTGTTTTCTGGAAAATTATTAAATTTCATTATAGAGCTATGGCTTGTTTAACCTGTATTCTTTTCATATGTTTTATTTGTCAACTCTTATGTTAGAAATACCCTTCTCTTCCTCAGTAAATAACTGATCTTGAGCATGAACATGGCCTTCTTTATGTGTTTTTGAACATGTTGGTAAAGTTCAGGTACTTTCAATAAAGATGGTGCTGTCTATGTCCATAAACAGTTGGCTTATAACTTCTGTTTATTTTATATTTAGGATTATAAATATATGCTGAATTCATTTATTTTGTTGTGTGTGTATTTATCTGTTGGTGTCACAAAACACACATATGGAAAACTTGTGGGTGAAAGTCAGTGCTTTTTTTTTCAAATATTTGGGATGAAGGGAAGATAGCTCAAGTCAACATGTCAGGTCATAAGCTCCTTGAGGTTTTGTATAACATCTTGGAAAGTGTCTCTTCCCCATTATCTTATTCAGTAGTTGGACTAACATTAGTGTTAATTCTTTTTAAAAATGAGGTAGATTTCATACATGAATACATTCATACCAGTCTTTTTTGACATTTTACCATTGAAAGTCTTTTATACAATATATTTTTAACCATTTTTCTTTTTTCCAACTCCTTGCAGAATATCCTAACCTGTCTTCCCATCTAGTATGGTTTTCCTCTAGGGTGGGTTCACTGCCTAAACAACAGAATGCTAATAAAAGGATTAATAGCTTGATGGCTAAAAGTGTTAAAGCAATTAACTGTGCTAATTTTCCTTTGTATCATGTTAAAGAAGTCTTTTATTGCCTTCTTTCCCCTTTTGTATTAAGGTACAAAGCATATGGAAAATTAAACTTGAGTAATTTCAGTATTCACTGAAACTCCCTCCCAAAACTATCCTTTGATTTCTGTTTTATTATTTTATTTGTGACTTTGTCCTCTTCTCTATTTTCCTAATCCCCATGTCCCCTACCTGGTAAGTGGCATTTTTGTCAAAACTGGTCTCAGATACTAGATAAAACATCAAGTCACATGATAGGGCATCTCTTGGGTATATTCCCAAGAGTGGTGTTGCTGGGTCCAGGGGTAGGTTGATCCTGAATTTCCTGAGAAACCGCCACACTGCTTTCCAAAGTGGTTGCACAAGATGGCATTCCCACCAGCAATGTATGAGGGTACCCCTTCCTCCACAGCCACTCCAGCAAAGGCTATCCTTGGTGTTTTTGACTTTAGCCATTCTGCCGGGTGTAAGATGATATCTCAAAGTTGTTTTGATTTGCATTTCCCTGATTGCTAAGGAAGTTGAGCACGACCTTAAGTGTCTTTTGGCCATTTGAACGTCTTCTGTTGAGAATTCTCTGTTCAATTCAGTGCTCCATTTTTTAATTGGGTTAATTAGCATTTTAAAGTCTAGTTTCTTGAGTTCTCTATATATTTTGGAGATCAGACCTTTGTCTGTTGCGGGGTTGGTGAAGATCTTCTCCCAGTCAGTAGGTTGCCTTTGTGTCATAGCGACAGTGTCCTTTGCTTTACAGAAGCTTCTCAGTTTTAGTAGGTCCCATTTATTCAATGTTGCCCTTAATGTCCGTGCTTCTGGGGTTATACATAGGAAGCGATCTCCTGTGCCCATCTGTTGTAGGGTATTTCCCACTTTCTTTTCTATCATTTTCAGTGTGTTCGGGCTGATAGTGAGGTCTTTAATCCATTTGGACTTGAGTTTTGTGCACGGTGATAGATCTGGGTCTATTTTCATTCTTTTACAGGTTGACATCCAGTTGTGCCAGCACCATTTGTTGAAGATGCTTTCTTTCTTCCATTGTATACTTATAGCTCCTTTATCAAAAATGAGGTGTTCATAGGTTTGTGGGTTAAAATCTGGGTCTTCTATACGATTCCATTGGTGGACTTCTCTGTTTTTATGCCAGTACCACACTGTTTTCATTACTGTAGCTCTGTAATAGATTTTGAAGTCAGGGATGGTAATGCTTGTTCAACTATGTTCATAGCAGTATTATTTGTAATAGCCAGAACCTGGAAACAACCTAGATGCCCTTCAATGGAAGAATGGATGAAGAAAGTATGGAATATATACACATTAGAGTACTACTCAGCGGTAAAAACCAATGTCTTCTCGAATTTTGCATGCAAATGGATGGAAATAGAAAACACTATCCTGAGTGAGGTATCCCAGACCCAAAAAGATGAACATGGGATGTACTCACTCATAATTGCTTTCTAGCCATAAATAAGGGTCACGGAGTCTACAATAGGCGAATCTAAAGAAGCTAAGTAAGAAGGTGAACCCAAGGAAAAACATATAGTTATCCTCTTGGATAAGGGAATTAGACAAAATTGCCGGGGAGAAAATTGGGATCTTGGGGGTGGGGTGGGATGGGGGTAAGGGGAGATGGGGAGAGAAAAGTTAGAAGGAAAGGAGATGGGGCCTTGTGGAAACAGGAGGATTGGGATAAAGGAAGGTTGGACAGGGGAGCACGGAACCACAATTCTTAATTAAGGGAGCCACTTTAGGGTTGGCAAGAGGCCTGACCCTAGAGGGGCTCCCAGGTGCCCAAGCCGAGGTCCCCATTTAGTTCCTTGGGCAGCTGAGGATAGGGAACCTGAAATGACCCTATCCTAGAGCAATACTGACGAATATCTTGCATATTATCATAGAACTTTCATCTCGTGATGGATGGAGATAGAGACAGAGACCCACACTGGAGCACTGGACTGAGCTCCAAAGGTCCCAATGAGGAGCAGAAGGAGGGAGAACATGAGCAAAGAAGTCGGGACCACGAGGGGTGCACCCACCCACTGAGACAGTGGGGCTGATCTATTGGGAGCTCACCAAGGCCAGCTGGACTGTGACTGAGGGAGCATGGGATAAAAATGGACTCTCTGAACATGGTGAACAATGAGGGCTGATGAGACGCAAAGGACAATGGCATGGGGTTTTGATCCTACTTCATGTTCTGGCTTTGTGGGAGCCTAGCCAGTTTGGATGTTCACCTTCCTAGATATGGACAGAGGGGGGAGGACCTAAGACTTACCACAGGGCAGAAAACCCTGTCTGCTCTTTGGACTGGAGAGGGAGGGGGAAAGGAGTGGGGGCAGGGGAGAAGGGTGGGAGGAGGGGGAGACGGGTGGGAGGAGGGGGAGGGAAATGGGAGGCTGGGAGGAGGTGGAAACTTGGTTTTTTTTCTCCTTTTCTCAATAATAAAAAATCCTCAAGTCACCTCAGGCAGATGTTCAAGGGATTCTGCGGCACGATTGAATATTGTGCTCCAATTCGCTGACACAGAGAATGATGCAAGGGCAGTTGACATCAGGAGCATGGCGGTGGTTTTATATGCAATGGTGACTGTCAGGGTCCCATTCAAAGCAAAGACCTATCCAGACATGAAGGAGGAAATACAGGATATCAGGTACTACATTTCTTACACACTCTCTCAAAACATTTTGCTTGCGCATCTCATTTTCACTGTCTATGTGAGAAAATAATCAATAATATCATGGCCACATACCTAATTTTAAACCACGAGTCACCCCAGGAACTCATGAAATCTGCCACTAAGTCCTTGCAGGCCTGTGTTGCTGTGTCATCAGCAGGTGCTCTCAAGTTCCCTTCCTCCTAAGAGGAGAATGAGTGAGCCTGCCATTCCCACCTTCGTCCTGCTGGCTGAACATCAGAGGCATAATGAGAAGTGTTCAAGCAAGCAGGGGAGCAGAAGCCTGAGCATGCCTGCCACCTTGTGCCGCCTGCTGAAGGAGGAAAACTCCCCACTCTCAGTACCCACGTGTACTCCTGAGGTTACTCCTCTCCTGAGCAGAAGTCTGGCAGTAGGTAGCATGGTTTGCAAGGAGTGGTCCTCAAGATGCCCAGTCTCTGAGTGCATTTCTTCTATACAGTATTTGTCCTGTGAGGCACCTCGGGATATGAGCACCCCGAAGGTTAGCTCATACTCTGAGTACATCCTTAAAAAAAAAAGTGTAGTGAGGCATCTCAGGATGTGGCCACAACTGGCACACATGGAACTCAGAGATCTTCCCTTCAAGCAATATACAAGAATAAAATAAAAGTTGTCTCTCCTAAAGTTGTAAATTCAGCCTCTGCCAGCAGTCTGTCCAAAGGCTGGAAGAGGGTTAAGAAAAGAATTGGGAATGTGTGAGAGTTCTATGCTGCTGCCTGCCACCCTCATGACAAAGCCATGTTTCTCAGAAGGAAGTGACACCACTGGAAGGTAGAGAGCATTGCAGGTGCACACACACAGATAAAAGGGGTGCCCAAGATACACTTCTGTGCTTATTAATCTATATATTTTCTGATGTTTATTTGCAATGATGACATGATGGCTAGAGCTATGTAAATTAGCAAATCTAATTTCAAACAGTACACTCCACAGTACCACCACCACCACCATTAAAGTGCAACGCTTCAGCTGAAATTATACAGAAAAGGATAAGTGGCAGAGGCAGTAGAGGCAGACAGATGTAGTGTTGACTAGAGGGAAAAACTATTATAGAAGATCAAAGTTTTTGAGGGAAGAAAACTCCAAAGGCTAGGAATGAGTGTGAGAATAGATAAACAGCCTGACAATGGACGGTCCAAAAGTATATATGAGTCAAGACTCCGAACTAAATATTTCAAAATACTTAAGGTGGCAGTGTGTTTAAGAATGCAGTAGAAAAATCAAGACTAGGAGATGGTAAGCCATCATGTATGACAGGCTTCTCCACATGAAACCATAGTTAATAGGAGATATTCCAATGGCTGGCCTTCCATAGCATTCTTCTCAGTGTTGAGTCTTGTGCCAAAATTCACCCCAAAGATGCCCATGACTTAGAAGTCCTAAAGGAGCAGTATTCAAGGACATACCACATCAAAACTCATCCTTCTGTCTTTCCCTTCAAGGTCAGGTCCAAGTGAGATATTTTCTCACACTGGACAAAGGTGAGTCTCCTCCTCCCTCCCCACACATCCTTGCTGCTTTGTTGGCATGCTGCCTGTATCTATTTGTCTCTTTTCACGGGAGACAATCCCACCACATACTGACTCAGTCCAGCTGTTAATGAAGGGGTCCTTAATGTGGATTGCTTATAAGAATGTTATTTGTCTTCTAACAGGAAAGTCACAGCAAGCAGGACAAAAAAGGGTACCACTGTGAATGGAATACTCACATGCTGTTCGAGATTGCATGGTGGATATTGTTTGATTATTCTGGTGCTTGATTGTCCAAGACACATGACTTAGTCTGTAATCTTGGAATTATATTTTGTTTATCAGGGGTCAGACCTACATTGACCCATGGGCCTATAGATTTGAAGCATTCAGCAAAGATCCTCCTGTGAAAGTTTTACTGATGTTGTCATTGACACACTCCATGCAGATCACTGCTCTCTGTAATGAAGAGTGGCCACTCAGAAGGAACAGAATGCCAGGGATCATCTGTGGGTCTCATGGCTGAAGTAACACTGAGATTGCTAAGTTTTATCCCATTGTACAAGAGATGTTTCTGTGATCTGGTTTATCCTCGATATTGGTCCACATACAAATAAGAACGAGTCTGCCAAAGCCACCCTTTTTTTAATTCCAAGGAATGTGTTCAATGATTTAATGATGCAGAGGAGCAAAGGAAAAGTGAGAGACATCAGAGACATGGATTCAGAGTGGTCTTGAGACAACTTTGGGCAAGTGGCACATCTTTCCCCTCTTTCCCTCTGTCTGCTAGCTGTTATGGATGAACTATTTTTGCAGAAGGGGTGATCATCTTCTTATACCTGTATGGAAGTCACTCTGCATCTTGCAAGATACTTCATCTGTTCTGGATTGAGACATAAGAAGGATGTGGCACCCAGTCTTGAAAAGAAAAATAGCCAAGAACCACTGAACTTCTTGCTTACCGGTTCTCCATCAATGGGTGATTACTAAGGCAAGTATCATTTTTCATATACTTTCCTGAATCTAGTACCTGGGAAAAGGAGAAATTGTGTACTGTAGCCAGGTAAGTGGACCCCGGCAGCGACAACCCATGAGAATCATTGACTCCAGACTCAGCTGATGGTCTCTACAAAGGCAAACCTCACTATGAACAGATGTGATGGTTACTTATGTTCATACTGATGTTTGCCTTTCGACTTATGGGGACTTTGGTTGCTTCTGTTACTAAACACATGTTGCTGCCTTTAGTCTTTTACCTGAAAGAACAGAAGCTAGCTGTCCCCACATCTGTCACCTCTCTCCTTCACTACCTGTCTGTTGGATGGAGCAGGAGCAAGGGCAGTCAGTATCACCTACTTGTAGCATAATCTTCACAAGGATTATCCCAAAAAAGTCCACAGATGCCATCTTCAGAGAGCACAAAGCTGAGTCCTTGATGTGCTTTTTGTATATAACATGGCTGGTGCACTGCTTAAAGTACACCCACTGGCCTCTTTACACAGCCACAAGGATCAGTTTACTAAAGGTGGGTCCCATGGAGTTCTACAAGTGAACTCTAGATCTCTGATTGGTCACCGTTTTTCTCCTATTATCTGCAGGTTTTTTTGGGACATGATCTTTTGTGGAAGCTCATTTTCACTAAGTATGAATCCTGTCTAATGTAGACAAGAGGAAATGAGATGAGGTGCAGAAAGCAGAGTGCCTATGTTTAGACATGTTGGTGGAAAATGCTTTTCCTCCTTTTTTTTTTCCAGAGCCTGATTCTTGAAAAGTACCAGGACTGACATGAGAAATCATTCCCTGCCTTCAGATGTGCCTGAGAAGACCCTAATGATGTTGGTCTAGGGAAGGTCACATTGGAAGACAATCAGCATTATACCTGTCTCCTTATTCCCTGAATTTCAATAAAGTAACCCTGGTAGAGACATGCAGGATGTCTGATAGAGACAGGTAGGGTGTCTGGTAGAGCTATCCTACACCCTTCTGAGTTAGTACTCCAGGTCAGACACTACAGGTTCCCCAGAGAAACACTATGATCATTTAACACCAACTAGGGAGAGTTTCCATGATCCTTACCCTTCCTGAATCAGTTCATACTTGACAGTTGTGAAATCACTGGGGTCAGGAGAAGCCACACAGGTATCCACAACGAGCCTCAGATTGGGATTGTGGCTGTGGAGGGTGGCCTGCAGGAAGACCTCTTCCCTCTGATGGGTATAAGGAGGAGCTCCAACCCCCATATTCTGGGATGCAGGCGACTGGAGGAATGAAATCGACACATCGTAGCTGACATGGTCCTTCTGAGTGTCACTCGCATGCACAATTTCCACTGCAGACTGGCCATCCACTTTGCAGGTGAACTTCACCTGGGGCACCTTGTGCCTCACGATGACTCGGCCAGGGTGGCCTTGAGTTCTGCCTCTGATGGAGTTGGAGTAGCTGAGAGAGCCTTGATGATCCTGAGAGGATGAGAGAATCATAGGTAGTGTACCTGGAGCCTTGATGCTACTCTTTAGTGGAGTCCTTTCCTTCCCATAAGAGCCAGGTACCAGCTTCATGACCTTCTTGAGGGCTGCAGCAAGGGTCAGGCACAGCTACTGCAAACCCATACCTCCTCCCACAGTTCGGAAGAGCGCCTGGCTCTACCGATGTGGGTAAATGTACCTGTATACTTCTAAATATATACTTTTAATTTTGTATTGAAGAAAAATATTTTCACACAAGTTGTTCTGGTCACATTCTCCACTCCCACCCCGAGTTCCTCTCCACTCACCCAGCTCCACACTTTTTCCTTCTCTCTTCAAAGAAAAACAAGCCAGGAACAAACAACACACTCACACACAGACCCACAAAAATGTAACTCAATATATACAAGCAAAAGGCCAATAACCCAAAAAAATGTCTAAACAAAGCAATTTGAGACAAAAATTATAAAAATACCACTAAATTTATTTTTTTGATTTGTTCACATTTTAATTCAAAAATATATTTTCAATGTGTGCTATAAACTCATGGCGTAAAACTTAAGTGATAATGATGGGAGGAAGGAAAATCTCCCATCCCCACTGATCCCTCCGCTCTATCCTGCTTCCCAGAAGCGGTTCTTTTTCCTTCCACAGGAAGCTTACACAAGAATTGTGGCAGATTTGACAATTGTCCACTGTTTTCTTGCATCTCATTCTGTAGCAATAGTCACTTAGTCTGTGACAGTGACATGTGGCTGTAGCAAAAATCTGTCTAGCAAATCTGCTGATGGGCAAGTAGATTAATCCCAATCCACTGTCTCTGTATGAAAGCTGCAGGCTTTTGATCAACATTCCTAGGCACTTCAAGGTACAGCTCATTTGGGAGAATTATAGCTTTTTATGTTTTATAGAATATTTATACATGCATGTATTGTGTGCATCCAGACTGGCCCATTTCTTTCCCTTCAGTTCCTCCACTAGCTCCCTCCCCACTGTTCTCCCAACATCACAGGCTCTCTTCCTTTACATTTTATTTATTTTTACCTCTTTTTTTGTTTTGAGACAGATCTCCCAATGTAGCCATGGTTGGTCTTGAACTCACAGAGATCTGCCTTCTTTTGCCTCTTAAATGCCAGGATAAAAGGCATATGCCACCACATCTGTTTTTATTTTAAATTTGCTACCCACTAAATCCATTTTGTGCTTTCTGTGTTCACATAAGTATGGGACCTTCTACAGGAGCTTGGGTAATCTCTCAGTGCCTGTATCACCAAAGAAAATGGCACTCACTCTCCCAGTAACCACTAATTGCCAACAGCTTCTCAGAAAGGGGTGGGACTTTGTGAGTCCCTCATTCATGCATGTTGGGACTGTGGCTGACTTGATATTATTGGTCTTGCACATGAAGTTTCATCTGTTAGGAGTTCATGTGTGCAACTGCATTGTTGTGTCCGGCAAAGAGGCAGTAAAACTGATGTGTACAAAGCCAGGTAATGATAACTGTCTAGGCAGAAAATATTCACTCACTTGACCACTTCAAAGGTGAGTCTGATGTGAGCGCTGCTATCCACTTGAATGTCCCAGGCACACAGCACATTGGTGGGATATTTTTTAGGATACCAAGGACTGGAGTAGGAGCCTGAACTATTTGTGAGCAAAACACAACACTGGAAATATTCATTTGTAAAAAAGTGAGAAAATCCCTTGAAAAGACATGGTGCTTTTTGTTTTGTTTTTAGCGAGGTAAAGAGGAGACACAAGAAAGCAGAAGTAAAGAAAACAAGCTGAGTGTAGGGGTACACACCTATAACCCCAGCACTGAGACTGGATCTCAAATGTGAAGTGGGTATGAGCTGTAGAGTCGAAAGAAAAACAGCTGGACCAACAAAGAGATGTAAGGGAGACTTAGGCTAGGACTGATTTCCTTTTTTGTGGTGATGTCTTTTTTTTTTATTGAGGTGTTTGTATATGTGTGTGTGTGTGCACGCGCACATGTGCGCATGCGTGTGCAAGCACACATACGTGTGTTTTAAGAGCTGCGGAGCTGCATTCCGCCACCCAGTTCCCGCCACCAGCTAGCTTTACTCGAAATAACAACACACAGACTGTATTCATTCAAATACTGCTTGGCCCATTAGCTCTAGCCCTTACTGGCTAATTCTGACATCCCGATCAAACCATCTCTAATAAACTGTGTAGCACTGGTCTTACCGGGAAAGATTCAGCATGTCTGACCTGGCGGCTTCATTCATCGCCTGTGTCTGCCCGGGAGAGGGGAGCATGGCCTCTGCTCCAGAGAGCAGAGCTGTCGAGTCTGAGCTCACTTCCTCTTCCTCCCAGCATTCTGTTCTGTTTACTCCACCCACCTATGTTTTAACTTATGAGGCCAAGCAGTTTATTATAATTAACCAATGACCTTCCTCCATCATACGTGGGTGTGTGTGTACATGTCTGTGGAGAATTGAAGGCACTGGGTCTCTTGGAACTAGGGCTATAAGAATTTCTAAGCTGCCTGATATGGTGTTGAGAAGAGAACTGAGGACCTTTGCAAGAACAGCAAGTACTCTTAAATGATGAGCTATGCCTCCAGCCAGAAAATACTCTTTTTTTGAGACAGGCCTAAAGTGGTTGAGGATGACTGTATAGCTAGGGGGTGACCCTAACCTCCCGAGACCATCTAGCCTCCACTCCTGAGTGCTGGAACAGGCATGTATCCTCTTGACTTGTTTTGTACAATGCTAGAGACTGAACCCAGGGCTTCCTGTGTGCTAGACAAGCTCTCTTCCAACTGAGCTACATCCCCAGCCTCAGTCAGCATCAACCTTCTGACAGATGAAGACCATTCCCTCTGTGATGGGAAAATGATAGCAATTAAACAGGCCTTTTATGCACACAGGTCCCCAGATAGGTTTATATGTGCAAACCCACTATGCTAAGCTGTAGAACAAACAACTCACATTATATCACTGATTCTCATCCTGTGGATTGCATTATCAGGTATCCAGCATATCAGATATTCATATTATAATTCACAACAGCAGCAAAATTACAGTTTTGAAGTAGCAACAAAATAATTTTATGGCTGTGAATTGCCACAACATGAGGAGCTATATTAAAGGGTCACAGTTTAGGACGGTTGAGGATCACGAATTGATTTGATGAAAAGAAATAATTGGGATGCTATTAAACTGCTCTGACATCTCAGTTCCTACATAAACAAAACAAAGTCACTCAGTATAGACTGTCATAACTAATTAGAAACTGCCAACTCACCTCTAACTGGGAACTTCCCACTCTAGTGATCCAAAGGAAGACATTGGCACACATTCACCAAGGAAACATTGGCCTTGCCTCCAACCTTGTCCTATCAAAGCCTGGCCTCTTGGTGAAGCCCCAAATAACCCCAATTTGCATCTTCTCAATTTAAAATAATTATTTGCTCAGGACAAACTCTTTCAAGTTCCAATGCACCAAAGCTTATCTTTTAATAATTATATACAAATTGGAGCTGAAATCAAGACCAAGGTGAATTGTGCAGTTAGTGTCAAACACTCGGATTTGGTGTGTGATTAGCTGTAGACTCCTATATAGCAGCTTCTTATGTATTAAATATGAGAGGGTGTCAGCCAGAGACAGGACGAGTTCCAGTGGAAGAGAAGCCCATACAAGAAAAGCTGCAGTACCTGACATGACGTCACTGGAGGAGTCTATAAAAATGCACAGTAAAAATGTCGTGATCAACAATTTGTATTCATATTTAATTATTTTTCTTAAAACATGGAAGATTATGTGCCCAGTGAGCTCCTGACTCTTAGGAGCTTGCAATTTGAACCTCAAGAATATGGACAGGGGCCTCTGCAGACAACCGGGAACTGCTGGTTCCTTGCTCTATCTAGAATCTCAAGACATGATCACCAATGCCAGAAGCTGGTTGGTCCTCTCTCTACTGAACCAGTACCCAAGGTATTTCATCTCTGGTGGATCTGAGCCCTTCCCTTACTCTCTCTCATCTTCCCACCATCTGCAGCAGTTCAGCATCACCATATTGTCAACTGTCATAGGTGTTGATTAGAAACAGAGTATCTAATTGGCCATCCCCATCTAGCTTCAGAACTTGAATGGTGGCTGGGATTATCACCCATGAGGGCCATGGCAACTGAGTACATATATTGACTGGCAGTACCTGCTGGTCCTCTGCTTGGTGTGTCATCAATACCTATTCAAAGACAAATGTCAGGATGAGAGACAGATTGAATAGGGTGGTCACATAACTCCCCATAAAAATCAGGCACTTTGTTTAGGGTCAGACATGTTCTGCTCTGGGCCACTGGGAAACTAGAATTAAGACTCATCCAGGCTAGTGAGGAAATCAGAGAGCTGGAGTGAGGGAGCACACAAGGCCCCTGTGGTTCAGGTACAGCATGGTGTTTGTTTGATTTTGGCCAATAACTGGGCTAACAGAGCCTCTGTCACAGAGATGAGTTCCATTTTTAACCAAGGACCCCAGCCAGGAAATACTTAGAGAATGTGGTGCTGCATGTGGGGTTGGATATGACGTAGAGGGCCTGATCAGCTGAGTACAGATGCGCTCGTCTCTCCATTGGCTGTGGATGTGAACTGAAAATTCAGATGCACTGGTTGTAGGACAGTCTGTCATTCACAAAACCCTTGGTGGATACTGGATTGCTCCCAGCACCCAGGCCTGCCAGGCCAGGTATAAGATGTCTGCTAATACTAACCATTCATATAATTGCTATTTTCCAGGTGAGATTTTGAACAATTTACAGATGCTGGAATCTATGATCAAAAACTAATTCTTAAGCAAATTGACTTTAAAATCGGCTCAAATCCCAGATTTCATTGCTGACAGCTTGCCTGCTGGTATTGACATCCTCCTTCCCAATGGCTGGGGTTGGCAAAGCTCTGTCTCTGAGATGTGATGCAAGCCTTGCCACTCACCTGAGCAAACCACGCTGGCATCCTCATGGTGCCCACAGTTGTGGGAGAACCATCCGTGATGTGTGCATTGCCACACCTTGGCTTCATCCCCCATGCACTGCACATCATCCAGCATGATATGGCCCATGCCTCTCTCAAAGTAGCTCTCAGCTGGGGCTGACATGGCCACACCACAGCCAAGCTGCTGGCACACCACCTTGGTATCTGTCAGGTCCCAGCTGTCATCACACACTGTGCCCCAGGCGCCATTGTAAGAGATTTCTACTCGGCCCTCACACCTCTGGCTACCATTCACCAGTCTCAAGGCCAGACCTAGGAATGGAAAAATAAGTGCTTCTAAGATGTGACTTTGTCCTCATATGATAGGGCCATCTGTAGGTTCTCTTTGTTAGACCCTAGGAATCACCATGTGACCTTTAAGAGTACTGAAGAGTTATTGATGCCTATTGTTTAAATCCCTTTCTCCCCTCCCCCTTCTCGTGTGTGTGATTGTTTATGTGAGTGTAGGCACATACGTGGAGGTCAGTGGACACCTTTGGTTGTTGACCTTTGCTAGCTTGAGACAGGCCTCTCCATCTCTGACTGAATCCTGTTTACACCAGTTTAGCAGGCTTGCGAGTTTCCGAGAATCCAACTGTCTCTGCCTCCCATTTCACTGGGATTACAGATATGTGCTACTGCACCCAGCTTTGTGGGTTCTGGGGATCTGAACTCAGGATCTCTATCCACTGAGACATCCCCCAGTCCAGTATTTGAGAGTCTCATAAGCTCCCAAAGATCCCAGTTGGAGGAAAACGTACATTAAGCATAGAGAGTTCTACAATGTTCCTGCTCCTGCTGTGGGATCTGAGAGGCCCAAGAGAGCTTTGGATACTGTGTGCTGAATCCAGTCAGAAGAAAGTCAGCTGACTTTGTGATAGTTCCAGAGTAATCTTTCATATTATTATTTTCTTTCCTTTGGGAGGGGAAGGTCTCAGTGGGATTCTCCATCAGGACCACAGACAGTATGAGACAGGCGTTCTCAGCCTTATGTTTCTAGATGCTTTAGGTGGAAGGCAGGGACTGTGGGTGGCAGAGCAGGGGTAAGGGCTATGACTGGCAGTGTGCGTGCCACTCATCAGCAGAGGTGGACACGTCAGGTGTGATAGAATTCAGGTCACATTTTAAAAGTGTCTTCTCTTCAAATGGGAAAAGTCACAGCCCGATGGGCATCTTGCAAGGTGCATGTCAGGATACCCACTGTTCTGCCTTTCGTCTTGGTGAACAGTGTTGTACAGAGCATAGAACCCTGTGTTCGTGACCATGGCGTCACTTTTAAACACCACTGTCATGGAATTGGAAGAGGAGAGGAAAGTGAGTTCTGCCCCAGCACAGACTTTGCCCATAGACAGTGAGGCAACATGCTTTCCATCAAACACTTCGACAAAGTCATAAGGACATCCATAAATGTCTTCTAGCCTGAGGGGACAAAGGCAGCGTTAGTCTCCCCAGATCAGTCAGTTCTGCCAGCTCCTCCCTCCAACCTCCTCACATCACCTTTAAGAGTCCCTTGAATCTGCCCCTCCCACCCCCCACTTCCCATTGACTGTCCCGGTCTATCAGATTCTGGTCTCATCGTCTATTTTGGGGGCCTCCATCTAGAAACCTCTCCTCCAACCTCTCTGACCTCCTTTTCCTTTACTCTGAATATTTCTTTGATGTCCCTGACCCTTAAACTCAAGCCCTGCTTTGGGTGGTATCCAGTGTCCATCAGAGACTCACAGGAAAACGCTCAGGAAGACCCTGATGGGGGAAATAATGTCATTCTACAGGCCCCTAGTAGAAGGACTCATCTCACCAATGTCCCAAAATGCCCACATTTTTGTTAACCAGGTGATGAGAGAACTGTGCCCAGCATCCCGCCTGCTGTCTTCTTCTGTCTTGACCCTAGCCTAGTCCTACAGGTGTTGATTACTCTGACTTCACAGCACATGCCAACTTAGCACAACCTGAAAATTTCCACTGAGTTCATGGTTTCTTTCAGAAGTGTTTGTCTTTCCATTTGGATGTAAACTCACAGAGGCAGAAGGCTTATCTGCTTCTTTCAGCACTCTAAGCCCAGTCCTAGACAGAGCCCTCCCAGAGTGGGAACAATCAATACATATGGAACTCTCACTGGTGCTTATCTACCATAATAAATATTACACAGCATGTAACATGACATGTAATTTCTGAACTATAGCAAGTAGGTGTCTGTGCTTCTGTTATAAAGTCACATTGTAAACACACATGCACGGATACGTCCTACACCCAATGGACATACTTTACACACAAATTTGGTATTATATTTAAAAATCTGCCATTGTACATCTATCCCAGGGAAGTAAAAACCAAACGCCTAAAGCTAACACATTTTTGTTTTGGTTTGTTTGGTTTTGAGACAGGATCTCTCTATATAGCTGGATTGTAATTGACATGAGTGTTTCTGTAATATTGTTAAGAATGTGTTTGTACAAGTATTTGTGTTTTCCTTCCTTAATTTTTTTAAAATTTATTTATTTATTAAACATTTCCACCTCCTTCCCTCCTTCCATTTTTCTCTCACTCCCCCTCCCTCTCAAGTCCTAAGAGAAGTCAGGTTGCCCTCCCTTGTGGGAAATCCACGGCCCTCCCCCTCTATCCAGGTCTAGGAAGGTGAGCATCCAAACAGACTATGCTCTCAGAAAGCCAGTACATGCAGTAGAATCAAAACCCAGTGCCATTATCATTGGCTTCTCAGTCCGCCCTCATTGTCAGCTACATTCAGAGAGTCTGGTTTGATCACATGCTCGTTCAGTCCCAGTCTGGCTCACCTTGGTGAGCTCTAATTAGATCAGTCACACCATCTCCATGGGTGGATGCACCCCTCACGGTCCTGACTTCCTTGCTCATTTTCTCCCTCCTTCTACTCTTCATCTGGACCTTTGGAGCTCAGTCTAGTGCTCCAATGTGGGTCTCTGTCTCTATCTCCATCCATCGCAGGATGAAGGTTCTATGGTGGTATGCAAGATATTCATCAGTGTGGGTATGGGATAAGGCCAGTTCAGGCACCCTCTCCTCTGCTGCTCAAGGACCTAGCTGGGGACATCTCTTTGGACACCTGGGAACCTCTCTAGAGCCAAGTCTCTTGACAACCCTACAATGGCTCCCTTAATTAAGATATCTTCTTCCCTGCTTTCATATCCACCCTTCCTTTATCTCAACCATCCCATTCCCCAAGCTCTCCCCAATCCTCCTCTTCTCCCTTCTCTCTCCCCATCTCCCCCCCCCCGTGCTCCCAACTTTTTCCCAGTGATCTTGTCTACTTCCAATATCCAGGAGGATAAATATACACTTTTCTTTGGGTTCATCTTCTTATTTAGCTTCTCTAGGATCACGAATTATAGGCTCAATGTCCTTTGTTTATGGCTAGAATCCACTAATGATTGAGTACATACCATATGCATCTTTTGGGGTCTGGGTTATCTCACTCAGTAAAGTGTTTTCTATTTCCATCCATTTGCATACAAAATACAAGGTGTCATTGTTTTTTACCACTGAGTAGAACTCCAAAGTGTGTATGTGTCACACCTTTATCCATTCTTCTATTTAGGGGCACCTAGGTTGTTTCCAGGTTCTGGTTATTACAAATAGTGCTGCTCGAGCAAGGAACACAGGGCCATGAGGAGTGCACCCACACACTGAGACAATGGGGATGTTCTATCGGGAACTCACCAAGGCCAGCTGGCCTGGGTCTGAAAAAGCATGGGATAAATCCGGACTAGCTGAACATAGAGGACAATGAGGAATACTGAGAACTCAAGAACAATCGCAGTGGGTTTTTGATCCTACTGCACGTACTGACTTTGGGGGAGCCTAGGCAGTTTGGATGCTCACCTTAGGAGACCTGGATAGAGGTGGGCGGTCCTTGGGCTTCCCACAGGTCAGGGAACCCTGATTGCTCTTCGAGCAGATGAGGGAGGGTGACTTGATCGGGGGAGGGGGAGGGAAATGGAAGGCGGTTGCGGGGAGGAGGCAGAAATCCTTAATAAATAAATAAATTAAAAAAAAAAACAAATAGTGCTGCTATTAACATAGTTGAACAAATGCTTTTGTAGTATGATTGGGCATCTGTTGGGTATATTCCCAAGAGTGGTAATGCTGGATCCTGAGGTCAGTTGACTCCCAGCTTCCTGAGAAACCACCACACTGATTTCCAAAGTGGTTGCACAAGTTTGCATTCCCACCAACAATGGATGAGTGTTCTCCTTACTCCACGTCCTCTCCAGCATAGGCTATCATTGGTGTTTTTGATTTTAGTCATTCTGACAGGTGTAAGATGGTATCTCAAAGCTGTTTTGATTTGCATTTCCCTGATCACTAAGGAGGTTGAGCATGACCTTAAGTGTCTTTTGGCCATTTGAACTTCTTCTGTTGAGAATTTTCTGTTCAGTTCAGTACCCCATTTTTTTTAAAAAAGTATTTATTTATTTATTTATTATGTATACAATCTTCTGTCTGTGTGTATGCCTGCAGGCCAGAAGAGGGCACCATACCTCATTACAGATGGTTGTGAGCCACCATGTGGTTGCCAGGAATTGAACTCAGGACCTTTGGAAGAGCAGACAATGGTCTTAACCTCTGAGCCATCTCTCCAGCCCCAGTACCCCATTTTTAATTGGGTTAATTAGAGTTTTAATGTCTAGTTTCTTGAGTTCTTTATATATTTTGGAGATCAGACCTTTGTCTGATACAAGGTTGGTGAAGATCTCCCATTTAGTAGGTTGCCTTTTTGTCTTAATGACAGTGTCCTTTACATTACAGAAGCACACCTGAAAGCTCTAGAAAAAAAAGAAGCAGACTCACCCAGGAGGAGTAGAAGACTGGAACTAATCAAACTGAGGGCTAAAATCAACAAAATAGAAACACAGAAAACAATCCAAAGAATCAATGAAACAAAAAGCTGGTTCTTGGAGAAAATATACAAGATTGACAAACCCCTATCCAAACTAATCAAATGGCAGAAAGAGAACACACAAATTAATAAGATCAGAAATGAAAAGGGGGACATAACCACAGACACAGAGGAAATTCAGAGAATCATTAGATCTTACTACAAAAGCCTGCATGCCACAAAATTGGAAAATTTGAACGAAATGGACATTTTTTAAGATAAGTACCATATACCAAAATTGAATCAAGACCAGGTGAACAATTTAAATAGACCTATAAGTTGCGAGGGATTAGAAGCTGTTATCAAAAACCTCCCAACCAAAAAAAGCCCAGGACCAGATGGTTTCAATGCAGAATTCTACCAGAACTTCCAAGAAGAGCTAATACCTATACTCCTTAATGTGTTCCACAAAATAGAAACAGAAGAGTCATAGCCCAATTCCTTTTATGAAGCTACAGTTACCCTGATACCAAAATCACACAAAGACCCAAACAAGAAAGAGCATTACAGACCAATCTCACTCATGAACATCGACGCAAAAATTCTCAATAAAATACTGGCAAACTGAATCCAAGAACACATCCAACAAATTATCCATTATGATCAAGTAGGCTTCATTCCAGAGATTCAGGGCTGGTTCAACATACGAAAATCAGGTGTTCGAAGATGTGTGGATTGATATCCGGGTCTTCTATTTCGTTCCATTGGTCCTTCTGGTCTGTTCTCATGCCAGTACCAGGCTGTTTTCAGTACTGTAGCCCTGTAGCAGAGTTTGAAGTCAGGGATTGTGATGCCTCCAGAAGTTCTTTTATTGTACAGGATTGTTTTGGCTATCCTGGGTTTTTTTGCTTTTCCATATGAAGTTGAGTATGGTTCTTTCGAGGTCTGTTAAGTATTTTGCTGGGAATTATGTTGAATCTGTAGATAGCTTTTGGTAAAATTGCAATTTTTACTATGTTAATTCTGCCTACACAAGATCATGGGAGATATTTCCACTTTCTGGTGTCTTCTTCAATTTCTTTCTTCTAAGATTTAAAGTTCTTGTCATACAAGTGTTCCACTTGTTTAGTTAGAGTTACTCCGACATATTTTATGCTATTTGTAGCTATTGTGAAGGATGTTGATTCTCTGATTTCTTCCCCATCCCTTTTATCATATGTGTACAGGAGGGCTTCTGATTTTTTTTTGAGTTAATCTTGTATCCTGTTACATTACTGAAAGTGTTTATGAGTTGTAGAAGATCCTTGGTAAAATTTTTGGGATCGCTTATCTAAAATATCATATCATCGGCAAACAGTGAGAAATTGACTTCTTCTTTTCCAATCTGTATCCCCTTGGTCTCCCTTTGTTGTCTTATTGCTCTAGCTAAGACCTCAAGAACTATATTGAACAGATATGGAGAGAGTGGACAACCTTATCTTGTTTCTGATTTCAGTGGAATAGTTGGGAGTTTCTCTCCATTTAGTTTGATGTTAGCTGTTGGCTTGCTGTATACTGACTTTATTATGTTTAGGTATGTTCCTTGTATTCCTGCTCTCTCCAAGACCTTTATCATAAAGGGATGTTGTATTTTGTCAAAAGCTTTTTCGGCATCTAATGAGATGATCATGTGGCTTTTATTTTTCAGTTTGTTTATATGGTGGATTATATTGACAGATTTTTGTATGGTGAACTATCCCTGCATCTCTGGGATGAAGCCAACTTGATCATGGTGGATGATGGTTCTGATGTGTTCTTGGATTCAATTTTTCAGTGAGGCATTCTCATCTTGCTTCCTCTGCATCTGATTGATGACTGTTTCTCTGCCTTTTCTCTTTCCAGAATTCTCTTAGTCTGGTTGCCCCGCCCATACTTCCTGCCTGGCTTCTGGCCAATCAGCATTTTACTAAAGCAAAATGAGTGACAAATCCTTATAGTGTCCAAAAGCATTATCCCACAGCACTTACTGACTGAACCATGGTTGCAGGTAACTTTGGTTCTCCTCATCATTGATTTGCCCTATAGTGACCTAACAAGCCCTTATTATATAGTTGGCTGTGTCTCTGTCTTGAAGGGTGTCTGCAATCATAGTGAAGGAAATGACTGAGAAAGAGTGCTATCCCATAAATAGGTGCAGAAATTCGTGAGAGGGTCCTGATGAAATGATGAGACTCACTTAGGACACTAAACTCTCAGATTATGATGGATCTATTCTGCCTGAGGAACTGCCTTTTCACTGTTAGTGGCAGATGCATTCCCAGCCTGACTGGAGTCCTACTGTGCCCTCTACCCCTGTGTTAAAGCATTAGACAACCATCGTTTGCAGAAGTAGCAACAGTAAATGTTCCTGAAGGAGATCCAAGGAAGACAATGCCGATTATCCATAGGTCCACCCTCAAAACCTGGCTTTGTTCATAGGTTTATAACCAGACTCGTGAGTGTGTCTGTGCATGGACCTGGTGGTTATTTCCCCAATTGCTATGCACAACTAGAATAAACAGACTGAGGAGTCCGTAGAATCTCCACATTGATTCCTTGACCCATGGAGTGAGGTATACTGTAGTTATAAGTCCTGTAGAAGCTATTATATGTGTGTCTCCTCGGGAAAATCATGAGTTGATGTCAGTAATCATATCCTTGGAATAGTTACAGAGAGAGCACACCGCTAATGTGAAAGATGTAAGGTGATGGTTTTAACCACATGTTTGCCTTTCCTGTTTGACCTGTGCAGAGGACGGACAGGCCTTAGAGGATGACAGTTAGTATCATTCCATGGTGGGTGGGTCAAATTGCTGCTGCTGCTGCAGTACAATGTAATTTCTTTTGTGTTTTTCAGATTATTTATCTCCTGGTAGTGCATGTAGCAACTGATGAGGTAAGTGCTTTTTTCTCCATACCTGTGAGGTCCATCGGAACCAATTTGTTTTCTGATGGCAAACCCAGCAGTATAACTTCACTGTTCAGTCTCTAAAGCATATTAACTGTTCCAGAACCTATTTCTCTTTGCACTTTGTGTTTTCTTAGATATGGCCACTTCTGCCCTTTTGACACTAGGTGTCAGTCTATATTAAGGTTTGCATTAATTTTACTGCATTCTTAGCGTCATCTAAAATAACAGCTTAGTAAGTGAGGTGTTGGAGACTTCCAGTGAATGCACCCCTCATACATTCAAGTACTTGTCAAGCTTGACTTGTTCAGTCATTTTCTAGGGACCTTGGTACAATTCCAAATGGGGTCCATGTGTGTGTGCGCATGTACACACACACACACACACACACACACACCACACCACACCACACCGCATCACATCTGTCCTCAGAACTCATTTAACACCCATAGTATCCTGGGGACACACCCTGTCCTGTGGTGGAGTACATTTTAGAACATATACAGGTCTGGGTAAACACATACACACACATGCACGAGTGCAAACACACACACACACTATAAAATGTAGTTAAACACTTTAGTTATATATGTTCTCTCCTCCAAAAATAGAAAAATATTCTACACATTTCTAAGAGACATTAAAAAAAGAGAAAAAGAAAGAAGTTACTGTTTTTTCTTGTACTGGAGGGATTTTTATATGTTATTTTTCTCAGAATTTTAGTATTGCATTCATTTGTATACTTGAGTTGAAGTCACATAGTTTTGAAAGAAAACTACAGATAATGAGTAGATATTTCATAGATATATGTAGCTAGATATCAGGTATTAACTAATGTGTAAACTCTAAATACATAAGTTAGAACACAGGGATGGACAATATGACAGCAGGATAAAATTTAATTTTACAGAAAAGGCATAGCACAATACTTGACGGAAAATGTTTAAATTTTAATTTGTACAAAAATTTTTACAGCTTGGCTTAAACCTGAGACTATTTATAAATGAGAAAATTTAGTTAAACCCAACACTAAAGAGATTATTGGCAGTCCTGAGTTCCATGCTCGTGCTCTCTCTCCTTCTGCTCCTGATTTGGACCTTGAGATTTCAGTCCTGTGCTCCAATGTGGGTCTCTGTCTCTGTCTCCTTTCATCGCTTGCTGAAGGTTAATATTCAGGAGGATGCCTATAAGTTTTTCTTTGGGTTCTCCTTATTTAGCTTCTCTAGGATCACTAATTATAAGCTCAATGTCCTTGGTTTATGGCTAGAAACCAAATATGAGTGAGTACATCCCATGTTCCTCTTTTTGGGTCTGGCTTACCTCACTCAGGATAGTGTTTTCTATTTCCATCCATTTGTATGCAAAATTCATGAAGTCCTTGTTTTTTATTGCTGAGTAATACTCTAATATGTATAAATTCCATACTTTCTTCATCCATTCTTCCCACACATTGAGACAATGGGGATGTTCTATTGGGAACTCACCAAGGCCAGCTGGCCTGGGACTGGAAAAGCCTGGGATAAAACCAGACTCTCTGAACATAGCGGACAATGAGGACTACTGAGAACTCAAGAACAATGGCAATGGGTTTCTGATCCTACTGCACGCACTGGCTTTGTGGGAGCCTAGGCAGTTTGGATGCTCAACTTACTAGACCTGGATGGAGGTGGGGGTTCCTTGGACTTCCCACAGGACAGGGAACCCTGATTGCTTTTCGGGCTGGGGGGAGACTTAATTGGGGGAGGGGGAGGAAAATGGGAGGTGGTGGCGGGGAAGAGACAGAAATCTTTAATAAATAAATAAATTAAAAATAAATAAATAAAAAAATTAATAATAAAAAAAAAGCTGAGAGCGAAAAAAAAAAAGAGATTATTGGCAGCGCTATAAAAGAAGTACTAATTCAAAAACATAGACTGTGATGCTCAAAGCCTACTGATGCCACAGGAATGCGGCCAATGCCAGTATAAGCTGGCTGTAAGAAGGCAGAGAGGAGGTCCCGCATGGTGAGATCTGTGCCCAGGTTGTGATTGTCACTGTGACAAGAGCGGGACCACAGAATGGATGTAAGCACTAGAAGTGAATTCTTCCATATCTATCATTTCACCTAATGTTTCTGCCTTTGATATCAGAATACTAAAGCCACAGAAAAATATGGAAATGCCATATACTCTCTTTAAAAAATTCATTTGCAAATGATTGGTTTGTTTATCCTTAAATATCGAAATTAATTCACCTGTGAAGCACTCTGGGCCTGAGATTTTCTTGTGACTATTGCTCTCATCCTTCACTTCTTATATGAGCATTTATATTTTAAATTCTTTTATGGTAATTATTCTTGGGTTGCTTTCATTATTTTTATCTTACTACTATTCTCATTTCATTTATTTGTATAAACTGTTTGCACAACTGTGTTCACTATGTGACCTTAAGTCCTTTTAGTTTCTGCAGAGTTGGTAATGAGTTTTCCTTGTTCAGAAGAGGTTTGGAAATTCTGATGCTAACAGTGACAACTGAGCTATGTAACGATGCAATGATGAAAACACCAACTTTGACTTCTAGGTGGTCATCCTTCCTTCCTTTCCTGAAACAAGATGAGTCACATGACTGGCAGGAGGCAAGGATTGGGGGACATGCCTCAAAGAAAAACTATCTTCTTCTACAAATGCTTTTAGGCAGAAAACAAGAATAAGAATCCTTAGTGTGGACTCAAATAGACCCTAATGGCTTATACAATATGATCCTTATTTTATTCTCATTCTCCACTTTCCATATTTTATTACAAATTTCTTTTTTAATAAGTTTTTATGTTGCATGCGTATTTTACATGGATGTATGTTTGTGTACCACATGCGTGTCTAGTGCCCACAAATGTCAGGAGAGGATGTCAAATAACCTGAAACTTAAGCTACATATGTTTCTGAGCTGACATGTGGGCGTTGGGAATGGTGTCAGGTTTTCTACAGGACTAACCAATACACTTAACTTCTCAGACATCTGTCAAGCCTCCTATAAGAAGTGAAGAAATGTCTCTGATTTGCCTTGGTTATCCTAGAAATAAGTATGTTATCTGTCACCTCAAAAATAAATCACTCAACTTTGAATGTTCATTCACATTCAGTAAAATACACACACACACACACACACACACACACACACACACACACACACACACACACCAGAGATTTATTTCTAGTTGCCTTTCCCATGACTTTTTTGATTGATAGATAACAAAGAAATATCAAAATAATTTGTTTATGTATCACAGGGGTCTTGATCTGTGCTTAAAGACAAAACAACAAAAACCCTTACAAATAGATCATAAAATCAGAAAAAGTAGTTTATTTTGAAAGAAATAACATGTACAGTTCTTAAGACTTCATTGCAGGTCGCTTGTTTTTATGTACCAATGAATAAAATTTTTTATGATGAAAGACCCACGCCACCACTGGGATTCTGAACACAAGGATCATATAGTAGCTACTGTTGTTAATTGAAGGAGGCAAGAAAAATTGGCCCCTTTGCTCCACCAGATCTCCTGAAACAGTCTGCTAGTTTCCAAGAAATAGCTGGGGCTCTGTGGCCACTATTTGCAGGTCTGAGCTTTGGCTGAAGCCAAAGCCATGAAAATCAAGAGGGTGCCACTGAACACACCTTTTCAACACATTACTGATATTCAACTTTTAATCAGCTATATTTTAGGAACCTTAAACATTGCTGCCCTGTGATGGTTTGATTGTCTGCATTATCTTGAAAATCGACTCTCTGCTATATATTTCCAAATTTGTTTTTATTCTTAAGAAACTAATTATTGCTCATATGGAGGGTTACAAAGTGACTTTGATTCCATGCTGGATTCATTATTTGAGTTACGAGACAGGAATATCACATTCTAGAATAAAGAGAACATTCAGTTTCAGACTACAAATGAATATATATGTATACATATATACTTCCTGAGTCAACTCCATGAGGAATGAGTTGACTGATGGCTAGGTGAATCTTTACATATCTCAAAGGCTTCTTCCTTATAGTCCATCTTTCTTCTCCCAGTGACTTCAGTATTCCCTTGGAATAAGTTACAAGTAGGTATAGCTGAATTCTTAGCCAAAACAAATAACTACTGAGACTTTCAGGATTCAAATATTCTAATTCTTGGTTCAACCTGCTTACTCAAGCCCAACAAAAGCATTACCTTTACAGAGATATAGATGAAAGATGATTCTCATGTGAACATCTTGTCTGGGCTTTTTCATGCATTTGAAGTGGTGAGATTATATCGTATACACACAACAAATACAACTTCTTAAAAACAAGGACATTAACTTTACTACTGAAGAGTAAAATTTAAAAGTTTCTGTGTTAGATTTTTCATTGTTATGACAAAATACCTCACATAAACAACTTAAGCAAAAAATATATTTGGCTCACATTTTCAGAGTCTCGGCCCACCAGAGTGGGCTGGTGTGGCAGAGCAGAGCAGCTCACAGCACGGTGGTCCTGGAAGCAGAATGAGAGGACATCCGTGCTAAGCACATTTCAACTTCTCCTGTCTATTCCATCTGAGTCTTTATCCTAAGGGATGACCCTATCACATTTTGGAAATAGAACAACCTCAGAGGTATGCTTTGTAATCTTCTAGGTTCTTCCCTATCAGGTCAGGTGGATGATCAAGATTAATCATTGTAGCCTGTTGCCTACTCAATAGGATAAGAACACAGTTTTACATGACATTCTTTGGCAGTGGTCTCGGGCATAAGGCACATCATGATTCTGGTCACTGTGATAGGAAGAATGTGCTCTATAAGGGATATAGAGAACCCAGAATCAGCTCACAAATAGATCAGTAATCACTGCAGAGCTTAGTTTGTAACTTCAGTGTGAAAAGCTGGGCCTGATGGATGCTCTCTGGGTTTCATCCTCATCAGGTCAGGGTTATGGCTCTTGTACTCACCAAAAACTTCGTTGACTTTGTCTCCCTGATAACTGACAGAATTCCAGAGATGATAAACTGCTCAGACAAGAGGAAAATGCTGGCAGGTCAATTTCTATGTACAAAGTGACCACAGTATCACTCTCTGGGGTTTATGTCAAACTTCCATGGGAAGAGCCTCAAGGAACAAATGACCAATGTTACACTTATGCTCTCAGAGGAGTCTCTCTGCCCATGTACTGTTTAGAAAACAAAAGAAAGGTAGGTAAGTGCAGAAATATATCCCATTAAAAAGTAAATAAAGATTTTAAGAGGAAGTAAAAACGTATTTTGTGGATTGGAAAGGGACATTTTGGAATAAGATAATTTTTAGATCCGGAAGCATTGGTGTACAGGTAGAGAGACTGGAAAGTAGCTATGTGGTTTGTCCCCTCTTTCATTAATAGAGCTATGCCAGTCTGGTTTGCATACATAAACCATGGGAACTTCTGTCAGTGACTCTCACTTGAACATGTTGCAGTATCTTTTTAACGTGCAATTTTCAATCTGCCAGAATTTTAGTGAGGAGTTTTGAAGCTGCCATTGTTAGGATGTTGGCCCATGCTTTCCATTTCTTGTCACACTTGTGGCTGACATTATACCATTATCCTGGTGTCACGATGATGCTGGTGTCCTAAATGAATTTGGAAGAGTAGCCCCTAGCTACTCAAGAAATTTCCCAGCATATCCTGGCTGGTGCTAGTTGTGAGTCCTTAGTTAGAAGGTCTCCTGCTCCTTCTTGTGGGAAGAAGAGTAATCTGCAAGCCCTTCCACTCTGAGCACATTCTAATGGAAACCTCTGGGTGCCACATCACCCAGCACCCACAGAACACCACACTGAGCCAGGCTCTCTGCCCAGCTGCACAGCCTCTTCAGTCCAGGTTTCCATTCTAGGGATCCCTAGCCTCTGTAGAAGGACACTTTTGTCTTCCTGACCCCCTTCACCTCACAGACTCACAGTTCTTGGAGTTTGGTCAAGCAATTTTTAATTTTTTTGTTACATGTACTTCAAAGGAATCCAGATGATGGTACGTCCAAGGCAAGGCCAGCAGTTTCTTTAAGTTCTAAAACTGGGTAACTCAGAGGCCCATGCGGATGGTGCTAGTACAATCAACACTGATAAGACAGCCTTATCTTACCTCACAGCACAAAATACGTTCTTTCTCATACCCCCCCCCTTTACCCCCAAATGTTCCCTTAGTAAATCTGGGATGAGCACATAGAGAAAAACCAGTAGTCTTTTTGTGCTGTCTCTTCTCCATAAAGAGGAGAAAGGTATTTTATACTCAGTAAGCACCAAGAATGTACCTACAATATTTTCAGAAATAAAATACTAGCACGTGCTCTCTAAAAATGAAAAAAATAATTAAACAACAAAATCTCAATAACTCCTATTTGCAATAAGGGGAAATACTTGTTAATTTGTGGAAAGTCTTAGAGATATAAACAGCTTGCCAAGGGTTTTCTACTGGTCTACAGACTACTCTGTGATCACTTTGTCAAAGCTGAAGGCTGTCCATACCCCCGATCTATTTTTAGTCCTAAAACACAATATTTCCTTCTGTGCCCTCTATCCACTCCAGAGCGTTCTGAGTTTGATTTATCACAATCACTTTCATCTCTGCCTTTAGATATTTCTTCAGGTTGTCTTGCAGCTGGTGGGTAGGCTGGGGTTTGTCTGTTTGGAAAAAGTAAACTCCATTTGGTGAAATCACTGTGACAATCTCATTGGTCACTACTTGTGGGATCATGGTGGAGCTTCCAGAGCTGGAAGAGAAGATGCACTCTGCTGTTATTAAGAACTGTGCTTATTGTACTATTTTGTTGTTGTTTGGTTGGTTAGTTTTGGTTTTTGTTGTTTGTTTCTATTTGCCTATTTGCTTGAGAGAGGGAGATAGATAGATAGTATAAATACAATAAAATTTAAGCATAAAATGAACTATGCTCCCAGGCTCTGCTGCAACCTCCCAGACTGTGCACCTTCCTGTATTCTTGATCTATCTTTTTGCAGAAGAAACTGGTGGAACAAAGAAATCAAAAATCAGAACACTTTGGATTCCTGAGGTCTTTGCCCACAATGTTAGGTACATAGAGCCAACTGGTTTTAGATAATAAACACATCATACGAAGAGACAGCATGAAGCCTCAGAGGTTCCCGAGTCCACACCTAAATATTCACACAACATTTGTAAAATGTAGCTCCAGCTCTTTCCTCAGTTCTGCCTAGTTGAAGTGCATTTTCTGTATTTGATGACTTTCATCCTCAGGTTACTCTGCTAGTCATGAGATATTAAAATTCAGCCTCCATAGCCTTTCAATTCATGCTACATACCATTCAAAATACTTAATCCTATTTGTCGGTTTTGTGAGTCTAACAGTTCCACTTTTAGAATTAGTGCTTTATATTTTGTCATATTTTAGTAGAAGTTATCTTGTAGTGTTTTAATCCTTGAAAACATCCTTTCTGCTAATTAATAAAATCATAATCAGAAAGAAAATCCAGAGTCAAAAGTTAGATGTGCGTGTGGAAGTAATTCACACTTTGCTCAGAGCATAAAATCAATGTTAAATAATGTTTCAATTTATTAATCAGTCGCCTATACACAGTTGGGTGCTGTACCCCAGCTATCTCTGGCTCTCCTTATTTTCCCCTCTGCCAATGGCAGCCTGTGTCTGAGTCTCTTCAGCATGGAGAAGCAGCTGAGTACAGTGGTGTAAGAAGTCCTGTAGTCATACCCTGAGGTTAAAGGTCAGACCCATGTCCTTGTTAGTTTGAAGGACCAAGTTGTCTGTGGTTTTTGAGCTCAGTTTGATGTTGTGCAATATTTTGATTGCACTCTGACACTCCCAATTCTGCCCAATAAAGTTATACCTTGAATTTGGGAGCAGAGTCAGTGACTAGTTGACTGGAATTGGCCATAGAGAAGCCAGCAACTTGGATAGAGAAGACACACAGGAAAGAAAGGGTGTGGACTGGAGTTTGAGCTTCCTCTTGGTTCTGAAAGGAGGAAAGGGACTGGTCTCTTGCAGTGTTTCTGGCCAAAAAGCAAGGTCAGCTAGTTGCTACTCAGTCTGTGTGCTAGCAGGTTTTCACCCCAGTCTTTGACTTCTGAATCTCATTGGCTAACAGAATGATAGAGACACTTAATTCAAACCTATGTGGAAGTGGCAGAGCTGGGTTGTGAACCGGGAAGCCCTGCCAGGTCATGGCCCGAGTGGTCAGCAGGGTGCTGACTGAGGGTTTGTGGGGTGGCAGATGATAATTAAAATATCAGTAGAGAAGCAGCTAAGCTAAGAGAAAACCTGAGCTTGGCTCTCTTTGTATGGCTCTCAGCCCTTAGGCTACCCAGTTAGTGAATGGCCTGAGAGCCTTTGCAGGTACAAGAGTTCTGCTCCCAATAGTCACATGGCCGTAGGTTGGTGACCACCAAGATCAAGTAGCTAGAAAGCGCAGGGACAGAGGTAAGCCAGCTGCCTCTTCCCTTCTCCCATTTATTTCTGAAGCACCCCAGGGTCTCCAGCGCTTCCATGAGTATTGGCAGTTCCCCCATCGAAGTCCCAGAAAGAGAGTACTGCACAGGCAGAAGCCTCTTCAGGATTGCTTACCTGTTCCTGTGTGACTCCCAGTCTCCCCAAGCTGGGCACTGGGTTCTTTCAGTCTGACCCTTGGTTCCTGTTGGTGAAGTTCTGACTGTCCCCAGTCCTTCTTTTACTTTCAGTGTTCACTACCATGCAGGATGAAATGCTTATCCACTATGATCATATGAATGCAGCCATACTTCCTATTACAGTAACTTCCAGAAACTCAGAAATATCACAAATAGAACCAGTGCTGGGAGCCTGTGGGATGTGATACCAGAAAAAACTAGATATTTTAAATGGTGTTTTTTGATAGCTACTCTTCTGTCTCCCAAGACTGCTGTTGCTGCTTGTCACAGTCTCATAACATCTTGTGTGACTTTTCCCCAACCGATTCTCTAACATCTGTGTCCTTTGTTGTGTGTAGACACTGATTTGCCCAGATGCAGTTAATAATTAGGCAAAGGTTTCTTTAAATTCCTGGGAACAAGAACAAGAACAAAATCTTCCAGTCTTTGCTGAGTGACTCTGGGTACCCGTGGGCTATGCCTGCAACACTGAGCCAAACAGCTGAGAACTATGTCTCAGGCCTCTCCTCCTTGGGAAGAGCCTCCAATATCCTCCAGCAGCAGTACCGCAGGGCAAGCTCATACTCTTCTGAGTGTGTTTCTAGTCCTCTCAGGCACACAGCTTTAAATGGTGCACAGTCTTCTAGACTCCAGGAATAAATACGTCAGGGCTGTCCAAAACCATGTAGTTTGGGAATCTAGGTGTCAGGTTCAAAGGAAACTCCATTTTCCCAAATTTCCAAAAGACAGAATGGACAAAGGGCCACCTGTGGTGCCTAGTAGCATATTAAAACCCTTGCTGGCCTCCAGGCTCCCTCAATATCACAAGAACCTGTTACACATTTCAAAGTCAATGCTAGCATCCCAGCCCTCCTCACCCTCCCCTACCCTGAACTCCCCAGCCTACAGACTTCCCTCCCCACAGCTACTCATTGTCCTTATGACCCTGCTGTTCTGTCTATGCTCACTCTCTTTGTCTGCCTCTCTCTATCTTCCTCGTTTCCCTCCCTTCTTTCTCCCATGTTCTCCCTCTCTTCCTGGTTCTGTTCCTCTTTCAGTTCTGCTCTTCTGCTTCTCTCCTGCCCAGCTCCAGTCTGTTGGCCATGTTCGGTTGACTTTTTCTCCCCCTGCTCTGGATTCTTCCAGATGTTTCTGGCTGTTGTTTCTCTTACCTACAATAAAGCCTTCTCCTTAATCATAGCACACAGTGGCCATATCTTTAGTTTATACACTAGGAATAATTGTCACTCAGCTTTTCCTTTAGTTTTTTTTTTTGTCAACCAGCTAGAATCATCTGAGAAGAGGGAATGTCAGTGGAGAAAATGCCTCATCACATCGGCCTGTAGGCAAGTCTGTAGGGGCATATTCTCGGTTAATGATTGATGTGGGAAGACCCATCCCACTGTGGACTGTAGCACCAATGGACAAGTGGTCTTGGGTTTTATAAAAGAGGAAGCTGAATGAACCATGGGAAACAAGTCAGGAAGAAGTGTTCTTTCATGGCCTCTGCTTCAGTTCCTGCCTTGAGTTCCTTCTGTGGCTTCCGTTGATGGGTTCTAATCTATAAACTAAGGAAATGCTTTTCTCTCTCAAGTTCCCTTTAATCAATGTTTTATCACAGCAACAGAAAGCAAACTAGCACAGTAGCCAGGGTGTTTGTTGTTGTCAGGATTAGAGCACCAGGCATAAATTCCGTCTTGTGCAAGAGATCTCAACTCCAATCAGAAAGCAGATGGTTACCTCCCTCCCTCCCCATCACGGTCATGCCACTATTGCTCCAGCAGACACGTCTTGCCTGTCAGGTTAGTATTGTAGTATGCAGAGGTCATTGATCTCTTTCCTACCCCATAGACCTACAAAACACATTCTTGAACTTGCAACCTAAGCAACAGGGGAAAAGTTTCCCTGTCAGTTTTAACTTGGTTTCTCTATGTCCTAGAATCAAAGCATGTGGCATCTTTAGCTGTAGAGTTTTGCCATCCAGTTATGGTGGCCAACCAAGAATGTGTCTATTTGACTAAATGTTCCAAGTATGGCATTGAGATTTTTCACTTAGTAAGCAGGGTTATCTACCTATGCTGAATACAATTAGACTCCTTTCCCCCCAAGTTTTATATATTTAATATTTTAGATCTATTTATTCATATGTTAATGTTTTATCTGCATGTGTTTATGTGCATCATGTACCTCCATGATGCCCATGAAGGTTAGATGAGGACTTAGGTTCCCCAAGGACTGGAGTTATAGGTCATTGTGAGCTTCCATGTAGGGTCTGGGAGTAGAACTCAGTTGCTTTGCAAAAGCTAAAGCAAGAAGCGATCCTTACTGCTGAACCAGTTAGCCCCATTTAAAATTATATATTTAAATTAGCTAAGTAGTGGTTTTCCATAAGGCTTTTTCATGCAGCTTTAGTTTTCTTTTTTTTTCTTTTTTAATAAAGTTACTTTGATTAACTGGGAAATAAAAAGACAACGTAGCTAATTTAAGGAAGTCATTCAAACACTTTCTTGGCGCCAATCTCTATATAGCTCAGTTGGCTTCTTCTTTTCTATTTTCTTCTTCTTTTGATTTTTAAAGTAGGACTTTTAAAATACATTCTTTTCTCATTTTACATAGCTATTCCCATCCCCATTCCCTGCTCTCCTCCTGCTTTACCTCCCCCTCCTCCGTCTACTTCTCTGAAATTGTAAGACGTCCAAAGGAGAGTTAACAGCGTCTGACACTTCATTGGAGGCAAGACCAAGGCCCTCCCCCCTATATCTAGACTGAGCAATGTATCCCTTCAAAGAGAATGTACTTCAAGATGTCAGTTCAAGCACTAGGAATAAATCTTGATCCCACTACCAGTGGCCCCACAGACTACCCAAGCCTCACAACTGCCCCCCATATTCAGTGGGTCCAGTTCATTCCTATACTGGATCCCTCACTATCAGTTCAGAGTCAGTGAGGTCTCACTAGCTCAGGTCAGCTATTTTTATGGGTATCACTACCATGGTCTTGACCCCTTTGCCCATATTATCACTCCTCCCTCAAAAGAAAATAATTTCATATTGTAAAACAAAAACCCCATAATAGGCAAAACAATCCTCTACACTAAAGGAACTTCTGGAGGCATCACCATCCCTGACATCAAGCTCTATTATAGAGTTACAGTAATGAAAAGACCTTGTTATTGGCATAAAAACAAACAGGTGGACCAATAGAATCAAATCAAAGACCCTGATATTAATCCACACACCTATGACCACCTGATTTTTTTTTACAAAGAAGCTAAAATCATATAGTGGAAAAAAGAAAGCATCTTCAACAAATGGTGCTGGCATAACTGGATGTCAACATGTAGAAGAACACAAATAGGTCCATATCTATTCCTATACACAAAATTTAGGTCCAAATGTGTTGGCAGAGGCCGCTTGGACTTGAAATAATCACACAGAAACTATATTATTGAAGTCACTGCATGGCCAATCTCTTAAGTGTATTTTTAGGTGGCTCTTATTCCTAATAATTCCTCTTTCTACCCTAACCCATTTCTATCAGTCTGTGTATCACCATGTGGCTGTGGCTTACCGGATAAAGTTCTGAATCTGGCAGATCTACATGGCTTCTCTCTAACTCTGCCTACTCTCTCTCTATATATCTCTTCCATCCTGGCTATATTTTGTTAAGCCATTGCCCAAAAGTACCTTCTACATTAATCAATAAAAGCATGGAAAATACATATACAGAAGGACTTCCCACACCACAAATGGATCAAAGACCTCAACATAAATCCAGCCACATTGAAACTCATTGAATAGAAAGTGGGAAGTATCCTTGAACACATGGGCACAGGAGACCACTTACTAACACAGCACAGACAGTGAGAGAAACAATAAGATGAAGTTTCTGTAAGGCAAAGGATACAGTCACTAAGACAAAATGGCAAGCCACAGATGGGAAAAGATCTTCACTAACCCCACATCAGACAGAGGACTGATCTCCAAAATATATAACATCAAATGATCAAATAATCCAATTAAAAATGGGTTACAGATCTAAACAGAGTTCTCAACAGAAGAATCGCAAATGGATGAAGGACAGTTAAGGAATAGCTCAACATCCTTAGTTGTCAGGGAAATGCAAATCAAAATAATTCTGAGATACCATCTTACACCAGTCAGAAAGGTTAAGATCAAAAACACCAATGATAGCATATGCTGGAGAGGATGTGGAGTAAGGGGAACACTCCTCCATTGCTGGTGGGAGTGCAAATTTGTACAGCCACTTTGGAAATGAGTGTGGTGGTTTCTCAGAACATTGGGAGTCAATGTATCTCAAGACCCAGCAATACCACTTTGGGACATATACCCAAAGGATGTACACTCATACCACAAAGACATTTGCTCAACTGTGTTCATAGCAGCGCTAATCATAATAGCCAGAACTTGGAAACAACCTCGGTGCCCCTCAACCGAAGAATGGATAAAGAAAATGTGTAACATTTGCACAATAGAGTACTACTCAGCCGTAAAAATCAATGACACCTTGAAAGTTGCATGACATCCTGCTGTTGTCTGAGTCATGGCGATTTTGCAGTTATTATCTGTAGGACCAGCCGATTTGTGCACACCAGTAGGTCAAAGATGGGCCATCTGTGAGTGTGGGCTAACTCAACATCAGGATGTAGTTCAAAATGGTAGTTGAGCTGGTGGATCTGGGTCATTGGGACCACTCCCCTCAGTTGAGGAGCATATCCAACTTTCCTAAGCCCATGCCACTGTGGCCAGCTCTCCCATGCCTATGGTGCAGGGTGGGGCCATGCATCATGAGTGCTGAGGTCAGCCCTTCCATTGGGGCAGGGGTAGGGGCAAGGGCAGGGAAAACACCAGCTCCCCTGTTATAGTGTCCAAAGAGAGATAAGGACAGCTATCCTGGGGCCAGTGATGGACAGGGCTGATTCAACACAGCCCTTGGATTTCAACATGCTTGGTTCCTATGACCCCTTTTGACATCATGAGTCATGGACTTCAGACCCTGGCTAGAGCTGGACCACCGACTCAGACACGGCCCATTGCAGCAGCTTGGGTTCAGGCCCCTGTGACTGTGCAGTTCACACGTATTAGCCCGGCATCCATGGTAGCAAAGCCCTTGGATACCAACATGGCCACAGGTGGCAGCCCAGACCCCAAGCATCAGCATTGCCATCAGTGGTGTCAGGAACCATGGACATCAACAGAGATCGTGGCTGTTGTAGGGCCGCAGACCCAGACATGGCCTTCAGCAGCATCCCTAGTTCAGATGACACCAAGGCCTCACTGACAGCACAGCGTTAGGATACCAATATGGCCACAAGATGTGGCCTAGATCCCGGGCATCTGTGTGGCCTTTGGTGGCACCATGGGTCATGGATATCACAGAACCCTACCTATTGTGGTAGGACCATGAACCCAGACATGGTCCTAGGCAGCAGCCAGGCTTGGATGTCACTATGACCCCAGGTGGCAGGGCAGACCATTCATATCAGCATGGTCCCCATGGCAGTGTGGTCTTTGGACACCAACATGGCCCCAGGTAGTGGCCCAGACCCTGGCATCAGCATTACCTTCAATGTTATCAGGAGCAACAAACATCAATTCAGACCCTGGCTGCAGTATGGCCACAAACCTGGACATGGATCCTCAATGCAGCCCAGAATCAGATGTCAATATGGCCACAAGTGCCAGCACAGGCCATCCAGATTATCACGGCCCCAATGGAAGCATGGCCCTTGGAGACCAACATGGACTCAGGTATTTGATCAGATCCCAGTCATCTACATGACCTTCAGTGTTCACCAAAGCCCTGGCCATAAACACAGACCCTGGTTGCTGCAGGGCAACGGACCCAGACATGGTCCCTGGCACCAACCCAGGCCTGATGTCATTTATGTTCCCTGGGTGGCAGCACAGTCCATCTAGACCAACATAGGCCTGGTGGTGGCACAGCCTATGGACACCACAATGGCCACAGGTAACACCCCACACCTTGGGCATCCCTGTGCCCTTGGTGGCAACATGGGTCATAGACATCAACATAGATCCTGGCTGTTGAAGACCCATATATGGCTATAGGCAGCAGCCCAGACACAGATGTTACCCTGGTCCTGGGTGACAAGAAGACCACCACCATCAGCCCATTCCTCTCAGCCTTCGCTTCTTCAGAACTGCCTCTTATCACATCACACAAACCATTCCACTTCTCTTTCTCTCTGAATTGACCACCATATACCAGCTCATCATATCAACACCCACAAGGTGCCTGACAGACGTGGATATTTCAGGTGACTAGAACCGTGAGCAACTGTATTTTGTCTTTAACTCCATCAAAGACCCCAAAAGGATGTAATATTACCTAACAGAGACATATGGCTGCCTGGACAGTCACCTAAAGTTTCTCTGCAACACTGGCGCATCCATCTTTGGTCTACAGGCCTGGAATATTTGGCAGATATTTTTTGGTGAAAATTGAAGGACTGTCCTGTCTTTTATTGGCAAACTCTGTCAGTTGCTTTCCCTTGTGTCCAGAAGAACATCTGGCAGAGTCTTCTGTGAAGCCGGAATGTTGAGGGACTGTTCTGCCTTGTCTTGAAAGTTTAGCAGTCGTTTTCCCATGTCCCACTTGTCCAGTCTGCACCGCACACTGTCAACAGTCAAGGCAAGAGCTGCTCTTGTCCAAATGGTTAGCATTGCCACATTGAAATCAAACTCCTTATGGAGTTTCTTTGATGGCCATTATCATTTTATGAAGTAGATTGGCGCTGCCAGGAGAAGACATGTCTCACTGTCATGGAAAGCCCCATATTAAGAAAACATTTTAAGTGCCATCTTCTAAGGGTCTTTGAAGTGTCTGAAACTATCCACCTCACTAAAATATACCCGTCTAACCTTGAAAACATACCTACCTAATGTTACTACAAGTTTGATTATTAGAGATTAACTACTAACCTCATTTCTTAATTATACATTGCATTTTGAAATGGGCAGCATAAGCACAATAGCCCAAATAAGAGTAGAAAGACAAATACAGTATAACAAAATAAACTTACATGTATATCAATATGCCAAATTTCTTGTCAATGCAAAATATCTGAGATTAATAGTTGTCTTTTTCTTTTTTTAAAAAATATTTATTTATTATGTATACAATATTCTGTCAGTGTATATGCCCGCAGGCCAGAAGAGGGCACAGATCTCATTACAGATGGTTGTGAGCCACCATGTGGTTTCTGGGAATTGAACTCAGGACCTTTGGAAGAGCAGGCAATGCTCCTAACCTCTGAGCCATCTCTCCAGCCCCTAGTTGTCTTTTTCTTATTAGACTTTTTTTTTTTAAAAAAATACCAATCCAAATTCTCACTCCCTCTCCTCCTTCCATTCCCTCCACATACCCTCCCACCCCACCTACCTCTACTCCTAAGAGAAGGAAAGGCACTTAGCTTTGTGGAGGTCCAAGGCCTTCCCTACTACATCTAGGCAGATCAAGGATCCAAAGAGAATAGAATCCAGGTGCCACAAAAGGCCTCGCCTTAAGGCACATGTTCAAAGGAGCCAGTGCAGAAGTCGGAGGCTGCTCAGGCGCGCAGCAAACCTGACGCGAACCGCTGGAGTTCGGGGGCCTTCTGGAGGCAGCCGTCCCTAGCCTATGAGTCCCGCATTCCTAGGCTTGTGCTCTCGGGACGACGCATAGCCACTTCCGCCAAGGCATTCGAAGCGAGCTGCTCACGCTCAACCGCTGGTCCCGGAGCTCTCGCGAGACCCCTGCGCCATGCGAGCACGATGGGCGGCTCCGGAGTGGACTGTGTGGTAGTCGCGCACGATGGACGAGGACCTGGTGGTAGCACTGCGGCTGCAGCAGGAGTGGGACTCGTGGTGCGGGGCAGCATGGGAGCTGGTGAACCCCACCCCGGACCTGCAGACGCTCTTCTTGCAGTTTAAGGACCGCTTCTTGTGGAGGCACCTAGAGGCCGTGGAAGTGAAGTGTGCGCAGGACACTGTGTGCTGGGATTTGCACCTATGAAGGAAGAGGAGGAATGTGCTTCATCTGTCTCAGTGAACCCCTTCTAAAACTGAGACCCAGAAAGGGCCTTGTAGAGACTCTTTTCTACAAAATGATACATGCCTACTTATTTGTCACTAATAATAATAAAGACGGGGAAAGGACATGACCCGGAGTTCTGTAAACATATGCATCGCATCAACCACGTGACAGGCGCCAACATAACGGTCTACCACACTTTCCATGACGAGGTGGGTGAGCATCGTGGTCACTGGTGGCGCTGCAATGGGCCCTGCTGCACAAACAGCCCTACTATGGCTATGTGAAGCATGTTACCAACAGAGCACCCTCTGCCCATGACTCCTGGGGGGCTGACCACCAGAAAACTTGTGGAGGCGCTTACAGAAAAATCAAGGAGCCAGAGAACAGTTCAAAGAAAGGCAGAGGAAAGACAGAAGCAGGCAAGCAGCCAGCATCAGCAGTGGAGAACAAAGACAAGCCGTGCAGAGGGGAGGCCCAGGCGCTCATCCCACTCAGTGGCAAAGGGTCTGTTCTTGGAGAGACAAGCACTTGCCCGTCACCTGGAAAGTTGAGTACTTCATACGTGGTTCATGAAGCCAAAGGTCTCTCAAGTCAAGACCATTCAGCAAGTGGCCTGAGATTCGATTCCAACGGTGAGGTGAACGGTGAGCAGAATGATTTCCTGAGTAAAAACCCTCTGCTGGTCTCCCCTGTCCCCATTGCCAGTCACCAGAGTGTCCCGAGCAGCTACTCCCTCCGAGTCTCTGTTGCCAACCAAAGGGCTTTCAGAAATGTGAAGAGATCCCCAGTTAAGAGTGGGACCACTGGGGACTGCACCAAGCCTTCAGCCTCATCCCGTTCTCAGAGAAAGGTTCCGCCTTCCAGGGCATCCCTGAGAAAGGCCTCCAAAGCCTTGGCCTCAGCATCAGCAACTGTGGCGTCTGCGGCTGGGAAGTCAGCAACCATACCCCAAGAAGAGAGTGGGTCTGAAGACCAGTTTCCAAACAAGTGGGCCGGGTTGGAGGACAGGACTGCTTTGGGTCATCAAGGAGCAGACGCAGAGTGGTGGTGGTGATCCTCAGAATAGCCCACGGCCCACAGCCGCCAGCACAGTTGGGAATTCAGGCAGCTCATGCCCTCAGCGAGGGCTTGTCTACTGCCCCGTCTGTTAGAGTGTAGTTTTGCAGCCACAGATTAATGAGCACTTAGACCGCTGCCTGGAAGGCAACAAAACCAAACTCCGACCTCCAAGAGTCTGAAATGGAGTGGGTCCCACGCCATCTGTTGGCTTATGGTGGTGAAGGACCTGTGGGTGACAGTTTGACTTATTACACCAGCAGTGTTCTAGTTTACGCACACATAGTGAGTGACTGTAGTCTGCATCTCCATCCAGGTATGTCTGCTGCTATGTCCCTGTAGGAAGCTGAGACAGGAGCATCACTTAAGCCCTTGACCCTGGGTAATGGAGGGAGCCACTGTCTCAGGATGCGTCAGAGTGCTGTGTTCATCCATGCCTTACCTGGACTTTGGCTCAGTTTGTCCAGTATCAACGTATGATTTTAGGTACTTTTGTTTTCTCTTGAATGTTTTAGAGAATTATTTTTATTTGTATAGTCTCAAGACAGGAGTCCCAACAGTTGAATACTTTTAATATCAAGGTCTATTCCTTGAACTGATGTTAATCTTTATGACGTCAGATTCTCTGTCCGGACAGGAGGACATATTTTTTTTCAAAGTCATAGCAGTTGGATATTTTAAGAGAGTTTACTTTCTGCATACAGGTGGTAGTGAATTTTAAAGACTTCTGTATTTTCAGTAATTTATATTTTAAATTACTGTTTCTTTTTTATTGATTTTTATTAAGCTATTCATTTTTTTCTGATCCCCTCCCTGCCTCTCGCTTCTCCCCTTCAAACCTCCCACCAAGGTCCCCATGCTCCCAATTTACTCAGGTGATCTAGTATTTTTCTAATTTCTATTTCCCATGTAGATTAGATCTATGTAAGTCTCTCTCAGTGTCCGCATTGTTGTCTAAGTTCTCGGGGATTGTGGTTTGTAGGCTGGTTTTTTTTTTTTTGCTTTATGTTTAAAAACCACCCATAAATGAGAGTACATGTGATAATTGGCTTTGTGTGTCTGGGTTACCTCACTCAAAATAATGTTTTCTAACTCCATCCATTTTCCTGCAAAATTCAAGCTGCCATTATTTTTTCTGCTATGTAGTACTCCATTGTGTAAATGTACCACATTTTCCTCATCCATTCGTCGGTCGAGGGACATTTTGATTGTTTCCAGGTTCTGGATATGACAAACAAAGCTGCTATGAACATAGTTGAGCATATGTCCTTGTGGCACAATTGAGCATCCTTTGGATATATACCAAAATGTGGTATTATTGGGTCTTTAGGAAGGTTGTTTCCCAATTTTCTGAGAAATCACCATACTGACATCCAAAGGGTTGTACCAGCTTGCACTCCCACCAGCAATGCAGAAGTGTTCCCTTTTCCCAACAACCTCTCCAGCATAAGTTGTCATCAGTGTTTTTGATCTTGGCCATTCTTACAGGTGTAAGATAGAATCTCAGAGTTGTTTTGATCTGCATTTCTCTGATGACTAAGAATGTTGAACATTTCCTTAAGTGTCTTTCAGCCATTTTAGATTCCTCTGTTGAGACTTCTCTGTTTAGGTCCGTACTCCATTTTTTTATTGGATCATATGTTCTTTTGGTGACCAATTTCTCCCTTTATTTCTTCCTTGACCCATTGATGATTCAGGTAAGCACTGTTTAATTTCCATGGGTTTGTGGGTTTTCTGGAATTAGTATTGCTGTTGAGTTCTAGTTTTAAAGCATGGTGATCTGATAAGGTATATTGGGTTATTCCATTTTTTTGTATTTGTTGAGGTTTGTTTTGTTTCCGAGTATGTGGTCAATTTTTGAGAAGGTTCCATGAGGTGCTGAGAAGAAGGTATTCTGTCTCTGTTTCCATCTGTTGTTGGACAAAGTTTCTCTGGTGATATTTAAGATAATCATCAGTCTAACTACAGGGCAAGGCCAGTTTGGGCACCCTCTCCTCCATTGCTTAGGGTCTTAGCTGGGGTCATCCTGGTGGATTACTGGGATTTTTTCTAGAGACAGGTTTCTTGCTAACCCCATAATGGCTCCCTCAATCAAGATATCATTTTTCCTGACTCTCATCTCTCTCCTTCCTCCATCTTGACTACTCCATTCCTTCAAGTTCTTTTTAATCCTCCCCTTCTCCCCTCCTCTTCCCCTTCTTCTCTTCTTTCTATACCCCTGCTCTGCCCCAGTGCTCCCAAATTTGTCAGGTGATCTTGTCTGTTTCCAATTTCCAGGTGGGTCTATATATTTTCCTTTGGGTTCACCTTATTACTCAGTTTCTCTAGGATCATGAACTATAGGCTCAATATCCTTTGCTTATAACTAGTATCCACCTATGAGTGAGGCATACCAAATTCATTTTTGGGGTTTCTGGGTTACCTCACTCAGGATAGGGAAGGGCCCGTGGTTTTTATCACACTGGCGAGGCCCTAGAGAGTACGGTGTCCAGCCGAGTGTCTGTTCACTCACCTCTTAAGTCCCCTCAGTATTGGAGCAAGATGTGTTTCAGAGTTCCAGAGAGTTGCAGGAGAATAGGCAGCTTTGGGGCAGCATCTGTTTTTGCTATTCTTAGCATGAAGCAGCTACCACAGGCTTTGTTCACAAGAATTTGCCCCCATGAACACTGTTTTCTTCCTGCTGATCTTTGTTCTTACCACAGTTCTGCTCGTTCTCTTTACACATCAAATATGGGGAGGGGTAGAGGCTTCTCATAGCTCTACTGGTTCAGGAAGGCAGTGAGTTTGCCTTCTTTGCATTGGACTGAAGGTCAGCCAATTCCTGCTTCTGCCATGTAGAGCCCTGGTTCTCCAAGGATGGTGGCTGGAACAGCAGCATCAGAGTCACTAGAGAATTTGTTTCCTGTGCAGATTTTCAGTCTCTACCCATATTATTTTAGGGAGTAAAGACCCCAACATGGTCCAGCATGTGACTTTGATGAGCCCTCTTGGTGATTCTGGCAGCTACAGAGTGAGAACCATTAACATTGTATAAGAATAGGGGCCCAAGAGCCACGAGGCTGATATTCCCTCCCCTTCCTTCATCTATTATGTGGTGGCCCTGGTCCCGAGAGTGGTTTCTCTGAACTTCTTTATCTACTGAATTGGGTTGCACCTGCTACAGAGAGTTGCTGAGAAATCACTAGGGTAGATCTTAAGAAGTTCCAAGACTTTGTAGTACATGGAGTCTAGGATCTTAGCATGGCATAGTGAGGGCATCACAAAATGGAGAAATGTATGCTGTTTTTAAATAAAATTTCAAAATTAGTCAGGTGATCTCACTGTATATGATGCAGTCTTGGACTGGGTTTGGAAGCTTCTGTGATAGCTGTAACGTAGATGAGAGTTTGGGACTAGAGTTTAAGATTTTGAGGTCTAGAACTAGACTAGCTGAGTACCAAACTTGATAATTCTGTGCTCTAGTTGACTGACATAAGCAAGCTCCTTGAGTCTGGACCTGTAGCACTGGCCTCACAGAACCTGTGTGACTCAGAATTTGGCATGCCACTCTTCATTGATGACCAGCAGCCATAACTATAATCATCATTAACATCAACATGGGGACCCCTTCATTTTCTGGAGGCATCTGAGTTACCTCATCTCCCCCAACATGGTTAGAGGCAGCACCCCCTTGAGAAACTAAAGCATCCACTTACTGAATGTGGGAGAAGATGATTAAGATGCTCTGGTTTTCAGGTCTCTCTATGGTTCAAATGCAGTTCTCATCAGCATTGAGCTGTAGGATGAAGGCTTTGTGGGTATCTTTAAGATTGGACCCTGCCAGGCTGGCTGTGCATGTTAATCTGCCTGATAGATACCATATTTAGCACTGAGGAAAGGAGCAGTCCCTGTCCCCTCAGCAGACACAAGGATTCAACCTCCCACAAGGAATACAATAGACCAAGACACAATCAATGGCTTTGCCCTTCGTGTCCTGGGGGAGAAATTACAATTATTCTACATGTAGTCCATAAAAAATATATTAGGGCCTGAAGGAAGACCTATCTAGAATAGATAAACAATTCTTACAATGCAGCAGTTAAAAGACAAGGCCATTCATCCAGTTTCTTGGTTTTAGGGATTCTTGAGTGTGTGAAAGAGTGGGTCTCTGACTCTTGTGCCTTTTCTTAGGCTCTTTTCCTTCTGTTGGCTTGTCTTGTCCAACTTCAGTGTGAGAGGTTTTGTTGTAGCTCATTATTTTTTATTTTGTTTTTTTTTTTTATAAATGGAGGAATGAGTGAGAGAATGAATGAAAATCTAGCTCCAAGTGTAAAGGTTAACAACAGAACTGTCATTTGTACCTGCTGGAACAGGAAAAATTAGTTTTCTCCAATGGAGTGACATTGTCTATATCAGTCATTCAAGGGCAGACCTTATGTTCAGTAGTTGACCAACATATAATGGACTCGACACTTTTTGTGTGTATGTGCATTTATTTGTTTTTGTTGTTGTTTCTTCTTTGGGTCTTGATGTGCTTTGTTTTCTAGATTTTGTTTTTGAATTGGGTCTTTGGTTTGTTTTTGAGAAAGAACTTAAAGTTGGGTGGGTAGAGAGAAGGACAATATCGGAAAGGACTTGGGGAAGAAGAATAATATGAACAAAATGTTTAAAGTTAAAGTTGTTTTATATAATAAAATTATTGAAAAAAGAAAGATGAGGCCAGTGAGATGGCTCAGTGGGTAAAGGCACTTGTTGACAAGACTGACAACCGGAATCCAGTCCCGAGAACACACATGGTAGAAGGAGAAAACCAACAGCCAGAAGTTGTGCACTATAACATGTGAGGACGCATTTGCTTGAGCACACATGTTTAAAAATATAGAAAGAAACATTAAAGACAAAGAACCCAGTGGAAAATGGGTAAAACAAGGATAAGCAGCATATATTTGTAACGGCAGCATTAGGAAGTCTGAGGAAGGAGTCTCCCATGCAAGAGGCCACCTGGGATTTGTTGTAAGTCCCAGCCTCATAAATACACACACACACTCACACACACACACTCCAGCAAAGACAAAATAGATACATTTTCCAAATAAGACTGATGATCAAAACCCCTATGTATTTAGAAACAAATCTTCATGTGTTCTATTTCACCTGTGACTGATGAATGAAACTTCAGTGTTCCCCTAACCATAATTAGTTTTGCATTTGTCAGGGAAGAGAAAGCAAAGATAATTGAGAAGGGTAGCTCAGCTCTGCCCACCCAGGATCAGCATCTTCACTGAAACCTGCTGTGAATTTATCAGTGCTTCCCTCTCCTCCTCTCTTTTTGATTTTAGAAATGTTCCATGTGTAGTTCTGGTCACAAGTGCTATCATATTGGAAAACTTTAGACGCTTTCCCTTTTAAGAGAGACCCTTTCTTGTATATAGTATCTGTTAGAACTGCCAGAGTATGGCTCTGTATGAATTTACCCTCAAAAGTTCAGCAACTGAAATTCACACTCTCTTAAAAATTATGCCAATATCTATTCCCTTTGGTGTACAGCCTTAAGACCTGATGCTAAAATGAAGTTACACAGAGAAATCGTGTGTGCCTTTTCTATTTCAGGGAACACAGCTTGGGCAATAAGGACCTGACCACTAAAGCACCCCTCTTCCAGAGAGCACCAAGGGGAGTTATTCTCTGTACGGAGGGCAGCATATAGGAAAGCTTTCTAGGCTTTGGAAGAGGCCCACTGGTAAAAGCAGGTCTTCCATGTTTGAGCTGAAGAATCTGGTTCCATTTCTTAGCTTCAGCCACCGTGGATGTCAGCTGTGCACCACAGGAGGCAAGTAAAGCGGCCCAAATGAACAGCCTTCCAGTGACCTCCATCTTTGCAGCATGCCTCAGGGCTCGCAGGCTTTTATATTTCTGAGTTTCATAAGCTTTCTGGCACCTCGGGAAACGTGTCAGTTTGGCCACGCCAGCGGTGGTGCTGGTGAGAACGCCACAGCTGTGGGGCTGCATCCTGGCCAGCAGTCTCCCATATTGCACTCGTTCTTCCGGGTCACTCCTCAAAGGGCTGTGCGCCAGCAGCCCAATTCTACACAGGGCTCAGCAGCTCCATCACAGCTTCCCCGGCCTTGATCTGTACTTGGACCTTGGCCCCATCTGTGCAGATCATGAGTGAGGTGGTACCACTGGCTTGAGGGCTGGGGAGGAGGAGCAGAGGATGGGGAGGGTAGCACAGTGCAGGTCAGGCCTCCCTGCAAGGATTTCTGGCCTTGTCCCTCTGAAGCAGATAAAGTGGGTGGATGAGAGTCCCTCAGGTACTGAGCTTGTAACTCAGAGTCAGAAGTCCTGGTGTCCAACAGGAGACTAGGAAGAAGGGTGTGTATGTGAAAAGGTTGCCCATTCCTTCACCCATTTGCTTTCCACTCAGTCACTGAGAACACGTTCATGGCTCACTGTTCTAGGAATTGGGAATGCAGAACTGAGAAGAAGACACATAGATTTTACTCTAGTGGAACTGCATTCTAAGTGTGGAAAATAGATAGCAAATGAAAAATCTATATAGGGGCAAGTGGGTTGCCGGTGCTAAAACAGGGTGATTAGATAGAATTTGGAAATATCGGGAGGGAAAAGATGCAGATTAGGACAAAGTCAAGTATCTTGAGAAAATAAAACAGAAGAAAACACAAAATAATAAAAACGGTCATTTATGATCTACCTTGAGAGATTTAAGATAAAAGTGCATGTGTAAAGGCCCTGGGGCAGGAACTTCTCTCATCCATGTGTGAAAGAGAGGGGAAGGGAGATGGAGGAAAGGCCAGGCAATAGTTGATGGAGACAGACATGTAGGGCAGGGAAAACCTCAATCATGTTTAACTTCCCATGGACATTTTCAGTGAATGGCCAGTTCTAGGAATGGTGGTTTAAATGAGAGCGTCCCCACAAGGCTAATGTATTTGAATTCTTGGACCCCAGTTGGTAGAATTGTTTAGAAGGATGAGACGATGTGGCGGCCTTATTGAAGGAGGTATGCCAGTGGGAATGGGATTTGAGGTGTGAAAATCCCACCCACACCATTCCCAGTTAGCTTGTTCTGCCTCATGCTTGTGGATCAGATGCAAGCTCCCAGTTACTGCTTCATTGCCATGTCTGCCTGCCTGCCTGCAGCCATGCTACCTACCATAATAGTCATCCACTCACCCTCTGGAACCATAAACCCAAACAAATCCTTCTTCTCTAAGTTGTCTTGGTCATGGTATCATATCACAGCAACAGAAAAGTCAAAAGATACTAAGAATCATCCAGAAGCCCGTTGAGGGTCAAATGAAGCATGGTTACCTAGAGTGAAACCTTCCTATACCCCTCCACTCTTCTGTGTTTCTCCAGATTCCCTGATTTTCAGTCCTTATTTGGTTCTGAACTGTGATTTTGGGAAGGGAAAGTCCTCAACTGTGCCCCAGCAAGGTGAGCCTCGCTAAGGAGTGACCCTTGCATTGAGGAGTAGTGTTTACAAGGAGTTTGGGAACTCCCAGATCCCTACACAGCTCTGTGGATTCCTATCCACACAAGCACTCACCTAAGAGTCAGTGACGTAGTGTTTATGTGGGGCAGTGGGTGGGATACCTGCACTGGCATCCTTCTCATTACTAAGAACTGTCCACAGTTGGCTATATCTGTGCACAGTCACCCCGTACGGGGTGTGGCCTAAATCACTCATTCTTCTCATGACTGGAATCTCCTCTCTCCCCTGTCCCTAGGCATCAGTGTGTGAGAAGTCTTTGTAGCCACCTGGGAGGGGAGGAACACCTCGGGTCCAGGTAGGTAGAAACCTGCTTTGTGTCATGGCCATGAGTCAGGGTTTCTATGGGCCAGGAAGACCTCCTCTCACAGATGGTCCCTACACAAGTCCCACTCTAAAGTAAAGTAAGGGGTGGCTGGGGGAGGTCATGGAGCTCCCTGAGTGAAGGCCAAGTTGAGTTTCAAGATGAATCCGTTAGTTGTAAAAGCCCTATGTGTGTTCTGACCTGCTGCTTAAGATGAAAGTTCCACAATTGCCTTGTCCCACCTGCCTCATGTCCCTTCTAATACCAAAACTAGACGTCGGGTAAGGACAAGCTGCAACAGGTCTCCCCATATCAGGTACTCAGCTCCCCACTGGCTGAGGTTAGAAGGTGCTCAAGTGTTTTCTGTCCATGAGGAACTTGCTGTTAGAACAAAGAATCAAAGCCAAGTAAGGGATGAAGGCAATGTTCTGGAAACTCATGAGAGACAGATTGGTTCCCCTAGAGAATCGTGGGGCAGTGCCCTGGAGCACCTAGTACAGAGGTGGGGCTGGAGTGGGGCAGGCATGCAAGCATGGTATCTGAAGAGCACCTGCATCCCTTACTGCATCCCCCACATGTTGTCCATCCATAGGAGGCAGCTGCTCTTGCCATTTCCTGTTCCGTTCCTTCTTCTTAATTCCCCTCAGTAGGTGGCAGCCCATCACTAGTTAATAGCTCTGTCTGTGAACTCTTTCTGTGGTGCCCAAAGGCCTAGCTAAGGAGAGGAAATTCATGGTGATTGCAGGTGAGGCATCTGTTCTAGGAAGGGGCTGCAGGGGCCTCATAGACAGAACAGAAGTGCTGAAGGTGCACCCTCTTACCTGTGCCGTGATGAAGGGCACCTGGGCTTCTGGCTTGGGTTACAGGTTTATGGTGTAGTTGATTTTATCAGCAGAATCAGCACTGGCCAGTGGGAAAAGGATCTAAAGAGGACACCTGGTTCTGAACAGATGTGAAATCTGGGTGGTCAGTGGTGGGGGACAGTCACAGGTTTGCCTGCTCCTTTTAGCACACACGCTCGCTGTCTTTTCTGAAGAAGGGGCTACTCTAACTCAGATCAGCTCAAACTCAGGGTAGTTGATGGTGACCTTGAACACCCAATTGATGTGGGATTCCCCTCTGTGTGCTGTGAATACCATTGTTTAATAAAGAAGCTGTTTGGGGCCCGTGTTAGGGTAGAAAAGAGCTAAGTTGGTAATACTAAATTGAATGCTGGGATAAAGGAGGCAGATTCAGGAGAAGCCACGGAGCTGCTGCCAGAGACAGACACATTGAAATCTTGCTGGTAGGCCATGAGCCTCGTGAGAAAATATAAAACAATGGAGATGGGTTATTTTTGCATGTAAGAGCTAGCTAGCAATACACTTAAGTAATTGGCCAAGCAATGATTTCATTAGGATTCCCCTGCTTCCACCTCCCAGGTGGAATTATAGGGCATAATTAGGCTACACATTCCTTTTCTTTAGAAGCCACTAAGATGGCCCCATCATTAAATCCCAGCCCATGTAAATCGAGATATGTTCCATCAGGATGTACCCACTATCTCCCAGTGAGTGATACCACGTTGGGAAATTGACAAGCTGGACTGAAGAGGAATAACCTCCCATACTTTATTGCGACTAAAATTAGACATGCCCCTAAATCAACCTACCCGTTCCTTCTGGGGCTGAAAAAGTACAGGACACTTATATTTTCTATTCATTTTCCTGTTTTTTTTCTAAAATGTATTATATGCCCTCCTGCCCAAATCTCATAATGAGTATTGATATTAGAAGTATAACTAAGAAACATAATTGAGACAATCATTGTTTTCAATATTGTACATTTATACAAAAGTACATAAATATAATTTTAGGTGATACACGACAACAGAAACACTATAGAAAGTGGATTGATTAAGAAAATATTCCACTAGGGAATTGAAATATTGATCATGAAGATTTCTTTTCATTCACCACTGCAACGTCAGGGTCCTTCTTTTACGCTACGAATGCAAGGGGGGAGGGCACCAAGGTCTATAAAGACACTGCAGTCATCACAGCACTGGTGGGTACGACAAGACTCCATATGGATGGGTTTGGCCGGGAAGATGTTCTTATGGCTGACCTTGCACGGATAAACACAGCTCACAGGACCGTCTGTTTCTTCTACAATTCTTAAAAGAAACAGACAAAATGAGCTTAGAATTGTCGTTTTCAGTGAGCTTCTAAAATCATGAGGGTTCTATGTGAAGTCAAGGGCTGAAGCCCATCACACCTGTGACACCAGCCTTGGGGTGAAGCTCTCTGCTCCTTCCCTATCTTTTCCTCTCCTACAGTTGCTATGCATGTGAACCCAGGTTGCCAGTTCAAGCAAGCGAGAGGGACTTGCATCCCAGTATCTGCTACAGGTCCCTGAGATGTGGGAATGGTGAAGAAGGTGCTAGAGTTGGCTGGGCTCAGCTCTGGTCTCCACCATATACGTCCCGAGAAAGGGACACCATTACTGCCTGCCTCTCATACTCAAGGCTTCTCTCCCAATCTTCAAACATCTCTCATCTGACTTCCACCCCTGTCAGCTGTCCTCCATGGAGTCTCTATTCTCTTGACCCACTTCACTTTTCCCACAGCCATTGACAGTGAATGAGGGGACATGTGAGCTCCCAAGTGAGTGGGAAGAGGTCATTATGGCCACACAGGTCCTCCCCAAGGCATCCACTGTGGATTCCCCAGCCTACAGCTCCAGAGAGGGAAAGGGTGCTCAGCCAGGGCCCTGTAAAATAATGTAGGCACACCCGTTGAGGCCAAGTGACAAAAAGCAATGTTCGTACACGCACACACGCAAACACAAACACACCTACACACACACACATACAGAGAGAGTCCAGGCCGAGAGCAGTGAATTTGTAAGCTCTCAGCTCCAAGCTAGAAGGAAAACCTCCAAGCTTCTGTGCCCATCTGCCACCATCCTCCTAAATGGCCCTGACTTTCCCCTACTAGTGGCCACTGTAGTAAGAAATGACTCTGCTCCAGCTGAGGGCCCAGTGTCCCATTAGAAGGGGTATTCCGCATTCTTACCTAGCTGCATCCAGTGCCTTGACTACTTTGAAGTAAAGATGGAGGACAACTCCTATCAATACAACCAAGGCTGCCAGTATCAGAGCACAAATGATGATCAGGATTATTGTTTGGTAGTCAAAACGTTTCCACATACCTGGGCAGAGAAAAGAGCAGACAAGCAGTGAGTGAGGCCTCCCTCCCACACAGCCATTAGCAGGCCCCACACACTTCCTTCAGTGAAGGGGAAATGGGCCTCAAACACAGATTACATGGAATCCAGAGGGACTCTTTCCAGAGAGGCTTTAGCTGGTCCAAGGTGGACAGGAGGGAAATTGTTCAAGGATTCAACTGTAAAACCCTGGATTAAAAAGGAAAAGAACAAACTAAGCATAGAAACACGGGCAGAGGAAAAGGCAGACAAGCAGAAATAAATAGATTCTCAATAAATTAAAGGCCCACCCTGGAGCTGGCAGTTGCCTCCTTCCCATGTGCCCGGGCCTGCTGAATTCAGTTTGTATCAGAGTCACAGCCAACCCTAGCCTGAGTGTGAGCTTTGGAGCTCTTGTACAGGAAAGAAAACTTCTAAGCCAGAACTCCAACAGTCAGAGAGCCTGAAAATCCATTTTGTAAATAGTGGGAATTATGGGAGGCAGGAATGGGGTGGGATGGATGAGTCAAGTATCGAATGTTGCCGCTGTCCTTCTAAGACCTGAGCATTCAACATTTCTCATTTGGAATAATGAAGTTCTTTACACTTAACTCTGACACTCTCAGGTGAAAAGTGAACCAGGGAAACAGACTTTTCAGCCACCCAGAGCCTACCTGCCGCTTTCTGATTCTTCTTCTCATTGCTCAAAGCCAACATTTGTAAAAATACCATTAGATAACCAAAATAAACCTTTGGAAACAATGCTGACCATAGGTTAACTTCCTAAGAGTTACTGGTTAGGGAGGATCCAGAAACACCCAAGAAATAACAAGGTATTGTCAATGTTCTTTGTTCCCTGCCATAACTAGATGGTTAGACCTTATTGATGAAGACTCCTTACACTTTGTTGCCAGGACAAAGAAATCGATCTCAAACTGACCAGAAAACTCTCCTAATGACTCATTTTCAAAGAGCCAGAAGGTGATGTGCAGGCTGCTAGGGGAAAATGACCCGAGGTCTTACTCAATGCTGGTTTCTGTTCCTACGACTCTAACCTGCCAGGCAGTGCATGCTCTGGTATATATGTAAGAGGCAGCAGAGCCATGAGTGTTTGGTGCATGGGATGGGGGGGGGGTGAGTAACAAATTACTTTCTGATTGATTTGAGGCCTGCTCCACAGGAGAAAATTCATGTCTAGTAATGTAATCCTAGTCAAAAACCTTGGCTGGGGAGGTCATGGGATTTAGATGGGAACCCACTACTCATATTTTCCTACATGGTCATGTGGTCAAGCTGCCTTTTAATATTTATGTTTAAGCCGATAGGTCAATGCTGGTCTCAGCTTTGGTCAGAGAAGCTCCATTTTTGGAATGGGCAATAGTTAATGCTCACCATAACTGGTCAAAGCGCTAAGAATATGTGACTGTGGGTACTGAGGCATAGAGGACGCATGTGTTATCAATCAACCTCTAACACTAGGGCCCAGGAAACACTGCAGAAGAGGGGGAGCCAAAGAGTGTGTGGTGAGGAGTGCTATGTCCTCCTGTCCTGTGGCTATGGCTTTATAGCAGCTGTGATTGCCTACAAAAGATCAAGTCAATTAAAATGTCAGCATATTAAAGAAATGGCCTCTTGAAGCCCTATGCAGCCTACTGGGGGCTGTTGGGACAGCCGGGCATCATTTGCTTTGGGATATGGCCACTATGAACTTGTCCATCCATGGTGGACGGCACCTCACTCATGTGTACATTGTCAGAACCTATTAGATTTGGTAGGTTATAGAAATTAAAATTTAAAAAGATGATAAGAGCAGGAAAGAGGTGTCAGGAAGCTTTCTGGACACTTAGAGGGAGGTGTGTAGGATCGAGGTATGCTGTACACATATGTGACATGTGAAATTTTCAAAGAATAAAACTCTTACTTAAAACAGGAAACTGTAATTCCTGCAGTCTACGTTTGAAGAACTTACTTTCAGAAGTGTGGCCTGCTTGAATGGACGGCCACTGTCAGCTCTTCCATCTCTCCAGTCTGGGAATCTGTGTGATATCAGCTCTCTAGATACAGCTTTCTTTCACAGAGTTCTGAATTCCATTCCATGCTCAAGTAAACCTCAGCACCAATTTCCCAAATACATCTGAGCATTTGTAACTCTTAATTTTTCTATTTTAATACTACCTATCCAAGAACATAGGAGATTTTTCCATTTTCTGATACCTTCTTGAGTTTCTTTCTTCAAAGACTTTAAGTTCGTGTCATACAGGTCTTTCACTTCTTTGCTTTGTGTTTACCCCAAGATATTTTATGTTATTTGTGGCTATTGTAAACGCTGATGTTTCTCTGTGGGGGGAAGAGGAAGGAGGAGGAGAACATGAGGGAAGGGGATGCTTAAGAAGGGGGAAGGACAGAGAGGGAGAGAAAGAGTATAGATATCTTGATTGAGGGAGCCATTAAAGGGTTAGTGAGAGACATGTCACTAGGAAAATTCCAAGGAATCCAGCTAAGACTCTAACAAATAGTAGAGAGGATGTCTAAACTGACCTACCCCTGAAATCAGATTGATAACTACCTTAATTAATCAAAGAACCATCATACAGTAACTGATTGACGCAGGTACAGAGATCTACAGCAAAGCACTGGGCCAAGGTAGAAGAGACCAGTTCCAGAGAGGGAGGAGCGATAGGATAATATGAGCAAAGGGGTCAAGACCATGATGGTGATACCCATAAAAACAGCTGACCGGAGCTAGTGAGAGTTCACTGACTCTAGACTGGTAGCGAGGGAAACAGTATAGGAACAAACTGGGCCCACTGAGTGTCAGGAACACTTGTAAAGCTTGGGTAGTCTGTGGGGCCACTGGCAGCGGGACCAAGATTTATCCCTAGTGCTTGAAATGGCATCTTGAGTACATTCTATTTGAAGGGATACCTTCCTCAGTCTAGATATAGGTGGAGGGCCTTGCCTCCAGTGAAGTGTCTGACTTTGTTGACTCCCCCTGAGTGGCCCTACTGATTCTGAGGAGTGGAGGGCAGAGGATAAAACTGGAGCAGGGGAGGGAGTGGGAATTGGATTACCTATGTAAAATGAAAAAAGAGTGTAGTAAAAAATAATAATAAAGAAATCAAAAAACAAGAAGGAAGAAGAAGAAGAAGAAGAAGAAGAAGAAGAAGAAGAAGAAGAAGAAGAAGAAGAAGAACTGAGTTATATAGAGACTGAGGCCTAGAAAGTATTTGAATGATTTCCTTTAATTAGCTACGTGATGTTTTTATTTCCCAGTTAATTAAAGTGACTTCATTTGAAAAGAAAAACAAAGAAAACTAAAGATCCTGAAAAGGCCTTATTGAAACCTGCTACTTAGCTAATTAAAAAAATATAATTTTAAAGGGGCTAATTGGTTTAGCAATTAGGATCGCATGATGCTTTTGCTTTTGCAGAGGACCTGAGTTCTACCCCCAGACCCTATATGGCAGCTCACAAGCATCTACAACTACAGTCCCAGGGGATCCTAAGTCCTCAGCTAACCTCCATGGGCATCAATGAGTTACACGGTGCACATAAACACATACAGACAAAAACATTAACAGATAAATAAATAAATCCAAAATATTAAATATATAAAACTTAGGGGGAAAGGGACGTCTAAAAGTATTCAGCATAGGCAGATAATCCAGCTCGTAGAAAACATAACTTACTCAATGAAAAACCTCAGTGCCATGCATGGAACATTTAGTCAAACACACATTCTTAGTGGGCCAAAATAACTGGATGGAAAACTCTACGTCTAAAGAGAACATGCTTTAGTTGTAGGACATAGAGAAACCAAGTTAAAACTGACTTCCCACGGGACGGGGAACCCTGAGTGCTTTTCGGGCTGAGGAGGGGGGGAACTTAATTGAGGGAGGGGGAGGGAAATGGGAGGCGGTGGCGGGGAAGAGACAGAAATCTTTAATAAATAAATAAAATAAAAAAATTAAAAAAAAACTGACAGGGAAACTTTTCTCCTGTTGGTTAGGTTGCAAGTGCCAGAAAGTGATTTGTAGGCCTGTGGGGTAGGAAAGACATCAATGACCTCTGCATACTACAATACTAACCTGACAGGCAAGACGTGTCTGCTGGAGCAATAGTGGCATGACCGTGATGGGGAGGGAGGGAGGTAATCATCTGCTTTCTGACTGGAGTTGAGATCTCTTGCACAAGAGGGAATTCATGCCTGGTGCTCTAAACCTGACAACAACAAACACCCTGGCTACTGTGCTAGTTTGCTTTCTGTTGCTGTGATAAAAACATTGATTAAAGGGAACTTGAGAGAGAAAAGCATTTCCTTAGTTTATAGATTAGAACTCATCAAGGGAAGCCACGGAAGGAACTCAAGGCAGGAACTGAAGCAGAGGCCATGGAAGAACACTTCTTCCTGACTTGTTTCCCATGGTTCATTCAGCTTCCTCTTTTATAAAACCCAAGACCACTTGTCCATTGGTGCTACAGTCCACAGTGGGATGGGTCTTCCCACATCAATCATTAACCGAGAATATACCACTACAGACTTGCCTACAGGCCGATGTGATGAGGCATTTTCTCCACTGACATTCCCTCTTCTCAGATGATTCTAGCTGGTTGACAAAACAAAACTAAAGGAAAAGCTGAGTGACAATTATTCCTAGTGTATAAACTAAAGATATGGCCACTGTGTGCTATGATTAAGGAGAAGGCTTTATTGTAGGTAAGAGAAACAACAGCCAGAAACATCTGGAAGAATCCAGAGCAGGGGGAGAAAAAGTCAACCGAACATGGCCAACAGACTGGAGCTGGGAAGGAGAGAAGCAGAAGAGCAGAACTGAAAGAGGAACAGGAACAGGAAGAGAGGGAGAACATGGGAGAAAGAAGGGAGGGAAACGAGGAAGATAGAGAGAGGCAGACAAAGAGAGTGAGCATAGACAGAACAGCAGGGTCATAAGGACAATGAGTAGCTGTGGGGAGGGAAGTCTGTGGGCTGGGGAGTTCAGGGTAGGGGAGGGTGAGGAGGGCTGGGATGCTAGCATTGACTTTGAAATGTGTAACAGGTTCTTGTGATACTGAGGGAGCCTGGAGGCCAGCAAGGGTTTTAATATGCTACTAGGCACCACAGGTGGCCCTTTGTCCATTCTGTCTTTTGGAAATTTGGGAAAATGGAGTTTCCTTTGACCTGATACCTAGAGTCCCAAACTATATGGTTTTGGAAAGCCCTGATGTATTTATTCCTGGAGTCTAGAAGACTGTGCACCATTTAAAGCTGTGTGCCTGAGAGGACTAGAAACACACTCAGAAGAGTATGAGCTTGCCCTGCGGTACTGCTGCTGGAGGATATTGGAGGCTCTTCCCAAGGAGGAGAGGCCTGAGACATAGTTCTCAGCTGTTTGGCTCAGTGTTGCAGGCATAGCCCACAGGTACCCAGAGTCACTCAGCAAAGACTGGAAGATTTTGTTCTTGTTCTTGTTCCCAGGAATTTAAAGAAACCTTTGCCTAATTATTAACTGCATCTGGGCAAATCAGTGTCTACACACAACAAAGGACACAGATGTTAGAGAATCGGTTGGGGAAAAGTCACTCAGGAAGCTACAATACAGTGACAAGCAGCAACAGCACACTTGGGAGACCGAAGACTAGCTTTCAAAAACACCATTTAAAATGTCTAGTTTTCAAAATGACAATATAGCATGATAAAGTAGAACACACAGAAGACAGAGCAATCAACCAAAATGCCAATTGAAAAGACCCAGATTTTAGCCCTATTTAAACAAAGATTTAATTCAGTCATTTTAAAATATGTTCAAAGAAAGCCATGTCTAAGGAACTAAGAGAAAATATAGTGTTATCCTAAAGAATTTTAATAAAGAGAAAGCTACTGTGAAGATGGGGGTAGATATTACAGATTTGGAACCTACAATAAACAAAATGAAAACGTCACCAGCCAGCTCCAATTTGAATGTGAACAGGCAGAAAAAAGAATCCACAGACCAGCCGATGGGCCTACTGAAGTTATCCCGAAAAGGGGAAGGGTGGGAAGAAATGCATCCAGGGCTTCAGTGTTTCCTCCACATGTGTGAAGAATGTAAGCCATTCCCATGCTCACAACAAGAAGCTGAACAAACTGAAAATCAGCAACTCTACAGAGGTCAGCTAGAGAGCTGAAGTCAGGACAGAGAGCCAGCCCACCCACACAGACAGTTTAATAGAGAACCACAGCTCACCAGCCACAGTGAGACCCTAAAATGGTCATTACCATATGTCCTGGAGATAGGGGCGGGCTAGCTGCAGAGTTGTGACCTCCTGGATGCCCAGTCTGAAAGTGAGAAAGATGTATACTCTTTTTTCCATTGTATGTTGAAAGTGTTAATAAATGTTTAATTTTACAGGGTTGAAAATTAAAAGGTTTCCTTGAGTCTCAGACATGGTCTTAGATTTTTTAGCATAATTTTAAAATTATTTTTAAACTACATATAGTTTTAACTTCCAGTCAAGATGCATACTTGGATATCTATGATCCTAGGTGACAGGTGTAACGTTAGGCTCAAAAGGAAGGGACTCAGGTAACTTGATTCAGCTGAAAACTGAACTTGCTCATCAGAGAAATACTTTTGGTCCTGGTGAGAATTCTGGCTTCTGAACAAAGTCTCAAACAAGAGTAATCTCAGTAGGAGAGATAGATCTTTCTCCTAAGTTTCTTTATATTTTAAACTATAAAAAGATGGAGCCTGAAAAACAACTTACAAGAAAAAAAATCAAACAATAGAAGCCTGACTCAAATAGGTATTCTCTTTAACTTCCTTGTTTTGCAGTTATTTAACCATGAGGTGTGAGACACTGCCGGTGTCGCTGAGTGTGTGCTTGAATCCTAGTGAACAGCTTCACCTCATTTCACTGTACAACTGAACACAGCCAAACACCTGTAGCTTATAATGTCAAGGGTGTTTAAAACCTCATCTATCATTCTGTTTAAGTAATTGATACAGTTGACCAGGTTCTGATTAGCAGACTCCCAACTGTTAGACTTTAAATGGTACAAAATAGTCTCTATTTCTTGAAGCTAAAATATGCCTAGAGGTGGGATAGGACTTGGCATTGTGATGAAGGGGGCTGTAAGCTGATGTCACAGAGGTTGGCTTGGAGCTGGTGGTAATTTCTAGCAGCCCTGGCAGACCTTATCTCTCCCTCGGTGGAGTACATTGGTCTGTCTCTGAACTGCTCTAAGAGAGTTGTTTAGATCCTCTGCTCAAATCACGGGTTTGAGAAACTGCAGGTTTCTGAAGCATACTATTTCAGAAACTGTTTTCTTGTATTTTGAGGCGTGTGTGCACGCACGTGTTTTAAATAATTGTCGTTAATTCAGTGCTAGACGGCTTGATTCGGTAAGTATACTTTGTAGTCAGACTCTTTTCTGTTGTCTCTGGGTTTGCTGCTCTCGGTTTCAGATACTAGACTAAGTCCAGGAAATGGGACTTGATGGTAAGGTTAAGTGGTTAGCAGGGAGACATAGTCTGCTGGAATGAGGCACAAGAAACTCCTGAGAAAGCTGGCTCATGGTCTGAGCAAGCCTGTTTCAGCCTCAGCAAGGGGTTGGCTCTATACCTTCAGAATCTTTTTAACCCTGAGAAAGCATAACCTACTTTGCTTCTTTGTGGGGGTCTCCCAACCCCTCAAAAAAAAAACACTGTCTTCAAAATACTTTTTTTTCTCAGCAGATTTGGGCAATAACAAATTTGTGTCATTCCCTCAGTCCTTAAAACCGGTCTCCCTAATGTATTGGTGGAGTGATTTCTGATTCAGTAAGCATGGTTTAGAAGGTGTGGGAAGCTCCAGTGCAGGCTTCTCATTCGCTGTGGGTCCCTCACTCCCTGTGCAAAGCAATTACTTTCTCTGTCATCCTCATTTCCTGATACTGGATTTTACAATCAAGTCTTTTTGTTGTTGTTGTTGTTTTGTTTTGTTTTTTGTTTTTTTGAGACAGGGTTTCTCTGTGTAGCTTCGAGCCTGTCCTGGAACTTGCTCTGTAGACAAGGCTGGCCTTAATTTCAGAGATCTGCCTGCCTCTGCCTCTTGGATGCTGGGATTAAAGTCATGTGCCACTACTGCCTGGCTCAAATCCCTTTTTTTCTTTTTTTATTCTTTCTTTTTTATTTATTATGTATACAGAAGAAGGTACCAGACTCCATTCCAGATGGTTGTGAGCTACCATGTATTTGCTGGGAATTGAACTCAGGACCTTTGGAAGAGCAGGCAATGCTCTTAACCTCTGAGCCATCTTTCCAGCCCCTCAAATCCCTTTTCAACCACAAATAAACTCTCTTACCCACCTGAGGTCAGCGTGGACCTCCCTGGACAGAGTTCCTTCTACTTACACACATGAGGATTCATGTTTGGTTTCTTTCTTCTTCACTTGGGGATGGGACATGGGGCAGCAGTGGCCAAGTGGCTGCTGAATTTGGGAGTGAAGCCACCTTTGCTGCCTGATCTTCTCTTCCAGGTGTGAAAGATGTTAGACGTGAATACGAAGATTCTCATTGCCGTTTTTTGCGGTATGGTGACTGGTACAATTATGCTGTTAATCATTGCCTATTTTATTTTCTTGAAGGCAGTCAAGGAAGTCAAGTAAGTCATGCTAGTAGGAATGAAGAACACTTCTGTAATGGGACACTGGGCCCTCTACAGTGGCTTCTTGTAGGGAAAGTCAAGGACCACTGTTAGGTCTGAGAGAATGGGGACAGATGGGGACAGAAACTTGAGGGTTTTCCTTCAAGCTTGGAGTTGAGAGCTTATGAGTCCACTGTTCTCAGCTGGACTGTGTGTGTGTGTGCGTGCGTGCGTGTGTGTGTGCAGGCATTCCTTTCTGTCACCAGGGAGTGTGCCTTCAGTATTTAGCAGAGCCCTGGCTGAGCACCCTTTCCCTCTCTCTGGCACTGTAGACTGGGGAGTCCACAGTGGATGCCTTGGGCACGAGCTGTCTCCTAATCACACAGAGTGTGGCCATAATGACCTCTTCCTACTCACTGGGGAGCTCACATGTCCCCTCATTCATTGTCAATGGCTGTGGGAAAAGTGAAGTGGGTCAAGAGAATAGAGACTCCATGGAGGACAGCTGACAGGGGTGGAAGTCAGATGAGAGATGTTTGAAGATTGGGAGAGAAGCCTTGAGTATGAGAGGCAGGCTGTCAGCAGTAATGGTGTCCCTTTCTCGGGACATATATGGTGGAGACCAGAGCTGAGCCCAGCCAACTCTAGCACCTTCTTCACCATTCCCACATCTCAGGGACCTGTAGCAGATACTGGGATGCAAGTCCCTCTCGCTTGCTTGAACTGGCAACCTGGGTTCACATGCATAGCAACTGTAGGAGAGGAAAAGATAGGGAAGGAGCAGAGAGCTTCACCCCAAGGCTGGTGTCACAGGTGTGATGGGCTTCAGGCCTGGACTTCACATACAGCCCTCATGATTGTAGAAGCTCACTGAAAACGACAATTCTAAGCTCATTTTGTGTGTGTGTCTTTTCTTAAGATTCGCAAATTGGGGAGACGACGAAAGCTGTATTAATTCTCCTAAGTTCACTCAAGAAAAGATCATCCGGGTCAAACCCATGACTGCGGAGTCTTCTTGTATTCTCCAGGGCTATGATGAAGATAGCATCTATACAGATTCTGGCACCCTGCCAACTTATTTTTGTGGCACCTACAAAGAACTCTGACATGGCTGGGGAGGAGCCCCAAAGTTTCACAATCAGTATTTCTTTTTTAGTAGAATAGTTTATTTTCAAATTAATTTCTGTTATGTTTATACTCTTATTTACTCCGTAAATGGTTTTTATGTTCTTTGTATAATGCACAATAATAAAAATAATCTTTTACCTTCACATGGTGGTGTTGATCGTTATGAAGGTCCTTTTTTTCTAACGTGTTAAGTCATTTTGAGGCTTGAGCCTATATACTATGTTGCGATGTAAGCAGGAGAATTAGTAGACCATAAAAAGGGGCATGTATGCAATTTTGAAGATGGGATATCATTTTGCGAAATGCCTAAATTTTTAAAAGTACTTTGAAATTACGTTGAAGACTTCCTAAGCCCAAAGGGAAAAGTGATTCTTCTGAGATGACATTTTCAGGGGTAAATTCTGATTGAATTTTGTTACATGAGATTCTTTTTATTTTTTCTTACATTTTTTTAAACTGTGGTGTAGCTAAAACTTTACTTTTCAATTTGAAAATAGATTTTTCCATATAATCTATTCTGATTATGCTTCAAATTGCCCAGCTCCTCCAGATCCTCTCCAAATTCCCACCCTCTGAAGTCCATACTCTTTCTTGCTCTCCTTCATTAGAAAACAAACAGGAATCTAAAGAAAAAAATAAAATAAGTACAAAGAAAATCAAATGGAACAAAACAAACAAGTAAACAAAATGAATAGCCAGGGAAAATGTACAAGAAACACATTCAGACATAGAGAAATACACACTGGCACTCACAGAAATTTCTAAAAAATACAGAAAATTGGGAACCAAAATGTGTAAGAGCCATAGGGTAAGAAAAACAAGAAAAGATTCGCAGGTAAGGGATTATGAGTCAAAAACCCTAAAATACCAATGTGTTTGTTTTGTGTTGATCATCTACTATTGGACACGGGGTCAGGCCTTAAGAGTGGTTTGTATGCACAGTGAGACTCCGTTAGAGTAAACTAATTTTTCATTTGCAAGTTTTTATCAGTTGGAGACAGCTTCTGGGTTAGAGATACGGGCCTGTTTCCACTTCCACTCCTAGCACTGAGACCCCAAACCTGTGCATCCCTGTGCAGGGTGCCAGTCTCTATGAGTTCATAAGTGTGTCGATTTCTATGGTGTTTAGAAGACCTTGCTCCCTTGGTGTTCACCATCTCCTCTGGCTCTTACAATATTTCTGCCCCTCTTCTGCAGGTTTCCCTGGGCCACATGTGAAGGGAGGGAATTCATAGAGACATCCCATTTAGGGCCAAGTGTTCCAAGTTCTCTCTGTACACTGTCTAGCTCTGGCTCTCTGTAGCTCTTTCTTTTTTGAACTTTCTTTTATTTATGGTATACATATGTGCCTGATTGTCTATATGTACCCCATCTCTATGAAGTGCCCAGAGAGGCCAGAAGAAGGTAGCAGATTTCCTAAAGCAGGAGTTACAGTTGTGAGCTACTTGGCATGGGTTCTGAGAACCAAACTTAAGTCATCCGGAAGAATAGCAAGCACGCTTAACTATGAGCCGTGTTTCAATCCCCAACAAATATTAACAGTAACCTAAGAATTCTACATGGATGTGTCATAATTTACTTAACCCAAACTTTACTATTGAGAACATATTATTTCTAAATTCCATCTATTAAATGTTAAAAAAGTACCATAAAAATCTTATCACTAAGTATTACTAACAGAAAATAAAACACTTTGGGGTTGATTAAGCCTGAATTCTGAGTATCATGCTGGCAAGGCTGTCTCAAAGTTGCCAAATTCATATGCACACTGGTTACTTTTCTCCGTGTGAGACCAAATTCCTGATACTGAAAAGGGAAGCGAGGGTTTTTCTGCCTTCACAGTCTCAGGGCACAGTCCCCTGGGATGAGATGGTGGCAGGAGCATGTGTCACACAGAAGAAGGCCACAATGTCAGCAGTCAGGAAGCAGAGGGAGATGACAGCTGTGCTCAGTCTGGGCCCCCTGCCACCCACAAGTAAACGCAGGTTCTAATGCCAGTGAAGGAATGGACTTGCCAGAAACAGCGGGGAGCAGGGGTGGGGGTGAAGAGCAAAGGGAAAAATTCCTTCCTTCGTGCCCTTTTATGGCTACCATTAGATGGTGGGGCCCAGATGAAAAGTGAGTCTTCCTACTTCAGATGATTTAAGAAAAAAATCCCTCACACCTTCTTAAATTTGAATTAATTCCAGATGTAGTCAAGTTGACTACCAAGAATAGTCATCACAGGTCTAACCCCTTCTCAATGGTATCTCCTCACGTCATCCTTAATTCCCAAATGAACACAATAGCCAGGTCATTATTACACCCAACTTGATATAACTACCCCACGTACAAGTACAAACACATTCTATATTTAACCATGTCATAATTACATGAAATGTGATATAACCGTTCCTCATACAACTGCAAATGCACGATACATTTTGAATAAGAGGCAATACCACTTGAAGGACATTCTTTTAGTATCTCAAACTTAAACATAATAACCACTGGTATTCTCTTAATTGATGTTACAGTACCTGATAAGAAATTAAGGAAGGAAAACACAAATACTTGTATAGACACATTCTTAACACTATTACAGAAACACTCATGTCAATTATAATCCATATTTTCATTCCTGATGGGTTTGTGTCCCCGGTTTCCCTGCCTGGATTAGGCTGTAGCTTCCCATTGACTTTAATTGCAGGGCATAGTAGCACCAAGAGATACCCTAAAGGATTTCTTACATTTCAGACATAATTTTTCTTACCTCCATTGTGGAGAAGCAATCCAATTTCTCCACAGTAATCTTCATCAGTCACTATTCCTAACACTGTTATGCCTTTGGTTCAAGGGCATCGGAAGCCCAAAGTGGCCAGGGGGAAGCCCTGAGTTTCAGTCTAAGGGAATGTTTGTTGTCATCTCCTGGTTGGAGTGCTCCCCCACCTGGAACCAAAACTTCTAGGCCATAAGAAATTAAGGTCATGGGAACTGGAAGCAAAAAGGTTCCTAGTGGGCCACTAGGGGCAACAGTAAGTGGAACCATTCCTTTTTCTACCCTTCGATCCCTGCACCCATGAATATATGACCATGTGTACTGCCCAAAGTTGTGCCTGCTGTGAAGATTTTCCTTTGCTGGTGCCTTTCAGGGTTGTCACAAAAAGGAGTTGACTTCTGGGTGGTGCCTGCGTAACATGTTGAAGCATTAGTGAAGCCAGGTGGTGGTGTATGCCTTTAATCACAGCACTCAGGAGGCAGAGGCAGGCAGATCTCTGTGAGTTTGAGTCCAACTGGGTCAACAAGAGCTACTTTCAGGACAGGCTCCAAAGCTACAGAGAAACCCTGTCTCAAAAAAAAAAACCAAAAAAAAATGCTGAATATGGTAATAAGTATTTGTAACCCACTGTTGTGGAGGTAGAGACAGGCTGATCTCGAAAAACCAAAAACAAACAACAACAACAAAAAAAAAACCCAAAAAACAGGTGGCAAATTAAAAATTTTTAATGACCTAAATTCAGTGCTGAAATAAGATTAATTGGACTGCAAGTGCCATCTTAGGGTAACCCAAATCTGTCATTGGAACCATGAAAGTTTTGTTGGTGTGTGACTTTGACGATACAATCATAGATGTCAATAGTGACACCTGGATTGTACAGTGTGCTCCAGACCAAAAAAAAAATCCTATGGAAATGCAAGATTCTTACCAGAAGGGGTTCTGGACAGAATTTATGGGCAGAGTCTTTAAGTATTTGGGAGAGAAAGGGGTGAAAGAAGACGAAATGAGAAGAGTTGACATCAATGCCTTTCACTTCGGGGACGGTAGAGCTTTTCAGCTTTCTAAAAGGAATAAGGATACATTTGATTGCATCATTATTTCAGATTCAAACTCAGTCTTCATAGGTTGGGTTTTAGAAGCTGCTGATTTTTATGATGTCTTTGATAACGTGTTTGCTAATCCAGCAGCTTTTGAGAACAGTGGTCGTCTCAACAGTTAAAAATTGCCACACTCGTTCTTGCAAATAGCTGTCTGAAGAACCTTTGTAAAAATGCAGTTTTGCTAGAATTTATAGATAAACAGAGATGGGGTGAGATTCAGGATTGTTTATATAGGAGATTGTGGAAATGATGTCTCTCAGTTACCTTTTTAAGGAAAATGATGTTGCCATGTCACGGAAAGAATATACTCTACATAGAATTCTTGCAAGAATGTCTCAAAATCTTGAGCGTATTGAATCTTCTGCTATAATTTGGTCTTCAGGTGTTAAATAATTTCTCACTTACAATTTCTAATGAAGGAGTAATGTGCCAACAAAAAATTTAACAGGCATTAACAGCTCTTCAATACTCATAAAGAAATACAATTTTAGGGATCAGGTCACAGGGTCACTCCTAGTGTCTAACATGGAGAACATGTTTTTCAACCTGCAGATGACTCTAGCATATGAGGACAATGGCACAGCTCAGAAGCACCTATTTTTCCATTCCTAGGTCTGGCCTTGAGACTGGTGAATGGTAGCCACAGGTGTGAGGGCCGAGATCTCTTACAATGGCACCTGGGGCACAGTGTGTGATGACAGCTGGGACCTGACAGATGCCAAGGTGGTGTGCCAGCAGCTTGGCTGTGGTGTGGCCATGTCAGCCCCAGCTGAGAGCTACTTTGAGAGAGGCATGGGCCATATCATGCTGGATGATGTGCAGTGCATGGGGGATGAAGCCAAGGTGTGGCAATGCACACATCACGGATGATCCTCCCACAACTGTGGGCACCATGAGGATGCCAGCGTGGTTTGCTCAGGTGAGTGGCAAGGCTTGCATCACATCTCAGAGACAGAGCTTTGCCAACCCCAGCCATTGGGAAGGGAGCTGTCAATACCAGCAGGCAAGCTGTCAGCAATGAGCTCTGGGATTTGACCTGATTTTAAAGTCAATTTACTTAAGAGTTAGTTTGTGAGCATAGATTCCAGCATCTGTAAATTGTTCAAAATCTCACCTGGAAAATAGCCTACCCCCCCCACCCCCTGCTAGTCAAGGTACAATTTTAATTATCATTTCCTTTAATCTGAATCTTTACTATGCGAGTTTCTTTTACAAGGAAGCTTCAAACTTCATCAGCTTAAACAGAAAGCCAGGGCCACATCCTGCAAATAGACCACACTTAAACACAGATACAGTATCTTAGTTACTGTTCTATTGTTATGATAAAACACCCCTGACGAAAATAACGTATAAAAGAAAGCAATTTATTTGAGGCTCATAGTTCCAGGGGCTAGAGTCCATGACCAGTATGGTGAGGAGCATGGCAGCAGGCAGGTAGGCATGGAGCTGGTGCAGTAGCTGAGAGTTCACATCTTGATCCACACAGAAGCAGATGGAGTTAATTAGGGTTTTCTTGGGCTTTTTTTTCCTCTTTTTTTCTTTTTTGTCTTTTTTTTTTTTTTTTTTTTTTGGTTTTCCAAGACGGTTTTTTCTGTAGCTCTGGAGCCTGTCCTGGAACTAGCTCTTGTAGACCAGGCTGGCTTTGAACTCACAGAGATCCTCCTGCGTCTGCCTCCCAAGTTCTGGGATTAAAGGCGTGTGCCACCACTGCCTGGCCTTTCTTAGGCTTTTCGAACTTCAAATTCTGCCCCCAGGGACACACCTCCTTCAACAAAGCAGTCCAACCGGCAGGGAACAAATCTTTCAAACATATGAGTCCATGAGAACCATTTTCACCACAAACAGTGACAATGAAATCATTGTCAGAACCAGAAATTTGTTTTTGAAAATTTCATAGTACCTGGATATAGCTAGGTGTTTAACACTAGCTGCTCTCTCGAGGATAAGGTTCAGTTCCCAGTAACCACACAACAGTTACACTATCTGGGATACATGGAATCTTCTCTGTAATTGGTCAGCTGATTAAGACATTAAAAATAAGAATTACAAAATCTAACCAACTAACAAGACAGACACATCATATAGGTGACTCTCCCTGTGGTCATAGTGTATAAAAAGAAAAGAAACCTGGATTCTAGACTCCATTATCCAGACAGTGGACCTAGATATTCAGAATCTCAGGTGGTGACTTGGAGTCACTCTTAGATGTGCAGGTGGAATACATCTGGTTTTGGTTTCTCGCCAAAGAAATAATTCAAATTAGCAGGTTTCCCTGTGGGGTCGGAAAGGACGAAAAGACGTTGTTTGGTGATTCCTCACTCTGCTTGTGTCTTTTGTAGCCTCTCTGTCTGGCCCAGTACCGTCATTTCCTGTTAGTGATATGATTTCAGGTAATGTTTATTGACTGGCTCTCATGTGCATTGGTGAAGTTACACTGGGACGTAGGGTAGTGGTTTAGGGGCCTAACACCCTGTCTTCATCATCACTAAATTAGCAAATGTCTGAAATATTTCAACTCTGCATTTCCTCCTCTGGATGATGTGGGTGCATCCTCAGGATATATTGGGATTGGATGACTTTCCTAGTACAGAGGTAGAGTTGGCACTGTGCCTGGCATGTGACAGAACATACTGCGTAGATATCAGCCATTATCTTCTGACTCCCAAGGCCAGAGCTTTGTAAGCATTTCCCTCTGCACACTGCTTTCTATCTGGCAGAACAAAGAACAAAGTAGCTAAAAGCATGAACTTTTTCATTAGCTCCTGGCTTTTTGTGACCCAGTAGTTGCCACATTTCAAATTCAGTCACTGGCTCTTCAGGGCAGGTCATTAAGAGCAGAGTTCAACACTCAGAGAAAAATCGGGAGAAAGGAAGTCTGTTCCCTTCAAAACAAAACAATTGAATGGACCCCTTTGAAGGTTGCTCTCAAAGCCAAGTCATTCAGGGTTCTGCTAAAAGAGTTTAAAGAAAATGAACAGTGGCTCCCAGAAAACACTTTATTTTATTTTTATATGAGATTGCTGGCAGTATTTGGAAATGAATTAATATATTTCCAGAAGAACAGAAAGAGGTCCACCCACCTATCAGCACCCAAATAGTAACAGATATTTTTAAAAACAATCTTTGTTGCCCACAGGAGAAAGAGAGACAACCATGCTTTTTCTAATGTTTCATACATTTGAAGACAATGATCAAGGTCTTGAGAGTGAAGAATAACAGAATCAGCATTCTTTATTTTCCTTTATTGCCTACAACAGACAAACTGCCTTAGAAGTTAGTGCTCAGGATTGGTAAGTGACAAACCCCAGAGAAGAAATCCCTTGGCTTCTCCTGCCCATCTGAATGCATAGAGTAGACAGTGCTGCCAATGTCTGGCTTTTGGGTGACCAAACATTGCTTCCTGGTAAGAAACAGACCTTGCTTCCAGTTTCCCAACACACTCTTGTAACAGCGGGAGAGATCACACCAGGGCCTTGCTCTGATGACCTGCTCTGTGGATCTTTAGTGGCCCCACTGTTTGGAAGTACTCAGTTGGTTCTTCTCTGGCCTCTGCAGAGCCTGTGCCTCTCCTCCCCCGCCTTGTACAGCCTTGTGAGCATCGGGAAGAGTGGTCTCCGATTCGGCAGACAGCAACCTTACACTGCAGGTAGACCACATCGTAGCTTTTGAGGAAGCTGAAGGCGTTGAACTTGAACTGGGCCACGTTCTTCCCAGAGGTATGCATGTCAGAGTAGGATTTGTCTTTGATGCACCTGATGGGGAGGAAAACCCAAACCAAAAAGGTTAACTAACACATGGCATAAATTTCCTTCAACCCACATAACCAGGCTGGCTTCTAAAGTTCTGAATGCCAAAAGGAGATCTTCCCACTCCCCTCCCTCTTGTGAAGCAACAACTACTACTATACTACTATGTTACTACTACTACCACCACCTATGATTTTAACACCATTGTTCATGGAAACCATATACCTGGTCATAAACAGAAGGGAACCATTAAATACAGGAAAAACAAGTCAAGGTTTTAGCTGTAACCTATTTTGCCTAGAGGGAAGATTATAAGGTGGATGATATATTTAAAAATGCACTTAGATTATTTAAAAAGTTTATCATAGGCCTGGCAATGCAGGGCAGTGGATGAGGGCTTGGTTACCTATCACCCACAATGTTCTGATTTCAATTCCCAGCACTACCCAAAGAACGTAGATTGTAAACTGTAGGGTGACATAAGTGGTATATTAAGAGGAGATAAAGTGTTGTTATGTAAATGTATAGTTCAAAAGAATCAGAGAAGTTAGAGAAGGTAGGCACAGGGTAGGGAAAGAACATAAGACAAATATAACAAATGGTGGTAGAGTCTGATCCAACTGCTTGCATGAGAATGTTAAATAGGAACGGTTCATATTTACACCAATGTGAAGACAGAGATAGATTACAGGAAAATCCACACAACCTCCATCCACGTGCTCTTTACAAGACAGCGCTGTCGGTACACAGACACCGACACTGAGATGGAGGGAGAGAAGCATGGCAGCCGCTCCTTTGTTCAGAACAAACTTCAGAGCACGCAGAACTGTCAGGGCCAAGATGGGTGCTTTGTAACAACCAAAGAAAGGGTCAACCCTCTACGAGCAGATCCTTACCCAAGATAATCGAGGTAAGGAACAAATCTTTATCCCAACATAATAATCGTCAAAATAATGCATCTGCAAACAGAGCATTAAATATGGGAAGCAAGGGAACCAAAGTGAGATGCCGACAAACCCACTGTAGTAACTGGATGCTTCACTCTCCCTCTCTCAACCATAGATCCAGTGGGGAGGAATGCAGTAAGGGCAGAAGGGACCTGAGGAACACTCTTAATCTACTAGATCTTGTTGACATTCATTAAACAGGGCGGCTGTCCTTTGTGTTATCTGGAGAAAATAGACACGTGTGTAATGTCCCCAGAGAAAGATTTGCAGTAACACCTGATAAGATATGTAGGAGCCACAGAGGCAAACAACTTGCCAAGGTTCTCACTTGGCAAGTCACTGCTGAACCAATGAGCTCGAAGACATCTGGCTGGTTTAACTAAGAGCTTAGCTCGGGAAAACACATGGACTCATCAGTGTGAGCCAAAGTTCTGAAGATTTGTCCTGGGAGGGGAATCTAGGAAGGAAGGGAGGATTAGGCTAGAAAAGATGGGGTGGGCTAGCAAAGTACTGAATGAGGTCTTGCAGGAGTCAAAGGAGATCTAGGCTGCTGTACTCTCCATCTTGATCAGTGTCTGGTAGAGACATGCAGGATGTCTGATAGAGACAGGTAGGGTGTCTGGTAGAGCTATCCTACACCCTTCTGAGTTAGTACTCCAGGTCAGACACTACAGGTTCCCCAGAGAAACACTATGATCATTTAACACCAACTAGGGAGAGTTTCCATGATCCTTACCCTTCCTGAATCAGTTCACACTTGACAGTTGTGAAATCACTGGGGTCAGGAGAAGCCACACAGGTATCCACCACGAGCCTCAGATTGGGATTGTGGCTGTGGAGGGTGGCCTGCAGGAAGACCTCTTCCCTCTGATGGGTATAAGGAGGAGCTCCAACCCCCATATTCTGGGATGCAGGCGACTGGAGGAATGAAATCGACACATCGTAGCTGACATGGTCCTTCTGAGTGTCACTCGCATGCACAATTTCCACTGCAGACTGGCCATCCACTTTGCAGGTGAACTTCACCTGGGGCACCTTGTGCCTCACGATGACTCGGCCAGGGTGGCCTTGAGTTCTGCTTCTGATGGAGTTGGAGTAGCTGAGAGAGCCTTGATGATCCTGAGAGGATGAGAGAATCATAGGTAATGTACCTGGAGCCTTGATGCTACTCTTTAGTGGAGTCCTTTCCTTCCCATAAGAGCCAGGTACCAGCTTCATGACCTTCTTGAGGGCTGCAGCAAGGGTCAGGCAAAGCTACTGCAAACCCATACCTCCTCCCACAGTTCGGAAGAGCGCCTGGCTCTACCGATGTGGGTAAATGTACCTGTATACTTCTAAATATATACTTTTAATTTTGTATTGAAGAAAAATATTTTCACACAAGTTGTTCTGGTCACATTCTCCACTCCCACCCCGAGTTCCTCTCCACTCACCACAGGTCACAGCCTGTCCACACCACAGGACAAGTATGCAAAAGCAAACAAGAGGGAACCCATTAGAAAACTGAACACAATCTCAAATATACCCCAGTTGCAAACTCTGCAAAGTTCATATAAGAGATACAAAGGAGACCTACATAAGTTTCAGCCTCTTTAGAGAAGACAAACTGTGGCCACATGAGCTTTAAAGCCATTAGCCAAGAAACACAGACGCTGTAGAATGGCTGGGGGAGATTATACCCTAGGATTTCTAGAGAAAGCCTAGTCTCTACTCCACCCCAACAGACAACAGATCTCTGTTCTAAGCCAAGATGGTGGTACAGTGCTGGGTGGTAACAATGGAATTTACAGACAGAAAAGCAAATGTGTTCTGCTCACCACTCTTGCACCCATGCGGTTCCCAAGATTGCTGCATGAAGATCTGGTATAGAAGCTGAATGAACACTATCCAAATTTGGGGGGGGGGGTACTTCCAACACTGACTGGCAACTTTGTTCTGACTCTTAAAAACCTCAAATACCTCAGCCAACTAGAAGAGGGACACTGAGAATAGGCAATGTATAGAATTTGCTTGAGCTAATGTGTCTTCATACTGCTGGTGCTACAGGCCAGAGGAACTAGCTGCACACTCCCCAGCACTAGTCCACTCTCAATGCTAGATCCCAACCCATGCAGAACACACCCTCCTTGCTTCCCCACAGTGAATATATGAAACCATGCTGTGCTGGACACCCTACATATATCCCCAAACATCTAGGTGTCAGACCCTAATGGACATCCGCAGCCCCAAAACCACATTTCCATTTAGATATCAGCCCTTACCTGACACTGTTTCTTACCCCCAAACACTCATATATTGTCCTCCATATACATTACAAGTAACAGTTCACTTTCACCACCTACTCACCAGTAGGAGGCAAGATACTACAGATGCGTCCCCTCCCAGCTGCTGTGCTAAGCAGCCTTGTTAGTAATTGACACTGCTTGTCACTGCCTCCCCTGACACCATCTCAAATGCATTTGGTGGTATTAGAAGAAGCTGGATAACAGCACCCAATAGAACTGATAAGAAATGGTGAATGTGGGTGGAATCAATGTTGTGCGTATCAGGGATTCATATCTGCAAGTTTAAAAGTGGAATAGAGAATTTTGTGAAGTATATCCTAAAGATTATTTTATATTTTGGAATAAATGGTAGTTGGACCATGTCTTGGAAAGATTGAGAGCTTACATAATATGTGGACTGAATTTGGCCAATCCAGACTGACATGTGTAGTATCTTTAGGTGTATATCTTATAGGCTCGGGGATGTGGGAGTGTATGTACACAGTAGTGTTACAGGAAGATATATTCAAGTAGGGCCGGATATGTAGAATTTTGAGAGTGGAAGTGGTGTGGATTGGTATGGGATGTCCTTCTGTCTATATGTTGCTGTTATTGTTAATGAATAAAGAAACTGGTTTGGTCTGATAGGGTAAAAAATAGATAAGTGGGAAAAACTAAACTGAATGCTGGAAGAAAGCAGGCAAAGTAGTAAGAAGCCATGGAACCATTGTCAGAGATAAACATGCCAAAACTTGCTGGCAAGCCACAGCCATGTGGTGATACAGAGATAATAGAAATGGATTAAATTAATATGTAAGAGTTAGTCAGTAAGAAGCCAGAACTAATGGGTCAAGCAGTAATTGAATTAATACAATTTCTCTGTGGTTAGTTTGGGGCTGAGCAGCTGAGAACAAACAAGTGGCCTTCTTACTACAAATTGGCACCAATGTGGTCAACTAAAATCCACTAATAACCCGAGAGAGTTTGGGAAGGATTTCTAGGCACACATGCACACACACACACACACACACACACACACACACACACCAGAGTTATGCACTGCTTAACACCATGGATCCTATAAGAAAGGTTTTCCTGATTCAGCAGTAGAACAAAAAAACATGGTTTTGTAATGGCAACTTCCTGGGATGTGTTGCCAGTACAAACTCTGACAAGGTCTGGCAATGGAGCATTTAAATAAGGTTTATAAGCAGAATGCTACAACTTGCTTAATGGCAACATAGACACACTGTGTGCCCAAAAATGGGGATGTGAGCATGGCTCACAATAAACAGACCTCCACCCCACCGTGTTGGACTGGGCAGAGCCACAAGACAAAGCAGCCTTAGTGGCTGCTTAGCATTTTAGGAAGTGCTTCTGGCTTAAATAAATAAATTACAGATATAAAATAAAGACATATTCAGATATAAAAGACTTGTAAATGGGTCACCGTTTTTGGATAAATGTGCATGGGCTTGGGATAAAGAAATAAAGGAGTATAAGTAAATGGTTTTTAAAAAATAAAATAAAGTCTTTAAAGAGACAGAGTAAACTTGTAGAACAAGTAATAGGAATAAAGAAAAATAAGCCATGTAGAGATGGACTATATACAGAGAGTCTGGATTGTGAATATTATTGTGTTTTCTTTGAATTTTTTGACTGTGAAGGAGCTAAGCAACCAACATATATATCTTATATATTTCTTGACTTCAAAATATGGGTCTAAGGATATATTACTTTGGAAAAGACGCTCATCTTTTGTTTCCATAGAGGATGAGAACCTGTGGATTCCTTCTAGACTAATGTGGTTTGATAGACCCCGTGAAATGTCACCGTGAACACTCCCAAAAAAACTTTACCCAACAAAAAGCAGGAAGTGGTTTGGAGAGAACCATGCCCAAATTCCCAAATATTGTTTAAAATGTTTGTTTACATTTAAATGGAGATATGATATAGATAATTTCATAGGTAAGGATCTTGGTTTATTGATACAAATTTAAGGTGAATTTTGTTATACTGTGTATATGCATTTCTGATCTTGATTAAGGTATTGTGTTTGTCTAGCTCATTTAAAAATATAGTATATATTTAAGAAATATAAGTTAATACATAGTCATCCATAATAGTCAAGCTTGTAGTCATGTTAGTTAGATTTTCTAGATATACAGAGATATATTTCAGTTAAATAGGCATTCTTCAAATCTTTCAAAGACCTACAGAATATGTCATTTAAAGTGTCTTTAGATCTTAGGACTTTTCATGACAATGAGACACAGCTGCTCCTGGCAGTACCAATCTACTTCACGAAGAAGATGGGCATTGAAGAGGCTCCTTATGGAGTTTGCTAGCCATTTACATAAGAAACTGCTCTTGTCTGGACTTATTGATGCTATGCTGTATGAACTGGACATGCAGGACCCCAGAGAAATGACTGTTGAACTTGTGTAAAGGTGAAATGACCCTTCAGGATTCCTGCTTTATGAGTCTGCCAGACATTCTGCAGGACACAAAAGAAAGAGACTGAGAAACTGCCAATAGAGGCAGAACTGTCTTTAAATTTTCCTGCTTTGTGGAAAGGTCTGATGGATACTATAGGACTTTAGTCTGAAGATGTATGATACAGAAGAACATTGGCTGACTGTCCAGTTAGTGAAATGTCTCTGTCAATTCCAGAATTTTGGAAGTTGCTTATAATGCACTTTCTGATTACTTAGGTAATATTATTTCCTTCTGGAGTCATTGATGGAGTTGAAGAATGTGTAGTTATAGTTATAGTTTTCCTTAGTTATGATAAAATATAAAGTAGATAGAAATATTGTAACTGTAATTTTTGCTTGATACCTATTTGTTATACGTAATTTTACTATGTTAAAGTTAAACCAGTCTTTTTATTTAAACAGAAAAGGAGAAGGGATGTGGAATTCCCCTCTGTATGCTGTGAATACCATTAGTTAAGAAAGAAACTGCTTTGAGACTATGGCAGAGCAAGGCAGAACAGAGCTAGGCAGAGAAAACAAAGCTGAATGTTGGGAGAGAGAAGGTAGAGTCAGAAAGAAGCCATGTAGCCCTACCAGAGATAGATGCCAGAACTTTACGTGGTAAGCAACAGCCACATGGTGATACATAGATTAGTAGAAATGGGTTAAATTAAAATATAAGAGATAGTCAGAAATATGCTTAAGATATTAGCCGAACAGTATTGAAAATAATATGGTCTCTGTGTGATTACTTTGCGGCTGAGCAGCTGGGAACAAACAAGTGGCCTCCCATACAACATGGGGACAACAGCATGGGACAGATAGTTTTCTGGGTCTGAAACTTTAATTTTATCTAGTGTCAGGGAGAATATGGGGTTTATCTTGGCATGGTGAACAGCAACATATTTGTGTGGGGATGGAGAGATGGAGGTGTGATGTATGGTGTGGTGAGGGCTCTCACATTGTGTGGGATGGAAATGAGCTATTCACCCAGATGTGATAATAGCACTCTATTGGATTGTACAATCAGGTGGGGAAAGCTGCAGAACCTGATACCTAGATACTTAATATGCTGTGCACGCTCCTCCTCAATAACACCTTATATACATTGCCAGTTTAAAGACACCAAGGATACCCCTCATCGAAAATCATCACAACCTGGTATCAGTCCTTGTTGAACAAAATTGTTCTAGATATTGGGCCTAGCTAGTCAATTCCCTTTCTGCTATTCCACATACAATGATGGGTTCTAAGGCTTTCTACACATTGATCCAATCACAATGTCAATTGAGATATGACATAAGGTATCAGACCCTGTTGCACATTCTACCACCTATCAAGGACACACATGTACTGTTTGATTCAAACACTCCTGGAATCCTCCTGCAATGACATCCAATACTGGGCATAATCCAGCATGGGACAGTACAGCCACGCCACCTCACTTGTTCTGCCAGCTGTCTGACTTTGCTGGACAATTCCCACAGCACCACCCACACAGACTCAAATACACTTCTAAGTACTGAGCCATTCAAGGCTTCTCATCAAACCACACACTGGCTGCCTGGTATCAGTCCTTGCTGAATAGACCCTCACACGTTCCTCACATGTGTTCTTAGGTCTGGATACTGAATGTCACCCACAGAGTCCCACATTAAGTGCTGCTTATCAGGGCATATAGGACACTCTCTTGTCATTTACCAAAATACACTGGTAGTTATAGGCTCTTCTTGACAAACTCACAACCTTGAAGCACACATGACTTGACAGCTGCCCCAAATGCACTTCTAGGTACCAGGCTCTGCTGTCATTCTAAATGGCTCACACACACTAACAAGGCAGGCTCTCCTGGACATCACATCCCTCACTGCCAACCTATTGCCACATGCCATTATCACACCTTGATTGATTGATACCAGTTCACCCAAAATCTAACATATACTTAGTATGTATTGTGCTCGGCTTGACATCCCATTCTTCCACTCTCTCTTCTGACAGTGTTATTCATCAAACTCTTTGAACATACCCTCAGTCTTCTGACCACCCATACACTTCATGGTATTGGTTTCTCTTTGACCTCCTATCCCACATTAATAGACAGCTTTGAGACCATGCTGGGAACTTTTATTCCAGTTAAACCATGCACAGTTGCTAGGAATTATCATTGGCTGGACCTCCTTCTTCTGCAGAAGACACACCTACACGGCTTGGCTTAAAGTTATGCTGGACACCTTCCTATGCTACCTAGTGTTCTGGGTGTCAGGATCCACTGCTATAACTGGGCCATGCTGGACATTAACCCCCTCCTAAAAGACAGCATATAAAATGTAGTACATCAGATTCACTTGAACACCAGCCTCCATCCTACATGACACGCCAGGGAAGAGACCAAGTTTGACACACACCCTTATCTCTAATATACACTACTGGGAAAACAAGCACTGCTATTGTTAAGGTTCCAGTAGACACAGTTGTCACAGACATCAGCAAGTTTCTTCCTATCAGACACATATTACTACCTTGTGCAGATTTCAGTCATGTAAATTGTGTGTATAGAAATTCATAGGCATCAAGCCATACACAAAATAGCTCCATTCTGCTGAAACATGCACTACTAGACAGTGGCAGGGGTGTTAGCATGACTCAGAATTTGCAATGTTTTAGGACAGCAGTACGGGTGTAGAAAGAGAAACTTATTAAACATGGCCTGATTTCAAACAAAATATTCAGGTCAGGACTGGGAATCTTGAGGATGTGATACACAATAATGCATTCAAGCTTCAGGTCAGTGTCCAGCAAGTTCTGAAACCAAGCAATGTGTTTCAGGCTACAGTGGCTGGGAAAGGAGTACAGGAGTGCATGAGTGGGTTTGGCAGCCAGATTGTGGGGGATGGCATCTAGAAGGCCGGAAGTGGGGGCAGCCCTGTTACTAAGATTCTCTGTTGGAGCAGCAGGGGACATGTTCTTCAGTGTCTCATGAACACAGCAGTTTATGCTGTTTATGGCAGCAGTTGTGAGCTGTCTATTTCAAGTAGGACCTGCCTGCTAGCATCTATTTAGGGCACATGGGATTGTCCAGCAGAACCTGATCAATAGTATTATATGCGGGGCAGTGGTTGTGATGATGCTGTTATAAGGAACAGTCTGTGTGTTCTTGTAATGACTGGTCAGACAATTGACTGCATAGTTTTTAAGTAGTATGAATGTGATGACTTGCAATGCATTTTGGATTGCAGTATAGTTTAGTTTGCAGCAATTAATGTGAGATTAATGGCTAGGTATTCTTCCAGGACAGACATCAAAGAGTACATCTAAGACTCAAGATACAGTGAAAGGGAATATAGAAAGACTTGATATATAGAAGTGATTGTGAGATATGGACCAACAAGGCCTGATACCTAGAAGTTCATGTGTATTCCATTCTTTCTCTCAAAAACCCACATGCAATTCTCGGTTTGTCTCAGCTGTACACATCTGCTAACTGCGAAACCACATGAACTAAATTGTAAATCCCTGCTTCTCAACACACACTGCTCAATATGAGCCAGAAAGAAAGCAGGCTGAGCTCTATCTCTCCTTTTTGGGGTACTCCTTTGTTTCTACTTCCTATCTCTCCTCCTAGATGTCCCACAACTGAAGAATGGATAAAGAAAACGTGGTAAATTTACACAATGGAGTACTACTAAGCAATAAAAAAAATGACATCTTGAAATTTGTAACCAAATGGATGGATCTAGATAACATTATATTGAATGAGGTAACCGAGACCCAGAAAGAAAAATATAATATGTACTCACTCGTAAGTGGTGTTTAGATGTAAAGCAAATAAAAAAAAGCCTACATTCAACAACCCCAGAGAACCTAGATAACAAAGAGGACTGTAGGAGAGACATACATGTATCTACATAGGAAGAAGAAAAAGAGAAGATCTCCTGAGTAAATTGGGATTGTGAGGGTCATGGGATAGGGAAGAAGGGAAGAGGGGAGGAAAGGAGAGGGGTAATCAGACAAAGATGTATATCCCAATAAAAACATTAAAAAAGTGGGAACTAAAGAAAACAAGAGAATAATTGCATAGGAACTTTTTTCTCCATCATTTATTACAACTACAGTGAAATTTATAATTATTTTGAAATAAGAAAATTGATAAAGGAAATGTGTACATATATTTATTAAGTATTTTTATCAGTGTTGCAGATGAATTTGTTTTAATTTATCTGTGTCACCTTTTAATAAACTCATTGGTAATCGAAAACAGAGAGAGAATGTAGGAATAGGAACTCATGTGTACTACCTCCTCTCAGAGCTATAATTCCTTCTGGATTAAATCAATACAGGTCCTGTGATTGCTGCCACAGTACTTTGAGTTCTTATGTAACTGTTTTTATTTTTTATTTTGGAAGGGCAGTATTTCCTTGTGAACAATATTTCTTCTTCTTCTTCTTCTTCTTCTTCTTCTTCTTCTTCTTCTTCTTCTTCTTCTTCTTCTTCTTCTTCTTCTTCTTCTTCTTCTTCTTCTTCTTCTTTTCCTTCTCCCTCTCCCTCTCCCTCTCCCTCTCCCTCTCTCTCTCCCCCTTCTCCTCCTCCTCCTTCTCTTCCTCCTCCTCCTCCTGTTCCTACCCCTGCTGCTCCTGCTCCTTCTCCTCCTCCTTTGTCTGCCTGTGAGCCCTTAGGAAAGAAGTATTATAAAAACATCTCATGTAGGATGGGTGGTCCACAAAATCTCAGTCTTTGCACATTGTTCAAATGTTGGTACTTGTATTAATTCCCATCTCCTACAAGAGGAAATTTCTCAAGTGATAGCTTAGTGAGGCACTGACCTATAGGTATAGAAGAATATAGGAATAGAAAGAGTCATTTTATTGTTGTAATGTTCCTTTAACAAAAGAAGAATTTTGAGTTTTGGCCCTAGGCCAATGGTTTTTAGCCATCTTTAGTGGTGGTGTCAGGCAGAAGTTCCACCTCATTGAATGAGCCTTAAGTCAAATCAGAGGTTAGTTACTTACACCGTAAGGTTGTGCTACTGTGCACCAGCATTTCTTGTACACAGGACTCCATGGTAGTTACAAACATTTGTAACTGGCTGGATGAATATCATTTTCATTTGGTTGTATACAGAGTACCTTCTAGAAGGATGACTCAGTGAGCAAATGTGAATTCTCTAGTTGTGGACCAGCTCAACATCTCCATGATGAAAGAGATATGTAAATGTCGCCTTTAAGAAATGACTGTACTGTAAGTTTATGAAGAGCAACCAAAACTTAGATAATAGCCTAAGTAAGATGTTGTGGCTTTCCATGAGACCACTTTCTCAAAAATAAATAAGTGAATGAATGAATGAATAAATAAATAAAACAACTTGATATAACCTATTCCTCTCACTAGAGGTTTCAATTGGTTTCATAGAATTTATGTTTAGTTTTGAATGTTTTTATAATCTAGATATAAACCCTCTGTAGATTATTCACATAAGTAACATTTGCAAATTTTTGTTTGTTTTTTTTCTAATTTTCATGAGATACTGTTCAGAAAAAAACTTTTCTGTATCTGTAACCTTAAGCATACTCCTTTCTTTCTCCAATATCAGGATTATTTGAGCTAGCCTAGATATTTTGATTTTTCATGTTTAACTTCAGTCTATTTATTTAATTTCTGTGAAGAATTATGGTGGTATTTTGATAAAGTTTGCATTGAATCTGTAAACTACTTTTGGTAGAATGACCATTTTTACAGTATTGTTCCAAACACTCTTTGTGCATGAGAGAACTCCTCTAGTATGCTCTTCAGTTGCCTTATGCAATGTCTTAAAGCTTTTGTTGCGTAAGCTTTATTATTGCTTTGGTTAGATTTATTATGAGATATTTCTAGGATGTTGTGAATGTAATTGTTTTTCTTATTTTTCTTGGTATATTTTTCCCATTGTGTTTAGAATAGCTATATATTTTCGTTCTACCTTTTAATAATGCTATTTTGCTAAATATGTTGAATTTTGTGATGATGGTCTAAGGGCAATTTACATATAGAATTATATTTCCATCACTGTGACAAAAATACTCATTCATTTGTATCTGTATATTTTTTCTCAGATGATGAACTCTAATGTCACTTGTCATTTACTGTCTTGAGATGGAACTTTTTGGTGATTCAGTCTTACTTTTTGACAAGGATCCCATGGTACAGCAATGATACTCACTTCAAGGTGTCCGAGAAGCCAAGAGGGTGATTACCCAGTGATCCATTATAGAAGCACTCAACTGCCTAACAACCTACCAGCATGGCGCATCTCTTAGAAGATCACATGACCCTCATGCTCTCAGTTTTGTCTGGCGATCATGTCTGCTTCAAAATTTCAGGTGGGTCTATATATGTTTTTCTTAGGGTTTGCCTTATTACTTCACTTCTCTACGATCATGAACAAGGCTCAGTATTCTTTGTTTATAGCTAGTATCCACCTATGAGGGTGAAAGTAATGAAAATACAAGGAAAGAAGTCAAGACCATAATGGGTTCACTCACTGAAACAGTTGTCTGCGACATTAATCCAACACCTTTGGAGGTTAAATCAGATGGATCATAAGTTCCAGGCCGCCCTCAGACAGAAAGCAAAACTGAAACAAACCTCAGTTTCATAATAAACTGGCTCAAAAAAATTGAAAAATAAAAATTAACAAAATGTAAGCTAAATAAACAAAAAAAAGAAATGATAACTTTTTGCTTCCGGAACTTCTATTTTGAAATTTCAAAAAAATATTTAGCCTTGTTAAGATGGTTCAATGGAGAAGGCATTAAACACAAATCATGATGACTTGAGCTCAGAGCAAGTACCCACACAGTGCAGGAGAGAATCAACTTATGCAAACTGTCCTTTGATCTCCATATATACATATATGTGTGTTTATGTGTGTGTGTGTGTGTGTGTATGGTATGTATGTATACAAACTATCATACTCTATCTATATCATCTATCTATCTATCTATCTATCTATATCATCTATATATCTATAATTTATCTACAAACACTCATATACATAAAGTTTAAAAGACTCCAGCCAGCAGGAAATAAATTTCAGGATATGATGCCCACATTCCCAAAAGTGGGATGAATGATTTTGTTCATTCAGTGATTTGTGGATATTTGTCATTCTTTGTTTGTTTGTTTGTTTTAAGTTGTTATTAGTTATGGTCAGGAAGAAAGATAAACAAAAGAGATTAGATTAAGAGTTCTTGTGAAAATAAAAAACAGGAGATATAGCTATGATAGTATATAAGGATATATTATTGAATCTACTCTGAATATAAATAAGGGGAATATAGAAATAGGATTAATAGGTAGATTATTGTATCTACTTTTAAAACAAAAAAGCAACTACAAGTCTTGAAATATTTTGCATTAACTTGTATTTTTGTATATTGATACAAAGTTGAGATTATTTTTGTTAGAACTAACTGTATATACATTTCTAATCACATGCAAGGCATGGTACATATGCAAGACATTTAACAATGTAATGCAAATTTCTAGCCTTTGCAAGTTATTATTACTAACTACTTAGTTATGATAATAAGGAGATGTAGGTTAGCAATTAGTCACCTGTTACAATCGAACTTGTAATCCTATATGGTATCTTTTCAAGGTCAAACAGATGGATTTTAGATAGATATGTTGTCAACAAGTCCTTCAGGGATCTACAGAATATGACTTTTAATATGTTTTATTAATATAGGTTATTTTCTTTTTGACAGTGAGACACATCTGCTCCTAGAAGTTCTAATCTTTTTGATAGAAGATGATAGGAATCAAAAATATTCCACTTTCTTTGTGACAAAAAAACCACTGGATTAGACAGTGTCTTGCCTCAACAGCTGAAAGTAAGCTGTACAAATAGAACACACAGGACACAAAAGAAAGTACCGCTGAACTCTGCCAAGACAAGGTAGGACAGCTCTTAGAATATTCTGATTCACAGAAAAAGTCTATTAGATATTCTGGGCCTATAGGGCTAGATGTGTGCAACAACACTGAAGAAGAATCTTTGGTGACTGTCCAGGCAGCCAGAAGTTTCTGTCATTTCTTACGTTTTTTGGAAATTGCCTGTTTGCACTTCCTGCTTATTCATGTAATATTATTTCCTTCTGGATCTCTGATGGAGTTGAAAACTTTATAGTTATAGTTTTCTTTGTTACCAGATTCAGAAAAAAAATTCACTTAAAAAATGTAAAGTGCATATAATGTTGAGAGAAATAAAAGGATAGTTTTGGTAACGTAAGTTAGATTAGAAAGGGAATTAGGGACAACTTTTGGACTCACTAAGGTAGGACAGATAGGGAGTACTTTCTCTGAATTTGTCACTTGTTAAGTGACTAGACATTGTTGATGTCAGGGCTGTGTTTGTGAACAGATGTCATTTAAATTTGACTTTGTTATAAAATATCTTACTCTTTCCATCTATGGTGATTGAAAGTTTTGCTGGTGTAGTCTGGGGTGGCATCTGTGGGTTATTTTTAGAGTTTGCAGCACATCTGTGAGGACCTTCTGGATGTTAGAGTCTCTGTTGAAAAGTCAGGTGTAAATCTAATAGGTCTGTCTTCGTATGTTACCTGACCTTTTTCCCATGCAGCATTTTTTTTTCTGGTTATAAAAGGTTATTTACTTTAAAAAAATTATTGCTTTATAAATAATACCACTCAAAATTTCCACTTTCTCCCCTCCTCCCATTTCCCTGCCGTTCCGCACTCCCCCTCTTCCCTCTCCCTCCAGTCCTAGGAGAGGACAGGGTACCCCGCGCTATGGGAAGTCCAAAGCCCTCCCCACTCCTTCCAAGGACTGACAAGGAGCAAGGAAGTGGTGGGCAAGGAGAAGAATCCCAGGGAACAGTAACCATGGAGGGGAATAGTTCTGCTGGTATGAGGGTCACTCCTCAATTCTGGCTGGTGTCCAAATTTGTCTTTTTTAATATGAATTTTTCTCTTTTTTTCATTTTATTTGTTCCTTGATTATTTTGCTCAATATTTTTATCAAATCTACCCCTTCCCAGATATTCCCAGTTACACTTCCCAATCCTTCCAGCTTTTCCTTATTTCTTTTTAAGAAATATCAAGTCCAATTTGTACTGTTTATATATTTCTGAATGCTTGGCCTTTATGACAAGTAGTTTAACCAATTAGGATTGAAGTCTTAAAATAAAATGACTCTTGCTATTCCAGAAGTTGTCAATTGCAAATATTCCTTTAGCTAGGATTGATATGCCATACCCACCTCCTATCCATGCTGTAAATTAGTATAGCTTGAACTTGCACTGTTTCTCTGTTTTTTAGCTACTATGTGCTCATACGTAAACTGACCTTTTGGGTTGAGACAACAATGTCTCCTTGTAGTTGTCCACAATCTGTGCCTCCTACAGTTTTCTGTCCACCATCTTCCCCAATAGAAGCTTTGGCACAAGGGGTGTGATACATATATCTAATTTAGGTCTGAATATTTCATAGCCTATAAATCTTTGAACTTTGACACGTCACTGATTGCCATCTACTGCAAAAGGAGGTTTTTCTGATAAGAGCTGTATGATAAAGTAATCTATGAGTATAACTATAAATTATTACAAATTTGCTTAATAATAAATGTTCATTTAGCAAACAATAGCAATAGATACTTCCTTAGGACCCATTATCTACCTAGTCATAGATTCTTGGCAGCCAGCTTTCAATTTTCAAACAGAATGTGTTTGTTTACTCTCCTGGTATTCACAGTACTCTTGTACTAATGGTCATGTCTTTCCAAGCAACTGTTACAGCACGCAGAATTTACAACTGGATAAAGCTAATTATTACTTTTCTTTTCTAGAATTGTGCATAGCGTCTTTCAGTACTGTGGAAGATATCTGATAGAGACAAAGTCTCCATCTGAATACCAGAATAATTTTCTACATCCTCTCATTCAAATATATACTATATTGAGCAATAGGGACTTTCTGTCAACTGCTAGGGGGTGGAGAGTAACCAATACAGGTAATAAGCCTGCAATGATTGCACATCTATAGAATCTCACTTGTCAGCAACTTCTAAAGAGATATTCCCTTTCTGGCATGGGGCTTTTGGTTTCTTACACCTTAGTAACTATCAGGGGCATTGTTGCTGCCCTGTTATTTAGAATGTTTTTCTGTATGTATGTGTACATATTTGGGGAAGTTTCTGTGGTATAGATTTCTATATTGGTATTTGTCTTCTTTGGTGTTTGTTATACCTTCCCAAGTTTCCTCCTTGCCGTACACTCAAATTTTCTGCCCCATTTATCCCTGAATACTCCATTACTTCCCTTTAACATTTCATCCTACCTTATTCTTTCTCTTCTATCTTAAAACCAGTTTTCTATGGCTTCTTACTAATTCCCTGACCTCTATGGGCATTCTAAATGGATCACACATATCAGGAGATTTGAAGCTAACATGCTCAAATAAGGGAAAACATGTAGCATTTGTGTTTCTATCTCTGTGTTACCTCACTCAGAATGCTTGTTTCCAGATCCATCCATTTACTTGTGAAGGCAGAAATGATGGGACGCTTAACAGAAAAGGAATCTCACACTAGCTCAGAGCTAAGAAAACAGGTGTTTATTAAGATGTAGACTTAAAAGGTCAGGATGTTCTGCTTGAACGATGGACGAAGATCTGATCCAAAGCAAACCGAACAACCAAAATGGGGCCCAGAGGCAAGCAGAGAGGGGAAGGTAGGGGCCAGACATGCTTCCTCATCAGGGTAAATAGTCCATAAGGCCACGCCCCAATAGGCGGGTAGGTATTAGCTTCCCACAGCATACCTGTAAAATCCAAAGGCTTTTTTCCCTGAAAAACTAAATACAATTCCATTGTGTAAATATAAAACCTCTTCCATTATCAGTCTGGCTGTTTATAAATAGCTAAGTGATTTCTATTTTCTAGGTATTGTGAATCCAGCAATGCATGATCATGTATGGGCATGCATCTATATAGCAGAATATGGGGTCCTTTGAGTATATGGTTTTAGCTCTATTTCTTAGTCCTGATGAAACTCCAAACTAATTTCCATAGTGGTTAAATCACTTTGTGTTCCATCCAGCAGTGAATAGGGCTTTTCTTTTCCCTATATCCATGCCAGTTTTTAACATCTTTTTTTTTGTGCATCATACCTACTATAATCAAGTTAAGATAAAATAGCAAAGGAGTATTAACTTTTAGTTCTCAGATAAGAAAGGTAGATAATTATAAATGTTTCTCAAAAATTGTATTTTATCTTTTAATAACTCTCTGTCTGGCTCTAAGACAAATTTTTACTTGCTTTCATTGATCATTATTAGTCTTTCATTTCTTTTTTATTGGGATTCACAGTTTTGATCCATTATAATTCTAAGAATATATAAATTTTATAATTGTGATTAGTAGATTTTAATTAATATTTTCCTGCCACCTACCTCCTGGCTAGCTTTACACGAAATAATTACATGGAAACTATATTCATTTAAACACTCCCTGGCCCATTGTATCTAGCCTCTTCTTGGCTAATTCTCACATCTTGATTAATGGATTTCTAATAACCTGAATATCACCACATGACTGTGGCTCACCAGGATGAGTCTAACCTATGTCCGTCTCGGAGAAGAGAGCCATGGTGTCTGCCTCACTGCCTTCTTCCCCCTAGCATTCTGTTCTGTCTACTCTGTCCACCTAATTTTTCTGCCCTATTATAAGGCCAAGGCAGTCTCTTTATTTAACCAATGAGAGCAAAAGAAATACATAAGGAATTCCTACAATAACCCAAATAACGTCTCTGTTCCACACATTGATTTTTGTCATGATGTCTATCAGCAATAAAAAATATAGTAGGTCAGTATCCCAAGACTGTCCTCAATCTTAGGATCTAACTGCCTCCACCTCCTGAGTGCTAGGATAAAGGTATATACTACAACACTAACTAGATGAATAGAACTTTAAAGATGAGACAAATTTGTTGGAGAAAATAAATTAGTGTGTATGCAAATAAAATTCTAGTGTCAGAATATTATTAAGGAAGCTGATCAGAGAAAGTATCTTCAAGAAAAGAGACTTGAGAGATTTTGTAGAAAAAGGGTAAAAAACAAAGAAATATGACACTTGTAGAACACAGGTCTGGCAGAGTAATTTGACTTTATTTTTAGTTATGTTGAGGATCAAGTTTTCTACTTGCCCAAAAGACTAGGTTTCAATAGCTTCTGAAAGAGAGAGAGTCAGTCTCCCTCAGGGATAAGCTCCCACATAAGTTACTCAGTCCCCAGTGGTCTGTGCCAAACACATGAAAACATTAACAAAGCTAAATGGACTCATCAGGTGAGAAGTAAATGTGTATATGTAAGCAGGAGGTCACATGGGATAAAATGAGACACAAAGGGGAAGGGAGGTAGCGGGAGAGATTTAGAAGCAAACTTTCTGTGTGAAGTTCTCAAAAAGCACATGATATCCAAAAGATCTTAAAAGAACTAGTTGGTCAGGAATACTGAGACAATAAAATATAAACACTGTATCCAGGTTTGAGGACTAGTTCTCCAAGTGACTAACAGTGTTTTCCCAAAGTTCAAAAAAACACAGGAATGGAATAAATTTTGGAAATTGCTACTGTTGTGATAAAGAGAATTTTTTTTTTGGATTAAAATGATCCACCACAAAAGCAGTGCAAGGAATCAGGAAAGTCAGTAAGGAAAACAGTGCTGGTTTGATGTTGTAATTAGGAGCAGCTGGGCTGTGTCCTCGGCACCCTGCCGCCGGCACAGCTAGCTTTACCCGAAATAATTACACGGAAACTGTATTCTTTTAAACACCGCTTGGCCCATTTCTATCTAGCCTCTTCTAGGCTAGCTCTCGCACCTGGACTAGCCCATTTCTAATAATCTGCTGTAGCCCACGAGCTGGCTTACCAGGAATGATCTTAACCTGCATCTGCCTGGAATGGGAGAACCATGGCGACTCTCTGACTCAGCTTCTTTCTCCCAGCCTTCTGTTCTGTTTACTCCACCCACTTAAGGGTAGGCCTATCAAATGGGCCTAGCAGTTTCTTTATTGCTTAACCAATGAAATCAACAGATTGATATATGACACTCCCACATCACTCCAAATTTATAGGCAGACATTAGCCCGAGGCAACACGCCCCCTAAGGGGCAGGACTTATCCCTACAGTTTGATTATGTTTTGTACTGTTTTACTTTTAGGCTATCGATGACAAGTGTAGTTATAACAAGCCATAAATACTTGATGATGTAACATTCAAGTTCACAAAATAAAGGATTTACATAGACCTAAACAGTGTTATTAAGGTAGAGAGGGGGCTCTTGGGGTAAGGTCAGCACACATTCAAGGCAAGGATGCTGTTTTTTTAAGAAAGTGTGACTTTTCATTTCAAAGTATTAGTTCTTCAAAGAAACAAATTACTGGAGGTCAGTTCATGGTCAATTTATGGGTGATCACAAGTCAACAGTACACAGAATACCCTTTCACTCAGGACAGACTAGACACAGACCAAACACAAATCTGATCTTTAGAAACTAAGTCTATTTTTACAACTGAAAGGAGACCCTGGAAGGGAACAAGTGTGAGGTGATACAACTTACCTGGGCTGTTCCTGCACAAAAGACTCACATTAAGCAAAGCTTTCTGCTATAACCTTGCCCTCACAGTAGCCCACCAGATGATCACCAAAGCATTATAGAGCAGACACAAGTCACATGGCTTCAATCTGACCAATGAGAGCTTCCCAATTGGCTGCCAAATCTGATTGGCTCAGTCCTTTATATGTCACCAATCAGGCCACAGATCAGGATGCAAAATGTAAATTGGTTTGCTAAGAGACAGTTGGTGCCAGTCCTGGGAGGTTGAAGGCAGAGCTTTCACTTCAAAGACATCAGTGAAAGACACAGTGCTCACAGACAGTACCCGAAGCCTAGAATTTGGAGGAGTTTCTGATCTACTCAAACAATACCAGGTACACACAGAGTGGCTGCTGTCTTCCAAGACTGTTTTGCTTTCATGGGACCCAAAATATTCTCCTTGTTTGTAAAAACCACTTTTGAGTAGGGATTAGGATACAGGGTTCATGCTCCTACTGGCTGAGCAATCAGGAGACCAAACCTGGATTATGAGCTACCTAGGATTTGTATATCAATCTCTCATCTAGAGTCTGTGCTGGCATAGACACTGTGGACAGTTCCAGGGAAACTGCTGTCCTTCTCTGCCGTATCCTCAGTGTCCTGTCTTGTATTCCCTTGGAATTTACATTTTGAGACTGTCACATCACACATGACAAAGTCATCTTTTTTTGCAACTGTTTTCTGGGAAATGTGTATAGTTCACTATTGGAGCTATGGGCTTTATACCTTGTATCATCTTCATATGTTATATTTGTCAAATTTATATTAGAATTTATCTTTCTGTTCCTCAGTAATGAACTCAGCTTAATCATAGACATGACCTTCTTTATGTGTTGTTGAACTTGATGGAAAATTTGGATTACTTTAAAAAAAATGTCAAATCTTGGTACATAAAGTATTGGTTTATAATATCTGATATATTACATTTAGGGTTATTGTGTCCTATTTATCTCTTTTTCTGTGTAATTTATCTGTCCACAAAACCCATATAGAAGTCAGAGGAAACTTGTAGGTGGAAGTCAGTGCTGTTTTTTTATCATGTAGTGTCAAGAGGGAAAACTCATGTCACCGTGTCTGATAGTATGTGCCTGTATGCTATTTAGAACATGTTGGAAAGTGTTTTTTTCTTCTTCCTTATTGAAATTGGATATTAGTCTTAATTTTTTAAACATCATGTAGAATCCATACATGAATTTATTAATACTAGTGTTTTATTTTTTGACATTTCATAATTAAAAGTCTTTTATACAATGTACTTCAATCATTCTCCTCATTACTCAATTTCTCCAAGAACCTTCTAATCTCACATCCTGTATATCATTATGGCCTCCCTCTCTTTCTATAAAAACGAAAAATCAAAATATGTAATTAAGACCTGTAAAATACCCACAAAATTAGCCCAAAAGTCAGCCACATTTTTTAATTGAGTTAATTCTGTGATTGTCAATGATTTCAGGGCATGGATCCCACCAATAGGAGTCATTAAGATAACCAGTGAGAATCTATTAGAGGACACTGATTCTCCCTATGCCATCAGGAAACAATCATAGATGTGGTTCAGGATTTAACCCAGTTTCCACTTCCTCGTTCAAATGACAGAACCAAATCCCACTTGACCGTTTATATGCTTCTGTGTACTTCTACAGTCTCTGCAAGCTCATGTGTTCATGGGCCCTGTTGTACCTGGAATACACTACTTCTTATATAACCCCTCAGACACACATGCTAGACTCTGATGTCAGGTTCTGCTATATTTTCCATTTCCCTAAAACAAAACTTTACACATAAGTTTTACACACTGTCCTGCAGAGTCTCCCACCCTTACAGACACAGCCACCTAATGTATGGTTGGGTGTCAGGTACTTCTCAAAATCTCCTCTTCTATAGCCACTAACACAAATACACACATGGGTGGTGATAGATCACATGATGTGTTTTCTCCCTAATAATTAAAACACATAAAGACACACACACTAGAGTGCATGCATACATGCCTCACACACACATGCATGAATATCATAGTATGTATCAGATTCTATATGTTATCGCCTCACAGACAAAGCTTACATGAACATAAATTGTAATTATGTAAATTATGTAAGTCTTTCTATGTATCTCTTCCCCTATACTGAAAGTCACCTATGGCTAAGTAACAATTCCTCAAGAGTATCATTGAATAAAAAACCAAACCCATGGTATTTAGCCCTGAAAACATACACAGGGATAGGTGCCATGGCCTCTCTGTTTCTCCCTGTCCTACAAAGTCCTACATGCAAGAACTCAATATATCTCTTTTCCTGTGCATATTTGTTTGCATAATTTGTCTATTCAGATTTGGCAACTCAGCAGTCCCTGACACCTATTTGTGTACATGTGTGTATATTTATCTACAGGGCAAGATATGGCTAATTGACTGTCATTCCTTGAAGGCGTAAGTCATAAACAATCCCACACCAGTTTGGAATTATGATTAATATGGTGGTATTTATTTAAAAGGGAAAAAACTTACAGATCACCGTCCCAGACAACAGCCCTCTGCGCAATCAGGAAGAAGTCTAGTGGCCGGAACCAGAGCAGGAAGCAAAAAATAGCGAGAAGGGAAGTAGCCGCTTTTTTAAAGGGAGAGACCACGCCCCAATTGGCTGGTATCTCAGCGGCTATTGGCTGGAGGAGCGGAAGAACCTCCTGCAACAATTCCTATCCATGTATATGTCCATGTGACTTTGCCTATGTAGGGGAAAAAGTTAGGAACTGACAACATGTGCCCATACATCACTGTAGTTCACATACAATGGAATGTATTAAGACTCTCTTATGCTCAACAATCAGTGTTAGATAAAAGAACATTCTACACATACATAAATTCTACACATACATAAATACACACTTTGAGACACTCCTATATTCACACACAATTACAAAGTCACACAGGCATGCAGTCATAAACACATAAAAGTAGGTGCCAGATCCTGCTAAGTATCTATTCCTTTATATCAAAAGCTCCACACGTATGGCTAGGATTCTTGTCTGGCTCGGTACTAAGATTTCTATAGTAACAGCTGCACATTCACACTCACTCACACACACACATATACACACACATACACTACTAGGCATCATGTCCAAAGGACACATAGTACTTCAAAAAAACTGTCAGAAATCCAAGAAATAAATGCCTATTGTCAAAGGCGTCATACATGTCTATGTGTTGGTTCATCCTTAATAACACCTATGCTAAAGCAAAGGTACACAAACAAATGCATAGCTAGGGGTTACATTATACTGGGTATACCCTTTGCTACAGAAAATGCCATACTTATACCCAGGAATGGTGTTAGGTCATCTTAGGTGTCCACAATTTGTCAACAAACACCGATGAAGACGTACACATACACATACACACACTAGTATATGCTATATCAGTTCCTGACTTTTCCTTTCCAGAGCATACACAACATGCATACACATATTGCAAAGGGCAAATCGTTTGTTCCCAGATGCTAAGCTGCAAAATAACCACATAGTAACTGTATTGATTAAAACACTACTTCTCCCATTAGCTATAGCTTCTCATTGGCTAACACTTATATCTTAATTTAACCCATCTCCATTAATCTGTGCATCATCATGAGGCCATGGCCTACCAGCAAAACATCAGCACTCTATCTCCAGTGGTGGCTCCATGACTTCTTCTGACTCTGCCTTCTTCTTCCCAGAATTCAGTCCAGTTTTCTCAACCTACCAAAGTTCTGCCCTATCAACAGGCTAAGGCAAGTTCTTTATTCATTAATGGTAATCACAACACACACACACACACACACACACAAACACACACACAAACACACTAGTATATGCTATATCAGTTCCTGACATTTTCCTACTCAGAGGCAAAACCTGGAAAGAAATCAGATTCAGATAGTTATAGCCTACCCTACACAAACACACCCAGGAGAGAGAGAGAGAGAGAGAGAGAGAGAGAGAGAGAGAGAGAGAGAGAGAGAGAGAGAGAGAGAGAAGGTAGGGTAGAAACAAAAGAACATGAGACCAGAAGATAGGAAGATAGGTATCAGGTTCAATATGTATTCCTCCCCCATAGTCACACTATATGACTATGATACATTTCCCATTCCTTACAACCAAAGCCTTATAAAATCTAGGTGTCATTTTTATACGTCTCCCCACCCTTACAACAACAACCCACTATGCATGGTTTGGTGTGATATACTGCACTGGATCCTCTTCTATCGCCACACATGAGTAGTGATAGGTCATTTGAGGTATACCCTGCCTAACAAGTAAATCACTCATAAATACACACACACACACACAGAGCACAATTACAACCAAAACATAACAAATATTGGCACTGCATATCTGTGTGTCTGGCTCTTCATGTCAATTCCTCTCTGTAGGTAAAAATTCACAAAATGTAACTACTCTTTGAGTGGTCTACTAGGCACAATCTCACCCACAACTCACATTCCTACCACACGACTTGATGTGAAATATCATTAGGTGTCTCTTTTCCTGTAGCCAAAGCCTTGTACACAAACATGGTTGTGTCGGGATCACCACATATTTCCTCTCAAGTATCCAAAGCTCCCAAACCACATGCAGTTATGTTTCCCCTACTGCTAAATATCCCTGCACTACAGCAAAAGTCCCACTTATACATACAGATCAAATTATCCAGCCTTGCCGGGCGGTGGTGGCACACGCCTTTAATCCCAGCACTTGGGAGGCAGAGGCAGGCGGATCTCTGTGAGTTCGAGTCCAGCCTGGTCTACAAAGGGAGTTCCAGGACAGGCTCCAAAGCTACAGAGAAACCCTGTCTCGAAAAACCAAAAAGAGAAAAAAAGAAAAAGAAAAACAAATTACCCAGCCTTGCTAGGTAGCTGTTCACCTCCATGTTTTTACTCGCATCTGAAGAATGGAAGCTAAGAACAGTCTATGTAAAGAACTTTCAGCATTTCTCTTTCTTGATCTGGACTCACTCACCCAACATAAACTCCTCCTAATCCATGCTTTTTCCTAGGAAGGTGGCTCAATAACAAAGAGGGTTAATGTGCTGAGCATCTGAAAGTAGGCTTGTGACTTTGCAGTGGATGACCAGTTAAAGGACACATTTTCATTTCTACTATGGGAGATCCCAGTCCACTGTGAGAGACTCCACTCCTTCAAGACAGTTTGTAGTTGTATGACAAAGTTGAGTAATCCCTAAAAAGCAAGGCAGTAGCCAAATTTGCTCTTTTCTGCCTCAGCTCCTGTTTGAGTTATGATAAAACTTCCCTGAGTGACAGACATTGATCAGAACATGTAAGCCAAATAAACGCTTTCTTCCCCACATTGTTTTCGTCATGATGTCAATCAGCAAGAGAACACATAGTAGGTCAGTATCCCAAGAGCATCCTCAATCTTAGGATCTTATTGCTGCCACCTCCTGAGTGTTGGCATGAAGGTATATACTACAGTACTAACTAGAATAGAACTTTGAAGATGAGATAGATACCATGGAGACAATAAATCAGTCTGTAGGCAAATAGAATTCTGGTATCAGGATATTATTAAGGAAACTGATCATAGAAAGTATTTACAAGAAGATGAACTTGAGAGACTTTAGAGAAAAGAACTAGTTGCAGGTTGCACAGGAATACTGAGGAAATGTACAAAATGTATCCAGGTTGAGGACTTGTTCACACAGTGTATGAAGCTGTGAATTTTAGGGGGCATATTCGATCTATTCGAGAAAATCCAGGTACAGCCTGATTGACTGCTCTCTTCCAGGACCATTTTGCTTTTATGGGACCCAAAATGTTATCTCTGTTTGTCAAAACCTCTTTTGAGTGGGGAATAGGCCACTCGACTTTTCTTCTACTACCAGGCTAATCAGGAGCCCATGTCTGGTTTCTGAGCCACCTAGTACTCTGTTCATCACTCTTTTGTCTAGAGTCTGTGCTTGCTGTGAAATGCAGGCCTCTTCCCAGAACACTGTGGACCATTCTAGGTTGACTAAAGTCCTCTTCCATGTCCTCAGTGGCCTGTCTTATGTTCCCTCAAAATTTACATTTTGAGAGTCACATGTCACACATAATAAAGTCATCTTTATTTGCAGCAGTTAGTTTTTGGGAAAATACATAAATTTCATTATGGAAGCTATGGGCTTTTTAACCTCTATCTTCTTCATATGATTTATTTGTCAACTTTTTTGTTAGAATTGCCTCTTTGTTCTTGAGTAATGAACTCAGTTTGAACATGAATATGGCCTTCTTCATGCGTTATTGAACTTCCTGGAAAATTTGGATTTCTCTCAATAAGGATTGTACATAAACTGTTGATTTACATTTTCTGTTTATTATACATTTAAAGATATTTTGTTTTATTTATTTATTTTCATGTGTGTGTATTAATCTTTCTGTGCCACAGCGCAAACACACACACACATGATATATATATATATATATATATATATATATATATATATATATATAAAGAGGAAAACTTGTGGGTCAAAGTCAGTGCTGTTTTTTTTTTGATTATGTGAGATAAAGGGAGAAAACTCAAGTCATGTCTGTTGTAGGTTCTTGCATCCTGTGTAGAACATGTTGGAAAGAGTCTCTTTCCTTTCTCCTTATTGAATAATTGGATCAATATTAGTGTTAACTCTTTTTAAAAGTCGGGTAGACTCCATACATGAATAAATTCATGCTAGTTGTTCATTTTATTGACAGTTCATCATCAAAAATCTCATATACAATGTACTTTTATCATATTTCCCTTTACACAATTCCCCCTGAACCCTCCCTTCTTCCCCTCCCATCTAGAGTTATACTAGAGTCATACACTCTTTCTATTAAAAAAAATCAAAAGATAAAATAAGCAATTGAGGCCTATAAAAAGTTCCACCCACAAGGTAAAAGAACCCACAGTCTGCCACACTTTTATTGAGTTTATTTTATGTTTGTCAATGTTTCCCGTACACAGTGCTACCAAGAGGAGTGGGGAAATGATTTCAGATGTGTCCTTGCTTGGGGGTGGAACCCTATTTTCACTTACTTTTTTCAATGAGCGAACACCCATCTGACTTGAACCTGTATATGCTTGTATGCATTGCTGCAGTCTCTGTGGGTTCATGTTCATCAGTTTCCTTGTTTTCTTGGAATCATCTATACCTCTGGCCCTTAGTATCTTTCTGCATCCTTTTCTGACTAGCTCCCTGAAACTTGAGGGAGAGTTTTCATGAAGCCTTCATACATGGACTGAGTATCACAAAACCTCACACTCCCTCTACATTGTTTGTGAATGTCTGTGTTAATTCCCGTCTTCCACAAAAACAGGGTTCACTGTGTGGGTTGTTTGAGACATTGATCTCTTTGTGTAGTAGTCTGTCATCAAAAGTAATTTTGTTCACTGTATCCCTGTAGCAGAATCATAGTCACAGGTTTTCTCATAGCCCATGACCTATCCACAGAGTTTATTCATGTGAGCAGTATCAGTAATGGTGTCTATCTTTTGGAGTGGCCTTAAATCCAATCAAAAGTGGCAGATTACTGCCACAGTGCTTGTACCACTATTTCATCAGTCCTTTTTGAAAGTGGGACCCTGTTGCCCTTAAGTTACAGCTGGGTTGTTGATGACTATCTTTCTCCTTCAGCAAAACAGTGAGTACACTTCTGTATCATGAACATCAGTCAGTAGGGGTGAAGCTTCATGAATGTATGACAGCAATAGTACATGGCAATAAAGTTGCATATTAGCAATAGACTTGGCAGTAGACGTGAGAATTGGGGCTTTCATAGGGGCCCATTTTCTGCTATGAAAATGATAGAACACAATTTTGTCACTGGACCCAATTTTTTTTCTTGCAATTTTTAAATTGCAATTTAATTGAATATTGAACTATGATTCTCATTATTGATCTGTTTAGGTTTGGTATATTACACATATTTTGAAATTTGCCTTTTCCTAATAGATAGGTTAGTCATTGATTCTTTTGTCTACTTAAGGTAACATTTTCCTCCTTCTTGATATCAGAGTTCAGTTTTAAGTTGATAGCATGTACACAGTCTTATAGAATCATATTATACTGGGTTGGATTGATATGCCTGGGAGGCCTGCTTTTCCTGAGGAGAGATGGTGGTAAAGTAAATCTGGGAAAGAGAGGTGAGAGCATAGGGGTAGAGAGGGAAAACTAGGGTCAGAGGGAATATATGAGATAAGAATATATATTTTACATGACTATTAAAAAAAGATAAAAGTACTAGTAAACTTGAGGAAATTGAATTATCAATGGGTTGACATTATTGACTCCTTAACAGCCTTTTTGTTTTATCTCTATGTAGAAAACAGAGAAACCTTGGGACATTGGCTTCAAACGTTTTATGTTAACAGGAAACATCACACCTGTTACACCAGTCCTTAAAGAACATGGGTACTTGGTGGGGAGGGGCAGTATAAAATAATGTAATTTGAATAATCATGTATAAAATTGTTAAAGAATATTAAAAGATGAAAAATTAAAATTTGAAACAAGTTGAAAATGGACACATGGTTTAAATTATATCATTGATACCATAGATATCTGAAAAATATTTTATCAATAAGTTTGCATGAAAGCAAGTGTCTAACTCAGAATGATATTCCACATTAAAGACCACTTTTCAGTATCAAAAAGAATGATATCATCATATTCACCAAAGAATCTCAGAGAAAATATAAAATCTTGTAACTGAAAACTAGACAAATTTGATGGCACAGACTGTTAAAGAATTATTGGTAATGGAAATATTTTGATAAGAAATTTCAATTCTTTCCCTCAGCATAAAGTAGCATTCGTAAATTACATATCCTAATTCATACGGTTTGCTCTGATTTAGTTATATCTTCAGGGATGTTGATCCGCAAGTTACTATTTGTAGTCTATAATTTCCTAAGTGACTCTGATTCTATAATTTCCATTGTTCCAGCTAATGGAAAGAAGCAAAATTCTTCCCAAGAATTGTAAAGTAATGGTTTTGTTTTCATAAAATTATTAATAAATTTTGCCTTCAGAAATGTTTACAAAATAGATATGTTATCATCTACATAGCAAAAGAAAATCTCTGATTAGTGAATTATAAAAAATTTTTCCAAATGATTCTTTAGTCATAGCCATTTTATTTTATTGAAATTTATAGAGCTCTACATTTTTCTCTGCTCCCCTCTCCCCTTCAACCTTCCCCTCAGGTCCAAAGCCAAGAAAACTAGCCTACAAACCATAATCCCAAAGAACTTTGACAATGGGGACACTAAGAGACACTGACATAGATCTAATCTACAGGGAAAGTAGAAAGTAGGAAAAGACAAGTTCTCATGAGTAAATTGGGAGCAGTTGTAGCCATTTTTGCTGTAACAGCACCGAATGTGGCTAAAGACTTCAACAGTATTTTCTCCTACTTGATCAGTTTTGGTAAGGTTGCATTAAAAAAAAATAAAAAAACGAGAAAAAAATGAGGAAAGTCAGTAAGGAAAAGAGTCGTTTGATATAGTTGTGTTTAGTGCTGCCTTAATTTTAGGCTATTAATGACCAGTGTCGGTATAACAAGGCATGAGTAGTTGACAATGTAACGTTAGAGTTTATACAGTAAAGGCTTTTACATAGAACGACACATTGCTCTTAAGGAAAGATCCGCATGCACTCAATAGATGGATGCTGGATTTTGAAAAGAGCCTGACTTTTCGTTATAGATTATTATTTCTTTGAAGACAAAAATTTCTGGGATCCTGTTGATTTTGCATTTATGGGTGTTCACAAGACAACAGTGCACAAATATAGCCTGATGATCCTTTCACTAAGGAAAGCCAAGAAAAAGACAGCACAAATCCCACCTTCAGAAACCAAGTCCATTTTCACAACTGAAAGGGAATCCTGGAAAGGAAGAAGTGTGCATGTGATGCTGACCAGAGTAGCAACACAAAAGACACAAAAAAACAAAGCCTTCTGTTCTAATTCTGTTCTCACAGGACTCCACGTGCAGTCAAAGCATTCTCGTGCAGACATGCATCACATGATTTCAACCTGGCCAATGAGGGAGTCCTGATTGTCTACCCAATTCGATTGGCTCAGTTCTGTACATGTCACCAATCAGGTTACAGATCAGGATGCATAGCACGAGCTGAGTGGCTACTAGACAGTTGGTGCTTCCTGGAAGGCTGAAGGCGGAGCTTTCACTTCCAGGACACCAGTGGCAGAGGCAGTACCTACAGAGAGTGTATGAAGCCACTCTTGGAGGAAGACTTTCTGATCTACTCCAACAACATCAGGTACAGCCTGATTGACTGTAGTCTTCTAAGAAGACTTTTGCCTTCATGGGACCCACACTGTTCTCTTTGTCAAAATAACTTTGGGGTGTGGATTTGGCCACTGGCCCTTGTTCCTACTGGTTGATTAATGAGGATCCCAAGCCTGGATTCTGAGCTACCTAGGACTCTGTTCATCACTGCTGTGTCTAAAGAGTCTGTGCCAGCTGAGACACCCAGGTCCCAAGACCGTGAACTGCGCCCGACTAACCAATGTCCTCTTATGGGTACTCAGTGGCATGTTTTAGGTTCCCTCAAACTTTACATTTTGAGACTATCACGTCACAAATAACAAAGTCATCTGCATTTGCAGCAGTTTTCTGAAAAATGATTAATTTAATTATTGGAGCTCTAGGCCTTGTAAACTGTATCCTCTTCATATATTGACTTGTCGTATTTTATGTTATAATTGTCTTTCTGTTCTTCAGTAATGAACTGAGCTTGAGCCTGAACATAACTGGTTTCATGTGCTGTTGAACTTGTGGGAAAATTTCAAGTACTTTTAATATGAATTCTCATGTCCAAGTACATAGACTATTGGATTATAATTTTTTATTTTACGTTAAGCAATATTTTCTTCTATTTATTTATTTAGATACATGTGTATTTATCTGTCTGTGCCACAACACACTCTGTTTTTTTTATTGAGAAAAGGAAAAAAAAGTTTCAGCCTCCTCCCAGCCTCCCATTTCCCTCCCCCCCCTCCAACCCTTCTTCCCCTCCCCCCACTCCTCTCCCCCTCCCTCTCCAGTCCAAAGAGCAGTCAGGGTTCCCTGCCCTGTGGAAATTCCAAGGTCCTCCCCCCTCCGTCCATGTCTAGGAAGGTGAGCATCCAAACTGGCTAGGCTCCCACAAAGCCAGAACATGAAGTAGGATCAAACCCAGTGCCATTGTCCTTGGCTTCTCAGCAGCCCTCATTGCTCTCCATGTTCAGAGAGTCCGGTTTTATCCCATGCTTTTTCAGTCATAATCCAGCTGGCCTTGGTGAGCTCCCAATAGATCAGCCCCACTGTCTCAGTGGGTGGGTGCACACCTCGTGGTCCTGACTTCCTTGCTCATTTTCTCCCTCCTTCTGCTCCTCATTGGGACCTTGGGAGCTCAGTCCAGTGCTCCAGTGTGGGTCTCTATCTCTATCTCCATCCATCACCAGATGAAGGTTCTATGGTGATATGCAAGATATTCGTCAGTATTGCTCTAGGATAGGGTCATTTCAGGTTCCCTATCCTCAGCTGCCCAAGGAACTAACTGGGGACATCGCCTTGGGCTCATGGGAGCCAGTCAAGGTTCAAGTCTCTTGCCAACCCTAAGGTGGCTCCCTTAACTAAGAATTGTGCTTCCCTGCTCTCCTATCCAACCTTCCTTTATCCCAATCATCTTGTTTCCCTAAGTTCCCCCCATCCTCCCCTTCTCACTTTTCTCTCCCCATCTTCCCTAACCCCCAAACCAGTGTGGAATATATACACATTACAGTACTATGCTGCGGTAAAAAACAATGACTTCTCGAATTTTTCATGCAAATGGATGGAAATAGAAAACACTATACTGAGTGAGGTAACCCAGATCCAAAAAATGAACATGGGATGTACTCACTCATATTTGGTTTCTAGCCATAAATTAGGGTCGTGGAGTCTACAATTGCTGAACCTAAAGAAGCTTAAGAAAGTGAACCCAAGGAAAAACATATAGTTATCCTCTTGGCTATGGGAAGTACACAACACACTCTTATGGAAGTCAGTGTATTATAACAACATGTTGTTTCAAGGGAGAAAAGCTCAAATCGTCTGGTCTTGTAATAGGCTCCTGTAGGCTATGTAGAGCATATTGAAAAGTGTCTTTTCCTTCTTCATCATTGAATAGTTATATAATTCTTTTTGAAAGTCATGTAGAATCCATACATGAGAGCATTCATACCAGTCTTTTATTTTCTTGACAATTTATCATTGAATGTCTTATAAACCATGTATTTTGATCATTTTCCCATTCCCAATTTCCTCCAACACCAGCCTATCTTCCCATAACACCTATGGTTATGGTCTTATACACTTTCTATTATATAAAAACACAAAAACAAAAGAAAAAATAAAATAAAAAATTAAGACCTATAAAATTTACCCCCAAAAGAACAATGAGTCCAAAAGTCTACCACATTTCTATTGAGTTGATTTTGTGTTTGCCATCAATACCTACCAACAGGAGTGGTTAAGTTACCCGGTGAGAATCCATTGGAGGAAACTGGTTCTTCTTGCCATCAGGAAACAAATGCTGATGTTTTCCTGGTCAGGAATGGAACCCTGTTTCCCCTCTTCAGTGACAGACCCCCCATCTGACTTGAACCTGTATATGCTTGTGCGTATTGCAGCAGTCTCTGTGGGTTCATGTATTCATCAGTTTCATGGTTTTTTTGGAATCATCGATGACCTCTGGCCCTTAGTATCTTCATTCCACTCTTCTGACTAGCTCTCTGAAACTTGAGGGAAGGTTTTCATGAAGACTTCCAATTAGGACAGCGTATTATGAAACCTCTCACTCCCTTTCCATTGCTGTGAGCCTTGGGGTTAGTGTCATCTAACCCCATAAGAAAGGCTTCACTGCTGTGGGGTGTTTGAGACATTGATCTCCTTTGTGTAACAATTTGTCATCAAAAGTAATTTTGTTCACTGTGTTCCTGTAGCTGAATAATAGTAGCAGGTTTTCCTGTAGCCCATGAACTATCCACTCAGTATCCACTCTTGTCCACGTGAGCAATGTCAGTAACGGTGCCCATCTCCTGGAGGGGTATTAAATCCAATCAAAAAGTGACTGGTTACTGCTATTGTACTCATGCCAATAGTACATCAGTCCATTGTGCTAGTGGGTCACTGTTGTCCTAGGGTTTGGAGCTGCGTGATGCTGATGATTATCTTTCTCCTTCAGTAGAATACAGAGTACTTTTCTGTATCATGAGTGTCAGGCAGAATTGGGGAGGCTTCTAACTGTTGAAGCACCTGCTCTACTACACCATGTCAGCTGACAACCATGAGTGTTGTATTCAGCAATAGGACACAACAGTAACGTTGCATCATAGCAAGAGTTTTGGCAGTAGGTGTGAGCATTGGGGTTTTCATGAGGCTGACTTTCTGCTATGAAGAACAACCCAGTCATGTCACTGAACTCAAACATTTTTCTTGTGATTTTTTTCAAAGAATATTGAACTATATTCTCATTATTAATCTTCATAGGTTTTTATATGCCATCTTTTGAGTTTTAAGAGGTTACATATACTTAGAAATCTGCCATTTGCTCCAGTTTCACAATTCATGGGACCATAGGTTTCCAAAATGCTTCCAAATGAAGGATCAGAGCATCAGGGAGTTAGGGACACCGTGGGTATCCAGCCTACAAAATCAATTGACTGGCATTCATAATTGCTCAAGTCAGGGAGCCTGTGAGACAGGGATCTTTCCTAGATCCTGTGCATATATGTTGTTTTCCATATGCTTGATGTCACTGTGGGATTCCTAACAGTGGGTGACTGTGGCTGCAAATCCTGAGGCCTAATTATGGTGCCTTTTCCTTCATCTAGGTGTCTGAGTTCAGTCTTGATATGATAGTATGTACACAGTTTAATAGAAAAATATTATGGCGTGTTTGGTTGATGTCTCTGGGAAGCCTGCCCTGTTCTGTGGGGAGATCAAGGGACAGAAAACCTGAGGGAAGAGGCAGGAGAGCATGGAGCAGGGGAAAGAGTGAAACCTGAGTCAAAGTATAATATATGGGAGAAGAATAAAAACTTCACATTACTGTTAAATAATGGAACGATAATATTATTAGGAAACTTGAGAAATTTGAATGAGAAATGTGTTGACATTATTTACTCCTAAATAGCCTTTTTGTTTTATCTCTACTTAGAGAATAGAGAAATATTGGGACATTGGCTCCATTATTATGTTTTCAAAAGACATCACACTTTTTACACCTGCCCTCAAAGTAACATTGTCAGATCTTTAAAAAGGAGAAAAATATAATAATGTAAATTCAATAATCATGTATGATAACAAAATTATAAAAATTAAAATCTCAAAAGCAGTTGTAAATGTACAAATAATTTAAAACATATGATTGATGCCATAGATTTCTGAAAAATGTTCTATCAATTATGTTTGCATGAAAGCAAGTGACTAATACAGAATAATATTCCACATTATTTAAAGACCACTTTCGATTATTGTATTGACAAGTGTGATATCATTATATTCACCAAACTATCTCAGAGCAATATATACAATTGGCGAACAGTAAATAGGTAAATTTGATGTCATAGTCTGATAAGGATTATATAAGACTCTAGTAATGTAGAATGTTTTTCTTAGAAATGGCATTTCCTTTCTCTCAGCATAGGAGCAGATCTGCAAACTGTGGCTTACAATTCTTTCTACTCCCTCATTTTTGTTATTTCTGCAGGAGTGTTGATTATCTGCTCTCACTTGAACACTTTACTTTCACTAAGAATGTTTGCCAAGTGTATAGGATTCCATGATTTCATTGTTTAGGTTAAAGAGAACTTAGCAGTGAAAAAAGACTCAAAATTTTTCCTAAAGACTGATTCAGAAATGGTTTGGTTTGCATAGAATTTTTAATTCATTTTCTCTTCAGATATGTTTACAGAATGAATAGGATATCATTTCCATACCAAAATAAAACCCGATGTTAGTTGGCAAAAAAAAAATTGTCTTCCAAATGGTGTTTTAGAAGTAGCCATATTTACTGTAATAAGACCAAAACTTGACTATAAATTTAAACTGAACTTTCTCCTCTTTGATCACTTTTGGTAAGGTTGTTTCTGTTTTTCTTGTTCTTTTCAAAAATTAAGCATTTATGTCATTGCAATGTTCACTCTGGTCTATTTCCTTAGGTTTAGTTCTCATCTTCAGTACGTTTCTCGGGATTTCTTTAGAGTTTGGCTTATTCTTATTTTCTGTGACCCAGAAGTTCACTGTATGGTTGTTTGCATCTGTCACACTTGTCCATGAAGAAACAGAAAGCTAAAAACTTTACCCCTTGACTTACTTCTCATTGTTTTTAATCTGATTTTCTCAGTTGGCGTTGGCATGGAAATTATCAAGAACTGTTCTAGCAAGGCCAGAGAGGAGGAGATCATGCAGCTGGACCTGAATGCCAGCACCTACGAAGAGGAGATAATTACAGATCACTATGTCTTACAAAATACCCTTGGCAAAGGGGCCTTCGCTGAGGTGAAGCTGGCTTGCCACCGCCTCACAAATATGAAAGTCGCAGTAAAAATCCTTGCGAATGATCAGGAGAGTGACGGTAATAATAGGAAAGAACTCAACATCATGAAAGAGCTAGATCACCCGTACATAATAAAGCTCTTCCATATCATTGAGAGCAAAGACCACACCTATATGGTGTTGGAGTTTGCTGCACATGGCGATCTAGTCACGCTCATTGAGGAGGGCGGTCCTCTTCAGCAGACACAGGCCCAACACATCTTCTGCCAGATTGTGTGTGCAGTGCACTACTGCCACGATAATGACATCGCCCACAGGGACATCAAGCTTGATAACATCCTGCTTGATGGCAAAGGAAACATCAAACTGTGTGACTTTGGCATGGCCGTCAGAGTCAGCTCTGGGCAGAAGTGCAAGGGATTCTGTGGCACTATTGAATACTGTGCTCCAGAGCTATTTTATGACACAGAGTATGATGCAAGGGCAGTTGACATCTGGAGCATGGCAGTGGTTTTATATGCAATGTTGGCAGCGAGCTTCCCATTCAAAGCAAGAACCTATCCAGATATGAAGGAGAAGATGCTGAATCCCATATACTACATTCCTTACACACTCTCTCAAAACCGTTTGCTTGTGCACCTCATTGTGCACTTGTTCACTCTGAACCCTGGGCAGAGGCCCACAATATATGACATTAGGCAGCACCCGTGGATCAGAGACAAGGAAGAACTTTGGAAACTCCCATCATCCTCAGAGTCATTCTGTAACAAACCAAATCCCAGCATTTTGCTGGCTATGTGGGATATGGGCTACCATCCCAAGGCTATTAGTGATTGTCTACGTGAGAAAAAATTCAATAACATCATGGCCACATACCTAATTTTAAACCATGGATCACCTCAGGACCACACTAAATCTATCACTAATTCCTTGCAGGCTTGTATGGCTGTGTCGTCAGCAGATTCTCTCCTGTCCCTTCCTCCTAATAGGAGAGTGAGTGAGCCTGCCCTTCCCACCCTCGCCCTGCTGGCTGTACATGAGGGGCATGATGAGAAGTGTTCAAGCAAGCAGGGGAGCAGAAGCCTGAGCATGCCTGCCACCTTGTGCTGCCTGCTGAAGGAGGACAACCCTCCCCACCCAGTACCCACAAGTCCTTCTGAGGTTACTCCTCTCCTGAGCAGAAGTCTGGCAGTAGGTAGTGTGGTTTGCAAGGAGTGGTCCTCAAGATGCCCAGTCTCTGAGTGCATTTCTTCTGCACAGTGTTTGTCCTGTGAGAAACCCCAGGAAGTGAGCACCCCAAAGAATAGCTCAGATGCTCAGAGTACACCCTCTGTAAGAAAGGAAAGGGAGACACCTCAGGGTATGAGCACCACTGGAACCCATGTCACTCAGAGATCTTCCCTTCAGACAACATCCAAGAACAACTTAAAAGGTGTCCTTCCTGAAGATGTAAGTGCAGCCTCTGCCAGCAGTCTGTCCAAAGGCTGGAAGAGGGTTAAGAAGAGAATTGGGAATTGTGTGAGATTTCTGTGCTGCTGTCTGCCACTCTCAAGAAAAAGCTATGTTTCTCAGAAGAAAGAGGCACCACTGGAAGGAGAGAGCATTGCAGGTGCACACACACAGCTAAATGGGGTGCCCAAGATGCACTTCAATGTTTATTAATCTATATGTTTTCTAATGTCCTTTGCGACCATCGTATGATAGGGTAGGTAAATTAGGAAATCTTATTTCAAAAGGAATGCTCCAAAACCCCACCACAACCTTTACCCTGAAATGTTTAAGCTAAAGTAGACAATAGTGTATAAGAAGTAGAGGCTTTAGAGGCAGTCAGAGGTAGTGTTATCTAAAGGAAAAAAGAATTGTAGAGCATCAGAGGCTTTGAGGGAAGAAAACTAAATAGACCACGAAGAGTATAAGAAGAAGAGCCAACGGAAAACAGATGATCCAGAAGGATATAAGAATCAAGAGTCTGAAGAATATATTTCCAAGTTCTTAAGACCGTGCCTTCCATAGGTCATTATCATCTTATGTACTGAGTCATTGTAGAAGAGGAGGTTCCAGTTCTATTGACTGAGATAGCCAAATTGGGAGCAAATTGGGAGCCATGCAGGAAGTCCAGATGACAGAGTGTCGTGTACTCCAACAGAGAAGTCCAGCACCTACCACAGGCTTTTCCACAGACAACCATTATTAACAGGAGGTATGTCCAATGGCTGGCCTTCAATAGCATCATTCTCCGAGAGCAGCCCTGTGCCAAAATTCTCCCCCAAAATACTCTTGAATTAGAAGTCCCAATGTGTTGGTCTTCCATGACATACAATATCAATACTAATTCATCTGTCTTTCCCTTCAAGGTCAAGGCCAAGAGAGATTTTTTTTTCCACACTGGACAGAAGTGAGTCTCCTTTTCCCTCCCTTCCCCTCCCTATATTGTGTTTGCAGGCAGCCTGTATCCATTTCCCTCTTTTCACGGGAGACACACCCACTGCATGCTGGTTCAGTCTAGTTGTTGTTGAAGGGGCCCTTACTGTGGGGTGCTTGTCAGAACCCTATTTGTCTCCTAACAGGAAAGTGACAGCAAGCAGAAAGGAAATGGTTACCACTATAGAAGGAATTCTGGAGTGTTGCTCCAGTTTGCAAGGTGGGTATTGTTTGATTGTTCTGATCCTGGGAAACAGTGAACACACAACTCAGTCTGCAGTCTTGGAACTCCTTTTTGGTTAGATCCCACATCACTGGTCAGAGGGTCAGACCTAGACAGAATCTCGTGACTGTAGATTAGAAGCATTCTGCTAGGATCCTCTTGTGAAAGTTGCATTAGTGTTGTCATGGACACCCTCTATGCAGAACCAATGATGTAATGAAGAGTATCCACTCAGAAGGGACTGAATACCAGGGCTTATCTGTGGGTCTCATAGCTGAAGGCAGCACCGAGGCCACTAATTTTCATCCTGTTGTATTAGAGAGGTATCTGTGATGTGTTTTATCCTTGACACTGATCCACAGAAAGATAAGCGTGAGGCTGCCAGAGTCAACTGTTTTCAACTCCAGGGACATGGTCATTAAGCTCAAGATGCAGAGGAAACAAGGTAAGAGGACAGACAACAGAGTCATGGATTCAGAGTGATCTTGATATAAACTGGGGCAAGTAGCTCATCTTTCCCCTCTGCCCCTAGCTGTTATGGAGGAACAGTTTGTGTATAACGGGTGAACATCATCTTACCCCTGTATGGAAGAACAATCACTGCAACAGGCAAGATGCTTAGTCTGTACTGAGTTGAAGAACCATGAGAACAAGAGTACACACCGTCTTGCAAGGAAAACCAGACTGGAGTGACAGGCCTTCTTGTTTATGTGGCCATACCTGCTCAGTATCAGTGGGTGATTACTAAGGCAAGTATCATTTGTGATATACTTTACTGAATGCAGTGCCTGGGAAAGGAGACTTGGGTACTGTATGTAGGCAGGTCAGTGAAACCCAGGAGATACAACCAATGAGAATCATGGGATCCAGACTCACATGACAGACTCTCTACAAAGGCAAATCTCAGAATGGTCAGTTGTGGTGTTTATTTTGACATTTGCCTTTGGACTAACGAGGACTTTCCCTGATACTAAAGCAAGTATCTATCTTTAGCATTTTATCTGAGAGGACAAAAGTCAGGTGAGTTCTAGACCCCCACTTCCATCACTTCCCTCCTTTGGATGAAACCGGGGCAGGGTCAATGATTACTAGCCACTTGTAGGAGGAACTCCACAGGCTTCATCCCAAAGCTGTCCACAGGTGTCCTCCTCACAGAGCACAAGTCTGAGTCCTTAGATGCTCTTCTGGACATAACATATTTGGTTGGCACAATGATTAAGTACACCCACCGGCCACTTGACACAGCTGTGATGAGCAGTTTGGTACAGGTGGGTCACATGGAGTTTCGCAAGCCAACTCCAGGTGTCTTATTGGTCACCCTTTCTCTCCTATTATCTGCAGGTTCTTTGGGACATCATCTTTTGTGGAAGCTCATTTTCACCAAGTATGTATCCTGTCTAATGTAGACAACAGGAAGTGAGATGAGGAGCAGGAAGCAGAGTGCCTATGTTAAGAAATGTTGGTGGGAAAATGCTTTTCCTCCTGTTTCCAGAGCCTGATTCCTGAAAAGTTGCAGAGCTGTAATGAGGAATTATTCCCTGCCTTCTGCTGTCCCTGACGCACCTTAATGATGTTGGCCTAGAAAATGTCACCTTAGATGACAATGAGCATTATATCTGCCTCTTTAGTCCCTGAATTTCATAAAGTAAACCTGCCATTATCTGCCAAGACCACAGATCGTGTGCCTGTGGATGTGGAACTCTCCGACAGTTTTCTCATTGATCTGTGATATTCCATCTCTTGTAGGTGCCTGGCCACATCCTGAATCGTGACCCCAAAGGATTCCTAACCTGAGGACTTGCACACTCAACACTGGTGTCAGCAATGAAAAAGGTCGTCTCTGAGTTCAGGAAAACTCAGAAGTTCTACACAGCTTCAGGAGGACATTCTGTGCGGGGCAATGAGATGGCTCATGTTCCAGCATCCAGCTACAGAACCTGCTCCAATTCTCATCAAGATCTGAGGATAACAGAAGGATACCCTAGGAAAGCCATCCAATGTATGTTACCTTTAAATCTCCAGCATAGATTCATGCTGTGTGTTTTTGGATAGTGTAAAAATGTCACCTATGCCTCTCTTTCCTCAGAGATGACCCTGAAAAACTACCTGAGCAGAGAAAGAACATGCCACTACAGAGCCTTGGGACACACGAGTGCATGTGTGCACAGCCTCTAAACTGGAATTTCTGAAAAGGGCAGTGTCCTTGGACCTTCTCTCTCAGGCCACCAGTCACATGATGATGGTGCACTTGATGCCAGTCACTTAGACTGAGAAAATACACAAACAACAAATACCAAAGTACCAAAGTAGATTTCCTGCTGAATTTTTTATCCAAAGAAATATAAACACTCAGAGACCCCTGTTTCTCCACTCTTGTCACTGTTGTTAAGCTGACAGATCGTTTCTCAGATAGACTCGAAATTGAAAATCTGGTCCCCAAGCACTGTAACATCCAAACTGGGTCTAATCCTAAAAGTGATGGCAGAAGACAGGAGCGACTCATCCAGACCCTGCACTTCTGGTTCCAGCCCTTCACACAAAGTCCCAGAGATCCACAGAGTTGGACAAAGAAGAAACAGAGATGGAAACATGGATTCAAACACAAATCCCAGCAAGAGACCCACCTACATCGCATCAGCGGATTTTATCAGGCCACATTTGGAACTCAAGGCAGAGAAAATGATCTGTCCACAAAAGTCTGCAAATATACAAAAGTAAACAATAAGGAACCCATTAGAAAATGAACACAAATTCAATTACTACAGCTGACCCCCATGCAAACACTACAAAATTCACATAAGAGAAGCAGAAGAGATCCACATAAGTTTCAGCTTCTTAAGGAAGAAGTCAGAGACAGCACAGAAGATAAACTCTGGCCACATGAGCTTTAATGACATTAGCCAAGAAAGTACAAAAGCTGAAGCATGGCTGAGGGAGACTGTATCGTAGGATATCTAGAGAAAGCCTGGACACTGTTGTCACAGCCCAGCAGACAACAAATACCTGTCCTACGACAAGATGATGGTTCAGTGCTATGCAGCAGGAAGGAGTGTCCAGGCTGACAACCAGATGTGTACTGCTCACCACTCTTACACCCATGGGACCCTCAACGTTACTGCGTGAAGATATGATAAGGAAGCAGAATGAAGACTCTCCAAAGCTGGGGGCTCATTCCCCCTCTGACAATCAACTATACTCTTGACTCTCAAACACCCCAGCCCAGGAGAAGAGGGATGCTGAGCATAGCACAGATGTAAGACTTGCTTGAGCTCATGAGTCTCCATGCTGCTGCTGGAGGCCAGAGAGCCTAGCGTTGCACACTCCCCAGTAGTGCTCCACTCTCAATGCTAGATGTCAACCCATGCAGACCCTACCACCCTTGCTGCCTCACAATGAATACATATAGCCAGGCTGTGCTGATAACCACATATATCCCAAAAGAGCTATCTGTCAGACCCTGATGGACATTCGCAGGCACAATCCACATATCCATTTAGATATCATCCCTTGCCTGACACTTTTCTTACCCGTACACTCATATATTGTCACCCATATACATTACTATAGCAGTTCAGGATGTCCCTTCCCCCAATAACTCTCACACCAGTAATAGTAAAGATCCTACACAAATGTCCCCTCCCATATGCCGTGCTAAACAGCATTGCTAGAAATTGACACTGCTTGACATTGCCGGCCTGCCACCATCTCAATGCATTGGGTGGTATTAGAACCAGCTTAATACCAGCTCTCAAACTGCTCTATGTGAATTCTTTCATATCTGGCCTGGCAGGACCCCAACCATGAAGCCCTAAACATACTGTATATCAAATTCAACTAGAACACGCTCCCACCACCCCTTCAAATCAGTTTTTAGTGCTACTAGACAAAAAGTGCACCCCCTTGTCACTTGGTCAGAGAGTTTCCTGCATAGTTTTCACGTAGCATGAAGGTGATGATAACTTCCAATTCATTGTGGACTACAGGGTAGTTTAGTTTGCAGCAGTGAAAGCAGGGGGAATGGTTAGGAGTTCTTCAGCGACTGAAATCAAGCTGCACATTTTGAACATGGAATGCAGAGAAGGCACATAAACAGGCTTGATATATAGCAGTGTGTGTAGGAGATATAGACCAACAGGACCTGATACCTAGAAATTCAAGTGTATTATATTCTCTCTTGCAAAATCCACACACAATTCTAGGTTTGTGTCAGCGGTAAGCTTCTGCTAACTGCAATACCACATATACTGATTTGTGAATCCCTGCTGCACACCACCATGTTTCCCAACACACACTGCTCAGTATGAACCCAAGGGGATCATTCCCCACACCTGACACCAGTCAGTATACAGCAAGATCAGGCCAAGCTGTGTTTCTCTTGTTTTCAGGAACTTTTGTTCCTATATCCTCGGCTATATCCAATTCCAACACCCACACAAAGAGATTCAGGACCTTTTGTGTTCCCAATTCTGAAAAGCCAAGTTACACACACAAAAACATGCCGGTGTGAGAGAAAAAGAGGGGTGGGAGAGAAGAGGGGAGCGGAGGGGACAAGAATAAGAGAGGAGGACAGCGGATGGGAGGGGAGGAGAGGAAAAGAGAGGGTTGGAGAGGAGAGGAGAGTGGAGGGGAGGAGTGTGGAGGGGAAGGGAAGAAAGGAGAAGAGAGGGGAGGGAAGGGGAAGGGAAGAGAGGGCATAAAAATGGAAGAAAAGTGGAGGAGAGGGAGGAAAGTAAAAAGAGGGGAGGAGAGAAGAGGTGAGGAGAGGGAAGGACAGGAGTGGAGAGGAAAAGGGAGGAGAAGGGAAGAGAGGGGAGTAGAGGAGAAGAGAGATGAAGGGAGGAGAAAGGGGGAAATGTGAGTAGAGGAGAGGGGAGGAGAGAAAGGTGAGGGAAGGAGAGGGAGAAGATTGGAGGAAAGGGGAGGATAGGAGAGGTGAGGAAAAGAGGGGGAAGGAGAGGAAGAGAGGGTTGATGGAGAAGAGAAGAGATGAGAGGGAAAGAGATGGGAGTACAAGAGAGGAGAGATGAGGGGAAGAGGGGGGAAGAGAGGGGAGGGGAGGAAAGGAGAGAGGAGGAAAACAGAGGGAAGGGGAGGGGAGGGGAGGAGCAGGTAGTAGTGAAGAGGATAGATGGAGAAGAGAGGAGAGGAAATGAGAGAGGAGGAGAGAGGAAGGGAGGAGAGGAAAGGAGAGGGCAGAAGAGTAGAGAAGGGGGAGGAGAGGAGGGAAACAAAAACCTTGGAACAAGAGAAAGAGATCTTGGTGTCAGGTACAGTAGGTACGCCCTCACCCATAGTCAAGCCCCACAGACACATGGCAAATCCTGATTACAGGTTCTACTACATTCACCATTTCCTTACAACTAATGTCTTCTACAAGGGCTAAGTGTCATCCCATTAAAGATCTGCCAACTCGTATGTCCACCACCACCCAATACATGATTTGGAACAAGATACTTTTCATAATCCCCTATTCTATAGCCACTGACACAGTAGACACATGGGTGGTGATAGGTAATGTGAGGTATTTCCTAAATAAAAACTAAAGCACACATCAACGCAATATATGCACCACAGACACAAACGCATATACACGTACACACAGAGACAGACACTTGTTATGCATGCACGCACACACACATGCATGTAAACACCAGTACATATCAGATTCTTCATGTTAACCCCTCACAGAAAAATCTTGCATACACATCAATCTTACATAATTTAGTATGCTCTCTCTCTCTTCTCTCTCTCTCTCTCTCTCTCTCTCTCTCTCTCTCTCTCTCTCTTTCTCTCTCTCTCTCCCCCCTCTCTCTCTTACACACACACACACACAAACACACACACACACAAACTTTCATGCATGCATGCAAACAGGCATACAGGAATACACCAATTCATATCAAGTACTTCATGTTATCCCCTCACAGAGAAATCTTGCATACACATAAATCTTACATAAATTGGTAAGTGGCTATTCCTTCTAAGTATCTCCTGCCCTACACTGAATGTCAGCTAGATGCCATGGCCTTTATTTCTTCCTGCCATACATCCAAAGCCACACATAGAGGAACTAAATCTCTTTCTCAATCTCTCTGTCTCTCTCTCTGTCTCTCTCTCTGTCTCTCTCTCTGTCTCTCTCTCTGTCTCTCTCTCTCCTCTCTCTCTCTCTGTCTCTCTCTCTGTCTCTCTCTCTCTCTCTCCTGAATGTGTTTGTGTGGGTAATTTGAATATTCAGGATTGGGAACCCAGCCAGCCCTTAATCTATTTGTTTGTGTTTGGATTTGCCTATATGGGAGCTTATAACTAGCTGAATCTGCTATCTATCCATGTATGTTTATATATAAGGCTTTGCCTATGGAGGGGAAAATGGCAGGAACTGACAGCATGTCCATCCACATCACTGGACTTACACGGACATTTTAATGTGTTAAGATTCTCATGTGCCAACATAACTTAATAGGTAAAAGAACATACTACACTCAGAAACACATACAAAAGATGATGTTATCTGACAGTTCCTGCTTTTTTTGACTCTAAAGGCAAAGCTTCACACACACACACATGGATACAGATCAGATTAAGTTAGTTATATCCTCTGCTACATCCAAATCCAACACACATGCAAAGAGATTCAGGACCTGTTGTTTTTCCAATTCTGAAGAGCCAAGTTACACACACAAACACATGTTGGAGAGAGAGAGAGAGAGAGAGAGAGAGAGAGAGAGAGAGAGAGAGAGAGAGAGAGAGAGAGAGGTGGGAGAGGAGAGCAGAGGAGTGGAGAGGGGAGGAGAGGAGAAGGGAGAGGAGGGGAGGGAAGAGAGGAGAGCAGAGGACAGGAGAGAAGAGAAGAGAAGATGAGAGGGTACTGGAGGAGAGGAGAGAAGAGAAGAGAGGAAGAGATGGTATGAGAAGATGGGGGAGCTGAGGAGAAGGGAGGAAAGGATAGGGGAGGAGAGGAAAGTGGAATGAAGGGGAGAAAAGAGGAGAAGAAAGAAGTGGGGAGGGGAGGAGAGGGTAGATGTGGAAAAGGAAAGGAGAGGGGAGGAGGGGGAAAGGAGAGGGGAGGAGAAGGAGGGAGATATGAGTGGAGGAGAGGGGAGGAGTTGAAAGGAGAGGGGTGGGGACAAGAGAAGAGGAGAGGAGAGTTCAGGGAAGGGGAAGAGAAAGGAGAGGGGAATAGAGGGGAAGAGAGGAGAGGGGAAGAGAGGAGAGGGGGATAGAGGGGAAGAGAGGAGTGGAGGAGAGGGGAGGGGAGGGGAAAGGAAGGAGGAGAGGAGAGGGGAAGAGAGGAGTGGAGGAGAGGAGAGGGGATGGAGGGGAAGAGAGGAGTGGAGGAGAGGAGAGGGGAAGAGAGGAGTGGAGGAGAGGAGAGGGGATGGAGGGGAAGAGAGGAGTGGAGGAGAGGAGAGGGGATGGAGGGGAAGAGAGGAGTGGAGGAGAGGAGAGGGGATGGAGGGGAAGAGAGGAGTGGAAGAGAGGGGACAGAGGGGAAGAGAGGGGTGGAGCAGAGGGGAGGGGAGTAGAGGGGAAGATAGGAGTGGAGGAGAGGAGAGGAGGGGGGAGAGGGGAGGAGAAAAGAGGAGAGAAGGGAAACAAAAGAACCTTGAAACAATAGAAAAAGATCTTAGTGTCAGACCCTGTAGGTAAGCCCTCACCCATAGTCAAGGCCCCCCAGACATACACTAGATCCTGATGTCAGGTTCTGCTACATTTACCATTTCCTTAAAACTAAAGTCTTACACGCAGGCTAAGTGTCATGTCATCCAAGATCTGTGAACTCGTATGTCCACCACCAATACATGGTTTGGAACAAGATAATTCTCAGAGTCCCCTCTTCTATAGCCACTGACACAGTAGACAAATGGGTGGTGATAGGTAATGAGTTTTTTTTTCCTATGTAACAACTAAAGCACACATCACCACAATAGATGCACCACAGATGTGCACACACACACATACACACACACACACACACACAAACACAGGCACTTGCATGCATGTACGCACACACACATGCATGAAAACACCAGCATATCAGATTCTTCATGTTAACCCCTTACACAGAAATCTTGTATGCACATTAATCTTACATAGTTTAGTATTTCTCTCTCTCTCTCTCTCTCTCTCTCTCTCTCTCTCTCTCTCTCTCTCTCTCTCTCACACACACACACACACACACACACACACACACACCTAAACACAGACACTTCTATGCTTACAATTACACATACATGAATACACCAGTCCATATCAAGCACTTCATGATATCCCCTCACAGAGAACTCTTACATACTCATAAGTCTTACAGAAATCAGTAAGTGGCTATTCTAAGTATCTCCTGCCCTACACTGAAAGTCACCTATGGCTGAATATTACTTCCTGAAAAGTGCACTCGAAAATACAACCAAGCTGAGGGTATAAAGCTGTAAGAATAAACACAGGGCTATATGCCATGGCCTCTTTGTTTCTTCCTGCCATACATCCAAAGCCCCACATCATCACATATTGGAACTCAATCTCTCTCTCTCTCTCTCTCTCTCTCTCTCTCTCTCTCTCTCTCTCTCTCTCTCTCTCTCTCTCTCTCTCTCTCCAGACACAACCCACACACATACATACACACAGAAACACATGCAGACAACACATCCACACAGATCTCATTATCTCCTCCTGTGAGGTACCACTTCTCATAAACACAAATCACACACAACCTGGAATGAAGACCAGCTAGGTTTTCCCTGCCTGCCTTATATAGAAGTGTCTTACACACTTCAGTTCTCTAATTCTGTTAGGTACACTTTTCTTACAGTGAAAATTCAACATAAACATACAAGTCTTTGTATCTAGTCCTAGGACAGAACCCTTCCCTACAACCAAAGTCACACCTGATCACAACTAGGTGTTCCACCCTGCTCCATATCTCCATATTCATACAAGGCACATGTCTGGTTCTGTTATCTATCTATTGTCTTACAGGTAAATCTCCACCTACACACACACATGGTTGCATAGCAGGTCCTGCATGGTTCACCCTCCCCTGCATCCAAGTGACAGGTGCTCCCATGCATCACTTTACGTATAAAAAAAGCTTATCATATGGAGATGTGTTCGGGTCCAGCTAGTGTCGGGTTAGCTACAGTACAATGCACATACATGAGCACACACACGCACAGAGCATGCACATATAAGGTGTCTGATTTTGCAAATAGTCCTCCCATATAGCAGTACACTAGATATACATACATATAAACAAAGACATACACACATACAGACACAAGCATACATACATCCACACAGATGGTTATGTGTCAGGGTATAATAGGTATCCCCTTCCTTACAGCTAACGACCTTCCAATACTGCTAGCTTCCCCTATATCGATATCCCAAACCAAAGACAAAATTCTTAATATTTCACTTTCTCTCTCTCTCTCTCTCTCTCTCTCTCTCTCTCTCTCACACACACACACACACACACACACACACACACACACACACACACACACGTACCACAAGTCTAGGATTCATAGGCAAAGAATCACAAATATCTGCATGTCTATGTATCTGGCTCTTTGTATCGATCAATTCATCCCTGCATGTAAAGCTGCCTAAAATGTGGCTACTTGTAATCTCTACTGGATTGAAACTCACCCACAACTCCTACCTCAGCCCACAGCTTGATGAGAATTTTCAAATGTATCTTCCAAACTAACCAAAGTCCCACCAAGGTATTGAGATGCTGGTCTCCCTGTGTTCCCACTCCTATGCCACAGCCTGTTAAAAAAACATGGCAGTAATGGATTGAGCTCCCAAGGTCCCAATGAGCAGCAGCAGGAGAGCGAACATGAGCAAGGAAGTCAGGACAGCGAGGGATGCGCCCACCCACTGAGATGGTTGGACAGATCTATTGGGAGCTCACCAAGGCCAGCTGGACTAGGACTGAAAAAGCATGGGATAAAAACAGACTCTCTGAATATGGTGGACAATGAGGGCTGCTGAGAAGCCAAGGACAATGGCACTGGGTTTTGATCCTACTGCATGTACTGGCTTTGTGGGAGCCTAGCCTGTTTGGATGCTCACCTTCCTAGACCTGGATAGAGGGGGGAGGAACTTGGACTGCCCACAGGGCAGGGAACTCTGACTGCTCTTTGGACTGGAGAGGGAGGGAGAAGGGAGTGGGGCATGGGGAGTGGGGGGAGGGGGAGGGGAGTGGGGTCTGGGGACTGGGTTAGGGGGAGGGAAAAGGGAGGCGGGGGGGAGGCAGAAATTTTTAATTCAAAAAAATAAAATGCTAAGTGCTTCTAAAAAATACATGGCTGTGTTAACAACTACCACATATGTCCACCCACACATCCAAAGTCCTACAAATACATATATACTTTGGATTCAGCTCCTACTAAATATCCCTACCACTATAGCAAAATCTTACTTACACATATAGATCAAATTATACAGCCACCCCAGGTAGCTTCTCCCCTCTCTTCTTCAATGTTTAATACTCACAACTGAAGAATAGAAGCTAAGAACAGTCTATGCAAATAACTTTCAGCATTTGTCTCTCTGGATCTGGACTCACTCATTATAATCTATTCCCAGTCTATGCAATTTCCTAGGAAGATGGCTCACTAACAAAAACGTCAATATGTTGAGAATCTGAAAGTAGGCTTGCAAATTTGAAGTTGGTGACCAGTCACAGGACTCATTTTCTTGTTGAATCATGTGGGAAACTCCAACACCCTGGGTGACTTAACCCCTTCATATTGGTCTGAAGTAGGATAAGTCAACTGAGCAATGCATGAGAGCAAGACAGTAGCCAGATGTGTCTGTTTTCTGCCTCAGCTCCTGCTTGAGTTCATGCCCAAACTTCCCTAAGTGACAGATGTTGATCAGAACATATCAATTCTTTCTTCCACATATTGTTTATGTCATGATGTCTATCAGCCATAGAAAACATAGTAGGTCAGTGTCCCAAGAGCATCCTCAATCTTAGGATCTTATTGCTGCCACCTCCTGAGTGCTAGTATAAAGGTATATACCACAACTCTACGTGAATAGCATTTCAAAGATGAGATGTCGGCCGAGCGATGGTGGTGCACGCCTTTAATCCCAGCACTCAGGAGGCAGAGGCAGGTGGATCTTTGTGAGTTCAAAACCAGCCTGGTCTACAGAGCTAGTTCCAGGACAGGCTCCAAAGCCACAGAGAACCCCTGTCTCGAAAAAAAAAAAAAAGATGAGATGTCATGGAGAAAGCAAATCAGTCTCTAAACAAACAGAATTCAATAATCAGAATATTATTAAGGAAGCAGATCAGAGAATGTATTTTCAAGAAGATAAAAGTGAGAGATTTTGGAGAAGGAGTATAGAAAACAAGAAATATGGCATTTGAAAATAGAGGCCTAGCGCGAGGAATTTGACTTTATTTTTCATATATGAAGAAGACAGGTTTTTTCTTTGCCATCAAGGCTAGGTGTCAATCCTTACTGAGAGAGGGTAAACAAGTTTCCTCCAGGCATAAGCTCTGACATGTTCATTCAGTCCCTAGACATATAGGTGCATAAAACAAAGCTATATGGACTCAATAGTTTAGAAATAAATGTGTTTATATATTGCACAAAACCATACATATGCCTGCATGGAACTCATGTAAGAATATTTTAGGCAGGGATATATGGGATAACTTGAGGTACAAAGAAAAGGAAGTAAATGGCAGGAGAGATTTAGATGAAGTCTCTATGTGTGTCCTTCTCAAAAAAAAAACATAAAGTCTAACATCTTTAAAGAACTGGTTGCAGGTTCAGTAGGAATACTTAGGTCATAGAAAAACTACATCCAGATATTTGAGATCTGCCTCCAAGTGACTGACAGTGTTTCCCAATGTTTGAGAAAATACATGAATGTAATACATTTTGGAACTTGCTATAACCAAGATACAGAGATTTTTGGATTAAAATGACCCATCACAAAAGCAGTGCAAGGAATGAGGAAAGACTGAACAAAATAGTGGTTTTGATAGGTTATGTTTTGAATTGTTTTAATTTTAGGCTATTGATGACCAGTATTGGTATACTAGGCCAAGGCAAGCTGATGATATACTTTCAATTTTACAAAGTAAAGGCTTTTACATATATTTAAGTGCTGACACTCAGGAAGAGAGGGACTCTCAGGAAAACATCAGCACACATTCAAGTAGTGAAGCTGGAATTTCAAGTGAGCCTTGCTTTTAGTTTCATAATCTTAGTTCTTCAAAGGTAGAACTCCTTGGGTCCTATTGATGGTCCATTTATGTGTGTGTACCTGTTGCAATAGAAAATTTAGTACCTAACAGGATATCAGTCTTAGCCATGTGTGAAGAGGTTTTTATATAAAGAAAGGGCTACCTAGCAATACCTTGCACCTACTCTTGTATGTTCATGATTGCATGTGTTTCTGACAGTGTGAGCCTGTTTATTTGTCTGTGAATATGTGTGTTTGTGTGTAAATACATTTTTTTGTAAATTTTCTATTGCAACAGGTACACACACACTCACAGATACACAGATAATAGGCAACATGTACAAAGGACCCACCCTACTCCCAGTAACTGTCAGAAACACAAGGAATAAGCTCTTATTGTCAAAGGCCCCCATGCATTGCTGTGTGTCAATTCCTCCTCAGTAAGACGTTCGCAAATGCAAAGGTCCATGTACAAATGCATTACTAGGTGTTACATTATATTAGGTAGACTCTGCTACAGCAAAGGCTACACTTACACCCACAGATGATGTTATGTCATTTTAGGTGTACACAGTCTGTCAAAAATGTGTAGAAATAAATATACACACACAAACAAGCAAGTATATGTAATGTCATTTCCTGGCTTTTTTCCATCCAGAGGCAAATCTGCCCACACCTATACATGGAAAGGGACCACATTCAGTTATCACCTCATCTTCAGCCAAATTCAAAAATAGGCACACACACGCACAAATAGATGTGAGAGCCAGCTGAGTTCCAAACCCTGAAAAGTCTAATAACACACACACAAAACACACAAGAGGAAGACACACACAGAGAGACACACAGACACACTCACACACATACACACAAAGAGAGAGAGAGAAAGAGAGAGAGAGAGAGAGAGAGAGAGAGAGAGAGAGAGAGAGAGAGAGAGAGAGAGAGAGAGAGAGGTAGAAAGAAAATTGCACAAGACCAAGAAAGAGAGAGGTTTGCATTGGGTCCAGAAGGTGTCCACTCACTCAGAGTCAAAGCCCCATAGACACACACAAGACCATGATGCCAGGTACCACTATGTTTCCTATCCCTTACAACCAAAGCCTTACAAGTAGGGCTAGGTCTGATGACTTAAAGGTCTTCAGAACCTTATAGCCACAACCACCACATGCATAGTTTGGTGCCAGGTACTGCTCAGAATCTCCTCTTCTATACCCACTGACACACATACATGGGTGGTGATAGGTCATGTGAAGTGCTTCCTCCATAACAACTGAAGCGCCTATAAACATACACACACTTACCTGCATGCATGCACACACAGACACATGCACATAAATGCCCTAGTATGTATCATGTTCTGCCTGTAACCCCTTACAGACAAACTTACATAAACATAAATTGGTAGGTGGCAAGACTTTCAATGTATTTCCCCCTTACAATGAAAGTCACCTATGACTAAATGTCTCTTCCTCATAAGTTGCTTTGACTACACAACCAAATCTATAGTATATAGCCCTGAAAATACATACAGTGCTAGGTTGGGGGCCTGTTTTATTTCTGTCCTACATTAAAGGCCCACATATATGAATTCTCTCCCTCTCCCTGTCCCTCTGCCCCCTTCACACACACACACACACACAGACAAAGACACATAAGCACAGGTACACACATAAACACATGCAAATAAACACATACACACATCTAAATATTTTTTCTTTTTTTTTCTTTCCTTTTTTTTTTTTTTTTTTTTTTTTTTGGTTTTTCGAGACAGGGTTTCTCTGTGGCTTTGGAGCCTGTCCTGGAATTAGCTATGTAGACCAGGCTGGTCTCGAACTCACAGAGATCCGCCTGCCTCTGCCTCCCAAGTGCTGGAATTAAAGGCGTGCACCAGCACTGCCCGGCAATAAATATTTTTTCTTTCTTTTTTTTATTTTTATTTATTTATTTTTTTTAATTTATTTATTTATTAAGGATTTCTGCCTCCTCCCCGCAACCGCCTCCCATTTCCCTCCCCCTCCCCCGATCAAGTCACCCTCCCTCATCTGCTCAAAGAGCAATCAGGGTTCCCTGACCTGTGGGAAGCCCAAGGACCGTCCACCTCTATCCAGGTCTCCTAAGGTGAGCATCCAAACTGCCTAGGCTCCCCCAAAGCCAGTACGTGCAGTAGGATCAAAAACCCACTGCGATTGTTCTTGAGTTCTCAGTATTCCTCATTGTCCTCTATGTTCAGCTAGTCCGGATTTATCCCATGCTTTTTCAGACCCAGGCCAGCTGGCCTTGGTGAGTTCCCGATAGAACATCCACATTGTCTCAGTGTGTGGGTGCACCCCTCGTGGTCCTGAGTTCCTTGCTCGTGCTCCGTCTCCTTCTGCTCCTGATTTGGACCTTGAGATTTCTGTCCCGTGCTCCTCTGTCTCTGTCTCCTTTCATCGCCTGATGAAGGTTAATATTCATGAGGCTGCCTATGTGTTGTCTTTGGGTTCACCTTCTTATTTAGCTTCTCTAGGAACATGCATTATTAGCTCAATGTCCTTTATTTATGGCTAGAAACCAAATATGAGTGAGTACATCCCATGTTCCTCTTTTTGGGTCTGGCTTACCTCACTCAGGATAGTGTTTTCTATTTCCATCCATTTGTATGCAAAATTCAAGAAGTCCTTGTTTTTTACTGCTGAGTAATACTCTAATATGTATATATTCCTAAATATTTTTTCTTAGCACAAAAATGAAGCAAGTTGAAAGGAGAGGATTACATACATGCTTTATGAGTGACATTCTTAAAAAAAAACACATGAAAACCAACAGTCTTAAAAAAACTAGTTTCAGTTTGAGCACTAATACTGAAGAAATGTATAAAATACATCCACGTTTGAAGACAAGTTCACCCACCAAGAGATTTACTATATATCCTCCATGTACTAGAAAACATACAAATTGTAAAATTTTTAAAGTTGCTAGAACTGAGAAATAGAAATGTTGAGTTAAAATGTCCCATAACAAAATGAATGGAAGAAGTGAGGAAAATAGTGGTTCAATAAAGTTATGTTTAGCATTACTTTAATTTTAGGCTATTTATAACCAGTGTTGGTATAATAAGCAGTGACTAGTTAATTATGTAACTTTTGGGTTTACAAAGTATACATTTTTACATAGACTGAAACACTGGTATTAAGGAATAAAGAAAGGAATCAAGAAATCAAAAAGCTGTTCTTCCTTTCGTTCCCTCTCCTGTAACCACAGCCTCTTACACAAACATGGCAGTGCGAGCAACTATATCCTCGCACACATACATCCTCCCACACATGCAAAGCCCTACAAATACATACATAGTTCAATTTCAGCTCCTACTAAATATCCCCACCACTATATCAAAATCTCACTTACACATATAGGTTAATTTATCCGTCCACCCCAGGTAGCTTCTCCCCTGCCTCTTCTTCCATGTTTTATACTCGCATCTGAAGAATGAAAGCTAAGAACAGTCTATGTAAAGAACTTTCAGCATTTGTCTTTCTGGATCTGGGCTCACTCACCCAATATAATCTATTCCTAATCCATGCATTTTCCTAGGAACATGGCTCACTAACAAAATACATTAATATGCTGAGCATCTGAAAGTAGGCTTGCGACTTTGCAGTTGGTGACTCATTTTCTTCTTGAATCATGTGGGGAACTCCAACCCACTGTGGGTGAATTCACCCCTTCAAATTGGTCTGAAGTAATTAAGAAAACTGAGCAGGACAGTAGCCATATTTGTCTATGTTTTCTGCCTCAGCTCCTGCTTGAGTTCGTGCCCAAACTTCCCTAAGTGACAGACATTGATCAGAACATATAAACAAATCAGAACAAATAAACTCCTTCTTCCCCACATTGTTTTTGTCATGATGAATATCAGCAATAGAAAACATAGTAGGTCAGTATCCCAAGAGTACCCTCAATCTTAGGATCTCATTGCTGCCACCTCCTGAGTGCTAGGATAAAGGTATGTACTAGAACACTAATTACATGAATAGAAATTTAAATATGAGATGTCATGGCAAAAATAAATCAGTTTCTAGACAAATAGAATTTAAAAATCAGGATATTATTAGGGAATCTAATTAGAGAAAATATCTTCAAGAACATAGACATGAGAGATTTTGGAGAATGGGATATCAAAAACAAGAAATAAGGCACTTGGTGAACACAGGCCTGTGGGAGGAATTTGATGTTATTTTTTATAGATCAAGAAGTGAAGTTTTCTTTTTGCCAACAAGGCCAGGTGTCAATCACTACTGAGAGAGAGGAACAACCAGTTTTCTTCCAGGACCAGCTCCCAGATAAGTCATTCAGTCCAGTAGTCCATAGGACAAAGCTAAATGGACTCAGCAGTTTAGAAATAAATATATTTCTAGGTGTGCACAAAACCATACACATACATGCATGGAACTCATTTAAGAATTCATATTTGGGGCAGGGATCCATGGGATAAGCTGAGGCACAAGGGGAAAAGGAAGTGGCAGGAGAGATTTAGATGAAGTCTCTATGTGTGTCCTTCTCAAAAACACATGAAGTCTAACAGGTCATAAAAGAACTGGTTGCAGGTTGGGTAGGAATACTGAGGAAATAGAAAATTGCATCCAGAAATTTGAGGACTCTTTTCCAAGTGACTGACAATGTTTTTCAAAGTTCAAGAAAATACACTAATGGGATAAATTTTGGAACTTACTACAAATGATAGAAAAATATTTTTAGATTAACGTGACCCATCACAAAAATAGTGCAAGGAATGAGGAATGTCAGTGAGGGAAATAGTGGTTTGATGGGTTTAATTTTGTTTTGTTTTAATTTTAGGCTATTGATGACCAGTGTAGTTATAATAAGCCATGACTAGTTGACGATATACCTTTCAAGTTTACAAAGTAAAAGTTTTTATGTAGACCCAATATTGACATTCAGAAAGAGAGGGGCCATCTCTGCAATCTTCGGGGCAATGATGCTGGATTTTTAAGATAGCCTTTATTTTTGTTTCAGAATATTATTTCTTGAAAGATGGTAAATCTGAGGGACTGTTGATGGCCCATTTATGGGTGATTCCCAAGTCAACAGTGTAGAGATATTGCCTGAAAACCCATTCATTCAGGACAGACTAGAAACAGATAAAACACAAATCCAACCTTCAGAAATCAAGTCTTTTATCACAACTGAAAGGAGACACTGGAAGGGAAGAAGTATGGTTTGATACGGCCTATGTGACATGTCTCTGCAGAAAAGGCACAAACAAGCAAAGACTTCTGCATTAACCCTCTTCTCACAGGATCCCACTTGCAGTCTAGGTAAGAGCCAAAGAATTAGGGAATAGACACAAATCACATGACTTCAACCTTACCAATGAGGGCTTCCCAATTGGATACCCAACCTGATTGACTCAGTTCTGTTTATGTCAAGAATCAGGCCATAGATCAGGATACACAGTGAAGGCAGTTTATTAAGAGATAGTGTCTGTCCTGTGATGTTGGAGACAGTGCTTTAACTACAAGGACACCAGTGGCACAGACAGTGTGTGAAGCTGTAAATTTGGGGGAGGTGTTTCTGATCTATTCAAGCAACACCAGGTATAGCCTGATTGGTTGCTCTCTTCCTAGACTATTTTGCCTTCAATGAACCCCAAATTCTCTCTTTGTTTTCAAAACTACTTTGGAGTTGGGACTAGGCAACCTGCATATCTTCCTACTACTTGAGGAATCAGGAGTCCAAGCTTACATACATATCCACCTGGGACTCTGTTCATCACTCTTGTCTAAAGATTCTGTGCTGGTTATGATAGCTAAGCCCTTGGCCAGAATACTGTGGAACATCCCAGGAAGACTGTTGCCTCCTATTTCATGTCCTCAGTGTCCTGTCTGAATGTTCCCTCAAAATTTACATTTTGAGACTGGCAAGTCATAAATAATAAGAACACTGTATTTGTAGCTGTTTTCTGGAAAATTATTAAATTTCATTATAGAGCTATGGCTTGTTTAACCTGTATTCTTTTCATATGTTTTATTTGTCAACTCTTATGTTAGAAATACCCTTCTCTTCCTCAGTAAATAACTGATCTTGAGCATGAACATGGCCTTCTTTATGTGTTTTTGAACATGTTGGTAAGGTTCAGGTACTTTCAATAAAGATGGTGCTGTCTATGTCCATAAACAGTTGGCTTATAACTTCTGTTTATTTTATATTTAGGATTATAAATATATGCTGAATTCATTTATTTTGTTGTGTGTGTATTTATCTGTTGGTGTCACAAAACACACATATGGAAAACTTGTGGGTGAAAGTCAGTGCTTTTTTTTTTCAAATATTTGGGATGAAGGGAAGATAGCTCAAGTCAACATGTCAGGTCATAAGCTCCTTGAGGTTTTGTATAACATCTTGGAAAGTGTCTCTTCCCCATTATCTTATTCAGTAGTTGGACTAACATTAGTGTTAATTCTTTTTAAAAATGAGGTAGATTTCATACATGAATACATTCATACCAGTCTTTTTTGACATTTTACCATTGAAAGTCTTTTATACAATATATTTTTAACCATTTTTCTCTTTTCCAACTCCTTGAAGAATATCCTAACCTGTCTTCCCATCTAGTATGGTTTTCCTCTAGGGTGGGTTCACTGCCTAAACAACAGAATGCTAATAAAAGGATTAATAGCTTGATGGCTAAATGTGTTAAAGCAATTAACTGTGCTAATTTTCCTTTGTATCATGTTAAAGAAGTCTTTTATTGCCTTCTTTCCCCTTTTGTATTAAGGTACAAAGCATATGGAAAATTAAACTTGAGTAATTTCAGTATTCACTGAAACTCCCTCTCAAAACTATCCTTTGATTTCTGTTTTATTATTTTATTTGTGACTTTGTCCTCTTCTCTATTTTCCTAATCCCCATGTACCCTACCTGGTAAGTGGCATTTTTGTCAAAACTGGTCTCAGATACTAGATAAAACATCAAGTCACATGATAGGGCATCTCTTGGGTATATTCCCAAGAGTGGTGTTGCTGGGTCCAGGGGTAGGTTGATCCCGAATTTCCTGAGAAACCGCCACACTGCTTTCCAAAGTGGTTGCACAAGATGGCATTCCCACCAGCAATGTATGAGGGTACCCCTTCCTCCACAGCCACTCCAGCAAAGGCTATCCTTGGTGTTTTTGACTTTAGCCATTCTGCCGGGTGTAAGATGATATCTCAAAGTTGTTTTGATTTGCATTTCCCTGATTGCTAAGGAAGTTGAGCACGACCTTAAGTGTCTTTTGGCCATTTGAACTTCTTCTGTTGAGAATTCTCTGTTCAGTTCAGTGACCCATTTTTTAATTGGGTTAATTAGCATTTTAAAGTCTAGTTTCTTGAGTTCTCTATATATTTTGGAGATCAGACCTTTGTCTGTTGCGGGGTTGGTGAAGATCTTCTCCCAGTCAGTAGGTTGCCTTTGTGTCATAGCGACAGTGTCCTTTGCTTTACAGAAGCTTCTCAGTTTTAGTAGGTCCCATTTATTCAATGTTGCCCTTAATGTCCGTGCTTCTGGGGTTATACATAGGAAGCGATATCCTGTGCCCATCTGTTGTAGGGTATTTCCCACTTTCTTTTCTATCATTTTCAGTGTGTTCGGGCTGATAGTGAGGTCTTTAATCCATTTGGACTTGAGTTTTGTGCACGGTGATAGATCTGGGTCTATTTTCATTCTTTTACAGGTTTACATCCAGTTGTGCCAGCACCATTTGTTGAAGATGCTTTCTTTCTTCCATTGTATACTTATAGCTCCTTTATCAAAAATGAGGTGTTCATAGGTTTGTGGGTTAAAATCTGGGACTTCTGTACGATTCCATTGGTGGACTTCTCTGTTTTTATGCCAGTACCACACTGTTTTCATTACTGTAGCTCTGTAATAGATTTTGAAGTCAGGGATGGTAATGCTTGTTCAACTATGTTCATAGCAGTATTATTTGTAATAGCCAGAACCTGGAAACAACCTAGATGCCCTTCAATGGAAGAATGGATGAAGAAAGTATGGAATATATACACATTAGAGTACTACTCAGCGGTAAAAACCAATGTCTTCTCGAATTTTGCATGCAAATGGATGGAAATAGAAAACACTATCCTGAGTGAGGTATCCCAGACCCAAAAAGATGAACATGGGATGTACTCACTCATAATTGGTTTCTAGCCATAAATAAGGGTCACAGAGTCTACAATAGGCGAATAAAGAAGCTAAGTAAGAAGGTGAACCCAAGGAAAAACATATAGTTATCCTCTTGGCTAAGGGAAGTAGACAAAATTGCTGGGGAGAAAATTGGGATCTTGGGGGTGGGGTGGGATGGGGGTAAGGGGAGATGGGGAGAGAAAAGTTAGAAGGGAAATAGGTGGGGCCTTGTGGAAACAGGAGGATTGGGATAAAGGAAGGTTGGACAGGGGAGCACGGAACCACAATTCTTAATTAAGGGAGCCACTTTAGGGTTGGCAAGAGACCTGACCCTAGAGGGGCTCCCAGGTGCCCAAGCCGAGGTCCCCATTTAGTTCCTTGGGCAGCTGAGGATAGGGAACCTGAAATGACCCTATCCTAGAGCAATACTGACGAATATCTTGCATATTATCATAGAACTTTCATCTCGTGATGGATGGAGATAGAGACAGAGACCCACACAGGAGCACTGGACTGAGCTCCAAAGGTCCCAATGAGGAGCAGAAGGAGGGAGAACATGAGCAAAGAAGTCAGGACCACGAGGGGTGCACCCACCCACTGAGACAGTGGGGCTGATCTATTGGGAGCTCACCAAGGCCAGCTGGACTGTGACTGAGGGAGCATGGGATATAAATGGACTCTCTGAACATGGTGAACAATGAGGGCTGATGAGACGCAAAGGACAATGGCATGGGGTTTTGATCCTACTTCATGTTCTGGCTTTGTGGGAGCCTAGCCAGTTTGGATGTTCACCTTCCTAGATATGGACAGAGGGGGGAGGACCTAGGACTTACCACAGGGCAGAAAACCCTGTCTGCTCTTTGGACTGGAGAGGGAGGGGGAAAGGAGTGGGGGCAGGGGAGCAGGGTGGGAGGAGGGGGAGGGAAATGGGAGGCTGGGAGGAGGTGGAAACTTGGTTTCTTTTCTCCTTTTCTCAATAATAAAAAATCCTCAAGTCACCTCAGAGAGATGTTCAAGGGATTCTGCGGCACGATTGAATATTGTGCTCCAATTCGCTGACACAGAGAATGATGCAAGGGCAGTTGACATCTGGAGCATGGCGGTGGTTTTATATGCAATGGTGACAGTCAGGATCCCATTCAAAGCAAAGACCTATCCAGACATGAAGGAGGAAATACAGGATATCTGGTACTACATTTCTTACACACTCTCTCAAAACATTTTGCTTGCGCATCTCATTTTCACTGTCTATGTGAGAAAATAATCAATAATATCATGGCCACATACCTAATTTTAAACCACGAGTCACCCCAGGAACTCATGAAATCTGCCACTAAGTCCTTGCAGGCCTGTGTTGCTGTGTCATCAGCAGGTTCCCTTCCTCCTAAGAGGAGAATGAGTGAGCCTGCCATTCCCACCTTCGTCCTGCTGGCTGATCATCAGAGGCATAATGAGAAGTGTTCAAGCAAGCAGGGGAGCAGAAGCCTGAGCATGCCTGCCACCGTGTGCCTCCTGCTGAAGGAGGAAACCTCCCCACTCTCAGTATCCACGTGTACTCCTGAGGTTACTCCTCTCCTGAGCAGAAGTCTGGCAGTAGGTAGCATGGTTTGCAAGGAGTGGTCCTCAAGATGCCCAGTCTCTGAGTGCATTTCTTCTATAGAGTATTTGTCCTGCGAGGCACCTCAGGATATGAGCACCCCGAAGGTTAGCTCATACTCTGAGTACATCCTTAAAAAAAAAGTGTAGTGAGGCATCTCAGGATGTGGCCACAACTGGCACACATGGAACTCAGAGATCTTCCCTTCAAGCAATATACAAGAATAAAATAAAAGTTGTCTCTCCTAAAGTTGTAAATTCAGTCTCTGCCAGAAATTTGTCCAAAGGCTGGAAGAGGGTTAAGAAAAGAATTGGGAATGTGTGAGAGTTCTATGCTGCTGCCTGCCACCCTCATGACAAAGCCATGTTTCTCAGAAGGAAGTGACACCACTGGAAGGTAGAGAGCATTGCAGGTGCACACACACAGATAAAAGGGGTGCCCAAGATACACTTCTGTGCTTATTAATCTATATATTTTCTGATGTTTATTTGCAATGATGACATGATGGCTAGAGCTATGTAAATTAGCAAATCTAATTTCAAACAGTACACTCCACAGTACCACCACCACCACCATTAAAGTGCAACGCTTCAGCTGAAATTATACAGAAAAGGATAAGTGGCAGAGGCAGTAGAGGCAGACAGATGTAGTGTTGACTAGAGGGAAAAACTATTATAGAAGATCAAAGTTTTTGAGGGAAGAAAACTCCAAAGGCTAGGAATGAGTGTGAGAATAGATAAACAGCCTGACAATGGACGGTCCAAAAGTATATATGAGTCAAGACTCCGAACTAAATATTTCAAAATACTTAAGGTGGCAGTGTGTTTAAGAATGCAGTAGAAAAATCAAGACTAGGAGATGGTAAGCCATCATGTATGACAGGCTTCTCCACATGAAACCATAGTTAATAGGAGATATTCCAATGGCTGGCCTTCCATAGCATTCTTCTCAGTGTTGAGTCTTGTGCCAAAATTCACCCCAAAGATGCCCATGACTTAGAAGTCCTAAAGGAGCAGTATTCAAGGACATACCACATCAAAACTCATCCTTCTGTCTTTCCCTTCAAGGTCAGGTCCAAGTGAGATATTTTCTCACACTGGACAAAGGTGAGTCTCCTCCTCCCTCCCCACACATCCTTGCTGCTTTGTTGGCATGCTGCCTGTATCTATTTGTCTCTTTTCACGGGAGACAATCCCACCACATACTGACTCAGTCCAGCTGTTAATGAAGGGGTCCTTAATGTGGATTGCTTATAAGAATGTAATTTGTCTTCTAACAGGAAAGTCACAGCAAGCAGGACAAAAAAGGGTACCACTGTGAATGGAATACTCACATGCTGTTCGAGATTGCATGGTGGATATTGTTTGATTATTCTGGTGCTTGATTGTCCAAGACACATGACTTAGTCTGTAATCTTGGAATTATATTTTGTTTATCAGGGGTCAGACCTACATTGACCCATGGGCCTGTAGATTTGAAGCATTCAGCAAAGATCCTCCTGTGAAAGTTTCACTGATGTTGTCATTGACACACTCCATGCAGATCACTGCTCTCTGTAATGAAGAGTGGCCACTCAGAAGGAACAGAATGCCAGGGCTCATCTGTGGGTCTCATGGCTGAAGTAGCACTGAGATTGCTAAGTTTTATCCCATTGTACAAGAGATGTTTCTGTGATCTGGTTTATCCTCGATATTGGTCCACATACAAATAAGAACGAGTCTGCCAAAGCCACCCTTTTTTTAATTCCAAGGAATGTGTTCAATGGTTTAATGATGCAGAGGAGCAAAGGAAAAGTGAGAGACATCAGAGACATGGATTCAGAGTGGTCTTGAGACAACTTTGGGCAAGTGGCACATCTTTCCCCTCTTTCCCTCTGTCTGCTAGCTGTTATGGATGAACTATTTTTGCAGAAGGGGTGATCATCTTCTTATACCTGTATGGAAGTCACTCTGCATCTTGCAAGATACTTCATCTGTTCTGGGTTGAGACATAAGAAGGATGTGGCACCCAGTCTTGAAAAGAAAAATAGCCAAGAACCACTGAACTTCTTGCTTACCGGTTCTGCATCAATGGGTGATTACTAAGGCAAGTATCATTTGTCATATACTTTCCTGAATCTAGTACCTGGGAAAAGGAGAAATTGTGTACTGTAGCCAGGTAAGTGGACCCCGGCAGCGACAACCCATGAGAATCATTGACTCCAGACTCAGCTGATGGTCTCTACAAAGGCAAACCTCACTATGAACAGATGTGATGGTTACTTATGTTCATACTGATGTTTGCCTTTCGACTGATGGGGACATTGGTTGCTTCTGTTACCAAACACATGTTGCTGCCTTTAGTCTTTTACCTGAAAGAACAGAAGCTAGCTGTCCCCACATCTGTCACCTCTCTCCTTCACTACCTGTCTGTTGGATGGAGCAGGAGCAAGGGCAGTCAGTATCACCTACTTGTAGCATAATCTTCACAAGGATTATCCCAAAAAAGTCCATAGATGCCATCTTCAGAGAGCACAAAGCTGAGTCCTTGATGTGCTTTTTGTATATAACATGGCTGGTGCACTGCTTAAAGTACACCCACTGGCCTCTTTACACAGCCACAAGGATCAGTTTACTAAAGGTGGGTCCCATGGAGTTCTACAAGTCAACTCTAGATCTCTTATTGGTCACCGTTTTTCTCCTATTATCTGCAGGTTTTTTTGGGACATGGTCTTTTGTGGAAGCTCATTTTCACCAAGTATGAATCCTGTCTAATGTAGACAAGAGGAAATGAGATGAGGTGCAGGAAGCAGAGTGCCTATGTTTAGACATGTTGGTGGGAAAATGCTTTTCCTCCTTTTTTTTTCCAGAGCCTGATTCTTGAAAAGTACCAGGGCTGACATGAGAAATCATTCCCTGCCTTCAGATGTGCCTGAGAAGACCCTAATGATGTTGGTCTAGGGAAGGTCACATTGGAAGACAATCAGCATTATACCTGTCTCCTTATTCCCTGAATTTCAATAAAGTAACCCTGGTAGAGACATGCAGGATGTCTGATAGAGACAGGTAGGGTGTCTGGTAGAGCTATCCTACACCCTTCTGAGTTAGTACTCCAGGTCAGACACTACAGGTTCCCCAGAGAAACACTATGATCATTTAACACCAACTAGGGAGAGTTTCCATGATCCTTACCCTTCCTGAATCAGTTCACACTTGACAGTTGTGAAATCACTGGGGTCAGGAGAAGCCACACAGGTATCCACAACGAGCCTCAGATTGGGATTGTGGCTGTGGAGGGTGGCCTGCAGGAAGACCTCTTCCCTCTGATGGGTATAAGGAGGAGCTCCAACCCCCATATTCTGGGATGCAGGCGACTGGAGGAATGAAATCGACACATCGTAGCTGACATGGTCCTTCTGAGTGTCACTCGCATGCACAATTTCCACTGCAGACTGGCCATCCACTTTGCAGGTGAACTTCACCTGGGGCACCTTGTGCCTCACGATGACTCGGCCAGGGTGGCCTTGAGTTCTGCCTCTGATGGAGTTGGAGTAGCTGAGAGAGCCTTGATGATCCTGAGAGGATGAGAGAATCATAGGTAGTGTACCTGGAGCCTTGATGCTACTCTTTAGTGGAGTCCTTTCCTTCCCATAAGAGCCAGGTACCAGCTTCATGACCTTCTTGAGGGCTGCAGCAAGGGTCAGGCAAAGCTACTGCAAACCCATACCTCCTCCCACAGTTCGGAAGAGCGCCTGGCTCTACCGATGTGGGTAAATGTACCTGTATACTTCTAAATATATACTTTTAATTTTGTATTGAAGAAAAATATTTTCACACAAGTTGTTCTGGTCACATTCTCCACTCCCACCCCGAGTTCCTCTCCACTCACCCAGCTCCACACTTTTTCCTTCTCTCTTCAAAGAAAAACAAGCCAGGAACAAACAACACACTCACACACAGACCCACAAAAATGTAACTCAATATATACAAGCAAAAGGCCAATAACCCAAAAAAATGTCTAAACAAAGCAATTTGAGACAAAAATTATAAAAATACCAGTAAATTTATTTTTTTGATTTGTTCACATTTTAATTCAAAAATATCTTTTCAATGTGTGCTATAAACTCATGGCATCAAACTTAAGTGACAATGATGGGAGGAAGGAGAATCTCCCATCCCCACTGATGCCTCCGCTCTATCCTGCTTCCCAGAAGCGGTTCTTTTTCCTTCCACAGGAAGCTTACACAAGAATTGTGGCAGATTTGACAATTGTCCACTGTTTTCTTGCATCTCATTCTGTAGCAATAGTCACTTAGTCTGTGACAGTGACATGTGGCTGTAGCAAAAATCTGTCTAGCAAATCTGCTGATGGGCAAGTAGATTAATCCCAATCCACTGTCTCTGTATGAAAGCTGCAGGCTTTTGATCAACATTCCTAGGCACTTCAAGGTACAGCTCATTTGGGAGAATTATAGCTTTTTATGTTTTATAGAATATTTATACATGCATGTATTGTGTGCATCCAGACTGGCCCATTTCCTTCCCTTCAGTTCCTCCACTAGCTCCCTCCCCACTGTTCTCCCAACATCACAGGCTCTCTTCCTTTACATTTTATTTATTTTTACCTCTTTTTTTGTTTTGAGACAGATCTCCCAATGTAGCCATGGTTGGTCTTGAACTCACAGAGATCTGCCTTCTTTTGCCTCTTAAATGCCAGGATAAAAGGCATATGCCACCACATCTGTTTTTATTTTAAATTTGCTACCCACTGAATCCATTTTGTGCTTTCTGTGTTCACATAAGTATGGGACCTTCTACAGGAGCTTGGGTAATCTCTCAGTGCCTGTATCACCAAAGAAAATGGCACTCACTCTCCCAGTAACCACTAATTGCCAACAGCTTCTCAGAAAGGGGTGGGACTTTGTGAGTCCCTCATTCATGCATGTTGGGACTGTGGCTGACTTGATATTATTGGTCTTGCACATGAAGTTTCATCTGTTAGGAGTTCATGTGTGCAACTGCATTGTTGTGTCCGGCAAAGAGGCAGTAAAACTGATGTGTACAAAGCCAGGTAATGATAACTGTCTAGGCAGAAAATATTCACTCACTTGACCACTTCAAAGGTGAGTCTGATGTGAGCGCTGCTATCCACTTGAATGTCCCAGGCACACAGCACATTGGTGGGATATTTTTTAGGATACCAAGGACTGGAGTAGGAGCCTGAACTATTTGTGAGCAAAACACAACACTGGAAATATTCATTTGTAAAAAAGTGAGAAAATCCCTTGAAAAGACATGGTGCTTTTTGTTTTGTTTTTAGCGAGGTAAAGAGGAGACACAAGAAAGCAGAAGTAAAGAAAACAAGCTGAGTGTAGGGGTACACACCTATAACCCCAGCACTGAGACTGGATCTCAAATGTGAAGTGGGTATGAGCTGTAGAGTCGAAAGAAAAACAGCTGGACCAACAAAGAGATGTAAGGGAGACTTAGGCTAGGACTGATTTCCTTTTTTGTGGTGATGTCTTTTTTTTTATTGAGGTGTTTGTATATGTGTGTGTGTGTGTGCACGCGCACATGTGCGCATGCGTGTGCAAGCACACATACGTGTGTTTTAAGAGCTGCGGAGCTGCATTCCGCCACCCAGTTCCCGCCACCAGCTAGCTTTACTCGAAATAACAACACACAGACTGTATTCATTCAAATACTGCTTGGCCCATTAGCTCTAGCCCTTACTGGCTAATTCTGACATCCCGATCAAACCATCTCTAATAAACTGTGTAGCACTGGTCTTACCGGGAAAGATTCAGCATGTCTGACCTGGCGGCTTCATTCATCGCCTGTGTCTGCCCGGGAGAGGGGAGCATGGCCTCTGCTCCAGAGAGCAGAGCTGTCGAGTCTGAGCTCACTTCCTCTTCCTCCCAGCATTCTGTTCTGTTTACTCCACCCACCTATGTTTTAACTTATGAGGCCAAGCAGTTTATTATAATTAACCAATGACCTTCCTCCATCATACGTGGGTGTGTGTGTACATGTCTGTGGAGAATTGAAGGCACTGGGTCTCTTGGAACTAGGGCTATAAGAATTTCTAAGCTGCCTGATATGGTGTTGAGAAGAGAACTGAGGACCTTTGCAAGAACAGCAAGTACTCTTAAATGAGGAGCTATGCCTCCAGCCAGAAAATACTCTTTTTTTGAGACAGGCCTAAAGTGGTTGAGGATGACTGTATAGCTAGGGGGTGACCCTAACCTCCCGAGACCATCTAGCCTCCACTCCTGAGTGCTGGAACAGGCATGTATCCTCTTGACTTGTTTTGTACAATGCTAGAGACTGAACCCAGGGCTTCCTGTGTGCTAGACAAGCTCTCTTCCAACTGAGCTACATCCCCAGCCTCAGTCAGCATCAACCTTCTGACAAATGAAGACCATTCCCTCTGTGATGGGAAAATGATAGCAATTAAACAGGCCTTTTATGCACACAGGTCCCCAGATAGGTTTATATGTGCAAACCCACTATGCTAAGCTGTAGAACAAACAACTCACATTATATCACTGATTCTCATCCTGTGGATTGCATTATCAGGTATCCAGCATATCAGATATTCATATTATAATTCACAACAGCAGCAAAATTACAGTTTTGAAGTAGCAACAAAATAATTTTATGGCTGTGAATTGCCACAACATGAGGAGCTATATTAAAGGGTCACAGTTTAGGACGGTTGAGGATCACGAATTGATTTGATGAAAAGAAATAATTGGGATGCTATTAAACTGCTCTGACATCTCAGTTCCTACATAAACAAAACAAAGTCACTCAGTATAGACTGTCATAACTAATTAGAAACTGCCAACTCACCTCTAACTGGGAACTTCCCACTCTAGTGATCCAAAGGAAGACATTGGCACACATTCACCAAGGAAACATTGGCCTTGCCTCCAACCTTGTCCTATCAAAGCCTGGCCTCTTGGTGAAGCCCCAAATAACCCCAATTTGCATCTTCTCAATTTAAAATAATTATTTGCTCAGGACAAACTCTTTCAAGTTCCAATGCACCAAAGCTTATCTTTTAATAATTATATACAAATTGGAGCTGAAATCAAGACCAAGGTGAATTGTGCAGTTAGTGTCAAACACTCGGATTTGGTGTGTGATTAGCTGTAGACTCCTATATAGCAGCTTCTTATGTATTAAATATGAGAGGGTGTCAGCCAGAGACAGGACGAGTTCCAGTGGAAGAGAAGCCCATACAAGAAAAGCTGCAGTACCTGACATGACGTCACTGGAGGAGTCTATAAAAATGCACAGTAAAAATGTCGTGATCAACAATTTGTATTCATATTTAATTATTTTTCTTAAAACATGGAAGATTATGTGCCCAGTGAGCTCCTGACTCTTAGGAGCTTGCAATTTGAACCTCAAGAATATGGACAGGGGCCTCTGCAGACAACCGGGAACTGCTGGTTCCTTGCTCTATCTAGAATCTCAAGACATGATCACCAATGCCAGAAGCTGGTTGGTCCTCTCTCTACTGAACCAGTACCCAAGGTATTTCATCTCTGGTGGATCTGAGCCCTTCCCTTACTCTCTCTCATCTTCCCACCATCTGCAGCAGTTCAGCATCACCATATTGTCAACTGTCATAGGTGTTGATTAGAAACAGAGTATCTAATTGGCCATCCCCATCTAGCTTCAGAACTTGAATGGTGGCTGGGATTATCACCCATGAGGGCCATGGCAACTGAGTACATATATTGACTGGCAGTACCTGCTGGTCCTCTGCTTGGTGTGTCATCAATAGCTATTCAAAGACAAATGTCAGGATGAGAGACAGATTGAATAGGGTGGTCACATAACTCCCCATAAAAATCAGGCACTTTGTTTAGGGTCAGACATGTTCTGCTCTGGGCCACTGGGAAACTAGAATTAAGACTCATCCAGGCTAGTGAGGAAATCAGAGAGCTGGAGTGAGGGAGCACACAAGGCCCCTGTGGTTCAGGTACAGCATGGTGTTTGTTTGATTTTGGCCAATAACTGGGCTAACAGAGCCTCTGTCACAGAGATGAGTTCCATTTTTAACCAAGGACCCCAGCCAGGAAATACTTAGAGAATGTGGTGCTGCATGTGGGGTTGGATATGACGTAGAGGGCCTGATCAGCTGAGTACAGATGCGCTTGTCTCTCCATTGGCTGTGGATGTGAACTGAAAATTCAGATGCACTGGTTGTAGGACAGTCTGTCATTCACAAAACCCTTGGTGGATACTGGATTGCTCCCAGCACCCAGGCCTGCCAGGCCAGGTATAAGATGTCTGCTAATACTAACCATTCATATAATTGCTATTTTCCAGGTGAGATTTTGAACAATTTACAGATGCTGGAATCTATGATCAAAAACTAATTCTTAAGCAAATTGACTTTAAAATCGGCTCAAATCCCAGATTTCATTGCTGACAGCTTGCCTGCTGGTATTGACATCCTCCTTCCCAATGGCTGGGGTTGGCAAAGCTCTGTCTCTGAGATGTGATGCAAGCCTTGCCACTCACCTGAGCAAACCACGCTGGCATCCTCATGGTGCCCACAGTTGTGGGAGAACCATCCGTGATGTGTGCATTGCCACACCTTGGCTTCATCCCCCATGCACTGCACATCATCCAGCATGATATGGCCCATGCCTCTCTCAAAGTAGCTCTCAGCTGGGGCTGACATGGCCACACCACAGCCAAGCTGCTGGCACACCACCTTGGTATCTGTCAGGTCCCAGCTGTCATCACACACTGTGCCCCAGGCGCCATTGTAAGAGATTTCTACTCGGCCCTCACACCTCTGGCTACCATTCACCAGTCTCAAGGCCAGACCTAGGAATGGAAAAATAAGTGCTTCTAAGATGTGACTTTGTCCTCATATGATAGGGCCATCTGTAGGTTCTCTTTGTTAGACCCTAGGAATCACCATGTGACCTTTAAGAGTACTGAAGAGTTATTGATGCCTATTGTTTAAATCCCTTTCTCCCCTCCCCCTTCTCGTGTGTGTGATTGTTTATGTGAGTGTAGGCACATACGTGGAGGTCAGTGGACACCTTTGGTTGTTGACCTTTGCTAGCTTGAGACAGGCCTCTCCATCTCTGACTGAATCCTGTTTACACCAGTTTAGCAGGCTTGCGAGTTTCCGAGAATCCAACTGTCTCTGCCTCCCATTTCACTGGGATTACAGATATGTGCTACTGCACCCAGCTTTGTGGGTTCTGGGGATCTGAACTCAGGATCTCTATCCACTGAGACATCCCCCAGTCCAGTATTTGAGAGTCTCATAAGCTCCCAAAGATCCCAGTTGGAGGAAAACGTACATTAAGCATAGAGAGTTCTACAATGTTCCTGCTCCTGCTGTGGGATCTGAGAGGCCCAAGAGAGCTTTGGATACTGTGTGCTGAATCCAGTCAGAAGAAAGTCAGCTGACTTTGTGATAGTTCCAGAGTAATCTTTCATATTATTATTTTCTTTCCTTTGGGAGGGGAAGGTCTCAGTGGGATTCTCCATCAGGACCACAGACAGTATGAGACAGGCGTTCTCAGCCTTATGTTTCTAGATGCTTTAGGTGGAAGGCAGGGACTGTGGGTGGCAGAGCAGGGGTAAGGGCTATGACTGGCAGTGTGCGTGCCACTCATCAGCAGAGGTGGACACGTCAGGTGTGATAGAATTCAGGTCACATTTTAAAAGTGTCTTCTCTTCAAATGGGAAAAGTCACAGCCCGATGGGCATCTTGCAAGGTGCATGTCAGGATACCCACTGTTCTGCCTTTCGTCTTGGTGAACAGTGTTGTACAGAGCATAGAACCCTGTGTTGGTGACCATGGCGTCACTTTTAAACACCACTGTCATGGAATTCGAAGAGGAGAGGAAAGTGAGTTCTGCCCCAGCACAGACTTTGCCCATGGACAGTGAGGCAACATGCTTTCCATCAAACACTTCGACAAAGTCATAAGGACATCCATAAATGTCTTCTAGCCTGAGGGGACAAAGGCAGCGTTAGTCTCCCCAGATCAGTCAGTTCTGCCAGCTCCTCCCTCCAACCTCCTCACATCACCTTTAAGAGTCCCTTGAATCTGCCCCTCCCACCCCCACTTCCCATTGACTGTCCCGGTCTATCAGATTCTGGTCTCATCGTCTATTTTGGGGGCCTCCATCTAGAAACCTCTCCTCCAACCTCTCTGACCTCCTTTTCCTTTACTCTGAATATTTCTTTGATGTCCCTGACCCTTAAACTCAAGCCCTGCTTTGGGTGGTATCCAGTGTCCATCAGAGACTCACAGGAAAACGCTCAGGAAGACCCTGATGGGGGAAATAATGTCATTCTACAGGCCCCTAGTAGAAGGACTCATCTCACCAATGTCCCAAAATGCCCACATTTTTGTTAACCAGGTGATGAGAGAACTGTGCCCAGCATCCCGCCTGCTGTCTTCTTCTGTCTTGACCCTAGCCTAGTCCTACAGGTGTTGATTACTCTGACTTCACAGCACATGCCAACTTAGCACAACCTGAAAATTTCCACTGAGTTCATGGTTTCTTTCAGAAGTGTTTGTCTTTCCATTTGGATGTAAACTCACAGAGGCAGAAGGCTTATCTGCTTCTTTCAGCACTCTAAGCCCAGTCCTAGACAGAGCCCTCCCAGAGTGGGAACAATCAATACATATGGAACTCTCACTGGTGCTTATCTACCATAATAAATATTACACAGCATGTAACATGACATGTAATTTCTGAACTATAGCAAGTAGGTGTCTGTGCTTCTGTTATAAAGTCACATTGTAAACACACATGCACGGATACATCCTACACCCAATGGACATACTTTACACACAAATTTGGTATTATATTTAAAAATCTGCCATTGTACATCTATCCCAGGGAAGTAAAAACCAAACACCTAAAGCTAACACATTTTTGTTTTGGTTTGTTTGGTTTTGAGACAGGATCTCTCTATATAGCTGGATTATAATTGACATGAGTGTTTCTGTAATATTGTTAAGAATGTGTTTGTACAAGTATTTGTGTTTTCCTTCCTTAATTTTTTTAAAATTTATTTATTTATTAAACATTTCCACCTCCTTCCCTCCTTCCATTTTTCTCTCACTCCCCCTCCCTCTCAAGTCCTAAGATAAGTCAGGTTGCCCTCCCTTGTGGGAAATCCACGGCCCTCCCCCTCTATCCAGGTCTAGGAAAGTGAGCATCCAAACAGACTAGGCTCTCAGAAAGCCAGTACATGCAGTAGAATCAAAACCCAGTGCCATTATCATTGGCTTCTCAGTCCGCCCTCATTGTCAGCTACATTCAGAGAGTCTCGTTCAGTCCCAGTCTGGCTCACCTTGGTGAGCTCTAATTAGATCAGTCACACCATCTCCATGGTTGGATGCACCCCTCACGGTTCTGACTTCCTTGCTCATTTTCTCCCTCCTTCTACTCTTCATCTGGACCTTTGGAGCTCAGTCTAGTGCTCCAATGTGGGTCTCTGTCTCTATCTCCATCCATCGCAGGATGAAGTTTCTATGGTGGTATGCAAGATATTCATCAGTGTGGGTATGGGATAAGGCCAGTTCAGGCACCCTCTCCTCTGCTGCTCAAGGACCTAGCTGGAGACATCTCTTTGGACACCTGGGAACCTCTCTAGAGCCAAGTCTCTTGACAACCCTACAATGGCTCCCTTAATTAAGATATCTTCTTCCCTGCTTTCATATCCACCCTTCCTTTATCTCAACCATCCCATTCCCCAAGCTCTCCCCAATCCTCCCCTTCTCCCTTCTCTCTCCCCATCTCCCCCCCCCCCCGTGCTCCCAACTTTTTCCCAGTGATCTTGTCTACTTCCAATATCCAGGAGGATAAATATACACTTTTCTTTGGGTTCATCTTCTTATTTAGCTTCTCTAGGATCACGAATTATAGGCTCAATGTCCTTTGTTTATGGCTAGAATCCACTAATGAGTGAGTACATACCATATGCATCTTTTGGGGTCTGGGTTATCTCACTCAGTAAAGTGTTTTCTATTTCCATCCATTTGCATACAAAATACAAGGTGTCATTGTTTTTTACCACTGAGTAGAACTCTAAAGTGTGTATGTGTCACACCTTTATCCATTCTTCTGTTTAGGGGCACCTAGGTTGTTTCCAGGTTCTGGTTATTACAAATAGTGCTGCTCGAGCAAGGAACACAGGGCCATGAGGAGTGCACCCACACACTGAGACAATGGGGATGTTCTATCGGGAACTCACCAAGGCCAGCTGGCCTGGGTCTGAAAAAGCATGGGATAAATTAGGACTAGCTGAACATAGAGGACAATGAGGAATACTGAGAACTTAAGAACAATCACAGTGGGTTTTTGATCCTACTGCACGTACTGGCTTTGGGGGAGCCTAGGCAGTTTGGATGCTCACCTTAGGAGACCTGGATAGAGGTGGGCGGTCCTTGGGCTTCCCACAGGTCAGGGAACCCTGACTGCTCTTTGAGCAGATGAGGGAGGGTGACTTGATCGGGGGAGGGGGAGGGAAATGGGAGGCGGTTGCGGGGAGGAAGCAGAAATCCTTAATAAATAAATAAATTAAAAAAAAACAAATAGTGCTGCTATTAACATAGTTGAACAAATGCTTTTGTAGTATGATTGGGCATCTGTTGGGTATATTCCCAAGAGTGGTAATGCTGGATCCTGAGGTCAGTTGACTCCCAGCTTCCTGAGAAACCACCACACTGATTTCCAAAGTGGTTGTACAAGTTTGCATTCCCACCAACAATGGATGAGTGTTCTCCTTACTCCACGTCCTCTCCAGCATAGGCTATCATTGGTGTTTTTGATTTTAGTCATTCTGACAGGTGTAAGATGGTATCTCAAAGCTGTTTTGATTTGCATTTCCCTGATCACTAAGGAGGTTGAGCATGACCTTAAGTGTCTTTTGGCCATTTGAACTTCTTCTGTTGAGAATTTTCTGTTCAGTTCAGTACCCCATTTTTTTAAAAAATATTTATTTATTTATTATGTATACAATATTCTGTCTGTGTGTATGCCTGCAGGCCAGAAGAGGGCACCATACCTCATTACAGATGGTTGTGAGCCACCATGTGGTTGCCAGGAATTGAACTCAGGACCTTTGGAAGAGCAGACAATGGTCTTAACCTCTGAGCCATCTCTCCAGCCCCAGTACCCCATTTTTAATTGGGTTAATTAGAGTTTTAATGTCTAGTTTCTTGAGTTCTTTATATATTTTGGAGATCAGACCTTTGTCTGATACAAGGTTGGTGAAGATCTCCCATTTAGTAGGTTCCCTTTTTGTCTTAATGACAGTGTCCTTTACATTATAGAAGCACACCTGAAAGCTCTAGAAAAAAAAGAAGCAGACTCACCCAGGAGGAGTAGAAGACTGGAACTAATCAAACTGAGGGCTAAAATCAACAAAATAGAAACACAGAAAACAATCCAAAGAATCAATGAAACAAAAAGCTGGTTCTTGGAGAAAATATACAAGATTGACAAACCCCTATCCAAACTAATCAAATGGCAGAAAGAGAACACACAAATTAATAAGATCAGAAATGAAAAGGGGGACATAACCACAGACACAGAGGAAATTCAGAGAATCATTAGATCTTACTACAAAAGCCTGCATGCCACAAAATTGGAAAATATGAACAAAATGGACATTTTTTTAAGATAAGTACCATATACCAAAATTGAATCAAGACCAGGTGAACAATTTAAATAGACCTATAAGTTGCGAGGAATTAGAAGCTGTTATCAAAAACCTCCCAACCAAAAAAAGCCCAGGACCAGATGGTTTCAATGCAGAATTCTACCAGAACTTCCAAGAAGAGCTAATACCTATACTCCTTAATGTGTTCCACAAAATAGAAACAGAAGAGTCATAGCCCAATTCCTTTTATGAAGCTACAGTTACCCTGATACCAAAATCACACAAAGACCCAAACAAGAAAGAGCATTACAGACCAATCTCACTCATGAACATCGACGCAAAAATTCTCAATAAAATACTGGCAAACTGAATCCAAGAACACATCCAACAAATTATCCATTATGATCAAGTAGGCTTCATTCCAGAGATTCAGGGCTGGTTCAACATACGAAAATCAGGTGTTCGAAGATGTGTGGATTGATATCCGGGTCTTCTATTTCGTTCCATTGGTCCTTCTGGTCTGTTCTCATGCCAGTACCAGGCTGTTTTCAGTACTGTAGCCCTGTAGCAGAGTTTGAAGTCAGGGATTGTGATGCCTCCAGAAGTTCTTTTATTGTACAGGATTGTTTTGGCTATCCTGGGTTTTTTTGCTTTTCCATATGAAGTTGAGTATGGTTCTTTCGAGGTCTGTTAAGTATTTTGCTGGGAATTATGTTGAATCTGTAGATTGCTTTTGGTAAGATTGCAATTTTTACTATGTTAATTCTGCCTACCCAAGATCATGGGAGATATTTCCACTTTCTGGTGTCTTCTTCAATTTCTTTCTTCTAAGATTTAAAGTTCTTGTCATACAAGTGTTCCACTTGTTTGGTTAGAGTTACTCCGACATATTTTATGCTATTTGTAGCTATTGTGAAGGATGTTGATTTTCTGATTTCTTCCCCATCCCTTTTATCATATGTGTACAGGAGGGCTTCTGATTTTTTTTTGAGTTAATCTTGTATCCTGTTACATTACTGAAAGTGTTTATGAGTTGTAGAAGATCCTTGGTAAAATTTTTGGGATCGCTTATCTAAAATATCATATCATCGGCAAACAGTGAGAAATTGACTTCTTCTTTTCCAATCTGTATCCCCTTGGTCTCCCTTTGTTGTCTTATTGCTCTAGCTAAGACCTCAAGAACTATATTGAACAGATATGGAGAGAGTGGACAACCTTATCTTGTTTCTGATTTCAGTGGAATAGTTGGGAGTTTCTCTCCATTTAGTTTGATGTTAGCTGTTGGCTTGCTGTATACTGACTTTATTATGTTTAGGTATGTTCCTTGTATTCCTGCTCTCTCCAAAACCTTTATCATAAAGGGATGTTGTATTTTGTCAAAAGCTTTTTCGGCATCTAATGAGATGATCATGTGGCTTTTATTTTTCAGTTTGTTTATATGGTGGATTATATTGACAGATTTTTGTATGGTGAACTATCCCTGCATCTCTGGGATGAAGCCAACTTGATCATGGTGGATGATGGTTCTGATGTGTTCTTGGATTCAATTTTTCAGTGAGGCATTCTCATCTTGCTTCCTCTGCATCTGATTGATGACTGTTTCTCTGCCTTTTCTCTTTCCAGAATTCTCTTAGTCTGGTTGTCCCGCCCATACTTCCTGCCTGGCTTCTGGCCAATCAGCATTTTACTAAAGCAAAATGAGTGACAAATCCTTATAGTGTCCAAAAGCATTATCCCACAGCACTTACTGACTGAACCATGGTTGCAGGTAACTTTGGTTCTCCTCATCATTGATTTGCCCTATAGTGACCTAACAAGCCCTTATTATATAGTTGGCTGTGTCTCTGTCTTGAAGGGTGTCTGCAATCATAGTGAAGGAAATGACTGAGAAAGAGTGCTATCCCATAAATAGGTGCAGAAATTCGTGAGAGGGTCCTGATGAAATGATGAGACTCACTTAGGACACTAAACTCTCAGATTATGATGGATCTATTCTGCCTGAGGAACTGCCTTTTCACTGTTAGTGGCAGATGCATTCCCAGCCTGACTGGAGTCCTACTGTGCCCTCTACCCCTGTGTTAAAGCATTAGACAACCATCGTTTGCAGAAGTAGCAACAGTAAATGTTCCTGAAGGAGATCCAAGGAAGACAATGCCGATTATCCATAGGTCCACCCTCAAAACCTGGCTTTGTTCATAGGTTTATAACCAGACTCGTGAGTGTGTCTGTGCATGGACCTGGTGGTTATTTCCCCAATTGCTATGCACAACTGGAATAAATAGACTGAGGGGTCCGTAGAATCTCCACATTGATTCCTTGACCCATGGAGTGAGGTATACTGTAGTTATAAGTCCTGTAGAAGCTATTATATGTGTGTCTCCTTGGGAAAATCATGAGTTGATGTCAGTAATCATATCCTTGGAATAGTTACAGAGAGAGCACACCGATAATGTGAACGATGTAAGGTGATGGTTTTAACCACATGTTTGCCTTTCCTGTTTGACCTGTGCAGAGGACGGACAGGCCTTAGAGGATGACAGTTAGTATCATTCCGTGGTGGGTGGGTCAAATTGCTGCTGCTGCTGCAGTACAATGTGATTTCTTTTGTGTTTTTCAGATTATTTATCTCCTGGTAGTGCATGTAGCAACTGATGAGGTAAGTGCTTTTTTCTCCATACCTGTGAGGTCCATCGGAACCAATTTGTTTTCTGATGGCAAACGCAGCAGTATAACTTCACTGTTCAGTCTCTAAAGCATATTAACTGTTCCAGAACCTATTTCTCTTTGCACTTTGTGTTTTCTTAGATATGGCCACTTCTGCCCTTTTGACATTAGGTGTCAGTCTATATTAAGGTTTGCATTAATTTTACTGCATTCTTAGCGTCATCTAAAATAACAGCTTAGTAAGTGAGGTGTTGGAGACTTCCAGTGAATGCACCCCTCATACATTCAAGTACTTGTCAAGCTTGACTTGTTCAGTCATTTTCTAGGGACCTTGGTACAATTCCAAATGGGGTCCATGTGTGTGTGCGCATGTACACACACACACACACACACACACACACACACACACCACACCACACCGCATCACATCTGTCCTAAGAACTCATTTAACACCCATAGTATCCTGGGGACACACCCTGTCCTGTGGTGGAGTACATTTTAGAACAACATATACAGGTCAGGGTAAACACACACACACACATACACACACACACACACACCACACCACACCACACCACACCACATCACTTCTGTCCTAAGAACTCATTTAACACCCATAGTATCCTGGGGACACACCCTGTCCTGTGGTGGAGTACATTTTAGAACATATACAGGTCTGGGTAAACACATACACACACATGCACGAGTGCAAACACACACACGCTATAAAATGTAGTTAAACACTTTAGTTATATATGTTCTCTCCTCCAAAAATAGAAAAATATTCTACACATTTCTAAGAGACATTAAAAAAAGAGAAAAAGAAAGAAGTTACTGTTTTTTCTTGTACTGGAGGGATTTTTATATGTTATTTTTCTCAGATTTTTAGTATTGCATTCATTTGTATACTTGAGTTGAAGTCACATAGTTTTGAAAGAAAACTACAGATAATGAGTAGATATTTCATAGATATATGTAGCTAGACATCAGGTATTGACTAATGTGTAAACTCTAAATCCATAAGTTAGAACACAGGGATGGACAATATGACAGCAGGGTAAAATTTAATTTTACAGAAAAGGCATAGCACAATACTTGACGGAAAATGTTTAAATTTTAATTTGTACAAAAATTTTTACAGCTTGGCTTAAACCTGAGACTATTTATAAATGAGAAAATTTAGTTAAACCCAACACTAAAGAGATTATTGGCAGCGCTATAAAAGAAGTACTAATTCAAAAACATAGACTGTGATGCTCAAAGCCTACTGATGCCACAGGAATGCGGCCAATGCCAGTATAAGCTGGCTGTAAGAAGGCAGAGAGGAGGTCCCGCATGGTGAGATCTGTGCCCAGGTTGTGATTGTCACTGTGACAAGAGCGGGACCACAGAATGGATGTAAGCACTAGAAGTGAATTCTTCCATATCTATCATTTCACCTAATGTTTCTGCCTTTGATATCAGAATACTAAAGCCACAGAAAAATATGGAAATGCCATATACTCTCTTTAAAAAATTCATTTGCAAATGATTGGTTTGTTTATCCTTAAATATCGAAATTAATTCACCTGTGAAGCACTCTGGGCCTGAGATTTTCTTGTGACTATTGCTCTCATCCTTCACTTCTTATATGAGCATTTATATTTTAAATTCTTTTATGGTAATTATTCTTGGGTTGCTTTCATTATTTTTATCTTACTACTATTCTCATTTCATTTATTTGTATAAACTGTTTGCACAACTGTGTTCACTATGTGACCTTTTAGTTTCTGCAGAGTTGGTAATGAGTTTTCCTTGTTCAGAAGAGGTTTGGAAATTCTGATGCTAACAGTGACAACTGAGCTATGTAACGATGCAATGATGAAAACACCAACTTTGACTTCTAGGTGGTCATCCTTCCTTCCTTTCCTGAAACAAGATGAGTCACATGACTGGCAGGAGGCAAGGATTGGGGGACGTGCCTCAAAGAAAAACTATCTTCTTCTCAAGAATAAGAATCCTTAGTGTGGACTCAAATAGACCCTAATGGCTTATACAATATGATCCTTATTTTATTCTCATTCTCCACTTTCCATATTTTATTACAAATTTCTTTTTTAATAAGTTTTTATGTTGCATGCGTATTTTACATGGATGTATGTTTGTGTACCACATGCGTGTCTAGTGCCCACAAATGTCAGGAGAGGATGTCAAATAACCTGAAACTTAAGCTACATATGTTTCTGAGCTGACATGTGGGCGTTGGGAATGGTGTCAGGTTTTCTACAGGACTAATCAATACACTTAACTTCTCAGACATCTGTCAAGCCTCCTATAAGAAGTGAAGAAATGTCTCTGATTTGCCTTGGTTATCCTAGAAATAAGTATGTTATCTGTCACCTCAAAAATAAATCACTCAACTTTGAATGTTCATTCACATTCAGTAAAATACACACACACACACACACACACACACACACACACACACACACACACCAGAGATTTATTTCTAGTTGCCTTTCCCATGACTTTTTTGATTGATAGATAACAAAGAAATATCAAAATAATTTGTTTATGTATCACAGGGGTCTTGATCTGTGCTTAAAGACAAAACAACAAAAACCCTTACAAATAGATCATAAAATCAGAAAAAGTAGTTTATTTTGAAAGAAATAACATGTACAGTTATTGAGACTTCATTGCAGGTCGCTTGTTTTTATGTACCAATGAATAAAATTTTTTATGATGAAAGCCCCACGCCACCACTGGGATTCTGAACACAAGGATCATATAGTAGCTACTGTTGTTAATTGAAGGAGGCAAGAAAAATTGGCCCCTTTGCTCCACCAGATCTCCTGAAACAGTCTGCTAGTTTCCAAGAAATAGCTGGGGCTCTGTGGCCACTATTTGCAGGTCTGAGCTTTGGCTGAAGCCAAAGCCATGAAAATCAAGAGGGTGCCACTGAACACACCTATTCAACACATTACTGATATTCAACTTTTAATCAGCTATATTTTAGGAACCTTAAACATTGCTGCCCTGTGATGGTTTGATTGTCTGCATTATCTTGAAAATCAACTCTCTGCTATATATTTCCAAATTTGTTTTTATTCTTAAGAAACTAATTATTGCTCATATGGAGGGTTACAAAGTGACTTTGATTCCATGCTGGATTCATTATTTGAGTTACGAGACAGGAATATCACATTCTAGAATAAAGAGAACATTCAGTTTCAGACTATAAATGAATATATATGTATATATATATACTTCCTGAGTCAACTCCATGAGGAATGAGTTGACTGATGGCTAGGTGAATCTTTACATATCTCAAAAGCTTCTTCCTTATAGTCCATCTTTCTTCTCCCAGTGACTTCAGTATTCCCTTGGAATAAGTTACAAGTAGGTATAGCTGAATTCTTAGCCAAAACAAATAACTACTGAGACTTTCAGGATTCAAATATTCTACTTCTTGGTTCAACCTGCTTACTCAAGCCCAACAAAAGCATTACCTTTACAGAGATATAGATGAAAGATGATTCTCATGTGAACATCTTGTCTGGGCTTTTTCATGCATTTGAAGTGGTGAGATTATATCGTATACACACAACAAATACAACTTCTTAAAAGCAAGGACATTAACTTCACTACTGAAGAGTAAAATTTAAAAGTTTCTGTGTTAGATTTTTCATTGTTATGACAAAATACCTCACATAAACAACTTAAGCAAAAAATATATTTGGCTCACATTTTCAGAGTCTCGGCCCACCAGAGTGGGCTGGTGTGGCAGAGCAGAGCAGCTCACAGCATGGTGGTCCTGGAAGCAGAATGAGAGGACATCCGTGCTAAGCACATTTCAACTTCTCCTGTCTATTCCATCTGAGTCTTTATCCTAAGGGATGACCCTATCACATTTTGGAAATAGAACAACCTCAGAGGTATGCTTTGTAATCTTCTAGGTTCTTCCCTATCAGGTCAGGTGGATGATCAAGATTAATCATTGTAGCCTGTTGCCTACTCAATAGGATAAGAACACAGTTTTACATGACATTCTTTGGCAGTGGTCTCGGGCATAAGGCACATCATGATTCTGGTCACTGTGATAGGAAGAATGTGCTCTATAAGGGATATAGAGAACCCAGAATCAGCTCACAAATAGATCAGTAATCACTGCAGAGCTTAGTTTGTAACTTCAGTGTGAAAAGCTGGGCCTGATGGATGCTCTCTGGGTTTCATCCTCATCAGGTCAGGGTTATGGCTCTTGTACTCACCAAAAACTTCGTTGACTTTGTCTCCCTGATAACTGACAGAATTCCAGAGATGATAAACTGCTCAGACAAGAGGAAAATGCTGGCAGGTCAATTTCTATGTACAAAGTGACCACAGTATCACTCTCTGGGGTTTATGTCAAACTTCCATGGGAAGAGCCTCAAGGAACAAATGACCAATGTTACACTTATGCTCTCAGAGGAGTCTCTCTGCCCATGTACTGTTTAGAAAACACAAGAAAGGTAGGTAAGTGCAGAAATATATCCCATTAAAAAGTAAATAAAGATTTTAAGAGGAAGTAAAAACGTATTTTGTGGATTGGAAAGGGACATTTTGGAATAAGATAATTTTTAGATCCGGAAGCATTGGTGTACAGGTAGAGAGACTGGAAAGTAGCTATGTGGTTTGTCCCCTCTTTCATTAATAGAGCTATGCCAGTCTGGTTTGCATACATAAACCATGGGAACTTCTGTCAGTGACTCTCACTTGAACATGTTGCAGTTTCTTTTTAACGTGCAATTTTCAATCTGCCAGAATTTTAGTGAGGAGTTTTGAAGATGCCATTGTTAGGATGTTGGCCCATGCTTTCCATTTCTTGTCACACTTGTGGCTGACATTATACCATTATCCTGGTGTCACGATGATGCTGGTGTCCTAAATGAATTTGGAAGAGTAACCCCTAGCTACTCAAGAAATTTCCCAGCATATCCTGGCTGGTGCTAGTTGTGAGTCCTTAGTTAGAAGGTCTCCTGCTCCTTCTTGTGGGAAGAAGAGTAATCTGCAAGCCCTTCCACTCTGAGCACATTCTAATGGAAACCTCTGGGTGCCACATCACCCAGCACCCACAGAACACCACACTGAGCCAGGCTCTCTGCCCAGCTGCACAGCCTCTTCAGTCCAGGTTTCCATTCTAGGGATCCCTAGCCTCTGTAGAAGGACACTTTTGTCTTCCTGACCCCCTTCACCTCACAGACTCACAGTTCTTGGAGTTTGGTCAAGCAATTTTTAATTTTTTTGTTACATGTACTTCAAAGGAATCCAGATGATGGTACGTCCAAGGCAAGGCCAGCAGTTTCTTTAAGTTCTAAAACTGGGTAACTCAGAGGCCCATGCGGATGGTGCTAGTACAATCAACACTGATAAGACAGCCTTATCTTACCTCACAGCACAAAATACGTTCTTTCTCATACCCCCCCCCTTTACCCCCAAATGTTCCCTTAGTAAATCTGGGATGAGCACATAGAGAAAAACCAGTAGTCTTTTTGTGCTGTCTCTTCTCCATAAAGAGGAGAAAGGTATTTTATACTCAGTAAGCACCAAGAATGTACCTACAATATTTTCAGAAATAAAATACTAGCACGTGCTCTCTAAAAATGAAAAAAATAATTAAACAACAAAATCTCAATAACTCCTATTTGCAATAAGGGGAAATACTTGTTAATTTGTGGAAAGTCTTAGAGATATAAACAGCTTGCCAAGGGTTTTCTACTGGTCTACAGACTACTCTGTGATCACTTTGTCAAAGCTGAAGGCTGTCCATACCCCCGATCTATTTTTAGTCCTAAGACACAGTATTTCCTTCTGTGCCCTCTATCCACTCCAGACCGTTCTGAGTTTGATTTACCACAATCACTTTCATCTCTGCCTTTAGATATTTCTTCAGGTTGTCTTGCAACTGGTGGGTAGGCTGGGGTTTGTCTGTTTGGAAAAAGTAAACTCCATTTGGTGAAATCACTGTGACAATCTCATTGGTCACTACTTGTGGGATCATGATGGAGCTTCCAGAGCTGGAAGAGAAGATGCACTCTGCTCTTATTAAGAACTGTGCTTATTGTACTATTTTGTTGTTGTTGTTGTTTGGTTGGTTAGTTTTGGTTTTTGTTGTTTGTTTCTATTTGCCTATTTGCTTGAGAGAGGGAGATAGATAGATAGTATAAATACAATAAAATTTAAGCATAAAATGAACTATGCTCCCAGGCTCTGCTGCAACCTCCCAGACTGTGCACCTTCCTGTATTCTTGATCTATCTTTTTGCAGAAGAAACTGGTGGAACAAAGAAATCAAAAATCAGAACACTTTGGATTCCTGAGGTCTTTGCCCACAATGTTAGGTACATAGAGCCAACTGGTTTTAGATAATAAACACATCATACGAAGAGACAGCATGAAGCCTCAGAGGTTCCCGAGTCCACACCTAAATATTCACACAACATTCGTAAAATGTAGCTCCAGCTCTTTCCTCAGTTCTGCCTAGTTGAAGTGCATTTTCTGTATTTGATGACTTTCATCCTCAGGTTACTCTGCTAGTCATGAGATATTAAAACTCAGCCTCCATAGCCTTTCAATTCATGCTACATACCATTCAAAATACTTAATCCTATTTGTCGGTTTTGTGAGTCTAACAGTTCCACTTTTAGAATTAGTGCTTTATATTTTGTCATATTTTAGTAGAAGTTATCTTGTAGTGTTTTAATCCTTGAAAACATCCTTTCTGCTAATTAATAAAATCATAATCAGAAAGAAAATCCAGAGTCAAAAGTTAGATGTGCGTGTGGAAGTAATTCACACTTTGCTCAGAGCATAAAATCAATGTTAAATAATGTTTCAATTTATTAATCAGTCGCCTATACACAGTTGGGTGCTGTACCCCAGCTATCTCTGGCTCTCCTTATTTTCCCCTCTGCCAATGGCAGCCTGTGTCTGAGTCTCTTCAGCATGGAGAAGCAGCTGAGTACAGTGGTGTAAGAAGTCCTGTAGTCATACCCTGAGGTTAAAGGTCAGACCCATGTCCTTGTTAGTTTGAAGGACCAAGTTGTCTGTGGTTTTTGAGCTCAGTTTGATGTTGTGCAATATTTTGATTGCACTCTGACACTCCCAATTCTGCCCAATAAAGTTATACCTTGAATTTGGGAGCAGAGTCAGTGACTAGTTGACTGGAATTGGCCATAGAGAAGCCAGCAACTTGGATAGAGAAGACACACAGGAAAGAAAGGGTGTGGACTGGAGTTTGAGCTTCCTCTTGGTTCTGAAAGGAGGAAAGGGACTGGTCTCTTGCAGTGTTTCTGGCCAAAAAGCAAGGTCAGCTAGTTGCTACTCAGTCTGTGTGCTAGCAGGTTTTCACCCCAGTCTTTGACTTCTGAATCTCATTGGCTAACAGAATGATAGAGACACTTAATTCAAACCTATGTGGAAGTGGCAGAGCTGGGTTGTGAACCGGGAAGCCCTGCCAGGTCATGGCCCGAGTGGTCAGCAGGGTGCTGACTGAGGGTTTGTGGGGTGGCAGATGATAATTAAAATATCAGTAGAGAAGCAGCTAAGCTAAGAGAAAACCTGAGCTTGGCTCTCTTTGTATGGCTCTCAGCCCTTAGGCTACCCAGTTAGTGAATGGCCTGAGAGCCTTTGCAGGTACAAGAGTTCTGCTCCCAATAGTCACATGGCCGTAGGTTGGTGACCACCAAGATCATGTAGCTAGAAAGCGCAGGGACAGAGGTAAGCCAGCTGCCTCTTCCCTTCTCCCATTTATTTCTGAAGCACCCCAGGGTCTCCAGCGCTTCCATGAGCATTGGCAGTTCCCCCTATCGAAGTCCCAGAAAGAGAGTACTGCACAGGCAGAAGCCTCTTCAGGATTGCTTAACTGTTCCTGTGTGACTCCCAGTCTCCCCAAGCTGGGCACTGGGTTCTTTCAGTCTGACCCTTGGTTCCTGTTGGTGAAGTTCTGACTGTCCCCAGTCCTTCTTTTTCTTTCAGTGTTCACTACCATGCAGGATGAAATGCTTATCCACTATGATCATATGAATGCAGCCATACTTCCTATTACAGTAACTTCCAGAAACTCAGAAATATCACAAATAGAACCAGTGCTGGGAGCCTGTGGGATGTGATACCAGAAAAAACTAGATATTTTAAATGGTGTTTTTTGATAGCTACTCTTCTGTCTCCCAAGGCTGTTGTTGCTGCTTGTCACAGTCTCATAACATCTTGTGTGACTTTTCCCCAACCGATTCTCTAACATCTGTGTCCTTTGTTGTGTGTAGACACTGATTTGCCCAGATGCAGTTAATAATTAGGCAAAGGTTTCTTTAAATTCCTGGGAACAAGAACAAGAACAAAATCTTCCAGTCTTTGCTGAGTGACTCTGGGTACCCGTGGGCTATGCCTGCAACACTGAGTCAAACAGCTGAGAACTATGTCTCAGGCCTCTCCTCCTTGGGAAGAGCCTCCAATCTCCTCCAGCAGCAGTACCGCAGGGCAAGCTCATACTCTTCTGAGTGTGTTTCTAGTCCTCTCAGGCACACAGCTTTAAATGGTGCACAGTCTTCTAGACTCCAGGAATAAATACATCAGGGCTGTCCAAAACCATGTAGTTTGGGACTCTAGGTGACAGGTTCAAAGGAAACTCCATTTTCCCAAATTTCCAAAAGACAGAATGGACAAAGGGCCACCTGTGGTGTCTAGTAGCATATTAAAACCCTTGCTGGCCTCCAGGCTCCCTCAGTATCACAAGAACCTGTTACACATTTCAAAGTCAATGCTAGCATCCCAGCCCTCCTCACCCTCCCCTACCCTGAATTCCCCAGCCTACAGACTTCCCTCCCCACAGCTACTCATTGTCCTTATGACCCTGCTGTTCTGTCTATGCTCACTCTCTTTGTCTGCCTCTCTCTATCTTTCTCCTTTCCCTCCCTTCTTTCTCCCATGTTCTTCCTCTCTTCCTGGTTCTGTTCCTCTTTCAGTTCTGCTCTTCTGCTTCTCTCCTGCCCAGCTCCAGTCTGTTGGCCATGTTCAGTTGACTTTTTCGCCCCCTGCTCTGGATTCTTCCAGATGTTTCTGGCTGTTGTTTCTCTTACCTACAATAAAGCCTTCTCCTTAATCATAGCACACAGTGGCCATATCTTTAGTTTATACACTAGGAATAATTGTCACTCAGCTTTTCCTTTAGTTTTGCTTTGTCAACCAGCTAGAATCATCTGAGAAGAGGGAATGTCAGTGGAGAAAATGCCTCATCACATCGGCCTGTAGGCAAGTCTGTAGGGGCATATTCTCGGTTAATGATTGATGTGGGAAGACCCATCCCACTGTGGACTGTAGCACCAATGGACAAGTGGTTTTGGGTTTTATAAAAGAGCAGGCTGAATGAGCCATGGGAAACAAGTCAGGAAGAAGTGATCTTTCATGGCCTCTGCTTCAGTTTCTTCCTTGAGTTCCTTCCGTGGCTTCCCTTGATGGGTTCTAATCTATAAACTAAGGAAATGCTTTTCTCTCTCAAGTTCCCTTTAATCAATGTTTTATCACAGCAACAGAAAGCAAACTAGCACAGTAGCCAGGGTGTTTGTTGTTGTCAGGTTTAGAGCACCAGGCATGAATTCCCTCTTGTGCAAGAGATCTCAACTCCAGTCAGAAAGCAGATGGTTACCTCCCTCCCTCCCCATCACGGTCATGCCACTATTGCTCCAGCAGACACGTCTTGCCTGTCAGGTTAGTATTGTAGTATGCAGAGGTCATTGATCTCTTTCCTACCCCATAGACCTACAAAACACTTTCTTGAACTTGCAACCTAAGCAACAGGGGAAAAGTTTCCCTGTCAGTTTTAACTTGGTTTCTCTATGTCCTAGAATCAAAGCATGTGGCGTCTTTAGCTGTAGAGTTTTGCCATCCAGTTATGGTGGCCAACCAAGAATGTGTCTATTTGACTAAATGTTCCAAGCATGGCATTGAGATTTTTCACTTAGTAAGCAGGGTTATCTACCTATGCTGAATACAATAGGCTCCTTTCCCCCCAAGTTTTATATATTTAATATTTTAGATCTATTTATTCATATGTTAATGTTTTATCTGCATGTGTTTATGTGCATCATGTACCTCCATGATGCCCATGAAGGTTAGATGAGGACTTAGGTTCCCCAAGGACTGGAGTTATAGGTTATTGTGAGCTTCCATGTAGGGTCTGGGAGTAGAACTCAGTTGCTTTGCAAAAGCTAAAGCAAGAAGTGATCCTTACTGCTGAACCAGTTAGCCACATTTAAAATTATATATTTAAATTAGCTAAGTAGTGGTTTTCCATAAGGCTTTTTCATGCAGCTTTAGTTTTCTTTTTTTTTCTTTTTTAATAAAGTTACTTTGATTAACTGGGAAATAAAAAGACAATGTAGCTAATTTAAGGAAGTCATTCAAACACTTTCTTGGCGCCAATCTCTATATAGCTCAGTTGGCTTCTTCTTTTCTATTTTCTTCTTCTTTTGATTTTTAAAGTAGGACTTTTAAAATACATTCTTTTCTCATTTTACATAGCTATTCCCATCCCCATTCCCTGCTCTCCTCCTGCTTTACCTCCCCCTCCTCGTCTACTTCTCTGAAATTGTAAGACGTCCCAAGGAGAGTTAACAGCGTCTGACACTTCATTGGAGGCAAGACCAAGGCCCTCCCCCCTATATCTAGACTGAGCAATGTATCCCTTCAAAGAGAATGTACTTCAAGATGTCAGTTCAAGCACTAGGAATAAATCTTGATCCCACTACCAGTGGCCCCACAGACTACCCAAGCCTCACAACTGCCCCCCATATTCAGTGGGTCCAGTTCATTCCTATACTGGATCCCTCACTATCAGTTCAGAGTCAGTGAGGTCTCACTAGCTCAGGTCAGCTATTTTTATGGGTATCACTACCATGGTCTTGACCCCTTTGCCCATATTATCACTCCTCCCTCAAAAGAAAATAATTTCATATTGTAAAACAAAAACCCCATAATAGGCAAAACAATCCTCTACACTAAAGGAACTTCTGGAGGCATCACCATCCCTGACATCAAGCTCTATTATAGAGTTACAGTAATGAAAAGACCTTGGTATTGGCATAAAAACAAACAGGTGGACCAATAGAATCAAATCAAAGACCCTGATATTAATCCACACACCTATGACCACCTGATTTTTTTTTTTACAAAGAAGCTAAAATCATATAGTGGAAAAAAGAAAGCATCTTCAACAAATGGTGCTGGCATAACTGGATGTCAACATGTAGAAGAACACAAATAGGTCCATATCTATTCCTATACACAAAATTTAGGTCCAAATGTGTTGGCAGAGGCCGCTTGGACTTGAAATAATCACACAGAAACTATATTATTTAAGTCACTGCATGGCCAATCACTTAAGTGTATTTTTAGATAGCTCTTATTCCTAATAATTCCTATTTCTACCCTAACCCATTTCTATCAGTCTGTGTATCACCATGTGGCTGTGGCTTACCGGATAAAGTTCTGAATCTGGCAGATCTACATAGCTTCTCTCTAACTCTGCCTACTCTCTCTATATATATCTCTTCCATCTTGGCTATATTTTGTTAAGCCATTGCCCAAAAGTACCTTCTACATTAATCAATAAAAGCATGGAAAATACATATACAGAAGGACTTCCCACACCACAAATGGATCAAAGACCTCAACATAAATCCAGCCACATTGAAACTCATTGAATAGAAAGTGGGAAGTATCCTTGAACACATGGGCACAGGAGACCACTTACTAACACAGCACAGACAGTGAGAGAAACAATAAGATGAAGCTTCTGTAAGGCAAAGGATACAGTCACTAAGACAAAATGGCAAGCCACAGATGGGAAAAGATCTTCACTAACCCCACATCAGACAGAGGACTGATCTCCAAAATATATAACATCAAATGATCAAATAATCCAATTAAAAATGGGTTACAGATCTAAACAGAGTTCTCAACAGAAGAATCGCAAATGGATGAAGGACAGTTAAGGAATAGCTCAACATCCTTAGTTGTCAGGGAAATGCAAATCAAAATAATTCTGAGATACCATCTTACACCAGTCAGAAAGGTTAAGATCAAAAACACCAATGATAGCATATGCTGGAGAGGATGTGGAGTAAGGGGAACACTCCTCCATTGCTGGTGGGAGTGCAAATTTGTACAGCCACTTTGGAAATGAGTGTGGTGGTTTCTCAGAACATTGGAGTCAATGTATCTCAAGACCCAGCAATACCACTTTGGGACATATACCCAAAGGATGTACACTCATACCACAAAGACATTTGCTCAACTGTGTTCATAGCAGCGCTAATCATAATAGCCAGAACTTGGAAACAACCTCGGTGCCCCTCAACCGAAGAATGGATAAAGAAAATGTGTAACATTTGCACAATAGAGTACTACTCAGTCGTAAAAATCAATGACACCTTGAAAGTTGCATGACATCCTGCTGTTGTCTGAGTCATGGCGATTTTGCAGTTATTATCTGTAGGACCAGCCGATTTGTGCACACCAGTAGGTCAAAGATGGGCCATCTGTGAGTGTGGGCTAACTCAACATCAGGATGTAGTTCAAAATGGTAGTTGAGCTGGTGGATCTGGGTCATTGGGACCACTCCCCTCAGTTGAGGAGCATATCCAACTTTCCTAAGCCCATGCCACTGTGGCCAGCTCTCCCATGCCTATGGTGCAGGGTGGGGCCATGCATCATGAGTGCTGAGGTCAGCCCTCCCATTGGGGCAGGGGCAGGGGCAAGGGCAGGGAAAACACCAGCTCCCCTGTTATAGTGTCCAAAGAGAGATAAGGACAGCTATCCTGGGGCCAGTGATGGACAGGGCTGATTCAACACAGCCCTTGGATTTCAACATGCTTGGTTCCTATGACCCCTTTTGACATCATGAGTCATGGACTTCAGACCCTGGCTAGAGCTGGACCACCGACTCAGACACGGCCCATTGCAGCAGCTTGGGTTCAGGCCCCTGTGACTGTGCAGTTCACACGTATTAGCCCGGCATCCATGGTAGCAAAGCCCTTGGATACCAACATGGCCACAGGTGGCAGCCCAGACCCCAAGCATCAGCATTGCCATCAGTGGTGTCAGGAACCATGGACATCAACAGAGATCGTGGCTGTTGTAGGGCCGCAGACCCAGACATGGCCTTCAGCAGCATCCCTAGTTCAGATGACACCAAGGCCTCACTGACAGCACAGCGTTAGGATACCAATATGGCCACAAGATGTGGCCTAGATCCCGGGCATCTGTGTGGCCTTTGGTGGCACCATGGGTCATGGATATCACAGAACCCTACCTATTGTGGTAGGACCATGAACCCAGACATGGTCCTAGGCAGCAGCCAGGCTTGGATGTCACTATGACCCCAGGTGGCAGGGCAGACCATTCATATCAGCATGGTCCCCATGGCAGTGTGGTCTTTGGACACCAACATGGCCCCAGGTAGTGGCCCAGACCCTGGCATCAGCATTACCTTCAATGTTATCAGGAGCAACAAACATCAATTCAGACCCTGGCTGCAGTATGGCCACAAACCTGGACATGGATCCTCAATGCAGCCCAGAATCAGATGTCAATATGGCCACAAGTGCCAGCACAGGCCATCCAGATTATCACGGCCCCAATGGAAGCATGGCCCTTGGAGACCAACATGGACTCAGGTATTTGATCAGATCCCAGTCATCTACATGACCTTCAGTGTTCACCAAAGCCCTGGCCATAAACACAGACCCTGGTTGCTACAGGGCAACGGACCCAGACATGGTCCCTGGCACCAACCCAGGCCTGATGTCATTTATGTTCCCTGGGTGGCAGCACAGTCCATCTAGACCAACATAGGCCTGGTGGTGGCACAGCCTATGGACACCACAATGGCCACAGGTAACACCCCACACCTTGGGCATCCCTGTGCCCTTGGTGGCAACATGGGTCATAGACATCAACATAGATCCTGGCTGTTGAAGACCCATATATGGCTATAGGCAGCAGCCCAGACACAGATGTTACCCTGGTCCTGGGTGACAAGAAGACCACCACCATCAGCCCATTCCTCTCAGCCTTCGCTTCTTCAGAACTGCCTCTTATCACATCACACGGACCATTCCACTTCTCTTTCTCTCTGAATTGACCACCATATACCAGCTCATCATATCAACACCCACAAGGTGCCTGACAGACGTGGATATTTCAGGTGACTAGAACCGTGAGCAACTGTATTTTGTCTTTAACTCCATCAAAGACCCCAAAAGGATGTAATATTACCTAACAGAGACATATGGCTGCCTGGACAGTCACCTAAAGTTTCTCTGCAACACTGGCGCATCCATCTTTGGTCTACAGGCCTGGAATATTTGGCAGATATTTTTTGGTGAAAATTGAAGGACTGTCCTGTCTTTTATTGGCAAACTCTGTCAGTTGCTTTCCCTTGTGTCCAGAAGAACATCTGTCAGAGTCTTCTGTGAAGCCGGAATGTTGAGGGACTGTCCTGCCTTGTCTTGAAAGTTTAGCAGTCGTTTTCCCATGTCCCACTTGTCCAGTCTGTACCGCACACTGTCAACAGTCAAGGCAAGAGCTGCTCTTGTCCAAATGGTTAGCATTGCCACATTGAAATCAAACTCCTTATGGAGTTTCTTTGATGGCCATTATCATTTTATGAAGTAGATTGGCGCTGCCAGGAGAAGACATGTCTCACTGTCATGGAAAGCCCCATATTAAGAAAACATTTTAAGTGCCATCTTCTAAGGGTCTTTGAAGTGTCTGAAACTATCCACCTCACTAAAATATACCCGTCTAACCTTGAAAACATACCTACCTAATGTTACTACAAGTTTGATTATTAGAGATTAACTACTAACCTCATTTCTTAATTATACATTGCATTTTGAAATGGGCAGCATAAGCACAATAGCCCAAATAAGAGTAGAAAGACAAATACAGTATAACAAAATAAACTTACATGTATATCAATATGCCAAATTTCTTGTCAATGCAAAATATCTGAGATTAATAGTTGTCTTTTTCTTTTTTAAAAAAAAATTTATTTATTATGTATACAATATTCTGTCAGTGTATATGCCCGCAGGCCAGAAGAGGGCACAGATCTCATTACAGATGGTTGTGAGCCACCATGTGGTTTCTGGGAATTGAACTCAGGACCTTTGGAAGAGCAGGCAATGCTCCTAACCTCTGAGCCATCTCTCCAGCCCCTAGTTGTCTTTTTCTTATTAGACTTTTTTTTTTTTAAAAAATACCAATCCAAATTCTCACTCCCTCTCCTCCTTCCATTCCCTCCACATACCCTCCCACCCCACCTACCTCTACTCCTAAGAGAAGGAAAGGCACTTAGCTTTGTGGAGGTCCAAGGCCTTCCCTACTACATCTAGGCAGATCAAGGATCCAAAGAGAATAGAATCCAGGTGCCACAAAAGGCCTCGCCTTAAGGCACATGTTCGAAGGAGCCAGTGCAGAAGTCGGAGGCTGCTCAGGCGCGCAGCAAACCTGACGTGAACCGCTGGAGTTCGGGGGCCTTCTGGAGGCAGCCGTCCATAGCCTAAGAGTCCCGCATTCCTAGGCTTGTGCTCTCGGGACGATGCATAGCCACTTCCGCCAAGGCATTCGAAGCGAGCTGCTCAAGCTCAACCGCTGGTCCCGGAGCTCTCGCGAGACCCCTGCGCCATGCGAGCACGATGGGCGGCTCCGGAGTGGACTGTGTGGTAGTCGCGCACGATGGACGAGGACCTGGTGGTAGCACTGCGGCTGCAGCAGGAGTGGGACTCGTGGTGCGGGGCAGCATGGGAGCTGGTGAACCCCACCCCGGACCTGCAGACGCTCTTCTTGCAGTTTAAGGACCGCTTCTTGTGGAGGCACCTAGAGGCCGTGGAAGTGAAGTGTGCGCAGGACACTGTGTGCTGGGATTTGCACCTATGAAGGAAGAGGAGGAATGTGCTTCATCTGTCTCAGTGAACCCCTTCTAAAACTGAGACCCAGAAAGGGCCTTGTAGAGACTCTTTTCTACAAAATGATACATGCCTACTTATTTGTCACTAATAATAATAAAGACGGGGAAAGGACATGACCCGGAGTTCTGTAAACATATGCATCGCATCAACCACGTGACAGGAGCCAACATAATGGTCTATCACACTTTCCATGACGAGGTGGGTGAGCATCGTGGTCACTGGTGGCGCTGCAATGGGCCCTGCTGCACAAACAGCCCTACTATGGCTATGTGAAGCATGTTACCAACAGAGCACCCAATGCCCATGACTCCTGGGGGGCTGACCACCAGAAAACTTGTGGAGGCGCTTACAGAAAAATCAAGGAGCCAGAGAACAGTTCAAAGAAAGGCAGAGGAAAGACAAAAGCAGGCAAGCAGCCAGCATCAGCAGTGGAGAACAAAGACAAGCCGTGCAGAGGGGAGGCCCAGGCGCTCATCCCACTCAGTGGCAAAGGGTCTGTTCTTGGAGAGACAAGCACTTGCCCGTCACCTGGAAAGTTGAGTACTTCATACGTGGTTCATGAAGCCAAAGGTCTCTCAAGTCAAGACCATTCAGCAAGTGGCCTGAGATTCGATTCCAACGGTGAGGTGAAAGGTGAGCAGAATGATTTCCTGAGTAAAAACCCTCTGCTGGTCTCCCCTGTCCCCATTGCCAGTCACCAGAGTGTCCCGAGCAGCTACTCCCTCCGAGTCTCTGTTGCCAACCAAAGGGCTTTCAGAAATGTGAAGAGATCCCCAGTTAAGAGTGGGACCACTGGGGACTGCTCCAAGCCTTCAGCCTCATCCCGTTCTCAGAGAAAGGTTCCGCCTTCCAGGGCATCCCTGAGAAAGGCCTCCAAAGCCTTGGCCTCAGCATCAGCAACTGTGGCGTCTGCGGCTGGGAAGTCCGCAACCATACCCCAAGAAGAGAGTGGGTCTGAAGACCAGTTTCCAAACAAGTGGTCCCGGTTGGAGGACAGGACTGCTTTGGGTCATCAAGGAGCAGACGCAGAGTGGTGGTGGTGATCCTCAGAATAGCCCATGGCCCACGGCCCACAGCCGCCAGCACAGTTGGGAATTCAGGCAGCTCATGCCCTCAGCGAGGGCTTGTCTACTGCCCCGTCTGTTAGAGTGTAGTTTTGCAGTCACAGATTAATGAGCACTTAGACCGCTGCCTGGAAGGCAACAAAACCAAACTCCGACCTCCAAGAGTCTGAAATGGAGTGGGTCCCACGCCATCTGTTGGCTTATGGTGGTGAAGGACCTGTGGGTGACAGTTTGACTTATTACACCAGCAGTGTTCTAGTTTACGCACACATAGTGAGTGACTGTAGTCTGCATCTCCATCCAGGTATGTCTGCTGCTATGTCCCTGTAGGAAGCTGAGACAGGAGCATCACTTAAGCCCTTGACCCTGGGTAATGTAGGGAGCCACTGTCTCAGGATGCGTCAGAGTACTGTGTTCATCCATGCCTTACCTGGACTTTGGCTCAGTTTGTCCAGTATCAACGTATGATTTTAGGTACTTTTGTTTTCTCTTGAATGTTTTAGAGAATTATTTTTATTTGTATAGTCTCAAGACAGGAGTCCCAACAGTTGAATACTTTTAATATCAAGGTCTATTCCTTGAACTGATGTTAATCTTTATGACGTCAGATTCTCTGTCCGGACAGGAGGACATATTTTTTTTCAAAGTCATAGCAGTTGGATATTTTAAGAGAGTTTACTTTCTGCATACAGGTGGTAGTGAATTTTAAAGACTTCTATATTTTCAGTAATTTATATTTTAAATTACTGTTTCTTTTTTATTGATTTTTATTAAGCTATTCATTTTTTTCTGATCCCCTCCCTGCCTCTCGCTTCTCCCCTTCAAACCTCCCACCAAGGTCCCCATGCTCCCAATTTACTCAGGTGATCTAGTATTTTTCTAATTTCTATTTCCCATGTAGATTAGATCTATGTAAGTCTCTCTCAGTGTCCGCATTGTTGTCTAAGTTCTCAGGGATTGTGGTTTGTAGGCTGGTTTTTTTTTTTTTTTTTTTTTGCTTTATGTTTAAAAACCACCCATGAATGAGAGTACATGTGATAATTGGCTTTGTGTGTCTGGGTTACCTCACTCAAAATAATGTTTTCTAACTCCATCCATTTTCCTGCAAAATTCAAGCTGCCATTATTTTTTCTGCTATGTAGTACTCCATTGTGTAAATGTACCACATTTTCCTCATCCATTCTTCAGTCGAGGGACATTTTGATTGTTTCCAGGTTCTGGATATGACAAACAAAGCTGCTATGAACATAGTTGAGCATATGTCCTTGTGGCACAATTGAGCATCCTTTGGATATATACCAAAATGTGGTATTACTGGGTCTTTAGGAAGGTTGTTTCCCAATTTTCTGAGAAATCACCATACTGACATCCAAAGGGTTGTACCAGCTTGCACTCCCACCAGCAATGCAGAAGTGTTCCCTTTTCCCAACAACCTCTCCAGCATAAGTTGTCATCAGTGTTTTTGATCTTGGCCATTCTTACAGGTGTAAGATAGAATCTCAGAGTTGTTTTGATCTGCATTTCTCTGATGACTAAGAATGTTGAACATTTCCTTAAGTGTCTTTCAGCCATTTTAGATTCCTCTGTTGAGACTTCTCTGTTTAGGTCCGTACTCCATTTTTTTATTGGATCATATGTTCTTTTGGTGACCAATTTCTCCCTTTATTTCTTCCTTGACCCATTGATGATTCAGGTAAGCACTGTTTAATTTCCATGGGTTTGTGGGTTTTCTGGAATTAGTATTGCTGTTGAGTTCTAGTTTTAAAGCATGGTGATCTGATAAGGTATATTGGGTTATTCCATTTTTTTTGTATTTGTTGAGGTTTGTTTTGTTTCCGAGTATGTGGTCAATTTTTGAGAAGGTTCCATGAGGTGCTGAGAAGAAGGTATTCTGTCTCTGTTTCCATCTGTTGTTGGACAAAGTTTCTCTGGTGATATTTAAGATAATCATCAGTCTAACTACAGGGCAAGGCCAGTTTGGACACCCTCTCCTCCATTGCTTAGGGTCTTAGCTGGGGTCATCCTGGTGGATTACTGGGATTTTTTCTAGAGACAGGTTTCTTGCTAACCCCATAATGGCTCCCTCAATCAAGATATCATTTTTCCTGACTCTCATCTCTCTCCTTCCTCCATCTTGACTACTCCATTCCTTCAAGTTCTTTTTAATCCTCCCCTTCTCCCCTCCTCTTCCCCTTCTTCTCTTCTTTCTATACCCCTGCTCTGCCCCAGTGCTCCCAAATTTGTCAGGTGATCTTGTCTGTTTCCAATTTCCAGGTGGGTCTATATATTTTCCTTTGGGTTCACCTTATTACTCAGTTTCTCTAGGATCATGAACTATAGGCTCAATATCCTTTGCTTATAACTAGTATCCACCTATGAGTGAGGCATACCAAATTCATTTTTGGGGTTTCTGGGTTACCTCACTCAGGATAGGGAAGGGCCCGTGATTTTTATCACACTGGGGAGGCCCTAGAGAGTACGGTGTCCAGCCGAGTGTCTGTTCACTCACCTCTTAAGTCCCCTCAGTATTGGAGCAAGATGTGTTTCAGAGTTCCAGAGAGTTGCAGGAGAATAGGCAGCTTTGGGGCAGCATCTGTTTTTGCTATTCTTAGCATGAAGCAGCTACCACAGGCTTTGTTCACAAGAATTTGCCCCCATGAACACTGTTTTCTTCCTGCTGATCTTTGTTCTTACCACAGTTCTGCTCGTTCTCTTTATACATCAAATATGGGGAGGGGTAGAGGCTTCTCATAGCTCTACTGGTTCAGGAAGGCAGTGAGTTTGCCTTCTTTGCATTGGACTGAAGGTCAGCCAATTCCTGCTTCTGCCATGTAGAGCCCTGGTTCTCCAAGGATGGTGGCTGGAACAGCAGCATCAGAGTCACTAGAGAATTTGTTTCCTGTGCAGATTTTCAGTCTCTACCCATATTATTTTAGGGAGTAAGGACCCCAACATGGTCCAGCATGTGACTTTGATGAGCCCTCTTGGTGATTCTGGCAGCTACAGAGTGAGAACCATTAACATTGTATAAGAATAGGGGCCCAAGAGCCACGAGGCTGATATTCCCTCCCCTTCCTTCATCTATTATGTGGTGGCCCTGGTCCCGAGAGTGGTTTCTCTGAACTTCTTTATCTACTGAATTGGGTTGCACCTGCTACAGAGAGTTGCTGAGAAATCACTAGGGTAGATCTTAAGAAGTTCCAAGACTTTGTAGTACATGGAGTCTAGGATCTTAGCATGGCATAGTGAGGGCATCACAAAATGGAGAAATGTATGCTGTTTTTAAATAAAATTTCAAAATTAGTCAGGTGATCTCACTGTATATGATGCAGTCTTGGACTGGGTTTGGAAGCTTCTGTGATAGCTGTAACGTAGATGAGAGTTTGGGACTAGAGTTTAAGATTTTGAGGTCTAGAACTAGACTAGCTGAGTACCAAACTTGATAATTCTGTGCTCTAGTTGACTGACATAAGCAAGCTCCTTGAGTCTGGACCTTTAGCACTGGCCTCACAGAACCTGTGTGACTCAGAATTTGGCATGCCACTCTTCATTGATGACCAGCAGCCATAACTATAATCATCATCATTAACATCAACATGGGGACCCCTTCATTTTCTGGAGGCATCTGAGTTACCTCATCTCCCCCAACATGGTTAGAGGCAGCACCCCCTTGAGAAACTAAAGCATCCACTTACTGAATGTGGGAGAAGATGATTAAGATGCTCTGGTTTTCAGGTCTCTCTATGGTTCAAATGCAGTTCTCATCAGCATTGAGCTGTAGGATGAAGGCTTTGTGGGTATCTTTAAGATTGGACCCTGCCAGGCTGGCTGTGCATGTTAATCTGCCTGATAGATACCATATTTAGCACTGAGGAAAGGAGCAGTCCCTGTCCCCTCAGCAGACACAAGGATTCAACCTCCCACAAGGAATACAATAGACCAAGACACAATCAATGGCTTTGCCCTTCGTGTCCTGGGGGAGAAATTACAATTATTCTACATGTAGTCCATAAAAAATATATTAGGGCCTGAAGGAAGACCTATCTAGAATAGATAAACAATTCTTACAATGCAGCAGTTAAAAGACAAGGCCATTCATCCAGTTTCTTGGTTTTAGGGATTCTTGAGTGTGTGAAAGAGTGGGTCTCTGACTCTTGTGCCTTTTCTTAGGCTCTTTTCCTTCTGTTGGCTTGTCTTGTCCAACTTCAGTGTGAGAGGTTTTGTTTTAGCTCATTATTTTTTATTTTGTTTTTTTTTTTTATAAATGGAGGAATGAGTGAGAGAATGAATGAAAATCTAGCTCCAAGTGTAAAGGTTAACAACAGAACTGTCATTTGTACCTGCTGGAACAGGAAAAATTAGTTTTCTCCAATGGAGTGACATTGTCTATATCAGTCATTCAAGGGCAGACCTTATGTTCAGTAGTTGACCAACATATAATGGACTCGACACTTTTTGTGTGTATGTGCATTTATTTGTTTTTGTTGTTGTTTCTTCTTTGGGTCTTGATGTGCTTTGTTTTCTAGATTTTGTTTTTGAATTGGGTCTTCGGTTTGTTTTTGAGAAAGAACTTAAAGTTGGGTGGGTAGAGAGAAGGACAATATCGGAAAGGACTTGGGGAAGAAGAATAATATGAACAAAATGTTTAAAGTTAAAGTTGTTTTATATAATAAAATTATTGAAAAAAGAAAGATGAGGCCAGTGAGATGGCTCAGTGGGTAAAGGCACTTGTTGACAAGACTGACAACCGGAATCCAGTCCCGAGAACACACATGGTAGAAGGAGAAAACCAACAGCCAGAAGTTGTGCACTATAACATGTGAGGACGCATTTGCTTGAGCACACATGTTTAAAAATATAGAAAGAAACATTAAAGACAAAGAACCCAGTGGAAAATGGGTAAAACAAGGATAAGCAGCATATATTTGTAACGGCAGCATTAGAAGTCTGAGGAAGGAGTCTCCCATGCAAGAGGCCACCTGGGATTTGTTGTAAGTCCCCGCCTCATAAATACACACACACACACTCACACACACACTCCAGCAAAGACAAAATAGATACATTTTCCAAATAAGACTGATGATCAAAACCCCTATGTACTTAGAAACAAATCTTCGTGTGTTCTATTTCACCTGTGACTGATGAATGAAACTTTGGTGTTCCCCTAACCATAATTAGTTTTGCATTTGTCAGGGAAGAGAAAGCAAAGATAATTGAGAAGGGTAGCTCAGCTCCGCCCACCCAGGATCAGCATCTTCACTGAAACCTGCTGTGAATTTATCAGTGCTTCCCTCTCCTCCTCTCTTTTTGATTTTAGAAATGTTCCATGTGTAGTTCTGGTCACAAGTGCTATCATATTGGAAAACTTTAGACGCTTTCCCTTTTAAGAGAGACCCTTTCTTGTATATAGTATCTGTTAGAACTGCCAGAGTATGGCTCTGTATGAATTTACCCTCAAAAGTTCAGCAACTGAAATTCACACTCTCTTAAAAATTATGCCAATATCTATTCCCTTTGGTGTACAGCCTTAAGACCTGATGCTAAAATGAAGTTACACAGAGAAATCATGTGTGCCTTTTCTATTTCAGGGAACACAGCTTGGGCAATAAGGACCTGACCACTAAAGCACCCCTCTTCCAGAGAGCACCAAGGGGAGTTATTCTCTGTACGGAGGGCAGCATATAGGAAAGCTTTCTAGGCTTTGGAAGAGGCCCACTGGTAAAAGCAGGTCTTCCATGTTTGAGCTGAAGAATCTGGTTCCATTTCTTAGCTTCAGCCACCGTGGATGTCAGCTGTGCACCACAGGAGGCAAGTAAAGCGGCCCAAATGAACAGCCTTCCAGTGACCTCCATCTTTGCAGCATGCCTCAGGGCTCGCAGGCTTTTATATTTCTGAGTTTCATAAGCTTTCTGGCACCTCGGGAAACGTGTCAGTTTGGCCATGCCATCGGTGGTGCTGGTGAGAACGCCACAGCTGTGGGGCTGCATCCTGGCCAGCAGTCTCCCATATTGCACTCGTTCTTCCAGGTCACTCCTCAAAGGGCTGTGCGCCAGCAGCCCAATCTACACAGGGCTCAGCAGCTCCATCACAGCTTCCCCGGCCTTGATCTGTACTTGGACCTTGGCCCCATCTGTGCAGATCATGAGTGAGGTGGTACCACTGGCTTGAGGGCTGGGGAGGAGGAGCAGAGGATGGGGAGGGTAGCACAGTGCAGGTCAGGCCTCCCTGCAAGGATTTCTGGCCTTGTCCCTCTGAAGCAGATAAAGTGGGTGGATGAGAGTCCCTCAGGTACTGAGCTTGTAACTCAGAGTCAGAAGTCCTGGTGTCCAACAGGAGACTAGGAAGAAGGGTGTGTATGTGAAAAGGTTGCCCATTCCTTCACCCATTTGCTTTCCACTCAGTCACTGAGAACACGTTCATGGCTCACTGTTCTAGGAATTGGGAATGCAGAACTGAGAAGAAGACACATAGATTTTACTCTAGTGGAACTGCATTCTAAGTGTGGAAAATAGATAGCAAATGAAAAATCTATATAGGGGCAAGTGGGTTGCCGGTGCTAAAACAGGGTGATTAGATAGAATTTGGAAATATCGGGAGGGAAAAGATGCAGATTAGGACAAAGTCAAGTATCTTGAGAAAATAAAACAGAAGAAAACACAAAATAATAAAAACGGTCATTTATGATCTACCTTGAGAGATTTAAGATAAAAGTGCATGTGTAAAGGCCCTGGGGCAGGAACTTCTCTCATCCATGTGTGAAAGAGAGGGGAAGGGAGATGGAGGAAAGGCCAGGCAATAGTTGATGGAGACAGACATGTAGGGCAGGGAAAACCTCAATCATGTTTAACTTCCCATGGACATTTTCAGTGAATGGCCAGTTCTAGGAATGGTGGTTTAAATGAGAGCGTCCCCACAAGGCTAATGTATTTGAATTCTTGGACCCCAATTGGTAGAATTGTTTAGAAGGATGAGACGATGTGGCGGCCTTATTGAAGGAGGTATGCCAGTGGGAATGGGATTTGAGGTGTGAAAATCCCACCCACACCATTCCCAGTTAGCTTGTTCTGCCTCATGCTTGTGGATCAGATGCAAGCTCCCAGTTACTGCTTCATTGCCATGTCTGCCTGCCTGCCTGCAGCCATGCTACCTACCATAATAGTCATCCACTCACCCTCTGGAACCATAAACCCAAACAAATCCTTCTTCTCTAAGTTGTCTTGGTCATGGTATCATATCACAGCAACAGAAAAGTCAAAAGATACTAAGAATCATCCAGAAGCCCGTTGAGGGTCAAATGAAGCATGGTTACCTAGAGTGAAACCTTCCTATACCCCTCCACTCTTCTGTGTTTCTCCAGATTCCCTGATTTTCAGTCCTCATTTGGTTCTGAACTGTGATTTTGGGAAGGGAAAGTCCTCAACTGTGCCCCAGCAAGGTGAGCCTCGCTAAGGAGTGACCCTTGCATTGAGGAGTAGTGTTTACAAGGAGTTTGGGAACTCCCAGATCCCTACACAGCTCTGTGGATTCCTATCCACACAAGCACTCACCTAAGAGTCAGTGACGTAGTGTTTATGTGGGGCAGTGGGTGGGATACCTGCACTGGCATCCTTCTCATTACTAAGAACTGTCCACAGTTGGCTATATCTGTGCACAGTCACCCCGTACGGGGTGTGGCCTAAATCACTCATTCTTCTCATGACTGGAATCTCCTCTCTCCCCTGTCCCTAGGCATCAGTGTGTGAGAAGTCTTTGTAGCCACCTGGGAGGGGAGGAACACCTCGGGTCCAGGTAGGTAGAAACCTGCTTTGTGTCATGGCCATGAGTCAGGGTTAGAAAGGGCCAGGAAGACCTCCTCTCACAGATGGTCCCTACACAAGTCCCACTCTAAAGTAAAGTAAGGGGTGGCTGGGGGAGGTCATGGAGCTCCCTGAGTGAAGGCCAAGTTGAGTTTCAAGATGAATCCATTAGTTGTAAAAGCCCTATGTGTGTTCTGACCTGCTGCTTAAGATGAAAGTTCCACAATTGCCTTGTCCCACCTGCCTCATGTCCCTTCTAATACCAAAACTAGATGTCGGGTAAGGACAAGCTGCAACAGGTCTCCCCATATCAGGTACTCAGCTCCCCACTGGCTGAGGTTAGAAGGTGCTCAAGTGTTTTCTGTCCATGAGGAACTTGCTGTTAGAACAAAGAATCAAAGCCAAGTAAGGGATGAAGGCAATGTTCTGGAAACTCATGAGAGACAGATTGGTTCCCCTAGAGAATCGTGGGGCAGTGCCCTGGAGCACCTAGTACAGAGGTGGGGCTGGAGTGGGGCAGGCATGCAAGCATGGTATCTGAAGAGCACCTGCATCCCTTACTGCATCCCCCACATGTTGTCCATCCATAGGAGGCAGCTGCTCTTGCCATTTCCTGTTCCGTTCCTTCTTCTTAATTCCCCTCAGTAGGTGGCAGCCCATCACTAGTTAATAGCTCTGTCTGTGAACTCTTTCTGTGGTGCCCAAAGGCCTAGCTAAGGAGAGGAAATTCATGGTGATTGCAGGTGAGGCATCTGTTCTAGGAAGGGGCTGCAGGGGCCTCATAGACAGAACAGAAGTGCTGAAGGTGCACCCTCTTACCTGTGCCGTGATGAAGGGCACCTGGGCTTCTGGCTTGGGTTACAGGTTTATGGTGTAGTTGATTTTATCAGCAGAATCAGCACTGGCCAGTGGGAAAAGGATCTAAAGAGGACACCTGGTTCTGAACAGATGTGAAATCTGGGTGGTCAGTGGTGGGGGACAGTCACAGGTTTGCCTGCTCCTTTTAGCACACACGCTCGCTGTCTTTTCTGAAAAAGGGGCTACTCTAACTCAGATCAGCTCAAACTCAGGGTAGTTGATGGTGACCTTGAACACCCAATTGATGTGGGATTCCCCTCTGTGTGCTGTGAATACCATTGTTTAATAAAGAAGCTGTTTGGGGCCCGTGTTAGGGTAGAAAAGAGCTAAGTTGGTAATACTAAATTGAATGCTGGGATAAAGGAGGCAGATTCAGGAGAAGCCACGGAGCTGCTGCCAGAGACAGACACATTGAAATCTTGCTGGTAGGCCATGAGCCTCGTGAGAAAATATAAAACAATGGAGATGGGTTATTTTTGCATGTAAGAGCTAGCTAGCAATACACTTAAGTAATTGGCCAAGCAATGATTTCATTAGGATTCCCCTGCTTCCACCTCCCAGGTGGAATTATAGGGCATAATTAGGCTACACATTCCTTTTCTTTAGAAGCCACTAAGATGGCCCCATCATTAAATCCCAGCCCATGTAAATCGAGATATGTTCCATCAGGATGTACCCACTATCTCCCAGTGAGTGACACCACGTTGGGAAATTGACAAGCTGGACTGAAGAGGAATAACCTCCCATACTTTATTGCGACTAAAATTAGACATGCCCCTAAATCAACCTACCCGTTCCTTCTGGGGCTGAAAAAGTACAGGGCACTTATATTTTCTATTCATTTTCCTGTTTTTTTTCTAAAATGTATTATATGCCCTCCTGCCCAAATCTCATAATGAGTATTGATATTAGAAGTATAACTAAGAAACATAATTGAGACAATCATTGTTTTCAATATTGTACATTTATACAAAAGTACATAAATATAATTTTAGGTGATACACGACAACAGAAACACTATAGAAAGTGGATTGATTAAGAAAATATTCCACTAGGGAATTGAAATATTGATCATGAAGATTTCTTTTCATTCACCACTGCAACGTCAGGGTCCTTCTTTTACGCTACGAATGCAAGGGGGGAGGGCACCAAGGTCTATAAAGACACTGCAGTCATCACAACACTGGTGGGTACGACAAGACTCCATAGGGATGGGTTTGGCCGGGAAGATGTTCTTATGGCTGACCTTGCACGGATAAACACAGCTCACAGGACCGTCTGTTTCTTCTACAATTCTTAAAAGAAACAGACAAAATGAGCTTAGAATTGTCGTTTTCAGTGAGCTTCTAAAATCATGAGGGTTCTATGTGAAGTCAAGGGCTGAAGCCCATCACACCTGTGACACCAGCCTTGGGGTGAAGCTCTCTGCTCCTTCCCTATCTTTTCCTCTCCTACAGTTGCTATGCATGTGAACCCAGGTTGCCAGTTCAAGCAAGCGAGAGGGACTTGCATCCCAGTATCTGCTACAGGTCCCTGATGTGGGAATGGTGAAGAAGGTGCTAGAGTTGGCTGGGCTCAGCTCTGGTCTCCACCATATACGTCCCGAGAAAGGGACACCATTACTGCTGACAGCCTGCCTCTCATACTCAAGGCTTCTCTCCCAATCTTCAAACATCTCTCATCTGACTTCCACCCCTGTCAGCTGTCCTCCATGGAGTCTCTATTCTCTTGACCCACTTCACTTTTCCCACAGCCATTGACAATGAATGAGGGGACATGTGAGCTCCCAAGTGAGTGGGAAGAGGTCATTATGGCCACACAGGTCCTCCCCAAGGCATCCACTGTGGACTCCCCAGTCTACAGTGCCAGAGAGGGAAAGGGTGCTCAGCCAGGGCCCTGTAAAATAATGTAGGCACACCCGTTGAGGCCAAGTGACAAAAAGCAATGTTCGTACACGCACACGCACACACGCAGACACAAACACACCTACACACACACACATACAGAGAGAGTCCAGGCCGAGAGCAGTGAATTTGTAAGCTCTCAGCTCCAAGCTAGAAGGAAAACCTCCAAGCTTCTGTGCCCATCTGCCACCATCCTCCTAAATGGCCCTGACTTTCCCCTACTAGTGGCCACTGTAGTAAGAAATGACTCTGCTCCAGCTGAGGGCCCAGTGTCCCATTAGAAGGGGTATTCCGCATTCTTACCTAGCTGCATCCAGTGCCTTGACTACTTTGAAGTAAAGACGGAGGACAACTCCTATCAATACAACCAAGGCTGCCAGGATCAGAGCACAAATGACGATCAGTATTATTGTTTGGTAGTCAAAACGTTTCCACATACCTGGGCAGAGAAAAGAGCAGACAAGCAGTGAGTGAGGCCTCCCTCCCATACAGCCATTAGCAGGCCCCACACACTTCCTTCAGTGAAGGGGAAATGGGCCTCAAACACAGATTACATGGAATCCAGAGGGACTCTTTCCAGAGAGGCCTTAGCTGGTCCAAGGTGGACAGGAGGGAAATTGTTCATGTAAAGAGGATTCAACTGTAAAACCCTGGATTAAAAAGGAAAAGAACAAACCAAGCATAGAAACACGGGCATAGGAAAAGGCAGACAAGCAGAAATAAATAGATTCTCAATAAATCAAAGGCCCACCCTGGAGCTGGCAGTTGCCTCCTTCCCACGTGCCCGGGCCTGCTGAATTCAGTTTGTATCAGAGTCACAGCCAACCCTAGCCTGAGTGTGAGCTTTGGAGCTCTTGTACAGGAAAGAAAACTTCTAAGCCAGAACTCCAACAGTCAGAGAGCCTGAAAATCCATTTTGTAAATAGTGGGAATTATGGGAGGCAGGAATGGGGTGGGATGGATGAGTCAAGTATCGAATGTTGCCGCTGTCCTTCTAAGACCTGAGCCTTCAACATTTCTCATTTGGAATAATGAAGTTCTTTACACTTAACTCTGACACTCTCAGGTGAAAAGTGAACCAGGGAAACAGACTTTTCAGCCACCCAGAGCCTACCTGCCGCTTTCTGATTCTTCTTCTCATTGCTCAAAGCCAACATTTGTAAAAATACCATTAGATAACCAAAATAAACCTTTGGAAACAATGCTGACCATAGGTTAACTTCCTAAGAGTTACTGGTTAGGGAGGATCCAGAAACACCCAAGAAATAACAAGGTATTGTCAATGTTCTTTGTTGCCCCCCATAACTAGATGGTTAGACCTTATTGATGAAGACTCCTTACACTTTGTTGCCAGGACAAAGAAATCGATCTCAAACTGACCAGAAAACTCTCCTAATGACTCATTTTCAAAGAGCCAGAAGGTAATGTGCAGGCTGCTAGGGGAAAAATGACCCGAGGTCTTACTCAATGCTGGTTTCTGTTCCTACGACTCTAACCTGCCAGGCAGTGCATGCTCTGGTATATATGTAAGAGGCAGCAGAGCCATGAGTGTTTGGTGCATGGGATGGGGGGGGTGAGTAACAAATTACTTTCTGATTGATTTGAGGCCTGCTCCACAGGAGAAAATTCATGTCTAGTAATGTAATCCTAGTCAAAAACCTTGGCTGGGGAGGTCATGGGATTTAGATGGGAACCCACTACTCATATTTTCCTACATGGTCATGTGGTCAAGCTGCCTTTTAATATTTATGTTTAAGCCCATAGGTCAATGCTGGTCTCAGCTTTGGTCAGAGAAGCTCCATTTTTGGAGTGGGCAATAGTTAATGCTCACCATAACTGGTCAAAGCGCTAAGAATATGTGACTGTGGGTACTGAGGCATAGAGGACGCATGTGTTATCAATCAACCTCTAACACTAGGGCCCAGGAAACACTGCAGAAGAGGGGGAGCCAAAGAGTGTGTGGTGAGGAGTGCTATGTCCTCCTGTCCTGTGGCTATGGCTTTATAGCAGCTGTGATTGCCTACAAAAGATCAAGTCAATTAAAATGTCAGCATATTAAAGAAATGGCCTCTTGAAGCCCTATGCAGCCTACTGGGGGCTGTTGGGATAGCCGGGCATCATTTGCTTTGGGATATGGCCACTATGAACTTGTCCATCCATGGTGGACGGCACCTCACTCATGTGTACATTGTCAGAACCTATTAGATTTGGTAGGTTATAGAAATTAAAATTTAAAGAGATGATAAGAGCAGGAAAGAGGTGTCAGGAAGCTTTCTGGACACTTAGAGGGAGGTGTGTAGGATCGAGGTATGCTGTACACATATGTGACATGTGAAATTTTCAAAGAATAAAACTCTTACTTAAAACAGGAAACTGTAATTCCTGCAGTCCATGTTTGAAGTACTTATTTTCAGAAGTGTGGCCTGCTTGAATGGACGGCCACTGTCAGCTCTTCCATCTCTCCAGTCTGGGAATCTGTGTGATATCAGCTCTCTAGATACAGCTTTCTTTCACAGAGTTCTGAATTCCATTCCATGCTCAAGTAAACCTCAGCACCAATTTCCCAAATACATCTGAGCATTTGTAACTCTTAATTTTTCTATTTTAATACTACCTATCCAAGAACATAGGAGATTTTTCCATTTTCTGATACCTTCTTGAGTTTCTTTCTTCAAAGACTTTAAGTTCGTGTCATACAGGTCTTTCACTTCTTTGCTTAGTGTTTACCCCAAGATATTTTATGTTATTTGTGGCTATTGTAAACGCTGATGTTTCTCTGTGGGGGGAAGAGGAAGGAGGAGGAGAACATGAGGGAAGGGGATTCTTAAGAAGGGGGAAGGACAGAGAGGGAGAGAAAGAGTATAGATATCTTGATTGAGGGAGCCATTAAAGGGTTAGTGAGAGACATGTCACTAGGAAAATTCCAAGGAATCCAGCTAAGACTCTAACAAATAGTAGAGAGGATGTCTAAACTGACCTACCCCTGAAATCAGATTGATAACTACCTTAATTAATCAAAGAACCATCATACAGTAACTGATTGATGCAGGTACAGAGATCTACAGCAAAGCACTGGGCCAAGGTAGAAGAGACCAGTTCCAGAGAGGGAGGAGCGATAGGATAATATGAGCAAAGGGGTCAAGACCATGATGGTGATACCCATAAAAACAGCTGACCGGAGCTAGTGAGAGTTCACTGACTCTAGACTGGTAGCGAGGGAAACAGTATAGGAACAAACTGGGCCCACTGAGTGTCAGGAACACTTGTAAAGCTTGGGTAGTCTGTGGGGCCACTGGCAGCAGGACCAAGATTTATCCCTAGTGCTTGAAATGGCATCTTGAGTACATTCTATTTGAAGGGATACCTTCCTCAGTCTAGATATAGGTGGAGGGCCTTGCCTCCAGTGAAGTGTCTGACTTTGTTGACTCCCCCTGGGTGGCCCTACTGATTCTGAGGAGTGGAGGGCAGAGGATAAAACTGGAGCAGGGGAGGGAGTGGCAATTGGATTACCTATGTAAAATGAAAAAAGAGTGTAGTAAAAAATAATAATAAAGAAATCAAAAAACAAGAAGGAAGAAGAAGAAGAAGAAGAAGAAGAAGAAGAAGAAGAAGAAGAAGAAGAAGAAGAAGAAGAAGAAGAAGAAGAACTGAGTTATATAGAGACTGAGGCCTAGAAAGTGTTTGAATGATTTCCTTTAATTAGCTACGTGATGTTTTTATTTCCCAGTTAATTAAAGTGACTTCATTTGAAAAGAAAAACAAAGAAAACTAAAGATCCTGAAAAGGCCTTATTGAAACCTGCTACTTAGCTAATTAAAAAAATATAATTTTAAAGGGGCTAATTGGTTTAGCAGTTAGGATTGCTTGTTGCTTTTCCTTTTGCAGAGGATCTGAGTTCTACCCCCAGACCCTATATGGCAGCTCACAAGCATCTACAACTACAGTCCCAGGGGATCCTAAGTCCTCAGCTAACCTCCATGGGCATCAATGAGTTACACGGTGCACATAAACACATACAGACAAAAACATTAACAGATAAATAAATAAATCCAAAATATTAAATATATAAAACTTAGGGGGAAAGGGACGTCTAAAAGTATTCAGCATAGGCAGATAATCCAGCTCGTAGAAAACATAACTTACTCAATGAAAAACCTCAGTGCCATGCATGGAACATTTAGTCAAACACACATTCTTAGTGGGCCAAAATAACTGGATGGAAAACTCTACGTCTAAAGAGAACATGCTTTAGTTGTAGGACATAGAGAAACCAAGTTAAAACTGACTTCCCACGGGACAGGGAACCCTGAGTGCTTTTCGGGCTGAGGAGGGGGGGGACTTAATTGAGGGAGGGGGAGGGAAATGGGAGGCGGTGGCGGGGAAGAGACAGAAATCTTTAATAAATAAATAAAATAAAAAAATTAAAAAAAACTGACAGGGAAACTTTTCTCCTGTTGGTTAGGTTGCAAGTGCCAGAAAGTGATTTGTAGGCCTGTGGGGTAGGAAAGACATCAATGACCTCTGCATACTACAGTACTAACCTGACAGGCAAGACGTGTCTGCTGGAGCAATAGTGGCATGACCGTGATGGGGAGGGAGGGAGGTAACCATCTGCTTTCTGATTGGAGTTGAGATCTCTTGCACAAGAGGGAATTCATGCCTGGTGCTCTAAACCTGACAACAACAAACACCCTGGCTACTGTGCTAGTTTGCTTTCTGTTGCTGTGATAAAACATTGATTAAAGGGAACTTGAGAGAGAAAAGCATTTCCTTAGTTTATAGATTAGAACCCATCAAGGGAAGCCACGGAAGGAACTCAAGGAAGAAACTGAAGCAGAGGTCATGAAAGAACACTTCTTCCTGACTTGTTTCCCATGGCTCATTCAGCCTGCTCTTTTATAAAACCCAAAACCACTTGTCCATTGGTGCTACAGTCCACAGTGGGATGGGTCTTCCCACATCAATCATTAACCGAGAATATGCCCCTACAGACTTGCCTACAGGCCGATGTGATGAGGCATTTTCTCCACTGACATTCCCTCTTCTCAGATGATTCTAGCTGGTTGACAAAGCAAAACTAAAGGAAAAGCTGAGTGACAATTATTCCTAGTGTATAAACTAAAGATATGACCACTGTGTGCTATGATTAAGGAGAAGGCTTTATTGTAGGTAAGAGAAACAACAGCCAGAAGCATCTGGAAGAGTCCAGAGCAGGGGGAGAAAAAGTCAACTGAACATGGCCAACAGACTGGAGCTGGGCAGGAGAGAAGCAGAAGAGCAGAACTGAAAGAGGAACAGAACCAGGAAGAGAGGAAGAACATGGGAGAAAGAAGGGAGGGAAAGGAGAAAGATAGAGAGAGGCAGACAAAGAGAGTGAGCATAGACAGAACAGCAGGGTCATAAGGACAATGAGTAGCTGTGGGGAGGGAAGTCTGTAGGCTGGGGAGTTCAGGGTAGGGGAGGGTGAGGAGGGCTGGGATGCTAGCATTGACTTTGAAATGTGTAACAGGTTCTTGTGATACTGAGGGAGCCTCGAGGCCAGCAAGGGTTTTAATATGCTACTAGGCACCACAGGTGGCCATTTGTCCATTCTGTCTTTTGGAAATTTGGGAAAATGGAGTTTCCTTTGACCTGATACCTAGAGTCCCAAACTACATGGTTTTGGACAGCCCTGACGTATTTATTCCTGGAGTCTAGAAGACTGTGCACCATTTAAAGCTGTGTGCCTGAGAGGACTAGAAACACACTCAGAAGAGTATGAGCTTGCCCTGCGGTACTGCTGCTGGAGGAGATTGGAGGCTCTTCCCAAGGAGGAGAGGCCCAAGACATAGTTCTCAGCTGTTTGGCTCAGTGTTGCAGGCATAGCCCACGGGTACCCAGAGTCACTCAGCAAAGACTGGAAGATTTTATTGTTGTTCTTGTTCCCAGGAATTTAAAGAAACCTTTGCCTAATTATTAACTGCATCTGGGCAAATCAGTGTCTACATACAACAAAGGACACAGATGTTAGAGAATCGGTTGGGGAAAAGTCACTCAGGAAGCTACAATACAGTGACAAGCAGCAACAGCACACTTGGGAGACCGAAGACTAGCTTTCAAAAACACCATTTAAAATGTCTAGTTTTCAAAATGACAATATAGCATGATAAAGTAGAACACACAGAAGACAGAGCAATCAACCAAAATGCCAATTGAAAAGACCCAGATTTTAGCCCTATTTAAACAAAGATTTAATTCAGTCATTTTAAAATATGTTCAAAGAAAGCCATGTCTAAGGAACTAAGAGAAAATATAGTGTTATCCTAAAGAATTTTAATAAAGAGAAAGCTACTGTGAAGATGGGGGTAGATATTACAGATTTGGAACCTACAATAAACAAAATGAAAACGTCACCAGCCAGCTCCAATTTGAATGTGAACAGGCAGAAAAAAGAATCCACAGACCAGCCGATGGACCTACTGAAGTTATCCCGAAAAGGGGAAGGGTGGGAAGAAATGCATCCAGGGCTTCAGTGTTTCCTCCACATGTGTGAAGAATGTAAGCCATTCCCATGCTCACAACAAGAAGCTGAACAAACTGAAAATCAGCAACTCTACAGAGGTCAGCTAGAGAGCTGAAGTCAGGACAGAGAGCCAGCCCACCCACACAGACAGTTTAATAGAGAACCACAGCTCACCAGCCACAGTGAGACCCTAAAATGGTCATTACCATATGTCCTGGAGATAGGGACGGGCTAGCTGCAGAGTTGTGACCTCCTGGATGCCCAGTCTGAAAGTGAGAAAGATGTATACTCTTTTTTCCATTGTATGTTGAAAGTGTTAATATATGTTTAATTTTACAGGGTTGAAAATTAAAAGGTTTCCTTGAGTCTCAGACATGGTCTTAGATTTTTTAGCATAATTTTAAAATTATTTTTAAACTACATATAGTTTTAACTTCCAGTCAAGATGCATACTTGGATATCTATGATCCTAGGTGACAGGTGTAACGTTAGGCTCAAAAGGAAGGGACTCAGGTAACTTGATTCAGCTGAAAACTGAACTTGCTCATCAGAGAAATACTTTTGGTCCTGGTGAGAATTCTGGCTTCTGAACAAAGTCTCAAACAAGAGTAATCTCAGTAGGAGGGATAGATCTTTCTCCTAAGTTTCTTTATATTTTAAACTATAAAAAGATGGAGCCTGAAAAACAACTTACAAGAAAAAAAATCAAACAATAGAAGCCTGACTCAAGTAGGTATTCTCTTTAACTTCCTTGTTTTGCAGTTATTTAACCATGAGGTGTGAGACACTGCCGGTGTCGCTGAGTGTGTGCTTGAATCCTAGTGAACAGCTTCACCTCATTTCACTGTACAACTGAACACAGCCAAACACCTGTAGCTTATAATGTCAAGGGTGTTTAAAACCTCATCTATCATTCTGTTTAAGTAATTGATACAGTTGACCAGGTTCTGATTAGCAGACTCCCAACTGTTAGACTTTAAATGGTACAAAATAGTCTCTATTTCTTGAAGCTAAAATATGCCTAGAGGTGGGATAGGACTTGGCATTGTGATGAAGGGGGCTGTAAGCTGATGTCACAGAGGTTGGCTTGGAGCTGGTGGTAATTTCTAGCAGCCCTGGCAGACCTTATCTCTCCCTCGGTGGAGTACATTGGTCTGTCTCTGAACTGCTCTAAGAGAGTTGTTTAGATCCTGTGCTCAAATCACAGGTTTGAGAAACTGCAGGTTTCTGAAGCATACTATTTCAGAAACTGTTTTCTTGTATTTTGAGGCGTGTGTGCACGCACGTGTTTTAAATAATTGTCGTTAATTCAGTGCTAGACGGCTTGATTCGGTAAGTATACTTTGTAGTCAGACTCTTTTCTGTTGTCTCTGGGTTTGCTGCTCTCGGTTTCAGATACTAGACTAAGTCCAGGAAATGGGACTTGATGGTAAGGTTAAGTGTTTAGCAGGGAGACATAGTCTGCTGGAAGACAGAATGAGGCACAAGAAACTCCTGAGAAAGCTGGCTCATGGTCTGAGCAAGCCTGTTTCAGCCTCAGCAAGGGGTTGGCTCTATACCTTCAGAATCTTTTTAACCCTGAGAAAGCATAACCTACTTTGCTTCTTTGTGGGGGTCTCCCAACCCCTCAAAAAAAAAACACTGTCTTCAAAATACTTTTTTTTCTCAGCAGATTTGGGCAATAACAAATTTGTGTCATTCCCTCAGTCCTTAAAACCGGTCTCCCTAATGTATTGGTGGAGTGATTTCTGATTCAGTAAGCATGGTTTAGAAGGTGTGGGAAGCTCCAGTGCAGGCTTCTCATTCGCTGTGGGTCTCTCACTCCCTGTGCAAAGCAATTACTTTCTCTGTCATCCTCATTTCCTGATACTGGATTTTACAATCAAGTCTTTTTGTTGTTGTTGTTGTTTTGTTTTGTTTTTTGTTTTTTTGAGACAGGGTTTCTCTGTGTAGCTTCGAGCCTGTCCTGGAACTTGCTCTGTAGACAAGGCTGGCCTTAATTTCAGAGATCTGCCTGCCTCTGCCTCTTGGATGCTGGGATTAAAGTCATGTGCCACTACTGCCTGGCTCAAATCCCTTTTTTTCTTTTTTTATTCTTTCTTTTTTATTTATTATGTATACAGAAGAAGGTACCAGACTCCATTCCAGATGGTTGTGAGCTACCATGTATTTGCTGGGAATTGAACTCAGGACCTTTGGAAGAGCAGGCAATGCTCTTAACCTCTGAGCCATCTTTCCAGCCCCTCAAATCCCTTTTCAACCACAAATAAACTCTCTTACCCACCTGAGGTCAGCGTGGACCTCCCTGGACAGAGTTCCTTCTACTTACACACATGAGGATTCATGTTTGGTTTCTTTCTTCTTCACTTGGGGATGGGACATGGGGCAGCAGTGGCCAAGTGGCTGCTGAATTTGGGAGTGAAGCCACCTTTGCTGCCTGATCTTCTCTTTCAGGTGTGAAAGATGTTAGACGTGAATACGAAGATTCTCATTGCCGTTTTTTGCGGTATGGTGACTGGTACAATTATGCTGTTAATCATTGCCTATTTTATTTTCTTGAAGGCAGTCAAGGAAGTCAAGTAAGTCATGCTAGTAGGAATGAAGAACACTTCTGTAATGGGACACTGGGCCCTCTACAGTGGCTTCTTGTAGGGAAAGTCAAGGACCACTGTTAGGTCTGAGAGAATGGGGACAGATGGGGACAGAAACTTGAGGGTTTTCCTTCAAGCTTGGAGTTGAGAGCTTATGAGTCCACTGTTCTCAGCTGGACTGTGTGTGTGTGTGCGTGCGTGCGTGTGTGTGTGCAGGCATTCCTTTCTGTCACCAGGGAGTGTGCCTTCAGTATTTAGCAGAGCCCTGGCTGAGCACCCTTTCCCTCTCTGGCACTGTAGACTGGGGAGTCCACAGTGGATGCCTTGGGCACGAGCTGTCTCCTAATCACACAGAGTGTGGCCATAATGACCTCTTCCCACTCACTGGGGAGCTCACATGTCCCCTCATTCATTGTCAATGGCTGTGGGAAAAGTGAAGTGGGTCAAGAGAATAGAGACTCCATGGAGGACAGCTGACAGGGGTGGAAGTCAGATGAGAGATGTTTGAAGATTGGGAGAGAAGCCTTGAGTATGAGAGGCAGGCTGTCAGCAGTAATGGTGTCCCTTTCTCGGGACATATATGGTGGAGACCAGAGCTGAGCCCAGCCAACTCTAGCACCTTCTTCACCATTCCCACATCTCAGGGACCTGTAGCAGATACTGGGATGCAAGTCCCTCTCGCTTGCTTGAACTGGCAACCTGGGTTCACATGCATAGCAACTGTAGGAGAGGAAAAGATAGGGAAGGAGCAGAGAGCTTCACCCCAAGGCTGGTGTCACAGGTGTGATGGGCTTCAGGCCTGGACTTCACATACAGCCCTCATCATTGTAGAAGCTCACTGAAAACGACAATTCTAAGCTCATTTTGTGTGTGTGTCTTTTCTTAAGATTCGCAAATTGGGGAGACGACGAAAGCTGTATTAATTCTCCTAAGTTCACTCAAGAAAAGATCATCCGGGTCAAACCCATGACTGCGGAGTCTTCTTGTATTCTCCAGGGCTATGATGAAGATAGCATCTATACAGATTCTGGCACCCTGCCAACTTATTTTTGTGGCACCTACAAAGAACTCTGACATGGCTGGGGAGGAGCCCCAAAGCTTCACAATCAGTATTTCTTTTTTAGTAGAATAGTTTATTTTCAAATTAATTTCTGTTATGTTTATACTCTTATTTACTCCGTAAATGGTTTTTATGTTCTTTGTATAATGCACAATAATAAAAAATAATCTTTTACCTTCACATGGTGGTGTTGATCGTTATGAAGGTCCTTTTTTTCTAACGTGTTAAGTCATTTTGAGGCTTGAGCCTATATACTATGTTGCGATGTAAGCAGGAGAATTACAGTAGACCATAAAAAGGGGCATGTATGCAATTTTGAAGATGGGATATCATTTTGCGAAATGCCTAAATTTTTAAAAGTACTTTAAAATTACGTTGAAGACTTCCTAAGCCCAAAGGGAAAAGTGATTCTTCTGAGATGACATTTTCAGGGGTAAATTCTGATTGAATTTTGTTACATGAGATTCTTTTTATTTTTTCTTACATTTTTTTAAACTGTGGTGTAGCTAAAACTTTACTTTTCAATTTGAAAATAGATTTTTCCATATAATCTATTCTGATTATGCTTCAAATTGCCCAGCTCCTCCAGATCCTCTCCAAATTCCCACCCTCTGAAGTCCATACTCTTTCTTGCTCTCCTTCATTAGAAAACAAACAGGAATCTAAAGAAAAAAATAAAATAAGTACAAAGAAAATCAAATGGAACAAAACAAACAAGTAAACAAAATGAATAGCCAGGGAAAATGTACAAGAAACACATTCAGACATAGAGAAATACACACTGGCACTCACAGAAATTTCTAAAAAATACAGAAAATTGGGAACCAAAATGTGTAAGAGCCATAGGGTAAGAAAAACAAGAAAAGATTCGCAGGTAAGGGATTATGAGTCAAAAACCCTAAAATACCAATGTGTTTGTTTTGTGTTGATCATCTACTATTGGACACGGGGTCAGGCCTTAAGAGTGGTTTGTATGCACAGTGAGACTCCGTTAGAGTAAACTAATTTTTCATTTGCAAGTTTTTATCAGTTGGAGACAGCTTCTGGGTTAGAGATACGGGCCTGTTTCCACTTCCACTCCTAGCACTGAGACCCCAAACCTGTGCATCCCTGTGCAGGGTGCCAGTCTCTATGAGTTCATAAGTGTGTCGATTTCTATGGTGTTTAGAAGACCTTGCTCCCTTGGTGTTCACCATCTCCTCTGGCTCTTACAATATTTCTGCCCCTCTTCTGCAGGTTTCCCTGGGCCACATGTGAAGGGAGGGAATTCATAGAGACATCCCATTTAGGGCCAAGTGTTCCAAGTTCTCTCTGTACACTGTCTAGCTCTGGCTCTCTGTAGCTCTTTCTTTTTTGAACTTTCTTTTATTTATGGTATACATATGTGCCTGATTGTCTATATGTACCCCATCTCTATGAAGTGCCCAGAGAGGCCAGAAGAAGGTAGCAGATTTCCTAAAGCAGGAGTTACAGTTGTGAGCTACTTGGCATGGGTTCTGAGAACCAAACTTAAGTCATCCGGAAGAATAGCAAGCACGCTTAACTATGAGCCGTGTTTCAATCCCCAACAAATATTAACAGTAACCTAAGAATTCTACATGGATGTGTCATAATTTACTTAACCCAAACTTTACTATTGAGAACATATTATTTCTAAATTCCATCTATTAAATGTTAAAAAAGTACCATAAAAATCTTATCACTAAGTATTACTAACAGAAAATAAAACACTTTGGGGTTGATTAAGTCTGAATTCTGAGTATCATGCTGGCAAGGCTGTCTCAAAGTTGCCAAATTCATATGCACACTGGTTACTTTTCTCCGTGTGAGACCAAATTCCTGATACTGAAAAGGGAAGCGAGGGTTTTTCTGCCTTCACAGTCTCAGGGCACAGTCCCCTGGGATGAGATGGTGGCAGAAGCATGTGTCACACAGAAGAAGGCCACAATGTCAGCAGTCAGGAAGCAGAGGGAGATGACAGCTGTGCTCAGTCTGGGCCCCCTGCCACCCACAAGTAAACGCAGGTTCTAATGCCAGTGAAGGAATGGACTTGCCAGAAACAGCGGGGAGCAGGGGTGGGGGTGAAGAGCAAAGGGAAAAATTCCTTCCTTCGTGCCCTTTTATGGCTACCATTAGATGGTGGGGCCCAGATGAAAAGTGAGTCTTCCTACTTCAGATGATTTAAGAAAAAAATCCCTCACACCTTCTTAAATTTGAATTAATTCCAGATGTAGTCAAGTTGACTACCAAGAATAGTCATCACAGGTCTAACCCCTTCTCAATGGTATCTCCTCACGTCATCCTTAATTCCCAAATGAACACAATAGCCAGGTCAGTATTACACCCAACTTGATATAACTACCCCACGTACAAGTACAAACACATTCTATATTTAACCATGTCATAATTACATGAAATGTGATATAACCGTTCCTCATACAACTGCAAATGCACGATACATTTTGAATAAGAGGCAATACCACTTGAAGGACATTCTTTTAGTATCTCAAACTTAAACATAATAACCACTGGTATTCTCTTAATTGATGTTACAGTACCTGATAAGAAATTAAGGAAGGAAAACACAAATACTTGTATAGACACATTCTTAACACTATTACAGAAACACTCATGTCAATTATAATCCATATTTTCATTCCTGATGGGTTTGTGTCCCCGGTTTCCCTGCCTGGATTAGGCTGTAGCTTCCCATTGACTTTAATTGCAGGGCATAGTAGCACCAAGAGATACCCTAAAGGATTTCTTACATTTCAGACATAATTTTTCTTACCTCCATTGTGGAGAAGCAATCCAATTTCTCCACAGTAATCTTCATCAGTCACTATTCCTAACACTGTTATGCCTTTGGTTCAAGGGCATCGGAAGCCCAAAGTGGCCAGGGGGAAGCCCTGAGTTTCAGTCTAAGGGAATGTTTGTTGTCATCTTCCTGGTTGGAGTGCTCCCCCACCTGGAACCAAAACTTCTAGGCCATAAGAAATTAAGGTCATGGGAACTGGAAGCAAAAAGGTTCCTAGTGGGCCACTAGGGGCAACAGTAAGTGGAACCATTCCTTTTTCTACCCTTCGATCCCTGCACCCATGAATATATGACCATGTGTACTGCCCAAAGTTGTGCCTGCTGTGAAGATTTTCCTTTGCTGGTGCCTTTCAGGGTTGTCACAAAAAGGAGTTGACTTCTGGGTGGTGCCTGCGTAACATGTTGAAGCATTAGTGAAGCCAGGCGGTGGTGTATGCCTTTAATCACAGCACTCAGGAGGCAGAGGCAAGCAGATCTTTGTGAGTTTGAGTCCAACTGGGTCTACAAGAGCTACTTTTAGGACAGGCTCCAAAGCTACAGAGAAACCCTGTCTCAAAAAAAAAAAAAAAACCAAAAAAAATGCTGAATATGGTAATAAGTATTTGTAACCCACTGTTGTGGAGGTAGAGACAGGCTGATCTCGAAAAACCAAAAACAAACAACAACAACAACAAAAAACCCCAAAAAACAGGTGGCAAATTAAAGATTTTTAATGACCTAAATTCAGTGCTGAAATAAGATTAATTGGACTGCAAGTGCCATCTTAGGGTAACCCAAATCTGTCATTGGAACCATGAAAGTTTTGTTGGTGTGTGACTTTGACGATACAATCATAGATGTCAATAGTGACACCTGGATTGTACAGTGTGCTCCAGACCAAAAAAAAATCCTATGGAAATGCAAGATTCTTACCAGAAGGGGTTCTGGACAGAATTTATGGGCAGAGTCTTTAAGTATTTGGGAGAGAAAGGGGTGAAAGAAGACGAAATAAGAAGAGTTGACATCAATGCCTTTCACTTCGGGGACGGTAGAGCTTTTCAGCTTTCTAAAAGGAATAAGGATACATTTGATTGCATCATTATTTCAGATTCAAACTCAGTCTTCATAGGTTGGGTTTTAGAAGCTGCTGATTTTTATGATGTCTTTGATAACGTGTTTGCTAATCCAGCAGCTTTTGAGAACAGTGGTCGTCTCAACAGTTAAAAATTGCCACACTCGTTCTTGCAAATAGCTGTCTGAAGAACCTTTGTAAAAATGCAGTTTTGCTAGAATTTATAGATAAACAGAGATGGGGTGAGATTCAGGATTGTTTATATAGGAGATTGTGGAAATGATGTCTGTCAGGTACCTTTTTAAGGAAAATGATGTTGCCATGTCACGGAAAGAATATACTCTACATAGAATTCTTGCAAGAATGTCTCAAAATCTTGAGCGTATTGAATCTTCTGTTATAATTTGGTCTTCAGGTGTTAAATAATTTCTCACTTACAATTTCTAATGAAGGAGTAATGTGCCAACAAAAAATTTAACAGGCATTAACAGCTCTTCAATACTCATAAAGAAATACAATTTTAGGGATCAGGTCACAGGGTCACTCCTAGTGTCTAACATGGAGAACATGTTTTTCAACCTGCAGATGACCCTAGCATATGAGGACAATGGCACAGCTCAGAAGCACCTATTTTCCATTCCTAGGTCTGGCCTTGAGACTGGTGAATGGTAGCCACAGGTGTGAGGGCCGAGTAGAGATCTCTTACAATGGCGCCTGGGGCACAGTGTGTGATGACAGCTGGGACCTCACAGATGCCAAGGTGGTGTGTCAGCAGCTTGGCTGTGGTGTGGCCATGTCAGCCCCAGCTGAGAGCTACTTTGAGAGAGGCATGGGCCATATCATGCTGGATGATGTGCAGTGCATGGGGGATGAAGCCAAGGTGTGGCAATGCACACATCACGGATGGTTCTCCCACAACTGTGGGCACCATGAGGATGCCAGCGTGGTTTGCTCAGGTGAGTGGCAAGGCTTGCATCACATCTCAGAGACAGAGCTTTGCCAACCCCAGCCATTGGGAAGGGAGCTGTCAATACCAGCAGGCAAGCTGTCAGCAATGAGCTCTGGGATTTGACCTGATTTTAAAGTCAATTTACTTAAGAGTTAGTTTGTGAGCATAGATTCCAGCATCTGTAAATTGTTTAAAATCTCACCTGGAAAATAGCCTACCCCCTCCCCACCCCCCGCTAGTCAAGGTACAATTTTAATTATCATTTCCTTTAATCTGAATCTTTACTATGCGAGTTTCTTTTACAAGGAAGCTTCAAACTTCATCAGCTTAAACAGAAAGCCAGGGCCACATCCTACAAATAGACCACACTTAAACACAGATACAGTATCTTAGTTACTGTTCTATTGCTATGATAAAACACCCCTGACAAAAATAACGTATAAAAGAAAGCAATTTATTTGAGGCTCATAGTTCCAGGGGCTAGAGTCCATGACCAGTATGGTGAGGAGCATGGTAGCAGGCAGGTAGGCATGGAGCTGGTGCAGTAGCTGAGAGTTCACATCTTGATCCACACAGAAGCAGATGGAGTTAATTAGGGTTTTCTTGGGCTTTTTTTTCCTCTTTTTTTCTTTTTTGTCTTTTTTTTTTTTTTTGGTTTTCCAAGACGGTTTTTCTGTAGCTCTGGAGCCTGTCCTGGAACTAGCTCTTGTAGACCAGGCTGGCTTTGAATTCACAGAGATCCTCCTGCGTCTGCCTCCCAAGTTCTGGGATTAAAGGCGTGTGCCACCACTGCCTGGCCTTTCTTAGGCTTTTCGAACTTCAAATTCTGCCCCCAGGGACACACCTCCTTCAACAAAGCAGTCCAACCGGCAGGGAACAAATCTTTCAAACATATGAGCCTATGAGAACCATTTTCACCACAAACAGTGACAATGAAATCATTGTCAGAACCAGAAATTTGTTTTTGAAAATTTCATAGTACCTAGATATAGCTAGGTGTTTAACACTAGCTGCTCTCTCGAGGATAAGGTTCAGTTCCCAGTACCCACACAACAGTTACACTATCTGGAATACATGGAATCTTCTCTGTAATTGGTCAGCTGATTAATACATTAAAAATAAGAATTACAAAATCTAACCAACTAACAAGACAGACACATCATATAGGTGACTCTCCCTGTGGTCATAGTGTATAAAAAGAAAAGAAACCTGGATTCTAGACTCCATTATCCAGACAATGGACCTAGATATTCAGAATCTCAGGTGGTGACTTGGAGTCACTCTTAGATGTGCAGGTGGAATACATCTGGTTTTGGTTTCTCGCCAAAGAAATAATTCAAATTAGCAGGTTTCCCTGTGGGGTCGGAAAGGACGAAAAGACGTTGTTTGGTGATTCCTCACTCTGCTTGTGTCTTTTGTAGTCTCTCTGTCTGGCCCAGTACCGTCATTTCTTGTTAGTGATATGATTTCAGGTAATGTTTATTGACTGGCTCTCATGTGCATTGGTGAAGTTACACTGGGACGTAGGATAGTGGTTTAGGGGCCTAACACCCTGTCTTCATCATCACTAAATTAGCAAATGTCTGAAATATTTCAAGTCTGCATTTCTTCCTCTGGATGATGTGGGTGCATCCTCAGGATATATTGGGATTGGATGACTTTCCTAGTACAGAGGTAGAGTTGGCACTGTGCCTGGCATGTGACAGAACATACTGCGTAGATATCAGCCATTATCTTCTGACTCCCAAGGCCAGAGCTTTGTAAGCATTTCCCTCTGCACACTGCTTTCTATCTGGCAGAACAAAGAACAAAGTAGCTAAAAGCATGAACTTTTTCATTAGCTCCTGGCTTTTTGTGACCCAGTAGTTGCCACATTTCAAATTCAGTCACTGGCTCTTCAGGGCAGGTCATTAAGAGCAGAGTTCAACACTCAGAGAAAAATCGGGAGAAAGGAAGTCTGTTCCCTTCAAAACAAAACAATTGAATGAACCCCTTTGAAGGTTGCTCTCAAAGCCAAGTCATTCAGGGTTCTGCTAAAAGAGTTTAAAGAAAATGAACAGTGGCTCCGAGAAAACACTTTATTTTATTTTTATATGAGATTGCTGGCAGTATTTGGAAATGAATTAATATATTTCCAGAAGAACAGAAAGAGGTCCACCCACCTATCAGCACCCAAATAGTAACAGATATTTTTAAAAACAATCTTTGTTGCCCACAGGAGAAAGAGAGACAACCATGCTTTTTCTAATGTTTCATACATTTAAAGACAATGATCAAGGTCTTGAGAGTGAAGAATAACAGAATCAGCATTCTTTATTTTCCTTTATTGCCTACAACAGACAAACTGCCTTAGAAGTTAGTGCTCAGGATTGGTAAGTGACAAACCCCAGAGAAGAAATCCCTTGGCTTCTCCTGCCCATCTGAATGCATAGAGTAGACAGTGCTGCCAATGTCTGGCTTTTGGGTGACCAAACATTGCTTCCTGGTAAGAAACAGACCTTGCTTCCAGTTTCCCAACACACTCTTGTAACAGCGGGAGAGATCACACCAGGGCCTTGCTCTGATGACCTGCTCTGTGGATCTTTAGTGGCCCCACTGTTTGGAAGTACTCAGTTGGTTCTTCTCTGGCCTCTGCAGAGCCTGTGCCTCTCCTCCCCCGCCTTGTACAGCCTTGTGAGCATCGGGAAGAGTGGTCTCCGATTCGGCAGACAGCAACCTTACACTGCAGGTAGACCACATCGTAGCTTTTGAGGAAGCTGAAGGCGTTGAACTTGAACTGGGCCACGTTCTTCCCAGAGGTATGCATGTCAGAGTAGGATTTGTCTTTGATGCACCTGATGGGGAGGAAAACCCAAACCAAAAAGGTTAACTAACACATGACATAAATTTCCTTCAACCCACATAACCAGGCTGGCTTCTAAAGTTCTGAATGCCAAAAGGAGATCTTCCCACTCCCCTCCCTCTTGTGAAGCAACAACTACTACTATACTACTATGCTACTACTACTACCACCACCTATGATTTTAACACCATTGTTCATGGAAACCATATACCTGGTCATAAACAGAAGGGAACCATTAAATACAGGAAAAACAAGTCAAGGTTTTAGCTGTAACCTATTTTGCCTAGAGGGAAGATTATAAGGTGGATGATATATTTAAAAATGCACTTAGATTATTTAAAAAGTTTATCATAGGCCTGGTAATGCAGGGCAGTGGATGAGGGCTTGGTTACCTATCACCCACAATGTTCTGATTTCAATTCCCAGCACTACCCAAAGAACGTAGATTGTAAACTGTAGGGTGACATAAGTGGTATATTAAGAGGAGATAAAGTGTTGTTATGTAAATGTATAGTTCAAAAGAATCAGAGAAGTTAGAGAAGGTAGGCACAGGGCAGGGAAAGAACATAAGACAAATATAACAAATGGTGGTAGAGTCTAATCCAACTGCTTGCATGAGAATGTTAAGTATGAACGGTTCATATTTACACCAATGTGAAGACAGAGATAGATTACAGGAGAATCCACAAAACCCCCATCCACGTGCTCTTTACAAGACAGCGCTGTCAGTACACAGACACCAACACTGAGATGGAGGGAGAGAAGCATGGCAGCCGCTCCTTTGTTCAGAACAAACTTCAGAGCGCGCAGAACTGTCAGGGCCAAGATGGGTGCTTTGTAACAACCAAAGAAAGGGTCAACCCTCTACGAGCAGATCCTTACCCAAGATAATCGAGGTAAGGAACAAATCTTTATCCCAACATAATAATCGTCAAAATAATGCACCTGCAAACAGAGCATTAAATATGGGAAGCAAGGGAACCAAAGTGAGATGCTGACAAACCCACTGTAGTAACTGGACGCTTCACTCTCCCTCTCTCAACCATAGATCCAGTGGGGAGGAATGCAGTAAGGGCAGAAGGGACCTGAGGAACACTCTTAATCTACTAGATCTTGTTGACATTGATTAAACAGGGCGGCTGTCCTTTGTGTTATTTGGAGAAAATAGACACGTGTGTAATGTCCCCAGAGAAAGATTTGCAGTAACACCTGATAAGATATGTAGGAGCCACAGAGGCAAACAACTTGCCAAGGTTCTCACTTGGCAAGTCACTGCTGAACCAATGAGCTCGAAGACATCTGGCTGGTTTAACTAAGAGCTTAGCTCGGGAAAACACATGGACTCATCAGTGTGAGCCAAAGTTCTGAAGATTTGTCCTGGGAGGGGAATCTAGGAAGGAAGGGAGGATTAGGCTAGAAAAGATGGGGTGGGCTAACAAAGTACTGAATGAGGTCTTGCAGGAGTCAAAGGAGATCTAGGCTGCTGTACTCTCCATCTTGATCAGTGTCTGGTAGAGACATGCAGGATGTCTGATAGAGACAGGTAGGGTGTCTGGTAGAGCTATCCTACACCCTTCTGAGTTAGTACTCCAGGTCAGACACTACAGGTTCCCCAGAGAAACACTATGATCATTTAATACCAACTAGGGAGAGTTTCCATGATCCTTACCCTTCCTGAATCAGTTCACACTTGACAGTTGTGAAATCACTGGGGTCAGGAGAAGCCACACAGGTATCCACAACGAGCCTCAGATTGGGATTGTGGCTGTGGAGGGTGGCCTGCAGGAAGACCTCTTCCCTCTGATGGGTATAAGGAGGAGCTCCAACCCCCATATTCTGGGATGCAGGCGACTGGAGGAATGAAATCGACACATCGTAGCTGACATGGTCCTTCTGAGTGTCACTCGCATGCACAATTTCCACTGCAGACTGGCCATCCACTTTGCAGGTGAACTTCACCTGGGGCACCTTGTGCCTCACGATGACTCGGCCAGGGTGGCCTTGAGTTCTGCCTCTGATGGAGTTGGAGTAGCTGAGAGAGCCTTGATGATCCTGAGAGGATGAGAGAATCATAGGTAGTGTACCTGGAGCCTTGATGCTACTCTTCAGTGGAGTCCTTTCCTTCCCATAAGAGCCAGGTACCAGCTTCATGACCTTCTTGAGGGCTGCAGCAAGGGTCAGGCAAAGCTACTGCAAACCCATCCCTCCTCCCACAGTTCGGAAGAGCGCCTGGCTCTACCGATGTGGGTAAATGTACCTGTATACTTCTAAATATATACTTTTAATTTTGTATTGAAGAAAAATATTTTCACACAAGTTGTTCTGGTCACATTCTCCACTCCCACCCCGAGTTCCTCTCCACTCACCACAGGACACAGCCTGTCCACACCACAGGACAAGTATGCAAAAGCAAACAAGAGGGAACCCATTAGAAAACTGAACACAATCTCAAATATACCCCAGTTGCAAACTCTGCAAAGTTCATATAAGAGATACAAAGGAGACCTACATAAGTTTCAGCCTCTTTAGAGAAGATGAACTGTGGCCACATGAGCTTTAAAGCCATTAGCCAAGAAACACAGACGCTGTAGAACAGCTGGGGGAGATTATACCCTAGGATTTCTAGAGAAAGCCTAGTCTCTACTCCACCCCAACAGACAACAGATCTCTGTTCTAAGCCAAGATGGTGGTACAGTGCTGGGTGGTAACAATGGAATTTACAGACAGAAAAGCAAATGTGTTCTGCTCACCACTCTTGCACCCATGCGGTTCCCAAGATTGCTGCATGAAGATCTGGTATAGAAGCTGAATGAACACTATCCAAATTTGGGGGGGGGGGTACTTCCAACACTGACTGGCAACTTTTTTCTGACTCTTATAAACCTCAAATACCTCAGCCAACTAGAAGAGGGACACTGAGAATAGGCAAGGTATAGAATTTGCTTGAGCTAATGTGTCTTCATACTGCTGGTGCTACAGGCCAGAGGAACTAGCTGCACACTCCCCAGCACTAGTCCACTCTCAATGCTAGATCCCAACCCATGCAGAACACACCCTCCTTGCTTCCCCACAGTGAATATATGGAACCATGCTGTGCTGGACACCCTACATATATCCCCAAACAGCTAGGTGTCAGACCCTAATGGACATCCGCAGCCCCAAAACCACATGTCCATTTAGATATCAGCCCTTACCTGACACTGTTTCTTACCCCCAAACACTCATATATTGTCCTCCATATACATTACAAGTAACAGTTCACTTTCACCACCTACTCACCAGTAGGAGGCAAGATACTACAGATGTGTCCCCTCCCAGCTGCTGTGCTAAGCAGCCTTGTTAGTAATTGACACTGCTTGTCACTGCCTCCCCTGACACCATCTCAAATGCATTTGGTGGTATTAGAAGAAGCTGGATAACAGCACCCAATAGAACTGATAAGAAATGGTGAATGTGGGTGGAATCAATGTTGTGTGTATCAGGGATTCATATCTGCAAGTTTAAAAGTGGAATAGAGAATTTTGTGAAGTATATCCTAAAGATTATTTTATATTTTGGAATAAATGGTAGTTGGACCATGTCTTGGAAAGATTGAGAGCTTACATAATATGTGGACTGAATTTGGCCAATCCAGACTGACATGTGTAGTATCTTTAGGTGTATATCTTATAGGCTCAGGGATGTGGGAGTGTATGTACACAGTAGTGTTACAGGAAGAAATATTCAAGTAGGGCTGGATATGTAGAATTTTGAGAGTGGAAGTGGTGTGGATTGGTATGGGATGTTCTTCTGTCTATATGTTGCTTTTATTGTTAATGAATAAAGAAACTGGTTTGGTCTGATAGGGTAAAAAATAGATAAGTGGGAAAAACTAAACTGAATGCTGGAAGAAAGGAGGCAAAGTAGTAAGAAGCCATGGAACCATTGTCAGAGATAGACATGCCAAAACTTGCTGGCAAGCCACAGCCATGTGGTGATACAGAGATAATAGAAATGGATTAAATTAATATGTAAGAGTTAGTCAGTAAGAAGCCAGAACTAATGGGTCAAGCAGTAATTGAATTAATACAATTTCTCTGTGGTTAGTTTGGGGCTGAGCAGCTGAGAACAAACAAGTGGCCTTCTTACTACAAATTGGCACCAATGTGGTCAACTAAAATCCACTAATACCCCGAGAGAGTTTGGGAAGGATTTCTAGGCACACATGCACACACACACACACACACACACACACACACACACACACACACACACACCAGAGTTATGCACTGCTTAACACCATGGATCCTATAAGAAAGGTTTTCCTGATTCAGCAGTAGAACAAAAAAACATGGTTTTGTAATGGCAACTTCCTGGGCTGTGTTGCCAGTACAAACTCTGACAAGGTCTGGCAATGGAGCATTTAAATAAGGTTTATAAGCAGAATGCTACAACTTGCTTAATGGCAACATAGACACACTGTGTGCCCAAAAATGGGGATGTGAGCATGGCTCACAATAAACAGACCTCCACCCCACCGTGTTGGACTGGGCAGAGCCACAAGACAAAGCAGCCTTAGTGGCTGCTTAGCATTTTAGGAAGTGCTTCTGGCTTAAATAAATAAATTACAGATATAAAATAAAGACATATTCAGATATAAAAGACTTGTAAATGGGTCACCGTTTTTGGATAAATGTGCATGGGCTTGGGATAAAGAAATAAAGGAGTATAAGTAAATGGTTTTTAAAAAATAAAATAAAGTCTTTAAAGAGACAGAGTAAACTTGTAGAACAAGTAATAGGAATAAAGAAAAATAAGCCATGTAGAGATGGACTATATACAGAGAGTCTGGATTGTGAATATTATTGTGTTTTCTTTGAATTTTTTGACTGTGAAGGAGCTAAGCAACCAACATATATATCTTATATATTTCTTGACTTCAAAATATGGGTCTAAGGATATATTACTTTGGAAAAGACGCTCATCTTTTGTTTCCATAGAGGATGAGAACCTGTGGATTCCTTCTAGACTAATGTGGTTTGATAGACCCCGTGAAATGTCACCGTGAACACTCCCAAAAAAACTTTACCCAGCAAAAAGCAGGAAGTGGTTTGGAGAGAACCATGCCCAAATTCCCAAATATTGTTTAAAATGTTTGTTTACATTTAAATGGAGATATGATATAGATAATTTCATAGGTAAGGATCTTGGTTTATTGATACAAATTTAAGGTCAATTTTGTTATACTGTGTATATGCATTTCTGATCTTGATTAGGTATTGTGTTTGTCTAGCTCATTTAAAAATATAGTATATATTTAAGAAATATAAGTTAATACATAGTCATCCATAATAGTCAAGCTTGTAGTCATGTTAGTTAGATTTTCTAGATATACAGAGATATATTTCAGTTAAATAGGCATTCTTCAAATCTTTCAAAGACCTACAGAATATGTCATTTAAAGTGTCTTTAGATCTTAGGACTTTTCATGACAATGAGACACAGCTGCTCCTGGCAGTACCAATCTACTTCACGAGGAAGATGGGCATTGAAGAGGCTCCTTATGGAGTTTGCTAGCCATTTACATAAGAAACTGCTCTTGTCTCGACTTGTTGATGCTATGCTGTATGAACTGGACATGCAGGACCCCAGAGAAATGACTGTTGAACTTGTGTAAAGGTGAAATGACCCTTCAGGATTCCTGCTTTATGAGTCTGCCAGACATTCTGCAGGACACAAAAGAAAGAGACTGAGAAACTGCCAATAGAGGCAGAACTGTCTTTAAATTTTCCTGCTTTGTGGAAAAGTCTGATGGATACTATAGGACTTTAGTCTGAAGATGTATGATACAGAAGAACATTGGCTGACTGTAGAGTTAGTGAAATGTCTCTGTCAATTCCAGAATTTTGGAAGTTGCTTATAATGCACTTTCTGATTACTTAGGTAATATTATTTCCTTCTGGAGTCATTGATGGAGTTGAAGAATGTGTAGTTATAGTTATAGTTTTCCTTAGTTATGATAAAATATAAAGTAGATAGAAATATTGTAACTGTAATTTTCGCTTGATACCTATTTGTTATACGTAATTTTACTATGTTAAAGTTAAACCAGTCTTTTTATTTAAACAGAAAAGGAGAAGGGATGTGGAATTCCCCTCTGTATGCTGTGAATACCATTAGTTAAGAAAGAAACTGCTTTGAGACTATGGCAGAGCAGAGAAAACAAAGCTGAATTTTGGGAGAGAGAAGGCAGATTCAGAAAGAAGCCATGTAGCCCTACCAGAGATAGATTCCAGAAGTTTGCGTGGTAAGCAACAGCCACATGGTGATACATAGATTAGTAGAAATGGGTTAAATTAAAATATAAGAGATAGTCAGAAATATGCTTAAGATATTAGCCGAACAGTATTGCAAATAATATGGTTTCTGTGTGATTACTTTGCGGCTGAGCAGCTGGGAACAAACAAGTAGCCTCCCATACAATAGTGTATGGCATGGGACAGATAGTTTTCTGGGTCTAAAACTTTAATTTTATCTAGTGTCAGGGAGAATATGGGGTTTATCTTGGCATGGTGAACAGCAACATCTTTGTGTGGGGATGGAGAGATGGAGGTGTGATGTATGGTGTGGTGAGGGCTCTCACATTGTGTGGGATGGAAATGAGCTATTCACCCAGATGTGATAATAGCACTCTATTGGATTGTACAGTCAGGTGGGGAAAGCTGCAGAACCTGATACCTGGATACTTACACCTGCTGTGCATGCTCCTACTCAATAACACCTTATATACATTGCCAGTTTAAAGACACCAAGGATACCCCTCATCGAAAATCATCACAACCTGGTATCAGTCCTTGTTGAACAAAATTGTTCTAGATATTGGGCCTAGCTAGTCAATTCCCTTTCTGCTATTCCACATACAATGATGGGTTCTAAGGCTTTCTACACATTGATCCAACCACAATGTCAATTGAGATATGACATAAGGTATCAGACCCTGTTGCACATTCTACCACCTATCAAGGACACACATGTACTGTTTGATTCAAACACTCCTGGAATCCTCCTGCAATGACATCCAATACTGGGCATAATCCAGCATGGGACAGTACAGCCACGCCACCTCACTTGTTCTGCCAGCTGTCTGACTTTGCTGGACAATTCCCACAGCACGACCCACACAGACTCAAATACACTTCTAAGTACTGAGCCATTCAAGGCTTCTCATCAAACCACACACTGGCTGCCTGGTATCAGTCCTTGCTGAACAGACCCTCACATGTTCCTCACATGTGTTCTTAGGTCTGGATACTGAATGTCACCCACAGAGTCCCACATTAAGTGCTGCTTATCAGGGCATATAGGACACTCTCTTGTCATTTACCAAAATACACTGGTAGTTATAGGCTCTTCTTGACAAACTCACAACCTTGAAGCACACATGACTTGACAGCTGCCCCAAATGCACTTCTTGGTACCAGGCTCTGCTGTCATTCTAAATGGCTCACACACACTAACAAGGCAGGCTCTCCTGGACATCACATCCCTCACTGCCAACCTATTGCCACATGCCATTATCACACCTTGATTGATTGATACCAGTTCACCCAAAATCTAACATATACTTAGTATGTATTGTGCTCGGCTTGACATCCCATTCTTCGCTATCTCTTCTGACAGTGTTATTCATCAAACTCTTTGAACATACCCTCAGTCTTCTGACCACCCATACACTTCATGGTATTGGTTTCTCTTTGACCTCCTATCCCACATTAATAGACAGCTTTGAGACCATGCTGGGAACTTTTATTCCAGTTAAACCATGCACAGTTGCTAGGAATTATCATTGGCTGGACCTCCTTCTTCTGCAGAAGACACACCTACACGGCTTGGCTTAAAGTTATGCTGGACACCTTCCTATGCTACCTAGTGTTCTGGGTGTCAGGATCCACTGCTATAACTGGGCCATGCTGGACATTAACCCCCTCCTAAAAGACAGCATATAAAATGTAGTACATCAGATTCACTTGAACACCAGCCTCCATCCTACATGACACGCCAGGGAAGAGACCAAGTTTGACACACACCCTTATCTCTAATATACACTACTGGGAAAACAAGCACTGCTATTGTTAAGGTTCCAGTAGACACAGTTGTCACAGACATCAGCAAGTTTCTTCCTATCAGACACATATTACTACCTTGTGCAGATTTCAGTCATGTAAATTGTGTGTATAGAAATTCATAGGCATCAAGCCATACACAAAATAGCTCCATTCTGCTGAAACATGCACTACTAGACAGTGGCAGGGGTGTTAGCATGACTCAGAATTTGCAATGTTTTAGGACAGCAGTACGGGTGTAGAAAGAGAAACTTATTAAACATGGCCTGATTTCAAACAAAATATGCAGGTCAGGACTGGGAATCTTGAGGATGTGATACACAATAATGCATTCAAGCTTCAGGTCAGTGTCCAGCAAGGTCTGAAAGCAAGCAATGTGTTTCAGGCTACAGTGGCTGGGAAAGGAGTACAGGAGTGCATGAGTGGGTTTGGCAGCCAGATTGTGGGGGATGGCATCTAGAAGGCCGGAAGTGGGGGCAGCCTTGTACTAAGATTCTCTGTGGGAGCAGCAGGGACATGTTCTTCAGTGTCTCATGAACACAGCAGTTTATGCTGTTTATGGCAGCAGTTGTGAGCTGTCTAGTTCAAGTAGGACCTGCCTGCTAGCATCTATTTAGGGCACATGGGATTGTCCAGCAGAACCTGATCAATAGTAGTATATGCGGGGCAGTGGTTGTGATGATGCTGTTATAAGGAACAGTCTGTGTGTTCTTGTAATGACTGGTCAGACAATTGACTGCATAGTTTTTAAGTAGTATGAATGTGATGACTTGCAATGCATTTTGGATTGCAGTATAGTTTAGTTTGCAGCAATTAATGTGAGATTAATGGCTAGGTGTTCTTCCAGGACAGACATCAAAGAGTACATCTAAGACTCAAGATACAGTGAAAGGGAATATAGAAAGACTTGATATATAGGAGTGATTGTGAGATATGGACCAACAAGGCCTGATACCTAGAAGTTCATGTGTATTCCATTCTTTCTCTCAAAAACCCACATGCAATTCTCGGTTTGTCTCAGCTGTATACATCTGCTAACTGCGATACCACATGAACTAAATTGTAAATCCCTGCTTCTCAACACACACTGCTCAATATGAGCCAGAAAGAAACCAGGCTGAGCTCTATCTTTCCTTTTGGGGGGACTCCTTTGTTTCTACCTCCTATCTCTTCTCTCCTTTCTCCCCCTGCCCTTTCTCTTCTGTGTGTGTTTGTCTGTAAATTTAACTCTTCAGTATTGGATACCCAGTAGACCCTTAGACCTTTACTTCTCTCTCTCTCTCTCTCTCTCTCTCTCTCTCTCTCTCTCTCTGTGTGTGTGTGTGTGTGTGTGTGTGTGTGTATGTATGTGGATTTGACTCTAGAGAATGCTATAACTAGTTGAATCTGATATCTATCCATGTATGTGACCTATGAAGGGAAAAATATCATGAACTGACAGCATGTCCCTTCAACCTCACTATGGTTACATGTACAATTTAATATATTAAATGTCTCCTGTGCCAAACATTCCATGCTAGTCAAAAGAACATACCACACACATAAACACACAGTCAAAGCACACACACACACATGACAATATGTTATATGTCAGTACCTAATGTTTTCCCTTTCATAGGTAAATCCTCACACACACATACACAATATGTATCAGATTCAGCTAGTTATATCCTCCCCTACAGTCAAATCCATGCACACACAAATAGATGTCAGGACCTGATGTGTTCCCAATTCTGAATAGCCATGTTATACACACACAAACACCCAAAGGAGAGAGGGAAACATGCACACACCACACACACACACACACACACACACACACACACACAGAGAGAGAGAGAGAGAGAGAGAGAGAGAGAGAGAGAGAGAGAGAGAGAGAGAACAGAGAGAGAGAGAAACAGAGAAAGAGAGAAACAGAGAGAAACATAGAGAGAGAAATAGAGAGAGAGAGAAACACACAGAGAGAGAAACAGAGAGAGAAACAGAGAGAGGGAGAGAGAAATAGAGCCTGAGAACAAGAGAAAGAGAGCTTTGGGTCAGGTTCAGTAGGTATCCCCCCACCTATGGTCAGACCCCTCTAGACATACACCCACATATGCTGATGCCATGTTCTACTAAGTTTCCCATTTCCTTATAATCAACATCTTCCACATAGGGCTAGGTAGCATGCCATGAAAGATCTCTCCACCCTTATAGCCACAACCACCCCATGCATGGTTTCGTGTGAGGTACTGCACAGAATCCCTGCACAGAATGCCTACTTCTGTAGCCACTGACACACATATACACAAGAGTGGTGATAGGTAACATGAAGTGATCCCTACCTAACAACTGAAGCATCTATAAACATAATACACATAAACACATGCATAGACACACACACACACACAGAGGCATGCATTCATGCATACATTTGTATGTAGTGGATTCTTTACCTCACAGACAAAGCTTACATAAACATAAATTAGTAGGTGACAAGTTCTTTGCACTTTTTCACCTACACTAAAATTTACCTATGATTGAGTATTAGTTCCTGATAAGTGCCTTCAAATACACAACCAAACCCCTGGTATATAGCTCTGAAAACACACAAAGGGCTAGATATCAGGTTCTCTTTATTTTTTCCTGTCATACAGCCAAAACCTCAAATATGTAAGCGCTCTCTGTCTCTCATCTCTCTTTCTGTCATACACACACACACACACACACACACACACACACACACACACGTAAATAAAAACAAATCTAGGTATCATCTCCCTTTAGGAACTTTCTCTCCTGCAGACAAATCACACACACACATAACTGGCTTGAAGACCAGCTAGGTATTTTCTGCCTGTCTTACATAGATGTGTCATGCACACTTCAGTTCTCTGATTCTGCCAACTACTCTTTTCCTACAGTGAAAGCCCAACATACACATGCAATTCTACATATCAGATCCTGGGGCATAACCCTTCTCTACAACCAAAGTTGGATATTTGAACTAGGTATTAAATCTTGCTCCATAAACTTTACTCTACCCTTAATCATAAGCCCTATATTCATATAACACATGTGTTAGGTGATGCCATTAATCTATTCTCTTACAACCAAATCTCCACATGCACATACATTATTAGGTATCAGGTTCTGAATGATACCCTCTAACTTAGAGCCAAAAACTGACTACCACATATTTATCATTTTCTATGGGAGAACCTTCCACTGATATTTCTTAGAAGGCTGAGAATTATTTTAGGCATTAATTTTTTTTAATTGCTCTGAGGAGTTTTCTTCATGGTTACACAAAATGACTGAACTGAATTTGTCTTGAGAACCTAGAAGAGGACCCTCAAGCGGTCTCCCTAAGAGCAAAGTGTGATCTTTACTGTTATTATTTCTTTATACTCATTGATCCAATGTCTGCCTTTGTCATACCTTCTGCATAATCAAGAAGAGAGAGCCATCATACTCAGAACAAACATTGTTTCTAGGAATACCTTGTTTACAGTCCATTTTTAAGTGACCATGCTTGCCATATTTAAAACACTTGCCATTTCAATTTTTCTTCAAACCTCTGTAAATCACCTCTCCTATCCATTCATCATCATAGTCATGAGGTTCAATATTGATTGCATCTCAGGTCTATTCCTCCAAGGGTACCAATCTTGCCTTCAACAGACTAGTTGCACTTTTTAATTGTACAATAGGATTTTCTTAAAAGTCAGAGATTCAGTTATTATTTTTTTGCTTCTGTTTGGCACCATTCAATTTCCTGCTGAAATCAGTCCTTGCAAGAAATTTATGAGGCCTTTCTTGAGGCTCTGTATAACTTCAGTAAACGACTCAATTTTCTTTCCTAGTTCTTCAATTGTGTCCCAAGAATTCAACTCTGCTGTGTGGCATAAATTGAGAACATGGTCATCATGTACATCAGTATTATCTCCCTCTCGAAGAGTTGGTCTTGGAAAATTACAATACCTCTAGCCTTACTTCATTGTTAAATGATCCCAGCCTCTTCTTTCAACCAGGACTTCCATTGTAATTGAGGACTAAACTTCAAGACCACTTTAACCAAGTCTTTCCAGTCTCTAGAGATAATATTATTACAAGTTTAACATCTGCTTCACAAAAGGTGAACACATGCCAAATGAGACTATCAGTTCCTTGAATCTCCTTAAATATAATATTTCCATAGGAGTCCATTTAAGTCTTGCAAAGCCTTGGGGGTGTATATCATTTGTCAGTTCCTGTACGGTGACTGGATAAATTAAAGTTGGTTTATTAAATTAAACCTTAGGCTGCTCCTCTGTCCTTATAATGCAATGCTGAAATTGGTTCTCCATTGATTTCTTCTGTCTGGAGCAGAATATCCCTATGATCTGTTTTATTATGTTTTTCTAAAGTATGTACCTTAGTACCCATATTAAACAACTTTTTTACTGAAAAAACAAAAATGATAAGTCTGATAATGGTTAGAATTGACATTATGCAAATTCCATCAAAATTAGTTATCCTCATTTAGTTTTTCCATTTTCAAACTCTCCAGTGTATTATCATAGAGACCTAAATAGTAATAATGATTCCCTTTTTAATATGAAAAAAATCTAACTCTTTTAACTAACTCCTCCCTTTAAGAAATCCCAATTAGCAGTGAACTGTGAGGCGTAGCATGTCTGAGCAGAGAGGACAGGCAGTGAACAGTCTAAGTGAGGACAGCTGCAGCCTGAGGAGAGAGCATGTAAGGTAAGCCCATAGCCCATTGTAGAGAGAGAGAGAGAGAGAGAGAGAGAGAGAGAGAGAGAGAGAGAGAGAGAGAGAGAGAGAGAAGCCTGCTGTCTAAAAAATACACAGACGATTGAGTGAAAAAAAATTGAAAATTCTTCTACCTCTAGACCTAGCCATACCATTTCTGATCATATAATTAAAGGATGCCCACCACTCCCAAAGCACGCTAGCTCAATTATACTCATAGCATATTTATTCATAATTGCCTAAAACTGGGAACAATCTAGATGTTCCCTAATTAAAGACTGGATAAAGAAAGTGTGGTCTATTTACACTAAAGAATATTACCCGTGTTAGAATCAATGACCTCAGAAAGTTTGCAGGCAAATGGATGGAACTAGAAAAGATCATCCTGCATGATGTAACCAAGAGGCAGAAAGACAAGCATGACACGTACTCATTCATCAATGAATATTAGCCATAAAATAAAGGAAAATAAAATAAAGGAAAACCGTGCAACAACCCACAGGTCCAAAGAAACTAAGTAACAAAGGGGCTTAAGTTGGGCAATGCATGAATCTCATATGAAGAATAAATAGCATAGACTTTGCCAGTGGAAGTAGGGACTAGAATGGGGAATGGTGATGGAAACAGGAGGGATCTTGTGAGGGGAGGATGAAAGAAAGAGCATTGAAAGAGATACCTTGAATCTGGTAGCATCTCTGGGATGAGCTAGAAACCCAAAGCAATGAAATTTCCCAGGAATCTATGAGGGTGATCATAGCGAAGTCTCCTAGAATAGGGGATAAAGAGTCTGAACTTCAACCTCCTGTAGCCAGGCAAGACTATGAGGGAAAGGATTGGTACCCTAATCAGTCACAAACCCTTTGACCTACAATTCATTGTGCCGACAAGGTGTGCCTGGGTAAAGATGGCACAGAAATTATGAAAGTGACCAGTTAATTACTGGCACAGTTGGAAACCAATATTCTGAGAGGAAGCATACTCTTGAGGGACAGGGCACAGAGATATAACATGATACAGAGATATAACATGACACATGAATGGGCAAAAAAGTCAATGAAGTGATCCTTAATTATCTTCTGTGATACTCATAGAATGATGTCTGGTCCAAGTGTCATGAGAGAGGTTTCACAGAAGAAATGAGAGTAGCAGATACAGAAAACCATGGCCCAAATCAGACCAAGTTCAGGGAATCATGCAGAAAAAAATGGAAGAAAGATTGTAGGGACCAGTGGCATAAAGAGCACCATAAGAAAACTGACAGAACCAACTAACTTGTGTTTATAGTAACTCACAGCGATTGAATAGACAATTAAGCATCTTGCATGGCACTGACCTAGGCCCTCTGCATATGTTACACTTGTGTAACTTGGTCTTCATGTGAGATTCCTCGCAGTGAGATGAGGGTTTTTCTCTAACTCTGATGCGTGCTTTGGGAACCCATTACTTTTATAGGATTGCCTCATTCAGCCTTAAAAGAAGAGGAGGTGCCTAGGCTCACTGCAACATGATATACCACGGCTGGCTGATAGACATAGGGGGCCTAACTTTTCTGAAGACAAACAGAGGATGAGGAGTTGATGGGGTGTATTGGAAGTGGAGGAGAGGGACTGGGAACAAGGAAAAAAAGAGAATCTTTGATTGGGATGTAAAAACAAAAATAAATAAACCAAAAGGACAAACTTGAAATATATTTTAAATGTTTCTTTTGATATTTAATAAAATAATTCTTCATCATATGTTATAAATGGCTAAAACTGACACCAAGTATAATCATTTTAATTGTTGATAACTATCACTCAAGAGAATATGCACAGTCATTATCCTTTTTCAATCAAATTAGTTCATTAGGGACTAAAGGGACTATTTCAAATTTCAGAAATGGCATCTGCAATATTTATTGTAAAAAAGGAAGCTAAAAAAAGACCAAGCTAAGTTTGAAGAAAAAGATAGAATGAAGCATGGTAATTCTTCATCATCCATCATTAGCTAAATTTTAAAATATTAAGGGAAGTTATGCAAAGTAGCTGAGATTAATTTTTGCTAATTGACTAAAGTCACAATGCTAAGTGTTGCTTTCAGTTGTGATGCCAATGCCATTTGCGAGGTTAATTACTATGTTCCTTCACAGCCCCCAGTTATTTCTCATACTGTGGCAGAGATGTGTGAACAGATGGACAAGAATAACATCTGGCTCAGGTGAGGGGCAAGGCTATAGATGACTTCCTCAAATGATTTCCTTCAGTATCACAGGAAGTAATAAGAAACATGTAGGTGACAAAAAAAACAACTTGATAATACAAATATGAGCAGAGTGGCCTTGTCACATTCTAGACAGAAAAGCATAATCAGCATGCAACAATGCAGGAGAAACTTCTGTATCAGCAGAAATGTTTTAAGATATTTTCACTTGATTAATCAATAAATTATTACTGTCTTACTTTCCCAACTCTCTCCCAAGATTATATGTGAAGGTAGATTGAAATAAAAACATTTATTTTATGTAAAATTACTCCTCAAGATTATATTTTTCTTGATCCTTAGGATGAGATAAATTATACTACATGGAATCTAAACTAATAAAGATGTATCCATGATTAAAAGGGACACAGTAGCAAAACCATGGTAATGAACAAGAATTAATAAATTGAAACAATTGTACTCACCTTTTCAGCTACACTATTTTAATACAATGTTGAGGAGTACTTCAATTAATAATTAGACTATGAAAAAATTCTAAATGAACATTGTGTTAATAATAATGATGACTACCAGGAACTAAAGCCATAATCAACAAACTTAATTTGTTGCTATACTTTAAAGAATGTTAGCACCATTTTGTCATAAGTCTGAGGAACTTGATCTCAAGTATTTCAGTATTCTATGCTTGTTCCAGCTGCTGGACATAATGTTTAAATTCTCTGATAATAAACAACTATGTGATTTCTAGTTCACAAAATCTGCTCACACAATGCAAGGAAGAAATACAAAACCAAGTGACAGACACAATCTCACAGAGGAGAAAATTATCAGAAATGCCCTGGCCATGCCCATCCTTAATCCTAGAGGGAACTTTTTCTGCTGTTTGTTGACACATTAGAGTTTTTATAGCAATACTAATTATAGAGATATAGATGAGAATTATCTCTTGGAGAAGTAGCTCAGAGATGAACTCCTTAGCTTGATTTTCTTTTTTTGCGTCACAAAATGGAATTGCTGCTGATTTTTCAAGATGAAAACCGCTCTGCACATAGGAAGTGTAATCATGGCTATTGTCATGACTGGGATACAGCTAGGCATATTCTGTATCTTTGTATTCTATTTTTGTTCTGCTCTGTTCATGGTGTATTCACTTTTTGGTGATGATCTAGAGAACTATAGTTTCTATTCTCAGAGTTAGTTTTATTTTTGTAGCATTAAATATATGAAATGTGTTGGGAAATGTGATTATTTAAACTGTATTTTTCTTTTGTTTTATAGAAGACATTTCAATCATAACCTCTTTTTCAGCTCATCGGTATACATGACTCTAGGGAAAGATGTTTTATTAGTCTTCTATAGAGAATAATTCATACTGACACATAAGTCATGGTTTCTTTAGCAAAATAAGGTTATGTCGACCACCGAAACCTATTTTCTCCAGATTCACTGACAGTGCCAAAAGCAATATAGTGGCATACAGTTTGATGTAGATTATTTTTACTACTTTTACTGAGTTATTGTTCATAAATTGTGTAATTCACCAACTTAATGAATAAAACTCAGTAGGTATTTTTATATATTCATGCAATATGAATATAATTAAAATATATATTAGTAGAAATCTAACACTGTATGAAAATATTTAAAAAATAATAATTCTATGTGAGATAAACCAGACTCAGAAAATAAATATGGTATTTATTCACATATAAGTGGATATTAGCTATTAAGTAAATGATAATCAACCTACAATACACAGACCCAGAAAGGTTAGGTAAAAAAGAAGGATCTATGAAGGACAGACGTATCTTCTTGGGAAGAGAAAAAAATAAATTTTGTTAGTAGACTGTAGGCACGTGGATATAGAAGAGGAATCAGTGGGACAGGTAGAATGCAGGGAAAGACAGATGGAGCTGGGGGACATGTGGGTGATGGTGCGGGAACCTAGTGCTGTGAAAGCTTCCTGCAATATATGCGGGTGACTCTAATGAGGACTCCTCGCCTTAGAGGATAAGAGGTCAGAACTGGCCATATTTTGTAGCTAGGTAAGGTTCCCAGTGGTATGAAAAAGGTGCATTCTATTGTATTTTTGAAAAAGTGGGTCCCACGGAGGTCCCTAAAGAATCTAGCCTAATGCTAGGACAGTGGGAAGATTTTAAAAATCTGACAGTGTTGCCCTTTTGCCAAAGACATACATGGAGCCTTTTGCCTTAAACTTGAGTCTCTTTCCTGAGGGAAAGTACTCTTCAGGTTATGTAAACAGAAACCTAAGCACCAATCCAGGCACAAAACTCTTGACCTACAATCTGCCCTGGCTACAAAATGTGTTCAGGCTCTGTTGCCACAGAACTTGAAGAGGTGATCAACCAAATCTGGTTTAACTCTTGGCTCATGTCATGAGAGGATGGCCATGCTCTGCACTGCTTGGATGGCTATGAACCAGAGACTGGATAGCCCAGAGATCCCAGACAGAAATAAATGCAAGTGGGAAAAATTGATGAAATTATTCCTAATACTGTTCTGCTATACTCACAGATCAGTTGGTGCTTGTCTCATCATTAGAGATGCTTCCTCTGGCAGCAGATGTGAGTAGATGCAGAGACCCAGAGTCAGACACTATTCAAAGAGAGAGAGTCTAAGTTAGAGGTCTCCACTGAGTCCCTTCCCTTGAAGCCTGGTAAATACTGTGGAAGAGAAGCGGGAAAGATTGTACGAGTCAGCGGGGGTGGAGGACACCAACACAGGGGTGGACAAGACAACTTAATAAAAGGAACATTCTGAAGAGCAGGCAAAAGTGACAGACACACCACTCCCACTGTTAGAATTTCACAAAAAAACTAAACTAATACTCATAATATATGCACAGGGGACTGGCTAAGATCCATGCAGGCCCTGTGCTTGCTGTTTCAGTTTCTGTAAGAACATATGAGCCTTGCTTGGTTGATTCAGTGAACGTTTGTTTGTCTTATCTTATAGTATCTTGTTTTGCCATGTGTGGTTATTGTCTCTTGAGGCCTGCTTTTTTCTCAATGAAAGAAGAGGGGGGAATATTCAGGGGAGGTAGAGATAGTTGGGAGGAGTTGAGAGGTGAGAAACTGTGGTCAGGATGTATTTTATGAGAGAAAACCGTATTTTCCATATTAAAAACTTTAAAAATATTTCCCATATATCTTCTTTATGAAATGAATATCATTTGATTTGACTTCCTGCATTCCACATATATAAATGTATGTGTAAAATCATGTTGGCTTTGAAGTGGGTAAAATAAGATATCCCTGTGGACTAAGAATAAAAAGTAAATAAGTAAACAAATAAAAGACAAAAAAAAACCAACATCATTTAGGCACACACTCTACTTCTTAGTAAAACAAGAATCAGCCCTGAAAAATCTTTTTCTGTACTCCACAAAATTGGAAAATGTAAAAGAAATGGACAATTTTCTAGATAGATACCATACACCAAAATAAAATCAAGACCAGATGAACAATTTAAATAGTCCTCTAAACTGTAAGGAAATAGAAGTTGACATCCTAAACCTTCAAAAAAAAAAAAAAAAGACCATGCCAGATGGTTTTAGTGCAAACTTCTACCAGAACTTCCAAAAAGAGCTAATGCTTATCGTCTTCAAAGTGTTCCACAGAAGAATTATTGCCAAACTCTTTTAATAAGGCTGCAGTTAGCCTGATACCAAAAGTACACAAATATTCAACCAAAAAAGAGAATTACAAACCAACCTAACCCATGAACATGGATGCAAAAATACTCAATAAAATACTGACAAACTGAATCCAAAAGCACTTCAAAAAAATCATCCACCATGATCAAGTTAGCTTCATCCCAGAGATGCAGGGATGGTTCAACATATAAAAACCTATCACTGTAATCCATCATATAAATAAACTGAAAGAAACAAAAACATATGATCATCTCATTAGATGCTGAACAAAAACATTTGACAAAACCCAACACCCCTTCATGATAAAGGTCTTGGAGAGATAAGGGATACAAGGAACATATCTAAACACAATAAAAGCAATATGCAGCAAGCCAACAGCCAACTTCAAATTAAATGGAGAGAAACTCAAAGTCATTCCATTAAAATCAGGAAAAAGAAAAGGCTTAAACACAGTTCTTGAAGTTCTGCCTAAAGCAATAAAACAACAAAAGGAAATAGCAGGAATTCATATTGGAAAGCAAGAAGTCAAACTTTTGTTATTTGCAGATGATATTATAATATATAGAGTATCCCAACACTCTACAATGGAACTCCTACAACTGATAAATACCTTCAGTGAAGTGGAAGGTACAATATCAACTAAAAAATCAGCATCCTTCCCATATTCAAATGATAAAGAAGCTGAGAAAGAAATCAGAGAAGCATCACCATTCACAATAGCCTCAAATAACATAAAATATCGTGGGATAACACTAACCAAAGAAGTGAAAGGTCTATTAGACAAAAACTTAAAGTCTTTGAAGAATGAAATTGGAGAAGACAGCAGAAAATGGAAAGGTCTCCCATGTTCTTAGATAGGTAGGATCAACATAGTGAAAATGGCAATCCTACAATAATCACTCTATAGATTAAATGCAATTTCCTTCAAAATGCCAACTAATTCTTCACAGACCTTAAAAGAACAATACTCACCTTCATATGGAAAAATAAAAAAAAAAACAGGATACCCAAAAAAAAATCATTTACAACAAAAGAACTTCTGAATGTATCACCATCCCTGACACCAAGCTCTATTACAGAGCTACAGTAATGAAAATAGCCTGGTACTAGCATAAAAACAGGAAGGTTGACCAATAGAATCAAATCAAAGACCCAGATATAATCCACACGCCTATGAACACCTAATTTTTGATGAAGAAGCTAAAATTATACAATGGAAAAAAGAAAGCAACTTCAACAAATGGTTTTGTCATAACTGGATGTCAAAATGTAGAAGAATGAAAATAGATCCATATCTATCCCCATGCACAAAACCCAAGTCCGAATGGACTGAAGACCTCAATATAAATCCAACCACACTGAACTTGATAGAAGAGAAAGTGGGATGTAGCCTTCAGTGCATGTGCACAGAGACCACTTCCTAAATATAACCCCAGTAGCACAGATGATAAGAGCAAAAATAAATAAGTGAGACCTCCTAAAACTGAGAAACTTCTATAAAATAAAGGATATAGTCAGTAAAACATAAAGGCAGCCTATTAAATGGGAAAAGATCTTCACCAACCCCATATCAGACAAAAGACTGATCTCAAAAAGTATATAAAGAACTCAAGAAATTAGACATAAAATTTCTAAATAACCCAATTAAAAATGCGGTACAAAACTAAACAGAATTCTCAACAGAAGAATCTCAAATGGCTGAAAGACAATTAAGGAAATGGTCAGCATCCTTAGCCATCAGGGAAATGCAAATCAAACCATCTCTGTGATACCATCTTACACCTGTCAGAAGGGCTAAGATCAAAAACACCAATAAGAGCTGATACTGGAGAGGATGTGGAATAAGAAGAACACTCATCCATTGCTGGTGGGAATGCAAACTTGCACAATCACTTAGGAAATCAGTATGTCAGTTTCTCAGAAAATTGGGAATCAACCTACCTCAGGATCCAGGAATACCACTCTTGGACATATAGCCAAAAGATGCTCAAACATACTACAAAGACATTTGTTCACCCTATGTTCATAACAGCATTATTTGTAACAGCCAGAACATGAAAATAGCTTAGATGCCCCTCAGTTGAAGAATAGATAAAAAATAATGTTGCACATTTACACATTACAGTACTACTCAGTGGTTAAAAAATGACACAATGACATCTTGAATTTTGCATGCAGATAGATGGAACTAGAAAATACTATCCTGAATGAGGTAATCCAGACCCCGAAAAATGAATATTGTAAGTATTCACTCATAAATGGATATTAGCTATGAACAAAGGATATTGAGCCTATCGTTTATGATTCTAGAGAAGCTAAATAATACGTTAAACCCTAAGAAAAACAAATATAGGTCAACCTGGAAAGTCGAAATAGACAATATTGCCTGACAAAATTGGGAGCACGGGTGGTGGAGGAAAAGGAAAGGTGAAAGGGAAAAAGGAGGGGAGAAGGGGAGGGATGAGGAGAACTTGAGGAAACGGGATAGCCAAGAAGAAGGATGAAAGACAGCAATGAGAGCAAAGAAAGCAATATCTTTTTTTTTTTTAATTTATTTATTTATTAAAGATTTCTGTCTATTCCCCGCCACCGCCTCCCATTTCCCTCCCCCTCCCCCAATTAAATCTCCCCCCCAGCCCGAAAAGCAATCAGGGTTCCCTGTCCTGTGGGAAGTCCAAGGAACCCCCACCTCCATCCAGGTCTAGTAAGTTGAGCATCCAAACTGCCTAGGCTCCCACAAAGCCAGTGCGTGCAGTAGGATCAGAAACCCATTGCCATTGTTCTTGAGTTCTCAGTAGTCCTCATTGTCCGCTATGTTCAGAGAGTCCGGTTTTATCCCAGGCTTTTCCAGACCCAGGCCAGCTGGCCTTGGTGAGTTCCCAATAGAACATCCCCATTGTCTCAATGTGTGGGTGCACCCCTCGCGGTCCTGAGTTCCATGCTCGTGCTCTCTCTCTTTCTGCTCCTGATTTGGACCTTGAGATTTCAGTCCTGTGCTCCAATTTAGGTCTCTGTCTCTGTCTCCTTTCATCGCTTGCTGAAGGTTAATATTCAGGAGGATGCCTATATGTTTTTCTTTGGGTTCTCCTTATTTAGCTTCTCTAGGATCACTAATTATAAGCTCAATGTCCTTGGTTTATGGCTAGAAACCAAATATGAGTGAGTACATCCCTTGTTCCTCTTTTTGGGTCTGGCTTACCTCACTCAGGATAGTGTTTTCTATTTCCATCCATTTGTATGCAAAATTCATGAAGTCCTTGTTTTTTATTGCTGAGTAGTACTCTAATATGTATAAATTCCATACTTTCTTCATCCATTCTTCCATTGAAGGGCATCTAGGTTGTTTCCAGGTTCTGGCTATCACAAACAATGCTGCTATGAACATTGTAGAGCATATACTTTTGTTGTATGATAAGGCCTCTCTTGGGTATATTCCCAAGAGTGGTATTGCTGGGTCCAGGGGTAAGTTGATCCCGAATTTCCTGAGAAACCGCCATACTGCCTTCCAAAGTGGTTGCACAAGTTTGCATTCCCACCAGCAATGGATGAGTGTACCCCTTTCTCCACAACCTCTCCAACAAAGGCTATCATTGGTATTTTTGATTTTAGCCATTCTGACAGGTGTAAGATGGTATCTTAAAGTTGTCTTGATTTGCATTTCCCTGATCGCTAAGGAAGTTGAGCATGACCTTAAGTGTCTTTTGGCCATTTGAAGTTCTTCTGTTGAGAATTCTCTGTTCAGCTCAATGCCCCATTTTATAATTGGGTTGATTAGCCTTTTACGGTCTAGTTTCCTGAGTTCTTTATATATTTTGGAGATCAGACCTTTGTCAGTTGAGGGGTTGGTGAAGATCTTCTCCCAGTTGGTGGGTTGCCTTTGTGTCTTAGTGACAGTGTCCTTTGCTTTACAGAAGCTTCTCAATCTCAGGAGGTCCCATTTATTCAATGAGGTCCTTAATGTCTGTGCTGCTGGGGTTATACGTAAGAAGTGGTCTCCTGTGCCCATGTGTTGTAGAGTACTTCCCACTAAGAAAGCAATATCTTGATTGAGGGAGCAATTATGGGGTTAGCAAGAAACCTGGCTACAGAGAAATTCCCATGAATCCACAAGGATGACCCCAGCTAAGACTCTAAGCAATAGAGGAGAAGGTGCCCGAATTTGCCTTGCCCTGTAGTCAGACTGATGATTATCTTAAATATCACCATAGAATAGTTGCTTCATCCACCAACTGATAGAAACAGAGGCAGAGACCCAAATCAGAGCACCGGACTGAGCTCCCAAAGTCCAGTTGAGGAGTGGAAGGAATGAGAATGTGAGCAAAGAGGTCAAGACCATGAGGAGTTCACTCACTGAAACAGTTAATAGTAGCTCACCAGCATTAGCTGGACTGGGAAGGAAGAAGAATAGGACCAAACTAGTCCCTCTGAAAGTGGTTGACAGTTGTATTGCTGGGCAGACTGTGGGATCACTGGCAGTGGCACCAGAATTTATTTCTATTGCATGTACTGTCTTTTTGGAAACCTATTCTCTTTGGATGGATACCTTGCTCACCCTATAGCAGGGAAGGCCTTAGACTTTTCCCAAAGCAGTGTGCCTTACCCTCTTTGAGGAGTAGATGTGGGCAGGGTGGGAGGATAATTGGAGGGAACAGGAGGAGAGAAGGGAGTGGGGACTGGAATTGGTATTTATAAAAAAGAGAAAGTCTGTTTTCTTTTAAAAATAAATAAAATTTTTTAATTGGGTTAATTAGCATTTTAAAGTCTAGTTTCCTGAGTTCTCTATATATTTTGGAGATCAGACCTTTGTCTGTTGCGGGGTTGGTGAAGATCTTCTCCCAGTCAGTAGGTTGCCTTTGTGTCTTGGTGACAGTGTCCTGTGCTTTACAGAAGCTTCTCAGTTTTAGTAGGTCCCATTTATTCAATGTTGCCCTTAATGTCTGTGCTGCTGGGGTTACACATAGGAAGCGATCTCCTATGCCCATCTGTTGTAGGGTACTTCCCACTTTCTCTTCTATTAGGTTCAATGTGTTCTGACTGATAGTGAGGTCTTTAATCCATTTGGACTTGAGTTTTGTGCATGGTGATAGATATGGGTCTATTTTCATTCTTCTACAGGTTGACATCCAGTTATGCCAGCACCATTTGTTGAAGATGCTTTCTTTCTTCCATTGTATACTTTTGGCTCCTTTATCAAAAATGAGGTGTTCATAGGTTTGTGGGTTAAAATTCGCGTCTTCTATACTTTTCCATTGGTCGACTTCTCTGTTTTTATGCCAGTACCACACTGTTTTCATCACTGTAGCTCTGTAATAGAGTTTGAAGTCAGGGATGGTAATGCCTCCAGCAGATCCTTTATTGTATAGGATTGCTTTGGCTATCCTGGGTTTTTTGTTTTTCCATATAAAGTTGATTATTGTCCTCTCAAGATCTGTGAAGAATTTTGATGGGACCTTGATGGGGATTGCATTGAATCTATAAATTGCCTTTGGTAGAATTGCCATTTTTACTATGTTGATCCTCCCAATCCAAGAGCAAGGAAGGTCCTTCCATTTTCTGGTATACTCCTCAATTTCTTTCTTCAATGCCTTAAAGTTCTTGTCAAATAGATCTTTCACTTCCTTGGTTAGAGTTACCCCAAGATATTTTATGCTGTTTGTGGCTATCGTGAAAGGTGAAGCTTCTCTGATTTCGAATTTTGCATACAAATGGATGGAAATAGAAAACACTATTCTGAGTGAGGTAACCCAGACCCAAAAAGATGAATATGGGATGTACTCACTCATAATTGGTTTCTTGCCATAAATAGGGGTCACGGAGTCTACAATTGGTGATCCTAAAGAAGCTAAGTAAGAAGGTGAACCAAAAGAAAAACATTTAGTTATCCTCTTGGCTATGGGAAGTAGACAAAATTTCCAGGGAGAAAATTGGGATCTTGGGGGTGGGGTGAGATGGGGGTAAGGGGAGACGGGGAGAGAAAAGGGAGAAGGGGAGGATGGGGGACTTGGGGAAACAGGAGAATCGGGATAAAGGAAGGTTGGATAGGGGAGCACGAAAGCACAATTCTTAGTTAAGGGAGCCACCTTAGGGTTGGCAAGAGACTTGAACCTAGAGTGGCTCCCAGGAGCCCAAGCCGAGGTCCCCAGTTAGTTTCTTGGGCAGCTGAGGATAGGGAACCTGAAATGACCCTAGCCTATAGCAATACTGATGAATATCTTGCATATCATCATAGAACCTTCATCTGGTGATGGATGGAGATAGAGAGAGAGACCCACACTGGAGCACTGGACTGAGCTCCCAAGGTCCCAATGAGGAGCAGAAGGAGGGAGAACATGTGCAAAGAAGTCGGGACCACAAGGGGTGTACCCACCCACTGAGACAGTGGAGCTGATCTATTGAGAGCTCACCAAGGCCAGCTGGACTGTGACTAAAAAACCATGGGTTAAAACTGGACTCTCTGAACATGGCGAACAATGAGGGCTGATGAGAAGCCAAGGTCAATGGCACAAGGTTTTGATCCTACTTCATGTTCTGGCTTTGTGGGAGCCTAGCCAGTTTGGATGTTCACCTTCCTAGATATGGACAGAGGGGGAAGGACCTAGGACTTACCACAGGGCAGGGAACCCTGACTGCTCTTTGGACTGGAGAGGGAGGGGGAGAGGAGTGGGAGGAGGGGGAGAAGGGTGAAAGGAGGAGGAGGTGGAAACTTGTTTTTTTTCTTCCTTTCCTCAATTAAATAAATAAATAAAATTTTTATAGTCATATATTTATATATGACTATACTATATAGCCATAATTCATATATCCATATATAAATATATCATATATCCATATATGAATACATCCATAAATGAAGTCAAGAAACATAATTTCTTTGGTCACTGTCATTCCACTATGCATGATAATCTCAATGTGGATTCACACTTTAACAAATGTAACTTATCAGACCTTTTGTTGTTTTTATTATTAAGTTGCTATCACCATTCTGCTGTTCTTTCATGTAAAAGTCACTATTTTACAAATATTTACAAATCACTTGGGAAAATAGGAATATAACTGCTGAATTACACTATAGACCGTGCTACTTTAAAATAAGATAGCAAGCTCTGATCCCAAGTCTCCAGACTGTTTTATATTTTACCAACAACCAATGTGAGACCTTCCCACTCTCCATTTTCCCAATCTTGGCTGCTTTAGGTCATTTGAGCCATCACCACACTGCCATATCTTTATTTTATTGCTGGTTGAAATTTGATATTATATAATGGCACAAATAGTAACTATCTCAGTATGTGCTAATTTTTCTTCTAGGCATTTTTTGTCAACTATCTACTAAGAAACTCTTCCTTATTTATTTGAGATGTTCGTTAATTGGGTTGCTATGATTGATTTTAGGAATATATATATATATATATATATATATATATATATATATATATATATATATATATATATTGTGTATGTCCTCTAGCAGACATGTATTCTGTACTTTTATCCTATCCCATTTTTTTCAGTTTTCTTTTCATTTCACATTTTCTTTTTAGAAAGTGACACCCATAAAAATCTCACCACCATGACTGCCCAAATATGAGCTGAACAAGGAAATATCAAAGTGGACAGAGAAAAACCTAAAAGCCTCAACCCTACACAAAGAACTACAGGAAGCTGAGGAAATCTGGGGAGAGGAGACGTGGTCCTCCTCAGTGAAGAGTATACCTTTTGGCTGTCCAGTGTCAAATGGTCAGCCCTAAAAAACATGCATAAAAATAAAATTATATGTACTGAGCCTGAGCAGGTAATATTTATAAACAAACATACATATTAAGGTTATCCATATTTATATTTGTGGATATATTATGTATATATGTTTATACATATATATATGTGTGTGTGATAATAATTAATGAAAGAAGAGGTCAAGAATTTGAAAAAGATTAGAAAGAGGTGTATAAGAGGGTTTGGAAGAAGGAAAGAATAAAAGAGAAATGTTACAATATTTTATAATGCCAATAAAAAGGAACAAGATATTTTTAATTTTGATAGAAATATAACATATGTAGGTAGGCTTTCTTCATGCAATAAGATCTTACAGCTGTACCACACATCTCAAATCAATCAAATATCAGTAATATCCAAAAATATATTTTCAAAACTCGAGTATCATTGCAGGTATTGCATTTTGTAAAAGTTCCATACATACTACTTTATACAAATACAACTTTATCGTCTCATTAATGCCAGGGGTTGCCTGTTTTAAATGTCCAACTGCAGAGTCCACGCGTGGAGTGCGAATTTTCCACAGCATTGACTCAGATGTGAGATACAAAGTCAGGAAAGGCCTGACAGGTCTTAACAACCAGAACTAGATTCAGAAGCTAGGGCACATTTTATCTCCTAACCCACACTGGGAAAGAAATTAGCACAGGTTTGAAAGGATCTGAAGCAGTAAAAGGACAGGGATATTTTCTGTAGTTTTCTATAAATTCGGGATATGAGCCCTGTCAGTAGTACAACTGGTGAAGATTTTCTTCCACTCATAGGTTTTGTGCTCTACTAACAGTTTACTTTCCTGGACATAACTATTTTTTATTATTTTTTTCACACAATTTATTTTGAACATGTTCCCCAAAACTCCTCCCCAAACCACCACATTATCTTAATCACTTTGTTTTTAAGTTCCATGTTGTCTATATGGGAGACTAGTTCCTCTGCTACTGAAATTCTGTCCAGAGAGTCCTTGCTTGCCCAGATGTCTGGAAGATGGACTACCTGTTTTGTGCTATTAGTTTCAGTTGTTTTTTTTTTTTTTTTTTTTTTTTTTTTTTTAGATTTTCCATCAAGGTCTTTGATCCATTATCAATTTTTTTGAAAAGTTAAAATGTGTGAATATAGTTTCATCCTTTTGTGGGTGGATATCCAGTTTTACCAGTAGCATTTTTTGACCTGTTTATATTTCTCCAGCTACATATTTTTGCCTCCTTTATCAAAACTGGATTGGCAGAGCTTCGTCCACTTATTTCCATGTCCTCTATTCTATTTCATTGTTCTTCCTACCAGCTTTTATTCAAGTATTAGATTGTATCACTATAGATTAGTGTTTAATTTGGAGTCATGTTTGTGTTGCCTCAACTGTGTTCTTTCTCCTTGGTCTTGCTTTGATTATTCGTGGCATTTTGTGACTCCACATGAATGCTTGGATAATTTTTATCTGTACAATATGGTACTGGAATGTTAATAAGTGTAGTAGTTTGAATGTAATTACCCCTACAAGCTCATAGGGAGAGGCACTTCTAGATGGGGTGGCTTTGTTGGAGTAGACATGGCCTTGTTGGAGGAAGTGTGTCACTGTGAAGGTGAGCTTTGAGGTCTCAAAAATGCTCAGGGCACATACAGAATCTTAGTTCATGGCTTGTCACCTGGGGATGAAAGATTTGGCTTCTTTACTCCCAGATCTTTCTTCAGTACCATGTCTGCCTGCATGTTGTCATGTCCCACCATGATGATAATGGACTAAATCTCTGAAAATAAAAGTCACCCAATTTAATATTTTCCTTTTATAAGAGTTGCCATGGTCATGGTGTCCCTTTTAGCAATAGAAACCCTAAAGGAGACAAGAAGTATTGTATTAATACTATTGGTTAATTTTTAATGAAGCCATTTCTGCAATATTAATTCTGCCAGTTCAGTGTCTTGACATGGTGTGGATGTCTTTCTATTATTTATCTATATTCTACACTACTGTATTTTGAGAGATAATGTGAATTGAATATTTTTCTAAACTCTTTGTGAGAGGATATTGTTTAAAGATACTGTTTTTATGTTGATCTTGTATTCTGCAATTTACCCACTGTTTACTAGATCTAAGAATTTTCCAATAAATTCTATGGGACCCAAGAATAGAATTATTTCATCTTCAAACAGCAATAATTTGACTTTTCCCTTTCATTTTGCATATTCTTTATGTCCTTTACTCATTTTTTTTCTGTAGTTAAGACTTCAAAAGACCTGGAGAAAGCTAGCATTCTTGGTTCCTCTCAATTTTAGTGGAAATACTTTAAATGTTTCTCTCTTTAGCATGATTCCATCTGTTATATGTTGTCTATTATCTTCATTATGCTGAGCTATGTCCTTTGCACAACTCAGTTCTCCCTGACATTTTAAAATTTTAACATTTTGAGAATTTCATACATAAACACTGTATTTGCACATTTGCATTCTTTGATCTTCCCCATCGACTACTTCCATATTCCCCTTTCTGTCAAATGTGTATTCATGTAATCTTTTGTCTCAATTTAGCATTGTTCACATATAAATGTGTTTAGAATAGACCACTTTTAGTGGGAACCATTTGGCCTAGTTTTGAACCAGTATATGAGTGCTTGTCCAACGGGTCTCCAGATGAGGCAAATCCCACGGGCACAGTCTAAGTAAAAAAGGGCCAGTGGACTTTCGAATGGCATAGAAGACTACTGGGACTATGCAGCCTGAAAACTGCTCTCAAAGTACTGATGATTCTCTCTGCAGTTTTCAGTTTTACTTTCTGAATAATGCATAAGACAGACATGATCAAGCCTTTAAACCCATTTTTCCTCAAATATTTTCCCATAAAATTCTTTAGGAGATGATGCCTTTCAGGTTTCTTATCTGGGATTGCCAGTTGTCACCCCAGACCCTGGGAGCTGTCCTGATTCGATGCTGACAGGATCAGAGGCAGATCATTCTTAGTTCTGTAAATATGTTTTGAAAGATATTGTTGTTCTTGAATATGTGTGTCTATGTCAATCACCTACCCAGTTCAATATTTGTCAGAACTAGTAAAATTATAAGTATTGTTTTTGGTTTAAAAGAAGTTTTAGTGTAAGATTTGTCAGAAAACATATTTACGTATTTGTTTTTGAGGGAAGTTAAGGTAGAAGCATGGGAAAAACTTGTTTGTTAGTACGGAAAAATATGTTTGTTTTTGATGTATAAACAAAAACAGCTGGAACTTTTGGGGGCAGTTCACTTGTATGACAATCACCTGGTGGTTAGACAATTCATTTCTTTCCCCTTACACCCCTTACCCAACTCAGTACCCGAACCCAGAGAGCAGTTAAATTTTCTACAACTATTCTGTATAATAACATAGATATCATCAGAGCAAAGTATCAATAACTGTAAATATAAAACAAATAAAAATATGTATATCAACTTATAGATACAAGAAATGTAATCACCGAGGCGGATGGCGCAGGCAGATGCTGGGGACCAGCGTGGCGGCAGACTACGCACAGCGGGGACCAGAACGCAACACCAAGAGCAGATCGCCCCACTACAATTAAATCAAAGAGGTAGGCCTTTGGTTGGTGAGGTCCCTGGCAAGCAAGGAGCAGGGTCCTGTTCCTGAAGACCCTTCTGAGGGGTGAGAGGGATCGTGGATCGTGGCCCCTGGCAGGAGCCAGGAAACAGAGCAAGGGCATTTTGTAAGAAGAGCCCCTAGCCAGCAGGGAAACCTGAACCTGTTTTAAAAGACCCCTTAGATAGCATCGATGGGAGGAGATGGGCAGGCGCCAAGTCAAAAATTCACCCAATAATCTCAAAAACAACATGAAAACACCAGAACCCAATGATCTTACAACAGAAGGACTTGAACACCCTAACACAGAAGAAGTGGAAAAAATTGGCTTTATGTCCCTTAAACAACATGTGAAAAACACCCTTATAGAAATGGATGAGAAGTATAACAAAAAGTTTGAAGAAATGAGTAAATACGTACATGATACCCTGGGAAACCAAGAAAAAAATGATCAAACAGGTAATGGAAACAGTTCAAGAATTGAAAACTGAAATGGAAGCAAGGAAGAAAACACAAACGGAGGACCATTTGGATATGGAAAATCTAGGACAATGAGCAGAGCCTACAGAAACAAGCATAATCAATAGAATACAAGAGATAGAAGAAAGAATCTCAGATTCTGAGGACACAATAGAGAAAATAAATGCACTGATCAAAGTAAACAACAAAGCCAACAAATTCTCATCACAAAACATTCAGGAAATATGGGACACAATAAAAAGACCAAACTAAGAATAATAGGAATAGAAGAAGGAGAAGAGTCACACCTCAAAGGCCAAAAAAATATTTTTAACAAAATTATGGAAGAAAATTTCCCAAAATGAAGAAAGATATTCATTTAAATATTCAAGAAGCATACTGTTGTAATAATAGGAGCGGTGGGGCTGCGTCCCCAGAACCCGGCCGCCCACATGGCTAGCTTAGCTTATGCCCTGAAATAATTACACGGAAACTGTATTCTTTTAAGCACCGGTTGGCCCATTTCTATCTAGCCTCTTCTAGGCTAGCTCTTGCACCTGGATTAGCCCATTTCTTATAATCTTTGTAGCACCATGAGGTGCGCTTATCAGGAAAGATTTAGCATGTCTGACCTGGTGGCTGGCTGCAACGCGTCTGCCCGGGAGAGAGCTGCATGGCGTCTCCCTGACTCAGCTTCTTTCTCCCAGACTCCTGTTCTGTTCACTCCACCCACCTATGTTCTAACCAATAAAATGGGCCAAAGCAGTTTCTTTATTTTTTAACCAATGACCTTCCTCCATCATTTCCCCTTTTCTGTTTAAACAAAAAAGAAAGGCTTTAACTTTAACATAGTAAGATTACATACAGCAAAACAGTTATTAAGCAAGAATCACAGTTATAATATTTATATCTATTTTATCTTTTATCTTAACAAGGGAAAACTATAACTATCTATCCATTCTTCAACTCCATCAAAGACTCCAGAAGGATATAATATTATCTAAGTAAACAAGAACTAAGAAACTTCAAACTCTAGAAATGACAAAGACATCTCACTGCCTGGACAGTCACGCAAAGTTCTTTTATACCGTTGGGGCATCCATCTTCAGCCTTCAGGCCCATAGTATCCAGCAGACATTTTCATCAAGCAGGAAATTCCAAAGACAGTTCAGTCACTATCTGATGTGTCCTGCAGAATGTCTCGCAGACTCTTTCATGAGTCAGGAACCCCGAAAGACCATCTCACCTTTAGGCAAGTTCAGTAGTCCTCTCTCTGCGGGTTCTCTTTGTCCAGTTTATGCAACAGTCCAGGCAAGAGCAGTTTCTTGCCCAACTGGCTATCAAACTCCATAATGATCCTCTTAGATGCCCATCTTCCTCTCGAAGTAGGTTGGTGCCGCCAGGAGCAGACATGTCTCATTGTCATGAAAAGTCCTAAGTTATTAAAATATTTTAAATGCCATATTCTGCAGCCTTTGAGAGATATGAAGAATGCCTATCTGAAATATATCTCTATATATCTAGAAAATTTAACTAACATGACTACAAGCTTTACTATTATCGATGATTATCCATTAACAACCTATATTTCTTAATTATACAGTATATTTTTAAATGAACTACACAATCACAATACCTTAATCAAGATCAAGAAATATATATACATATAACAAAATTGACCTTAAAATCCATACCAATGCAAATTATTCATACCTATATAATATCCCCCTTTAAATGTAAAAGAACATTTATAAACAATATTTGGGAACATGGGCGCAGTTTTTTCTCTCCAAACTGCTTTCTGCTGAATGAAGGCGCTGTTAATCAAATCGTTTAGGGTGTAACCTGTGTGTCAGGTTCATCTCAGTTTGCAGTTGAGTGAAGTAATTTTCTGAAGATGTTCATAGCAACTTTTCGGGAGGTTGTGGTCTATCATACCAAATTGGAATAGATGCAATCCATAGGGTCTGGTCCTCTGTGAAAACAAAAGAAGACCCTCTCCAAAGCATCATATCCTTAGACCCAAATTCCAAAGTCAAGATACCTTTAGAACATATGTGTAGGTTCAGCTTAGCAGCCCATATAATGAAATGTCTCTCTGTACTTAGCTCCTTCACAGTCAAAAATTTTAAAGAAAACACAATGTACATAATCTAGACTCTCTGTGAATTTTCCATTTTTACGTGGCTTATTTTTCTTTATTTCTTTTAATCTCTTAATTATCTGTACTCTGTCTCTTTAAAGACTTTACCTTTTTTTTAAACCATTAACTTTATTCTCTATATTTTTTTCTTCTCTCTCTCAAGCCTACGTACATTCATCCAACAGTGTGGTCTTTTATGTCTGAATCTGTTTTATTGTGAATCTGTAACTTTTTTTTATTATCCAGGAGCATTTCTTAAAATGTTAAGCACTTCTTAAAAACTTAAGTTGTACCATGTAGGGGTAATACGGTAGTGCCTGTACTGCCAAGTCTAAACCTTAACTGCGTTATTATTATGGTAATTACGGTAGTTCCTGCCTGAGACCAGCACAGTTCAGCATGGTGGAGCTGAGCAGCTCCTGCCTCAGAGCCATTTGGTGCCTCTGAGCCACACATAGTTCCAGGCACACAGCAGTCCACATTGCCATCAACCAAGCCATAGAGCTTTACTCCAAATGCTCCATTCAAAAGCTCTGTTTCCCACAGGGGCCAGACAGAGATTGCAATGGCGGCACAGCCCAGAAAGCGGCTGTTTAAAACTGCAGCTTTTTTTCCTGTTGCGGCTGCTGAGTCAGGAAATTCTCTCTGCAGCATGCCACCAACAAACAGCAAAAAATCTGTCTTAAATTCTCTCTCTCTCCTTTTTAAGCTCTCTCAGGTTTTACGTGGAGTTCATTAACACGTTGGGTGCCACTCTGTTGAAATAGGTGCGGTGGGGCTGCGTCCCCAGCACCCCAGCACACGGCTAGCTTTACCCAAAATAATTACACGGAAACTGTATTCTTTTAAACACCGCTTGGCCCATTTCTATCTAGCCTCTTCTAGGCTAGCTTTCGCACCTGGACTAGCCCATTTCTAATAATCTGCTGTAGCCCACGAGCTGGCTTACCAGGAAAGATTTAGCATGTCTGACCTGGTGGCTGGCTGCATTGCATCTGCCCGGGAGAGAGCTGCACCTGCGTCTCTCTGGAGTGGGAAAATCATGGCGACCCCTTGACTCAGCTTCTTTCTCCCAGAATCCTGTTCTGTTCACTCCACCCACCTATGTTCTAACCAATAAAATGGGCCAAAACAGTTTCTTTATTTTTTAACCAATGGCCTTCCTCCATCAGCATACAGAACACCAAACAGACTGGATCAAAGAAAAACATCTCCTCGCCATATAATAATCAAAACACAAAATATATAGGTTAAAGAAAGAATATTAAGAGCTGCAAAAGAAAAAGGCCAAGTAACTTATAAAGGTAAACAGATCAGACTTACACCTGACTTCTCTATGGAAACCATGAAAGCCAGAAGGTCCTGGATGTACTGCAGAAGCTAAGAGACCATGGATGCAAACCCAAACTACTATACCCAGCCAGGCTATCGTTCATTATCAATAGAGAAAATAAGACATTCCAGGATAAGAACAAATTTAAATAATACGTAGCCACAAATCCAGCCCTACAGAAAGTAATAGAAGGAAAATCACAACCCAAGGAATCCAACACTGCCAACACTGCCTATGATAACCCAGGCATCTAGTGACCCTTCACCAGCACATCTCAAAGAAGGGAGACACACAATCTCTACTACCAAAAGCAATAAGAATAACCAGAGTAAACAACCACTGGTCATTAATATCACTTAATATTAATGGGCTCAATTCACCTATAAAAAGGCACAGGCTAAAAGATTGGATACAAAAACAGGATCCAACATTCTGCTGTTTGCAAGAAACGCATCTCAACCACAAAAACAGGCATCTACTCAGAGTAAAGGGTTGGGAAAAGGTGTTTCAAGCAAATGGTCCTAAGAAAAAAAGCAGGTGTGGCCATACTAATTTCTAACAAAACTGACTTCAAACTAAAATCAATCAGAAGAGATCGAGATGTACACTTTATACTCATAACAGGAACAATTCATCAGGATGAAGTCTCAATCTTGAATATCTACGCCCCTAATATAAAGGCACCCACTTATGTAAAAGAAATATTCCTAGAACTCAAGGCAGACATCAAACCACACACACTAGTAGTAGGAGACTTCAATACACCTCTCCAATGGACAGGTCAATCAGACAGAAACCTAATAGAGAATTAAGAGAATTATTGGAGGTAATGAAGCAAATGGATTTAACAGACATCTAGAGAACACTCCACCCAAATAGGAAGGAAATTTTTATTAAAAAAAAAAAAAAGAATTCCTAGGCTTGGGTGCTCCCAGACCCGCAGAGGATCTGGCTTAGGCTTACTCTCTCAGAGGTCTCAGACTCATGCTTGGACTGAACCTACAGAGGTTTCTGTTCCTTTGTATTCCCCTTGGTATACAAGACCAATGCTTGGACCCACAGAGGTCCTGGCTCAAGCCTACCCCATTGGAGCTCCCAGATTTATGCTTAGATCAGCAGGGGACTGGCTCAAACCTAGTTCCTCAAAAGTCCTAGACTCATGTCCAGAACCACAGGGGTCCTGGTTTAGGTTTACTCCCTTGAAGGGTCCTGGTTTAGGTTTACTCCCTTGAAGGTCCCAGATTCACGTCTGGACCCTCAGCGGTCTCTGGCTCTGGCTCACTTGCTCAGCAGTTGCTTCCCTGTAGCTGTTCCTGTGGTGTTCCCTGTCTCGGGTCTGCTCTGGCCCAGGTTGCTGGCTCCTAGAATAAGTTCCTTAAATATATTAAGTTACTGATCAAAAAGCTACCTTAGAATTACTTTACTGGGAGGATTTTGTGTGGGTTCAATAAACATAAACACACATGGAATCATAACAAAAATCAGGACAGTTACATATCCATTTTTCCAGTGCTATATATTTTGTGGTGAGAATATTGAAAATCTCTTTCAACTATGTTGAAATATATAATACATTGGTCTCACTTCATTCATTTTACTGTGCCATTGTGCATGAGTATGTGTTTCTCATCCTATCTAACTAGATTCGATACAGTGATTGACAAACTTGTCTCCCTCTCCTTCTACCCTTTCTATGTGCTGGTGACCACTCTTCTAACTTCTAAGATCAAATTCTCTAAGTGTTAGATATGAGTGAGAGCTGAAGGTTTATCCTTCTATGCCTAGCTGTTTTCACATAGTTTCTCTAGGGTCATCATTTATGGGGAATCTCCTTCAGCCAATGACCTTTAAGAGGCTGAACCAGGTTGAGGTGTGACCTTTTGGGTATCTGGAGAAAACTGCCAGTCCACCCAACTCTCTCCCTCTTTTTTCCCATACTCAACAACTTGGGGTGGACTTTCTGTTCCTGTTCTCTGAGTTTTCCCCTTAAATAAAGAAAAATATTAGAATCACTTGGAGTTAGCTTGGAATTATTTGACTCATGTTCCTCCTCCCCCCTTTTACACATTCAGCCATATAACATCTTTCTAACGAGATTTCATTCTTCTAGGTTATACTGAGGAAAATTGAGATACAGCGAAGAATAGCAAAGCTCCAAAGGATCCTCAGAAAAAGTATCCTGGGGAAATGTCAAAGAAGTTGAAATTAAATCTTAGAGGTTGAAGATTACCTCATTTTATCTTACAAAATTTGTGTGTACAGGATTAGTTAACATGGCTTGGCAGGGGGACATGGCACACTTCTGTGTTATATGCTATTCCAATTATTTTCTCTGTGATCGTGAGTATTTCAAGGGATATCTCCTCTGTGAATCTGAGGGGCCTCGGGAGGATTGGACTAACAAAAAGGAACCATAGCTACTGAATTTACAGCGTGCTGCATACATGATGCAACACAACACCCTGCATCATAGATCATAAGACAGTGTCCCATATAGAGAAGATAAAAGCAAGTGTTACATAGACACTGAACACAGAGAAATGGCATTATATGCTATATATTTGAAAGATAATGAATAGGTATCTGAACAGATTAATTTGCTAATTATAAAGTAATTATTTCCAAATATCTTATTCATGAGAAAATTATGTTATTTTTTGTTATGGAGTGGTTTCCTAATATGTTACTTGTGACACAAATTGGAAAGAATGTTCCAAGAAGAGAGTTGAAGAAAAAGAAATTTGGACAATAACTGTGAGTAAGTTTTCTTGTAAGCATAGACAAAGGCTTTAGGTAAGAGTTGAAAAAAAATCTATGAAATGCTTGTGATAATATACACCATGCTAAGAGCTTCTGGTCTACCCCAAGAACTGACTTTCTTGAGTTCTTTATTGTGTTCAATGTCTGCTGAATAAAACTGACACATGATGAAAAAAAGGTATAAAACTAACAGGATGACAGTTAGCAACTGTGGATGAAACATCAGAGTTAAGTGAATCCAGATGACAAAGACCCATTTAAGGCCTCTGCTATTTACGACTTGGTGAAGAGTGATGCACCAAATAAATTATCAGCAAATATGTACACGTTAGAAACCTAGGAAAAGGTGTCTTAGAGGAAATGGCTTTGTTTCTTTTCTCTTGAAACAGAAAATACACATAGTCATCGTGGAGCTGAACTTATAGGAGACAATGATAAGTTTATAATTATTGCACATATTTACCAAGTATTATTTTTATCAGTAAGGTTTCTTTGCTAGACTATGAGGGAAACAATGGTGTGATAATTTGCCTTTCATGGTCACAGCTGTGCTTAAAAGTTATATCTAAATTATCAGTTGTATGTTTGATTAGCTAGCACCAGCTGTCATTAGTAATAGGTTAATCTTGTTTAATAAAAGTTATAGAAGACTATAATTTTAGAATAATCTCTTTCTCTGTACATATGAAAAATCAAAGTTGAGCTATTTATGTTCAACTTCCAAGTCCTCAAAATGAAGCATGGACCTATTAATAGCTCATATTTCCAACAAATAAGATGATAGAAACAACAATATTTCCTCACATCAACTAAACCTTTTCTGTGGAGAAATATTGTTATTTCCCCATATAAAACACATGGCATGTGTCTTAGCCATTACACAGGAAAGGCAGCTTATGATGTCCTGATGGTAGCTAACTATCTAACTATCAATAATCCTGTTGATAACTTCTACTTTTCCTATCTAAGACTGCAACTTTAACATGACCAATCTGCTCTTGATTCTCTTCTTTGTGTTTCTTTAGGATTTTTGAGTTTTAAAATATGCACATGGGAATTTTTTATCTTATACCAAATGAATTGCCACCCAATGGTAAAATAGAATATGAAGCTAAGAAGATTTTTAAATTAGTTTATTTTCCAAAATATGTATAAATTTTACATTTGTGGGTGAAAATCATCCATTTTCTGTGATGTTCTTGGTCTTATTATACTTTATTTGAATGGTCAAAATTTTAGTTATGTTATTAAAGACTATCAGAAGCATTTTAAAAGATGACATATCAAAATATTTCCCAACTGTTGCATCACTTTGATATTTTATGTTTAAGTCTCTGTATTTATTGCAGTATCTTAAAACCATTGGCTTAAACACAATGCACATTTATTTTATCAACCTCACTTTTCATAAAAATGGAAAATTTGTAGTAAAATTTAATTAAATATTCAATTGAAAAAAATCAATGATTAACATATGTAATTAATGTAATATTTTCTTTTTCAGATAAATTTTTGAAGCTCCATAGAATGTGATAGTTTACCTGGGACTTTTTAGAATTTGGAGATCTGGGATTGAAATTCTAGATTCCACACATAAGAACCTTGGGAGAAATGCTTTGCAATCTATCTCTGCATTTTGGAGATTATCCTAGTTATTATCAACTAACCTTAAAGCATCCCTAGTTTTAGCATGGTAAACAATACCACACATCACTACATTTCATTTTTCTACTTGGTTGGTATTCCTGGCTTGGAAAGTTTTCATTGCTTCATCAGCATTCCCGTCTGCTTCCTGCTTGTCCTGACCTTGCTGGGGAACACCATAATCCTTGCTACTGTCAAGCTAGAACCAAGCCTCCACCAGCCTATGTATTTCTTCCTTTGCATGCTGGCAGTGACTGATATGCTTCTTACGTGCTCCACAGCCCTGAAAATGCTTGCTATTTTCTGGTTTGATGAACACTGGATTGAGTTTGATGTCTGTCTAACACAAATGTATTTTATCCACACACTTTGCATTTTTGAGTCAGCCATCTTGGTGGCCATGGCTTTTGATCGCTTTGTGGCCATTTGCATCCCACTACATTATTCGACCATCCTTACATCTTCTATGGTTATTAAACTGGGCTTAGTTGGGTTGAGCCGAGCTCTGTTCATGGTTTTGCCATGTCCTCTTTTAATTAAGAGGCTGCCCTACTACACAAGCTATATCATCCACCATGCCTACTGTGAGCACATGGCTGTGGTGAAGTTGGCCAGTGCTAACACTCTCATTAACAGAGCATATGGAATTTCAGTTGCCCTTTCAGTGATAGCATTGGATCTATGGCTCATAGCTACATCCTATGTAAAAATTCTCCAGGCAGTGTTCCGTCTGTCTTCCCAGAATGCCCGCTCTAAAGCCCTGGGCACCTGTGCTGCCCATGTCTGCATCATTCTTGCATTCTATACACCTGCACTGTTTAGCTTCCTAACTCATCGCATTGGCAAGAATGTATCTCCAAGTGTCCACATCATCTTGTCAAGCCTATACCTTCTAGTGCCCCCCACAGTCAATCCCTTGGTATATGGTATCAAGACAAAACAGATTCGGGACAGAGCGCTGAGCCTCTTCTCACACTTGAAAATTGTTGAATACTAAATTATTTTAACAACAATTGTGGTGGTAGAGTATGTCTCGTGACATAATGGGGCATTAACTATGCTTGTTATGATTCTATTGTAAAAAGCTACTTCTCTTTTACATTATTTTTTTATAGAAGAGATTTATGGTGTGATGCAATATTTCTCTCCTAATTTTCTCTTTGTAATTTTATACTAACCATGTCTAATATATCTTATCATGCAGTATCTTCACTTTATACAGTCCAGGTTCAGATGATGTATGTATTTCCCATCAATATATATCAAATATATATAATTGTAAATTTCTCTATCTATACATTTTAAGTGTATATATATTACACTGTCTGCATATTTAGTGCCATATTTTCAGGAAAATGAATGTAATAATTTCAGTTTTAGTTTTATACATAGAAGGTTGAATACTGTCACTGTAGTCCTTACTTCAGAATAATTCGTAGCAGCTGTGCCCACCTGTACAACAGCTGTACTATATTAGGACAGTAAATGAACAATTTCTATCCTTTAGTACACTCAAGCATCAGCTTTCTTTGTCTAGTGTCATCTGAACTTTTTAAAGCATTTTATCTTATTTATGTCTTCTTGAAAATGAAAATTAATCATGTCTCATCCTTTCACCAGAGAAGTAAGTTTAGCTGGCAAATTTCTACTTCAACATCTGCAGAGTCAGTAAATACATACAACATGAACTTAATTGAAACAAGAACATTTGAAGCAGGTATGTTGTGCTGTAAAAGAATTTTAAACATATACCCTCTGAGATATGTAACTTAAAGGAGGGGAATGAAATATCTGAGCATATGTGAAGAAAATATACCATTTAAGCTTCATATTCTTTTAAGTCTCCAAATATGTAATATATACCTACATTGCCAAGAAAAGTATTCAGACTAAGATACTATATGTCACCATATGAATGAGAGAAGTGAAAAGCCGCAGTACTGTAAAGGATGTGGTAGAAGCAGAGAGAGGCCACCAAAGGTACCCGCAGTTCCTGGGAGAGAAAACTGTGGTTTGAAAGTGTGATGAGTGTGCAAAAGCACCTCTAGTTTCTTTTAGAGACGTAAGAGATGATACTAAAACTCTATGTAATTCTCAATTAAATACAAGGGAAGTCACAAAAAATCAAAAGAATAAATAATGACTCAAAATTACTGTCTTAGCTTATCAAGAAAAGATCTGTATATGTGCATTAATAAGAGAACAGATAATATATTGTACACAAAATTCAATTCTTTCTTTGGAAAATCTAGTATTCTTTTCCAACATGAATTTTAAATTATTACTTAAAAAATATGAATAGTACTTCTATCCCAACTAGAAAATTAGAAGTTTTGTCAACTAGTAAATGAAATTACTTCTATGAGCTTCAAAAATTTTCCTTTTGTCCCAACTAATTTTTTTCTGAAACTGAGCCATTGACATAATATAATAACAAGGGAGAGGTTCTGCTTTCACCATAAATTATGAGTGGGTAAATTTAAGTTTGATGCCATATGGTGAATTCACTGAATAACTTTTAATATTAATTACTGTTATCAAAGCATTATATAATTATACACATATGCATATGTATGTAAAAACAGATAATGAACAAGAGACCATGAGTGGGCAAGAGAGCAAGGATGAATGGATGTGAAGATTTTGAGGGAAGAAATCAGAGGAAAAATGATGTAATTGCATTATGACCTCAAAAATAAGTAACATACATATATCATTTGTTTTATTATATATATTTATGCATAAAAGGGAAAATTAAGTAGTATATTATACTGTATATAATTATTGTATCCTTCTTCCAACCACTCCCATGTAACCTCTATCTTCCTTTCTTCCCTTCTTCTGGCTTCTTCTTAAACTCTCTCTCTCTCTCTCTCTCTCTCTCTCTCTCTCTCTCTCTCTCTCATGCATGCATGTACATACACACACACTCATACATAGACACTCATATGTATTTAAAATATATAAATATACCTTTTTAAGTCTGTAGAGGTATGATTTCATGGTTGATCATATTGCCTAATCCAGAGACTATTTCCTGGCCAAGCTGTTTCCTTCCATTCACAGCATTCCTTAGTTTCTTGTAGCCTTTTGTCTAGGCTTGGCTCCCATGAGATGTATTCCCTTCCATATTTGCATGTCTGCTTGTATTGTCCCTGTTCAGATCTTGTTCAGGCTCTCATGTTATGGAGACATCACGGGTATAGTTTCCATGACATTTCTAGGACTGTGGTCTCACAGCCAACATTCCTTTCCTCTGGCTCTTAAAATCTTCCTTCCATAATGTTTCCTGAGTCTTGGATACAGGAGTTGTGTTGTGAATAGATCACCTAGAAATGAGCACCCACAATCACTTATTTCCTTCTCTTTAATTAGTTGTTATTTTCTGTATTATTTTCTATCTGTTTCAGAGAAGATTCTTTGTGACGAGACCTACACTGATCTATGGGTTGAAGCATAAAATGTAGAATGAGGTTAGGAATTATGCTAGTTTAATAATCTTGGGGCTGTAAGTTCTCATTTATGATCCATGACCTTAAAAGCCCCAGATAATTGTCTGGATTTCAGGTACCAGACAGGATTTCCTTCTTGCCAAATCCAATTAAAAAGCTGTTGAATGTCACCAAGAAAAGACTGTCACCATGGCACTTTTTGGGTAATTATACCATTGTTGTAATTCATGTTAATTTAATCACTTTCTTTTTCTTGCCTTATTTCTCTGGCTGAGAAACCAAGCACTATATTAAATAAAAGTAATGAGAGTAGAAACCTTTGCATAGTTTATTATTTTGGGGGAAGTGCTTTTTGTTTTTCTACATTTAATACAAATATTGATTATTTTAATATTATGTATCTTTTTGTATTTAATAAATATATTGTTTGATAATTTTATCAAATGAATTTTGATCATAATTATCATGATATAATCCTTTTAACTTCTAAATTAATTAAATTAATCACTTCCTACCTTCCTACCCCTCATAAACTCTTAACTAGTCAAAATACTGATTAAAACAACTGGACAAAGAGAGTTAGTGACTCTGGGGTGCTCAGCCACAAGGGGGACATCTTTACCACACCCTCTCCTTGTCTCATGGCGTGTAACTACAAAGAAAATGGCAAAAGTGAGAGATGTAGTAAGACTGGAGCCAAACCAGGTCTTCTGAACAATGACAGGTCCACTGCGCTCACTAATTCATCGAAACTGTAGTTGTCTAAACAATTACTGCACAGGATCAAGACAGGCAGCAGTGTCTCGTCTTTAATATGCTGATATTCTAGATTCATCTGAACTTAATAGTTTTCTATTTTTACTATGTATACTTGTGTCTCTCCTTACTTATTTGCCACACATGCCTATGGAGACCAGAAAAGAGCCTATGACACCCTGGAGCTGGAGTTCCAGATAATAGAGGGTTTTACAACATGGGCGTTCATCTCATGTCCTTTGCAGCATTGGCAGTTTTAACTGCTGACTCATCTCACTAGCCCCCTAACAGACCTTTTTCTTATTAATTTAATTTTTGAGAATTTTGTATTTGAGTAATAAACATTATTATATACATCCAACTCCTCGTAAGTTTTCCCTACTGTATCTAAAATTGAAGACCTCTTCTTTAATTTTTATTATGAACACATATTTGTATATAATTTTTATTGAAGACATACTGAATTGTGTCAAATCATTTTATTTCCATCTTTTGACCTGTAGAAAATGAAAACCCTTATGTTAAAGGAAATAAAAATATAAAAGATAAATTGTCATGTGCTCTTTTATGTTTAGAATCTATACCCATCCCAAATGGCATTCATGGTGCTGGAAGATTCTCTGCCTTTTATTGGGGTCAAAAGTAGTCAACAATGTCACCAAGCTGTAAACAATGTTAGCTATCTAACTGCCCTGGCAACACACTCTATGGAAGTAACCAAAAGCTTTATGAGTAGATATAATGTCTACATTCACAAGGCAGAACTCATCCCAGGTAGCATTAACCGTAGCCAAAGCTGGTAGTTAGGTAGGTCAGGATCCTAGTGGAGAACCTAATACTGTATTACTGCTTAATAAACAAAGTATTGAGCATTCCATCTCAAAGATCTTATCTTTCTAATCATTGGTTAGTTCATCTCTCACTCATAATCAGAGAAGTTTCTTTTTAGAGTAAACAGACGGAAGTTAATATAGAGACCTACAACTGACCAATGTACAGAGAGAAAAGACTGTAGAGGGAACATTGGTATCAAACTCCCCACTTGACCTCATGGATCATCATGGGAGATGATTGTAAGAGCCAGAGGAAGTATTCACCAGTGTGGAGCCTAGCTGCAGTGTTGTAGTAATCACCAGTGTGGAGCCTAGCTGCAGTGTTTTAGTAATCACCAGTGTGGAGCCTAGCTGCAGTGAGGTAGTAATCACCAGTGTGGAGCCTAGCTGCAGTGAGGTAGTAATCACCAGTGTGGAGCCTAGCTGCAGTGTTGTAGTAATCACCAGTGTGGAGCCTAGCTGCAGTGAGGTAGTAATCACCAGTGTGGAGCCTAGCTGCAGTGAGGTAGTAATCACCAGTGTGGAGCCTAGCTGCAGTGAGGTAGTAATCACCAGTGTGGAGCCTAGCTGCAGTGTTGTAGTAATCACCAGTGTGGAGCCTAGCTGCAGTGAGGTAGTAATCACCAGTGTGGAGCCTAGCTGCAGTGTTGTAGTAATCACCAGTGTGGAGCCTAGCTGCAGTGAGGTAGTAATCACCAGTGTGGAGCCTAGCTGCAGTGAGGTAGTAATCACCAGTGTGGAGCCTAGCTGCAGTGTTGTAGTAATCACCAGTGTGGAGCCTAGCTGCAGTGTTGTAGTAATCACCAGTGTGGAGCCTAGCTGCAGTGTTGTAGTATTCACCAGTGTGGAGCCTAGCTGCAGTGTTGTAGTAATCACCAGTGTGGAGCCTAGCTGCAGTGTTGTAGTATTCACCAGTGTGGAGCCTAGCTGCAGTGTTGTAGTAATCACCAGTGTGGAGCCTAGCTGCAGTGTTGTAGTATTCACCAGTGTGGAGCCTAGCTGCAGTGTTGTAGTAATCACCAGTGTGGAGCCTAGCTGCAGTGTTGTAGTATTCACCAGTGTGGAGCCTAGCTGCAGTGTTGTAGTAATCACCAGTGTGGAGCCTAGCTGCAGTGTTGTAGTATTCACCAGTGTGGAGACTAGCTGCAGTGTTGTAGTAATCACCAGTGTGGAGCCTAGCTGCAGTGTTATAGTATTCACCAGTGTGGAGACTAGCTGCAATGAGGTGGTAATCACCAGTGTGCAGCCTAGCTGCAGTGAGGAAGTAATCATCAATGAGGAGCCCAGCTCCAGTGAGGCCACTGCACACATGACCTCATAGCAGCTCAGATTGCAAGCACAAGACCTACACAGAATCAAGGCAGCCAAGATACCAGCATGGATCTGGGAAGAACTTTTGACATATTAACACAATCTGAGGAACTATAGCCAATGATGTAGAAAGAGTTTGTTTAATACTCAGTCTAAGAGAAGCTTGTCATGCTGCAATATGATATTCCTACCTTGTGCATACCTATAACTCCAAGTGAACTCATTGGGCATAATGAAAAGCACATGAAGTTCAGGGTTGAAATTAGAGGGGAATAAATTGGGGACTAGAATTTACCATGACTAATTATGTTTGTATGAAAATCTCAAACAAAAATAAACTACAATATATGTCTAAAATGTTATTAGACAGTAAGTCAAATTAAACCAATATTCTTCTTTTATTAAAATACTGAAGATTGACTTGTACAATTCATTAAATTTACACTTGTTTTTATTTATTTCTTAATGTGTATCAATAAAATTTTATACTAACCACTAAAATAAACTTTCCTAAACAGATGTGTAACATTTTTAGATTTCCAATAAATGATTTATATTTAAATACAACTTTAACCTTAATTTATTTATTGATAACTAAGTTATTCTGTAATTTACTTGAAAGAAGACATCTGGCACCATTTATGATGAAATTAAGGCATTTGGGGAAAATAGAAATTGTTAGTTATTTTAATCTAGTAAATCTATGTATATATATATATATATATATATTTAAACAAAATAATTGTTTTGTCTTCTCTATTTTAATTATAAACAAACCACATTAAAGAGTAGAAAATGTACTTCCTTTAAAAGCATACATATTCTAATATGTAAGGAACTTTGAGATTGACTTTCTGTTGTGAATAATAAAATCTGAAGAAACTGAAAAGTTGGCAGTTCTCCTTAATTTTCTTTTACTTTTTACATTCTGAGATGATAATATAATTACAACCTTTCTCCCCCCAAAATTACAGAAGATAATCAGTTGTTCATTCATCATCCCCTTTATCATTCGCCATTAGTTGATTGGAAATCAATAGTTTTCTTTTTAACCTCTATTCAACACAAACAGTCTTTTTGTTTTGTATTATTTCAGTTAGAATCAAAACAGCGGGTGTTATAAAGGCATATTCATGTATGTATGTATGTGTATGTATATATTCATGATATATATGTTTGTATATAGAAAAGGCATCACATGACGTTCACCACCCCAAACACACACCCCTTCTGTCAGCCTCCTCCCCTTTACTGCTTCCATTGTCTCATCATATTGAGTTTGTTGCAGTTTACTCTTGGACTATTTCATTTTTTGACAATGAGAAGCACATGGTCATTGCAATTGATATTTTGATTTATTTTATGAGTTTTACAGCTGCATACCTTGTGTCACAAAACAAAAACAGAATTATTGAACATTGTTCCCACCTTCATTATACTGTCAATAAAATGTGTTATCAATTCCTATTTCATAAATCAGAAAAAAATAACTTTTTAAGATTGTTTTCATAGATGTTGAGATTAGACTAGTGGTCAGAAGAGGCTGAAGAATGCATAAAGACGGGATAATGTGAAGAAATATTTCCATGACATCAGTGTTACAGTTGGACAAGGGTATATTTCAGATGTCTCGTTACACAGGGGTAAGTCTAGTCAACAACAGTGAGCTGTGTATTTCAAACAAAAAGCTACGAGAGAATATTTTTGAATGCTTTCTCCAAGAAAAAGATAACTGTTTAAGATAAAGTGTTATCTTCTTTGATCATGAGTCAATCCGTATATATATTTAACCATCATAGTATATCCCATATTATTCTGTTATTAAATCAAAAAGATGAAAATTTAATTGATCAAAATGCATAATTCAATTTTTGCTGCAGTGACATAGCATATAATGCCTTTTTATATAGGAAAATTACTTGATGTAATGAACAAACATGCTCTATTTAAGCAATGGAATATAAGTAAAATGCATTCTTAGACTATTTTATCATTATCACCTGCAACTATAAAACATATATTTTTGCATATCTACTGATATTTCAGGTCATGAACAAATGCCAAAAGGATATTCAGTCCTCTTTCTTCTGATAATTTTCTAGCTCTATAATTTTCTTTAGCATGACATTTTGTTTTTCTCTGCTCTCTGCTGATCATCAGTTTGCTGCTTAGGCTCTACCTTGAATTTCCTTTAAGTTCTTTTCATAATCGGATATAAATGAGAAATTCAGAAAGTGAAGTAAACACAGTGAAATGGGCACCTCATTGTATTAGTACTGGAACGGCTCTCTGTATTTGACTGACAAGCTAGCTACTGCTCAATTTATTATGTTGAGGATTGCTGAGATACTTGATATTCTTTTCTTTTTTCTTTTTCTTTTTTTGTTTTTGTTGAGACAAGGTTTCTCTGTGGCTTTGAAGCCAGTTCTGGCACTAGTTCTGTAGACTAGGCTGACCTCAAACCCACAGAGATCCACCTGCCTCTGCCTCCAGAATCATGGGATTAAAGGCATGCACCACTACCACCCAGCGACTACTGAGATCCTTTAAACATAAGCTTACCTCTAAGAAGACTTGATTGAAATTGTTTCTACTTTATATCATTAAAAAATTGGTTTTTTTTCTCTGTGATAAAAAAGTTTAAAAGAGTAGCTATATTATCTTTGAAATTTCTATTGAACAATAGAAAAAATAGTAAAGCCCTAAAAATGTTTAAAGTTTGACTTGTGGTCACCTAGCATTCAATCTTAAATTGTTGTACACTTACAAAAGGTCTCTTTCAGCACATTAGTTATCCATTCAATCATTATTAAGCAAATATTAAACAAATGCCTAATATATTAAAATAAAGTGTTTATAGGAAGGGATGTACATTGAAGGGACAAATAATTGTGCCAGAAAGATTACACCTAATTATTTATTTTCAAAATGTTTTTCTATCAAAAATTATAAACCTGAGAAGTATTCTGCTTGCCATTTATTTCTCTTGAACTCTAGTAAAAAATAAATTTTATTCAGTAAATATTCTGCTACAATAAAGTCTATCATATCAGTCATAATTAATACACAAAATGCAAACTGTAGCTCCATATTTTTATACCCATGGGAGTAGATTTAGTGACCCTGGGTATCTCCAATGCTTGCTCCACCAGACCGGAAGATGCGCAGAATCCTCAGTCGAATCTGCTTAGTCTTTATGGTATAAACAACTGGATTGAGCACTGGAGGAATGAGAAAGTGGAGATAAGAGAGCAACACACGACTGCATGGGGAAGCCCACTTTCCAAATCGGTGGATCATGGACAGGCCAATCATAGGTGTGTAGAAGAGCAGAACAGAACAGATGTGGGAGACACAGGTGTTGAGGGCTTTGAGGCGCTCAGTCTTGGAGGCAATTGACAACACTGTGTGGAGGATCAGTCCATAGGAGAGAACAATGAGCACAGAGTCCACACCCAGGGTGGAGAGAACCACGAACAGGCCATAGACACTGTTGATTTGGGTGTCAGCACAAGCCAGCTTCATAACATCTGGATGCAGGCAGTAAGAGTGCGAAAGCTGGCGCTTCTGGCAGTAAGGCAGCTTTTTCAGCATGATGGGGGCAGGAATGTGGAGACCAATGCTGCGAACCACAATGGCCAGGCCCAAGCTGGCAATCCGAGGGTTGGTGAGTATGGTGCCATAGCGCAGAGGACTGCTGATGGCCACAACACGATCAAAGGCCATGGTCAGCAGCACAGAGGACTCCATGACGGAGAAAGTATGAATGAAGAAAAGCTGGGAAAGGCACATGTCTAATGTAACCTCCCTGACACCCATCATGTAGATTGTGAGCATGGTGGGCAGTGTGGAAGCAGACAGGCCCAGGTCCATCACTGCTAGCATGGATAGAAAGTAGTACATAGGCTGGTGCAGGGAGGGCTCTGACTTTACAACCCACAGGACCAAGCCATTCCCTGAAAGAGAGGCAATGTACACGATGCAAAGGGGAATGGAGATCCAGACATACACAGCCTCAATGCCCGGGAGGCCAGTCAGAAAGAAGGAGGGGCTGGAATGGTTGGAGTGGGCCATGGCAACTGCCAGAGAAGACTCCAAAATCAATGTAATCCCAGGACCTGAGTCCAGAGTGTTGTTGTTAAAACTTCTGAGAGCTGGGATCTAATGGAGCCTCTTCAAAATGTTGCTTTCACTACCAAGACTTCTAATTTATCTTACCATTTCTTTTAGTTCATAATTAGGGAGTCCTTTAAGAAGATGAATTTGTTTAATTGTTAGAAGAAAGTTTTTGTACGTATTAAGACTGCATAATGCAAATATATTCAATACTTAAATTGGAATTTGGCATATGTCCTTAGAAAGGAGCTAAAGAACGTTGGTTCCAAGTATGTACTACAATTATTGCGTTCAAGCTACCTTCTAACCTAGCTATTATATCACACCTGGTCTAGAATTCAAGGCCTCCTTTCTGTTAATTTCTTCACATTCCTCTACTTTTCAAAAATGATAATTATGATAAATTTTGCCATTTTTCTTTCACATATGAAAATATACTGATAGAATTCACTACCCATGTCTTTCACTTAATGTACTTTGTGAACAATTTCATATGCATGATTCACATTATTTTTAGATCTATTTTCTTGTATTTTATTTGCATAAATAATTTGCATGCCTGTATGCATGTATACCATGTGTGTTTCTGGTGCCTGCAAAGGTCAGAAGAGGGCACTGGGTCCTCTGAAAAATGGGTATAATCTATCTTATATGTGTTAAGAATCAAACCCTGGTCTTCTGCAAGAACAACAAGCACTCTACAGCAATGAGAAATCTCCCAACCCTATCTTGGGGCAGGAAGGATAAGGTGTGTTGGGCGAGTGATGGAGGGAGAGAGTACATGGAGGGGTGGCTGGAATTGATGGCATTTGAGTGTTTGAAAATCTAGTGGCATGGAAACTTCCTGGAATCTATGAGGGTAATTTTAGTGAGGACTCCTAGTAACAGAGGATACAGAGTCTGCACTGGCCATGATTTGTAGCCAAGCAAGGCTTCAAGTTGGGAGACTGGGTTACACTCCAGCTAAGTTGTTGGCTGCGGAGGTCCTCCGGAGATCCCTAACAACCTACGCTGATGCTAGGACAGAAGGCCGCTTTCTGAAAACCAACGTAGGGCCCCATTGTCTAGAAAAACTACCACAGAGCTCATTGCACGTAGAGAGTTGAGTTTGTGTCTCCTTGGAGCCTTCATCCCTGTGCCCTAGTCTCTTTGGCCAGAGAAGGTACTCTGCAGGCTAAGAAAAGAGAAACCTGGACACCCAACTAGCCACAAAACCCTCCACCTACAGTCTGTCCTGCCACCATGATGTGCTAGCACAATGGTGCCTCAGAACTTGTGGGTGTGGCCAACCAATATTTGGCATCACTTGAAAGTCAGTCCCAAGAGGAGCTTAGGGTCTGTACTGCCTGGATGGCCAGAAAACTGGCTATATAGTCCAGAATCTTAGGCTAGAATCAAACATGACTGGCAAAAAAAAAAAAAAAAACAAGAAAAAAGAGGAAGAGAAGAAATCAAAAAGAAAGTCATGAAATAAAACCTAGTGAAATGCTTTCTAATAATATGGATTATACTCCTAAGTTTGTGCCTTGTTTAGTAGTCAACAGAATGTTTTCCTCTGGCAGTAGATGGAAGCAGGTGCCAAGACTGACAGACATTATGTGGACAGAATCTTGTGTTGGAGGTCTTCACTGGGTCCCTCACCTCAGAGATTGGGGACCCAGAAGAGAGGGAGCGAAGATTGGAGGAGTCAGAGGGGATAGTGGACACCGAGGGAAGTTGGCTCACCATATCAGTTAGTGGGGCTCACATGGACTCACAGAGCAGCAAGCAGGGGCCTTCGTGGGTCTACACCTCTGCATGTATATTTTGGTTGTTTGTTAGCTTGGGGTTTCTGTGGGACGCCTAACAGTGGGAATGGGTGTATCTCTGACTCTTGCCTACTCTTGGGACTCGTTCCCTCCTCTTGGGTTGCCTTGTCCAGCTTCTATATGGGGCCTTTTAACTTGTTTTGTCCTGTTTGGATGTCACCTCTTGGAGTTCTCTTTTTTTTTTCTGAGGAGGAAACAGAGGTAGTGTGTCTGGGTAGAAGAAAGGTGTGGAGGAAGTGGAGAGGACTGGGGAGAGGGGGAACTGTGGTCAGGGTGTATTGTATGAGAGAAGAATCTGTTTTCCATTTATAAAAAAAGAAAGAAAAAAGAATTGGATCTATAATTTCATCTTTTGGTCTGTCAAAGGAGGATCCTAGACTAGAAATATAAGTAGCTGAATGCCAAATTCTAATGGATATACTATAATAGTCACGAAACCTACTATTTTTAAGTATTTATTTTTATTGTTTAATTTTGTGTGTGTGCATGTGAAGGGGAAACCCCAGTCAATCATCTTGTTTGTAGGGCACATTCCCCTTAGGCCAATATTTACTTATAAATCTTGAGGGTGTGCTCCCCGCCCTCTCTTTGTTTTTCCTGAGCTTTGTGGGAACTCTGGCTTTGTAAGTCCCCTTTTCTTATCCTTATTAAAGCTGAATATTTTATAATAAAGCTAGTCTGGTTAATTCTATGCACCACCCGCCAACATGTGTGCATGTGGTTTTGTGCATATTAGGCTTAAATTCTTACGAATTCTTTTAGTGTTATTGTTCTTTTTCTTAAATTGTTTTCCACTTATAACTTGCCCCCTTGTCCCTCAATTAGATGTGAATTCATGCAGTAGAGAAGCTATGTCAGGTACTGATTTAGATGCATAGTTTAGAGCTCTAACCTGTTCACATAAAGGTCAAAGAAGCACCACAACCAATATTATTCTAATATGTGGAGAAAATAAAACAAAGGGGAAAGAGAAAAACGTATCATACTAGATTAAGAATTGGAGAACTTGGAAGAACCAGTCACGGTGAGAGGACTCAGTTCACTGAAGCCAATTCAGTCCCTATAGAACACTTCATGTCACCCAGCAGAGTAAGTGCCAGCTCTCTAGTGTACTAAACGTGTGTCTGTTTGCTCTAGAAATGGAGATGCAGGACTGGTAGCTTTAATATAAATGGCAACCTGTAAATCATGCATCATTATAGGTTTCTCAATCCCCAGTTAGGCAGTGTTTTCCCAGACTGAAGCCCTGCCCTTGGTTTCAACAGTGCAACAGTGTTGTATTGTAAGATTGAGCTGCCACCATCATTAGGTGTAGGATGAGAGTGTAGACAGCTGATGGCGCTTGTCAAAGTCCCACTGACACAGATCTGGGAGAGAAATCGGAACACCCGCTGACACAGAAAGTGTGATCCATACTACAGAGTGCAGGTGGTTCCAGAAAACACATTTACGTATAAACTAGACATCATTAATATTAATAATTAAGCAACTGAATTGTGATTATAATAAATAATTGTGCCAAGAGTTTCCCAAGCATTTACCATGAAAAGAATCAAATTTTCACTGAGATAATCTGCTAGGGTATTGGAAGCTAACAAGAATGTGAAATAAGGCATGAATATTTGGGGGCATTTACCAGAATAAACTGGGCATTCGGACACTTCTATAATGGAATAATTCTCATATTCAGCCTGCCGAGTTTCTTTAAATTGGAGAGAAAGAGTTTTTTTTTTTTTTAATAAGCTGAAAGGGTCTCCTCTTACCTCTAAATCACAGTTACATATGCATAAGTACAATTTGGTTTTATTACCTTTCAGAAAGAAATGGAATGTGAAAATAAACTGGCACCAGAATATTTTTCTGTTTCTGTATATATTAAGCTCAGATGCTGCCTAGAAAAGAATTTGTGATTGTATATACTCATTTTTCTTGTGCTTTAATTACTTTTACACTTTGTGGAGGGAAAGGATTTAATGATAAGCAGAGGAATATTGTTGAGAATTTGGACCATCTGTTTCTGGTGTTGGTTTCAACACAAAGATAAGAGGAGAAATTTGAAGATTGATAAAAATAGCAGTGAGTCATGAGATAGTTCTCTAAAAATGTCAAGAAGGTAGTATGGGATTACTCCTTTGGAGAAATTTTGCATCTGGCTGGCTAAAAGAGTTTTAATTATCCCAAGTAGGATAGGGATAGCAAAACCAGAAAATCATGCTGGAATTTCCAACATTGGCAACTTTACAATTAGAACAGTAAATCTTCCCCTTCAAACTATAATAAGAAAATTATACAAGCAAAATTTTCTTGTTCAAAATATTTTCATGTGTATTATATATTAATATACATTTGCATATTTTATACCATATAGATTTTATCTTTATGCAAAGAGAAATTGGTTTTGTATTACTTCTTATAGAATGAATATATCTTTGTGTGCATAAATTTAAAAAGTAGAATGAATAGTCTGTTGCATTCTGTAGTGTTAGAAATTAGACAATAACTGTTAATATTTGTCTTATTTTCTCCTATGTTCTCACCTTAAAGAATACAATGTGTCTTTCAAAGATGATTATTCAAGGATATGGAAAGAGCTGCAGTTAACAGGGATCAGCACGGATTTATTCATTCAGATCATAGTTCTTTTACCTTTCACCTTAGAAGAAAAAAAAGAAATTAAACTACTTTCCAAATCAGCAACTCTACATGATAATTCTGTTCCAAAAAACCTCCCCAGTTTTAGTTCAGACCTTAGGAGGTATACATAGACTTCCCCCCAATTTTAGTTAATATCTACAGGGGTACACATATTAAGACTTCTGGGTCTTCACAACCATGAACATTATAATTCATTTAAGATGAGGAATTATTGCTAGTGAGTTATCAATCTATCTGACAGCTTTGCATTTAATTGACTTTATTTGCTACAAAATGACATTTGAAAAACTCAGTAAAAACCTACCCATTAGCTCCATGAAACAAAGAAGTGAAAAGCTCCTTTTATTTACTGTTACCAGTCAATGGTTTTACTTCATATTCTTAATTCAAATTTGGCCCTTTTATTTTTCAAAACCCACATTATTTACTCATCCACAAGGAAACAAGGACAGAGAACTCGTCTCTTCCTCAGGATCCCAGTGGCAAGGAGTGCTCAGTGAAGAATAATTCTACAGCAAATTAGTCAATGTCCAGGTTATACCCTGAGGAGCACAACAGGGACCATGGGCCTGGTAGCAACGAATTACTTTAACTTTGCCATTAAAAACAAGTCTTACGTGTGCCAATGAGACAGTATTGCGATTGTTAGCCATGTGATTCTTCAACAATCTGAGTTTTTATTGCTGTTGGAGACTCCTTAAAGAATAACTAAAACTTGTCTCGTCAAAACATGAACTAAAATTTATCTCTGTTTGTTTCCATTTTTTTTTTCGGTGACTCAATTTTTGAGCCTTTTTATTTTTATAGAGATGTATATTTGGTTACAGCAATCATCTGAGGTGAAACTGTGTTTGGAATTCAACACAGAACTTTTGCATAGTTGCATATTTTATTTTAGCCTCTGAGCCACTCCAAGGGCTTCACTGGAATAGTAAAAGACACTAAGAAAATTGCATTGAGGAGAAAATGGCATTTTCTATTTAAAAACTTAGGAAGCTTACAATTCTAAATCAATAGCTATGATTCTATTATTTACTAAAAATATTGGAATACATAATGCAACTATGTTTGGAAATCACTTTCTAAATATTTTAAATGATTCATTAGACAGCTAATTATTATTATTAAATTTAAACAACAAAGGAATTTTCTACCTTTGCACATTGTATAAGTAATAAAAGTTCCAGAAAATGAAACGTTGTCTAAATTTGAAGATTTAGCTTTGAATTTGGACAGAAAGTAGAAAATTACTAAACCCAAAGCAAGATAACTAATTGTGTTACCCCAATAAAACTTTTCTAAATAATATGTTTCACAAGGTAAGTATAAGAAAAAAAGAACAAAAATCTCAATCTTAGTCACAGGTTTACTTATTTGGCCACTCCACGACAGAAATTTATGACATCACTGCAGAGGCAGTATAAAGACTTTTCATGGGGTAACAATGGATTTCTTGATTGGATTTGAGGACTTCTCCACAGAAAGGACCTGCAAACATGGTCACCACCCATGAATTGGAAGATCTTAGACCCTAGGGAGGAAAGCAGTGCTACTCTTTTTTCTAAATAGTCATGATGTTATACTGCCTTCGAAATATTTAATTTATTTGCATGGGTTCATGCTGCTCTCAACTATTGAGCTCATAAACTCAATAACAGATATAGTTGCCTGTCCAACATGTGCACAAGACCAAGCCAGTTTAAGATAACAATATTGTAGAGATAAAATTATCTCAGTGGCTAAGAGTACTTGCTCATGTAGAGGACGTGCCTTCCATTCCCAGCACTCAGATGGCAGCTCACAACCCTTCAGAACTCCATATTTGAGTCTGCTTCCTTTCAGGCATGCACATGGTGAATATATACACATGTAGTCAAAACATACAAACAGCATAAAATTAAATAAATATAATTTTTTTTAATTCCAGCATATAGTGGCTAGGGTCTCCTAAGGCCCTATCTTTAGCTAAGGGGATATTAACAGCTAATGGTACTAAGGTAGGAGGATCAATTTTCTTTGCTGGAGTAACCACTAATAGCTTGTTCACTTCCTAGTTTGTGAGCACATACCACTGTGTGTACTGGCAATATCAGTTGAACGATAATGGGTTAAAAATTTACATGTATTCTGTCAAGGTTTCTATGAGTTCATATGTGTATCAACCCTATTGTGTCTGGAAGACACTGTCTGCTTGCTGTCATTCATCACCTATTAGCTATTAGGTTTGATGATGACATCCCTTTTAGGGATGAATGTGTCCTTGCTTCTCACATTTACACATTGTCCAATTGTGTGTCTCTGTGCTAATGATCATCTACTACAAGAAGAATCTTCTCTGACGAGGGGTGTGAGATGTGCACATAAGACTGGCACAAGTTCAAAGCAGTCAAAAATGCCAGCACTGAAAAAGGGAAGTGGAAACAAAGTCGCAACCCTAACCAAGAAGCTGTTTGTAATTGATACCTTATTGGAAAGGGATAATGAAGAGATACTGGGTATATCAACCACACTCCGAGGAAAGTCTCTATGCCTGAGAATAGTTGGCCAAATGATGTGTATTATTTGCCCCCCCCCACAGGAGTGTGTGTGTGTGAGAGAGAGAGAGAGAGAGACAGAGAGACAGAGACAGAGAGACAGAGAGAGACACACACACAGAGAGAGGGAGAGACAGAGAGAGACAGAGAGAGAGAGAGAGGAGAGAGATTATGAAGTTTGAAAGGTATGGAGATGGAGAGAATCTGGGAGGAGTTGGGAAAGGAAAATATAATCAAAATACATAATATTAAACTTTTAATAATAAAAATATTAAAATTAAACCAATTTAAAAACATGAAGTTGGGGGGATCTGTGGGGAATTAGAGCAAAGGAGAGTGGGTGTGGATATGTTCCATATATGTTGTATATATGTATAAACTTTTTAAAAAAGAAATAGAAATATGATATTTTTAACAGCAGCAATGCACTAGAACAAAGGAATAGAGTTCTCATTTTAGAGCAACAACTGGGTAGGAAGAAATTGCAGAAAAGCATGTCGAAAGAAATTCCTTAGATGTCCACTAGAGTCCATACCAAGTTCTAACCTGAAAATTCATGGCAAAGATGCAATGTAGAGTAGTGAGGCCAGCAGGCCTGCCTTTTGTCCCTTCTGGCTCCTGCACGGCTAGCTTAGCCCTGGAAATAACAACACGGAAACTGTATTCATTTAAACACTGCCTGGCCCATTAGTTTTAGCCTTGTATTGGCTAACTCTCACATCTTGTTTAAACCATTTCTAATAATCTGTGTACCACCACGAAGTGGTGGCTTACTGGGAAGATTCTAACCACTGTCCATCTTGGGTAGGAGAAGCATGGCGTCTGCCTGACTCTGCTTCTTTCTCCCAGCATTTTGTTCTGTCTACTCTGCCTATCTAAGCTGCTGTCCTATCAAAGGCCAAGACAGTCTCTTTATTTGACCAATGAAAGTAACACATAGACAGAATACCCACCTACATTACAATGATTCTCAACAGAGAGTGTCACTGTGAGAAACGAGTATGGAACAAATGCAATGGAGACTACATTTCTTGCAACAATGAAAAACACTAAGATTAGAGTGCAGATATCTTTTTGAATAACTCAGATATCTGGATGATAATGCTATGTCCAGTAAGGTTCAAAGTTAAAAATATAAAACTAGCAATAAAACCATACATTACCTCATTATCAGAAGTCAATCTCATTGTATTTGGGAACTACAAGCTAAAGCATGAAAGAATTGTACATTTTACTTGAGTTGGTAAATTTATATCTGATAAAAATATAGATCTACTGTTTCAAAACTATGAGTGATGGCCTGATGAAAAATAAGCTGCAAAAGAATAGGAAGCTGCTGCAAAAAATTGCATTTGAAAATACATAATTTTTTTTCTGAGACAGGATTTCTCTGTATCTTTGAAGCCTGTCCTGGAAATTGCTCTGTAGACCAGGATGACCTTGAACTCACAGAGTTCCTCCTGTCTCTGCCTCCAGAGTGAATGCTGGGATTAAAGGTGTGCACCACCACCACATGGCATAAGATAACATATTTTTAAAGCTGCATGAAAAAAAACATGAATTCTGAAACTCATAAATCTAACAATTAAATATTTTTCATCATTAAGGAAATGTTCTTAGGTTAGACAATATTATACATGATGTCTGTTAATCTATGCTAATGTAAACTTAATGATATAATACTAAATATTCACAATGAAGAATTTACTTATGTCATTAAGTTATGTATCCATAAAGTAAAATATAATATTGTTCAAAAATAGAAGAAAATAATATACAACTACATCTACGTAGTAAAAGAAACTAGGGCAAAATAAAAAAAAAGCAAACCTTTTTTATCGATTGTAAGGATGGGACAATATAACTCAAGAATTAATAATTTTATTTCTTTAAATATCCATAGCATACTTTGGGACATTTATTCAGTTACATTTTTCATAGGTCATGTCCTCTGTATAATTATTATATCATCAAAAGCAAGATATAGTGTGATTGGACATGTTTACCACTATTTCTGAAGGTACAACTACATGAGGCCCTTTTGAGCTCAAATTTTCAGAAATCTAGGATTTTATCAGGAAAAGACTTTTGACTTTGCAAACCTCAACTCTCTCAATTTGTCCTTTTTTGCACGTCAGTGTATAAATATTCTTGAAACACAACAGATTCTCTGGTAATAAGGCTTTAAAAAATAGTAAGAATTATGATTTTTCCCATGGATCAGTTGTGGTTTTGATGTATGGAGGAATTCACACTGTATTCCTGTTGATATGTCTGAAAACTTAGTTGACTGATGATCTGGCAAAGCGACACGCTGCTGTATTGTTGGGTTGTCCTCGGTCAGCCTTTACCTAGGATTGAGGAATTGTACAATGAAATTTCAGTGTTTCTTGAGATGTAGCATCTTTAAAATGCGAACCCGAATCTCTTTGGTTTTGACACTGTAGACAATTGGGTTGAGAACTGGAGGCATAAGAAAGTGGAGATAAGAGAGAAGCATATATACCAGAGCTGGTAGTTTCTTTTTCCCAAAGCGATGGATCATGGACAGACTCACGAGTGGGGTATAAAACAGAAGGACAGCACAGATGTGGGAAATGCAGGTGTTGAAGGCTTTCAACCGTTCGGCATTAGAAGCAATGCTCAAGACTGTCTTCAAAATCAGCACGTAGGAAAGAAGAATGAGCACAGCATCCATCCCCAGCGTAGAGAGCATGACAAAGAGCCCAAAGCCACTGTTGACGACTGTACTGGAACAGGACAGTCTTAGAACATCAGGATGAACACAGTAAGAATGAGACAGAGCACTGACAGGCGGGAATGTCAGCCTTCCCAGGAGCACAGGCAAAGGCAGATGAAGCGCAGCACTGCGGACCACCACTGCCAATCCAATGGCTCCAATACGTCTTGTTGTAAGGATGGTAGCATAGCGCAAAGGTTCTCTGATGGCCACACAGCGGTCAAAAGCCATGGCCAAGAGCACAGCTGACTCAATGACTGAAAACGTGTGGATGAAGAAGAGCTGCATGAAACAGGTTGCAGTTCCTATCATTCTCTGGCCGAGGAGAAAAACAGCTGCCATTGAAGGCAATGTGGAAGCTGAGAGGCCCAGATCGGCCATTGAGAGCATGGAAAGGAAGAGGTACATAGGTGTGTGGAGGCTGGACACAGACTTGACAGTGTGCATTATGGTCATGTTGCCCAGCACAGAAAGAACGTAAATTAAACAGATGGGAATTGCTGTCCAATAATGAGAAGCCTCCAATCCAGGAAGATCCATCAATATAAAAAAGAAGCTGCTGGCATTGCTATGTTTAGAAACAGCCATAACTCTGGAATAACGTTGCCCTGGAAAACTGTAACGGAAGCAAAGTCCTGTTTATTCTCAGCACTGTCCTTGCAAGCTGTCTTCAGTGGCATTGCTGTCTGACTGCAGAGTAGCGATGCGCACACCACTGAATCCCATTCTCTCAGCAATTTCTACTCTGAAACAAGGCAGACTCACTTCTTTTTTTCCTATTGATTTTATTGAGCTCTACATTTTTCTCCACTCCCCTCCCTTCCTCTTCCCTTCCTTTCAACCCTTTCCCATGGTCCCCATGCTCCCAATTTACTCAAGAGATCTTATATTTTTCTATTTCCCATGTAGATTAGATCCATGTATATCTGAACACGCCTGATCTCCTCTGATCTGAGAAGCTAAGCAGGGTGGGGCCTGGTTAGTTCTTCCATAGCAGACTCACTTAACAACTGTTTTATTTTAAGCAGCACATTGGGATCATTAACATGAAGAAACCTCTCTTTTCACCTTGAAGGTTTTTCAACATTTGAAATTTAAGGACAAACCCGTGTTTAAGACATAGGGTCCAAACACATGAGATACTTTATTTCTAGTAGCAGAATACAGGCGTGTTTCTAATGGAAGCAAGATATGGACAATTGTGCTGAATGACTGTGTGAAGTATAAATTATAAGCAATTAATACTAAATTATATTATCAGCTAAAACTTTTGTTCTGAACTGGCCCCAAGGCAATATGAATAAAAACAAGATCAAAAATACATTTGAAAAATTTTGACTTCTTTTGCTCGTTGACTTGATTTAAATACTTCCTCGGTCATTATCCATGGTATTCACTGAAGTTTAGGATAGCTGGTGTGAATATATGAAACAAAGATATAAAAAAAACTAAAAAATATTCATATTTTTTAAAAATGTATTTTGGTGGAATCAAAAATCAAAGCTCTTTCTCTCTTGTAAATATTGATAATAATAGAAGGCAATATATATTTTCTACATTTGAAGGTCTAATAATTTGCTATCAATACAGAGCATGTGTAAACTAGACCAAGAAGGCACTGATTTAGATAGATTAAATGTATCAAGTAGTAATTTTTACCCTTTCTTCCAGGCTCACAGATTCCAAGTTCTGTCAAGGACACTTATCAAAGAGGAGAATAACCTGGAATCTGAGGATGTGGGATACAATTTGATTCAAACTTAATCAAATATCAAAATCATACATTAAATGTTATTTTCTCTACTGAACATCTTAAGTAATTTTCCTTAAAAATGGAGACTTTGAAATGTTCTTGAGAGCTACATTATGCAGCATGTTTGAATAACAGGGCAATTGTGATATTCTAACTTTTATCTATCATTTGATCCTAGAGGTGTGCCATATTGCAAGAAAAGTCATCTGTGTAACCAGCAATCCACACGTCAGCTGTTGACCTCAGGGATGCCCAGAGTAGCATTTCTATGAAGGTTAAATAATGATGTCCCTATTTGAAGTAGTATATAAAATAAACACTAGACAAGTTTGATAACAAATATAGGACAAATGACAGAAGAAGCATAAAAAAATAAAAGTTGTAGCTGACTTATCCTACTGGGAAAAGAACAGGACTAGTTTGTATGACTACACCTCTGGAGAGGCTGAGGGGAGGTAGTTCCTAAGAATCATCTAAGATGTACTGAGAAAACTCTAAATATTGATGGCAGAAGAAGAGATGGAAACAAAGAGAATGCTTTTCTTGATATGTCTCTGACAAAGGTTATCTGTGGTGTGCTAACCACAGAATGCTTCCAAAAACAGAGAAAATCACATCTTATCCCATTTAAAATTGTTTGCCAATAGACTGGAATTTTTGCAAATGTGAAAAACTTGCAATTATACCCATTAAAACCAAAACACTTAAAAATTAGTAGCCCGAGTGGATTTTAACATCCAATTTAACTTATTTGCCTAACATTTTCCTGAAGCATAATAAGATAGACAAATATGACTTGCTAGAAATCAAAGTTCCATAGAACAGCTCCACAGTTAAGTGTCAATGTGGCAAACACCCAACAGACGGGATCCTAGGTATACAGGGATGTCTATGTTCTGTCTTCACCTTCTAACAGATATTAGGAAAGAGAACTCAATGCTCTCAAACCCATGAGCTTAGTTGCAGAGTATAGATTCAGCCCATACTCATGAGTCAACCTAGGGACAGATATTAAACTGCATGAGGAACTGATTACACTGCAAACCCATGGTATCTCTATATAAAAAGCTTCCCAAAGTGTTATATAAGAATGGACAGATAAATGCAGAGGGACAAAGTGTCAGCCAAACACCTATGATAGAAAATTCGGAAAAGAACCATGGAAAAGAACTGTAACCAGAATGGTTAGTGGTGAATTTCTTCAATATAAGGTCATGTTCATTACATTAAGATATGGCTCAATTCTAGAGGGTGATAAGGGCTTATGAAAAGCCATCCTTGGACAGAATAAAGTATTTAAGATAATAGGCCTGACTTGTGAGGATTGTTTTAGCCAGGTTTTAAGAGACAAATGTTCTTTGGAGACCTAGCCATAATTCTGAGCAAACAGATAGGCAAACAGACATGCAACCTCACTATATAGTTCCCAGGTTGCATGTCTGTTTGCCTATCTGTTCACAGTATTTCTTAATTTTGTGTGGGAGAAGATGAGGAAAGCATTCCTCTTACATGAACTTTTGACAAGAATATTTCCAATCACAGATTGAGCAATGAAAGGCTATAGTCCTTATTTGACATGTGCCAAATACAAAAGAGGGGAAGTACATTTTACCTTTCAAAGTCAATAATACAACATTGGATAAATTGACTTTGTGATATCCTTTATCAGGAAAGTAAAACTAAATGCTTTGAGAGGAAATTAATGAAAGTGTGACATTTAAATAGTTACAGAATTCTACATTCCTGTAAAGGCTTTTGTTCATGTAGAAAAATGTTCTGAGCCATTAATTAAGATTTTAGTGTCCAGATATTAATTTTGAGAAGGCATTTTAACGTGATTTTTGGTATACTGAGTTAAACCAACATTATTTTTTATTTCCAAGTTTTAAAGGAATGTGTCCTTCATAGCCATGATCTATACATAGAGAAAAGTTACACATTACAGAATGCTGAAGTTAGTTCAGGTTTAAGTGCTAACAACAGAGGGCTTATTAAATAAGAGAAATAAAGAAAACTGACAATAAATGGAAACAAGAGTTTGTATGCAAACCTTGATAAATATACCTTTTCATCATGACTCTCAAATACCTAAAAAATGAGAGCTGGACCTTTATTGAATGGTGTCTGGTATTTAAGGAGTATTTACTACCTTTTAAGAATCTTAACTTGTTATATAAAAGCCAATTTAATGAAGCTTGAGTTTTTGTGCTGCTTATATACCAACAGGTGATGTTCATTGCGCTGAAAGGCATAGATCTTTAGAGAGAAGATGCAGAATTACTGTATTTTCCCAAAGGAATGTTATAAGAAAAACACTGCAAGCATCCCCTTCATCTGTTACATGCAAGATAAAGCCTTCCAATCATTGTGACAACCTCTTGGTGGCGAGTTGAATATCTCTATTACAAAGCTCTGTGACAATTGGAAGGCACATTTCTTGTTTTCCTTCCTAATTTCTTTCTTTGTTCTATGATAAAAATTTCTTATCAATTCCAGTATCCAGCAAACATAAGTTCAACTTGATTTATATTAGATCTTAAACTCTAAGAGAAACAGGTGAATGACTTACAAGTGAGGAAAGAGGGGTCAGAGATCTAATTTACTCTCTAAAATTACTATCATATGCATCAATTAGTAGAACTGAGCACCTCCAACAAGTGTCCTTTCTGCCTCAAAGATCTTCACAGTTTTAATCTGTTATGCGGCACAGCCTCTGCCTTCCATCCCAGGTACCATATGACATTATTTGATCTAACCTAGATCCAAGTGTTTCTGTCACTCACCTGACTCCAGGACACAGCCACTAGCTCTACAGGGCCTCAAGAGGCTCCCTGTCTTAAGTGCAATGCCACCTTAGGCTTATAAAGCTCCAATTCATGTTTTCCCAGGAGGCCCACAGCCAATTCCCATCCCCACAAGTGTTAATGAGTGTTGATCTTGTGAACTGTCCAGAGTAACACTAAGAACGTACAACTTGCTGTAGTTCAGTTTTCTTTTCATCTGTTCTCAGTCTAAAGCCATGCTAGTCCCACGCAAGTCCCACTATGGGCCTATGTTGAATCTAGCACTATCTTGCTGAATATCAGTACCTCCAGACAGAAAAATCACCTACACATTTCAAACAAAGTGTTCTTATTTTTTTCTGTTCCAGAAAACAAAAACTCTTAAGTTATATGCGTGTTGGAGCTGGAGGAGAATATCTTTAGTGCTATGTTCAACCCAAAGATATCAATAAAAGAAGTCTAGTCTAAATTTATTCCATGAAGAACATTAGGCATGCTTTTCAGTGATTTTCTCCCTTTTTGTCCCCTTATATTTTCAAACCGTGCTCTTCTCATTTTCTAGGGGTTATTTTAAAGAAGAAGGGAGATCAAACTAATTTAGAAGTCGATTTAATTTAGAGTGTTTCTGTGAAGTCAAGAAAATGGAATATAAGTGTGCAAATGTTGCAGTACGGCTACTGTGCAGTTGAGACAGAGGCCACATTAGGAATAAAACCCACGTGATCTGAGAGTATGCACAGTAATTCATTGGACCTATAGAAGGAGTCATAGGATGCAATATGAAAATGTACTCACGGATAAGACTTAACACCCAAAGGATGTGACGCACTATCAGAAGGAAAAGAACACAGGCAAAGCACAAAAGCACAGCCCGACTCAGTTGTTTATTTCTTCTTTCTTCCATTAGTCATTTGAGCCACAACCCCCCAAAAAACATGAGAGATAGTTCTGTCTGTACAATGTGTCTGTATTTTGGAGCCCAGAGTTCTTTCAGGAGCTAGCCACAAAGGTACACAATCTGTTATATGATCAGCATTGCAAACCCCATACTTGATTACATAAGTATGCAGCAATTTTCATCTTCCTTCCCATGTGCTGTTGATGTGATTCATCCTGAGAGGCTGTTCTAGGAAGATGATAGCATTATTACTCAGTAACTTTCTTGATATTACTCAGATTGAGTCTTAGAGTCTGTCAAAGGATATTTGCATGGATCTAATGATAACCAAGAACTTATAGAATAGAATAGATCCATTGCAGAAACTCTGTTACTAGAGGTATCTTGTCATCTTTAAGAAAATATCATATCCCCATTAGGTATGTGTTGGAAATATTTCCATTTGATATGTTTAAAATATGATTAGTTCCTGACCTTGGAATGTTCTGAATGTAGTGGTGAAAATATGCTAATTATATACACATAAAAATTAAATAAGAGAGGTACAGGTTGGATAATCAATAAACGTTATTTGTGCCATTATATTTGTAGGTCTATCTTGGAATGTATAATATATATTACATATATAATACATATATATACTTTCAAAGGATGCAATATATATGTATATACTTTTAAACTATTAACTTTAAAAATTCTGACTCTAGTGCATACTTACACTTTACTGATATTTCTACTCATGTATAAGACTCACATAGCCAATCATTTGACTTTATTAATAACTTAGCAAATAGTTTTCTGTTATCTTTATTTGCTTCAATATCACTTGAGATACTCTACCATTTTCTGAAATGTGTTAGTTATCAGTGAACTTACAATAATTAATTATCCAAGCTTTATTTTATCTGATTCAATTTCAAAGGTCCTTATCTCTTTCTCATCTTCCTAGTTCAACTTATTTTTCTATATTAGTTTGTACAACTTACTAGTGTAAAGAACTAAGACAAGGCAATGAAGACCAGGCTGTTGCTATATTCTAAGTATTCTAAATTTCTATGAGACAAACAGTCAGTTGTATTTAAATGCTGAACAAAATGACAGGAAGATTAAGAGTTTACCCTCTAGAAAACAAGAGTGAACAATCAATGTCATGTTCATGAAGCAAATTTACTAGAACATGGTCTAGAGAGATTGCTCAGCAGTTAAGGATTGCTCTTGTAGAAGACCCAAGTTCAGTTCCCAGTACCTATATCAAGTAACTAAAAACCATCTGTAACTCCAGCTCTAAGGAACCCCGGATCTGACATCCTCTTCTGGCCTTCATGAGCACCTACACACTGGAGCATGCACATACACACATACACACAATTAATAAAGTTTAAAAACTATTGGAAAAGTTCTGAGAACATTAAATTCACATTATTTCATAAGGAATTATATAAAGGTATTTACATGTTGTCTTTAAACAGCTGGATGGTATATTGAAATAAGTGGTTAGAAAAGAATAGGGTATAAAAAAGTTAAACTTTTGTGTAATTTGAATGAAATATAGCTTGACTTTATATTTACTGGTTTTCATATCAGTATAAAGTTCAGTAAAAACACAACAATTGAATAGGAAAGGTTGCAGCCACTGTTTCTCTCCCACTCCTCCGAGCTCCCCTTTATTACCTTTCTCCCCCAGATTCAGTCCCCTTCTGTTTGCCCTTCAGAAAAGATCAGGCTTCCAAAAGATGACAGTCAAAGAGGGGAAAACAAAATACAATAAGACAAGGCAATCCAATAGGAGGAAAAGAGTCCCAAAAGAAGGCCAAAAAGTTAGAGATATACCTGTTCCCACAGTTAAGAGTCCCACAGAAATTCCAAACTAACAGCCATAAAATGTACAGAGACCTGGTGTAGGCAGGCATGTTTAAAATTCATAAATTTTCATAATTTATGTTATAGATGTGACATGAGCTTTTTTTGTTGTTTTTATAATGAAGAGCTTCTTAATTTTATCTCGGATCTGCTTGGTTTTTACCACATAGACAATGGGGTTCATCACAGGAGGACTTAGGAAGTGCATGTTGGCCAGAGTTACATAGACATGTGAAGGAAGCCTCGGGCCAAAACGGTGCAGCATGGACAGACAAATCATGGGTGTGAAGAAGAGGACCACAGCACATAGATGAGAGATGCAGGTGTTGAGAGCCTTGAGGCGGCCACTGTGGGAAGCCATCCTCAGCACTGTTCTCAGAATCAACACATAGGAGAGGAGGATGAGGATAAAGTCAAGTCCCATGGTGGAGATCACTACAAACAGCCCAAAGATACTGTTGACCCTAGTATCGGAGCAGGAGAGCTTTATGATGTCAGGATGCAAACAGTAGGAATGAGAAAGTACATTGGAGCTACAAAAGTGCAGCCTCCTCAAGAGGATGGGGAGAGGCAGCAACACAGTTAGGGTTCGGACAACAATAGCCAATCCTATTCTGGCAATCACAGTGTTTGTGAGAATGGAGTGATAGTGAAGTGGGTATGAAATGGCCACATATCTGTCAAAGGCCATGGCCAGAATGACAGCTGATTCAAGGACTTGGAAAGTGTGAATAAAGAACATTTGGGTGAAACAAGCAGAGGGGGTCATCTCTCTAGCAGCAAGCAAGAAGATCCTCAACAAACTGGGGAAGGTAGAGAGAGAGAGACCCAGATCCGAGTCAGCTAACATGGCCAAGAAAAGATACATAGGAACATGGAGAGTCTGTTCCCGCCAGATAGCAATTATGATCGTCATGTTGCCCACCATGGTAATGAGAAACATGGCACAGAATGGTATGGATATCCAGATGTACAGAGCCTCCAGTCCGGGGATGCCAGTAACCAGAAAGGTGAAGAAGACAGAGATGGTGCTGTTGACAGGAAGCATACCTCTCCTGTAAGATGTCTTGTCTTAGAACAGATGCTGAACCCTGTCTCTATAAGTTCTGTCCATTGAATATGCATTCCCTTGAACTCATCCTCATGAAGTCATGAATTTCCCTTATTATTTTGTGTAAAAAAGATTTTATGACATTTCCTATTGCTTAAGTTGAACCTAATAAAGACTAATTCTTTTGTTGACCAACTTCTCCAGGTGTGATAAATTACTAAAGGAAAAAAAAACATTTTTAGTTAACTCAAGTCATAACACTGATACAATGACATTTTAAAATGAAGAACTCAGAACTTATCAATCACTACATTCCCACTCAATAATTAAAATGCACACTAATGAAAGTAGTGCACTATTCTGTGTAGCTTCTACAATCCTGGTGATAATTAATAAATGATAAATCAGATGATTGGTTGTTCATAGAATTATAGAACTTTTATGGAGTTGGGATTTAAATCAGTATTTTAGGCATAACAGTCAAAATTTTACCAACTAAGCAGGAAACCCAAGCACCAAATCTGAGAGTTGCCATTGTTTTTTTTTTACCTTTTTATAAGTTGTTTGCTGATTTAAGTGCAAAAACTAAAAAGACACAAATTTAAATATTTTTATTCATGTTAATATAGTTATCCTTTTTTTCCCTTATGAGCTTGCCTCTCCTTTAGGATATATTCTTGCTTTTAGACCAATTCTTTTTTACTTGCATTTTACAATGGATTTACAAAATAGTTTATGACAGACTTGGACTTTCTTATTGTCATCTCCTCATCACCAATTTTAAGAAGTGCTGTGACAAGTATCATATCATTCCTTAATATAAACATGGTTTCTAAAATCGCTTACCATGGAAAATAAGACACAAATATTTCTATATAATTCAAAATGTTTCTATAATTGAAGATTCTACGTACTCATTCGTAATAACATATAGCCTAATTTCATAGTGAATTTTTTAGTTTTGCAATTATCAATGTACATAGATATTTTCACAGGGACTATTGAGTGTGATAATAAGAAGTTCAATTTTCATCAGTATGCCAAAGCAAATTATACTGTGACTGCTTTACAGATGTTGTTCAGTACTGATCATTTACTGTTTATTCAGGACAATAATGCATATGTTTTTCAGTCACATGCTTAATTCTAAAATATATTTTGTGCTAATGGCAAAAATTAAATCTGCTTTCATTAAATTGGTAATTAAGTACCAATAGAAAGTAAATCACAAATTATAAAATGATTCCACTGTCACTATCTTCATTAACAGCAATATATTTAATTTAGAAAAAAAGTTCTGGACATATTTAAATCTTCTCAAGTTTTTAAAACATATATCTCCTCTCTTTCCATCTTACATCTCTTTCCATGTTTCTATAGTTAAACACACAACACGCATCTGGTGTTCCTGTCCATAAGCATTGATACTATGAACAATGAACTCTAGATATCTGGTTCTTCTCCTGTCCACCAGCCATCATATTCCCTGCTGTTATTTTTGGTGGATATTATATTGAGAAGTCTTCATTCTGTGCATGAGAGCATATACTTGCATTTTACTCTTAATTTTCCTATAACTCATTTAAAATCCCCTTTGAGTCCGGGTTCTGATGGAGAAAGAGCATTAAGGAAAATTACAGAAACAAGACTCAAATTCTAAATTTCCTTTTTATGATATTAGTTATGAAATATTTCAGGGGCCTGCTGACTGATTTCTCTAGTCTTTACACACTTCACAGATCAAAATATCCATCTGCATCAGTTTTAGATGAGATTCAGAAGTGATTGCTGTGATTAAATTTTATTTTACAAACTCTCTGGAAAGTAAACGGTCAGAGATGAAATCCAACAATTTCCTCAGAAAACAGATGGGCACTGCTTTTTTAATGGAGAATGGTGCTGTATTAGGGAAATTAAGCTAGAAATAGCATCCCAAGTTTGATAAGAATATGCCCAGCCAAGTCTCATACTTGCAAGTGGCCCTCATAATTAAGTCTCTTTTGCATATGAATTCTAAGTGGTGTTTTCTTTTGCTTAGATTTCATTTTGAGAAGACTTGCTGCATCTGTGCTTGCTGGTATAAAGGGAGTCTTACATTCAGTAAGGAGCTGAGCCTGTGGTCAGCAATACCATGTGGACAGACCTCCATTTCTTCACTTTAGGGATAGCTTCCTCATTCTATTTGTTGTGCTATTATTACCTAAACATCTCAGACATTTAATATAATCAACTATGGATGTCTTTCCTAAAGACCCCTCTCCAGGCTCCGGTTATTCCTCCTACTTGATTGGATAGTTCTGTACTCACTACTTTATCCATAGTCTCTCACCTGGCATCTTAAAGTGGCATGCTCCCCAGGGTTCTGTATAGACAGCTTTCCCTTCTGTGTTGAAGATCACTGACACTCATGATCTGAATTCAGATGCTTTATTATGTGTTCAGCTCTCCCCTGAGACTTAAAATCTCCCTAGACCCCCTTTTACTTAATGGGAGAGTCAACTTTTGCTTTCTTACTCCCCAGAGACACTACAACAAGAATGGCTCAGTCACCAAGTGGGTCTTTTTTTGCATCATTAAGTGATTTCAGTTACCAATATTGTATTAGCTTAATTTTGTTAGAAGTTACCAATAAATTGTATATTACAGTACAATGCAAATTTTCTATAATACATTAAAAACTCTGGAAAATTCATTTAATTGAAAATTTTCAGTTGAAATCTTCATTGTGCTTTGATTCATTTGAACAGTTTCAGTCAAAACACTAGTTTGTTCTCCTAGAAATTATATCAGGATTCAGAAATAGTTTATTCCTTTTGCCTCTGTCTCTCTTCTTTAGCCCATATACTTCTTACAAACGGCAATGCCAACCGATCTTCTTTACATAGTATTTTAAGTGTCTCTAAGGATAGTTTCTGTAACTTTATGTGAATCTAGACTAAAGAAAATACAAGCTTTGAAACAACTAGTGACAATATCATATTCCTGGAAGTGGAGAATCTCTCTAAAGTGATATGGACTGGGCAATCTTAAGAAGCATTATTTTCTGGATGAGGCTTCTATGATTGAGGTCAGTTAAGCTCATCCTCAGTCTGATCACAGGGGAAGGCCAACTAAGGCACCCTCTCCACTATTTCTTAGATTCTTATCTGGAGTTATCCTTGTGAGTTCCTGGGAATTTTCCTAATACCATATTTCTAGTTAGTCCCATAATAGCTCCTTTGATCAAAATACCTCTTTTTTTGTTCTCTCCCTCTTTCCCTTCTCCCAACTTGACCTTTCTGGTCCCTCTTGTTCTCCTCCTGCCTTCTCTTCTTCCCTGCTCACTCTGCTTTCAATCTCCCTCCTCTCCTCACGCTCCCAGTTTACTCAGGAGATGTTGTCTATTTTCCCTTCCCAGGGGGATCTATGTATGTCTTTCTTAAGGTCCTCTTTGATACCTAGTTTCTCTGAGGTTGTGATCTGTAGGATGGTTATCCTTTGCTTAATGTATGATTTTTCTCTTATGTGTGAATACATAGTACTATATTTGTCTTTCTGAATCTGGGTTATTTCACTCAAGATAGTTTTTCTAGTTCTATCCATTTGTCTGAAACTTTGAAGAGCAGATCCAGAGACCCATAACTAACCACTGGGCTGAGCTCCTGAGGTACAACCAAAGAGAGGGAGAAGAAGTAATACGAACAAAAGGGTCAAGACAATGATGGGGAAACTCACAGAATCAGCTGACCCGAACTAGTAGGAGCTCGCTGATTCAGAACTGACAATTGGGGAAACTGCATCGGCCTGAACTAGGCCCCATGAAGGCAGGTGGTAATGGTGGGACTTGGGCAGTATGTAGCAGTAGGACCAGGATCTAACCCTAGTGTATGAACTGACTTTTTTGAGCCCATTTGCTGTGGGCAGATACCTTGCTTGGCATTGGGGGAGGACCTTGGTCCTGCCTCAAGAAGATGATGGGACAAACTTAGTTGAGTTCCTAGGGATGAGTGGATAGAGGGTGGGGTGGGAGAAGGTGGGGGCAAAAGGAGGAGAGGAGAGAAGGGTAACTGGAATTGATATATTAAATAAATAAATAAACTAATAAATAAATGAATAAAAATAAATAATTTTATAAAAAGAAACATTATTTTTGAGCTGAAGAGATGGCTAAGAGGTTAAAAGCACTGACTGCTCTTTCAGAGATTATGAGTTCAATTACCAGCAACCATATGGTGGCTCATAGCAATCTATAATATGTTCCAGTGCCTTCTTCTGGCATGCAGGCATACATGGAGGTATAACACTGTATGCATAATAATAAGTAAATCTTTTAAAAGAACAAAAAGAAGCATCTTTTTCATATACTTTTCCAACAACATTTATCTTAACTGTATTAATAAATAAATATAAAAATTATTTTATTTTAACAAAGCAATTAAATATGTGCTGTATAAAACAGCATAAATATATTAAGTTGGCTAGAGTAATTTGATAACTAGTTGAGATTTTGTAGTGAGAATATTTAAAAGCTAGTTTACCAATTTCCAAGTACAGTTTCCTGTCATTCCTATGGTATTTAGTATATTTCTCAAAGCTTCTCTTCTGTTGTAAATATTGTAGCTTGACTCATGTCTGTACAATTCTCACCTTCCAGTCATACGTAACTGAAATTCTATTTTCGGCTTCTCTGAGTATTTTTACAGATACTAAATATGCAACATTTCGTTTTGTTCCTCTTATTATTATAAAAGGACATAGAAAAATATAAAATTATAACTGTTGATGGTATGTACAATGGTAATTTAAAATGTATATGAAGCATGCCATTTAACACTGGGCAAATGTAACTGTATCCGCAAACATTTGTCCTTTGCCTATGATTAAAAAAACTCAAAGTTTTAGTTTTAAACATATATTAGAGGTAGGAAAAAGAAAGAAAAAAGATGCAAGATATAATTTTTAAAAGAGAAAATGTTACAAAAACATATGCAGTATATTATTACCACACCAGCGCGTGCTGGAACCAAGAATCTCGGCGGAGGATATCCAGATTGAATGAATGCACAGAGCACGAGGTTGAGGTAGAACAGCTTTTTTTTATTGTCCTGCTGGGGCTGGCTTTTATACCTGGCACCAAATGAGGAGGGGGCTGTAAAGGGACTGTAACTTGACCCTGGCAGGGATCAAGGAACCATCACCATGCACTCAAAATTCCTTCCTTCCCCGCTCCAGGAGCAGAGGGAATTTATTATGTTTTCTTTGCAGATAAGCACCTCAAATGGGGGCAAGGATATCAACTCGGGACTGCAGCTCCCACACGTTATTTTTGGTTCCTGGCTGCCCAGCTAGCTTAGACCCAAAATCACACAGAAACTATATTATTTAATTCACTGCTTAGCCCATTAGCTCTAGCTTATATTGGCTATCTCTTACATTTTAATTTAACCCATTTCTATTAATCTGTATATCACCATGAGGTCGTGGCCTATCGGCAAAGTTTCAGCACATCTATCTCTGGTGGCAGCTCTATAGTGTCCCTCTGACTCCACCCTTCTTTCTCCCAGCATTCAACCTAGCTTTCCCTGTCTACCCAGGTTCTGCCTTGCTATAGGTCCAAAGCAGTTTCTTTATTCATTAATGGTAATCACAACACACATAGGGGACTCCCACATCACATTATCATTGTACCTAGCCTACTACGTGCAGCAGCATATCTGAACTTGTTTCCATCTGCAGAGTAGCTCTCCTTCCATCAGATGTTCTGATAAAGAGGATTAAATTGAAAACACAGTATCGGATAACTTATGCAAACTTATGGATTGATCACTTCCAAAATTTAAATAAGACTATTGTCCTTTTTACATCACTGTGTTAAGGTTCAACAACAAGACACGGATATAAATGTGCACTAAGCAATTGTGTGTATGGGTGTTCACATTTTCCCTTGAGACACAGCAAATAACTGATGTATAAAAAGCCTTACAGAATTCAGGAAAAGGCTTAAATTTTCAAGGTCATTTCCCAATTGTAACAAACAGCAAATATCTAAATATAGTTTGAAATACTCCTTCTATTCCCAGCAACTGTAATGATAAGCTATAGATCTCATGAATTGTTTATATATGAACTGTGGAACCAAAATATTTCTACCTATTTTTCATTTGCTCAAAGAAATTTCCTCAGAGAGAAAGACATCAATAAGCAATAATGGCACTAAGTGTTTCATTATGGTTTTGAGTATAAAGTTGTTCCACCAGTATGCCTTCCAGAGAAATGAGTGTTTGTCTTTCACCTTTTAAGAAAACTTTCACTGTAAATTTTCAAACATCTTAGTTAACTTATCATGCAAAAATTTTTACTTAATAAGACTACATGCTGTTTTTTTTTTCTTTTATAATATGGTCTCCTCCAAGTCTGAACTATGATGACTTGGTTCTTTGCTACTTAGATGTGTAATAAACAGCTTAAACTTCTGTGCCCAGGTTCCAAACTGCCAATATTTGTTTCACCAATAAAGTGCTTTGAAACCTAAGTCCGTGTTTTCCTTTAGAGATACCTGTCATTGTTTTTTAAAAAAATGTGTTTGCAGACCTCTTTCTAAGTTTCATCTATCCGAAGTCTCCTCATTAGCTCATTTAACATGGATGCACACATGAATTTGTTTTCATCAAGCTCCCAAAAGCCAGCTTCATTTACAAGCAATTATTGATTAATAACACCATTTTAAAAGCAATATTTTAATATGCAATTGAACTGGGAGAGTTTCCCTCATTGAACTTGTAGAAATGTGTATCTATCTATGCCACTGATTAAAATCAGTGAATCTGTAATAGAATGAAATAAGGAAGAGGGCAGATACAAGGGAAGATGTCTATCATGGGTTCATATTAAGTCCTGTCATTAGAAGGTCAGCCAAGTTTGTCCATTCAGCCTTTTGACATTGCAAGATGATGGCACCTATGGAGCTCATACTAGTCACAATATGATTGAAAAAAAAAACCCTCAAGACATTTTTAAGGAAATCTATGGTTTTGTGTTGGACCACACTCAAAGCTATCTTGGGCCATGTGTGATCTGTGGCACTTGGGATTGTTGCTATTTATAAAGGTACAAAAATACTAGATAATAATTTCATAGACTCAAATTAGTCTATACAATTATAGAGATTAATGTAAACTATAGCATGTTCTATTTCTATAGCACAATGAAAAATATTTTGAAAGTTTCTTTATACAGCCAGGTCATATTTGTCTTTTTTTACTCTCATGAATAAAACTTATTTAGTTGTGGAATGTTTTATAAGAAGTTGATTTAATTCCGAATTATGTTTCATGTACCTACTTAACTTGACACTAACTGCAAAAAATGTTAGACAGCATTGGGGACATTTCATTGCTTGTATAGTTGAGATATTTGCTCTTTAAGAAAATCACTGGCTATCTCAATGTCAGATTGAGTAAATATTTGATTTTTAGAATATAAAGTACTTGGAAAAGAAGTTACTTGCTGACTAGGCTCTCCTTGGAGAAAAGACAAAGCTGAAGGAAATTCTCATAAATCAATAGAAATATCGGTTGAAAAAGCAATAATAGTTTTTATGTTCATTAATTTAGTTTGTTGCTAATTTTATATTACACAGTTTGTTCTAATATTTTCTCCCTTCACCCTCATTTATCTTCCTTCTATTTCCATAACCCCAAAACCCATCCCACACTATGCTCCCCTATTTCAGACTCTTTCCCTGATTTATAACTTTCGGGTTGTTTTGGGACCTGTTTGCTTTTAGGCAGGGTCATCTGTGAAAATTTTTCATTCGAGATATTTATTAGAATTTGTTGGGGGCCCCACTAGACACAAAACTGAAGGCATTATCCTCACTTTTCCTTACTTTCTCAGTAGCAAAAATTGCAGCTAAAGCCTCACTGATCTCCATAAGTCTCGGCCAATGAACAGTAGGTCAGGCATTGCCAGGAATGGGCTCAGGGTACAATCAACTATTATTATTATTGTTGTTGTTGTTGCTGTTGTTAATTTTTTCGAGATTATAATTAAATTGTTTCCTCTTTGCCTTCCTTTCCTCCAGTCTCTTCCATATACCCCTACTTACTCCATTTCAAATTCATGGCCTCTTTTCCACCAATTGCTGTTACATGCATATATGTTTATGTTCATACACATATAAATACATAAAATCATCTTCATGTATCATTTATACTTTTGGATAACCAATTGGTATGTTCTTTACATTAGTAGGAATTTTACTTAAACACTTAAGTGGAGCTGGACCATGGTGGTGCATGTGTTTAATTCCAGCACTCAGGAGGCAGAAGTAGGTGGATATCTGTGAATTTGAGGTCAGTCTGGTCTACAAAATGAGTTCCAGGACAGCCTGGACTGTTTCACAGAGAAACACTGTCTTGGGGGAAGCGGGAGGAGAACCTTAAATGGAAAATGTAATGATATTTGGGTGATGTAAATTCTGAATTTATAAGAACACAGATAATAAACAAAATGACTTGATATTGAGAAAGATCACTGGAGAGATATGTGAGATGTTTCTGTGATATTATCATGTAGGATAGTGAAGGAAAAAGCTGAGGACAGAGTAAGTAGATATTTTTCACATTTACAGAAAACTCAAAAGTAATGGTTTCAGGTTTTTAAAAAATGTTTTGTGAATGTCCATAAACTGTAAGATAACAGATAAATTATCTCAGACTTTTTATAAGGGGAAATTCTAAAATTCAAATAGAAAATTAAACTTGTAATTCAGCCAGGTGATTTAAAGTGGTATATTTGATATCATATTAAATTCAAGACATCATCCCATGTTACTCTCAGAGAGGAGAAGCAGATAAGAGGGCTTCAAAGTCACATGAAGTAGCCATGCATTTTTGACATTGGATGTCATATACTCACATATTTTTAGTAAGACTTCTCCTAAGCAATCTCTTTACCTATTTAAAAGCTCACTAATCCTAGATGCTTGACCACATCTATGAATACATGGCACCTTTACACATTTTCACTTCAACTTGCCTTTCATACAATAAAGGAAGAAATTGGCCAGATCTTCACTTATCCCTACCTCCAGCATACTAAGGCAGGCCTGTAAGAAAAGCAGTCTTCTCCTCAAATCCCCTGGAACAAAGATAAATTTAAAGGTTTTTTCCTAGGATATTTAGGAATTCCCTGAACCTTTAAAGTCTCAGTAGAGCTTGTCAGGCGCCTGGGAGACCTGGAGTCTATAAATCAGTAATAAACCCTTGAGGTAAGATTCTTCCTCTCAACGCTGAGTGAAGAGCTTCCTGACTCAAAGAGGAGAAGCCTGCAACAGATACTTCTGAACAAGTGGAGGCTGGCTACTACCACACAGTGAGTGAAGTATTCTGGAAAGAAGTGATAGCTGCTACTGAGCTCTGAGAAAGTCCACTCAAACAGTGCTGTATGAAACAACCACTTGTCATTTAATTCAGTGACTAAAAAAAACCCACACACACCAGTAATTTGTTTTCCATGACAAAAATGATCAAAACTAAAGGGATTATATTGCTGAGTTAGAAAGTGTTTGGTTTGGAAATTGTATTAGACAATTTGATGTTTGGGTAAATGATTAAAATTACGTTATTGATTAGTTGTATTTTCTATGTACTATTTATCGTCTTTGCCAATAGCTGAGGAGTCAGTGCCCTGAGTTCACACTGTATTTTAGAAAGCTGAATGGGCACTGTGGTTTTTTGGTTTTGCTTTATTTTGTTTTGTTTGACAAATTTTCTGAGAGTCAGTTTTTCAAGCATGCATGAGAATTATATACACCATTAATCCAGTTCATGTGGTATTGTAGAGAATGCCACGTGCTTAGGGAGAAGCCTCCTCACTCAGCAGTTAACCCAAAGAAAGCCCTTTCTTTCACACAAATATTTCACTTGTGCTTTCTAATGATATCTGTTATTTTATTCACAAATTCCAAGATATTCAAATATTCAAATTGTAACTAGGACTATGCCAAGCCAGATTAAAACTACCAGTTTAATAAGCTGGGATTTATCTGCGTAGGGAGCTTTTCCACTAAATGATAGTCAGTTTCAGTATTGCATACATGCTTCTGTTTAAACATTTTCATAAGGTTGGTAATTTGTCTCTACCAGGTGACTTCTAACTCAAAGAATGTGTGAGAATGTGTGTCATATTATAGTTTGATTTTGAAAAGGAAAAGCTGTATAGCTCTATAAATAATATTTTATTTAGTATCTCTATATCCTTATCCCTTAGGTTTATTCACACAAACTATCAATAGTATTTACTTAGTCTATGTGTCTATAGAAACTGCAGTACTATGATCCAGTAAACATGTTGTGACTTTACCACTGGAATATGGAACTGGTTAAATTAACACAGTGTTAATTTCATTCTTATTTTTTCATTTTTATTTCATATGTGTTTCTGAGTATATCTTCAGTTTTTGTTTATTTATATTTCCATTTTCTTTCATCCACTATTTTTTAAGCTAAAATTAGTGATGAGGAACAGGATAAAATTAAGCTTATTTTTGTACAATACTCTCAAGTATATGAATGATTCATAAAGATGATTTATATATTTTAGATGTTATATATGTTTGTGTATGGATACATATATTTACATATGTATGCACATATCTATATCTAGAATCTAACTCATACACAATTCACTATAGCATCTTATGCATCATCTTAGTGAGTTCATGTATACATATACATATATAGTTTAAATCACATCTTAGGCTTAGTATATATACAGATTTTTTTTTGATTTACAAAAATAACATAGAATTTTATTTGCAATATCTGAAATTTACCTAGAAGGGTTGTGTTAAACCGAATTCTATGGCAGAACAGAAAGGATTGCTAATTGATAAACTTTAGAAAGTGCACTAATTTCTTTTTCACTCTCATTTCATAGAATTAATCCACATAATAACATTAAAATATAGCACTATTATTGCAAGTTTAACTAACAGAAATAAAATATTGTTGAAATAAACTTACTAAGTTCAATCATTTGAATTAAGTCAAATTTATATACATTTATAAAAATGTCATTGATAGTAATCGCATACATATTTCAGAAAATGTCTCAAAAACACTCAAAGAGTTGTAAAAGCAAATATTTTAGTATGAGTAGGTGGGGATAAACACATAATCAGAATTCCAACTCTTATGTAACTACAGAACTAAAAGCTGTTAATCCTGCCAGGTAATGAGATGATGTTCTTTGGCGGAGATAAAATTGTGGTTATTTAAAAATTAATAAAATTTAAACAGAATTTCACTCAATGGGTATGAGAGATACAAAGAAAAGATGGTCCAGCTACAGCACTGGGCTTGAGGGAATGGGTAAATTAACAAATTGAGAAAAGAATATAAATTTAGATTTTATGAGCAATGAATTTATCAGTATTAATCTCTATGAAAGTAATTTATTCTGCTATTTCTGATTTTAAGGATAGATGAGTCAAATAATAATAGTCTCGTTCAAACAGGAAAATCAGCATAAAAAGGTAACTAAAGACAAAGCTCTCATGCATTGCAAACTATAATTCAAATCCATTACAATTCTTTCTCACTTCTTATCCTCCTGACCACAAAGCAAATAATCAGGTGTTTCATGGATGATCAGCTCACTCATTTTTCTGAAAAAAAAAATACAAAAAGTCTATGCAGATTTATACGAGTTAAAATAACTAAAAATAAACTATATATTGTACAATGTACATGCAAAGAGATCCTCGAGTGTGGCAAGAATGGAAGTATACATCAGGGATTTAGTACTCGGAACAGAGAAAACGCTGAAAATATATTTAAACAAACATGTCAGGGTGATTGGAGAGCTCTGTTAGTTCAGTCACTACGGTGAGGGCTATCTACAGGGTCTAATAGTTGAGAGTGTAAGACACAGAAGCCTGAGCTTTGTTCTTGACATTAGAAAGTTCTGAACTCAGACTCTAGTAGTTTCACAAACATACACGTATTTTCTTTAGGAATCAGTTAAAGGACAGGGTTATGGAAGAAAGCACACACTTTTCCTAAGGGTTCACCAGCGACTAACGAGTATAACCAGCCACAAACCTTACAACCTGTTACTCCCAGTCTCTCTGATCAGCTGTCCTTGAATTTGTTGCTAAAGCAAATTTGTCTTCATGAATATAGCAGCATTCATACTTTGTTTTTCTCTTTGTTTTCATAGTGAGCAATTCCTGCTGATTTGTCTTTCAGTGATTTCTTCCTTTTAAAATGTAAATTGTATGGATCTTTTGTGGTTTATTTTTTCATTTAACAATAAATGTGTAATCATTTTCTTCTCAGTTTTTTTGTCTATCATAAATAGTGCATAGGAATAATTCTAAGTATATTTTTTAAACAAATTCAAAGTAATGCAATCACTGGGTAAATAATCAGGAAATCGTAAATCTGTGTTTTACTTTAAAAGAGACTGCCAAATCATTTTCCATAAAAACTGTACAATTTTATATCCTCTCAGCATTTTCTAAGAATTCTAATTGTCCCACAATCTCTGCCTATAATTGGATGACAAAGTTTGAAATTCCCATGCTTCAATTTTGCTATTCCATATATAAAATTTCCATTTTACTTTATACTGCGTTTTAAAGTTCTCTGATTTGATTTCTCTTTTGTAGAACTGTGAGTGTCCTGAATTCCAATCCCATCTACATCTCGCCATGTCAGGTCCGAGTAATACGTCTGATTGGCCCACGTTTTCCTTCATTGGGATTCCTGGTCTAGAGGCTGCACATATGTGGATCTCCATCCCTTTTTGTCTCCTGTACCTGGTAGCACTTGGGGGCAATATTCTACTCCTCCTTCTAGTTAGAGCAGAGCAGAGCCTTCATGAACCCCAGTTTTATTTCTTGGCTATGCTAGCCCTTACTGATCTAGGCCTTTCATTATCAACAATGCCTAGTGTCTTGGCCATCTTCTGGTTTGATATCCATGACGTTGGTTTGGATGCCTGTCTGACTCAAATGTTCTTTATCCACACTCTCTCCTCTGTGGAATCAGGTGTTCTGGTGGCCATGGCTTTTGACCGCTTAGTGGCTATCTGTGCTCCATTAAACTATACAAGGATCCTGACTCACCAAACTGTTGTCTGCCTCAGCGGTGCTGCCCTCATACGAGGAGCCACCCTATTGGCCCCGCTGCCTTTTTTTCTCAGGACATTTCCTTTCTGTGGAGCCAACATCCTCTCACACTCCTACTGCTACTACCCAGATATGCTGAACTTGGCCTGTGGAGATGTCACGGTCAGTAGCATCTACGGATTGGTCTGTGTACTTTGTACATTTGCAGTGGATGCAATCTTCATTGTAGTTTCATACGTGAAGATCTTGGGCACTGTGATGAAATTGGGGATCCAAGATCGAAACTGGAAATCCCTGCAAACCTGTGCCTGTCACCTCTGCACAGTGCTGGTTTTCTACTTGCCTCTCATCAGCCTAGCAGTACTACATCGTTACACGCAGGAAACTTCTCCACTTCTGTACACCACCATGAGCAATGCCTACCTCCTCATGACCCCACTGCTAAACCCTCTGGTATATAGTCTCAAATCCAGGCAGATCCAAGCTGCCCTCAGTAAGCGATTTGGGGTGCAACGTGTTGTTGCTGGTGAATGAGATTTTTCTAAATATGAGAGATGGCAATGATCTTCAAAATATTACTCAGGCGCTATTATGTGCCAAACAGTATTATAGGCACCATGAATTCTAACACTAAAAAGGACTCATTTCCATAAATCAGGGAAGTAAGGAGGAGAATAGGAACAGAAAGCTTTTAAAAGAGCACAAAGATGATTGCTTGTTGATGAATGGTGGTCATTTGGAATTCAATCAGTAGGACAAATCAGTAGGTATCTGAGTTGAAAGCTACTGGTTTGCGGACTGACTATCATGATTGAGAAGCTGATGGATCAAACTCTGTGTGGTATATAAACCATGAAAGTCTGATTACATAGAGAAACCTGCACATAATTCTTGATTTCAATGTTACTTAAGATACTAAAAAATAAAAAATGATAAATACATGACTATGTATTACAATTGCATATTAATTGATGTTCTCAAAGTTCCAATGAGCACTAAAACTAGGTAAACATACTGCCTGAAAAGATATTTTTAAAAGTATAAGAAGTGGTTAATCTTATTAATTAAGAATTAATATTTTACTCAGACCTTGTTCTGTTTCCAATTGCAAGTTTAACACAGGGGTTGGCATCTAGACTTCTACAACAGAGATGCAGCTCTTCTCCAAATTTCCAGAGAGGATAAATGAATTTGTTGTTAAAGTTGGAGGTGTATGCAAATGAAGAATTATCATTCAGGGGTCAAGCTGAGAAGGACAGGAGGAAGAGAAACTCAATTGTCTCTGACAATAAATAAGCACTTAACAGAACAAAAAAAATAGGAATCTGCATTAAGAAAGTTTTAAGGCTGTCCGTGTGTATTGGTCGACCCTAAAGACATACATACAAATAACATTCCAGACTGAGCAGGTCATATTTAGGAATATATATGTGTACACTTATGCATATATACATGTAACAATGATTAGTGAAAAAAGAGATTATGAATTTGAAAGAGAGCAAGGAGAACTAGATGGGAAAGTTTGGAAGGAGGAATGGGAAGGGGAAATTATTAATTATAATATAATATGAAATTAAAAGAGTTAAAAAAAATGAAGAGAAAAATTTAAATGAGTTTCTAAAGATTAACTGAAGTCATTGATCACAACATTTTTAGCATCTGTTTGACACATATAGTGTGTATCAGACAAGGAAGACACAATTGTCATACAGCTTCTACTCTAGCATTAAAATTAGGGACAAAACCTACAATGAAGTAGTCAGTAGGACCTGAGTTTGCTTTGGCTTGGTATATAAAGTGGGAGGTTGCATGGGGAGATGGTGAAAATTGGAGTCAAGAGCTTCTTGGAAGACAGATAATTCCATGAATAAAATATCGAAGGGTTGATATTGTTCCCGGTTCCAAAAGCATTCACCTGGTTCTGCTCTGCCAGATGTTTACCAGCTAGAGGAGGTGTTCTGACATGCATTGGATGTGGCCTTCTTTCTGAGACAGGGATCATTTGAGAAGCATAAGAGCCACAAATTATAGAAGGTTCTATCTAGAACCGCTTTACCATCTTATGGTTCAATCACGATGCTTTTCTACTTGGTGCTTCCTTCTCTACTTGATGCGTCCTTCTCACCAGAAGCTTCATGGCTCCAACTTCCCAAGAAAAAGCAAAGAGATCTGCAACAGGTTATCAGTAGTCATCCAGGGTTTGAAGACAAGAGGCAGTTTTTCTTTGAGGGGTTTCTTGCTTGTTTGTAGAATGTATGTGATATCTCTATAGTCAACATTCTATCAAATGTTTTTCTGAGCTATCATCACAAAGATTTTAAACTTGAATATGAATTTACGCTTTATACTAGAATTTTTCAGGGAAAGACATGCTCCTTTCCATTTGGATTGTGACCAAAAAAAGATACAAAACAACTTTTTGTATTCATGTTTCCTTGTGATTTAGAAACTATTGTCAGAATAAATAATAAAAAGATAATAACAAGACAAAATGGAAGTAGATGTGGGTGGTAATTCAGAAAGAAGAAGAGGCCTAGAATCAATGACTCTTTAGCCATCCTTATATTTGGATTCACAATGTTATTGTGAATGCCTGACACATCACTTGTTTTAACTTACAAAAGGAGTAATAGGACAGTGTAAGAAAATGAACTAGTGATTTAACGGTATTTTACAAAAGTCAGATTTATTCATATCTCATCTCATTCCCTATGAGAATATTGTTTTCTGATATATCTGACCTGAAGGATTGACATGAGGTTAATTCTTGCAATTGTTGTGCTTAGAACAAAAGGGGAGAAGCAAAGAAAAATGTGAGGGACAGATAACAAACAAGGAATCATAATCACTACATCAACAAATTAGATTTGTGAATAAATGTCTGTATTATGTGATTGGCAATAAATGAAGTAATGGTATTTGGTTCTGGTCTAGTACAGTTCAATTGTAGGTGGCAACATGAATACTGAATATGATACCTGACTCTGATCTGCAATTACAGTGTTGAACAGGAAAAAGGTATTTGAAATAGAGAATTACAACATGTATAAAGTAACTCTACAACTGCTTTTAAATAAATATTTCATGGAAAACAGCGTAACTATGAAAATAAAGCATTGTTTTACCTGGAAAATCACTGTTATTAATCTTGTACCTTCAGTATTTCACCACAAAACTAGCCTAAAGAGTTACTATTTTATATTTATTATTAAATTCTAACATTGTCTTTGTCTTAATATATTTCAACTTAGAATTATTACCCTTCATTGAATTTTTATTATTTATCAGATAGTGTTAAAAAGACTGTACAAGAGCCTGAAGAAATGATTGGAGCTTAAAATGGTTTGCCTCTCTTCCAGTATACCCTAATTCAGACCAGAACCTGTTGTGGAATAATCCTCTTGTATACTGTAAAGATTTGTCATTTGAATTGGTTTAATAAAATGCTGATTGGCCAGTATCCAGGTAGAAAGTTAGGAGAGGTGACCAAACCAAGGATGGTTGGAAGGAGAAGGGCAGAGTCAGGAGATACCAGCCAGATGCAGAGGGAGCAGGAGATGGATGTGCCATGCTAATAAATGTACTGTCAAGTGGCAGAGTGTAAATAAGGAATATGGGTTAACTTAAAACTTAAGAGCTAGTTGATAATAATCCTGAGCTATTAGTCAAGCACTTACAATTGATATATACCTCTGAGTGATTATTTGGGACCAGGCAGTCAGGACAGAAAATGTTCATTTATAAGAACATTCTGTAGCTCATAACCACTTGTAACTGAATCTTAAGACGAGTAGATGTTTTGTCTGGCTTCCACAGGCACCTATACACAAGTAACATACAATCACAGAAAATTGTGTATATGTGTTCATGTGCACATATAGGCATACATGCAGAAACACACATAATGAATAAAAATAAAACAAATCTTAGAAATAAAATTTATTGTACAATATTTTTCCTCTCACAATCCTTACATAGAGGATACCATTAGTAACTCTCAACTAAGGAAGCACTCAGGCAGACAGGGCCACATGTTTTCCTCAAGAACATATCATATAAGTTTGAAGACACTTTAAAATTACTCACTATATTCTTGTTTTTAACCAAATGTGAAATGCAATTTAATATATTCTAAAGATGTCCAGTACCTACTATTTAGATGCCACGGCATAAATACTCACTATTGCACTTTTATTTTATTTTCTTATTAAATCCATATATTAGAAAAGCTTAGATCAGGATGGGTTTGCAATAAGAGCTCTAAAATACATCACATAAACTTTATAAATGAACCCTACTTTCTAATGTTTGGAACATTTCCTCTAAAAATTTCATTGTTTTTCTCAAATTTCCCAACAGCAGTATACCTTTGTTTAACAATCTAAATAATTCATTTTAGTAAAATTTGAGCCATATAGCTGTACACAAGGAGTTCACAAAAAGAGCTGTTTGTATCTAAGTGGGTCATGGGGATTGAACATCACTTCCAGAATGACACACTTGTTTGTTTTAGGAATGCCTTTCTTAGTAATTTATTTTAAACAAAAAGAAACCCTACTTTCTAAAAGAAGTATAGTAATGCTATACATGTGCATAGTCTGCCCACAAGGAAAGTATCTCAGCACACTGGCTAGAAGTGAATGAAAGGCTCTTGCTCCTCTGTTTTCAACATCCCTGCTGCCTTTCATCCTACCTTAAATACAAACAGTTTACAAAGCATGCTTCCCATTCTTTGTCTCCCTGCTTGGAGGTCTTGTACTGAATGCACTGGTGACAGGTGTGAGAAAAGGATCAACACTGGGCACATGTCTTCATTGTGAACAACTTGCTGGAGAGACGAACAAACAGAATGCCAAATTAGCAGTATTTGTTAATATGAATTTCCCTGGATTCACCTCAAGGCTGAGGAGGATCTACAGGGGTCTTCAGTAGTTTCTTCCCCATGGCAAAGATAAATATTTATCTTGCTTTCTTGTAGGCAGAGGGCAGAAAATATCCCTGTTTATTCCCCACCCCTCCTTCTCCTTGCTTTGTTTGATATGGTCTTGCTGTGTTGTCCAGCCTACCTTTTCTTCTGTAATGCAATATTTCTAGTATGAGCAATCATTCCTAACCACCCCGTGCTTCCTCTCTCTCTCTCTCTCTCTCTCTCTCTCTCTCTCTCCTCCTCCTCCTCCTCCTCCTCCTCCTCCTCCTCTTCCTTCTCTTCCTCCTCCTCCTCCTCCTCCTCCTCCTCCTCCTCCTCCTCCTCCTCCTCCTCCTCCTCCTCCTCCTCCTCCTCCTTCTTTTGAGACAGGGTTTCTCTATAGCTTGAAATCAGGCCCCATGTATTTCTTAAGAAAATAAAATAGAATTTAGCTGAGAGACTCAGTGACTTACTTAAACTTAGTGTTTTGTTCTTACATCCCATCTATAGTTTCCTCTCCTCCTTCGCCTCCCAATCCCTCCTTTAGTCAGTCCTTCCACCTCATCTACTCCTCCTCCCCTGTTTCTCTTCATAAAAGAACAGAACTCCTGTGGACATAATCCATCATGTATATCAAGGTGCGGTAAGACTAGGCATCTTCTCTCCTATTAAGGAAGGACAAAGCAGTCAAATAGGAAGAAAGGGTTCCAAAAGCAGGCAGTAGAGTCGAAGACAGCCCTGCTCCCACCGTTAGGAATCTCACAAGAAGGTCAAGTTGCACAACTGTATCATATGCAGACTGCCTGGGTCATTCCCATTCAGGCTCCCTGGTAGTCAGTTTAGTCTCTGTGAGACCCTAAGAACTCAGATGAGTTGATTCTGTGGGTTTTCTTGTGATGTCCATGAACCCATTGGTTTCTATAAATCTTCCTCTTCCACAGGGCTCCCTGAGCTCTGCCTAGTGTTTGCTGGAAGTCTTCGCATCTGTTTCCACCACCAGTTGCTGGGTGAAGCCTCTCTGACAACAGTCGGCCTAAGCACCGATCCATGAGTATAGCAGAATCGTTTCATTTACTTTCATAACAACGTAATACTAGATTTTTTTCAAAATATACAGCAGATACTTTGATGTATTTGTTGGTCTTTAAATTCATGTGTTTTAGGAAATCTTATATTTTGATATTTTTGGAAAATTAACATCACTTAAAATGTTTCTTGACAGAGACCATGCATGGGAACGAACGTCTTAGAGGATATTTGTGTTGAGGGAATATTTACTTTGTATCTGATTTAGCAATCATATGCTAGCATTTATTAAAGTGCTTTTAAGAACCCTATTTCTTAAATATCCTTTGAAATTTTATATCATCTTTATACATCTATGATAATTAAAAATTAATGAATATTTTAAAAATATCATTGTGTATTGTATTAGTAACTTTATTTTAAAAAGAAACACTAGTTTTCATTTTATGATGAGCGTTTGCCTGCATTTACATATGTACACTATATGAGTTTCTGGATTCCACAGTAGCCAGAAGAGGGCATCTAATTCCCTGAAATTGGAGATACAGATGGTTGTGAGGCACAACATGGGTGCTAAGAAACAAACCTGGATTCTATGTAAGTCCATATTCTTAAACAATAAAAAGAAATCTCTTTGATCTTGGCCATTCTTACAGGTAGGTGTAAGATGGAATCTCAGAATTGTTTTGATTTGCATTTCTCTAATGACTAAAAATGTTGAACATTTCCTTAAGTGTCTTTCAGCCATTTTAGAATTCTCTGTTGAGAGTTCTCTGTTTAGGTCTGTTCTCCATTTTTTATTGGATTATATGTTCTTTTGATGAACGATTTCTTGAGTTCTTTGTATATTTTGGAGATCAAACCTCTGTCTGATGTGGGGTTAGTGAAGATCTTTTCCCATTCTGTAGGCTGTTGTTTTGTTTTGTTGACTGTGTTTTTTCTTTACAGAAGCTTTTCAGTTTCAGGAGGTCCCATTTATTGTTTCTCTCAGTGTCTGTGCTGCTGGAATTATACTTAGGAAGTGGTCTCCTGTGCCAATGTGTTCAAATGTACTTCCCACTTTCTCTTCTATAAGGTTCAGTGTGACTGGCTTTATAACACTGAAGACAACTTACGCTGGAAAGGTTGTGGGGAAAAAGGAACACTCTTGCATTGCTGGTGGGAATGCAAGCTGGTACAGCCCCTTTGGATGTCAGTGTGGCAATTTCTCAGAAAATTAGGAAACAACCTTCCTCAAGACCCAGTAGTACCACTTTTGGGTATATATCCAAAGGCTGCTCAATCGTTCCAAAGGACATGTGCTCAGCTATGTTCATAGCAGCATTGCTTGTCATAGCCAGAACCTAGAAAGAACCTAAATACCCCTTGCCCCTCTACCAAAGAATGGAAAAGGAAAATGTGGTACATTTACACAATGGAGTACCACACAGAAGAAAAAATAATGACATTTTGAATTTTGCAGAAAAATGGAGCTAGAAAATATTATTTTGAGTGAGGTAACCCAGACACAGAAAAACAATTATCACATGTACTCACTCATAAATGGTTTTTAAACATAAAGCAAAGAAAACCAGCCTACAAACCACAATCCCAGAGAACTTAGACAACAATGAGGACGCTAAGAGAGACTTACATAGATCTAATCTACATTGGAAGTAGAAAAAGACAAGATCTCCTGAGTAAATTGGGAGCATGGGGACCTTGGAGGAGGATTGAAGCAGAGAGGGGAGAGGCACGGAGGGCAGCAGAGAAAAAATGTAGAGCTCAATAAAAATCAATAATAAGAAAAGAACAAAATCTCAATTTTATATTGAATATAATATACAATAATTTATATAAATGTCACAAAAATTCATTTAAATATATTTAATTGACTCTTTTTAAAGAAACTCTAGGAATTAGTGTACTCTAGAATAATAAGCAAGGTTGGGAAATTTCACAGTTCGCATTTTTAATTAATTTATTTTACAACCCAACCACAGTTTTCTCTCCTTCCTCCCCTCCCAGTCCCTCCTCCACCTCACCTCTGTGCCCCACCACCACCAATCCACTCCTCTTCCATTTCTGCTTAGGAAAGGACAAGCTTCCCATAGACATAAAGAAAGCATGTCATATAAAGTTGCAGTAAGACTAAACACCTCCCATGTATTAAGGCTGGACAAAGTGATCCGTATGAGGGGTTGGGTTCCAAATTTCTTAACTATCAGTAATAGGCTAGGAATCCCTTGTGAGTATAGATCTTACTGAGAATGGCCACGGCACTGTATTGTTGTTGGAAGGCCGCTTGTTCACTTCCTGGCTGCACAGACTCCCAAAAATAATCACACAGACTCTATATTATTTAAAACACTCTTTGGCCAATCACTTAAGTGTTTTGTTAGCTAGCTCTCATATCTTTGGTAACCTATTCATTATTTTAGATTTTACCACGAGACTTGTGGCCTACCATCAAGTTTCCAGCTGGCAACTCACATCTTTCCCCTCTGGCAGCTCCATAGTGTCTCCTAACTCCGACTTCTTTCTCCCAGCAATTTTGTTTAGTTTTCCCCACCTACCTCTATTCTGCCCTGCCAAGTCCAAAACAGTTTCTTTACTCATTAACCAAAAAAAGCAACACATATACAGAAGGACCTCCCACACCACTGGATAAATCACCATTACCACTGTAAAACAAGACAAATGAACAGTTCTAAAACTAATGTAGTTCAAAGTGTGAGGTTATTGGTGTTTTTAGATGTAGTTCTTCATAAGAAATTAGAAAAAGAAAGTAGAAAAATGAATTTAATTCTGATATTTGGGGCTTCAATCTATTGGAAAGTTTGAAATTGTCATGGAACTAATGTAATTAATAAAAAGAAAGCAAATTCATTAAAAATAAAATAATAAAGCTAAAGAAATATTTCCAGGTATTATTTTTATTGAAAATGTTCCACTCATTTTATTATTAAATATTTTTATTATTGAATGAAGTTTATGTAATTTGAAGGAATTTTTTAGTGCATGATTATGTTCATTTTATTAACTATATTTATCAAAAACAAAATTACTCAAATTATTTATAATATTTTATAAAATAAAATAAAAGTTTTGTTGTTGTTTTTTGTTTACAATTAAGACTTGGGTGTTATCTCTTGGTGTTAAATTAACATTCTTCTTTTTTCTACAAGAATATTATATTTTATCAGCAAGATTTGGTACAAAGATTAGATTTGACCATTCTGCTTTATTTTGTAAATTATTAAGTTTATTTATTTATTCTGTGTATGTGGAGGTCAGAGAATAACATGCAGAACTTGCTTTTTTCCTTTCAGCATTTGGGTCTCAGTAGTAGAAACCACACCTTCAGACTCTGAAGGAAGCATCTTCATCATCTAAGCTATCATGTCTTTCTGCATCCAGTTATCTTTATTTTTTTTCTATTTTCAAAATTTATTTATTTATTTATTTATTTATTTTTTGATTTTTTTTTTATTGATAAAAGAATAGAGGAAAAAAAAACAAATTTCCACCTCCTCCCAGCCTCCCCTTTCCCTCCCCCTCCTCCCACTCTTCTCCCCCTCCTCCCACTCTTCTCCCCCTCCTCCCACCCCTCTCCCCTTCCCCCCACTCCTCTCCCCCTCTCTCTCCAGTCCAAAGAGCAGTCAGGGTTCCCTGCCCTGTGGTAAGTCCTAGGTCCTCCCCCCTCCGTCCATATCTAGGAAGGTGAACATCCAAACTGGCTAGGCTCCCACCAAGCCAGCAGATTGCGTAGGATCCAAACTGCATGCCATTGTCCTTGGCGTCTCATCAGCCCTCATTGTTCGTCATGATCAGAGAGTTCAGTTTTATCCCATGCTTTTTTTGGTAATAGTCCAGCTGGCCTTGGTGAGCTCCCAGTAGATCAGCTCCACTGTCTCAGTGGGTGGGTGCACCCCTCGTGGTCCCGACTTCTTTGCTCATGTTCTCCCTCCTTCTGCTCCTCATTGGGACCTTGGGAGCTCAGTCCAGTGCTCCAGTGTGGGTCTCTGTCTCTATCTCCATCCATCACCAGATGAAAGTTCTAAGATGATATGCAAGATATTCGTCAGTATTGCGCTAGGATGGGGTCATTTCAGGTTCCCTATCCTCAGCTGCCCAAGGAACTAACTGGGGACCTCAGCTTGGGCACCTGGGAGCCCCTCTAGGGTCAATTCTCCTGCCCACCCTAAAGTGGGTCCCTTAACTAAGAATTGTGGTTCCGTGCTCCCCTATCCAACCATCCTTTATCCCGATCCTCCTATTTCCCCAAGTCCCCCCTCCTTCCCTTCTACCTTTTCTCTCCCCATCTCCCCTTACCCCCTTCCCACCCCACCCCCAAGATCAAACTTTTCTCCCCGGCAATTTTGTCTACTTCCCTTATCCAAGAGGATAACGATATGTTTTTCCTTGTGTTCACCTTCTTACTTAGCTTCTTTAGGTTCGCCAATTGTAGATTCTGTGACCCCTATTTATGGCTAGAAACCAATTATGAGTGAGTACATCCCATGCTCTTCTTTTTGGGTCTGGGATACCTCACTCAGGATAGTGTTTTCTATTTCCATCCATTTGCATGCAAAATTCGAGAAGTCATTGTTTTTTACCGCAGCGTAGTACTCTAGTGTGTATATATTCCATACTTTCTTCATCCATTCTTCCATTGAAGGGCATCTAGGTTGTTTCCAGGTTCTGGCTATTACAAATAATACTGCTATGAACATAGTTGAACAAATGCTTTTGACATGTGATAGAGCATCTCTTGGGTAAATTCCCAAGAGTGGTATTGCTGGATCCAGGGGTAGGTTGATCCCGAATTTCCTGAGAAACCGAAACACTGACTTCCACAGTGGTTGCACAAGATTGCATTCCCACCAGCAATGGATGAGGGTACCCCTTCCTCCACAGCCTCTCCAGCAAAGGCTATCCTTGGTGTTTTTGACTTTAGCCATTCTGACAGGTGTAAGATGGTATCTCAAAGTTGTTTTGATTTGCATTTCCCTGATTGCTAAGGAAGTTGAGCACGACCTTAAGTATCTTTTGGCCATTTGAAGTTCTTCTGTTGAGAATTCTCTGTTCAGTTCAGTGCCCCATTTTTTAATTGGGTTAATTAGCATTTTAAAGTCTAGTTTCATGAGTTCTCTATATATTTTGGAGATCAGACCTTTGTCTGTTGCGGGGTTGGTGAAGATCTTCTCCCAGTCAGTAGGTTGCCTTTGTGTCTTAGTGACAGTGTCCTTTGCTTTACAGAAGCTTCTCAGTTTTAGTAGGTCCCATTTATTCAATGTTGCTCTTAATGCCTGTGCTTCTGGGGTTATACCTAAGAAGCGATCACCTGTGCCCATCTGTTGTAGGGTATTTCCCACTTTCTCTTCTATCAGGTTCAGTGTTTTCGGGCTGATAATGAGGTCTTTAATCCATTTGGACTTGAGTTTTGTGCACGGTGATAGATATGGGTCTATTTTCATTCTTCTACAGGTTGACATCCAGTTGTGCCAGCACCATTTGTTGAAGATGCTTTCTTTCTTCCATTGTATACTTTTAGCTCCTTTATCGAAAATGAGGTGTTCATAGGTTTGTGGGGTAAAATCCGGGTCTTCTATACGATTCCATTGGTCGACTTCTCTGTTTTTATGCCAGTACCACCCTGTTTTCATTACTGTAGCTCTGTAATAGAGTTTGAATTCAGGGATGGTAATGCCTCCAGAAGATCCTTTATTGTATAGGATTGTTTTGGCTATCCTGGGTTTTTTGTTTTTCCATATAAAGTTGATTATTGTCCTCTCCAGATCTGTGAAGAATTTTGATGGGATCTTGATGGGGATTGCATTGAATCTATAAATTGCCTTAGGTAGAATTGCCATTTTTACTATGTTGATCCTCCCAATCCAAGAGCAAGGGATGTCCATCCATTTTTTGGTATCCTCATCAATTTCTTTCTTCAATGCCTTAAAGTTCTTGTCAAATAGATCTTTCACTTCCTTGGTTAGATTTACCCCAAGATATTTTATGCTGTTTGTGGCTATCGTGAATGGAGAAGCTTCTCTGATTTCCCTCTCTGCTTCCATATCCTTTGTGTATAAGAGGGCGACTGATTTTTTGGAGTTGATCTTGTATCCTGCCACATTACTAAAGCTGTTTATCAGCTGTAAAAGTTCTTTGGTGGAGTTTTGGGGATCGCTTATGTACACTATCATATCATCTGCGAATAACGAAAGTTTAACTTCTTCCTTTCCAATTCGAATCCCCTTGATCCCAGTATGCTGTCTTATTGCTATTGCTAGAACTTCCAGCACTATATTGAAGAGGTATGGCGAAAGTGGACAGCCTTGTCGTGTTCCTGAGTTAAGCGGGATGGCTTTGAGTTTCTCTCCGTTTAATTTGATGTTAGCTGTCGGCTTGCTGTATATAGCTTTTATTATATTTAGGTATGACCCTTGTATCCCTAATCTCTCCAAGACTTTTAACATAAATGGATGTTGAATTTTGTCGAATGCTTTTTCAGCATCTAATGAAATGATCATATGGTTTTTTTCTTTCAGTTTATTTATATGCTGGATTACATTGATAGATTTTCGTATGTTGAACCAGCCCTGCATCTCAGGAATGAAGCCTACTTGATCATAATGGATAATTTTTCGGATGTGTTCTTGGATTCGGTTTGCCAGTATTTTGTTGAGGATTTTTGCATCGATATTCATGAGTGAGATCGGTCTGTAATTCTCTTTCCTGGTTGAGTCTTTGTGTGGTTTTGGTATCAGAGTAACTGTAGCTTCATAAAAGGAATTTGGTAATGACCCTTCTGTTTCTATATTGTGAAATACATTAAGGAGTATAGGTATTAGGTCTTCTTGGAAGTTCTGGTATAATTCCGCATTGAAACCATCTGGTCCTGGGCTTTTTTTGGTAGGGAGGTTTTTGATAACCTCTTCTAATTCTTCGCGACTAACAGGTCTATTTAGATTGTTCACCTGGTCCTGATTTAACTTTGGTAAATGATATTTATCTAAGAAAGTATCCATTTCCTTTACATTTTCCAGTTTTGTGGCATATAGGCTTTTGTAGTAAGATCTAATGATTCTCTGAATTTCCTCTGTGTCTGTGGTTATGTCCCCCTTTTCATTTCTGATCTTATTAATTTGCAAATTCTCTCTCTGCCGTTTGATTAGTTTGGATAGGGGTTTGTCAATCTTGTTGATTTTCTCCAGGAACCAGCTTTTTGTTTCATTGATTCTTTGGATTGTTCTCTCTGTTTCTATTTTATTGATTTCAGCCCTCAGTTTGATTATTTCCAGTCTCCTACTCCTCCTAGGTGAGTCTGCTTCTTTTTTTTCTAGAGCTTTCAGGTGGGCTGTTAAGTCTCCAATGTGAGCTTTCTCTGTTTTCTTTAAGTGGGCACTTAGTGCTATGAACTTTCCTCTTAGGACTGCTTTCATAGTGTCCCATAAGTTTGAGTATGTTGTTTCTTTATTTTCATTGAATTCCAGGAAGACTTTAATTTCTTTCTTTATTTCTTCCTTAATCCAGGTGTGGTTCAGTAGTTGGCTGTTCAGTTTCCATGACTTTGTGGGCTTTCCGGGGGTAGCCTTGTTGTTGAATTCTAACTTTAATCCATGGTGATCTGATAAGACACAGGTGGTTAGTAATACTTTTTTGTAACTGTGGATGTTTGCTTTGTTACCGACTATGTGGTCGATTTTCAAGAAGGTTCCATGAGCTGCAGAGAAGAAGGTGTATTCTTTCCTATTTGGGTGGAATGTTCTATAGATGTCTGTTAAGTCCATTTGTTTCATTACCTCCATTAGTTGTCTTATTTCTCTGTTAGGTTTCTGTCTGATTGACCTGTCCATTGGTGAGAGAGGAGTGTTGAAATCTCCTACTATTAGTGTGTGCGGTTTGATGGCTGCCTTGAATTTTAGCAATGTTTCTTTTATGTACGTGGGTGCTTTTATATTAGGGGCATAGATGTTCAGGATTGAGACTTCATCCTGATGAACTGTTCCTGTTATGAATATAAAATGCCCCTCTCCATCTCTTCTGATTGATTTAAGTTTGAAGTCAACTTTGTTAGAGATTAGTATGGCCACACCTGCTTGTTTCTTAGGTCCATTTGCTTGATAGGCCTTTTCCCAACCCTTTACTCTGAGTAGGTGCCTGTCTTTGTGGTTGCGGTGTGTTTCTTGTAAACAGCAGAATGTTGGATCCTGTTTTCTTATCCAATCTCTTAGCCTGTGCCTTTTTATAGGTGAGTTGAGACCATTGACATTAAGTGATATTAATGACCAGTGGTTGTTAACTCCGGTCATTTTTTTTTTAGTCGTAGAGTTTGTGTGTATCCCTTCTTTGGTTTGTGTTGATGAAGGGTCTCTAGATGTCTGAGTTATTGTGGTCATTATTGGATTCCTTGGTTATTGATTTTCCTTCTATTACTTTCTGTAAGGCTGGATTTGTGGCTGCATATTGTTTGAATTTGTTTTTATCCTGGAAAATTTTATTTTCTCCATTTATAGTGAACGAAAGCTTGGCTGGGTATAGTAATCTGGGCTTGCATCCATGGTCTCTCAGTTTCTGCAGTACATCTATCCAGGACCTTCTGGCTTTCATGGTTTCCATGGAAAAGTCAGGTGTAAGTCTGATAGGTTTACCTTTGTAAGTAATTTGGCCTTTTTCCTTTGCCGCTCTTAATATTTTTTCCTTATTCTGAATGCTTTGTGTTTTGATAATTATATGGCGAGGGGATGTTTTTTTTTGATCCAGCCTATTCGGTGTTCTGTATGCTTCTTGCACCTTCATAGGTATATCTTTCTTTAGGTTGGGAAAGTTTTCTTCTATAATTTTATTAAATATATTTTCTGGACCATTGAGCTGCACTTCTTCTCCTTCTTCTACTCCTATTATTCTTAGGTTTGGTCTTTTTATTGTGTCCCATATTTCCTGAATGTTTTGTGATGAGAGTTTGTTGGACTTGCTGTTTTCTTTGATCATAGTGTTTATTTTCTCTATGGTATCTTCAGAATCTGAGAGTCTTTCTTCTATCTCTTGTATTCTGCTGGTTATGCTTGTTTCTGTAGTCTCTATTCGTTTACCTAGATTTTCCATGTCCAGCCGGCCCTCTGTTTGTGTTTTCTTCTTTGCCTCTAATTCAGTTTTCAAGTCTTGAACTGTTTCCATTATCTGTTTGATTGTTTTTCCTTGGTTTTCTAGTGTATCATTCACTGATTTATTCAATTCTTCAAACTTTCTGTTATATTTCTCATCCATTTCTATAAGGGCGTTTTTTACATGCTGTTTAAGGGCGTCAATCACTTTCATGAAGTCAAACTTTTCTCCTTCTTGATTAAGGTGTTCATGTCCTTCCGTTGTGAGGTCGCTGGATTCTGGTGGCTTCATGTTGCTTTTCAGTTTGTTGGGCGAATTCTTGCCTTGGCGTCTGCCCATCTCTTCTTCCAAATACTCCCTTATGGGTCTTCTTTTACCAGATCAGGTCTCCTTGCCTACCCAACGCGGTCTCCCCAATGTTGGCTCTCCTGGCACCAAGGGATCAGGTCTCCGTGCCCAACCCTGGCTCGTCCCAACGCTGGTTCTCCCCAATGCTGGTTCTCCGCAACGCTGGTTCTCCTGGGGCCGAGAGATCAGGCCTCCATGCTGGTTGGGCAGCTCGCAAACAAAGCACCTACCCTCCTTGGTGCAGGCAGGCCACAGAAACAAAGGCAGTGGAGCCCGCCCGGGCGCCCCGAGGAGTGGGATCCAGCTCCCAATGCCACGTGCCAAAAGAGGGCGGGGGGGGGGGGGGGGGGGGGGGGGGGGGGGGGGGGGGGCCCAAGTGGGGAGGGCTCTGGACAGAAGCTGGGTGGGCCAGGAAGAAAGAGGCAGTAACCAGGGAATAGAGGTCCTGCAGAGAGCCCAAGAAAGACAGGAGGCCAAGGGACCCCCGAGATCCCCGTCCCTGGCTGGCTCCGTGGGCCAGAAACTCACCCCAACGCTGGTTCTCCTGGGGCCGAGAGATCAGGCCTCCGTGCTGGTTGGGCAGCTCGCAAACAAAGCGCCTACCCTCCTTAGTGCAGGCAGGCCACAGAAACAAAGGCAGTGGAGCCTGCCCGGGCGCTGGGAGGACTGGGACCCAGCTCCCAATGCCTCGCGCCAAAAGAGGGCGGGGGGCCCAAGTGGGGAGGGCTCTGGACGGAAGCTGGGTGGGCCAGGAAGAAAGAGGCAGTAACCAGGGAATAGAGGTCCTGCAGAGAGCCCAAGAAAGACAGGAGGCCAAGGGACCCCCGAGATCCCCGTCCCTGGCTGGCTCCGTGGGCCAGAAACTCACCCCAACGCTGTTTCTCCTGGGGCCGAGAGATCAGGCCTCCGTGCTGGTTGGGCAGCTCGCAAACAAAGCGCCTACCCTCCTTGGTGCAGGCAGGCCACAGAAACAAAGGCAGTGGAGCCCGCCCGGGCGCCGGGAGGACTGGGACCCAGCTCCCAATGCCTCGCGCCAAAAGAGGGCGGGGGGGGGCCCAAGTGGGGAGGGCTCTGGACGGAAGCTGGGTGGGCCAGGAAGAAAGAGGCAGTAACCAGGGAATAGAGGTCCTGCAGAGAGCCCAAGAAAGACAGGAGGCCAAGGGGACCCCCGAGATCCCCGTCCCTGGCTGGCTCCGTGGGCCAGAAACTCACCCCAACGCTGGTTCTCCTGGGGCCGAGAGATCAGGCCTCCATGCTGGTTGGGCAGCTCGCAAACAAAGCGCCTACCCTCCTTGGTGCAGGCAGGCCATAGACACAAAGGCAGGGAGCCCGCCCGGGCGCCCCGAGGAGTGGGATCCAGCTCCCAATGCCACGCGCCAAAAGAGGGCGGGGGGGGGGCTATTTATTTATTTATTAAAGATTTCTGTCTCTCCCCGCCACCGCCTCCCATTTCCCTCCCCCTCCCCCAATCAAGTTCCCCTCCCTCGTCAGCCCAAAGAGCAATCAGGGTTCCATGCCCTGTGAGAAGTCCAAGGACCACCCACCTCCATCCAGGTCTAGTAAGGTGAGCATCCAAACTGCCTAGGCTCCCACAAAGCCATGTATTTTTTTTTTTACTTAATCAATGATGCCTTTATTTCTAGAACAGATAGACTCTAAGTAAGAAAACTGTATCAAATCACATGTGCATTTGTGGGCCTATTTGGCTTGACTGTTTGCTTGGCTGTTGCTTCTTTTCTTTTTTTTTTATTGAAAAAAAAATTTCTGCCTCCTCCCAGCCTCCCATTTCTCTCCCCCTCCTCCCACTCCTCTCCTCCTTCCCCACTCCTCTCCCTCTCCCTCTCCAGTCGGAAGAGCTTATCTTGATACCACTCTTCAGAAAGGAAGCTATATATCTCTGTTTGTACATTAACTGATTAATCTGCTCCAATGATCTATGTAAATAGACTTATGCCACTATCTTGATTTCAACTGAAAAGTCACATTAGAAAAATCACATACTTGAGGATATTTCTAAGCTTATAGTTTTCTCCCCATATTCCTTGTTATTCTCATGGACTACAGATATATTATGTCTAGCAAATAATTGATAGCTTGTTTGACCCCAATTAATGATTAAAAATTGTTATTTATTTTTCATGACTCATGTCTAGAGATAATATCTATTTTAACTTTGACTGTTTTCTTTGCTATCATTATTGATAAAATTACAGTCGTTTGATATAAATGCTTGCTTTCTCTTGATTCAGTAGTCTCAGAAGATAATCAGTTTGTTTTATTTGATGATCCTGTTGATAACTCTTAACTGACTCATATCATATACCACCATTTATTCTGAAAACTGATGGAAAAAGTGTGTGTGTGTGTGTGTGTGTGTGTGTGTGTGTTCATATGCATATTTCGTTAATGAATGAGTGGTAAGTGGAAAGAGAAAGAAAGAGAGAATGAGGAAGAGAAAGGTTGCCATGTAATACCTTTGGGAACATCACACAAAGCAATAAATGCTGCACTGTCTGTTCAGACAGAACTGCAGTGCCAGCCTCACTCAACACCATCAGCCATAGTCACTGAGGTAAACTTAAATAATGGAGTGCATGGAATTCTAGCGAGGATATGGATGGAGAATAGGCAATAAGAAAATGTAATATAAATGTAATGGTAAGAATTTTTCTCTTTACACTGAAGAGCTCCTTCACATTAAGGCATAGCATTGCTGTATTGGTCTGAATCTATTCTGAGCAATATTTATATGCTCATACAGGAAATGGCTTACACATTACTAGAAAAAAATCATTAGACACATTATGAGAATTTTATGTTGTACCAATGATTTAAAAAAGCCACACTGAAGCTATTCAAAAAACAGGTTGAGATCTTTCACTCTTAGTCACGTAAGAAAACATACCCTATTCCTGGTTCTTCCTTGGGAGATTAAAATAAGCTTAAAATGTATGTCTTTTCATCTAATTTCCCCCTCCTGAGTCATTTTCTAAAGACCACAAAGAATGGATTTATAAAAATGAAAATGAGGTCACATCACTGACTTTATTTTAAAATCTTTGGTAACTGAAAAGTTTGTTATAATATTGTCTTTGAAAAGTATGTGTTTCATCACCATTACCATTTCAGCATCTCCCTCCTCCCTTGAGCCTCTCTCTCCCTCTCAGTTGAGATATCTTTCAGATATTCTCTTCCACATACACCAGAGATCAGTCTATTGGCCTTTGGTTTCTCACTCATTTGTCTGGATTTCTATTCTCTCTGTAGGTTCCTTATAACTTTTATGGTTTCTGCTTTCATTCTCAACCACACACTTGTATTCACATCATCAACTCTAGTATACTTTAAGACAATAATCACATGTGCCTAGTAAAAGCATTCTTGCCTATGTAAATGGTTATACACTGTTTAAATTTTTCTTAAGTTTAATTTTTCTTCAAAGATTTTGAAATCTTTTATGATAAAGTTGAGAATAGGTTGTTTGATTCACCTTTAAAAATGTTGATATGATGTGAAAAGATTTGTGGGAACATGAGCAAGTAACTAAAATACCCAACACAATAGAATATGCAAATGCTGTTTACCATAAAATTTTGGTATTCATAGAGATGTGGAATTTTACAAATAATGGACTGTCAAGGTATCTCAGTAACTACAGAAGCATGTCTCACAAGCTGTTTGATCCTGGGACCTAAAGAGTGGGAGAAAACAGTTCCAAAAGGATGTCTTCTAACTTCCACCCATGCACTATGTCAGGTGTAGCTTCCCCCTGCCTCCCACAGAAATAAATATAATTTTTTTCTCAAAAAAGTCAATATGATTATACAGCTATATGTAATGGCAAGTTTTAAAATTAATATGAATTACATTGCAAACAAAAATGTTTTATAGGTGTCAACTAAACCATAGAAAAGTGCCTCTGAAGGGTTTGTTCATGAAATATGTAATTAACTACTGAATTAATGAATAAATGGATTCTAAAAGACAGCAGTTAATTAGAAAGTGACCTTTAGGGAAGTTGGCTTTAGACTGCCATTTTTATGACATTTCTTCTACATAGTTTCTTTAATATCCCTAAAGAAGAGACATCAACTTCCCTCTTTCCATTCTAAATGTGTCTAGGTAAGTAGACAGAAGAATGGAAATGAAAGCCACGTCACTTGTAGTCATCTTTAAGGGACAGAATTTTAAGTACTTCAGCCCTGACTCCATTTTCTCTTCTTGTTCTCCACAGTTTTGTGTATTCCTGACTGAACTTTGGAACTCTGTGGTTCTGTGAAACAAAAAGCTTATGTGTTAATTGGAATTTTGCCTTGAATATTGGACAGTTACTTTTATCTCTTACCTACTTCTCTTCTCCTTTGTTGTAGAAAATGGTAGAACTTATTCTTTAGATGAATGGACACTTTAGTCTATGTTTAATTGATTTTCATGTATTGAAAATGTGAAGGGAAAATCAACATTTATCTGCAGTTAAAGAAGAGATTAAAATGGAGACAAAAATTTTCATGTACATGATTTTCTTGATATTTCATCTTCTATAATATTATTTTAAAATATATTTAGTTTATTTGAAGTTATATATTTTATTTATCCAGGTCAATATTTTTGAGTAATAGAAACTAGTTAAAACTGTGGAGTTTTTTTAAATAACGTCATAAAATTACTTTTTCTTATTAAAATTTCCTGGATTATTCCCAAATTTCTTCACCTTTTCTCCTTCTTCCCAGATGTCTTTTTTAGTGGAAAATAGATTTTTCTCTCATAAAATACCTTCTAATCCCAGTTTCTCCTCCTACTCTCCTAATTCCAACCCCAACCTCCTACGTCCTCACTCCCTATACCCCATCCCTGTCTCTTCTCTCTCCTAGATTCACTCCCCTCTGTCTCCCTTTAAAAAAGTGCAGGCTTCCAAGACACAACCAAGCATGACAAAGCAAAATACAATAAGACTAGGTAAAAGCCCTCACACTAATGCTGGACAAGGCAACCCAGCAGGAAGAAAAGAGTCCCAGGAGCAGACAAAAGAGTCAGAGGCACTCCTACTCACTCTGTTGGGAGTTGCACAAAAACACCAAGCTAACAACTACAACATATACTCAGATGACCCGTGTGGACCCATACAAGCCCAGTGCTTGCTGCTTCAGTCTCTGTGAGCCTAAATGTGCACTGCTTAGTTGATTCAGTGCTGTTTCTTTCTTAAGTTCTGTTCATTTATTATTTAGTTAAAAAAGCAGAAGGTCAAGATCAATCAAGTAACATATATTTTTATATAAAAATCAAAATTTCTGGGGGGTGGGTGGTGGTACATGCCTTTAATCCCAGCACTCAGAAGGCAGAGGCAAACAGATCTCTATGAATTCAAGAACAGCCTGGTCTACAAGAACTAGTTCCAGGACAGCTATGTCTGTTACACAGAGAAACCTTGTCTCGAATAAGTAAAAGAAGCAAAACATAACCAAATAAAAATTCAAAATAAACAAAAATAGTATATATGTACACTAAAATAATTAAATTACTGTATTAATTATTACAGGTATATATATTCTGATGCATTTAAATATATTTATATAACATTTAATGAATACTAACAACATGCTTTTAGAATGTGAATTCAGGTCTATGATGAAGGAACTTTTGTCTATATTTTAAGCTGTGTAAAAAGAACTTGATTAATTAAGAGAAGAGTCAAACAATAGGTCAAAATGAAATAGTCAACAGAGTTACACATTAGAAAAATGATTGTATCTCAAGACACAAATATGTGTTCACACACACACCTATGTGTGTGATTGTGTGTGATTGTGTGTGTGTGTGTGTGTGTGAGAGAGAGAGAGAGAGAGAGAGAGGGGGGGGGGAGGGAGGGAGGGAGGGAGGGAGGGAGGGAGGGAGGGAGGGAGGGAGAGGGAGAGGGAGAGGTAATGGGTACTCTGCTATCCAGGGTAACTTTTTCTGTTTTATAATTGTATATGTAGCCATGAACATGTATATTCATGCACTATACACACAGAGAATATCGAGGATGGTGTTATCTGTCCAGCTTTATTACTCTCCACCAAATTCCCTTGAATTGAATTCAGGTCTCTCTCTGAACCTGAAGATGGCTTGTAGCCAGTAAGTGCCATTTACCTGCTTCTCTCTGCCAAAATGCTGAGGCTACTGAAACCTGTCACTGTGCTTTGCTTTTTGCATGGATCTGGGTATTTGTAATCAGGTCCTTATGTGAGCACAGCAGCTTCTTTTGCCCACTGACCCATTACTCCAGCCCATGTTCGTTTGCTATCTGTTAAGACTTTGAAGCAATTCTTTTTAAAAGTACTTCTACTTGTATTTGCTGTCTCATCGTTCTCATCCTAAGCTCTTGGCTCTAGCTGGTTTGGGAATGGGCTGAACACCAAATGTACTATTCATTTTTATTGACATCTTAACTGGGTCATTTCTACATGGAGATTAGTAATTAAAAGGATTATTTATCCTCAAGGTAGTCTTCAGGAGAACATTTGTTCCTTGGTATAACTGTTAAGTTCATCTTACCACCAATAAGCTCTTCATCCTTAGACTGTCCTTCACAAATGCTCATTGGAACTTCCTAAATTCAAATTCCTGACATTGATGTCTAACTTTTGCTTTTTTCTAGGTTTCAATGTTGAAGAAACTGTTTGCACAGTGATTCACACAGTCACCCATGTCTGAATTCAATACCACATTTCAAACTTCTCTCTTCATTCTAACTGGTCTCAGAGGGCTGGTGGGCGCCCGCCTGTGGCTAGGACCACTCCTAAGCCTGATGTACATAACCACAATGGCAGGAAACTGTACTGTAATTTACTTAGTGAGGACAGAACGGAGTCTACAGGAGCCCCAATACCATTTTTTGTCTATGTTGGCCGGAGCTGACATTGTCTTGTCTGTTTCCACACTTTTTTCAGTGTTAAAAGTCTTTATTTTTGACCTGTATGAAATTGCATTTGATAGCTGCCTTGCTCAGCTGTTTTTCATCCATACATCTTCCTCCATGGGCTCAGGAATCCTGTTGGCTATGGCTTTTGACCGCTTTGTGGCCATCAGTCACCCCTTGCAATACACCACAATACTTACCAACTCGCGTGTCACCAAGATGGGAATGGCAGCCTTTCTGAGGGGTGTAGTACTTATGACTCCTTTACCTATTCTGCTCAAGAGGCTCCCATTCTGCAAGGGGCAGATGTTGTCTTATTCCTACTGTATTCACCCAAATGTCATGAAACTAGCTTGTGGCCAAGTCAAAATCAATATTTTCTATGGACTTGTTTTGGTTATATTTTCCTTTGGGGTAGACTTTCTGCTCATAGCCATTTCTTATGCTCTGATATTCCATGCAGTCATGGGGATTGCTTCCAGAGAAGGTCAGATGAAGGCACTAAACACTTGTTTGTCTCATATATTTATTGTCGTTATTTACTATGGCCCTTTGCTGGCAATAACAGTAATGCATCGAATCAGTCACAAGAGTTCTCCAATAGCACATGCAGTCCTGGGAAATATCTACCTCTTTATGCCACCGATGCTCAACCCAATTGTATATAGCCTGAAGACCAAGCAGATACGTTCTGCACTAAGAAAGTCTTGGAAGATTCAGATAAGACGATCAATTTGAAAAGTTAATGTAGATAGCTTCAGTGAAGGAATGTACAATTCTCAATTTCACAGTCAACATGCTGTTTATTGTGTTGTATTTTTACACCTAAAGTGTGTATATAGATATTAAAGTGAGGTATAGCTTTTATGAATGAGGATGTTGTATTTAAATACTCAAAAATTATATTTTCTCCTATATTTTGTAGGGTGTGATTTGATAGACTTCATAAACTAAACAGTAAAAAAAAGAATGTTTCTTTGCTGGATATTTTATGTTAGCATCTATCCATGGATAAGATCACTTTATTTTTATAGATGCAAATGAGAGTTATAATTAAAGAACTTTAAAAATCAAAAACCATTAAATATTCAGTCCTATTCTTTTGCTATCTGCTTTGTTCTCTTTCCTTCTGTATTTACTAAAATATCCCCCTTCTTTCTTGCACTATCTCCATATGAACAAAGGTTCATACGCATTTCCTAGACCATTTTGACTGCCCCTCCTATGGACTGTGTAGGTCATAGCAGTCAATTAGAGAATTATTTTGCATCTATTTCCTAAAACATACTATCATTCACATCCTTTAGAAGAAAAAAAATGTTCTGCTTTTCTACAGAACACAACATTGCTAACTAGTTTTGTATCTTTGATTTAGTTCAGTTACAGAACACCTGTATAATCATTTTGAGAGGCTTGCTTTTGATCTTCAGATGGGTGTGCACCCATGAATATATTCTTTGTAACTATAGCCCTCAAATCCATGAAAACCAAAGTAAAATTTATGAACTTTTTCAAATGCATCTTCCTCTCAAATCCCCATATTCCCTCTGCACACAATGACTCTATTTTTATGTTTCCAGAGTGATCTCTACATATCTCTTAAATTTCGTCTTCATTAATATCATTTACTCATATCTCCTGAATTCATCTTAAATGCTTTCACTTTTCTACATCTCAATATCAACTTCACTAATTTAAGCATTCTAGATGCTTCTCTTTATGTAATGTGGAGTTGAATTCCAAATATCTAACCTTACCTGGAGTTTAAACTGGCATTTAGTGTTCTTAAAAGTGTTTTTAAACAAATATGATTGTGTTAAATCTTTATTTCCAAATTAGTAACACAATGTCTGTTTGTTTGGACAAGTTTAACCAAATGTATATGTGAAGCTCTCTATATTCCAACCTTCCTGCTATTTCTTTCATACTCTAATCTTACCAAATAATCTTAGGTTCTCAGAACAGAGCTATAATTCAAGACATTTTTTGTCTGCTTCTATTTATGATTGGTAGTATAGTTTTCCTTTCCTTTATAAAGTATTTAATTGTAATTTAATAATTGAACTAATGGTAGTTAGACTTCTGTAACTGCTAAGAGTTCAATCAAAATTCCAATGATTAGAATTTCATTGTTCGCCCAGTGACCCCTACATTGGAATAGTCATACACGATTTAGCCCTTAATTATTTGTGCCTGATGCTCTCTCAGTAGACAATATCAGAATTTAGTTAAATCAAAAGACACTCAACTAATATTCACTGGAAAAGTACCCACTTGTTATTGGGAAACATATCAGGTATCAGAATTTTAATGCCTCATTACATGATGCTCTAAGTATTGGAGAGACTATTTTGGTTGGGTTTTCCTTATATTCTCTGATCATGTGCATGGTGTGTGAGAGAAAAATAAAAAGGTGAAAAATATTTACAAAAATATAACAGAAAAAAATAGCAAAAGAAATACCCTCTATACTAGATGTTAAATATAAAACTCTAACAATAGCCAAGCACTGGATAATTTTAAATTATGTACATGGAATTATTTCTTAAAATATCATCAGAATAACTGTGTTGCAAGAGTACTATCAGAGCGAGAGCATTGTCCATCTGAAACAAAGTACTACAATGGCTTGGAATAGCAATCTTAGTAGGTTCAGCATATAAATCAAGTTTATTTATTAATTACACAAATAAATGTAAAAGTTGATGTACATTCAGGGGTCCACTCTTTTTACTGACCTTTGTCATGCTTCCCCAGAAGAACTTCTATTATTATACTCTACTTCTTCCAAGTATAATATTCTGTCCTACTCGCACATCTCCGGATATGCTGCTGACTTCCATTCTTTACAATGATAATTCAAAATTTAAAAGAACAATTTTATTTTCAATGTTTTACATTAAAGTTTAAAAATACATTAAAAATCAAAAACTGACATTTCCCCCATTATGTTAGCTAAGTTTGCATTTGTTTTTAAACGATGAATAGCATTTACTTGGTTTTCATACCCCTTCAAATTTTGTATAGTTCATGTGTTTCTTAGAAGACAAGAATATCTCAGTTCTCACATTATTATACCTTGAAATAAAAGTATGATCCTGAGAAGCAGGCAGATGACAGGGAGAGAAGTGAGGCGTCTCTTTCTCTACAGCCATATGCAACTATTTGAGCAAGTTTCCTCTAGTTTTGAATACTTTACACACTGCATACCTTGTCTGTTTGGTTTTTAAGCTATATACCAAGGGATTCAGAACTGGAGTCAAGAAGAGGAAGAGATTGGCCATAGTGACATGGAGCAGCGGAGATGTAAATGTACCAAACCTGTGAATTAGAGCCAGGACAATGAGTGGTACATAAAATATAAAGACGGTGAAAATGTGGGAGACACAGGTGTTGAGCGCCTTTAGTTGACCATCACCTGAGGCAATACCCAACACTGTTTTTAAAATAAAGACATAAGAGATGACAATAAATACAGAATCAGCTGCAAAGGAACAGATGACTAGAGACAATCCATAGATGATATTGACCCTGACAGGACCGCAGGCCAGCTTCATGATATCAGGATGGTAGCAGTAGCAATGGGATAGGATGACACCCTTACAAAATGGCAACCTTTTGAGCAGAATGGGCAAGGGTATCATTAACATCACACCCCTAACAACAGCTGCAAGTCCCATTCTGATAATCCGAGGGGATGTTAAAACCACAGTATAGTGTAATGGATTACGAATAGCAAAGAAACGGTCAAAAACCATGGCCAGTAGGATGGCTGACTCCATGGAAGAGAAGGTATGAATGAAGAACATCTGTGTCAAGCAAGAGTGGAACTCAATTTCTCTGTGATCCAGGAGGAAGACATTCAATACTGTAGGCAGAGTTGATACAGACAGACCCATGTCTGTAGCTGCCAGCATAGACAGGAAGATGTACTGAGGCTCATGAAGGATGGAGGTGGTTTTGATAACAAAGAGGATGGTGCAGTTTCCTAGAAGGGCAATTAGGTACATGACACATAGGGGGATAGAGAACCATATCTGCACATCTTCTAGTCCAGGGATGCCTGTAAGAAGAAGGGTAGTGGGTTGGAACCAGCTACTGTTTGTATTCTCCATGAAGAGATCCCTAATCCAGCCTATGCCAGCTTCCAAAGGTTTCTACTGTAAAGACAAAAATGGTAGATTTTAAGATAAGACATAATTCATAATGTTCTTTTAAGTCAACACTAATTCTGACATATTTATATGAAAAAAGTCAGGTTTCCAAACCTATCTGAAGAACTGTCTGCAGCCTGGAAAAATGATAACTGCTATTATATGTAGGAAATAATATGATTCCCTTGACTTAGCACCCTCAATCTAAAGACAATGATTAAGTATAAATGAAAATTAAGGGCATAATTTATTGTGTCTCTCAATGGTAATATCAAAGTACTCTCAAAATCACAATTTGATGTTATATATTTATGTCTCTGTCTGCTTCATTTGCACTAAACTTATCAGAGTTCTCAAAAGAATCCTTGTACCTTCCCACATACCAGCATCATACTTGGCAACACTCCAGTCTCTAGTAACATGAACATTTTTTTCTGATATTTCTTCTGAATAAATAAAATGCAGGGTTACTTTAATAACTATCATAATACATTTGTCATTGACCAACTTCATTTACTGACTCTCATTCTTCCAGTGACCTTCTATGTCATTTGATATTTTCTTCTAGAATGATAGGTTTATTCTTACAGAAGAGGATGTTGATCAAAATAAGAAAAAGTGATGAAATAACGAAAACAATGACTGTTAGTTTCCTCAGCCAGGGCTAGAACAGGATTGGACACTAACAAATAGTTTCTTAGAAGAAATGGAAACATCTATTTGCTAAAATGCAAACAATGTATTAGTGAACAAACAATAATATTTTATTAAATATTTAGTAAACATTTCAAATCAGCACCATTGAAGGAAAAGGTGCTATTTTATATCTTCAATTTTAAAGATGTAGAAACATGATAGAAAAAAGTGAATTTACATAAGTGCTTTTGGTAAATTATACTAAAAATAAAAGTGATCAAATATTTTTATATATGTAAATATTTATATAGCTCAAATACTTATATATTTCATTGACCTAAGAATCAATAAAATAGAAAGAAATAAGGTATTCTTTCTCAGAGTAAAGGTCATAGTAAAGAGATGTGGCTAACTGGGAGACAGCTTGACCAGTGAAGTGTTTCCTGCGAGAGAATATATATGGGGGGGGATATATATGGGATATATGTGGAATGTGTATATGTTGGATGCATATGTCTGAGATATATGTGGGATGTATATGGGATACACACACACACACACACACACACACATATATATATATATATATACACACACACACACAAACATCAACCTTGAAAAGAAAGCTGGGTATACAGAGTGTGGGAATACCAAGTGCTAAGATGACAGGCAGATCCCTGGCCAATCTCATTGGCCAATCAGTTTAGTGAATCAAAGTTTTCTAGGTTCAGGGAATAAGGAATAAGAAACTGAACATCAACTGTATCCAAAAGTAGGCACACATATACCAACATGTACACACATAGACACTCATTACATACTTGAATCACAGATAGACACACACACACACACACAGAGAGAGAGAGAGAGAGAGAGAGAGAGAGAGAGACAGAGAGACAGAGAGACAGAGAGACAGAGAGACAGAGAGACAGAGATAGACAGAGGGCAAAAACAAATACACAAAGACTAGAATAAGAAATTGCATTTTCCCTCAGCAAGATCAGAATTCTATATGTTTTATATATATGCAAATGTAAAAACATCACAGATGTTATTTTTTTAAAGTGAAAATATGTCTTTGAAGGGAGGTTCCTCAGAGAGTCATGATATATATCTAATGTTATGTTGACCTCTGTTCACTGACCTGCATCTGGTGGCATCTTTACCCATTTTTATGGCATCAAGAACTGGTAATGAGGTTCACAAAGCCTATCTGTTCTGATAATACAACTACAAGGAACATATAGCCCCAAAGAAGAAGCCTCTCTGAGGACCTAAGACACTAAGAACAAGATTATCTTAATGCAACTTTCTCAATAGTTTACTTAAAATGCCAGATTAATTGAAATAAATATTTTTCAAGGCACAGTGCATATTGTACTGGAACATCCAATCCCATGACAAATCAACCATGCTCAGCCATTCATGTCACTGAGTCTCACCACACTAAAACAAAGGACTTTCTTACAAACCACACAACACTGCTATTTTTCATCAATACAAATGCATATAACCCCATACCTCCAAGTTCCTATCCAAATGTATACTATTAGTCTCTCTCTTTAACTTTCTTCCTGAACATGTTGGAATTTACTGTATTTCCCTTTCTTTTCTATGCTTAGCCCTGACCAGATCTCAGACACTAGATGTTAAGATCACCATTGACACCCTTGCAATGTTTTCTGTAAACCTCACCAAATGCTTAGCCTATATCTTAGTCTGTTTCATCTTTTGGTATTGTTTGTAGACACGTCACTGACCCTTTTCCATGAAGGTGTGCTTCATTTCAAATGATCTGATTAGCTTAGTTATTTTGGAGTCTTGGATATTTTAATTACTAGACACAGTTTACTCATTCTTACAGTAGACATTTTGATGTCCTTTGATTATGAGTTCATTAATGTTTAGTTTCCATGCAGCCTTCTACTGTATAGAATATCAGTAGAATATCTATAGATATTTTGGATCATGAGAATTACTTTGGCCATTAAATTCCCACCAAATGTAAAGTGGTTTCCCCTAAAACTAACACTAGCACATTTGATTTAATATCTTCTACTCACTGTTACCTAGATAGATTTTTCTTACTTGATAGACTTTTAGTGTCATTAATGTTGAGATTATAACTCCCCATAGTTTTTGAAGATAGCTATGTTTTGTTTATGCATACAAATGACATAATAAATATTGCTTAAATAAATAAATACATAAACCGAAATTTTGTACATTCCTATTGCACCCAGCAGAGACATAAATTCATCAGTGACACAAACCTATTTCAAGTTCTAGGGTGTGAAGTGTTTGGGGGAATCATAAGTTGGTAGGGAGCATTAAAGCCGAAGAGAAAGTTCCAGTAAACTAAAATAAGGAATAGGTGGTTGTCATCTGAAAGGTGGCATTTTAGAGCTTGTTGACTTACTCGGTGTCTGACTTACTGGTAGGTGTGCCCTGGTGTTCATGTTTCTTTATGATGGATTTTCCATACTAGCCAAAAATTATTCTTCAGTTTCTACTTGAAGATTCAGAAGTTGTTTCAACTTTCCAATTGCTATGACTCACTTCCAGCCTTCTTCAAAACCTCTTGTAACATCTCCTTCCTCCAGATTTCCTTCAAGTCCCCAATCAAGAACTTAATCTGCCATTTCTCTTTTATGACTTCCCATCAATTGAACCATTAACTACTGCAATGTTTATCTCAGTTCTTCTATTAGTTGTCTCTGTTTACACCATTGCAAAGCTCTATTTCCTCTCTTTCACTAAGGATTCCAAGTTTCATTCTAAAATGTAACAAAACTTCACTTAGGAAAATCCTGAAGAAAAGGCCTCATTTCTACTGTACCAATAAACACACCATGGGATCATCATACCATAAAACCCGAGCTTTCTGATTAGCAATGCATCTTTCTCTTCTCTTTCCAGCTTACCCACCTAGGGATGGGTGGTGAAGGATATATGAATTGTTAAGGACATGCCCAAAACCTCTACTAGGGAGAGCTACTTGACAGGAGAGTTATTTACTACACTACAGGAAGAAACAGACAGAAGGTTCCAGAGGGAGGCTATCAAAATATTCCCATGAGAGAGTGTCTTCATCATGGCACACATGAGATGACACATAACAAATTACTTGGAACTGAGGCCTTTCTAACTTTTCTCAGAGTCTTTCCATTCTGTCACATAATCAATGAAGAAACTCTTGTGCTACAGCTGTCTATTGCTAACATGCGACAAGCTTAACATTATAGTTGATGATTTTCTCACAAGTGATATTTTGGTGTCTAATCTTACTTTGAAAAATCTTTCAATGTAACTTTTCATTTTCTCTCTGAGAAAATGAAGGTTACAATCCCTATAACCCTTCATCAGTACCTATTCTTTCACAACATTGAAATATTTTTGGCAGATTTATAGCCATTTAAATTGAGCTAATGGTCTAATTATAAGTGTTGTTTCTCTCTTTTTTCTTCTCATCAAATTATTACCTTTCTTTTCCATCAATTCATATCTATTTATCTATCTATAACTAACTATAGAATATTGGTATATAGTTGTACATTTCTTATGGTTCTAGGTTTTTATTCTTTTTTTCAAAGTTGTATTCCTTACTTCCTAATAACAATAAACTATAATATAAAAGGTTATAATATGTACAGCTCAGTCACAAAACCTTGTACTGACAATCTGTTTTGTCTGCCAGAGTGCTGGAGCAATGGAGGTGCAGAACTTGTGAAAAATAGCCAAAGTCTGGTTTAATTTGAGACCCACCACAAGATGGAGCCCAGGTCTAATACTGCCTGGATTGTCAGACCCAGAGAATGGATAGCCCAAAGTCCTAGGGGAAAATCAAACAAGACTGTGCAAAAAAATCGATATGGATAGGTGCCTTGTGCAGTAATCATCAGAAAGACTTCCTCCGGCAGTAGTGGGAGACAGGCATTATATGGAAGAGAGACAATTTAAACTGGGTGTGTCCACTGATACCTTCCCTCAGAAATTCCTGATCGTCATGTAAGAGGGGGCAGAAAGATCGTAGGAATCAGAGCGAGTGGAGGACTCAAGGATAACATGGCCCACCAAATCAACTAAAATAGGCTCACATGGGCAGAGAGCTACTGAAGCGGCAAGGGTGGGACCTGCATGGGTTGTAGCACCAGGACTTCTGCATATATGTCATTGTTGTTAGCTTGGTGGTTTTGTGGGATTCTGAACCATGGGAGCAGACGTATCTCTGACTCTTTTTTTTTTAATTTATTTATTTATTAAGGATTTCTGCCTCCTCCCCGCCACCACCTCCCATTTCCCTCCCCCTCCCCCGATCAAGTCCCCCTCCCTCATCTGCTCGAAGAGCAGTCAGGGTTCCCTGACCTGTGGGAAGCCCAAGGACCGCCCACCTCTATCCAGGTCTAGTAAGGTGACCATCCAAACTGCCTAGGCTCCCCCAAAGCCAGTACGTGCAGTAGGATCAAAAACCCACTGCGATTGTTCTTGAGTTCCCATTCTTTCTCATTGTCCGCTATGTTCAGCTAGTCCAAATTTATCCCATGCTTTTTCAGACCCAGGCCAGCTGGCCTTGGTGAGTTCCACATAGAACATCCCCATTGTCTCAGTGTGTGGGTGCACCCCTCCCGGTCCTGAGTTCCTTGTTCGTGCTTCGTCTCCTTCTGCTCCTGATTTGGACCTTGAGATTTCTGTCCGGTGCTCCAAGGTGGGTCTCTGTCTCTGACTCCTTTCATCGCCTGATGAAGGTTAATATTCAGGAGGATGCCTACGTGTTTGTCTTTGGATTCACCTTCTTATTTAGCTTCTCTAGGTTCGCGAATTATAAGCTCAATGTCCTTTATTTATGGCTAGAAACCAAATATGAGTGAGTACATCCCATGTTCCTCTTTTTGGGTCTGACTTACCTCACTCAGGATAGTATTTTCTATTTCCATCCATTTGTATGCAAAATTCAAGAAGTCCTTGTTTTTTACTGCTGAGTAATACTCTAATATGTATATATTCCATACTTTCTTCATCCATTCTTCCGTTGAAGGGCATCTAGGTTGTTTCCAGGTTCTGGCTATTACAAACAATGCTGCTATGAACATAGTTGAGCATGTACTTTTGTTGTATGATAGGGCCTCTCTTGGGTATATTCCCAAGAGTGGTATTGCTGGATCCAGGGGTAGGTTGATCTCGAATTTCCTGAGAAACCGAAACACTGCTTTCCAGAGTGGTTGCACAAGTTTGCATTCCCACCAGCAATGGGTGAGTGTACCCCTTTCTCCACAACCTCTCCAACAAAGGCTATCATTGGTGTTTTTTATTTTAGCCATTCTGACAGGTGTAAGATGGTATCTTAAAGTTGTCTTGATTTGCATTTCCCTGATCGCTAAGGAAGTTGAGCATGACCTTAAGTGTCTTTTGGCCATTTGAAGTTCTTCTGTTGAGAATTCTCTGTTCAGCTCAGTGCACCATTTTATAATTGGGTTGATTAGCCTTTTACGGTCTAGTTTCTTGATTTCTTTATATATTTTGGAGATCAGACCTTTGTCAGTTGCGGGGTTGGTGAAAATCTTCTCCCAGTAAGTGGGTTGCCTTTGTGTCTTAGTGACAGTGTCCTTTGCTTTACAGAAGCTTCTCAGTCTCAGGAGGTCCCATTTATTCAATGATGCCCTTAGTCTCTGACTCTTTTGCATACAACTAGGACTCTGTTCTTCATGCTATGTTGGCTTGTGCAGCCTCAATTTGAGGGCTTTTGACTTGTCATATCATGTTTTGTTGTGTTTGGATGTAGTCTCTGGGAGGCCTGCTCTTTTCTGAAGGAAGAGAGATGGGAGTGGATTTGGAAGAATGAGGAAGGCAAATTGTAGTGGGGTTGTATAGGAATCTATTTTCAATTAAAAATTTTAAATTAAAACATACACTTGAACAAAGGGTAATGAATGGATGGAATACTTTACATTTGCACAAAAATAAAGGGGTTTCATTTATCTTCTTACTTAATAAACATTAAAATAATTATTAGACAATCATCTGTCAACAATAAAGGAAACAGCAAATTCTTTGAATTGAATATGATGTGGCTGTTAAAGATGAACCAGCTAGTCCATCACTGATACGCACCCACTGTCCAGAGAATCTGCTTCCTTAACCTTCCCATTTACAAGGAGAGGCCTCAGAAGATAGAAACAAAAGCTTCCCTTGTGCAGTGTGGAAACCAAACCAGTTGTATGGACTTTGTGTTGAATGTACTTGTCAGTTCATGAGCACAAACAAAGCTTGCCCCATACGAAGATACTACCAAATTTTGTGCACTGTTCCAATGTATCCAAGGTATATAAACTAAACATTTATTTTTCATTTTCAAAATATCTGCTGCCATAATTTTGTAGAAATCTGAAACTTGCATTTGAAAACACATATTAATGAAGTTATTGCATTGAATATGTTTTCTGAAAATGTGAAGTTTATTTTAATATCAAACAATTTTGTGGCATCAGGCAAATAGCCAGTTTACAAAATATAAATTTACATTTAGGAGCGAATAGGGTCTAGTGAAGAAATCTTGGTTCATCTTCCTTTGTATTATGTTGCAATTATATAATATAGGTCTATTCTTAAAAAAATTCAATCTATCTTAGTTGCTCACAGCTTTCATATTCTTTAAAAGACTAGCAATTTTAATTAAAAATCTCAGCCACTGCTCCATATTGTCATCAATTGTAAGAATCTGTAGATAAGCTTGCATATCGTTATCTAAAGCCTGTCAAATCATCATCCTTACTTTTAATCTCTGCTTCTATTTCAGTTGCCTGTTTCAGTGATTATTAGGTCTTGTCCATTTAGCATAAGGAAAATCTATTGATAATACTAAGCTATTTAACCCTATACAATTTAAGAGCATTTCACAAACATGAAATGATATACCTGATACATTACTACTTTAATGTGGTTCTATTATTGTATTAAAGGACTATTTCCAATCATATTTGTTATTCTCAATTTTTTTTTCTGTCAGCTGTGTCTGCTTGTCCAAACAATGTTATTTGGCACACAATCCCACATTATCCTTAAAGTTAGGGAAGTATCATTTGTGCTGATGAATTATTTTGCTCATGTTTGAGCTCTGATGTCAGTAATTAACCAATAGAAAAATAATACTAAAAAGGATATATATGGACTTAAATAATGATATATGAAAGTGTGTTATAACTGGTAAGTGCTATAGATATGGGAATTGATTTTAAAGCAATTTTCCTACATATATGTCTCATCTTATATATGACAGTATTAACAGTCTCTGTAGGTGAAATTGTTCTGTGGAAAAATATTTGACTAACATATACAAGAAAGTGGTTTTGCCTCAACATCACGCCATATGGCCAGGATAGTACACCAACCAGGAGGTGCCAGGCAGTTAGGCACTTGGCTCCACCTCTCTCCAATTTTAAAATGGTGGAAGCACCACCAGTGGTAGCTCTGGGGCCACCAGGCAGGAGCTGCACTCAGTCCAACGCCAAAAATGAGCATGAAGCACATAAACCCTTTTTATCTGAGTTACAGCCAAATCTGCCAAGCAGAGCACTGTGCAGGCTGGAAACATCTCTCTGTATGGTGGCCGGAATCCACCATGCTCTCCTGCCTGCCTAAGCCTAGTAGACCTGATCCCACGGCCTGCCCAGGCAGGAAGCGCCAAGCCACAGGCATGGTCTCAGCTACTTTCCTCCCAACTCAGAGTGGGCACACAAACACCTGGGCCCACAAATGCCATTGAAATGCTTCACAGCTGGAGTTCACACTGGCAGAATGGCCCAGGATGTGGCATTTTAAAACCTTAAATCAACACAGCTATTTCCTGCTATAACTGAATAAGAAAAATCTCTCTCAAAGGAGCCAGCAAACAGGAAAAATCTGTATTAAACTGCATTTTTGTGTTTAAAATTAAGCTCCTTAATGTTTTTAAGTGGATTTAGTCCATCATGTTGGCACTAACTGTTGCAAGGGAGAGGGCCGCTTATTTGTCCAGGCTGTCCAACTAGCTTACACTCAAATAACCACACAGAAACTGTATTAATCAAGATACTGCTTGGCCATTAGCTCTAACTTCTTATTGGCTAACTCTTACATATTAGTTTAACCCATCTCCACATGGCTTACAAGAGATTCTAATTGACATCCATCTCAGGCAGAGGATCCATGGCTTCTGTCTGACTCTGCTTTCTTCCTCCCAGCATTCAGTTCTATCTTCTCCACCTACCTAAGTTCTACCCTATCAACTAGGCCAAGGAAGTTTCTTTATTAATTATCCAATGAAAGCAACACACAAACAGAAGGACCTCCTATACCAAGGAAGCATGTCACATCCCAGTGTCATGGTGACCTGAGTGACATAAGGAAACCCACATGTGGGCCTGGGAATATCTGCCTTGGGTTCCAAAAAGAAAACACGAGCTGTCTTGCACCTTATGACACCAGCCGAATGGGCACTATTAGAGTGAGCAGATTATTAGAGTATGGGATAATATGGTATAGGAGAAAGAGAGAGAGGGAGAGAGAGAGAGAGAGAGAGAGAGAGAGAGAGAGAGAGAGAGAGAGAGAGAGAGAGAGAATGGAATGTTTCAAGTCCTATGACAGAGGCATGTCTGAAGAGAAGAGAGAGGAAGGGAGTAGGCTGATATGGTGAGGAAGCTGATCCCTTGACCAGCAGCAACACACAGGAAAGTAATCCCTATACTTTGTCTAGGCAGCACAGCCAAGAAGACACTGTTTGAGAGCATAGGTGAGCCAACTCTGCGGATGGGAACATGGGGCAGGTGGGAGAGCTGGCCTGTGTTCATAAGAAAGGGAGAGTTGTCTTTGCACCCCACAAGCTGCAACACTCTGAAGAGCAGGTCCTGTACCATGTGAGTAGAGGTGTGGATAAGTCAGCCTGAAGTCATGAGCATGGGAGAGCTCTTCCCATTTTACATCTGTCCTATGGTGGCATGGGCAGGAGAGAGTTGCCCCCTCATAATGCCCGAGGCAGAAGAGAGTGCTAGCTTTGTGGTCACAAAAGCAGGGGAGCTAACTATGACCCCCTTCAGCTACAATACTTAGCAGAGTAGGCCCTCTACTTCACCAGGGCAGCCAAACCCACTGGCACAGGGGTGGGTGAGCAAGTTCTGAGATTGTGAGCATGGGAGAACTAATTCAGTTATCGAACTATCTTAGGCAACAAATGTGGGGAAGAGATGCGTCCCCCTGCCCATCCGCCGCGGAAGCAGTGGGAGAGCTGTCCCTGTGGACCCAAGAGTGGGAGAGCTGTCCCTGTGGACCTAAGAGTGGGAGAGCTGTCCCTGTGGACCTAAGAGTGGGAGAGCTGTCCTGGACCCCTGCTAGCTGTAACACTCAGGATAGTAGGCCTGTATCTTGCCAGGACAGCATAATAGAGCCAACCCTGTTAGTGGGGGTGTGGATAAATCTTCCCCAAAGTTATAAACATGGGATAATTGTCCACATTATTCATCTGTCTTGTGGTGACATAGGTGAGAGAGAGTTGACTTCCTGCCTCCCTGCCCCCACTCCTGCCATCAGCACCTGAGGCAGATGGCAGAGTTGGCCCTGTGCTCATCAGAACTGGAGAGCTTTCCCTGATCCCCAACAGATACAACCCTCTGGAGAACAGACCCTGCCCATTACCTGGGCAACACAATGGAGCCAACCCTGCTGGCACAGGTGAGTGAGCCATCCCCAAAGTTGTAAGAGTAGGTGAGCTGTCCCCACTATTCATCTGTCATGTGGCAATGTGGGGAGGGTCAGCGGATGCCCCCTCACTCCTTGCCACTTGCAACAGAGGAGAGAGCTGACCCTCTCCGTTACCAGCTGCCACACTCAGGAAATGAGCCCTGCACCTCATGCATGTTCAAAGGTGAGGGTGACCAAGGCCAGATATTATGAGCAAATGACATCTGTCCCCATTACTCTGGCATGTGGTGGCATGGGCAGAGAATAAATGTCTTCCCCAAAGCCCCAACAAATAAACATGAGATGGGTAAAGGAGCTGGCCCTGGGGTCATAAGAGAAGGAGGGTTGCTTCTGCCCCTCAGCTGCTGCAGTACTCATCGGAGTAGCCCCTGCTCCTCACCTGGGTAACACAATAGAGCTGGCCCTGATGGTGTAGGTGGGGAAGAGTTGACTCTGAGGGCGTGAAAGCAGGAGAACTGGCCCCACCTCTAACTCGTTGCTGTAAGGCTGAATTAGCCAGGGAGAAGCTGGAGAGCTCACCCTGATGATGAGGACAGGGGAAACTGACAGGCAAACCAACCCTGCAGTTGCCTATGCCCTGAACAAGGGTTTTGACTTGACCTGCCCCAATATCCACCCCATCTATGATCTGCTAGGACGTGTGAAGGGGCCTGACCAACAATCACAAAGCTTCAGGATCTCCACAACACAGGGCAACACCAGGATATCCAAGAAGAGTATCAGTGAGGTCCCAGCATCAATGGTGTAGAAACCAGGGGCCTCAAACCAGACCAATGACTTTTTGCAATGAATACTTGTAAGAAAAAAAAAGAGACATATAGACAAAGGGGTTTACTGTTTGACTCAGTGTGTCATATTGCAGCTTTCATGACGAGACTTTTAATTTTTTCCCTTTTTTCCCTCTTAAATGTTGTTTTGCCTTTTTTATGGAGGGGGTGCAGGGAAAGGATGGTAGGTACGAAGGCACAGAGAAACGAATGGGATCAAGATGTATGATGTAAAAGAGACATCGAATAAATAAAAAAAGTTTTAAAAAAGCTGGTTTTAAGACCCAAAGAAAACAAACAATACTAAATTGTGCTTCACTTTATCTCCATAGATTCTGAGCTAAGATTCAAGAGAAATCAAGTCCTAAGGCGATAGCTGGTAAAACTGATCAGTGGCAAAGAGGAATCCCTGTTCTTCTTGGGACCTCAAGTCCAATTCCAAGCACTTGCATCCAATTTCTCACAATCATTTTAACTCCAGTCCTAAGGCACCCAACGTTCTTTTGGGACTCACTGGGATCTCACAGATATGTGTTATATACTCACACAGATACACATACACATATGTAAAAAGTTAAAATCAATTTTAGAAATCAAAGAACAAAATTTCAGTGAATTATTTATAAATCCCTAAGGAATACATTGATGGAGTAAAATTTAGGCTCAGGTACCCTGACAACCAAATTCTTACAGCATTCATTTTTAAATTATTTTTGCCAAAAAAGTCATAGTGTATGTTGCAGGTTGTAAAAGGTTTCACTAAACTCTCAGAACTGTCTCAGAGAGATGATCTTTCTGAGGTGGATTATTTAATTTAAGTGGATCTTTAGGCTATGTGTTGTTTTGCTTTGGTTTGGGTTTTCTTACCTAAGGACCTAAGCCTCAGAAGACCACAGACATCTTCTGGGATCCGTCAATTCTATGGAGTTCTAGGTCTCTTAGGATTGAGAAACTTACACCAGTCTCTGTGTGAGTAGGATGTAATTTATGGGCCACAACCCACCTTGCTGACCACCATGGAGTCTGCAGCTGTAGCAGAGGAGGCAACAACAGCTGTTGTTAGAAATCAGAGAATTCATAGTGCTCTCTGCAGACCATGTCCTCTTGTGTGAAGTGTGAGATTATAGATAGTCCTGATTCCTCAGAAAGGAATGGTGACAACGTCCCAGCTATTCTTGTCCCTGGTAAGGCACTTGTTCAAACCATGGATTTAGCTATTTTAAAGTTGAGGATGGAAGAAGGTTTTCTGTAACTGAATACCTGAAACAATAGGGAATTACTGTTTCAGTCCTACAAGTCTTACAAGAGCTCATTGACAAATAAATTATATCTCTTGATAGGCAATTACCATGATGGAGAATTTCTCCAGAATGTAGATCATGAGTTTTTATTTTTCCTAAAGTAGGAATAAGCCAGAAAACAATAAGGTTTTTTTTCACTATAATGTAGTCAATTACAAGTTAGGTTTCCTATAAATTGAGAAAAATCCATGCTATGGTTTAAGATTCTGACTCACAGATGTTTTCAAATATTAATGACATCAAAAGTTTGCTTCATGTTATTCAAACCAGAAATGAAGGAACACAGTAACAAATTAAGCATTAGTAGAGTAGGTGAGGACATATGATTCTTAAAACAAATATTTGAATTTGCTGGAGCATCTCATGGTAAGTTTCATTTACTGCTTTGTTTAGTTTCTCTTGACATGCTTGATGTGGCACTATGTATTGACTTCCACATGAGGTAAATTTCTGAACACAGTGAAAAAGAAGAAATAGCACATAATTTAGAAGGAAAGCACTTAGGAGTGATGTAGTTAGAAATGAGAAGAAAAATAAATAAGAACAAAAATTAACATGAGTCTAACAAATGTATGAGCAAAAGACTGCACAAGGATCTTAGCATTTTTATGAATTTCTTCCAAGGAAGAAAAACCAATCGAGGCCAATCCTCTCTTACAAAAGAATGCTTACTAATGTTATTTGATTTTCAGTGACTGAATTTTTCTTTGAGTGACTATTCTCTTGACAGCCACCAACCACCGTGACTTCTCTAGCTCCTTGCAATATCTCCAGACATGACACCCACTAACCCTTTGTAATTTCAATAAACACTGGTGATCTAAGGTTTTTATTGCAAGTCTTATTCTCAACACAAAATTTTACCCAGTACACTGGATAGTCATATGTCTAACAATAATAACAGCGTAATGGTGGAAAAGCTTTCCAATAGCTCTTCAAGAAGAGCTATGAGAACTTAATAGGAAGATAACATAACTGTATCCATAGGAAGATAACATAACTGCATCTATAGGGAGATAACATAACTGCATCGATAAGAAGATAACATAACTACATCAAGAATGCCAGAAGTAAAGGCAGTTGAAGGGGGTTGTTGCTATGTAAATAGCAAATGATGGGTCATGTTAAGGACAGGAGCTGAGTTTTTGCTTTGTTATATACAGGCTGTGTGACTTAGCCTGTTCCTATCTCATTTGTATAATGTGTGGTATATAAACCAGTAATCATATTTACATGTTATTATGTTATTATGAAAAGATGTTGCATGAGCATTAAACTACAAAATCACAGGACAAAACTGATATGAAGGCCTTGAAATATTTAGTTTAAAAAATATAATAATACAAGTTATTAAAAGGTATCCTGTGAACAGAATGGTCTAGACATTGTTCCTACATAAACTATGTACCAGAGATAAAATATAGAGGCCCACACAGGCTGTTTAGTTGTTTTCAATGTTTATTTAATCTAAAAGAATGGACTAAAATATGACCAAAACCCCACAGCCTGGTGCTTTTGGTCTTAGAACTCCAAAAATCAGATTTGATGTTTTTAAATAAAATGATATATAAGCTGGTTATACTTTAGTTGTTATAGGCAGAGAGGTCAGAGTAAGGCATGTCTCATTAAAGATCATGGTTGGATGGGAAGAGCTGAACTCAGAGACATTCAGTTGTCTTTCTAGTACACAATGCACATTTGGTCAGCTTCCAGATTGATTCACTGACTTTTTGTAGGCATACAAAATACTTTCCTATTATGTAAAGACAAAAATACAATTTGGGAGACAGACTCTATATTACATTATATTATATTATATCACATTATATTATTATATTCCCTAAGAAAATGGTTTTCTAGTGATATATAAATGGGATAGATTGATCTGTTTAGGAGAGATGTAGAGAAACCAGGAGGACAGTAGAGAAAGGGGGAACTATAAATATTATATACTGTGTGAAAAAATATAATTTCAATAAGAAAAAGAGTAACTATACATATATAAGCATTCTTTGTATATACGTATATACTGCTTGCAAGTTTTTTAAGAGTCATTTGAGTGCCTGTTTCCTGTTTGTGTTTCCTCCAATGTGTTTCATGGCCTTTGTTTGTATAAGATAGAGGAATTCGTCAAGAATAATCCTAGGGTGATTTCTGGACCTTCAAAACCACAAATGATCTTACTTCTGATAAAAAATGACAGGAAGAAATCTGGCATATGGGTTGGTTTCTAATTCCTCTATTTGGTGCAATACATGAATCAGTTATAGAAATGATTACTTATTAAGCAACTGTGTGTGAAATGCTGTTCTTACTCCTTCAATAGTCACCCTCCTTGAATCCCATGTCAATGTGACGATATAACCATTGTCATCACCTCACTTCAGTATACTCATATATACAGATGAGAGTTTTATGCTGGAATAACAGTGCAGTCAGACTCTGAAGGCCAAGATCCTACTTAACCTTAGTATTCTTCACAGTGTAATTCATGTTGTGCAAATAATGTGAACACCATAAATATTCATTAAAAAACAATTCCTATAAGCAGCTGATTAACTTATATGACCTTAAAAGGTTTCAATATATTCATGAAGGTGACAGTGTATAAAATGAAAAGATGCTTGTTTATCAAAAAAATTAAAAGGAACCTAACAATTCTTTTAAAATCACAACTCACTTTACAAATTACTCCTTTAAATTCTTGATTTTCTTCTATGTTAATTAATGGCATCACTACATTTTTCCAAATTGTGTCAAAATAATTTTTGAGCTTTATTCATCACATATTAATCTATTCCAAAAAAATCTCTGTTTTATGCATTTGTGTACACACACATTTACCAAAGCAGTTTTTTATTTATTTATTTATTTATTAAGGATTTCTGCCTCCTCCCCGCAACCGCCTCCCATTTCCCTCCCCCTCCCCCGATCAAGTCCCCCTCCCTCATCTGCTTGAAGAGCAATCAGGGTTCCCTGACCTGTGGGAAGCCCAAGGACCGCCCACCTCTATCCAGGTCTCCTAAGGTGAGCATCCAAACTGCCTAGGCTCCCCCAAAGCCAGTACGTGCAGTAGGATCAAAAACCCACTGCGATTGTTCTTGAGTTCTCAGTATTCCTCATTGTCCTCTATGTTCAGCTAGTCCGGATATTTTGATAGCAATACCATGGTTCAAAAGTGTTTATGTTTTATCTCTTGAGAAACCCCTAATTGCTAATGAAAGCAATAGCAGGAATTCTATCTTTATTACCTTAAGCTGGGACAACACTTTACTCAACAAAAACTTGTTATACTATAATGTTGAAAACATGCTCATTACTATTATTATATCTAGGATTGAAAATATGAAATAAAATGTAAACTTTTTATTTTTGACATCAATATGTACTTGGAAAAGAACAAAAAGAAGCACACAGTCCCTTTGAAAACATTACTCTGAAATGATAAAATATTTATATTGTATCATACTATATGTATTGCATTTCCTCGACGTTTAAAAAATCATTCTTAGCATTCAGGTTTAAACCAAAAGTCACACACTCTGCCATATATCTGAAGCGTAAAGTTACAATCTATGTGTTCAGTCCTATGTCTCATTTTGCTTAGTTAGATGTGTTTGCTAGATGGCTTGAAATGTGTGCAGTTACATGTATTTATTATCTGAGCTTTTGATTTGTTAAATGAATTGCTTAAATAAGGAAAAACACAACTGTTTTACTAAAAATTTTGCATTAAAATAGTACGTAGATAATGGTTAACACTTATTCAAAAGCTATGAGTTACAAGCTTTTGCTTTGTAATTCAGAGGTGTCACTGACAAACAGATTTAATGACAATATTTTCAAGAATCTTTACTGTTTCTTTATAAACATACTATATATTATGTTAATGACACATTGAATATCTCCAACCTTTTCTATCTTGAGCTATTTTGAGAGATGGTTATTATTTGTCCATGCTTTGAGTTCTCTGAAAGGAATAAAATCTTTCTAATTCAATATATTTATGATCTATATCTTACCATCTCCTTAACATAGTAACATACTAGAGTGAACTTAAGATTTTTATTTTGATTCCTTGATTTGTTTATAATTACACAATTTATTTATTTTCTATTAACACTTTTCTCCATTATCATTGAAATTTGTTTATAAGATGAATAAAGAAAAGAACCCTGAAATATAAACAGAAACAGAAGACATATGTGTGAATAAGAGTCAAGACAGGTGTAGGGTTAAGACAGCCCCTTTAGGGGGCAGGGTTTGCCTCGGGCGAATGCCTGCCAATAAATGGGCATGCGGGGAGGCGGCTTGGCCTCTTTTTCCTTCCTACCTCCTGTACTACGCTGGAACTTCGGTTCCGTAAGTTTATCATTAAAGTGGTAAATATTCTTTAATATCTGCATTGCATTTATTTTACGCCAATACAGACAGGTGAGGAGAGAAGATAACTTGTGCGTGAAAGAGGATATATGCTGACTTCCATTAGTGTAACATAAGTGCTCACTCAGCTCCGTGCTGGCTATAGGTGTGTCCAAAACATGATCCGTAAGCTGCAGATAGTTAGGTGTAGTCCAGTTGACACTCGGATACTTAATTAAAACACCGTGGGAGTGTTTTGTGTGTGATTTTATTGTAACTTGAAAGCACAGTATTTTAAGCATGAACTTTGTAGGTCATAATGTGGTCCAGAGAAGACAAAATGTCAGATGGCTGGTTAAGCTGGAGCGTTGTGCACTGACTGCAGTCATGACAAAGAAAAGCACAGATCCAGTATCAAAACACAAAACTGATATATCATTCTTCAAGACAAGGATTTGCCATGTTTTTATATCCTTGGTTTGTTAAATAAATGGCTTAAGTAAGGAAAACGACAACTCTTTACTAAAAGTTTTGTATTAAAATAGTTCGTAGGCAATGGGTAACACTTATTCAATAGCTATGAGCTCCCCAAAGGAAGCAGGTTTCTGAACACTGCACCTCTGGAACTGGAAGAAGAGACTTGTGTTTGAACATCATAAGTGACAATAGGAGAAATCAATGATGCTAGGCAAAGCCTGTCAGACTCACAGGTCTGGAGGGAAAGAAGCAATAGAAAGCATTTTACAGTGTGGTCTCAATTTCAAGCCAAGTTTGCCACTGTAATTAACATTGTTAGAGTTCCAGTTAGCAAAGCTTTATAAAGCTTTGGTTACTCTCCTGCTAAGAAAATCTGTCAAGCAAGAGATTAACATTTTCACTAGAAAATAATCTTAGCCAATGGTGAGTGTTCACATCTAATTTAATAAAAAAAAAAAATACCATGATTCGTTTTTCTCATTTTGTTTTGTTTTGTCCTGTTGTTGCTGTTTTGCTTTGACAGGTCCAGAACGAGTGGATAAAATAAACATGACAACATTTTCAACCACTTTAAATCACACCAGTCTCAGAGACATCTGGTACACCATGATTGGGATCCCAGGACTAGAAGATGCACACATATGGATCTCCATCCCCATCTGTTCAATGTACATAGTGGCCATTGCAGGCAATGCACTGCTATTATTTCTGATCTCCACTGAACGGAGCCTACATGAACCTATGTACCTTTTCCTCTCAATGTTGGCCCTGGCTGATATCTTTCTGTCCACAGTCACAACACCAAAAATGTTAGCAATCTTTTGGTTCCAAGCTGGAGGCATTTCTTTTGCCAGTTGTGTGTCTCAGATGTTTTTCCTTCACTTCATCTTTGTGGCAGAGTCTGCCATACTGCTGGCTATGGCATTTGACCGTTATGTAGCCATCTGTTACCCACTAAGATACTCCAATATTCTAAAACCATCTGTCATCATTAAAATGGGCATTGCATCGGTGACTCGAAGCTTCTTCATCTGCTTTCCCCTGATCTTCCTTGTTTATCGGCTCACTTACTGTGGGAGGAACATCATACGACACTCCTACTGTGAACACATGGGCATTGCCAGGTTGGCCTGTGACAGCATCAAAGTCAATATTTACTATGGGGTAATAGTGGCCCTATTTTCCACCTGCCTAGACGTGGTACTGATCATTGTCTCATATATCCTTATCCTTTGTGCTGTGTTTAGAATTCCTTCTCGGGATGCCCGACTCAAGGCTCTGGGTACATGTGGTTCCCATGTATGTGTAATTCTCTTGTTCTATACACCAGCTTTTTTCTCTTTCTTTGCTCACCGTTTTGGTGGTCACAGTATACCACTGCATGTGCACATTCTCCTTGCTAACCTCTATGTGGTTGTACCACCCACAGTCAATCCCATCATTTATGGTGTGAAGACTAAGCAAATTCAAGAGAGAGTTATCCAGGTCTTTTCCTTAGGCACGACAGTTCATTAACATAATCTAAGCAGCTTAGTCCAGTTCTTTAGAATTTTCTCATGAACTATAGAACTCAAGAGTATATGAAGCTACAGTAGAAATGTTAAATCAAGACATCATTAGTGATGGTTATCATTGCAGTTTTAAGCAATCAAGATAAGGGTGTATTCTACTCAACATATATCTTGTTCAGAACAATACTAGAACAAGGACACATTATTTTATGTATTATTTTCATCTTTGTTGCAACATACATATTCATAAAAGTTAAAAAGCTTTTAATTTTGTGTTAACATACAAAACAGGAAAATAAACAATATGGCCCTTGTTCATACACCAAACAAATAGAGCCAGAATCCTATATAACTTTGTCAATTCAGCTCATTTTTCTAAAACTGAGAAATAAAGAGTGCTACATGTCCAAGACATTATTCCTGTGCAGTTTCACACTCACTCAGTCATTTGGGTTCCAAGTTCAAGTTTCATATTTAAGATATTTGATTTTGGTCAAGAGTATTTAAACTTCTTACATTTGTATACATACATCTTCAATTTTCATTGATAGATGGATGGATAGATAGATAGACAGAGAGGAATGACCTATAGAAAACTCTTAAACTACTGCCAGGTATGATATTAAAATAATAATTTTGTCTATTATTTATTGATAGCAATTACTACAGAGTATAAATTTAACAATCCGAGAGACCTGGTTCCTTTTAATTGCATTTCTTCTCTCACAGGAAATAATCCTGTAGTGAGTAAATGTTAAATATCTTCACTGTACATATAAAAAAAACTACCAGAGAAATATTTTTAAAATAATGTTTTATCTTCCATACCAATCCCAGTTCTCCTTCTCTATCATTCTCCCACTCTCCCACCTTCTACCTATTCCATCCCCAATCCACTTCTCAGAGAGGGTAAGTCCTTCCATGGGGAGTCAAAATGTCTGTCACATCAACTTAAGGAAGGACCAAGTTTCTCCCCCCTGTATCTAGGCTGAGTAAGGTACCCATCAACAGGAACAGGGAATGGGCCTCAAAAAGCCAGTTCATACACTAGGGGAAAATCATCAACCCCCTACCAGTGGCCCTACAAACAACACAACCCATACAACTGTTACCCACATTCAGAGGACCTAATTAGGTGCTGTGGAGGTCCCAGCTGTCATCCAGTCAATGAACTCCCACTGTCTCGTGTCTGTGAGTTTCTTCATCATGATCTTGATCCCTTTGCTCAGATTATTGCTCCTCTCTTGCTCCAACTGCTCCTATTGGTAGAGGCTGCTCATTTGTTACCAGCTGCCCAGACCCAAAATAATCACTTAGAAACTATATTATTTGCAATACTGTGTTGCCAAATAGCTTAAGTGTTTTATAAGAACTAGCTCTTATATCTTAAATTAACCCATTTCTATTATTTTCTATTTTAATATGAGACTCATGGCCTACCAGCAAGGTTCTGACTAGTGGCTAGTGTCTTTCTCCCCTGGTAGCTACAAGGTGTCCCTTTGACTCTGCCTAATTTCTTCTAGTATTCAGTTTAGTTTTCCCACCTAGCTCTATTCTTCCCTATCACAGGCCAAAGCAACTTCTTTATTCATTAACCAATAAAAGCGCCACAACCGCCAGGCTCAAATCTAGTTGTTTTAATCTCAACATCAGAATAAAAATAGGAAATCTAAGGAGTAAAGTAAAAAGTACAAGTTGGCAACAAATAAGTGTTTAAGACTGAGGTCAGCATTCTGTAAACAGAGCTGAGAAGAATCCATAGGGTACCCTCTACATCATCATCATCATCAATGCCCCAGTAATGCTTAAGCTTGCATAGGCAGTCCATTTATTGCAGATCTCCAATTGTTCCTATCCTGGGCAGTCCTAGACGCTTGTGTTATTGTCATACCCAAGGTTACATAGTCTTCCTTTATTCTGTCTACCAGTGTTCCTTGGGCCTTCCACTCCATCTTATCCTGTGCACTTCTCCAAGCAGTGCTATCTTTGGGGATCTGCTGTTATTCATTCTCATAACATGGCCAAAGTATCTCAAGCACCATTGCCATACCCAGTCGTTTACTTCCTTCTAGAGATGGAGATGTTTCTTCATGTCATCGTTGTATGGTCTACCCTTCGTGTGACACTTAGAATCATCCAGAGATGTGCCATCTCAAACACATTCTGTCACTGTTCTTAGGAGCATTTCATGGTCCAGGTTTTGGAGTTGTAAAGAAGACAGCTCAAGACAGGTAGGTGTCTCACGTACTTGTACTTTTGTTGTTGTTGTTATGTTTCTTATGTCTTTCCTAGTGCATGGAATGTAGTTTTCATTATTCCTATACACCTCTTGATGTCTGAAATAATTTCCTCTTTTGAACTGAGGTCTCCTCCCAGATAGACAAAGTTGACTATTTGTTCAATGTTCTGATTCTTTATTACAGTGTTAACATCTTGTGTCCCCTTCCCATGTGTTGTATCTCAGTCTTGTCAATGTTTGTTTTAATGTCAAGGTTTTCACTGACTTCCACCACTCTATTTACCATGGCCTCAGCTCATTTGGACTTTCAGCAAGTAGTGCACTACAGTTGGCAAAACACAAGTTATTGGTTCACACAAAACCTATCTTGTCATCCTCCAGGGCTGTTGCTATTATAATTCCAAAAGTATATTAAAGAGTAGTGGAGAGAGGACACATCCCTGCAACACCTCTATGATTGTTTTAAATGGATCACTTAGTTCTACACACACTTTGACTAGTGCAAAGATGTCTTTATAGGCATTTTCCAGTAATCTTACAATGTTCTCTGGCTACCTATAGAACATCATCATTTTCCAACGTCCTTTCCTCCAAAGCCATGTCATATGTTTAGCTCCTTTACATATAGTTATAATAAAGCTACTACTGAACACATTCTGTACTCACTGATAAGTCCTGGGGTATCACTGGAGAACTGTGTCGGGGCCTATTTAGCCCTTCCTCGAGGATGGCTTCCAGGGCCCAAAGAGGAAGAGTTTGGCATTTCTATGCATTAAAAGTAGAGAATTCTAAGTGAATTGATACAATGATAATTTGATTCCTACTAGCAAAACAAATGTAACTTAAGTAAGAATAAACTCATTAGAGTTCCTCAAAGATCAGCTTTTACTTCCACTGAGCATAAATTTTCATTAGAATCTGGGGTAGTGATTTATGTTCGTTTGTTAAAAGTAAACCACTAAACAAAGACTATAGCACAGGGCATACTCATCAATCTGTGTGCAGTGCTCTGAGCATCCCAGGGCACAGCACACAGTAAACTCACCATTTCCTGTGCAGTGCTCTGAGCATTCCTGGGCACAGCACACAGTAAACTCATAATGTTGTGTGCAGTGTTCTGATCTTTCCTGGGCACAGCACACAGTAAACTTGCCATGCTCTGTGCAATGCTCTGAGGATAACTGGGTACTCTAAGAGCACAACAGCTGATTAAAGCAAAAGGATCAACCCGAAAGTTTATGACAAAATTAGTCATGGCAATTTTGAGTTGAAGTTAAATAACAATGTTGAAATGTTATTCCTTTGCAGAATTAAAAATCCCAGAAAATTGAGTTTATCCTTGTCTTTCCATGCAAGAAGTTGCCAGTTTCTCTAAATAAACTTTCTTTTCTAGCTAAATCAAATTACTCAGTGCAGAAAGATGCTCATAATTTTATGCTGCATTTCGATGAATGTATTAAACACTCTTTTATTCAGCCCTTGCTTTTCACTTACAGCTTTTATTTCACTGAATGTCAGATGAAGACAAAATTGTCCTTACTACATTTTTGTTCCATGAATAACAAAACAAAATCAACCCTGAATTTCTGTGTTATGGTTTCTTTCCAATCATAATATGTAAGATACTATCATTGACTTTCTTTTAACCTTGGCTCTTTGAATTTTCATTTATTATATGGGATTGCATTATGACATTAGTAAAGAACAATGTCATCTACACAGCTCTAATGTCTTGGCTCTAGAATCCTTCACCTTTATCTTGGCATTCTCTCCTGTAGGCATTGAACTCTGCTTTAGCGTAAATGTCATATAGCATTAGGAGGGCACCATCAACAGTGATGGGATCAGGAAAGTCAGAAGTGGATACGGTTAAGAGAGGGTTCTCTTTCCAGGGTACCTTGGAGACTTAAAACAGCCTTCTTAATTCATCTACCTTATTTTTTAGAAACAAATTATTTTTATTATTTCTCAATAAAAACTGTATATTTTTTAATTTCTGAAATTCTTACTTTACTTCTTATATTTGTCAATAGTATTACTATTTTTAAGATGGTTTATGTCAAGATAATTTATAGCCTTACTTTTTTCACTTATTTCTTTTTAATTGTTTTTATTATACTGTATATTGTTATACACTTCCTTCTTTTCCTCCCCTTTCCCTTTCTATGATCTCCCAAAGCCCCATGCTCCCAATTTACTCAGGAGATCTTGTCTTTTTCTCCTTCCTATTTAGATTCATGTATGTCTCTCTTATGGTCCTCTTTGTTTTCTTGGTTCTCTGGGATTGTGGATTGTAGGCTGGTTTTTCTTTGCTTTATGTCTAAAGTCGTTTAAGAAAGAGTATGAATTATATTTGTCTTTCTGGGTCTGGGTTACCTTACTCAATATGTTTTTCTCTAGGTCCATCCATTTGTCTGCAAATTTCAAGACGCCATTATTTTCTGTGTAGTACTCCATTGTGTAATTATACCACATTTCCTTTATCCATTCTTTGGTTGATGGACATCTAGCTTATTTCCAGGTCTGGCTATATGAACAATGCTGCTATGAACATGGTTGTGCACATGTCCTAGTGGTATGAATGAAAATTATAGACTTTCTTATATGATTGATTTACCTAACATAAAAATTCATTATTTTATGTGACTATATAGACTCAGTTTTCTGCCCTATAGTAGTATTGGTGATGTCATGTTTATTATTCTGCTTAGCTTTAGTCTATCTAGAAACTCCTCTTAGGAAAAAGGAATAAATGTCAGTCACTGTATCAATGCTGACTGATACCCTTTTTCTCAAAGGAAAAAGTGACATGCTGAAACATACTTGTGCCACCATAGAATTCAATATTTATTGATGAAGAACAAATTATAGTTTAGGAATTGTATCAGCACGTGATTGGGATGGCAAGGAGCAAGAAAAAGGCATTATTTCCATTAGAAAACATTTAGTTTATATGAAAGGTATGGGGATACATGTCTTTAATTCCAGCACTCAGAATAAAAGAAACATGTAAATCTACACAGCAAGTGTCAGGCCTGACAGATATAGATAGTGTGACCTGCTTCAATGGGAAAAAAAAAAGAGGCTTCTACTGGACTGAGCTCCCAAAGTCTAGATGAAGAGCAGAAGGAAGGAGAACATGAACAAGGGAGTCAGGACTGCGAGGGGTGTGTCCACCCATGGAGATGGTGGGACTGACCTAATAGGAGCTCACCAAGGCCAGCTGGACAGGGACTTAACGAGCATGTGACCAAACCAAACTCTTTGAATGTGGCTGACAATGAGGGCTGACTGAGAAACTAATGATAATAGCACTGGATTTTTATTCTACTGCATGCACTGGCTTTTTGGGAGCCCAGTCTATTGGATGCACACCTTCCTAGACCTGGATGGAGGGGGGAGGGCCTTGGACTTCCCACAGGGCAGGACACCCTGACTTCTCTTAGGACTGGAGAGGGAGGGGGAGAGGGAGGAGGAAAGTAGGAGGGAAATGGGAGAAGGGGAGGGGGTGGAAATTTTTAATAAATAAAAAAGAGACTTCTGTGAAATGATAAAACATAATAAACTCATAAAATATTCTAAAATAATAATTTAATTAATTAACATAGAAAACTAAACAAACAGAAAAACCTTGATCTTCCAGACCTACTCTGAAACTTTAAGTTTACAATTAGTTATCAAATTTGATACTTATTTCTTAAAGCTCTGTCTCAAGGTGTACAGTGATGTATACTCTTGATAGAAGCCTGTTACTTATCTCTCATACTTTCCAGGTTTAACCTTTCATTTATAATCCATTTTTCACAACAAACACATAACATAAAAACATGACTATTACCCCTGATAAAGATTATATATTCACAGTTCTGTTTGAATGCAGAAATGAATATATCCCACCATTCCTATCCTGGCCTGATTAGAAATGTGCTTGTTTATATTCATATATTTAAGTTCTTCAATGGGGAAAGATACTTCAAATACAATTTATATATAATAGTTGATTATTACTTTAGCATAAGATGATCTTAGGTCAATAACTCCTTTCATTTTTGTGACTTAATTATTTTGTCACATTGTTGTCTTTGAGATAAGTTCTTCCTTTCTCAGTTTTTATGTTTGATCAAAAATGGAAATAAAGGAGAAATATTAAAATTTAAAAACAATGTAGAAGATGTAATGGGTAAAAAAATCAGTGTGGGTGGAGGACTGGGGGAGAAACATGGCACTTAGACAATAAGGAGACAGGGTATATTGAGTTAGTTCTGAAGAAATGCTCATGCTGCATGGTGCTGTTCATGCTGCATGGTGCTGCATAGGGCAACATGGTGCCTCTCATGCTGCATGGTGTTGTTCATGCTGCTTAGTGCATGCTGCTTTAGTGCATGCTGCATGCTGCTGCTCATGCTGCATGGTGCTGCATAGGGCAAATGGTGCTGCTCATGCTGCATGGTGCTGCTCATGCTGCATGGTGCTGCTCATGCTGCATGGTGCTGCTCATGCTGCTTAAGGCTATTCATGTTGCATGGTGCTGGTCATGCTGCATAGTGCTGCATGGTTTTGCTCATGCTGCATAGTGCTGCTCAAGCTGAAACAAGCGTGGACCATGGTGATGGAAAACAAGGACATTTCCATTTGACACTTAGTAAATGCCAGACTGTGAAAATCAATTATTTCATACATTTCTATTACTTTCTAAAAATGCATTGCTGGAATAAGGAAAAACAAAATCACTTTATGGAAGTGTTTGCATTAGTTACAGGCCTGATGGTTAACACAGAGCTCAGTAGTGTTGTGCTTCTAGTAAGGCAGCAAGGACTAACCTGAACCTGCAATTCTAGAACTTCAGTAAAGAGTATTTTGATTACGAGTCAAGAAAGGAACAACTGAACAATACCAGCTATGATATGCAAAAACTTTCACGCATGTATGGATTTGTATGTTTGATCTTAAACATAAAAGTTTCCAAACCTGACTTAATTTAAATTTTGGTTCTATTCATTTTAAGCATCACTTTTGTCAAGCCCTTACAGTTTCTCTTTTCCTGTTAATGAGCAATATTTGGCTAGCAATCAATGATTCATGTGTGTCAACCAATTTTTATTGTAGTAACTTTTGCACAGTGATATTTCATGGTAATCTAATAAAAATAAACATATTTTTTTGTAATTTCTATTTTTCTTCAGTTTTAAGCTCTAGTATCTGAGGACAGAGAAGAGATGGCAATGTTTTCAAATCACAGCAACCTTAGAGACATCTGGTACACCCTGATTGGGATCCCCGGACTAGAAGATGCGCACATATGGTTCTCCATCCCCATCTGCTCAATGTACATAGTGGCCATTGCAGGCAATACCCTATTAATATTCCTGATCTTCACTGATCATAGTCTTCATGAACCCATGTACATTTTCCTCTCAATGTTGGCCCTGGCTGATATCATTCTATCTACAGTGACCACACCAAAGGTTCTTGCCATCTTCTGGTTCCAAGATGGAGGCATTTCTTTTGCCAGCTGTGTGTCTCAGATGTTTTTCCTCCACTTTATGTTTGTGACAGAGTCTGCCATACTGGCTATGGCATTTGACCATTATGTGGCCATCTGCTTTCCATTAAGATACACCACCATTCTAACCCCATCAGTCATAGGCAGAATGGGCATCACATCTGTAGCTAGAAGCTTCCTAATCTGTTTCCTCTTGGTCTTTCTAGTCTATCAGCTCACCTATTGTGGCAGAAACATCATTCATCATTCATACTGTGAACACATGGGCATTGCCAGGTTGGCGTGTGACAATATCAAAGTCAATATTTACTAGGGAATGACTGTACCCTTGTTTTCCATAGGTCTAGACATTATGCTTGTCATCATCTCTTACACCCTTATACTCCGTTCAGTGTTTAGAATTCCTTCTCGAGATGCACGACTCAAGGCTCTGGGTACATGTGGCTTTCACGTCTGTGTTATCCTTCTGTTCTATACGCCTTCTCTCTTCACCTTTTTTGCTCATCGTTTTGGGGGGTCATAGCATACCCCGTCACATGCACATTCTTTTTGCTAACCTTTATGTGGTGGTACCTCCTACCCTCAACCCCATCATTTACAGAGTAAAAACAAAACAAATTCAAGAGAAGGTGTTTTCTTTCAGTAAGGAATGTTTTTGATATAAGCAGAGAAGTATAATCTTAATGATTTTTCTTGGAAAATAAATTACTAAAGCGCATCTGAAGTTGCTCCTAAAGTCTTATGTCATGGCAGCATTAAAAGTGACAAAGACAGTTATGTTGAAGTAGGGTAGACAGTGTTGAATTTTCATTGATTATTTGTCTCTTGATTAGAGCAAAACTGGTCTGAAGACAGCTGAATTTCTGTTCCATATCCATATCACTTAAAATATCCCCAGAAGAACTAAGAATAGGGCCCATACTCACAAATCAAGCAATTGGAATACAAAAGTCTATTATCAACCTGTCAGATATTCACCCTCTACTTTTGTATGATTGGGAAATATAATAATACAATATTTCACAGAATGTTTAAGTACCATATTAGCAGTGTGGCTTAGTCACTGAGTTTTACACTCTGACTTCAAGACTAGGGTCAGATGCTCGGTTTCGGTCATGACTATTACTCTTCATGGGATCATGAATATCTTAGCTTCAAAAGTACCAAACATGAAATAAAACTAATCTATGTTTAATTTTGTTATCATTTGAAAAACTAGTCAGTATCTCACAAATACTAAAGTTTCCAGACAGAATGAAACCTTTGTTTCTCTTCCTTTCTCAGGCAATCATAGAACCTGTAACATTGAATATTTGAGAATAAGAACAGGAGTTTCCAATAGAGAGAATACAACCTTATTAATGTATGTGTTAATTAAACTATTGACATTAATCAAAATTATTTCCTTCTTCAAATGAAAAAACAAAACTCCAGTTTCCCTCGTGGCCATTATGTCAGAGTGAACTACAGAATTCACACCATTGTGCATATTTTGTTAATAACAGTGGTTACAAGTTTTCCTCAGAAAGTAAATGCGATAATAGGACATCAGAGCACATAACAAACTTAGGTCAATAAATAGAGAGTGATCTCAAATATTTACCCCAACACACATGTAACTCTTTGGTGTGGATGCTCACAGCACTGAAAGCGAGGATAAACTAAAGAAATATCATGAATACCCTGGGTCTGTGTTCTAAGATATTTCTTAAAACAGTAATATATTGGATTGACACAGGAGTTGCTCCTAAGCAATTCTATGGAAATGAAGTGTCAATTTTTTTTTACAGAGAAATGAGGTAATGTAAAATGATACATATTATAGAATCTCAAGTACAAGAATGCACCAACTTAAGCACATATAGATCCATATAAATTGTATTTTCACAAAATTAAAGGAGAATAAATTGTCACTTATATTGTAGAAATGTTTAAGGAAAGATTTTAGCTAAGATAAATTTAAAACTTAATACTCTACCAATTTTCTCTTTTATAAGAAAGATATATTACACTAGTATTGCATTATTTCATGGTCATGTATACGTATATGGTCAAACCATATACATGTTTTCCTACATATAGTATAAGTTAAATACAATTGTTGTAATATACACTCTTTATCAAATATCCAATTACCCAATAAGTTATGGATAATTCAGATTTCCTTACTTTCATTGTATCTTGAACGTGTGTTTAACTTTTTGGTTATAGTTTTTTATTACTTACAGGAGTCTTGTAAGACTTCCATTTTGTGCCAGACAGTGGTGGCACATGCCTCTAATCCCAGCACTTGGGAGGTAGAGGCTGGTTGATCTCTGTGAGTTCAAATTTAGCCTGATCTAGAAGAGCTAGTTCCAGGATGGACTCCAAAGCTACAGAGAAACCCTGTCTTAAAAAAAAAAGAAAAAGAAAGAAACAAAGAAAGAAAGGATGGAAGGAAGGAAGAAAGGAAGGAAGAAAGGAAGGAAGGAAGGGGAAAAAGGAAGAAAGACTTCCATTTTGCAGAAGAATGAAAAGAGAAGGGTATGGTGATGGCTGTTTGCCAATATCTATCACCAGGTAACTGATAGCCATGGAGGAGAAAACTGTATACATATCTATAGAATTATTAAATCGCAATGTATATTTTTCAGAGTTCAGGAGATATACTTTCAAAACATTTCCCTAACTCTACAAATCAAATGCTGTGTGCCTACTGAAGTGTGTCAATAAAGCTAATATCTATTAAGAATTCCTTGGGGTTGATAAAAACTAGAGAGAATAAAAGTTCTATAGTCATCTCTATCACTGCTGAGAATTTAAAAATACCTAAACATTGAGGATGTAAGAATGGAGGAAACAGGCTGTTCCAAAAGAGGAATCTGTGCATTACCCCAGTTCTCAGGATGCTAATTCTTGTATGTCTGTGAGCAATAGGGCCAGGACACCAAGTCCCCACCATATGAGAAGAAAAAATTCCAGAGCTCAACATGACCTGAATAACTTAGTTTTTCTCAGCCAAACTGAAACATTTTATAATCCACAGGGAATGAAATAAAGTTTATAGAAAAAGTGAGTCTCTTATAGAAGTAATTTAATTAGTTATTCTCTGGTTATACATAATAAACCTTAAAAGATATAAATGAAGTATTTTAATGGCCAATTCTACTTGGTGTTTATTTATTTTTTATTTTATTTTATTTTTTGGAGTGGGGTGGCTTGTTTACTTCATTGTTTTTTATTTTTTATTTTCTTTGGTTTTTTTTCAAGACAGGATTTCTCTGTTTAACATTCTGGCTGTCCTAGAACTAACTCTGATAGATCATGCTGGCCTTGGGCTCACAGAGATCTGCCTGCCTCTGCCTCATAAGTGCTGGGATTAAAGGCATGCACCACCATCGCCTGGCTCAAATCTAGTTGTTTTAATCTCAACATCAGAATAAAAATAAGAAATTTAAGGAGTAAAGTAAACAGTACAAGTTGGCAACATTTCAGTGTTTAAGACTGAATTCAGCATTCTGTAATCTGGACTGAGAAGAATCCAAAGGGTACCCTCTACACCACCACCACCACCACCACCACCACCACCACCATCATCATCATCATCATCATCATCATCAATGCCCCAGTAATGCTTAAGCATACATAGGCAGACCATTTATTGTGGTTGTTCCAAGCAAGGGCAGTCCTAGACGCTTGTGTTATTGTCATACCCAAGGTTACATAGTCTTCCTTTATTCTGTCTACCAGTGTTCCTTGGGCCTTCTGCTCCATCTTATCCCTTACACTTCTCCAAGCAGTGCTATCTTTGGGGATCTGCTGTCATTCATTCTCATAACATGGCCCAAGTATCTCAAGCACCATTGCCATACCCAGTAGTTTACGTCCTTCTATAGATGGAGATGTTTCTTAATGTCATGGTTGTATGGTCTACCCTTCGTGTGACACTTAGAATCATCCAGAGATGTGCCATCTCAAACACATTCAGCCTTTTATCTTAGGAGCGTTTCATTGTCCATGTTTTGGAGCTGTAAAGAAGGGAGCTCAAGACAGGTGTCTCCTGTACTTGTAGTTCTGTTGTCATGTTTCTTGTGTCTTTCTTAGTGCATGGAATGCAGCCTTTATTATCCCTATCCACCTTTTGATGTCTGAGATGTCTGATTTCCTCCTTTGAACTGAGGTCTCCTCCCAGATAGACAAAGTTGACCATTTGCTCAATGTTCTGATTCTTTATTACAATGGTAACACCCTTGTGCAGACCCAGGAGAGACGCCATGCTACCTGCTCCAGGGAAGACGCACACCATGCCCCAGCTCCGACCCAGGATGGACTTAGGCTAGAATCTTCCCGGTAAGACCGGGATGTGAGAATTAGCCTAGAAGAGGCTAGATAGGAATGGGCCAGAGCAGTGTTTAAATGAATACAGTGTCTGTGTAATTATTTCGGGGCATAAGCTAGCCGAGCGGGGCAGGTGGCTGGGGTTTTGGGGACATAGCCCCGCCGCCACCCTTATTACTACAAAAAGCTATGTCTTATGTTCAGCCCCTCTACACATAGTTGTAATAAAGCTACTACTGAACACATTCTGTATTCACTGATAAGTCCTGGGGTATCACTGGAGAGCTGTGTCAGAGGCTCTATTCAGCCCTTCATCAAGAACGGCTTCCAGGGCCCAGAGATGAAGAATTTGACATTCCTAAGCTATGCATTAAAAGTAGAGAAAGCTAAGTTAGTAGATACTGTAATAATTTGATTCCTACTAACAAAAAAAAATGTGACTTAAGTAAGAATGAGCTCATTAAATTAGAGTTGCTCAGAACTCCCACTGAGCATAAATTTTCATTAGAATCTGGGGTAGTGATTTATGTTCATTTATTAGAGGTAAACAACAAAACAAAGTCTATAGCACAGGGCATACTCATCAATCTGTATGCAGTGCTCTGAGCATCCCAGGGCACAGCACACAGTAAACTCACCATTTCCTGTGCAGTGCTTTGAGCATCCCAGGGCACAACACATAGTAAACTCACCATTTCCTGTGCAGTGCTCTGAGCATCCCAGGGCACAGCACACAGTAAACTCGCCATTTCCTGTGCAGTGCTCTGAGCATTCCTGGGCACAGCACACAGTAAACTCATAATGTTGTGTGCAGTGCTCTGAGCATTCCTGGACACAGCACACAGTAAACTCACCATTTCCTGTGCAGTGCTCTGAGCATTCCTGGGCACAGCATGCAGTAAACTCATAATGTCGTGTGCAGTGCTCTGAGCATTCCTGGACACAGCACACAGTAAACTCGCCATTTCCTGTGCAGTGCTCTGAGCATTCCTGGGCACAGCATGCAGTAAACTCATAATGTTGTGTGCAGTGTTCTGATCTTTCCTGGGCACAGCACACAGTAAACTCACCATTTCCTGTGCAGTGCTCTGAGCATTCCTGGGCACAGCACACAGTAAACTCACCATTTCCTGTGCAGTGCTCTGAGCATTCCTGGGCACAGCACACAGTAAACTCACCATTTCCTGTGCAGTGCTCTGAGCATTCCTGGGCACAGCACACAGTAAACTCACCATTTCCTGTGCAGTGCTCTGAGCATTCCTGGGCACAGCATGCAGTAAACTCACCATTTCCTGTGCAGTGCTCTGAGCATCCCAGGGCACAGCACACAGTAAACTCATAATGTTGTGTGCAGTGCTTTGAGCATTCCTGGGCACAGCGCGCAGTGAACTCACCATTTCCTGTGCAGTGCTCTGAGCATTCCTGGGCACAGCATGCAGTAAACTCACCATTTCCTGTGCAGTGCTCTGAGCATTCCTGGGCACAGCACGCAGTGAACTCACCATTTCCTGTGCAGTGCTCTGAGCATTCCTGGGCACAGCATGCAGTAAACTCATAATGTTGTGTGCAGTGCTCTGAGCATTCCTGGGCACAGCATGCAGTAAACTTATAATGTTGTGTGCAGTGCTCTGATCTTTCCTGGGCACAGCACGCAGTGAACTCGCCATGCTCTGTGCAGTGTTCCTAGCCTTTCTGGACACAACACACAGTGAACTTGTTATGAGCTAAAGTTAAATCATAATGTTGAAATGTTAATCTTTGCAGAATTGGGTTTCCCTGAAAATTGAGTTTATCCTTGTCCATGCATGCAAGAAGTATGAGTTGTCATTTTCCTTAAATAATCTCTCTTTTCGAGCTAAATCAATTTTCTCAGTGTATTAAGATGCTCATAATTTTATGCTGCCTTTCTATGAATGTATTAAGGGCTATTTATTCAGTCTTTGGATTTTCTCATAAAGCTTTCATTTTACTGAATGTGAGGATGAAGACAAAATACTTCTGACTACATTTTTGTTCCATGAATCACAAAACAAACCAACGCTGAATTTCTGTGTTATGGTTTCTGCCCAATCATAATATATAAGATACTGCCATTGACTTTCTTTTAACCTTGGATCTTTGAATTTTTATTTATTATGTGGGATTGCATTAAGGCATTAGTAAAGAACTATGTCAGTCATCTTTGCAGCTGTTATGTCTTGGCTCTAGAATTCTTCACCTTTATCTTGGCATTTCTCTCCTATAGCCATTGGATTCTGCTTTAGTGTAAATGTCATATAGCATTTCCTAAGAAACCAAACCTACACTGTTCTACTACAGAGTAGCATATCTATTACCATAAAGAAAACTATCTATGAAATTTAAATCATGTTTTTTAGTATCTTGTTTACTTCAGAAGTCCATCATGCTGACGTTTTTTTTAAATATTCTTCTTCTTGGATTTTCAGATTTAGGTAAAATCATTGTGAGAACCTGGGTCATACCTGGGTGACACACTGTTGTGCTTTATACTTCATTCTTACTGTGTGCAACTTAAATGCAAACAAAAGAGGGTCTTCAACTCACAGATTAAACAAAATAAGACATCGAGATTCTAATATTTCTCCATACCTAAATCAACTATATAGCTTTCCAAAATCTCACTCTATCTCATTCTCCATGGAGAAAAAAATTCAAGCACATTTCAGGCATCTGTATTTGATCTTGGTATATGGAAAAAATATACATTGGCATTATACAATCGTAAGGTTAAATAACCCTGAAGGATATACTTTTATTCGTGATTCTCCATCATGCATGATATTCTGATGTCTCTTCATCATCTATCATAAGTAAAATTCATCAATCATAATTCATATAATAATGTATGAATAAGTCTCAAATAGAGGAAATAATATACTGAACACTTTCAAATGTCAAATAAGTGGCTTAATTGCTATACTAAAGAACTAATTTCTATTTTATTCATCACTCTAAATTATGACAGATTCTAGTGCTGCCTTGTCCAAATACTATTCAACAAAGTGATGAGCATAGTTTTCAGTCTGCTTACTTGCTATATGTTCAGGTGAATCATGTGCCATGAATTTCTAATACCATTACCTATTTTGTATAAAAATATAACACTGGTTATTTTATGAGTTTAAATAACTGATATATGGAAATATATTTTAAACTAAGATGTGCTAAGAGCATTCAAATGGATAGTGTATGTTTTTTTCCTACATATCTGTTCTTAAACTAAATTATGAACAGGAAAACCATTAGGTAGGCATATATATATATACATATATATATATGTATATATATATATATATATATAGAGAGAGAGAGAGAGAGATAGTTGAATCAGATTTAATAGAAGAAAGAATCTTCAAAATTCATGGATGATGAATATTTGTGTACCTGGTGGCACAGCACTTGCCTTTAGGCAACAAACCCTCAGATTGACTCTTACACAACAAAGGAGGCAGATGACGATACATTATACAATATTTTCACCTCAGTGGTATATTAAGTCTTTCATAAGGCTGAAAGTCAGTATGCTGTAGATTTCTAACACAATAAAATGAGCACATTCTCACAAAAAAAATCACACATTTTATAAGTGGCTGCGGCAACGTTATCTGATCTTTCTTAGTATTTTCATTTAAAGCAGCCATAGTGTGGGTTGTTGCCTTTGATAGAGCTTTTGTTAGTCTGTCCATGTTGTTTCAGAATAATGTTCTTCTCACACTATTTATAACTCAATGTGCCTTTAGTTTTCCGTTAGTTTGTTCATTTGCTTGATTATTTTGCTTTAATTGAAGTACTCGTGGGACTGTATATACTTTCTTGTATTCCTCAACTCCACTGAGTCTTGACTCTCTTGGGATTGTAAAAGCTGTATGACCAGGCCCTGGACCAAGGAGAGAAAACCAATCTCACAGAACATCTGGGAGACCAGAGCTGCAGCCTAGAGGAGGTAACAACATAGTGTATTCCATACTTGAGAGTTGTTTGCTGCCTTCAGAGGATAGCTTCTGATTGTTTATTTCAGACAGAGTGCATCCTAATTCAGATGGGAGAGGTTATGGGTCTGCCATATCATGCCTGCTGTTTTAGTTGACTGAAGGTTGGGGAAGTAACTCTATCTTCAGTTATTGAAATAACATGAGCTATCAATAGTTGTAGTTGAACATATTGAAACAATACTCTTTGATCCAATCAAAGTTTCCTCGAAAAGTGTTTTATATCATTCTAAATGGATAACTTTAATGAGGAAGAATTAGCTCAGAATATGAATGATGTGCAGTTTCCAATATGAAGATAAACATACAAAAATCAAGCATATGATTACCTATCAATCATCCATTTATCAGTACTCAGACCCTGGAAGGTAACCTACAAATGAGGAAAGATACCTGACAATGTTGTAGGTTCTTTTTTCCTTTCAACTTTCTCATTTGGAATCCACCTTAGAAATGAAGCACAACAGGAGTTTCCCTCACTTTGTTTTGGCAGAAATGAAAGAAAAACACATAAGGAGCCTTGATGTAGTGGGCGAGGAAAGCAAGAGCTGTGATTGCAAGAATTTCTCATGGTACATTGTCCTTCATTAAAAAATCCCCCGGTAATGCAATATTTAAAGATAGTGTAGAGTTTTTATAAAAGTTTAAATCAAAGTAATATGTAAAACAGAAATGAAGATCTTAGAATTGATGTAAAATATACATCACATAATTGATGTAATTAGAAGAATAAGAGTGAACTTTATTCATATTTAAGTAATAAATTCATGTACAATAGACAACAGAGAATAACAGTCTTGCTAACAGTTATTTACTTACGCCTTCTCTTGCCTGGTTGCTGATGAACTTAGTCCCAAATTTGTTGTGAAACATTTTCTTGATCAGGCTAAGCACAAATTATTACAGAGAAAATGATATGATTTGAATGTTAGTTTATTAGTGATTTTTAGGGTGCAGTGACTGAGGTGAGGAACGAAGCCGAAATTAAGCACTGTATCACGTCATCTCTGCTTCTTTAATAACCAAGGTTGTCTAAGCCATTCTCTATGATTAAAATGTCTTTTTCCCCTTGAGATACATATGAATACAGATTCATAGAAATTTAATACTTCAAATGTAAATTGCTAGGGTGAAGACAAGCCATGACAGTATGACCACAGAATCTTAGCTGTGGATCATAGAAAGAACAGATTATAAGAATTGAGACCAAGAATAATATATCTGACTTTTATCATGTGAACAGGAACAAAGTGTGCTCTAGGCAAACCTGCTTGCTCACATGTATTGCACCATCTTGCAGAGTCGTTTGCTAGTCCACCTGCCATAAACTTTAAATGTAGGAAGATGTGCTTTTTCTGGGAAGAGAGCCATTATCACTATACTGGACTGTTCCTGCATCCTGAAGGGTGCAATCATTCAAGCAGGTAATCTGCTGACACTTAGATGAAGCTGTACAATCTCTCCTTCTGTTAAAAGGTCCTTAGTTATACTTTTAAAAATTCCTTCTCAGACTGTGCATGCTTGCAAACTCCATAATCTCAGCATTTGAAAAGCCACTTCAAGGTAGTCTTGGGTCTAAAGCAAGACATTACCTTAGAAAACACAAACTTCTGTATTATGTATTCTAGATCTTTTACTACTAATAGATAAAAATTTATTAATATATATTTTATACTGTACAACACTTTTTAAAATCTATTTTATCTCTTTTAGAAGCCATATTATTTTCAAACTTTTTTGAATCTAACATTTGCTTTTGTTTTTTTAAAAGATCTAGATGTAATATGAAGTTTTTAAAAATCTTCTCTATGGTCCTTTGCTTTCTGGATTTTGTTTTGTCTTGATCTAGACATAAAAACCCACTTTTGTTGAATTTCTCTTACCATTATATAATTTTAATTCTATAATTGTCTGTTCACCATTGTTCCTGCAAAATAACAAATAACTCATTTTTCTGGCCCAAATCATGAAAAATGAAATTTGCCAAGATCCTTTGATTCTGTCCAGTTCTGCTTTTCTATACGTGAATGATGATGCTCTTCAAGTCTCTTGTTTGACAACTCTCTGTTCTTTAAAACCTCACATTATCAATGCTTTTTGACATAAGATGACTTATGCCTCATTAATTCTTTTACATTTTATTCACGATGGCTTGAATAGTTTTATTTCAGCTCCAATTCAACACAGCAGTACTGAAGACACATTGAGTAATGATGGTGCTAATAATACTAATAGCAAGGAAATATAACATTAAGTAAAATTTTTAAATTAACAGTAAAATAAAAACACATACTAGAATGCACAAAGGAGATTAAAAACAGCTTATGAGGGATATCTGGTACTAATATGACACTTGCAAGAGAGAAAACAAAGTGTAAGGTTAGGATAGGATTAGTGGGTGTTTACCAGAAACACGCGGATTGCAACCCTGAGAACAAATCCACAATAGTGAAATCATATCACAATCCTATGCTAATGCAGCATTGCACACAGTGAGTGTACCTATAGTCTTGGTTTTCATTACTAGCAAATTGCTAAAGAAAATGAAGAGCAATTCCTTAATGAAATGTTTCATATTAAAATGTGGAGGTTGGCTGTCATTGACTCAGTAGTCTTCATATCCAAAAGGACACGACTTAGGGTGTCAGGATAGCCAGATGCTCTAAGGCACCAGTCTCAAGCTCATCTTCCCAATGACCATGATAGTAGTGTCCTGACTACTTTTCAAAATTCCAGAAAAGAGAAATGTGATGAATCACTAGAAAACATCAATCAGGTACAAGCCTTTCAGAGACTCTCATTTTCATAAAGTGTTGAGTACAGTTTCTAGAATCTGTGTTATTTACATGTAAGTTTTCTACAAATGCAGATTTTACCATTGCCAGTAATATAAATATTATAAAACTTTAGTTTATTTTTTGGTCATAAAATGTTCCTATTTTATTATCTGTTAGTTATAAAATATTTAAAAATCATTTCCATTTTTATTAGTTTTCTTTTTTGACAGTTCTTTTTCAAGTAATTTCTAAATTATTTTCTCAATAAATTAAGCCAAAATTAACCATGGTTAATGATTTATTTCCATCACTACCTCCAGTATCAAACAGCAGAGGAAAAGATGACATCTTCAATCTCGTTAAATCACACTAATCTCAGAGACATCTGGTACACCCTGATTGGGATCCCAGGACTAGAAGATGCACACATTTGGCTCTCCATCCCCATCTGTTCAATGTACATAGTAGCTGTTATAGGCAATATATTCCTAATAATGCTGATCTCCACTGAGCGTAGTCTTCATGAACCCATGTACATTTTCCTTTCGATGTTGGCCCTGGCAGACGTCTTCCTGTCCACAGTAACTATTCCAAAGGTATTAGCAATCTTCTGGTTTCAGGCTGGGGGCATTTCTTTTGCTAGCTGTGTGTCCCAGATGTTTTTTCTTCACTTCATCTTTGTGACAGAGTCTGGTATATTGCTCTCCATGGCTTTTGACCGTTATGTGGCTATCTGCTATCCACTAAGATACACCAACATCCTAACCTCATCTGTCATCAACAGAATGGGCATTGCATCCGTGACTCGAAGCTTCTTCATCTGCTTCCCCCTGATCTTCCTTGTTTATCGGCTCACTTACTGTGGGAGGAACATCATTCGACACTCCTACTGTGAACACATGGGCATTGCCAGGTTGGCCTGTGGCAGCATCAAGGTCAATATTTACTATGGGATGGTTGTGGCTCTATTTTCCATATGCCTAGATGTGCTGCTTATCATTGTCTCATATGTCCTCATCCTTCGAGCTGTGTTTAGAATTCCTTCTCGGGATGCCCGACTCAAGGCTCTGAGTACGTGTGGCTCCCATGTCTGTGTTATCCTATTGTTTTATACGCCAGTTTTCTTTTCTTCTCTTGCTCACCGTTTTGGAGGTCACAGCATACCACTGCATGTTCACATCCTTCTTGCAAACCTCTACGTGGTACTCCCGCCCTCCCTCAACCCCATTATTTATGGAGTGAAGACCAAACATATTAAGGATAGAATTGTTCAGGTCCTTTATTTTAACAAAGCACTTTGTTGACATAAAAGCATGCAGCTTAATTTTTTAGTTTTCCCACAGAACTATAGGATTTTAGGGTATCTGAAAATATATTAGAAATATTTTGGCAGCATTAAAGTAACAGTTTTTATTTTGTGATTTGAGCCTAACCTTAATGACTGAGCCATCTATTCAGAGCTACAGAGAAACCCTGTCTTGAAAAACAAACAAACAAAAAAAGAATTACAATTTTTAGTAAAACAAAAGACAATGTTAACTTCCTAAAGATCATGTGTTTTTGATTCAAGTTAGTATTATTATTATCTGTTGTATATAATACTAACCAAGTAATTAATAGCTTGATAAATTATCCACAATTTATATTATAAAATCAAAACAACTTTTATCATATCTATTTATATCTAATACATTTTCCTCCATAAAATTGTTCAAATTATTTAACTTTTTTTTTTTTTTGGTTTATCGAGGCAGGGTTTTTCTATAGCTTTGGAGCCTGTCCTGGAACTAGCTCTTGTAGATCAGGCTGGCCTCGAACTCACAGATATCCTCCTGCCTCTGACTCGCAAGTGCTGGGATTAAAGGCATGCGCCACCACCGCCTGGCCCTCATATTATTTAATTGTTATGTGTGTGGGTTATCTTCTCTTAGTTTCTCTATTATTCTAAAATGCAAAGCACATACATTGAGAAATGCTTAATTTATTTAGCATAGCCCACAATGACATTTGCTTCCAGTCATTCAACCTGTCAAATAATGTACTTGTATATTTTTATATTTGATTTCAGTAAAAACAAATTTTTAAAGTCAAAATTATTTTAATATCATATGTTTGATGTATTCGAAATTAATTTCATAGATAATTGCCATCAGTTCCATCAAGTAAATTTTCAGATCAAGCAAGGATAATATATTTGTCATGACATTCTAGTATGAAGCTTTAGCATAAGAAATTCCTTGTTTTTAGAATATAGTGTGTGACATCATGCCATGTGTTACCCATTATAAACTGAGGTATTAGTGAAAAACACTGAAATAGTATATCAACAGAAATGCCTTATTTGGGAGATACAACTTAAATTTTGTTCTAATACTCACAGTAAAAGTGAGAAAACATCCTTACAATGACTGTCTTAGTTTTACATAGCAATTGATCAGTTTTGGCCTACATGTTTCCCTAACACTTAGGTTTTTGTTTTCAGTTTGCTCTCGAATACCCATGTTAATTCAGTCTCAGGTATACACACAGAGGCTAGAATACGTTTCAGAGGTGGAGAGCACTTTCTATTCTTGCTGAAGGCTGGAGTTGGGTTCTCAGTGCACATGTTGGATGGTAAAAAATTGTAACTCTGAGGATTTCAGCTCCCTCTGCTAGCCTCACCTGTATGCACATACATATGGGATATGTACATACATCCATATAGATAAAAATAAAAACAAATCTTGTTTATAAATGAAAAGTTGTTTCCAAAAACAGGTTTCAGCAACAAACGTTTTTAACAACTAACTAGCTACGTTCAAAACAATTGCAATGACAAGTCAGAACAAATGAGTGATCTTTTTTTTGCACAAATTCTTTTTTATTTATTATTTTTATTGTTCTCTACATTTTTCTCTACTTGACTCCCTGCCTCTCCTCGCACCTTCAACTGTACTCCAAGGTCCCCGTGCTCCAAATTTACTCAGGAGATCTTGTCTTTTTCTACTTCACATGTAGATTAGATCTATGAATGTCTTTTTAGGGTCTTCATTGTTGTGCAAGTTCTTTGAGATTGTGATTTATGGGCTGTTTTTTGTTTTTTATTTGTTTGTTTTTTACTTTATGTTTAAAAACCACTTATGAGTGAGTACATGTGATAATTGTCTTTCTGGGTCTGGGTTACCTCACTCAAAATGATGTTTTCTAGATCCGTCCATTTTCCAACAAAATTCAAGATGTCATTATTTTTTTTCTGCTGTGTAGTACTCCATTGTTTAAATGTACCACATTTTCCTTTTCCATTCTTCGGTCAAAGGGCATTTAAGTGGTTTCCAGGTTCTGCCTATGACAAACAGTGCTTCTATGAACATAGTTGAGCACATGTTCTTGTGGTGTGATTGAGCATCCTTTGGACATACACCCAAAAATGGTATTACTGGGACTTGAGGAAGGTTGTTTCCTAATATTCTGAGAAATCACCACACTGACATTCAAAGGGGTTGTATCAGCTTGCATTCCCACCAGCAATGCAGAAGTGTTCCCTTTACTCCACAACCTCTCCAGCATATGTTGTCACTAGTGTTTTTGATATTGGCCATTCTTAAAGGTGTAAGATAGAATCTCAGAGTTGTTTTGATTTGCATTTCTCTAATGACTAAGAATGTTTGACACCCGGATATTAATCCACACACCTTCGAAACCTGATTTTTGACAAAGATGCATAAAATATCAAATAAAAAAAGAAAACATTTAATAAATGATGCTGGCATAACTGGATATCAACATGTAGAAGAATGAAAGTAGACCCATATCTATCACCAAGCACACAACTCAGGTACAAATGGATCAAAGACATCAACATAAAGGCAGCCACACTGAACCTTATAGAAGAGAAAGTGGGAAGTACACTTGAATGCATTGGCACAGGAAACCACTTCCTAAATATAATCCCGGCAGTATAGACACTGAGAGAAACAATTAATAAATGGGACCTCCTGAAACTGAAAAGCTTCTGTAAAGCAAAGGACATGGTCATTAAGACAAAACGACAGCCTACGGAATGGGAAAAGATCTTCACTAATCCCACTTCAGACAGAGGTCTGATCTCCAAAATATACAAAGAACTCAAGAAATTGGTCATCAAAACAGCACATAATCCAATCTAAAAAATGGAGTACAGACCTAAACAGAGAACTTTCAAAAGATGAATATAAAATGGCAGAAAGACACTTAGGGAATTGTTCAACATCCTTAGTCATCAAATGGGTGATCTTGATCCCAGAGGAAGAAGGGGCTTGAGAGTTAATGTCTGAATGGTTCAGTAGGAACCCAGACAAAGAGAATTCAGTCTCTCTCTCTCTCTCTCTCTCTCTCTCTCTCTCTCTCTCTCTCTCTCTCTCTGTGTGTGTGTGTGTGTGTGTGTATGCATGCTTGTGTGTGCTCTGTAGTTTTGTGTTGTTCATTGGCTTTCTTTTATTCAAAGTTGAAAAACGTAAACTTTAAGAAGCCAGCATGAAATGGTCTACTGTGCCAATGGGTTCAAGTGCATTTCCCACTTTCTCTTCTACAAGGTTCAGTGTGACTGCCTTTATGTTGAGGTCTTTGATTCATTTGGACTTGATTTTTCAAAAGAACAAGTAATCCAATAAAAAAAAAATGGAGTAGAGACCTAAACAGAGAACTCTCAACAGGTGAATATAAAATGGCTGAAAGACACTTAAGGAAATGTTCAACATCCTTAGTCATCAGAGAAATGCAAATCAAATCAAAACAACTCTGAGATTCTATCTTACACCTGTAAGAATGGCCAAGATCAAAAACACTAATGACTACTTATGCTGGAGAGGTTATTGTATTGCTGGTCAGAATGCAAGCAGCCACAACCCTTGGGATGTGTGGTGATTTCTCAGAATATTAGGAAACAACCTTCCTCAAGTCCCAGTAATACCATTTTTGGGTATATATCCAAAGAATACTCAATCGTGCCACAAGGACATGTACTCAACTATGTTCATAGCAGCATTGTTTGTCATAGGCAGAACCTGGAAACAACCTAAATGCCTTTTGACTGAGAATGGAAAAGGAGAATGTGGTACATTTACACAATGGAGTACTACACCACAGAAAAACATAATGACATCTTGAATTTTGCAAGAAAATGAACGGATCTAGAAAACATCATTTTGAGTGAGGTAACCCAGACCCAGAAAGACAATTATCACATGTACTCACTCATAAGTGGTTTTTAAACATAAAGAAAAAAACAGCCCACAATTCACAATCCCAGAGAACTTGGACAACAATGAGGACCCTAAGAGAGACCTTCATAGATCTAATTTACATGGGAAGTAGAAAAAGACAAGATCTCCTGAGTAAATTTGGAGCATGGAGATTTTGGGGGACAGGTGAAGATGAGGGGAGAGGCAGAGAGTGGAGCAGAGAAAATGTAGAGCTCAATAAAAACCGAAAAAGAAAAAGAAAAAAGAAAAAAATGTCAAAATGAGACAAATAATACTTAGATTCTGAAAATAAGTGATGGAGGTTTACAAACCATGGAATCAGCAGTTGTTTTCAAAGTCTCTACTTTTGATAGCATGTGTTAAAAATGACTTAGCAGAGACAATCATGTTATGGATCATAGATAACATCCTACTGTCCCCGTCTTAAACCGGTTTAAGCACTACGTGTTCCCTTATATTTATAAATAAGTGTGCTCTTTACCAACCATCAAGGAAATTTGTCTTTGAGACAAACAGAGACCATCATAGAAAATCATAATCAATCTTAAGGTGGAATTGTGGAGCTCAGTACCAATGGATACCTCTGCACAAAAGCTCCTGCACCTAACGCTCAGGGAACATTGCAGAAGATGGAGCAGACAGATTGTTAGAGCAAGAGTATAAGGGATTTTACTATGAGATTGTGTCTCTCACTAATGTCAGAAGATATACCCATAAAGTCTCACAACATTACTGACCAAATCACATAATCTGAATAAAAGCAATAAATATGCCAACATGGATGGGGGAAGTCCATAGGTCTCAATCCTCACAAATAAGTAAAGATAACTAAGGAATCCTGAGAGAAGGAGAAATCATTTTCCCCAGTGAAGGGCACACCAATTGGTTACCCTATATTGTGTTCAGCCATCAAAACGTACCTACAGGTAACATTATAGAGAGTGAACAAGTAACAGTTATTGAAAAAAGAGGTCACAAATTTGAAAGAGATCAAGGAGTAGTATATAAGAGGGTAGGAAGGAGAAAGGGAAAAGAAAATGATATCATAATCTCAAAAATAAAATAAACAATAAACATGACTTAGCTTTACTTTATAAATAGAAATTGTCATAAATAATATAATGTACCATGATCATAGATGTGGTTGAAAGCAGACTTTGCTCACATTTATATGTATTATGTATAAACTTGATACCCATTCCTTGTACTTTCTAATTGTAAATATATTTTGGTCTTTGAAAGGAAATGGCTTTCCTTTCCTGTTTCTAGAGTCCTGGTGCCCTAGCTGTTGTCACTGCAGTCAAAGCTATAACGGGATAGTGAGCAAACTGACGGGGAGAACAGAAAGAAAGGCAACGAGAAGAATCCTTTTGTCATGAAAAGATGCAAGGAGACACAGATGCAGAAAGGTTATAGAGACAATAATTCAGTTTCTCAGGTTTGGATGAACATTTTATTGCTGATGGCTGTGAAAATATACACATTTAATGTGCATTGAATATACACATTTAGTAATACCCTATTTTCCACTTAACCAGGTAAAGGATTTCCCCTGACATGCCATATCAGCCACGGCAGCGAGGCAATGTAGGGCTGATGCCCAAGTAGCATGGGTAGTCTGGGAAAGGGAGAAAGAAACCTGCATTTCTTCTCTCCTTCCAAAGTAAAAGGAGCCTGCAATAAACTAGCAAAGTATGGCAGCTTCACACGCCTGAATGTGCCCAGGCTGTGAGGACTTTGAACAGGGGTGTATTTAAACAATGATCCTGATACAAATGTCAATGTCTAAAACGTAAGAGAAAGTGGGTTTCAAGGCTTGAGAAGTAAGGATGAAAGGTACAAACGAGTCACTAAATACAAGAGAAAAAAAAATCTACTGAGTTCAGCAGAGGTCACAGAAGTGTTCAATTCCCGAAGGTGAGAAGCTAGGTATAAATGTCAATTAGGTAATCAAGGCAGCATCATACTGAAGATGCAGGCTTCACTGGTCCTCTCATAGGATCCTAGAAGAGAGAGATTATCTTTTATTTTGGTGCTCATGACAAGAGATGCACGTGGGTTTGAGTAAAAGAGACCTGTGAAGGAAAGGAATACTTTAGCACAAATTATTTACTTCTGCTCGACAAAAGGTCATTTAATTTAGATTATTATTGTATCCTGTTATGTGTGTTTGGTTGATGACCCTGGTGGTCGGCCCTTTTATAAAGGTAATCGGAGTAATGGATCTGCTGAAGGAGATCATGGGAAGAGAGGAGAGGGGAATTTGCAGTCAGGATGTAATGTATGAGAGAATACATTATTTTTTTAAAAAAAATCCTTTAATTTTAAAAGTATAGCAAAGTCTTAGAGGGAAAGTTGGAATTCTAAACAATATTTCAATTAAACAGAATAATGATGAACAGTTAGCAATGCAAGAGCAAGTAGCAAACAGAAAGGCCTTCACAGAAAATTTTAGATAATAAAATGAAAATATTACTACAGCAGAATTGGTTATGTTGTAATATATGCTCAAAAATAATGATCCCAAATTCCTTTCTTAACAACTTTAAAATTTTTAACCTGTAACATGAAAAACATAAAGTACAAGCATATTAAGGACATAATTATGCAGCAATGTATAATATCAATTATAGCAGAAATACTAATTTCAGACCAAATGGTCTCACCATTAGTTTTGAATAACTTTAAACTCCTTTTCTTAATGGTTTTATGTAGAGACATTGAGACTTATGATTTATTAGCCATAGCATTGCTCTGAAGATTAAGACTAAGAATTATGTTACATTTCTAAGAAATTGGTTTTGTAGATTTTATTATGAAGAATATATTTTATTCCTGTAGTGAGGCTGTTTTCATTCATATTAGTGAAGTTATAAATATTGAAATTCAGAGCTGTCAGTTAGTAGTAGTGGGAACGTTGCTGTAAGTGAAATGAAGGATGGAGAACAAGTTAGACTGGTACAGTGTAATTTACAGGACCTTCTGAACACAATAAGTCACAGTAATGCTGTAACTATTACTGGATACTCAAGACAGAGAAAATATGAATCAAAGAATATTTTCACAGGATTTAATTAGTCTTCCTACAATAGTCACTGTATTGAGATGAGTGTCTGTTCCCATCTATAGGGTAGCTATATAGGAAGCTGTGGGTGTGGATAACAAAACACTGAAATTGCTTCTTTGGTTTATTTAACTATAGTTAAGTGACTAGACAGTTGAAGTTCATATGCTGCTTATTTATTACATGCTAAGTTTCTGAAGTAATTAGGATTTTGTATATTCTATAAATATGTTGCTTAGGTGAACAAAATAAAAGATTAAGATAATGACTGCTCTATATCAACCATCAAATGCTTTTAAAACCAAAAATTTAAGGTTCATAATGAATGTAAGAAGAAATAAACATGTGCAATTGGCCACAAAGATATGGATTTTATGAGTAAATCAACTTGATACAAAAAGTAAAGTGGAAATAATATAAATGTTTAATTAAAATTAAAAAAAATTAAAACAGGTTTAAAAGACAATTCTGAGTATATATTGTTTGCATATTCTAGTTTGAAAAATTAACAACAACATGATAGAAGTCAATTGCACTTGCTTACAAACAGCTATGAGAAAATGAGGATTTAAAGCATAAGAAGCATCATTAAAAGACAGTTAGTAAGTCTAGTTACAATGCTTACTCAATCTCACCCCTGTTAAATCTGCAAGTTGATTTTCAAATATAGTCACAGCAGATCTAAGATCCTAGGTTCCTTTCAGGAACAATCTCTGAATCCTCACTCGTATCTGCTGAGTCTTAATACTGTATATGATGGGGTTCATCAAGGGTGGGAAAAGGATGTAGATATTGCCCATGAGAACATGAACCAGTGGAGAGAGGTGCTTCCCGAAGCGGTGCACCATGGTCAGACCAATGATGGGGATGTAGAAAACCAAAACAGCAGAGATGTGAGAGACACAAGTCTGCAAAGACTTCATTCTCTCCTCCTGGGAAGCAATGGCTAGAACTGTGTGCAGAATCATAATATATGACATTATTATGAGTACTGAATCCAGCAACAGGTTGCTGATTACCAGGGCTAAACCGTAGATGCTATTGAAACGAATGTCACCACAAGCCATTCGAATTAAGTCTTGGTGCAGGCAGAAAGAGTGAGAGAGGAAATGAGGCCGGCAGTAATTTAAGAACTTCAAACGGATGATGACTGGAGGAATGAGCATAGAACTCCTACATATGATGGCCACTCCAATTTTCACGATTTTGGCATTGGTTAGGATGGAGGAATAGCGTAGAGGGTTGCAAATGGCAATGTAGCGGTCAAAGGACATGGCAAGGAGGACAGAGGACTCCATGAAGGACAAACCATGAATGAAATAAGCCTGTGCAATGCAGGCATCGAGGCTGATATCTTGGATGAGCCCCCAAAAGATGCCCAGCACTGTGTGTACAGTGGACAGCCCCATGCACAGGTCTGTAAGGGCTAACATAGCCAGGAAGTAGAACATGGGCTGGTGCAGGCTTGGCTCAGTCCGGATCACATGCAGTATCATGCAGTTTCCCAGGAACACCATTGCATAGATGATGGAGAAGGGGACAGAGAGCCAGAGGTAATAAAGCTCTAAACCCGGGAACCCAGTCAAGGCAAACCTCGAGCTACTTGAGTTGGTGACAGAGAGAGCAGACATTGGTAGAAGAGTGAAAATATCTTTGGAAAGATTTTGTGAATCAGACAAATTTCCAGTGCTATAATTTCTGATAATGTCTACCAGCTTTCTGAAAGAAAACAAAATATGGTAAAATTTCCATAAATAGCAAGATACATACGCAGTTCTTTCTTGTTTATCATCACAAACCCCGTTGTCTTGCCGCAGACCTTGCAGTGCTTATGTTGAGGGAAGCCAAGACAGTGGGAGTTTTGTGCAGGACCAGAAGCACCCATGGGATTATGGAATTTAGATCCCGGGAGTCTGCTGGGAGTCTTCTCAGTCCTGAAGGACAGTGCTCAGTCACTTGTTTGTTATGACCCTCAGGAGAATTCTCCTGTCTGGTGTGACATTTGGGCCTTTCCTTTCTTCCAAGGTTCAGATGAGCACGAGAGAACTGGACTGTTGAAAATATTGTGTCTTTAAATAATATAAACAGCCATGTGTAAATAGTAAGATTTCAGGTGATCTTCACTTTCTGGCTGTGCCACCATAATCATATCTCTAAATTTCTCATCTACATAAAATTTATTTCACTTCTTTTTTCATGACACTATTCTCTATGAGACTTTTGCTCTTTCTGAATATCATGGTATTTTCATTTGTTAATTTTTCACATGTAGGATAACATAATTGACCCAAATTTTAACTGTATAGTCTGAAGCAACCATTTTACAATATGCATATCAGCTGTGCCTTTGTTACATATTTAGGGACAAAATACATATATTATTAAAATAATGTAACCATAATGCTTATAGAAGCATTATTCATAATAGCTAGAACCTGGAAAGACTTAGATTCCCCTCAACTGAAGAATGGATAAGAAAAATGATGTACATTTATAAAATATCATGTATTACTCAGCTGTAAAAAACAGTGGCATCATGTGTTGTTGGAGGATGCTTGTTTGTTCCAAGCTGCTCAGCCCTGAAATAACCACACAGAAACTGTATTAATTAAATCAGTGCTTGGCCTATTAGCTCTAGCTTCTTATTTTCTAGCTCTTACATCTTAATTTAACCCATTTCTATTATTCTGTGTATCGCCATGTGGCTGTGGCCTATTGGCAAGGTTTCTTCCAGCATATGTCTCTGGTGGGGCTGCATTGCTTTACCTCGACTCTGCCTTCTTTATTTCCGCATTCAATTTAGTTTTTCTCGCCTAGTTCTATTCTGCCCTATAACAAGTCCAAAACAGTTTCTTTATTAACCAATGATATTCACAGAATATAGAGTGAAATCCCACATCAATCATGAAATTTGCAAGCAAATGGATAAAACAAGAAAAAAAGTTATATTAAGTGAGGTAACTCAGACCCAGAAAGACAAACATGGTATGTACTCACTCTTAAGTTATTATTAGTTATAATATGAAGGACAACCAGACTACAGTTCACAGCCCCAGACAGGATAGGTAACAAGGACGGCCTAAAGAGCGACTCATGTATTTCTTTGGGAAGGGGAAATAGAAGAGATCTCCTGGGTAAAATGGGGGCTGGGGCAGGGGAGGTTGAGAGAGGGGTTGGGATGGAGGGGGAGAAAAATGAAAGAGATGGCTTGATTAGGGAGAGCACTTTGGGGTTTGGGAACAATCTGTTAACAGGGAAGGTCCCAGGAATATATAAGGATGATCCAGCTAAGAATCCTAGCAAAGGTGAAGAGGGTTTTTAAACTGACCTATGCCAGTAATCATATTGGTGACTACCCTGATTGGTATCAGAGAGCCTCCATCTAGTAAAATATGTAAACAGATGCAGAGATCCACAGTCAAGCACTGGACCAAGCTCCTGGAGTCCTGCTGTAGAAAGGGAGGAGAGATAGGAAGAACCAGGGTGGTCAACATCATGATGGGAGAACCCAGAGAGACAGGGTGACCTGACCTCATGAACTCTGGACCAACCTTTAAAGAGTCTGTTTGGGACCAACCCAGGCCCTCTGCATGTGTGTGAGAGTTGTGTAACTTGGTCTGTTTGTGAGGTTCCTAGAAGTGAGATCAGAACCTGTACCTAGCACTTGACTTTTGGGTACCTATTCCCCATGCTAGGTTGATTTGTGCAGCCTTTATATGGAGTTGGGGAGGGAAGCTCAGTCCTGACTCACCTAGATTTGCCATATCCATGGGAGTCCTACTCCTCCCTGAATGGAGAGAGAGGAAGAATGGATGGGGAGGGGGCAAGATGAGACAACCTGAGACAGGAGGGAAAGGCAGAAAGGGAGGGGAGAAACTATGCTTGATACACAAAATAAATGAAAAAATAAATTAATATTTAAAAAGGTGTAGTAGACAAAAGATGAGAGGATTTTTCAGATTATTTTGTTATAATAAAAGCAGAGCAAACATGTTGTACAATTAAGAAACAAAACAAAAAAGAAAATATATGATGTTAGTTTGTTTATTTAATTAGCTATGATAAAAATACACAATCCAGAAATGTTTATATCTTACTTTAAGATATAAACATGTCGACATGTTTTAAGCTAGGCTACCCACGAGTGGATAGTTGTTTACTAGTGAAGAATTTGTTCTTTTAGGCTTGCTGTGAGCCACTATGTTAATATTTGGGGAATTGTCATCTGTTTATGTAGATCATGAACACATAGCCTCTGAGGTGGTGGTAAGTGTTCAGCTTTCTCCTTCAGCTATCTTTCATAGCTAGGGCTTTCTCAGGCTTTACCCTGCCTAATTCTTTTTCTGTTGAATACTAGTTTTATCACTTGACCTATCATTTTTCCACAACTTTGTTTAAAAGATTGAACATGTATTTTGACTTGATTAAAAACTTGGCTTCTTCAAAAAAGTATTTAGATAGTCTAATACATGAGAGAAAAGCCACCATTTTCTGCAAAGCTTTTTCCCAACACCAGTGGAAGCATGAATCTTTAATTCTTGCCAAGTTTTGTTCATGTTTCTAAGATAAACGTTATTCCATAAGGGACAGGTATCTGTCAGGTCAGTGTGTCTTTTTGATACATTGTAAACTCTTTTGTTTTGTTGGATTTTATATTTATTCTTATCTAAATAAAATGAACAATAGAAGTATATCTGTAATACTGAACAACTATATCAATTAAAGTGTGACTATAATATTTGATTTCAATCTCTTATCACATTTTCTGGGTCAGACAACTTTATAAAACTTAATCACTTTATATTTATTCTAAGTTTAAATAGAATATCCAAATTCATTTGTAACAATGTCTACAAATTCCTCAAAATATTGACAATATGTCTATCAGTTTGTTCCATAAATTCCACTTTGTAACTCATATTAGCAGTAAAGAAATTTAAATCTCAAAAAGTTATTTTTGCAACCATTTTTCTGCAGTGGTATTCACAGAAGCCTTGATATGGAAATACAATGACTCAGATAAAGAAAATAATATTTTCCAGCAAAATTTAACATTATTCAGGCTGAAAATTTGAAAATATTGCCCTGTGTGTCATTGTGAATAAAACAGAACCCATGGTGCTAGCTGAGTAAGCCAGGCAAAGAAAGACAAATGCTTCGTGGTATCATTTAAACTTTGAATCATACAACATTGGCTTTTGGGAAAAGGAGGAAAAGTATATATGAATGGAGTGTAGAATAAAGAAATTAGGAAAAGGATTTTTAAAAATTATAATTATCAAGCCATGGGTAACATACAAACTACAGTTATTAAAATGTGTACTATACATGGGAATGTGGTTACACACGCCCATGCACACACACAAACCTAAGCATACATAAATACACACTGAAACTATATACATAATTGATAAATTCCTTTAACAGTATTGACACATACTGTCTAAAGTGAAACACAGATATGGATAACAATCACTAAGAGAAAATCTGAGGGAAAAAATCAGAATGTGATACCATTTTTAAAATTGTTTTTAGCTCTTCTAATTGGGATAACATGAATTCTGACAGGATTTTCAGTTTGCATTTGTCTCATTGATGGAGGAAGGTCATTGGTTAAAATAAAAGAAGCTGCTTGGCTCTCATTGGTTAGGAGATAGGTGGGAGGAGTAAACAGAACAGAATGCCGGGAGGAAGAGGAAGTGAGGTCAGACTCCACAGCTCTGCTCTCCGGAGCAGACGCTAGAGAGAGACGCCATGCTACCTGCTCCAGGGAAGACGCACACCATGCCCCAGCTCCGACCCAGGATAGACTTAGGCTAGAATCTTCCCGGTAAGACTGGTGCTATACAGATGATAAGAAATGGGCCAGTCCAGGTGGGAGAGTTAGCCTAGAAGATGCTAGGTAGAAATGAGCCAAGCGGTGTTTAAATGAATACAGTGTCTATGTAATTATTTCGGGGCATAAGCTAGCCGGGCAGGGCAGGCGGCTTGGGGTGTTGGGAATCAGCCCCGCCCTCCTTATTACTACAAATGGCGCCCAACGTGGGGCTCGAACCCACGACCCTGGGATTAAGAGTCTCATGCTCTACCGACTGAGCCTTCCTTTTTTTGTTTAAACAGAAAAAGGGGAAGTGATGTGGGAGTGTCATATATCAATCTGTTCATTTCTTTGGCTAAGCAATAAAGAAACTGCTAGGCCTATTTGATAGGCCCACCCTTAGGTGGGTGGAGTAAACAGAACAGAACGCTGGGAGGAAAAGGAAGTGAGGTCAGACTCGACAGCTCTCCTCTCGGGAGCAGAGGTCCGCCATGCTACCTGCTCCAGGGAAGACGCACACCATGCCCCAGCTCCGACCCAGGATGGACTTAGGCTAGAATCTTCCCGGTAAGACTGGTGCTATACAGATGATAAGAAATGGGCCAGTCCAGGTGGGAGAGTTAGCCTAGAAGATGCTAGGTAGAAATGAGCCAAGCGGTGTTTAAATGAATACAGTGTCTATGTAATTATTTCGGGGCATAAGCTAGCCGGGCAGGGCAGGCGGCTTGGGGTGTTGGGAATCAGCCCCGCCGCTTCATATTACTACAAATGGCGCCCCACGTGATGGACTAAACCCACTTAAAAAACCTGAGAAGGCTTAAAAATAATGGAGAGAGAGTTTAACACAGATTTTTGCTGTTTGTTGGTGGCGTGCTCTAGGGAGATTTCCTGATTCGGCAACAGCAGCAGAAAAAATGCTATGTCATTTTAAAGCACAGCTCCTTGGGGCTGTGCTGCCAGTGCAAACTCTGGCTTTATGTTTGTGTTACCGCTTGGGATCGGAAGGAGAGTGCTCTGAGACCTTGACAATGACTCAGAGCTCCCCGCCTGCTCCTGGGCAGAAGGCAGAATCAGGCTTAGGCAGGCGGAAGAGCATGGCGGATTCCTGCCGCCATACAGGGACGTGTTTTCAGACTGCGCAGTGCTCTGCGTGTCAGATTTGGATGTAACTTGGATGAAAAGAATTTCTGTGCTGCACGCTCAGTCTCAGAATTAAAGTGCTGAGTGCCGCTCCTACCTGGTAGCCCCAAGGGGCTTCCTGACTCAGCTTTAGCTGCAAAACCCTGCGGCTCATTAAGAGGTCCTGCCACAAAACACTTAAAGGGTGTTGATGAAAAGCTGAACGCATGCTTTTCGGTTTTCAGCCGTAGCAGGAAAAAAGCTGTGCCGTTTAAAAATGCCGGCTTTCTGGGCCATCCTGCCAGGGCAAACTCTGACTGTTTGAGGCAGGAGGGCCGGCTACCGAGAGAGGACTTGAGTGTTGTCTGTTGTAGCTCGCTGGCTGGCAGGGACCTTGAAATGCTATAAAAATGGCTGCAGCCTGTATATCCGCCACGAGGCTGGATGGACTGGATCTAGCTGGCAAAGCCACACCTTTAGTCCTACTGATATTGCTTGGTAAATTAAAGGCTCTTGTGGTCAGAAAAAGAGAGTTATACAGTAAAGAGAGATTCAAAGACAGAGAAAATTTCTGAATGGTTTAAAGGGTGTTAAAAATATATGCAAGCTGAAAGTTGAAGTTCTTAAAGCAAAAAACAAAAAACGGAAGAGAGTTGTTGTGTGTACACACCTTTAATCCCAACACTTGGGAGGCAGAGGGAGATAGACCTCTGTGACTTCAAGGTGTGGTAGCACACGCCTTTAATCCCAGTGCCTAAAAGGCAGAGACGAACAGATCTCTGTGAGTTCAAGGAATAGTAGCAAACACCTTTAATCCCAATGCCTGGGAGGCAGAGACAGGCGGATCTCTGAGAGTTCAAAGACAGCCTGGTCTACAGGGTTATTCCAGGTCAAAGATATACGCTCAAAAAACAAAACCTTAACCTAGGAATGTCTCAGCTTAGATTCTTAAGCGCTAATGATTTAAAGGCGCAAATCAAAACTGCTCCTGGATAGTAAAAAATTACAGATTCACAATAGGACAGATTCAGACTACTAAATGAGTCACACTGATGGATAAATGTACGTTGGCTTGGGAGAGAGAAGAAAAAGAATATAGAGAATAAAGTTAATGGTTTAAAAAGAAAAAAGTAAAAGTAAAGTCTTTAAAGAGACAGAGTACAGATAGTTATAGATATAAATAAAAATAAGCCGCGTAAAGATGGAAAATTCACAGAGAGTCTGGATTATGTACATTGTGTTTTCTTTAAAATTTTTGACTGTGAAGGAGCTAAGTACAGAGAGACATTTCATTATATGGACTGCCAAATGGAACCAGAACGGATATGATAAGGGTATTATGATTTCAGAATTTGGATCTAAGGATATGATACTTTGGAAAAGAGATTCTTCTTTTGTTTTCACAGAGGATGAGACCCTGTTCATTTCTTCTATTCCGATTTGGTATGATGGACCACGTCCTCCTGAAGGGTTGCTGTAAACATCTTCAGAAAATTGCCTTGCTCAACTGCCAACTGAGATAAACCTGGCATACAGGTTACACCCTAAAATCATTAATGACGCCCCCATTCAGCAGGAAGCAGTTTGGAGAGAAAAAACTGCGCCCATGTTCCCAAAATATTGTTTATAAATGTTCTTTTACATTTAAAGGGGGAAATGATATAGGTATGAATAATTTGCATTGATAGAGATTTAAGGTCAATTTTGTTATATGTATAAATGTTTCTGATGTAACTTTTACTTATAACTGTTTTGTTATATGTAATTTTGCTATGTTAAAGTTAAAGCCTTTTTTTGTTTAAACCGAAAAAGGGGAAATGATGGAGGAAGGTCATTGGTTAAAATAAAAGAAGCTGCTTGGCTCTCATTGGTTAGGAGATAGGTGGGAGGAGTAAACAGAACAGAATGCCGGGAGGAAGAAGAAGTGAGGTCAGACTCCACAGCTCTGCTCTCCGGAGCAGACGCTAGAGAGAGACGCCATGCTACCTGCTCCAGGGAAGACGCACACCATGCCCCAGCTCCGACCCAGGATGGACTTAGGCTAGAATCTTCCCGGTAAGACTGGTGCTATACAGATGATAAGAAATGGGCCAGTCCAGGTGGGAGAGTTAGCCTAGAAGATGCTAGGTAGAAATGAGCCAAGCGGTGTTTAAATGAATACAGTGTCTATGTAATTATTTCGGGGCATAAGCTAGCCGGGCAGGGCAGGCGGCTTGGGGTGTTGGGAATCAGCCCCGCCCTCCTTATTACTACATCTCATGGCTGACGTTACTAAAAAACCAATGTATATGATATATAAGGATACTAAACATAAATATTCCTTAGTGTTTAATGTTCTCAGTACTTTGTGTATTGTAGATGCCAATCCTTTATGAGTCATGCAGCTGTTGAAGACTTTTCTCATTCTGTAGGTAGAGTTCTCACTTGAATGATGGTGTCCTTTGCTGTACAGAAATGTTTTAGCTGTGTGAATCCACATTTTTCAGTTGTTAGCCTTTAGGGGGTGTGTGATTTACTCTCAGTGTAAAATTCATTAAGTGAAATAGGACATTGAATATTTCCTTGTGAGATGGGTTTTGTGCTAGGTGATTTGTCCAACAGAACGCTAATGAAAGGTCCAGAGTATACTTGGTGCAACTTTAGCTATGCCCCTCTGGTTATGTAGGTTAAGTTGATTAAGACAGTTTCACAAAACAAGATTTTGAACTTATTTGAGTTCAGTGGGCATAAATGACCTTGTCATTCATTGGTCAAGAGGTATCTCTACTCAGATGGTCCTGGTCTCCCATCCCAATTTTACTTGCTGTTGCATGACTTTCTAATAGATATAGAGATTCAATGCAGTGAGATATTTTTTTTTGTTTTTTATTTGTCCTTTTCCTTTTATTGAAAATAGATTGCTTACATCCCATAATATATCATGATAATAATTTCCCCTACTTGTGCATCTCCCACTTTCCTCCATTTCTCCTCCCATCCAGATCCATCCCCTTAATATCTTTTGTTAGAAAACAAAGAGGCTTCTGATGGAAAATAATAAAATAAAATAGGATAAAACGAAAACTATTACATCAGAATTGCACAAAACAAATGGAAGGAAAAGAGCCTAAAGAAGATACAAGAAATAGAGACCACTGGTTAACACACTTGGGAATCTCATAAAAACACTGAAGTAAAAGCCATGATATATGTACAAATGACCTTAAGCTAAAAAGAGAAAACCCAAATATATACAAATAAGATTTATCTAATTTTTTTTAAAAAATAACATACGTTTTTGTAAATGAGGGAAAATTTAAAGTAGTATTATGAGACATAGCATCTCCAACGATGCCAGTGAGTCAGTTTTCTGTTTGATCATATTGCTGGGCATACAAACTGCATTTTCTTTTAATTAAAATATTTTTTCATTTTACATACCAACCCCAGGTCCCCCTCCTTCCCCTTTTCCCACTACCCCCGCTTTTCCCTATCCCATTCCCTATCCATTCCTCACAGGGGGTAGGGCCTCTCTTGGGGAGTCAACCAAGTCTGGGGTACCAAGTAGAGGCAGGACCAAGCACCTCCTCCCTGTGTCAAGGCTGAACAAGGTATCCCATCATAGGGAATGGGCACCAAAAAGACAGTTCATGTACCTAAGATAAGTCCTAGTCTCACTGCCAGGGCCCCTCACAACAGATCAAACCACAAAACTGTCACCTACATTCAGAGGACCTAGTTTAGTCCCATGCAGGATCCTGAGCAGTCTGTTCAGACTCAATGAGCTCCCACTAGCTCAGGTCAATTGTTTCTGTGGTTTTCCCCATCATGATCTTGACTCCTTTTGCTCATATTACCCCTCCTCCCTCTCTTCAACTGAACTTCAGGAGCTCAGCATGGTGTTTGTCTGTGGATCCCTGAATCTGCTTCCATCAGTTACTAGATGTAGATTCTATGATGACAATTAGTGTAGTCACTAATCTGACTATAGGGGAAGGCCTGCTTAGGCACCCTCTCCACTGTTACTAGAAGTTCTAGCTGTGGATCCTTGGCATTTCTCTAGTACCAGGTTTCTCTGTAATTCCATAAAGACTCCCTCTATCAAGATACCTTCTTCATAGCTTTCTCATCTGTCCCTCCCCAAACTAGGCCTTCCAGATACTTCACGCTCCCATCCCCTGCCTTCTACTCCCCCTCCCAGCTTACCCAGGAGATCTTGACTATTTCCCCTTCCTGGAGTCCTCCATGTGTGTCCCTCTTACGATACTTTTTTTTTACCTAGCTTCTCTAGGGTTGTGGATTGTAATCTGGTTATCCTTTATTTACATTTAAAATCTACTTATGAGAGAGTACATACTGTGTTTGTCTTTCTGGGTCTGGGTTACATCATTGATATATACATATATTATTTCCATTTGCCTGAAAATTTCACGATGTTATTGTTTTTTACTGCTGAGTAATACTCCATTGTTTAAATGCATCACATTTTCTTTATCCAACGAAACTCAAGTCCAAATGGATTAAAAACATCAACATAAATCCAATTACACTGTACCTGATAGACAAAAAAGTAGAAAGTAGCCTTGTATGCTTTGGTAGAGGAGACCACTTCCTAAATATAACACCAGTAACACTGACATTGAGAACAACAATTAATAAATGGGACTTCCTGAAACTGAATGCTTCTGTAAGGCAAAGAACACAGTCAATAAGATAAAATGTCAACCTACAGAATAGGAAAATATTTTCATCATCCTTACATCTGACAAAGGCCTGATCTCCAAAATATATAAAGAACTCAAGAAACTAGACCCCAAAATACCAAATAATCCAATTTAAAAACAGGGTACAGATCTAAACCAAGAATTATCAACAAAAGAAACTCAGTGGTCAAAAGACATTTAAAGAATTTCTCACCATCCTTAGTCATCAGAGAAATACAAATTAAACAACTCTGAGATATCATCTTATACATATCAAAATGGCTAAGATGAAAATAAACTGATGACAGCCTATGTTGGAGAGGATATGGAGTTAGGGGAACACTCCTCCCCTTGTTGGTGGGAGTGCAAACTTATACAGCTACTTTGGAAAGCATTATGGCATTTTCTCAGAAACTTGTGACTCGATGTACCTCAAGACCCAGCAATATTACTCTTGAGTATATACCCAGAGGATTCTCAATCATACCACAAAGACATTTGTCCAACTATGTTCAGAACTGCTCTTAAGGTTAGTTTGTTTCACCAGGCAGTGGTGGTGCATGCCTTTAATCCCTGCATTTAGGATGCAGAGGCAGGCAGATCTCTGTGAGTTCAAGGCCAACATGGTGTATAGAGAGAGTTTCAGAACAGGTACCAAAGCTACAGAGTAACCTAGTCTCATAGAACCTAATAAATAATTTAAAAAATTAGTTTGTTTCCCCATGGAGACTGAATTAAAGAAAACTCAATTTTCCTGAACACTAAAGATGTTGAAGATTTCTTTCTTTTTTTTTTTTCGATTTTAGAGACAGGGTTTCTCTGTAGCTTTTGTTTCCTGTCCTGGAACTAGCTCTTGTAGACCAGGCTGGCCTCGAACTCACAGAGATCCGCCTGCCTCTGCCTCCCAAGTGCTGGGATTAAAGCACCGCCCGGCATGAAGATTTCTTTTTTCTTTTTTCTTTTTTTTTATATTTTTTTATTTTTCTTTTTTTATTTTATTTTTTTTAATTTATTTATTTATTAAGGATTTCTGCCTCCTCCCCGCCACCGCCTCCCATTTCCCTACCCCTCCCCCGATCAAGTCACCCTCCCTCATCTGCTCGAAGAGCAATCAGGGTTCCCTGACCTGTGGGAAGCCCAAGGACCGCCCAAACTTGCTTCCAGCTCTTTGTGTTTCCTCTTTTGAGAGGACTTTGCTTAAACCCGGGCTTTTATGTACATAGTAGGAGTTGCAGTTTTATGTTCCTGTGGGATGTCTGTGTGTATGAAGGGTGTGTATCCATGTCTATATGTATTTCTTGTACTTTTTCCTTTGATTCTTTTTCTTGTTTGTTTTTTCTTGTTTCGATTTTCTTCTTTTGGTTTTATTTTATTTTATTACTTCTTGAGATGCCTGGTTATTCTTTTATGAGAGAAAAGAAAGGTTGTGGATTTTGGTGGGATGAGAGGTAGCAGAATCATAGAGGAGTTTTGAGGAAGGGGAAAGTGTAATCAGAACATATTGTATTAAAAAGTATTTTCAATAAAAGACTGAGATTCCTAAGAAAAAGTAAAATAAAATATGCCCACAAGGGCTCTTTGGGAATCCTCAAATTACTCAGGATTTTGCCCTAGCTCTTGGTTGTGCTTCACAAATGGATTCCAAGGCTCCACCCTTGGAAGCTGGAGGCAACACCCACATAACTCATGGAAAATGGAGAAGTTGAGATAAAGTCAATCTATAGCCTTCACCCCTACTGACTACTATTCCTGATACTATGAAATACTCTGCATTTCAAAAAGTAGAAAGATAAACGCCAAAGCATCTGAGAAACCCTTCAATCTACAATGGTGACCTTATTGCAACATGTGCTGGTACAATAGGGGCACAAGCTTGGAGAGTAACTGACTAATATATGATTGATTTAAGGCACAATCCATGATATTGAACCCATAACTGACACTCTTGTTATGCTAAAGGAATGTTGCAAAAATGACTCCTAATAGCATTATAATATGCTCAAAATCAATGTCTTAATGAGCCATCATCAAAGAGGATTGCTCCTACAGCGGATGAAAACACATTACAGAGACACACAGCTGAACAATATGGAAGAAAGGAAGAGACTTCAAAACACTCAGTCTTAAATGAGATGTCACCATCAAATGCCTCCCATCAGGGTTCAGGAAAATCTGGGAAAGATGAGGTGGAAAGGCTGTAATAGCCAGAGTGGGTAGAGGACACAAAACAATAAGGACCTCCTAAACACAGCATGACTAATGTGCTTGTGTTCTCACAGAGACTGGTAGCATACACAGAACCCGCATACATCTGGGCCAGATGGGGTCCCAGCACAGAAAGGGAAGTGGACACAAGCTCCATCCCTAACCTAGAACTTATCTGCAATTAGTGAAAGCATTCAAAAGAAAACATTAGTTTCCTCCAATTGACTCTTACTAGGTAAACAAACCACCATTAAGAATAGACGCCATGCCCAGCAGTATAAACTCAATGAAACTCAAAAAAATTCAGTGACATTTTTGGAGACTGTGTCTCATAAGGCTTTACCTGGGCTATTTTTCATCAATTATTAGTCTTAAAACTTATACCGCTGTGGCCATAATGCTCCCAGATTTCTTTTAACCTTCTTGTGTGAATAGGAACCCTCTGCCAGACCTCCCAAATCATCCTGATAAGCCCCAGTTCTAAAACAACAGTTATAAATAACCATAACAAAACTTTCTGTTTGGATTTCCCTCAAGGAGGCCAGCTTTGTATGGTTCAAGAATGGTTAGAACTGGCCTTGCTCTGTAGTCAGATTAAAGACAATTTTAGAATACTCCTGCATTGCTGGTGGGAATACAAGCTGCTTCAGCCCCTTTGGATGTCAGTGTGGTGATTTCTTAGAAAATTAGGAAACAACTTTCCTCAAGTCCCAGTAATACCACTTTTGGGTGTATACCCAAAGATGCTCAATCATACCACAAGGACATGTGCTCAACTATGTTCATAGCAGCACTGTTTGTCATAGCCAGAACCTGGAAACAACCTAATTGCCCTGCAACCAAAGAATGAATAAGGAAAATGTGGTACATTTACACAATGGAGTACTACACATCAGAAAAACATAATGACATCTTGATTTTTACAGGCAAATGGATAGATGTAGAAAACATCATTTTGAGTGAGGTAACCCAAACCCAGAAAGACAATTATCACATGTACTCACTCATAAATGTTTTTTAAACATAAAACAAAGAAAACCAACCCACAAATCACAATCCCAGAGAACCTAGACAACAACGAGGATCCTAAGAGAGACATGCCTGGATCTAATCTATATGTGAAGTAGAAAAAGACAAGATCTCTTGTATAAATTGGGAGCATGAGGACCTTGGGAGAGGGATGAAGGGGAGGGAAGAAGTAAGGAGGGAAGCATAGAAAAATGTAAAGCTCAATGAAAATAAAAAAAAACCCTACTACCTTAAACTTGCCATAGAACCTTCATCCAGCAACTGATGGAAGAAGAGGCAGAGGCCACAGCAGATCACTGGGAAAAGAGGTCAAGACCATGATGGGGACACCCACTGAAGCAGCTTACCAGAGCTAAAGGGAGCTCACCAACTCTGGTCGGACAGGAAAAGAACCAGCATAGGACCAAATGAGGCCCTTGGGATGTGGGTGATAATTATATGGCTTGGGTAGACTGTGGGGCCACTGACAGTGAGACCAGGATTTATCCTTACTACTTGTACTGACATTTTGAAACCCATTTTCTTTGGAGGGATTCCTTGTTCCAGCCTAAATATAGTAGGCTTTGATCCTTCCTCAAAGCACTGTGTCTTACCCTTTCTGATGAGTGGATGGGAGGTGGGGTGGGGAGAAAGGTAGAGGGAATGGGAGTAGGGGAGGAAGTGGATACTAGGATTGTATGTAAAATGAGAAAAGATACATATTTTGGTTTTTTTAATAAAATAAAAGAAAAAAGAATGTGGTTAGAAGAAGGAAAATACAAACATACTAGGAGAGAACAAAAGAAAGAAGGAAAATACTCAGGCATTGTACAGCTTGAATCAGAAGCCTTAATTCTGAGAGTTCTAACCTGGAATATTCTACTTCAGTTTCTCCTTCGCAGGCCCTCAGTGCCCACCCTGACTTGGATCTCTGACTTGGACCATCAGGATTGGAATTATTCTCTGTCAAGTGCCATCATTGCCCTGTATTAGACAGACCCCTCCTTTCTTAGTTGCCAAAATTGAGTGAAAGTGAACTATTATTTGAATTGCAAAGATTATTTGCCTTTTGGACATTCTTGATGTTATTTCAGGGATCTTAGTTTCAACTATGTATTTTCTGGGTCTAGCTGAAACCATCATGACATAAAATGCATCGGCATACTATATCCTGAGAGGAAGCTAAAAGCAAGAGACGGTGCCACTCTTTCCATTATACCAATGAGGCAGGTGGCGGGAACTGTCGTGGCAGCAGAAGCAGGCTGCAGGGACCGCGCACAACACCGAGAGCAGATCGCCCCACTACAATTAAATCAAAGAGGTAGGCCTTTGGTTGGGGAGGTCCCTGGCAAAGGAGGAGCCGGGTCCTATTCCTGGAGACCCTTCTGAGGGGTGAGAGGGATCTTGGCCCCCCGGCAGGAACCAGGAAACAGAGCGAGGGCATTTTGTAAGAGGAGCCCCTGGCCCGCAGGGAAAACTGAACCAGTTTTAACAGACCCCTTAGATAGCATCGATAGGAGGAGATGGGCAGGTGCCAAGGCAAGAATTCACCCAATAATCTGAAAAACAGCATGAAAACACCAGAACCCAATGATCTTACAACAGAAGGTCTTCAACACCCTAACACAGAAGAAGTGGAAAAAATTGACTTTATGAAAGCAATAGAGTCCCTTAAACAACATGTTGTAGTGAGCCCGACAGGATTGCCATTACAAGATGGCACCAACATCCTGTCTTGTTGGAAATAAACAACTCCATATTTGGCTATGCCTTTGAGAGCTGCTTGTCCCCCGCTTCCTGCATGCACGGTGGATGAGGGTCCCTGGGCCTATCCCGATGCAGTCTGGTGTCAGCTGTTGGTGGCAGCCAATCACAGGGCCATCCGTGTGCCATTTCCCTATATAAGCAGCTGCCTCAGGGCTCTCGGACCCCCTTCGCTTCATGCTCTCTCTCTCTCCCTCTCGCTTCCTGCCCCTCTCGTCTCCTGCCCCTCTCGTGTCCTGCCCCTCTCGTTTCCTGCCCCTCATTTCCTGCCCCTTCGCTTCATGCTCTCTCTCAACCAAGGGCACTCCAGTAAAGCGTGATCTGAGAAGAATCCTCATGTGGTCGTTGTTCTTTCTCGCAGGTCGAGAAGTCCGCCGCAACATGTGAAAAATGCCCTTATAGAAATGGATGAGAAGTATAACCAAAAATTTGAAGAAATGAAAGAACGATCAAACAGGTAATGGAAACAGTTCAAGAATTGAAAACTGAAATGGAAGCAAGGAAGAATACACAAACTGAGGACCAGCTGGATATGGAAAATCTCGGTCAACGAGTAGAGCCTACAGAAACAGCATAATCAATAGAATACAAGAAATAGAAGAAAGAATCTCAGATTCTGAGGACACCATAGAGAAAATAAACACACTGATCAAAGAAAACTGCAAAGCCAACAAATTCTCATCACAAAACATTCAGGAATTATGGGACACAATAAAAAGACCATTATACGAACTAACAATTAAGTGAAAATAAGCAAAAAAAAAAATTGTAAGAATAGTAACCCTGGTAAGCCTAATAATTTGAAAACAAATTAACTCCCTACCATTTCCTAGCATTTAAATACATTTATTTCCATCCCTTCTAGAAATGATTAAATGATTATAAATCACCCTACAGACTTGTTCATTGAGTCTATGATAAGGAGCTTGGTATAAATAGGCATCTGATAAATATTAACTAATGATTGTTTTAAAGGGATTTTTCTTTATTATTAGGATGCTGGTTGTAGCATTCAAAAAAGAAAAGACATAAAAATCAGAATAAAATAACATAAAACTCAGTGGATCACACATCTCTGAATGCATAGGGAACAAAATAAAGCAGGAATTTTACTTAGACTTAACCCGGGGTTAGAGTGAGAAGTTCTCATCTCAATAGGATCATAGAGGGAAATAAATACACACCAAATAAGAGATTCTATAACTAGGGGGATATTTGAAATTATGATATACAATGTTTATCATGTCTTTATAAAAAAACATAATGATGAATGAAATATAGATTGGCATTGAAAGAAAATTTCTTTATTTACTAGTTCAATGCAATATTAAGAGAAAATGGCGTTTTAAAAATATGAAACAATATACAGCATAAAGAATCTCAAAAGCATTATTGAATGGAAAATTATTCATTTAAGAAAAGAGATCTAGTCTATTTGCAGTTGTATAGTGATTAAGAACGCCAAATCTACACGATAGAAATGAGATACCTGGTAGTCAGGAGTTTGAGTTTGTAGAAGCTAATGACCCAAAATTCCCACAAGAGGGCTTACAACTTGGTGTAATATACTATGTTTTCATTATGGTAGTGACTACATCAACCTAAGTATCTTTCAAAGTTCACCACAGCATGAATTCCATCAAAAAAGGATGAATTACTGTAGGTAATTATGTCTCAATATACCCACCACCTAAGATCAGTTAATAATATTTGAATAAAATTTATACAAGTAGGAACTTCTGCAACATTTCCTCTTCTAGTTACTGTATATTTTATTTATTACTTGAATATTATTCTATGTATGTGAGTACTTGAATACATGTACATAAGTGTACCACATACACGGATGGTGCCAATAGAGGCCAAAAATCTAACACTGGACTTTCTGAAACTGGAGTTAAAAGAGCTAAGGCATGGTTTCAGTGCTGGGAAAGGAACCCAGGTCAACTGCAAGGGCACCAAGTTTTTGTAAGCCATCGCTCCAGTTCCTTTACTATAGATTTTACATTGGGCATCCATCCATCTAAAACTTCTTTTAAACAAGGACAATGGAAAGTAGGAAATGAGCATGATTTGCTTGAAAATAAAACAGACAATAGATGCAAAACTCATGACAAAATATTTCCTAAAATCTGATATTTCATAACTCCCTTGGCATTTCAAAATCAAATAACACAAAATAAAATACTATCTAGAGCAAAACGCTGGCAGAAATATTACTTTAGAAACATATAAACATTTTAATACTATATACACCAGAACTTCAAGGTCTACACTAATTTTGTAACATATAAAAATTTTAATGAAAAATCATCCAGGTACTTTAATACACAATTTTAAATGAAATGAGACAGGGATGTGAATTAAAGAAGAACTTGTTCAGGTCACTCAAATCTTCCTCTATCACAGTCACTATTTATGTCACTGTTCATTATTGCTAAATATAATAATTACAAACATGCACTCTACTCCAAGTCACTAAGATTTAAGCAGTGAGTTATAGTTCCAATCTTTTTACTATTCATATGATAGAATTATGTAGATATTTGGACTGAAAAACACATCAACAGCAAGACATCTATTGGTTTTCATTGCATTGTGTTTTAACTGACTAAAATAGTCAATCTCTCAAAATGAAAAGATGGCTCAGCTATCAGCAACCTCCTCTAACTCAAGCTTCAGGGAGACCTGATGCTGTACTCATGTGAGCATATCCTACCACACACATGTGTCAAGAAGTAGGAGAAAGTTTTATAAAATGTAAATTGTCAGTAAAAGATGAGTTACTTAGTCAAGTTCCAGGTCTGACAGTTTTCCTTTGTGAATGTACTCCTTTACTTTTAAACACAAGTTACCTGAAGACTTAGGTTCCATTCAAGGAAAATAGTCTCTGGATTCTCACTCATATCTGCTGAGTCTTGATACTGTATATCAAGGGCGGGAAAAGGATGTAGATGTTGCCCATGAGGACCTGAACCAGTGGAGAGAGGTGCTTCCCAAATCGGTGCACCATGGTCAGACCAATGATAGGGATGTAGAAAACCAAAACAGCAGAGATGTGAGAGACACAAGTCTGCAAAGACTTCATTCTCTCCTCCTTGGAAGCAATGGCTAGAACTGTGTGCAGAATCATAATATATGACATTATTATGAGTACTGAATCCAGCAACAGGTTGCTGATTACCAGGGCTAAACCGTAGATGCTATTGAAACGAATGTCACCACAAGCCATTCGAATTAAGTCTTGGTGCAGGCAGAAAGAATGAGAGAGGAAATGAGGCCGGCAGTAATTTAAGAACTTCAAACGGATGATGACTGGAGGAATGAGCATAGAACTCCTACATATGATGGCCACTCCAATTTTCACGATTTTGGCATTGGTTAGGATGGAGGAATAGCGTAGAGGGTTGCAAATGGCAATGTAGCGGTCAAAGGACATGGCAAGGAGGACAGAGGACTCCATGAAGGACAAACCATGAATGAAATAAGCCTGTGCAATGCAGGCATCGAGGTTGATATCTTGAACGAAGCCCCAAAGGATGCCCAGCACCGTGTGTACAGTGGACAGCCCCATGCACAGGTCTGTAAGGGCTAACATAGCCAGGAAGTAGAACATGGGCTGGTGCAGGCTTGGCTCAGTCCGGATCACATGCAGTATCATGCAGTTTCTCAGGAACACCATTGCATAGATGGCTGAGAAAGGAATGGCAAACACAATATAGTAAACTTCTAGGCCAGGAAATCCAGTGAGAGCAAATCTAGAGGTACTTAAGTTTGGCATCAAGATAATAGACATTGTTAAAAATATAAAATATTTCTGTAGGAGTATTCTATATTACATATAACATTTCTCATTTAATATTGATCTTTTGTTTAAGAAGAAATTATTTAGTTTTTGTAAGCAGATAAGTAGATACCTGACGGTTGTTGATCGTCACAGAGACCTCTTGTCTAGACATCAAACATTTAAACCTAGTATTAAGAGATATCAGGGAAACAGGGAGTTTGGGGTTGATACAATAATGACTGGGGTCTTTTGGGATTTAGATTATATCCTGCACTTCTGAGAGTCATTCCTAGAGGAACACAATGCTTAGTTGCAGGTTCACAGTGATGTCATGGTTGGTATGCCTCTCAGGAGGATGTTCAATGCATGGGCAGTTTTCCTCTCTGGTACATTTCCCTCCCCTCAAGTCATAGAGAATCCCTATGGAAACAGATTGGTTGATGTAACACATCTTTTTATTATTATTATTATGAGCTCTTGGAAAAAGAGAAAGGAAGCAATCTTAGTGGAATATTAGTGTTTTGTTGGGCATCACAGTACTTTTCTCTTGTCTGAATTATTCATGTATACAAATTATATTTTCCATTTCTTCTCAATCTACAGGAGATTTAAGTTTTTTTCCAAATTAATAATGTTGTTAATTTTTATGTTTTTACTTGTAGCATTAGATAGCATGGACTTCAAACTGGATGATTCTAAAAACCTACAGTGTTTATATTATCTGAGTGATGTGTAATTTAAATAAATTGGGAATTAGAGAATGTGGCACACATTGAACACTATAGCAGTAATAAAGAAAGCACATCTGGGCCTTGCCTCATATACATCCACTACTGTATCTCTGAAAAATTCCACGTAATAGTTAAAGAACTTTCAAACCTGCCTAACCTGTCTGCAACATGACTGCCTAAATATGAGTTAAACAATAACCATGAAAATAGACGTGAGGAAAGTCCAGAGGTCCTCAGCCCTACACAAAGAACTACAGGCTATTAAAAAAAACCTAGAACATGAAAAATTGTCCTCCTACCCAGAAAAGAGCATACCGAATGGTTATTAGATACCAAATGATCAGCAATAAAATACATATAATATTACTTCTATTGAAAACGTTTACTAATGCGATTATAAATATGTATAATGACAGCAGTTAATGTAAAAAGAGATCATGAATTTCATAAAGATGAATGAGAGATATTTAACAGGGTTTAAAGGGAAAATGAAAGGAGACAGATGAATATTATAATCTCAAAAATGAAAGAAATAATTTTAAAGAGAAAAGATCAACATGTGGAATTGTGTTCTAAAAGGTTTTTCAGAAACCAACACAATTTAATAGACAGCTCAGTGGGTGAAATGACTGGCAATGCAAATTGCCAACCTGAGTTTGACCCCTGGGTCTCATGGCAGAAGAGAAGAATAGACTCCTGAAAACCATCCTCCGACTCTCACTTGAGTTATGCAACATGCACACACATGCCAATAAATAAATTTTGAAATTTAATGATTTTCCAGATAGTCTATATTTACTTGAACAATACATATTCTATTGTTGTTGGATAGAATATTTGATAAATATTAATTTGGTTATGTTTTTCAAAAATAACGTGTGCTTGTTGATATTCTGATTGCTGTTCTCTCAAATACAGAGAAAGAAGAGATGAAATTCATTCCCTTAATTGTGCCTGTGTATAGTTCCTCTTTCTCTGTAGCATTTCTTTTGAAGATTTCCTTTCAGGTTCTTCATATTTTAATGAAGTGATCTCTTTTTCATTGTGAAATTTGCACATTAACCCTGTCAAAGTCATTTAATATAAAAATCTATTTATTCTAAACATGGCTGCTCAGAGTTGTTTGCTGTTTTTGTGTTTAGGTGCAAGGAGGAATAAGAATTTTTTTCCTGTACTTAATTTTAACTCATATGTGTTTTCACAATGAAAGTACATTTCTGTAAAGATAGAGTTGGGTTTTTTTCAGTTGTTTAGATTATTAATAATTGTGGCCATTAATATAGTTGCTTTACAGATTTCTGCTTGTTTTCATTCTTTTCCATCTTTTGTTATCTTTCCTTTATTTAATGACCCTATATCAAAAACAATGTGAGTTCTTCATTCAGAAAACACAGCTTGTACTTGATTTTATACACTCTGAAAAAATCTGCCTTTTCATGTGTATTTAGACAATTCACACTTGCTGTAATTATGCTTATAGTTGGAAAATTATCACAATATTTGGAGCAACTTTTTAAATGTTCATTTACTGATTTTCCTTTCATTTTTTTTCTTTTATAGGTTTAGTTGCATATTTCTAAGATTTTTAGTATCTTATTTCCATTTGTATCCTTTAAAGTGTTTAGTGGTTTGTCCTGGAGTTACCAATGTGCAGATAAAAATAATATACGTCCATTGTCAAATATCAGTACACTCTACGTCAGGGAGAGAAGGTACCATATGATGGAAAACCCCTCTCATCCTTTACAATATTTATGATGATCATTTTTCATATTCTTATCTTATTCCTTATAGTCTTGTGATTAGGATTGCCTTAAATGATGTGATACACACTAAACAAAGAGTAAGAAGAACCAAATATTTTTACCTCTACTTAGTCTATTTTGATTTTATTTCTCACTAAGCATGGATTCATGTTTATACATCTCCATTATCCTTACATCAGAAACTGTTATAACATTTGTGCACCAAAACATTAAGCTTCTGAGCGGCCTGTCTCCAGCCATTTTGACTTGACTTTGGTTCTTCTGTATTTCTGGTCTCTAGATTTTATGTTAGAAGTTTGAAATATAATATTTCTGACAAATTGAAGAAATATCATTAGCTTTAGACATTTTTCAAATTGTTTTGCAGGCTTTAAGGATAGGAGTAGTGATTTCAATACATACTTTATAATGGAAATAAAACAAAATATTAAATAAAGTTCTTCTAGATGCCTAAATATTAGTATGGAGAAGTTTATATAGAGAGTGTGAGAAGATGGTTATAAATAAATTTAAGTTGAAATTGTAATACTTGTTAAATTTGTGAATTAATTATACAGCTCTTAAATATTTTGTACAAAATATAATTGAGTGACTATAAAAACATATTACATCATAAAATATGTCTTTTAAAAATATTAGTTAAACTAGAATAAAATGTTGAAATGAGAAGTTAACTATTATTATTGTACTCTGACTTCACGGAACAAAATCTGCTAAAATAAGTTTTACGGTAATGTTTTACTTCTCAGAAAGTTTCTTATGTGTAAAGAAAAGATCTATCACTCGATCACGAATCTGTTTTGTCTTGACACCATACACCACTGGATTAACTGCAGAAGGTAGTAAGAGGTACACACTTGCAACAATGATGTGAACACTTGGAGGCACCTTCTTGCCAATGCGGTGAGTTAGGAAGCTAAACAGTGCAGGTGTATAAGAGACGAGCATAGTGCAGACATGGGCAGCACAGGTGCCCAGGGCTTTAGAGCGGGCATTCTGGGAAGAGAGACGGAACACTGCTTGGAGGATTTTTACATAAGATGTGGCTATGAGGCCTAAGTCCACTGTGATCACTGAAAGGGCCACTGAGATTCCATATGCTCTGTTAATGAGAGTGTTAGCACTGGCCAACTTCACCACAGCCATGTGCTCACAGTAGGCATGGTGGATGATATACTTTGTATAGTAGGGCAGCCTTTTAATGAGAAGAGGACATGGCAAAACCATTAGCACACCTCTGATCAGGCCAGCTAGACCCAGTTTAGTCACCATAGATGTTGTCAGGATTGATGCATAATGAAGGGGGATACAAATGGCCACAAAGCGATCAAATGCCATGATTACTAGGATGGCTGACTCCATGATGCAAAGAGTGTGGATAAAATACATTTGTGTTAGACAGGCATCAAAATCGATCCAATGGGCATCAAACCAGAAGATGCCAAGCATCTTCAGAGCTGCAGAAGTGGCGAGACACATGTCATTCATTGCCAGCATGCAAAGAAAGAAATACATAGGCTGGTGGAGACTTGGCTCTAGCTTTATAGTAACAATGATTATGCTGTTCCCCAGCAAGGTCAGGACAAACAGGAGACAGACAGGGATGCCAATCCAGCAGTGAAAGTTTTCCAACCCAGGAATACCAACCAGGAAGAAAGATGTAATGTGTTGACATGTAACATTGACTGCCATATTAAAACCCAATGTGCTGCCTGCATAGTGGAAAATACCAAGGATAGTGCTCTATAAACAGAAAACAGCATTGTAAATTCTTCTTTGGTCCAGAGTCACTTGAAAACATTTTCCAAGAAGGGATGGTTCAAACAAACCTCTGAAAACGTTAAGATGAAGGACTTCATGCTTTCAGGTTCAGCATTTCAATCTGAAAGGAAAATACATTTATTCATTACTTTTGCTGAGTTTCAAGGCTTACTTCAACTTTACTCATTTTTCTTCTATAGTAGTGGATCATTCATAAACTAGTATATACTTTGGCTATTGGTGGTGATTTTTTTTCCAAAGAGAGTAAATAAAATTCAGAAAATGCTCACATATAGATTCTATTTAATGGGTGCAAGAACATTCAATCATTTCAATTCGTAATTTTATCATAGTGTAACTAAATTCTTGGACATTCCATTAGGATCTGATAAGTACCAAGAATATAAAATTGTAGACATAAATAATCTATCACTCTTGAGAAACAGTCAAAAGCACACTTCGTATTGCCAATAGTAAAGTCATATATGATTCCATTTCAAAGCTGTGTGGTGCTGCAGATTATAAAATTAATTTAGAAGTCCTATGAGGAGAAAAGATTGAAAGAAAGTGGTTTAATGACACAAACAAAGGAAATGAAGGCTGGTTCTTTGTTTCACAGTTGCATTTCCTGAAATGATTTCTGACTGTCTACCATCAGGTCACATACTACCTTCCTTGTGTACGGCAGAAGTATCTCCACACCCTGTCACTTGAAACTGCCCTATTACAGACATTTAATGGATATTTATCAACTAACAATGGCCTCTGTTATTATTGTTTAAGAAGATTATGTTCTAAAAAGATGGCTTGAGAGACAGTTTAATACAAGCACACAGAATTAAGAAATAGAAAGATAATAGTCAAATATTTAAAATTGTTGCTCTAAACCCATGATTTAGAAATAAACCCAGTTTACTAGGAGAGCCACAGCTCTGTAGACTGAGCACTTCCTCTTATTCAGGTGCTCACCCTGCCTAGTGACGGGAAGACTGAAGGACTCGTCAGTCAGGGTTTTCAATCTCAGCCGTCAGCATGGATTCTTAGGTCTTGTCCTCTAACTATATCCCTTAACTTTTACCTGAATCGTTCTCCTCGAAATTACTTTCAACCTAGAACCAAAACTGTGGACTATTGTCTGCCTTTTCATAACTCAGTGTCACCCATGTGTTTCTCCGGAAAGTCTGTTTTTGCATAATTGTTTGACTACGGCTTCTAAAGAGACAAGTTGGGATACCTTAATTAACCTTAAAACCTTCTATTCTGGAGTGATGCAAGTGTATTTTGAAAATGTTCTTACTAAAGAAGCAAGATTGTTTCCAGTACTGGGAATAAATCAGAGCTTGAATTCTTACCAGTAAACTACATTCAGAGCTGAAATTATCATATGCCACAGAAACTTAAAGGCTTAGGGTTAAGAAATTAAGGAAAAACATAAAGTTTCAGTTACAGAAAGGTTTTACATATTTACCAAACATTTACTGTTTGTAAGACCACCAGTGACTTCCCTTCGGAGAGGCATTAAGCAAAATCCAGTTCTTGATCTGATCCTGAAAGAATTAAACCTATAAAAGGCTGATTGGAACTCAAAAGACAATCAAATTAAACAGGAAGTTGAGATTGTAATATCACCTAGAATTTAAAAAGAAAGATTTTCTAAAAAGTATAAATAAAATTTTTCCTGATAATTAAAATCTTATCATTTTGCTTCCAGGAAGTTCAGTTTTATGAAGACAATATAGCTGCCTTATACCTAGAAAAAAAGGAAAATTAACTCCAAGAAAAGCTCTTTGGCACAGCCCAGGACCACAGACTTGCAGCCCATACTGGGCATGTGATCTGCTTACAGCATCTCCTTCCCAGGTTTACTGTCAATGGAATTTCCTGCAGTATAATCTTCTCCACACAGCACTCCTCAAGATTACTCTAACTTTTAACGTGTGTTGACAAAATTTTTTTATTTCTAAACCCAGAAAATACTGGATTGTCTCATAGAATCTGAGCAGTGACATTCCTTCTAAATGTCTGGGCACAATCCATAGCCTGGAACTCTCACCCTGACACCAGAAGATAACTAATGAGAAAGACTGTGACATTTTGATGCAGCTTCCTTTAAATGCACTTTCTGTTTTATCTTATTGTGTTATGATAACATACATAAAGCTACTCCAAACTGAATTTACTTTAATGCCTATATTTTCTCAATCATAGCTAACTGAGATTCTTTTAATATTCTCTATTTAGTGCCTGATATCAGTATTTTTTATTAGGAATTAAGTACAAAAGGCATTTACAAAAAGACCATAAAAACACAGTAAATTCTTACAGATCAGAAGTTTTAGCATCTTCTTTCTTCTCAGAATTATTTAAGAGACTTTTCCATCCTATGTCTGAATTACCTGCTGTTACACAGATGATTATTTTTTTCAAAGGTATTTCCAATCTCCATTCACTTCAATTTCCTCCATGGACTGGGTGTTCTCCAAATTATTTAAAAAATGATTTACACAACAATAAATAATCCTGCAACAAAAATAGTCAATATCCTTCCTGAGCAATAAAATATTCCATAATAATTCTATTCTCACTACCAAATCAAATTAACCAAATTCCTACTTGCTTCATCTAGATATGTAATACCACTGGAATCTGTATGGCTCTTCCTTTCCCATTTGATTTTATCTTCTTGTGTTTAATATCATCTTAGGTTCTATGAGACCAGGGAATAATGGTTCCATCTACCAGATAGCACATGATCAAGTCAGTAGTTATGACTGCTCATGTCTTAACCCGAAGCTCAGGAGGGCCCTCAGATGCACAGGGAGATGCCCCCCTTGGGGGTGTAATGCTAAAGTGGAAAGAGGATGGGGACAGCCTGAAACACACAGCAGTGCAATGCTCCTCAACACTACCATGTTAACTCTGCACACGCCAAGCATCTGCTATAACTTGTGATTTTGTCCTTTCCAGAGCAAACTTTTAGTGCCTGTACAGTCAAATCATGGAACTTAAATTTTGAACATTTATATTCTTTGGGGAAATCTGGGGAAAGACTATGAACTTCTGGTAAATTTTATTTTTACTATATATTTTATATTGTTTAAAAAATTCACATATAAGGTGTTCTGGCAGGATTCAGCACCCAGCTCCTCTCTCTTAATTCTTCCCCTATACTCCACACTTTCCCATGACAACCTGATGTACTTCGACTTTAAACTGATGGAGTCCATTTAGTGCTTTCAGTATGTGTGCTGACGCAGGACAGACTTCTAGAAAATGGCCTCTCTTAGATCACATCTCTGAAGAATAAACTCTTACTTAGAGTTTGTACTGTATGAACCTTTCTCTCATCTATGCGGAAATGCTGGGTGGATCGATTTTGTGTAGGTCTTACACATGCAGTCCTAGCTACTGTGAATTCATATATTCAGTGGCACTTTTGTTCGAAAAATACAGTTTTACTGGTGGTCTTACATTCTTTCCTCCCCTCTTCCATAATGATGCCTGAACTTTTGAGAATGGGTGTAATATAGATGCCCATTAAAAGCTGAGCAGGACACATTTATTATTCTCACCTCTTGACTATTCCTAGGGCTTTATAGTAATTTCCCTATCCTACAAAATGAAGCTTCTCTAATGAAGGTGGAGAGATAAATTTTCTGTAGTTGAAGAGATAAGAAATAAGGGGACATTTTTACTATGGCCATTTAACATAATTACAATATTATTTTTTCTCTTATGAGCTACATATCCTTGGAGCTTTTGGCACAGGTAATGGTGTTAAGTATGAACTCTATCTCAAATTCACTCCAAAAGTGATTAGCTACTGCCATAACATTTATGTTACGATTGTACAAGTGGACACATCTTTCCAAACAAGTATTATTATAGTCTGCAGGGTCCATATCTTCATAAGACTTTTGGTTATGTTTACCCCATACAATCATATATAGAAACTTATAACTCTGTGAAAGCAATCCAGTAAGGAAAATTGCCTCCAGGTAAATGCTAGGGCACAGTTCTCTGTGGCCCAGGGTTTGTATTTTTGATGTTTTCATGGAAAGATCTGACTGTCAAAGTCCCTCCTTTTAGTTAACTCTAGCCTGAGAAACACTGACATAAAACTGATGTGGGATGTCCTTCTATATATGTGTTGCTTTTATTGATTAACGAGTAAAGCTGTTTATATCAAAACCTTAGCAGGGTAAAGCCAGGTGCAAATTCAAACAGAAATATAGAGAAAGTGTAGGCAGAGTCAAGGAGATGCCATGTATGTGCCTAAAGGTGAAAAATGCCAAAATATTACCAGTAGTCCTCAGCCTTGCGGTGATTAATAGAAATTTAATAGAAATGGGTTTATTTAAGATATAAGAGCTAGCTAGGAAGATGCTTAAGCCATTGACCAAATAGTGTTGCAATTAATTTAGTTTTTGTGTCGATTACTTGGGTCTGGGCAGCCAGAAAATAAACAAGCAGTCCCTATTTACATAAAATTAATCAGTATAGTTAGTGTTTTGTTCACTTCTCTAAGTTACTCATAAATTCCAGAAGTTCTGTAAAATAATCACCATTTTGTGACATGGTCAGGATGACAGAGTCCAGAGATAGGGTGCAGGGACACGAAGAGAAATGAATGACTCATCAATCAGTGTTATGTTGTGATGTTAATATTTTATATTATATATATATATAATATATATATATATATATGCTATTATTTTATATATTTTTGGTAAGTTAAAAAATTAAACCACAGGTTCAGGTATATTTTCTATATTTTTAATTGAAACATAATTACAGAAATTTCTTTCTTTTCTGCCTCCAGAATCTCACAGCTACCCTTCCCTCAAACTCCCCCCATGCCCCTCACTCTCAAATTGTCTCTTTTTCTTTGACTATATTTCTTGCATGCTCTTGTACACATGCCTACACATACACACACACATTTACATCAAATATATAAACTAATTTGTATACATTTAGAACTTTTTATCCTGTTGAGTTAATTTTTGTTTTTCTGTCTATGTGGTTTCAAGGCTGACCAATCAATATTGTTCAAAAAGCAATGAAATTCATCCCTACTTGAGGTTAATTTTTTTTCTACTAAAAGTCATTAATTGCCTGTATATCTTTGTCTAGAGAAGTGATCCTGCAAAAAGTCCTCCTTCTACATTAATATGTCCATTTATAAAGATATTATTTTTATCTTGCTTGGAAATTCTAGAAGAGATTTCACAACAAATATTCTGAATCTTGCAATCTTTCTATGCCCTCTTCAGCCATGCTCCTTAGCCATAGATGTACAAGCTGTGATGTAGATATATCCACTGGGGCTGGGCTCTCTATAAACTGTTGATCTCTGCATTGTGTCCTCTATGATGATCTCCATTTGCTGTAGAGAAAAGCTTCTTGATAATGGGTAGTTACTACACTTATATCAGTGGATTGCAAGCTAGGAATCACAGAGGAGAGAATATGTGCTGTTTCTCTTTCTGAGTCAGGGTTACCTCAATAACCACAATCTTTCCAAAGTCCATTTATTTCTCTTCAATTTTTGCAATCTCATTTTTCTTTGTAGCTGAATAGTGTTCACTGCTATGTGTATGTATCACATTTTCACCATGAATTTTTATGATTTTTTTCATTACCTGGATATTGTGAATAGGGTAACTACGAACATAGCTGAGGATGTAAGTGTTGCTAAAGTGCCATAGAACCAGAAGCACTTTTCGCCTATGTTCAAAAAAAGATCAAAATTAACTTCAAAAGGGATTTAGAGCCAGGTGGTGGTGGCACACGCCTTTAATTCCAGCACTCGGGAGGCAGAGGCAGGCGGATCTCTGGGAATTCGAGGCCAGCCTGGTCTACAAGAGCTAGTTCTGGGACAGGCACCAAAGCTACAGAGAAACCCTGTCTCGAAAAACCAAAAAGAAAAAAAAAGGTATTTAGAGCCAGAAAAGATCATTTATCTTTCAGTTATAACCATTTATCCATCATCTCTCTTTTTTCCCATCCAAGAAAATGAGACTTTCCACATCAAGGTCTGGAACTCTGTGTATCAAGTAGTCTTATCTGTCTATTCTCCAAATAAGACTTTTTATATGACTTTATTAAGGGAAAATGCATACTTCTATTCAGCACTGTCTGAAACCAGACCTACTAGGTTAATGGTTATCTGCACTAAAATTATATTTCTGGCTTAATTTCCTAATGTTTGCTTTATTACTTTATAAATATTTGTTTATCAAAATTGTAACTTGGCAGACTTTTATGGACATGCTTTTCATAGAGTAACCCCTGTGAACTGACCGCTATGTGCGGCTCATTTCATTCAGTGCATGTTTCTAGAAACAACAACCACTTCCATTTGACACAAAATACAAAAAACATCTTAACCCTAGGTAAACAATGGCCAATATAAGAAGCCCATACTTCAGATTACAGTCTTGATCCAAACATTTGCATACTTCAGTTTCAAAGACTATATATGAATGTACATGTCAGGTGCCATAAGCTCACCAAGCAAAATGTGTTGCCATAGTACAACAGCTAACACCAAAATGAGATCTTTACATAGTGCTTCATATTATGAATATATTATGCCATATCATGATGTGGGATTCCCCTCCGTATGCTGTGAATACCACTGGTTAATAAAGAGCTGCTTTGAGCCTGTAGCTAAACAGGGCAGAACAGAGGTAGACATGAAAACTAAACTGAATGCTGGGAGGAAGAAGGCAGAATCAGGGAGAAGCCAAGTAGCCCCATTGGAGATAGACACCGGAACTTTACCTAGTAAGTCACAGACACATAGGGATACACAAATTACTAGAATGGGTTAAATTAAAATGTAAGAGCTAGACAATAAGATTTTAGAGCTAATCGGCCAAACAGTGATTTAAATAATATATTTCCTATGTGATTATTTTGGTTCTGAGCTACCTGGCAGCTGGGAAACAAGTGGTCTCCTTATAACAAATTGGCACAAAAATGTGGGTAATTACATCTACATAAAAACCTGAGAAAGCTTAAAAAGGAATTCTAGATATAAAAGAACAGAGTTAAGCTTGATTTGGTAGTGGCATTTTCTTGGGTGGGCTCTGTTTGCTAGAAGCAAGCAGAGGCATGGCTCCTTTAAGAGAGGTTTTCCTGATTCAGCAGTCGCAGAACAAAAGCTGCAGTTTTGAAATGCTGGCTTTCTGGGTTGTGCTCCTAGCATGAACTCTGACTCCTTCAGGAGACTGAGCATTTAAATTTAAAAGTTTGTGAGCCCCATATTACAAACTGATAAATGGCTTGACATAGACTCACTGCATACTTGGAACTGAGGCAAGGGGCAAGACTCAGAGGCAGTGAATGGACTTCTTCTACCATATTGGACTGGGTAGAGCAAGCAGGCAGGGCTATAGTTGATCTATCAATGCCACGGTTTACGTTTTTAAGAAGCACTTAGCATTTTAGAAGCGCTTCTGGACAGGAAAGAATTACAGATATACAATAGGACAGAATCAGACATAAAAAACCTTTAAATGAGTCACAGTATTGGGTAAGTGTATTTAAGCTTGGAAGAGAGAAGAAAATGAGTATAGAGAGCTATAAAAGGTAGTAAATGGTTTAAAACAAAGTCTTTAAAGAGACAGAGTATAGACATTCATAGATTAAAGAAGTAAAGATAATAAAATAAAACTGAACTTGTAGAAAAAGTAACAGAGTAATAAAAACAAGCCACACAAAGATGGCGAATACATAAAAAAAATCTGGATTATGTATATTATTATGTCTTTTTTGAATTTTTTGACTGTGAATGAGCTAAGTACAAAGAGACATTTTATGCTAAGGTAAGCCAACATATATATTTTAAAGGTATCTTGAATTCAAAATATGCGTCTAAGGATATGTTGCTTGGCAAAGAGGTTCTTCTTTTGTTTCCACAGAAGATGAGAACCTGTGGATTGCTTCCAGACTAATATGGTTTGATGAACCAAGACCATCTGAAAGGTCACCTTGAACACCCCTCAAAAACTTACTTCACCCAATAAGCAACAGGAAGAAGTTTGGAGAGAACTATACCCAAATATTGTTTATAAATGTTTGTTTACATTTAAAGAGGAATATGATATGGAGATTTGCATTGGTATGGATCTTGGTCTATGGATACAAATTTAAGGCATTGATTAAGGTATTATGTTTGTTCAGCTCATTTAAAAAAGTAATGTATGATTAAGAAATAAAGGTTAATAGATAGTGATCCATGATAGTCAAGCCTGTAGTCGTGTTAGTTAGGTTTTCTAGATGTTCAGAGATGTATTTCAGATAGATAGGCATTTTTCAAACCTTTGAAAGACTAAAGAATATAGCATTTAAAATGTTTTAAAAACTTAGGGCTTTTCATGACAATAAGACACATCTGTTCCTATCATCACCAATTACTTTAAGAGGAAGGTGGACATTTAAGAGGCTCCTTATGGAGTTGGTTAGCCATTTGGGCAAGAAACTGTTCTTTCCTGGACTGCTTGACTGGACTTGCAGTACTGAAAGAAAAATGATTGCTGAACTTGCTTAAAGATGAGACCATCCTTCAGGGTTCCTGCTGTCTGAAAGAATCTCCTAGACATTCTGCAGGACACAGAAAAAATGTGACTGACAAACTGCCAATATAGGTGGAGCTGTCTTTGAAATTTCCTGCTTCATAGAAAAGTCTGCCAGATACTATGATCCTGTAGGCTGGATACTACGGATGCTCTAATGGTACAGAAGAACTTTGTATGACTGTCCAGGCAGCTAGATGTCTTTGTCAATTCTAGAGTTTTAGAAGTTGCTTACAATGCACTTCCTGTTTACTTAGGTAATATTATATCCTTCTGGAGTCTTTGATGGAGTTGAAAAAATTATAGTTATAATTATAGTTTTCCTTAAAAATATTGTAACTGTAATTCTTGCTTGATACTTGTCTTGTTATATTAATTTTACTATGTTAAAGTTAAAGCCTTCCTTTTTATTTAAACAGAAAAGGGGAGGTGATGTGGAATTCCCCTCTGTATGCTGTGAATATCATTGGTTAGTAAAGAACTGCTTTGAGCCTACAGCAGAGCAGGGCAGAACAGAAGTAGGGAGGGAAACTAAACTGAATGCTGGGAGGAAGAAGGTAGAGTCAGGGAGAAACCATGTAGCCCCGCCAAAGATAGATGACAGAACTTTACTGGGTAAGCCACAACTATATGGTAATACACAGATTACTAGAAATGGGTTAAATTAAAGTGCACAAGCTAGCAGATAAGAAGCTAGAGCTAATGGGCCAAGCAGTGATTTAAATAATATAGTTTCTGTGTGATTATTTCAAGTCTGAGCTGCCGAGCAGCCAGGAACAGACATACCTCCTTACAACAATATTACATCAATAATAAACAATAATCATGCACGTTTCTATTGAAATATTTTGCTTAGTTTCTTTCTCATGAAATTTTGCCAACTTCTTCAGATTTCAGAAATTGTCCTTAGAGAATAATCGGAGTCGTGTTCTAGAATAAGGCAGGGTAAATAAGCGAAGTAAACCACTCTGAATCTGTCTGGTCTTAATGCTGAAGATAATAGGGTTCATAAAAGGAGGGAAGAGGAAGCAGATGTCGCTCATTGTTATGTGGACCACATGAGGAACATTCTTTCCACACCTGTGAATAAAGGTCAGACCAACTACAGTGACATAGAAGACCAGGATGCAACAGATATGAAAGGAACATGTGTTGAGAGCCTTAGTCCGCTCTTCTGTAGAAGCAATACTCGTGGCAGTCTTGAAAATCAAAATGTAGGAGAAACAAATAATCAGAAAATCCAAAAGTCCCATACCAAATACAACTACAACTGGATAGAGACGATTAAATGTGATGTCAGCACAGGCTAACTTGATGACATCTTGGTGTATACAGAAAGCATGAGAGAGTACATGGGATCGACAGTAGGGAAACCAATGCAGGCGAAAGATTATTGGCATGATTGATAGACTAGCCCTAATAAATACACCCACTCCAATCTGTATTACCCTAGTGTCAGTAAGGATGGTGGTGTATCTTAATGGGTTGCGAATGGCAATGAAGCGGTCATAGGCCATGGCAAGCAAGACCCCTGACTCCACAATAGAGAGAGTGTGGATCAAGTAGGCCTGAGAGAAGCAGGCTGCATGGCCAATCTCCCTGTGATTTAACCACAGTACACCCAGCACTGTGGGCATGGTGGTCAATGTTACTCCAAGATCTGTAGCTGCCAGCATGCCTAAGAAATAGTACATGGGCTCATGGAGGTTGTGATCATCCTTAATGAGAAAAAGAAGGGCGCCATTGCCAAGCAGTATGGAGATATAGGCCATCAGCAGTGGGAGAGAGATCAGGTGATGGGCCTTCTCCAGACCTGGAAAGCCATTGAGCAGGAATGGACAAGTGGAGGAATTGAGCCAAACTGTAGACACTGCAGAGGAAAATTTCCACATCAGGTATGAGGATAAAAACGAGTTCTTTGTGGTTTGCTCTTTGAAGATGTTACCTGCTATGTGGATGTTCAAGATCCTGCTTTCCAACAACAATGGTAATTGCTGGGAGCATTCTAGGTATGGAAAAACAGGTTATGTAAAGCACAGCTCTATACAGTATGCAGATTTCACTTTAAAAATACTGGGGTGTATGCTAGTGATAATCTATGTATGGAGAGTACATCTATGTGAAGTCTTTGTTAATCCTATACTCCAAACAAAATGAAGGAAGCAATCACTATAATTGAGTATTGTCTGACAATGTTGGTGCTTATTCAGTATTTTTTCATGGTACTCTTCATCTTGACTGTGGATGTTATAAATTGACCTAAAGAATTCCCAGAAAAAAATGAGACCTAGAATGTCAGAAAGTATCTGAGCATTGTTTGAAAACCAAGTACGGATAACTGAATCCAAAATAATATAATCATATAAACAAATACATAAAAGATAGTTAATATATGGTCTTGATATATTTATTGTATCTATAAAGATTATTCAATAGATAAAATTCTAGAGATTGGAAGAGGCTTCAAAATGACATAATACTGACTTTTATATGTTTGTCCCTAAAACTAATAAATCTCTCTTTCTGAGCAGTGAAATACTTGAACTCTAGTAAACTATTTCAAAAATTCAGAATTTCATTATATATATATATATATATATAATTTAATACTATATATTTTATTATGTATATATTTCATAATACATATGCAATAGAAAAGACTATAAATGCACTATTTGGTAATACCAGATATATGATTGTAACATATCATCTATTTAGAGAAACAAAATAGAAATCAATTAGACATATTCACATAGATTTTTTTTATTGATTGAAAATTCTCCATGCATATTGATCATGTTTTAAAGGCCATGAAGTCAAATAGGACTTAATAATACAAGAAAGGTGTGTGACTCAGAATTTTAAGGTACCTTTTGATACAAGCAGTCACCTTCTAGGATCATCCAGAGAAAATATGGCCATATTCTTTTGTGTTTGCTGTGAACTATTCATCTCCCATGCTATACAAGCTATGTTTTGGTGTACTTTTAGACATTACTCATATGGCCAGCTTACATGTTTAAAATGTGTCTCCAGAATTTCTGGACTTCACTCCTCAGTATTTGATTGCCATTCCACTACTGTTGTATTCTAACAGTACTGAAACTTAGGGATCTACCTAAGATTTGCAGTTGTCAATAATAAAAGGTGCTAATGATTTCTGTCTGCATCATGCTTTTAAGACTAAGTGTAAGAATAAATTAGATTTATTTACGAGAATGCCTTCCTCACTTTGAAGGTTTTGTTATTACAAAAATTGCGGTGGACAAACATCTGTATTATTCACCCTGAAATTTGTCAAGTGATCATACTTACTTCCTTATAGGAAATGTGTAAGAAAAAGCATAAGGAAATACAGGGAGGTTTTATTTTAAGCAAATATACTACACTGGACTTAGTTGAACAATGTGCCAGACTGGGCAAGATGAAGTTGAGGAGTGATGAGTAGGCAATTTTGATATTTCTGAAGATGACACTGATCCTGGGACTGGGAGAAGTACGTGGAGAACAACTTTTTCAGCATGTGAGAAAGATGGACACAGAAAATTTTAGAGAAGAAAATCACAGGTCTAGAAGAATGGAGGTCAAAAAAACTAAAAGTTTAGACAGGAAAACAAAAGGAAACAAAAACACAATTCATCCCATTGATCCTCTGATTTCCTCTCACATGCTTTTTTGCATTTACCTTTAGTATTGTTTTTGCTATTGGTATTATTTGTTACTATTAATATTAATAATAATAGTTGAGAATTTAATATATGCATCTAATGAAATATTCATTCCTCATTATCTCCAGCAACTTTCCTTATGCCCTCACCAAAACTCCCTACCCTAACTTGATGTCTTCCTTTTTAGATATACAATGGAATTGGTAACCCCTAAAGAACCCAGGCTGCAGGCACATGACCATCACCCATAGTTTCTGAGTTGACAATACTGTTGTATTTCTCCTAGTGAAAAGTCAGATACCTGCTTCCCATTTTGTTCTACCCTCGTACCTATAAGTCTTCCAAAAGAAAGTTCATTCCATGCCTTTATTGGCCTGAGGTTTTGACCTTGTTAGCTCTTTAATGGCATTGTCAAGAGCTTCAGAAGAATTTGGTCACAACACATTTTTTTCAGACACTGTACAAAAGTTTGGCTATTAGGGGCATTTATTTCAGAAGCATCTCCTCAGGGATCAATTGTTGTAATTTAGGTCGCTCATTGACCCCTCCTTCTTTGTTACCTTTTCTTTTCTCCCTCCCATTCTCACTCCCTTGTGTGTACTCTGAACATCTGGATTATTGAAATTTATTAGCAGTCTCCAAGTCTTTTGCTGATATTCTAGCTTTGACTTGAGCCTGTTAAAAGGATGGTAATTTAATTATATTAAGATATGGAAACCTAAACACACTGGTTAAAAATCTAGACTGAAATCCAGTTTTGGGAAAAAGCGTATTTTCTACTGTCTATAAGGAATCTCAGTCTTCCACCTAAAATAGGAAATACATGTAAATTAAAGAACGAAGTAATGGTTTTGTTGAAGTAAAAGTCCCCATGTACCCTGTCCAGATATTTGCATTATTATTAATCAATCAAACTTACACTTTCACCAATTCACTGATGGCCATTCATTCACTGTAATACTTTCCTCTTACGGACTGGGTTCTTCAAAAACAGATGCTAATGGCACAGTTTGCAGCAAAAATTTATTAGATGAAAAATATCTAGTAAAATAAAAATGTATAGAATTGATAAGAAGAAATATTACTGAGATATAGGTTGAAATCAGGCCTTTAAAACTCCTCTTCAATTAGTGAGCACATGAGATGGCACCAAGAGGTCATAATACTGAGCACAATGGCTCTCTACAGAGTACCATTCAGTATGGATGAAAATGTGGAGACTGGATGCTGATTCCACTGAAAAGAAATCTGAACAGTATATCTAATCTTGTCAGTTGCGTCCAGTTGAATTTCTTCATAGCTGAGAATTGTGCATCATATCATATTCCCAACACTTAAGGGGTAGAGCAGGAGGACCACAAATTTAAGATCAATCTGGGATATGTGGCCTGTGCTTGTCTAGTCTGTGATGAGCTACTAGAAGGCTTGGAGAGATGGCTCAGTAGTTAAGACTGCTTACTGTTCTTCCATGGTACTCTGTTTCAGTCTCGGGATCCATGTAGTATTGATAAACTATCTGTAACTCCAGATGCTAGACTATTTACATTCATATCCACAGCCAAACTGAAGTTCCCGCCTTTCACAAATCAATCAGCAGTTGGAATATATTATCTAATAATATGTGAATGTTCACTGGATCCCTCCAACTAGATGTCACAGGAATATATGCTTGAACCTGTAATATACAAATGATCAACAGACATTTTAAACTCAAAAATATTAATTGATCTTTCAATCCACTGACCAATTTAACAAAATAATACTATGAACAAAAAGAAAAAAATTTCTCCATATTTAAATTTAGAGTCTAGTATTAAAAAAAACACTTACTATTGTGGAATTTATTGTATCATAATATTGTATGAGAAAATATTGGTGTACTGAATAATATTTTAATTAGTAAGAAACTTGAAAATATACACTTATATCAATATACAATATAAAATTGCTATTGTATAGCGGCAACATATCAATAAGTAGAAAATGAAAATGTGGCTTTAGTGTAAAATGATAGAATATAAGAACTGACAAATAGTTTATCTAAAGTCAAATTACTTAACTTGCACTTTTTAAACTTATTTATAACATTGAGTGTTTATGATTAACTGCTCAGTTATGCTTGAAGTAAAATGTATTGCCTGGTGATTTACAGGTACAATAGATTAATCGCTTGTGCCCAAAGCCAGACATACAACTTAAAAGTAGAGGTACTCATTTTGGCTCACAGGTTCAAGGCACAGTCCACTTGGGGTGCCTGGGGACAAAAACATGCTTGGATCTGGGTAGTTCAGGAAAGAAAGAAAAGGAATGCAAATTCAATTACCTTTACAATCTAGGACCTTAACTCTGGTACTGTTACTGGCACATTCACAATGAGTCTTCTCATCTCAGGTGAACCTCACTGAGGATGCTCTCAAAAAAATGCTCAGAAGAGTGTCTCTGAGGTTATTCTTAGTCTAATCAAGTTGACACTGAAGATTAACCATCAGTCCTCAGCATAAGATAGGCATCTAATACACAAATTATTTATACCATTATAATTACCACATTGGTGCTGGTGGCTCTGATTTGCTGTGATAAAGGTTTAAACACTAAACTTAGACAGAGCACCAGAAGAAGAACCATCAATCTCTTACAAAAGATCAAACTTAAAGTTTTGATAACTTATCTTACAAGAAAATTTATCCACATATTTCTTTTTGTTGATTTCCTTTATAAAATATTAATCTTTTATTTTTGAGATTATGATATAATTAATTATTTTTACATACCCTTCCCTTTGAGACTTCCCATTTGCCTCTTTCAAGATCATGACCTCTTATCGTTAGTTGTCATTACACACATACATATAGATATGCATATGTATTCCAAAAATAAAACTTGCTCAACCTGTATAATGCTACATGTATGCATGCTTTCAAGGCCGATCATTTGGTACTAGATAACTAATTGGTGTGATATTTCCTGGAAAAGAATATTTCTCTTTCTTAGTTGCCTGTAGTTCTTTGTGTAGTGTTGAGGCCTTGTGGTATTTTTCCCATCTACTTTATCATGTCTATTGAATAAACTTTTTTTTTAAAAAATGTGTTGCATTCTTCTAGTTTTATTTTAAAACATATTATAAAGTTCTTGTCAATAGGATATCTGATAACAACCACAAAAATATAACAGAAAAAGAAATGCTGTGACTTATAAAAGTTGGTACAAATAATTTTTGTACTTGAACACACAAATGAAGTTCCATTGGAACATATTCAAATGATTGTAATGATGGGGCAATTAAAAACCCTTCTAGTGTACCAAGAAGATGACTCAGTAGATAAAGGTACCTACTACCAAGTATAATAACCTGAGTTTTGTCACGTGGACCCACATGATGTAAGGAGATAACTGTATCTCCAAAGCTGTCCTCTGACCACTATACATATGTTATGGCATATGCATATACACACATTTATACATTTAGTGTATGTCTGTGTGTGTGCATGTGCACGTGCGCACACAAGTGTGTGTGTGTGAGAGAGAGAGAGAGAGAGAGAGACAGATATATATATATATATATATATATATATAGAGAGAGAGAGAGAGAGAGAGAGAGAGAGAGAGAAAGCCTATCAAGTAGGCCAACAAGAAATCCCTGGGTATCTGCTTGTTTACATTCACACAATTGTGAAATTATAAAATTATCCCACTATTACATGATTTTACTTATGTGGAAAGAAACTCAGGTTTTCATCTGAATAAGTTACTTTTCAGTGCCATATATTTATATCTTAAGGAAAACAAATACTAAATCTCAAAAAGATACCTGTACTTCCATGTTTATTGAACCAACATTCATAGTAGTAAGGGTCTAGAAAATGCACTTAGCATTTTCATAGATCATGGAAAGCATGATGTACTTCAAATGGAACATTACTCATCCTAAAAAAGTTAAAAATCCTGATATTGGTAAAAGCATAAATGATAGAGAATTTGTTATGCTAAGTGGAGTAAGTTAGAAAAAGAAAAACAGCTGTTCTGTGATATCACTTATATTCGGAAATAGTAGAGTGGGTATCACTACAGACTGACAAATGAAAAACAAGGAAAGATATTGTTATCTGATATGTGACATAATGACTATTTTATGATATGAGATTGTTGGCCAAAATCTTTACTATTACACAAAATGTTCTAGTGACAAGTCCTTTGGTAAATAGCTCAGATCTTGGCAAGCAAGAAGTCAGATCTGATTCATTAGGGAGTTTCTACTGTTTTAGGATCCCACAACAATAATATAAGGAGAAGCCTTCACTTTGTGAGGTCATGTGACCCTACATACTAGTGGAAATTGATGCAAGAATTTGAGTCATAAGATGCCAGGCCCTACAAGGCTCTGACACAGAAGAGCAGCAGGTGGCAGCTGACTTCAGGGTGTCATCCCACCAGGAGGAGAATCCCTGATGGGTGAATCTCAGATAGACAAGGCCCCAAGACCACAGACTCCAGAATGTCTTTTGCTTATGCTGTGCCTTTATACCTTTGTTGTTGCTTTTTCTGGCTTGTGGCATGGTGTAAATGGGTTTGAGGAGATCCCCACTGCCTGTAATGTGGTGTGTTTATCACGTGGAAACATCCTATTCTACTGGGATTTTTACCTGTAGATTATTATGAATATGATATCTTCTTAAACTGTACTGTATGATTAATAATAATAATAACAATAATAATAACTTTGATTTGTTTAGAGATTTGATGACAAAAAATAAAGCAAGGAAAAGTCACACAGCTAGAATGCATGAGTTTCTATTGAGGAGTCATATAGACTGTGCTTTATGTTTTGGTAATGATCAAGCAAAACAGTTAAGTCCCAGTAGCCCAGCTAGCTTAAATTCTTTTAGCCTTAATCTTGGCAGGTGTGTTCACAGGTTCTGGAGTGCATTGCAGTTGAAAGTAAGCTTTGAAAATAACTTAAAGTTAGACAAAGACGTTTTGTCAAGTAGCATTGTATTTGTCAAACTAACTCAAGATCAATGAACAAATACAAAGCAGTCCAATTAGTATTGACCTACTTTTCTCACTATGGTTGGCTAGTTACTAAAGGCAAAAACTAACTCCTTATAACCATTTCTGCCCTCAGTCTCCTGATACAAAAATACTACTGATGAGTGGGAAAGCACCCTAAAGATTTAAAGTAGAGCTGACTGATTCTTTTTCATATATAAAAGTTTGACTGTGTGACTCCTTTAAGATTCCTTATAGGATTATTTTTCAAGATAAGTAATAAAATAATTGACCCTTTTCTTTATAACTGCAAAATGCAATGAAATACCTGACTGAGACTAGCTTGCTTGCCTACATGATTAACTCATAACAAGTTGTTTGGTTAGAAATGTGTGTATGTAGAGGGAAGTTGCTTGTCGGTTCCCGGCCACCCGGCTAGCTTAGACCTGAAATAACCACACAGAAACCATATTAATTAAATCACTGCTTGGCCCATTAGCTTTAGCATCTTATTGGCTAACTCTTATATTAATTTAACCCATCTCCATTAATCTGTGTAAACCACGTGGCAGTGGCTTACTGGCAAAATTTCATCATGTCTGACTCTGGCAGCAGCTCCATGGCTTCTCTCTGACTCCACCCTTCTTCCTCCCAGCATACAGCCTAGCTTTCCCCGCCTAGTTCTGTTTTTCCTTGCCATAGGCACAAAGCAGTTCTTTATTCATTAACCAATAAAAGCAACACATAGAAAGGACTTCTCACACCATATGTGAATTCTTGGGATAATTTGTTTTTCACCTGTAATTCATAAAATGTTTAATCACATAAGGAATATGGAAAACATGATTTTTTTTACTTACATTCATTCACTTGAAAATTAGAATGTAACTACACTGTAATTCTTATATTGCCTAAAAGATTTTTCTGGGGTATAGATACTGCAGAAAAAAGAATACAGTGGAAGAATAGAGAATACAAAAGGAATCCACTGAAAAAAGTGTGTCTTTTTTTCCTAACCCCCTCAGATAGAAAAGTTAGTAAGCCCAGACTCTGTGACTTTCCTTTGAACCATACACTGCTGAGGCCGAGCCCACCAGACAGTGATATTAAGATGTCACTATAGTGGCAATTGATGGCTGCCAAAGAGAAAGAGTTGGCTTTCTTTAAGTTTGTAACCCCATGAGTGATCACCCACCTAAGAATAATGGTCAGAACTAAAGTAACTATGTGGGATTTAAGGGATGAATAAAAGGAAGACTTTGAATGGGTACGGAATGGTGGTAGTGTATCTATCAATGGAAGGATGGGGGAAACAAATAAATATAACCAAAATACAATCTCAAAGAATTAATAAAGCGATTTTTAAAAAATGAATCACACTTTGTATTTGACACTTTGTGTCTTTAAAAAATGTAACAGTTGTGCTGCTCAGGAGCGATGCACGCCTTTAATCCTAGTACATGGGAGGCAGAGGCCAGGAGATCTCTGTGAGTTCGAGGCCAGCCTGGTCCACACAGCTAGTTCCGGGACAGGCTCCAAAGCTCCTGAGAAACCCTGTCTTGAAAAAAGCAATAGTTATTAAAATGAGGGAAAGTCAGTCTTTGACTTCTATGATTGTATTTGTTCCTTAATTCTATGGAGTTTCCCCCCTTTCGAACTACAGTGTTTTTACTCCACATAAAATCTCAACCTAAGACTATCAGTCATGTTTCCTCAGTTGATATCAGTAACTATGATTAGTGAGAAAAGTAAATGTGGCTTCAAGGAATATTTGCAAAAGTGAAAGGGCTTAGCTCTATGTCTCAGTGATATTTTCACAGCAGTTGCTGAACTCACTCTCACTTTTGCAAAGTTAAATTGAAATTTCCTGAATGTATTGGTACTGTGGTACTAGAATTGGACCTGACTTCTCCCTGGTGTTGATATAATAACTTTTGCAAGTCATTTAAACCACAAAAAGTACTCTTTGTTTAATGTCATTCCTAAGACTTTCTTTGTCAACTTGTGTTGAGACTGATGTTTCCTCCTCAAAACATGTCTGAACATTACTGGAGTCACTTGGGTTAAGAGGGGAGTACTGAGGACAATTGTAATACTTCATGTGTGCAGGTTCTGTGTAAGTACTAAGACAGAGATTCGTTAACAAATGGGGATTGTAAGATTATTTGGTAACTCATCTCCCCATTGAGAATTGTACCATACTCTTCTTTATGCTGAACATGCATCTTGTTCTTTAGTTGCCTCTGAAAAGCTACACTGGTATTAATATGTGAACTCACACAATGAAGTTGGAAAATTTAACATAATTGTATTCCCATGGGTGCCTCTGAACTTCCAAAGGAAATACTCAGGTAATGTGTGAAGAGACTATGGGAATTGACCCCGTACACATGAGGAGACTTCTAATTATATGTCACCTCAGAGTAGACAGTATCTAAAGGAAGTAAAGATTTCCACAGCATTTGACGTAGATGTGAAGAGTGTTAAAACGCAGTGCTGACTTTCTCTTGATCTAGTAGATATTCCTCCCATCTTTACTTCTAGTCTCTCACGGACAGAGGTATGTAATCTACTTTTGGTCATTATAGGAACAGCAGGCAATAATAAAACCCATGGACCAGAGCGGCAGCAGAGGACACAGGCTGCTGGAGGCGGGAACCGTCCCAGCAGGAGAAGCAGGCTGCAGGGACCGCGCGCAACACCAAGAACAGATCGCCCCACTACAATTAAACCAAAGAGGTAGGCCTTCGGTTGGGGAGGTCCCTGGCAAAGGAGGAGCCGGGTCCTATTCCTGAAGACCTTTCTGAGGGGTGAGAGGGATCTTGGCCCCCGGCAGGAACCAGGAAACAGAGCAAGGGCATTTTGTAAGAGGAGCCCCTGGCCAGCAGGGGAACCTGAACCAGTTTTAAAAGACCCCTTAGATAGCATCGATAGGAGGAGATGGGTAGGCGCCAAGGAAAGAATTCACCCAATAATCTGAAAAACAACATGAAAACACCAGAACCCAACGATCTTACAACAGAAGGTCTCCAACACCATAAAACAGAAGAAGTGGAAAAAATTGACTTTATGAAAGCTGTAGAGTCCCTTAAACAACATGTGAAAAATGCCCTTATAGAAATGGATGAGAAGTATAACCAAAAATTTGAAGAAATGAGTAAATACGTACATAATACCCTGGGAAACCAAGAAAGAACGATCAAACAGGTAATGGAAACAGTTCAAGAATTGAAAACTGAAATGGAAGCAAGGAAGAAAACACAAACTGAGGACCAGCTGGATATGGAAAATCTAGGTCAACGAGCAGAGCCTACAGAAACAAGCATAATCAATAGAATACAAGAAATAGAAGAAAGAATCTCAGATTCTGAGGACAACATAGAGAAAATAAACGCTCTGATCAAAGAAAACTGCAAAGCCAACAAATTCTCATCACAAAACATTCAGGAAATATGGGACACAATAAAAAGACCAAATCTAAGAATAATAGGAATAGAAGAAGGAGAAGAGTCACAGCTCAAAGGCCCAGAAAATATTTTGAACAAAATTATGGAAGAAAACTTTCCCAACATAAAGAAAGATATTCCTTTGAATATTCAAGAAGCATATAGAACACCAAACAGACTGGATCAAAGGAAAACATCCCCTCGCCACATAATAATCAAAACACAAAATATACAGGTTAAAGAAAGAATACTAAGAGCTGCAAAGGAAAAAGGCCAAGTAACTTATAAAGGTAAACCGATCAGACTTACACCTGATTTCTCTATGGAAACAATGAAAGCCAGAAGGTCCTGGATAGAAGTACTGCAGAAGCTAAGAGACCATGGATGCAAGCCCAGACTACTATACCCAGCCAAGCTTTCGTTCACTATAAATGGAGAAATCAAGACATTCCAGGATAAAAACAAATTTAAACAATATGTAGCCACGAATCCAGCCCTACAGAAAGTAATAGAAGGAAAATCGCAACCCAAGGAATCCAACATTGCCAACACTGCTTACAATAACTCAGGCATCTAGCGACCCTTCACTAGCACAACTCAAAGAAGGGAGACACACAAATTCTACTTCCAAAAACAATAAGAATATCTGGCGTAAACAACCACTGGTCATTAATATCACTTAATATTAATGGTCTCAATTCACCTATAAAAAGGCACAGGCTAAGAGATTGGATACGAAAACAGGATCCAACATTCTGCTGTTTGCAAGAAACACATCTCAACCACAAAGACAGGCATCTACTCAGAGTAAAGGGCTGGGAAAAGATCTTTCAAGCAAATGGTCCTAAGAAAAAAGCAGGTGTGGCCATATTAATTTCTAACAAAACTGACTTCAAACTAAAATCAATCCGAAGAGATCGAGATGGACACTTTATACTCATAACAGGAACAATTTGTCAGGATGAAGTCTCAATCCTGAATATTTACGCCCCTAATATAAAAGCACCCACGTATGTAAAAGAAATATTACTAAAACTCAAGGCAGACATCAAACCACACACACTAGTAGTAGGAGACTTCAATACACCTCTCTCAGCAATGGACAGGTCAATCAGACAGAAACCTAATAGAGAAGTAAGAGAACTACTGGAGGTAATGAAGCAAATGGACTTAACAGACATCTATAGAACATTCCACCCAAATAGGAAAGAATATACCTTCTTCTCTGCAGCCCATGGAACCTTCTCGAAAATTGACCACATACTCGGAAACAAAGGAAACCTCCACAGATACAAAAAAATATCAGTGTCCACCTGTGTCTTATCAGATCACCACGGATTAAAGTTAGAATTCAACAACAATCCTACCTCCAGAAAGCCGACAAACTCATGGAAACTGAACAGTCAACTACTGAACCACACCTGGGTCAAAGAAGAAATCAAGAAAGAAATTAAAGTCTTCCTTGAATTTAATGAAAATAAAGGGACAACATACTCAAACCTATGGGACACTATGAAAGCAGTGCTAAGAGGAAAGTTCATAGCACTAAGTGCCCACTTAAAGAAAACAGAGAAAGCATACATCGGAGACTTAACAGCACACCTGAAAGCTTTAGAAAAAAAAGAAGCAGATGCGCCCAGGAGGAGTAGAAGACTGGAAATAATCAAACTGAGGGCTGAAATCAACAAAATAGAAACGCAGAAAACAGTCCAAAGAATCAATGAAACAAAAAGTTGGTTCTTGGAGAAAATCAACAAGATCGACAAACCCCTATCCAAACTAATTAAACGACAGAGAGAGAACACGCAAATAAATAAGATCAGAAATGAAAAGGGGGACATAACCACAGACACAGAGGAAATTCAGAGACTCATTAGATCTTACTACAAAAGCCTGTATGCCACAAAACTAGAAAATGCAAAAGAAATGGACATTTTTTTAGATAAGTACCACATACCAAAGCTAAACCAAGACCAGGTGAACGATCTAAATAGACCTGTTAGTCGCGAAGAGCTAGAAACCGTTATCAAAAATCTACCTTCCAAAAAAAGCCCAGGACCAGATGGTTTCAATGCAGAATTCTACCAGAACTTCCAAGAAGAGCTAATACCTATACTCCTTAATGTATTTCACAATATAGAAACAGAAGAGTCATTGCCAAATTCCTTTTATGAAGCTACAGTTACCCTGATACCAAAACCACACAAAGACCCAACCAAGAAAGAAAATTACAGGCCGATCTCACTCATGAATATCGATGCAAAAATTCTCAATAAAATACTGGCAAACCGAATCCAAGAACACATTAGAAAAATTATCCATTATGATCAAGTAGGCTTCATCCCAGAGATGCAGGGCTGGTTCAACATACGCAAATCTATCAATGTAATCCACCATATAAATAAACTGAAAGAAAAAAACCATATGATCATTTCATTAGATGCTGAAAAAGCATTTGACAAAATTCAACACCCCTTTATGATAAAAGTCTTGGAGAGATTAGGGATACAAGGATCATACCTAAATATAATAAAAGCTATTTACAGCAAGCCGTCAGCTAACATTAAATTAAATGGAGAAAAACTCAAAGCCATCCCACTAAAATCAGGAACACGACAAGGCTGTCCACTCTCTCCATACCTCTTCAATATAGTGCTTGAAGTTCTAGCAATAGCAATAAGACAACATAAAGGGATCAAGGGGATTCGTATCGGAAAAGAAGAAGTTAAGCTCTCGTTATTTGCAGATGATATGATAGTATACATAAGCGACCCCAAAAACTCTACCAAAGAACTCCTACAGCTGATAAACACCTTTAGTAATGTGGCAGGATACAAGATCAACTCCAAAAAATCAGTGGCCTTCCTATACACTAAGGATAAGGAAACAGAGAGGGAAATTAGAGAAGCATCACCTTTCACGATAGTCACAAATAGCATAAAATATCTTGGGGTAACTCTGACCAAGGATGTGAAAGATCTATTTGACAAGAACTTTAAGTCTTTGAAGAAAGAAATTGAAGAGGACACCAGAAAATGGAAAGATCTTCCTTGCTCCTGGATTGGGAGGATCAACATAGTAAAAATGGCAATTCTACCAAAAGCAATCTATAGATTCAATGCAATCCCCATCAAAATCCCATCAAAATTCTTCACAGATCTGGAGAAGACAATAATCAACTTTATATGGAAAAACAAAAAACCCAGGATAGCCAAAACAATCTTATACAACAAAGGATCGTCTGGAGGCATTACCATCCCTGACTTCAAACTCTACTACAGAGCTACAGTATTGAAAACAGCTTGGTATTGGCATAAAAACAGAGAAGTCGACCAATGGAATCGAATAGAAGACCCTGACATTAACCCACAAACCTATGAACACCTGATTTTCGATAAAGGAGCTAAAAGTATACAATGGAAAAAAGAGAGCATCTTCAACAAATTGTGCTGGCAAAACTGGATGTCAACTTGTAGACGAATGAAAATAGATCCATATCTATCACCATTTACAAAACTCAAGTCCAAATGGATTAAAGACCTCAATATCAGTTTGAACACAGTGAACCTGATAGAAGAGAAAGTGGGAAGCACTCTACAACACATGGGCACAGGAGACCACTTCTTACGTATAACCCCAGCAGCAGAGACATTAAGGACCTCATTGAATAAATGGGACCTCCTGAGATTGAGAAGCTTCTGTAAAGCAAAGGACACTGTCACTAAGACACAAAGGCAACCCACCAACTGGGAGAAGATCTTCACCAACCCCGCAACTGACAAAGGTCTGATCTCCAAAATATATAAAGAACTCAAGAAACTAGACCGTAAATGGCTAATCAACCCAATTATAAAATGGGGCATTGAGCTGAACAGAGAATTCTCAACAGAAGAACTTCAAATGGCCAAAAGACACTTAAGGTCATGCTCAACTTCCTTAGTGATCAGGGAAATGCAAATCAAGACAACTTTAAGATACCATCTTACACCTGTCAGAATGGCTAAAATCAAAAATACCAATGATAGCCTTTGTTGGAGAGGTTGTGGAGAAAGGGGTACACTCATCCATTGCTGGTGGGAATGCAAACTTGTGCAACCACTTTGGAAGGCAGTATGGCGGTTTCTCAGGAAATTCGGGATCAACTTACCCCTGGACCCAGCAATACCACTCTTGGGAATGTACCCAAGAGAGGCCTTATCATACAACAAAAGTATATGCTCTACAATGTTCATAGCAGCATTGTTTGTGATAGCCAGAACCTGGAAACAACCTAGATGCCCTTCAATGGAAGAATGGATGAAGAAAGTATGGAATTTATACATATTAGAGTACTACTCAGCAATAAAAAACAAGGACTTCATGAATTTTGCATACAAATGGATGGAAATAGAAAACACTATCCTGAGTGAGGTAAGCCAGACCCAAAAAGAGGAACATGGGATGTACTCACTCATATTTGGTTTCTAGCCATAAACCAAGGACATTGAGCTTATAATTAGTGATCCTAGAGAAGCTAAATAAGGAGAACCCAAAGAAAAACATATAGGCATCCTCCTGAATATTAACCTTCAGCAAGCGATGAAAGGAGACAGAGACAGAGACCCAAATTGGAGCACAGGACTGAAATCTCAAGGTCCAAATCAGGAGCAGAAAGAGAGAGAGCACGAGCATGGAACTCAGGACCGCGAGGGGTACACCCACACATTGAGACAATGGGGATGTTCTATTGGGAACTCACCAAGGCCAGCTGGCCTGGGTCTGGAAAAGCCTGGGATAAAACCGGACTCTCTGAACATAGCGGACAATGAGGACTACTGACAACTCAAGAACAATGGCAATGGGTTTCTGATCCTACTGCACGCACTGGCTTTGTGGGAGCCTAGGCAGTTTGGATGCTCAACTTACTAGACCTGGATGGAGGTGGGGGTTCCTTGGACTTCCCACAGGCCAGGGAACCCTGATTGCTTTTCGGGCTGGGGGGAGACTTAATTGGGGGAGGGGGAGGGAAATGGGAGGCGGTGGCGGGGAAGAGACAGAAATCTTTAATAAATAAATAAATAAATAAATAAAAAAAATTAAAACCCATGAAACTTACACATCAGGAAACTCAGACTTTTAGCATTTTTGAGCTTTATTGTTTCCTTTTTCTAATCCTTTAGTCCTCCCTGCATGTATACAACTGGCATACGGCACAGCTACATAACAAATTATATTATTTTGAAACTTAACCAATAGATGGAAGGTAAACTCTAGTTGATTTACTAGTTTCTAAAATATTACAATTATTAAATACTCCATCAGCAAGAAAATGAAAAAAATACTAGCCTCTTAATAATTTAACATCTGATTAAAAATGAGGAGAATTCATAGAGAAAATGTTTGACCTTGGAGTTAAGCAAGAAACAATTATGTTGGGTAAAACACAAGAAAAATATGTGAAAGTATAAATATATGTTTATTTTAAATACCATGTAGTATTAAAAGATAAATTCCCGCAAAGACTAAAAGTATATAAGAATGATTGAAGTCAAGAGCCAGTAATGTTAATATTATCTCTATATTGAAATAATGAGCCAGTAATGTTAACGTTATCTCTATATGGTAGCTTTCTGTTCATTGTGAGATTGAGTTTCCCTTACATGCCTCCCTTCCCTTTCCTCCATGCAGATATCATTTCATCCAAGAAAAAATTACCCTATGTGCATCTCCAAATTGAGCTAGATTGAAATTTGAAGACAGTTTACCTCACTATATTGAAACAAATAATATTAGATTCCATGCTAAACATAATAATCACAATAATGGGTAACATATGAAATAATATTTTTAAACAAATAAGCACATCTCATTCAGCATTATATACTAAAGTAAAATGACCAGGGTAGGGGGAAAAAGGACTTTAAGAGAGGGGGAAATGAAATAAACAAATATCCATGTCATGAAATATTATAATATAGCAAGCTTCTTCATAATTTATTCTTCATTCAGCACTTACTGAAACAGTAAACATATATCATTGCCCTTCTATGATTTCTCTAATAAGAGGATAAATACTTCTTGACAAGGATATAACAAAGAAGATATTTAATATTTAAAAAGCAGATAAGATATTTCACAGAAAACCAACCCTCACTTTCATGTGAATATTTTTCATAAATATTTAGGAATATGTCTTCTTCTTTCTAGAATATACCTAATAAGGTATTTGTTTGTTTGTTTGTTTGTTTGTTTGTTTTGGTTTTTCGAGACAGGGTTTCTCTATGGCTTTGGAACCTGTCCTGGAACTAGCTCTGTAGACCAGGCTGGTCTCGAACTCACAGAGATCCGCCTGCCTCTGCCTCCCGAGTGCTGGGATTAAAGGCGTGCGCCACCATCGCCCGGCTATAATTTGGAGTGTGTGCATGTCTATTATGTATGTTTGTGATGAGACGGACATGGAAAGAGAAGAAAGTGAGAGAGGTGAACCGAAAACTGGACTCTGAAATAAATCATTCACACTTAGAAAAGATATGTAGACCTCTTGGGTGTACATGAATGGATCTCCTCAGTAAAAGTCGTTATCTGAAAACCGCCATGTGAAATTCACTCAGTCTCTGTATGAATTTAACTGAAAGTAGAAGAAATGTTCCGAACAAGTGCTAATGGTCTAATTGAGAAGCCGTGTGCCCGCAGACCCTAAGGCAGCATGCCCCATTTCAATAGCTCCATCTTCAGGCCCTCAATGCTGACTCTGATTGGGATTCCTGGCTTGGAGCCGGTGCAGTTCTGGGTTGGGATTCCTTTCTGTGGCATGTACATCATTGCTCTTTTGGGGAATTTTCTGCTCCTAGTTGTCATCAAAGTTGAGCGAAGCCTCCATGAACCCATGTACCTCTTCCTAGCAATGCTTGGAGCAACAGACATTGCTCTCAGTACTTGCATCTTACCCAAAATGCTAGGAATATTCTGGTTTCACCTTCCAAACATACACTTTGACGCCTCCCTCTTGCAGATGTGGCTGATTCACACATTCCAGTGTACTGAGTCAGGCATTTTGTTTGCTATGGCAATGGACCGATATGTGGCAATCTGTGATCCTCTAAGACATGCATCGATTTTTACCCAGCGACTCCTCACTCAAATAGGAGTAGGAGTCACACTCAGAGCTGCCCTTTTTGTAGCTCCATGTCTCATTCTCATCAAATGCAGGTTGAATTTTTACTGGACCACAGTAGTATCCCATTCATACTGTGAGCACATGGCGATTGTCAAGCTGGCAGTAGAAGATGTTCAGGTCAACAAGATCTATGGTCTTTTTGTGGCTTTCTGTGTACTTGGACTGGACATAATTTTTATAACACTCTCCTACATTAGAATATTTATAACTGTCTTCAAGCTGCCTCAAAACGAAGCAAGACTCAAAGCCTTTAACACGTGCATTGCCCACATTTGTGTCTTCTTGGAGTTTTATCTCCTGGCCTTCTTCTCCTTCTTTACACATAGGTTTGGCTTCCACATTCCATCTTACATTCACATTCTCCTGTCTAACCTTTACCTACTTGTCCCACCTTTTTGCTCAATCCTATTGTTTATGGGGTGAAGACCAAACAGATTCGAGATCGAGTGTCCAGAATTTTCTGTTGTAATTACCCTTCTTGATTTTTAGTTTATTTACTTTTGTTTCAAATAGCAAATCTCATTCAAAACCCTTAGATTTTGTTTGTACGATCTCTCTCTCCCCCCTTCTCTGTGTGTGTGTGTGTTTGTGCATATATATGTGTGTGTGTATGTGTGTGTGTGTGTGTGTGTGTGTGTGTGTGTGTGTGTGTGTGTACATGTGCATGTGAAAGCAAGAGGTCAAGATACAGTCCACCTTGTTTCCTTGGCTTTTTGTTGTTGTTGCATTGTATTGTTTGAGAGTGGCTTTTGATGCTCTGGAGTTCACAATTAGAGTGCTCTGGAAGGGAAGAGAACCCAAGGATCCCAGTAGTCTTCATCCATCATTTCAGCCCTTGAACTAAAGCACATGCCATCATAGCCAGCTTTGTATATAGAGTCTGGGGGTTAGATTTATGTTTGAGCAGCAAGTACTTAACCTTTGTTTCCAAGCGTTCCCTGTGAACAGGTACTAAGCTTTAGTTTAAGGCTTCTTTCACAACTTAAAAATAAAGAACCTGAATGCTCCTTAATTAATTATATCTCTGTTATGATTATAATTGAAACATGATGTTAAACACATTTAGTGTTAATTTATTGCAAAAGATATTTATGAATAAACTCTTTATAGTGAACGCTTTTCAAAAAGTAACTCTACCTGGTAACATTTTATTTTTTTAATTTATTATTATTATTATTACAAATTTTCACCTCCTCCCCTTCTCCCATTTCCCTCTCCCTCCCCCATTGCCCCTTCCTCTTCCTCTCCAGTCCAAAGAGCAGTCAGGGTTCCCTGCCCTGTGGAAAATCCAATGTCCTCCCCCCTCCATCCAGGTCTAGGAAGGTGAGGATCCCAACAGACTAGGTTCCCATAAAGCCAGTACATGGAGTAGAATCAAAACCCAGTGCCATTGTCCTTGGCTTCTCAGTCAGCCCTCCATGTCAGCCACGTTCAGAGATTCCGGTTTGATCACATGCTCCATCAGTCCCAGTCCAACTGGCCTTGGTGAGTTCCCATTAGATCGACCCCACCATCACAGTGAATGGGAGCACCCCTCCTGGCCCTGACTTTCTTGCTCCTGTTCTCCCTCCTTCTGCTCTTGATTTGAACCTTGGGAGCTCAGTCCAGTGCTCCAGTGTGGGTTTCTGTCTCTATCTCCATCCATCGCCAGATGAAGGTTCTATGGTGATATGCAGGATATTCATCAGAGTAGCTATAGTATAGGGCCAGTTCAGGCGCCCTCGCCTCAGCTGCTCAAGGAACAAGCTGGGGACATCTCCTTGGACCTCTGGGAACCCCTCTAGAGTCCAGTCTCTTGCCAACCCTCAAATGGCTCCCTTAATTAAGATATATACTTCCCTGCCCCCATATCCACTCCTCCTCCATCCCAACTGTCCCATTCCCCCAAGCTCTCCCCAAAGGCCTGGTAACATTTTAAATTCTACTTAAAAGTATAAGGTGGCTGTTGCAGTGGGTGTCCCCATCATGGTCTTGGCATCTTTGTTCATATTCTCACTTCTCCCACTCTTCAGCTGGACTTTCAAGCTCAGCCCAGTGCTCCACTGTAGGTCTCTGCCTCTGTTTCCATCAGTTGTTGGATGAAAGTTCTATGGTGACATTTAAGATATTCATCAATCTGACTACAGGGCAAGGCCAGGTTGGGCACCTGCTCCACTATTGCTTAGGGCATTAGCTGGGGTCAACCTTGTAGATTCTTGGGAATTTCTCTAGTGCCTGGTTACTTGCTTGCCCCATAATGGCTCCCTCAATCAAAATATTTCTTTCTTTGCTCTCATATCTGTCCTTCCTCCATCTTGACTATCCTATTCCCTCAAGTTCTCATCCCCTTCTTCCCTCCTCTTCCCCATCCACCTTCTCCTCTCATTCCCATGCTCCCAATTTTGTCAGGTGGTTTTGTCTATTTTACCTTTCCAGGTGGATCTATGTATGTTTTGCTTAGGGTTCCTGAGCTAATGGGAGCCATTGATTCCAGCTAAACAAGGAAGAAATCAGCCTAGGTCCAAACCAGTCCCTCTGAATGTGGACGAGAGTTGAATGGCTTTGGCAAACTGCAAGGCCACTGCCAGTGGCACCAGGATTTATCCCTACTGCTTGTCTTGGCTGTCTTGGAACCCATTCTCTTTGGATAAATATGTTGCTCAGGCTAGATATAGTAGAAAAAGCCTTGGACTTTCCCCAAAGCAATGTGCCTTACCCTCACTGAGGAGTGGATGGGAGTAGGGAAGAAAGGTAGACGGAATGGGAGGAGGGGAATGAGAGGGAACTGGAATTGGAATTGGCATGTAAAATGAAAAAAAGTAATTTGTTTTCTTTTTAAAAAGTAAGAATAAAAAAATCTATAGAGGAAAAAATGATAGGAAATGTTACATTAATAGTCCACAGATAAAATAAGAGGTCCTCAAATCCAGATATTTCTGTTTGTATTTATGACATCTTAAGTGTTTTACGTATCTGGAGTAATTATTTCATTTGCATGAATGAGAACAAGGTATGTTTAAATGTTTTAGGTTATTTTTTCTTAAATAGGGTTGCTGTAAATATTTTTGCACATGATAGAATAATGGGTTTTGGAAATATTCTAAATACCTGGTTTAAATATTATAAACAAGAGGAGAGACATCAAGAATGATCTAAGAATACAACCAACTAATAGCAAATGGAGTGTTTAATATGTAGACTAGAGGCTCTCTCATTCTGGATTATGCTTTCTTGTGATATGTTACACTGTGCTTTTGATATTGCCTAGCCATGCTTACATTCAAACGATTGATAAAAATTATGTCATTTCAGACTCCTCCCTACAAAACATAGGGTTTTCATTATATAGGAAACAATGAACATGGACTGTCTTTTGACTTACTTTTTTATTTTATTTTTTAAAGATTTATTCATTTTATTTTATGTAAGCGAGTGTTTTGCCTGTAGGTATGTTTGTGTACCATGTTAGTAACTGGTACCCCATGAAAATGAAAATGTATCAGATCCCCTAAAACTGGGGTTACAGGCAGTTTTAAACCTCCATGTGGGAGTTGGGATTTGAAACCAGGTCCTCTAGAAGAGCAGAAAATACTCTTAACCTCTGACCCATCTCTTCAGCCCTGAGGACTGTTCTTATGTTCAGTCATACCATCTGTTCTTTATTTATTTATTCATTTATTTATAGTTTCATTTAGATTTATTTTTCATTTCAGAATTACCACTAAACTGTCTTTAAGTCCAATAAAATCAAGTGGCTTTAATAATGTCAAAATCTGTTTTCCTACTTGGGCATCTATTGTTCAATTGAAGGCGTTGTTCTTTTAAGGAAATGTCTTAGATACTTACATCTCACTCACTCTCATGTGGTGTGTTCTCTGCCACACGGATTCCTTACCCTGACAGATTATTAGTGAAATGATCTTATGCTCTAAAGCTACATATTTAGTTTCTTTAAGTCATCTTTTATTTTATGTGTAGTGTGTTTTGCTTACATGCATGTCTGTGTACTGCATTCATGCTTGGTGCCCACAGGGGCCAAGAGCAGGAGTCAGAGTCCCTGGAACCAGAATTACGTGCAATTTATAGCCACTATAGGTGAGTTGTGACTTGAACACAAGTCCTCTGCAAGAGCAGCCAGTGCTCTTCATCTCTAGGCCTTTTCTCTAGCCACCTATATTTTTAGTTTTCCAGTCATTTCTCCCGGAATGTTTCACTTTGCTTTGTTTTTCAGGATTCATTGTCTTCCATAGTGTTGTCAAGCTGTGTTATATCAAGATGTGTGTGCACTTTTGTGAAAAAAATAATATTGTATCTTACTGTCACACACTTTTTATCATATAAGTGGTACTTGATAAGCAATTCCTATATTAACTCTCTCATATGTGTTTCAGTGTTTGTACTTGGTATCACTGAAATCAGAAATTTAAAGGATGGAAGTCCATAAATAAAAGAGATATGCCTGTGTTGCTGGGAAAATGAATATCTAAGGAAACTGAATTCTTTTCATAACAACTTGACAGTTATAAACTGAGTATAGAAAATTAGGCAGCAATTCATAGCTGTATCTCATGATGTTAGGTCCTGAAGAAACCTAGGAAAAGTGGCTAACAGAGGAGCCTATTATCATATCGAAGTGGACACTGGCTGCCTGGTTCGTCCAGCATCTCCCAGCATTGCAGTTACCAGTTATAATGGGCTCTTCCCAGCACTTCTCCCAGTCCCTTCCCTAATCTTCTCCAGCCCCTGAATTTGTCTTCCCTTCCCCCAGCTTCTCTTTTCTATATAATCCTGCCGTTTTCACTCTGCTCTTGGTTCTCTTTGCCCTCCTTGTCTCCCTCTCTTTTCTCTTCCTCTCTCACTCTCTCCCTCCCCTCTTGATGCTCTGTTCTATTCTGCTGGCCATGTTCTGTCTGGTCCTCTCCCTCATATATACAATACAAACCTTCTCTTCAACCATACCTGGGAGTAATCATGTCCTCATTTTCATTCATCTTTTGTATATAAAGTATATATTAATAAAGAAACAAAATTTCATTAATATTTAATGAATTTTATTCTAACTTTGTATGATTTATAATGAATATCAGAAATGATGAAAGTACACACATGTTTGGAAAGCCTAAATAAACTTCTCCTTGGAATAGAAGTCACAGACCTCCAATAGAACAATCCCTGAAGCTAAGGATTTGCATCTAAGATATCAATCAGTGAATCCTCAAAGTTTTGAGAGTGTTTTAACCTCTACGAAGGTAAATCTAGGAAGGCAAATGTATGGTGAGCACTTCTGTGTATGTGAGTGACTGTAGAATTGTAGACGCCCAAGCTTCCTGTCGCTTTTGAGCAGGGATCCTTTCCAAGCTTCACAAATAAGATGCCTCATCCTCCTCTGCCGTGCAATCAACATCATTGTGAGGAAGAAACCTAAACTCTGAATCCTTTGGCACAGTCCACTTCAGTGACCTTGAATTTACCGTACAGGCTACTTTTAATTTTAGGCCTCCATATTATGCACACTTTAATATCTACATTATTCTTTTCTAATTAGTTAAGAACTGTCTTTAGACTGGGATAGGATCTGCTTAAGGTGTGCAATTCTAGTGCTATGCAAATAGCCATGAAAGTCTTGTGCAGTCCTTGCTGTCCATCGGTGATTCCTTCATGGCTTACACTGTCAACATTACAGCACAAGGTTCGCAAGAATGCGACTGCCTCAAGCTCATGCACATATTCAAGCAGGTCTGTGTGGAGGACTCTTATCCTACCATTAAAAACTGCACCAAGTCCTTTACCTGAGTTCTGAGTGCATTCCCAAGGACTGTATAATGGCTACATTTACCTACTAGAGCAGCGCTTCTTAAGTGCTTTTTCTACTTGCTAACCTTTTTCCTCAAGTGCTTTCTCATCTACCTTCAGGTAGGTACATATAGGAAGTTTACTAATGAAACATTAATGCATTAATCACAAAGAATTTATTTTAACACAACTTTCTGAATTCATATAAGTTTCTTAGTTATTAAAGACTAAGGCACAATTACATACTACTGAAAAGGATGCCCTTGCTTAGATTTTATAAAATATTAAAACTTGGCTGAACATCTGATGCAAGATGTAAAGTATCACCAGTGCTTTTCAGAACTGATCTATATTTTGATTTTACGGTTATCAAAGTGGAAAGTGCTGCTTCACATGTAGTACAAAATGGCAGAAGTGTGCTTAGAATTATTCCACAAATTGTTAAAGCTTAGATTCTAATTCCAATGCCAAATTATTGAGCAGTTTCTTATGAAACCAGTGTCAGTTATTCCAACACTATTATTAACATCAAAATGTTTAGGTCTGGAAAGATGGCTCAGCAACCATCAAGCAGCTCACAGCCCAAGCTTCAAAAGATATGATGTCATCCTATAGGCTCCACAGGCCCCCACACATGTGCAGACACACACACACACACACACACACACAAAATAAAAACAAACCTTTTTTAGAAGCTATTTTTAAAAATTATCACAAAACATTCAAACACATTAGTTACATTCTGAAGAACAGTAGTAGAAAACTATTAAAGTCCCTATTTTCTATAATTAAATCATGATATTTATATAAAAGGAGGAAAGTTTTCATATAATCCATTACATATGAAGATCTCAATTCTTGACCGAGGCGTTTCAGGCAGCCTTTACTGGCCTTTCATGGTATGACCACATGCACAGTACAAATCGCCCATGCCTGGTGCTCAGTGATCACTCAGTGCAACACAGGCAGACACTCTCAGAAACTCAATGGGCTCATTGCTCATTTAATTTGGATTTCTTATTTGATCATTGCAGATTCAGAAACGTTTTACTGTTGTCAAATATTTGCAATCCCCATGCAGATATACTACCCTAGATGATACCATGGCATTCAATTTAAGAATCTGTGACTAAAAAGGCAGTGGTTCAGTCCCAACACTCTGGAAGCAGAGGAAGGCAGATCTCCATGACTTCCAGGCCAACCTATTCTACAGAGCAAGTTCTAGGACAGTAAGAGCTATACAGAGAAACGCTGCCTTGAAAAACAAACAAACTAATCTGAACTAAAGTAAAGCATTTTTAGCCGGGCAGTGGCACACGCCTTTAATCCCAGCACTCGGGAGGCAGAGGCAGGCGGATCTCTGTGAGTTCGAGACCAGCCTGGTCTACAGAGCTAGTTCCAGGACAGGCTCCAAAACCACAGAGAAACCCTGTCTCGAAAAACCACAAAAAAATAAATAAATAAATAAAGCATTTTTTTCATATTGGTTCCTTTTTTTAAATGTTTACACTGTGCTCTTTTCTAAAATAAATCAGTAACGTATCCCTGCTTATACACTTTAGTGGCATTGTTTCCTATTTGTCATATTAATAGGCCATATTGTCAATTTTTATTTCTTGTAAGAATCTCTAAAATGTCTTTACTATTGTATTTAATTTGCATATCAGTTCTGTCAATCTATGACCATAGTAGTACTTTCCTTTGCTATCTCAAAATATTATATCTTCATATTACCTCAATATTACTAGTTTTTTAAACAGAGCAATATATTAAATAATAAAAACTGAAATCAATATTTCATCTGTATTCTTTTCTGAAGGGCTCTTCACATAGATTTGAATCTTTGAGCTATATAAATTTCCATGTCTCAGAAAAATCACACTGACTGTTCTTATAGGGAAAGCATGACTGTGATTCTCTGTTGTCTCCTCCCACATTTTAAAGTGGCAATTTGCCGTGTAACCTTATTTCTCTGATGGCTGAAGAAAGGTTATTAGAGATATTTTACAAATTTTAATATACTAGAATCAAAACTACCATTATTACATATATTTTACTTTGAAATACGACACTAAATATATATAAATTCATTTATATTTATAGATAAAGACAAGAAGATAGATGGCAATGGATAAGTGTGTATTTATATTAAATCAGAACCATAGCTGGGCTCTACCACATACCTTGAATCCCAGCACTTGAGAAGCAGAGGCAAATGGATCTCTGCAAGTTGAAGGCCAGTTCAGTCTACATAGCAAGCTTCTGTCTCAAAAGGAAAAAGGCAAGTAAAAACCATAACTGAGAAATCTGAAGATTCTCAATGAAATGATAAATAATTTCATCAGCAGTTTTTATAGAATTCAATATTTAAGATAAATATAGAAATACAACATTATATATAATATATCTTCTATTAAATAAAAATTTAAGAACAGAGTGACAACAAAGGTTAATACACTATTGCTGTGAAGAACACATTTCAACAGAAGTTGTATCAATGTTTTAGTATTCAGAAATTTTCTTTTTTAGAAGGAGAAGACCCAGTACTCGGTCATGAATCTCTTTAGTCTTAACACCATACACCAAGGGATTGGCTGTGGGGGGCACTGGTAAGTACAGAATTGCAAACATTATATGGACACTTGGAGGCACATTCTTGCCAAAGCGATGAGTCAGAAAGCTGAACAGCACAGGTGTGTAGAAAGCAAGAATGGTGCAGACATGGGTCTCACAGGTGCACAAGTGCCCAAGGCTGAACAGCGCAGGTGTGTAGAAAGCAAGAATGGTGCAGACATGGGCCTCACAGGTGCACAGGTGCCCAAGGCTGAACAGCGCAGGTGTGTAGAAAGCAAGAATGGTGCAGACATGGGCCTCACAGGTGCACAGGTGCCCAAGGCTGAACAGTGCAGGTGTGTAGAAAGCAAGAATGGTGCAGACATGGGCCGCACAGGTGCCCAAGGCTTTCGAGCGAGCTCTCTGGGAAGAGAGTCGGAACACTGCCTGAAGAATTTTTATATAGGATGAGGCTATGAGCCCAAGGTCAAATACTGCCACTGAAAGGGCCACTAGAATTCCATATATTCTGTTTACATAGGTGTTAGCACTGGCCACCTTCACCACAGCCATGTGCTCACAATAGGCATGGTGGATGACATATTTGGTATAGTACAGCAGCCTTTTAATGAAAAGGGGACATGGCATAATCATAAGTGTAGCTCGGCTGAGGCCAACTAGGCCTATTTTAATCACCATGGGTGTTGTCAGGGTTGATGTGTAAGACAGTGGGAGGCAAATGGCCACAAAGCGATCAAAAGCCATGGCACTAGGATAGCAGACTCCATGATGCAAAGTGTGTGAATGAAAAAACATTTGTGTTAGACAGGCATCAAAGTTGATCCAGTGTGCACCAAACCAGAAGATGGCAAGCATCTGCAGAGCGGAAGAGCAGGTAAGACACATGTCGTTCATTGCAAGCATGCAAAGGAAGAAATACATAGGCTGGTGGAGACTTGGCTCTAACTTGACAGTGGTGATGATTATGCTGTTCCCCAGCAAGGTCAGGACAAACAGGAGACAGATAGGGATGCCGATCCAGCAGTGAAAGCTTTCCAACCCAGGAATACCAACCAGGAAGAAAGATGCAATGTGATGTGTAGCGTTGCCATCCATGTTAAACCTAGGGATGCTGCATGTTAATAATACTGTAACCAGCCAGCAGGCAAACTTCCTGTAGGTAGGCTGATCTAACATCCCCATTCCATTGATCAGACCCTGTAAACTACAAACCCCACTCCACCCCCAAACCCTCCTATCCCCTGCGACCTCAGAGAAACTCTGAAACACAGGCTGAAATACACAAAGAGGACCAAGAGGTGAGAGACCACCCACCCAGGGGGCCACCCCACTCTCTAGGTCATCCATATTGGGGCAAAACCCCGGGACCCTTCCCCTCCTGCCACAATTCGCTAGGCAGTCAGTAGGCAAGCTTCCAGCATGTAGGCTGCTCCAAAAACCCCACCACATTGATTGGACCCTATAAGCTATATGTACCACTCCATCCTCAAACTGCTTCTCTCCACACCTCCCCAAGACCTCAGAGTAACTCTGAAACATAGGCTACAACAATACAGAGGGGTCAAAGAGGTAGGCTGCTCTAACACACCCACCCCATCGATCAGATCCTATAAACTACAAATCCCACACTTACTCCAAATTCTTATATCCCTCAACACCTTAGAGGAACTCGGAAGCACAGGCTGCAACTACACAGAGAGGACCAAGAAAATGAACCAAGAAAGCAGGCCAAGAGAGACCTTAGTGGCTCCAAGACATAGGCAGAGACAGAGCACACAAAGAATAGTTCCCAAAGACACAGACAGCCACTGCAAGGATTGGGCCAAGAGGCAAAAACACTACCAGCACTAATTGGAGGAAGAGATGGGTAGGCGCCAAAGCAAGAATTCATTCTACATAAACAACAAGATGGTTACACTAGAAACCAGTGGTCATACAACAAGAATACTTGATCATCCTAACCCAGAAGAAGCTGATTCAAAACAATTTTAAATGTTACTTTATGAAGATGATGGAGAACCTTTAAAAGGAAATAAAAATTAACCTTATTAGAAATGGAGGAAAAGACAAACAAAAAATTGGAAGAAAACAATAAATCTCTCTAAGAAACCCAGGAAAACCAAGAAAAAACAATCAAACAGGTAAAGCAAACAGTTTAAACACTTCAAGACATGAACACAGAAATAGAGGCAAAAGAAAACACAAACTGAGGAAATTTTGGATTGGAAAATCTGGGTAAATAAATGAGAACTACAGAGGCAAGCATAATCTACAGAATAAAAGAGACGGAAGAATCTGAGGTGTTGAAGATACTATAGATTAAACAGATTTATTGATGAAAGAAAACTTTAGGTCTAACAAATTTTTAACACAAAATATCCAGGAAATCTGGGACACCATGAAAAAAACAAAGCTAAGAATAATAGGGATAGAAGAAGGAGAAGAACTCCAGCTCAAAGGCACAAATAATAAATTCAACAAAATTATAAAATAAAATTTTCCCAACCAAAACAAGCATATTCCTATGAAGGTACAAGAAGCATACAGAACACAAAATAGACTGGAACCAAAAAAAGTCCCCTCACCATATAATAATTAAAATGAAAAATATACAGTATAAAGAGAGACTATTAAGAGTTGTAAAGGAAAAAGATCAAGTAACATATAAAGGCAGACCTATCAGAATTACACCCGACTTCTCAGTGGAAACCATGAAAGCCAGAAGATCCTGGGCAGGTGTGCTACAACCACTAAGAGACCATGGACGCAAGCAAGACAAGACTGTTATATCCAACAAAGCTTTCAATCACCATCGATGAGAAAATGAGATATTTCATGACAAAACCAGATTTAAACAATACCTATCCACAAATCCAGCCCTACAGAAAGTTCTAGAAGGAAAACTCCAACACAAGGAAACTAACTACACCCACAGACATGCAGGCAACAGATAACCTCACACCAACAAACCCCAAAGAAGGAAAACACACAAAGCTACCACCAAAAAATAACAGGAATTAAAAATCACTGATCTTAATGTCTCAATATCAATGGAGTCAATTCACCTATAAAAAGACACAGGCTAAAAGAATGGATACAAAATCAGGATCCATCCTTCTGCTGTATACAAGAAACACACCTCAACCTCAAAGACAGATATTACCTCAGAGTAAAGTGTTAGGAAAAGGTTTTTTCCAATCAGATGGACCTAAGAAACAAGTGAGTGTAGCTATCCTAATATCTAACAAAATAAACTTCAACCTAAAATCAATCAGAAGAGATGGAGAAGGACACTTTATACTCATCAGATCAATGAAGATGAAATCCCAATCCTGACCATCTATGATCAAAATCCAAGAGCACCCAATTATGTAAAAGAAACATTACTAAAGTTTAAATCACATATCAAACCACACACACTAATAGTAGGAGATTTCAACACCCCACTCTCCACAATGGACAGGTCAACCAGACATTAACAGAGATATAAGAGAGCTAACAGATGTCATGACCTAACAGACATCTACAGAACACTTCATCCAAACATAAAAGAATATACTTTCTTCTCAGCATCTCATTGAACCTTCCCTAAAACTGACTACATACTCAGTAACAAAGCAAATCTCAACTGATACAAAATTAAATTGAAATGACCCACTGTATGTTATTGGATCACCAAGCTTTAAAATTAGAATTTAACAACAACCCTAATTGCAGAAAGCCTAAAACTCATGGAAATTGAACAATGCTCAGATGAACCATCCCTGGGTCAAGGAAGAAATAAATAAATAACTTAAAGACTTCCTAGAATTCCATGAAAATGAGGGCACAAAGTACCCAAACCTGTGGGACACTATGAAAACAGTATTAAGAGAAAAGTTCATAGCAGTAAATGACTACATAAAGAAAGTGGAGAAATCACACACGAGCACAGCCGAAAGTTCTAGAACAAAAATAAGCAGACTCACCCAGGAGGAGTAAAGAACATGAAATTATCAAACTGAGGGCTGAAATCAATAAACTAGAAATAAAGTATCAATGAAACAAAGAGCTGGTTCTTTGAGAAAATCAACAAGACTGACAAAAGCTTATCCAAACTAATCAAAAGGCAGAAAAAAAGAACATTTAAATTAAGGAAAACAGAAATAAAAGGGGGATGAAACAACAGACACGGAGGAAATCCAGTGAATCATTAGGTCATCTTACAAAAGCTATACTCCACAAAATTGGAAAATGTAAAATAAATAAATAATTTTCTGGATAGGTACCGCATACAAAAATTAAATCAAGACCAGGTGAACAATTTAAGGAGGCCTATAACCTTCAAAAGTCTCCCAATAACAAGAACAACACCAAAAAACCCAGAAGAGATAATACCTATACTCCTCAAATTGTTCCATATAATAGAAACAGAAGGAACATTGCCAAACTCTTTTTTTGAGGCTACCGTTACCCTGATACTGAAAACACACAACGACTCAACCAAGAAAGAGAATTACAGACCAATATCACTCATGAACATAGATACAAAAATACTCAATAAAATACTGGTAAACAGAATCCAAGAACACATCAAAAAAAAAAAATCATCCACCATGATCAAGACGGCTTCATCCCAGAGAAGCACAGATAGTTCAACATATGAAAATCTATCAATGTAGTCCAACATATAAATAAACAGAAAGAAAAAACATATGATCATCTTATTAGATGCTGAATCAAATTGAAGACCCGAATATTCATCCACACACCTATAAAAACCTGATTTTTGACAAAAAAAAATAAAGCTAAAATATGCAATGGAAAAAAAGAAAGCATCTTCAACAAATAGTGCTGACAAAACTGAATGTCAACATGTAGAAGAATGCAAACAGATCCATATCTATCCCTATGCTCAAAACTCAAGTACAAATGATCAAAGTCCTCAAAATAAAACCAACCACAATGAACGTCATAGAAGAGAAAGTACAAGCAGCCTTCAATGCATGGGCATAGGAGACCACCTCATAAATATAACACCAGTATTAGAGACACAGAAAGAAACAATAAATGGAACCTCCTAAAACTGAGAAGCTTCTGTTTTTTTTTTGTTTTTTTGTTTGTTTGTTTTGTTTTGTTTTTTTCGAGACAGGGTTTCGCTGTGGTTTTGGAGCCTGTCCTGGAACTAGCCCTTGTAGACCAGGCTGGTCTCAAACTCACAAAAATCCACCTGCCTCTGCCTCCCAAGTGCTGGGATTAAAGGCGTGTGCAACCACTGCCCGGCCCTGAGAAGCTTCTGTAAAGCAAAGGACATGCTCGGCCAGACAAAACGACAGCCCACAGAATGGGAAAAGATCTTCACTAACCCCACATCAGAAAGAGGTCTGATCTCCAAAACAGATAAAAAAAAAAAAAAACTCAAGATATTAGAAATCAAAATTCCGAATAATCCAAGTTTAAAAAAAAAAGGAGTTCAGATATAAACAGAGAATTCTCAACAGAAGAATCTCAAATAGCTGAAAAATATTTAAGAAAATGTTCAACATCCTTAGACATCAGGGAAATGCAAATCAAAATGACTCTGAGATACCATTTTACACCAGTAAAAATGGCTAAGATCAAAAGCACTAATGATAGCTTATGATGGACAGGATGTGGAGTAAGGAAAAGACTCCTCCATTGCTGGTGCGAATGCAAATTTTTACAACCACTCTTGAAACCAGTATGGTGGTTTCTCATAAAATTGGGAATCAACTTATGTCAGGACCCAGCAATACCACTCTTGGGCATAACCAAAGGATGTCCAATGATACTACAAGGACATTTGTTCAACTATGTTCATAGTGGCATTATTTGTAATAGCCCAAACCTGGAAACAATCAAAGAATGGATAAAGAAAATGTGGTACATTTACACAATGGAGTACTACTCGGCAGTAAAAAAAACAATGACATCTTGAAATTTGCATGCAAATCAATGGAACTAGAAACAAACATTCTGAATGAAGTAGTCTAGACCCAAAAAGATAAACATGCCATGTACTCACTCATAAATTCATAATAGCTGTAAAGCAAAGGGTAACGAGCCTATAGTCCACAGCCCTAGAGAAGCTAAGTAACAAGGTGAATCCTAAGAAAAACATATAGAGATCCCCCCTAGGAAGGGAAAATAGACAAGACCTCCTGACAGAAGTGGGTAGGAGGGGAGAAAGGAGGGCAGAAGAGAAGGAGGATGGGAGAAGGGAGGAAAAGGAAAACTTGATGGAGTGGCATAGTCAAGATGAAGGAAGAACAGAGATGGAGAGCAAGGAAAGAGATATTTTGATTGAGGAGGCCATTGTGGGGTTAGCAAGAAACCTGACACTAGAGAAATTCCTGGGAGTCCAAGGATGACCCCAGACAGGACCATAAGCAATAGAGAAGGTGTCCAAACTTGCTTTGCCCTGTAGTCAGATGACTATCTTAAATATCACCATAGAACCTTCACCCAGCAACTGATGAAGACAGAGGCAGAGACCCACAGTGGAGCACTGGGATGAGCTTCCAAAGTCCAGAAGAAGAGTGGGAGGAATGAGAATATGAGCAAAGAGGTCAAGACCTCTTGATGGGGATACCCACTGAAACAGTTTACCTGAGCAAACGGGAGATCACCAACTCCAGCCAGACAGGGAAGGAAGAAGCATAGGTCCAAACAGGACCCTCTGAATGTGGATGGTAGTTGTATGGCTAGGGCAGATTGTGGGGCCACTGGCAGTGGCACCAGGATTTATCCCTACTGCTTGTACTGGCTTTCTGAGAACCGCTTCTCTGTGGATAAATATGTTGTTCAGGCTAGATATAGTAGGGAGGGCCTTGGACCTTCCCCAAAGCAATGTGCCTTACCCTCTCTGAGGAGTGGATGGGAGTCAGGGAGGGAATGGGAGGACAGTAGAAAGTAGGAACTGGAACTGGTATGTAAAATAAAAACAGATAGTTTTCCATTTTTAAAAAAATGAAATAAAATGAAAAGTTAAAGGGCAAGGCTTTGTTCAGCTGAAAAATAATAATACAATAACCAAAAGTGTCCCATCCACTGAAAATAGGATGGTTAGGTGAATTTTAAGTGTCTTACTGTCATCTAGAATCACTCTGGAAAACCTACCTGGAAGGTCTGACTCATCTCCCAGGCTCTATAAATCCTCGGGAATATTTCTTCAACATTTAGTGGAGGCATAGGATCTGCATTTTCAGAGGAAAATATATTTACTTAGCTTTTTTCTGATCTTAACATGTGATTAAATTCTACAACAAATATTTCAGTTGTTGTTAATAGAATAACCATAAATATACACAAAAACTCCAACCATCGACAGACATTTCAATAAGTCACTTATCATGGGATACTGTTTTTCCTTAGGCAGCCTAGCTAGATTGTTGGAATTCAAAAATCTAATAAGAATAAAGTGCACCCAATCATAGAAATTAACTGATTCATAATCCATCAAAGGTGAATTTATATGTATTTCGGGTTGTCAAAAGTGAACAGTATATAGATTTAAATATCTTTTCCTTCAATTTCCACTGTCAGAGCTGGGTTTCTTTCCTGAGCAGAGGAGACTGGTATTTGGTAAGAAACAGAAGAAAAATTAGATTGGTTATTTCAAAGTTTTTCTTATAAGGTAGAGACAGGAAGACAAATCTATAAAGAAATTCATACTAGGTAGCATTAGGTCACCACAGGCTGCCTTCTTATATTGACTAATGCCAATTGCAAGGGTCTTGTTTGTGAATTTTGAGCATTATTTAACTATTTAGTTCTTTTGAAAAGCACTTACTACATCTACTTTATTCTATGTAGTGTACACACATGTGCCACAACACAAATGTGGATGTCAGGAGCCAACTGTTAGCAGTCATTTCTCCCTGTGTAGCCACCGGGGATTCAATGCTGGCCACCCCGGTTAGGATTCGGCGCTTCTCCCCACTTAGCCATTTAACCAGCACTTATTTCTAGAAGTTATACCCCTAGTTTTTCATTCACTTTGGTGACTTGGAAGTTTATCGTGATCGACAGATGGTGATTTTCAGTCAGGGTTCAGACACAAGATCATAATTTCAAACAGTGCCTGCAAACATTTTTACATAACAGTATTGACTCCATATGAAGATCTCCTGATGGGCAAGGTACCATAACAATATAAAGTGAAGAGGCATTTATTATTGTGTAGTAAGGTGGTCTCAAATTATTGTTTATAAGTACTTTAGTTGGTAATAAGAATAAACAGTTTCCTTGCTGAGTCACAGGCCCTTCCTCCAGCTGTGCCATCCACCTTTTCTAGTAACCATGGGAATCAAAGAGTCAGCATTCTGCTGCTTTTAGCAACAGGATCACCTGTTTAGGACCCTTCTCCTGACTATATTCTGAAGTTTCTAACATAGCTGACTGTCGTTTTAGAGTCTAGTTTCCACCTATCAACCCAAATGGTGGAATAGTAATTAAAATTCTTCATGACACATCTTTTCAAATATCCCCAAAGGGAATTCTTCATGACTGGATGTCTAATACTAACTTCATGCAGTTACAAACAAACAAAAAAAACATAGTCTGTGCATTCTGTGCTTAATCATTTGCTGCTCAGGACCAACGTAAATTACTTTCTGAGGTATTTTCGTGAGGAATTAAAAAATTATCAGGGACTTATCAAACATTTCAAAAAATTTAGAAAATACTTTTTTATCATAATAGGGAAACTTTTAGTTTTGAAAATTACCACACAGAAGATGAAGTTTAGAGCAATACATTGGGCAGCTGAGGATAGGGAACCTGAAATGGCCCTATCCTATAGCAATACTGACGATTATCTTGCATATCACCATAGAACCTTCATCTCGTGATGGATGGAGATAGAGACAGAGACCCACACTGGAGCACTGGACTGAGCTCCCAAGGTCCCAATGAGGAGTGGAAGGAGGGAGAAGATGAGCAAGGAAGTCAAGACCACGAGGGGTGCACCCACCCACTGAGACAGTGGGAGCTCACCAAGGCCAGCTGGACTGTGACTGAAAAAGCATGGGATAAAACCGGACTCTCTGAACATGGCGAACAATGAGGGCTGATGAGAAGCCAAGGACAATGGCACGGGGTTTTGATCCTACTTCATGTTCTGGCTTTGTGGGAGCCTAGCCAGTTTGGATGTTCACCTTCCTAGACATGGACGGTGGGGGGCGGACCTTGGACTTTCCACAGGGCAGGGAACCCTGACTGCTCTTTGGACTGGAGAGGGAGGGGGAGAGGAGTGGGGGGAGGGGGAGAAGGGTGAAAGGAGGGGGAGGCAAATGAGAGGCTGGGAGGAGGCGGATACTTTTTTTTCCTTTTCTCAATTAAAAAAAAAGAAATTAAAGCGAGGTACTTATTTTGAGATCTCATATTACAATAAGATTTACTGTGGTTTTAATACACAATTTCTATGTGTCAACCCTCATATGACATAGTTTTCTGGGAGACCTGTTAAGCCATGGTCAACTCTCCTATCCCTGGGAGAATCAAGCAAGCACAGGGCTAACGGAAGCTCTCAGAACATGATAAGCAAGTACACTTTGCTAAAGTATAAACAAGCAAACATATTCTTGTCAAATCTGTCATTACAATAAAGCAAGTTTTCTTTCTAATAATGTTGCCTGCATGGGGACAATCTATCTTTTTAAGTTATTCTACAAATATATGTTCTTTTACAGACCCCAGATGTGATCTGCTCAGACCATCCCTTCTCCTCCTAAGAGAGCCATCTCTGTCCCCCAGAGTTACTTCAAATGGAATCTGGAAATGGTCACTTACTGTGGGAAGGGCTTTCTTCTTCTATTTGCTTAACTAAAAGTGATTTTATAACACATCAGTTATCTGCAGCTGTGTAGCACGCACACACTTTACACGTAACTGAAAGTGATTTTCTAATACACTAGTTATCTATAGCTGTGTAGTGTGTGCACGCATGCGCGCGCACACACACACACACACACACACACGTTTGTTTTAAGCAGTAACTGTTTACTTGAAACTGGGTCTCACTAACAGCCAGAGAAGCCACCAATCTCCCTGACTTGGATTTAGATCAGCAGTCTTCTGCCTCAGCCTCCCAAATGTTTGGAGTATGTATGTGCACAAGCATGCCTGGATGAAACAATAATGTTAAGTAGAGTTGAAAGGACTTGAAAAGAAGCAGGTTCAAAACCAAAAATGCAGTGCCTTTTCTCTTGTAAATACTCAGTAAACAGCTCTAGCAGTAATTGTTGTCAATAAGAATATTTTAAAAACCTATTTTTTAATTAACATTTTTTATTTATTTTTAACATCACCACCCAATAGGGAGTTGCAGAGACTGCGCTTACCTCTAGATTTCTGCTAACATAGTTACTCAACTAGCTCACTTTCTTCTATGATCTTTGTTTTATTGAAAATAGATTTTTTCATACAATATATTCTGATTACAGTTTCTCCTCCCCCAACTCTTCCCAGATCCTTCCCATTTACCCACCCACCCAAATCCACATCCTTTCTTTATTTCTCTCTTTCACTAGAATACAAACTACTTTTATAGAAAATACAAAAGAACTACTTTCAAACAAAGTTCTCAGTGCCCAGATTTTGTTTGTTTCTCAATCATTGAAATAAATTCCTTACCTGGATCTCTTCCTTTAAGAGAAGGAGACATGATTAAAAGACAAAAAAACATATTTCTATTCTAATATATAAATATAAAATTATAAATATATTATATATAGTATATAAATATAAAAACAATATCCCTTTTCAATCTAATATATGCTTTATCTTAATGTATTATAACAACACACATAAAGATAACCCTGATTGAATTCAGAAAGGGTCACCCCTGTGCCACCACATTTTCTTTAGAGGCAGCACCATCTACTCAGAAGGACACTTATCCCTGGATTTACTTGGTGGCAGGATTCCCTCAGCAGCTGCTAAGTCTATTTCTGCTAGAGTTCTTACCTTTTGATTTCTGTCTGTTGTCAGTCTTATTCCTGAGACTTGGGCACCAGAAGGATTTCCAGAAATTCAACAAAGTCAATAAATTCTCAGGGAAATTCTGCACCTTCTACAGTCCAATAATAATTCATGGATATCTTATCTTGTACCTAATGTTTCTTCTTTATAAGTGGCCCATTTGTTCACAGTTACTGTCCAACAACCATTTATTCCAACCAACTTCTTGTAATATATTCTTTCCAAATCATTCCTATCCTAAGTTACTTAACTGAAATAGTCTTGTAACAAATTAATATGGTCTTTCTTTGAACAATACGATATTAAGTATATTCTACTTCCCTACCCAAATTAATAAACTATGTGCTGCCATTTGTGTGTGTACAGTTTTTCCTTTCCCATTTGGCTATTCTTCACCTTTAACACTGCTTTAATGTTTATGATGCAGATGATATAAAGAAATAACTGTTTTATCATTCAGTGTGGACTTTGAGACAGGTGGGAGGCTTCGGTTACTTTGTAATATAGTAGTTCAATTCCCAAGATTCCTCAGATTTGGAGAGCTGATGGTCGCTTAGAGACAGAAGATCTAAGGAAAACAGAACTGGGATTGGGAAACACAGAACAGTACAATGTCCCTCTGCAGTGCCATGATAATTCTGAGAATCCCACAAAGCTCTAGGTTATTAATGAACATGTTCCGCAAGACTGAATTTACACTTCTGTGCCAATTTCCTCAGGAAGAGGACTGAGTTTCCTCTTGGGCTTTGGCTGCTTCTTTCAGTTCTATCCACTCAATGTCTGAAGAGATGACTCAATAACTAAGAGCACTTGCTGTTCTTGCAATGGACCTGGCTTCAGTTCATAGCACTCACATGGAGGCTCACAACCACCTGTCACTCCAGGCTTGTTTGGACCCCAGGTATGCATGCAGTATGCCAACTTATATGCAGGCAGAATCCTCATACACATAATAAAGGAAAAGAAATTTTACTAAATGATGGATACACTTAAAGCTATGCTATATTAAGATAGAAATACATTTTAAAGTTTAAACTGAATGTCTAGTGACTTAATACACTATCGTATGATATTAAGACACTTTTCTCATGTATAAATTTGTATCTCTTTCACTCGCTTTAGTGCCCCATGTAATATTATTGAAATGTGAATTTTAAGGATGAATTAAGCAGGGAAATTAAAAAATAAAATCTAATCATTTTAATTCCTGTATTATCACACTTTGGCAGCTGCAAATTAGAAAACACATTGGCCTATTCGACTTCATATCTCTTATATTAGTACAGAGAGAGCATGTTTGAAAACATTGCATAACAAATTCTATTTACAGTTTATTTTAATTCTTATGTAACCTAATCAGCTAATGAAGGACAGAGATGATGAGGCTGAGTTAAGTGGAATAGAAAGCCCTTGCAGAGAGAAGGTACAAACATCAAATACAAAAACAAAACCTGCAGTTTGTGCTTGGAATGAAGATGTTGATGACTATTCAAAGTTTTCAAATGATCAAGAAATGTCACATATGTAGTGAGTGTGGCCATATGTTTCGGCCTCTCTGTGGCTGCCCTCCAGAGATGCTCTTTCTCTGACATGGCCAGTGATCAATGAAAGGAAGACCTGGGATAGAATCAAACAGAGGCAGTGGTGATGTCTTCTAAACATAACTATATTAACTTTATAATCTCCCCAGAGATTATAATCTCTAATATGTAGGCTGTTTGTGTCCTTGTTATCTTAGAGATCATAAATTTAAAAAATTGCCCATGGTGTCGGGTCACTGAGATGCCAAGGTGTCAATCAAACAGTAGTCTGAATAAGTCTGTAATGAGAATAAATAATCATTTTGTGGACAAAGTATCGCTTCAGCCTTTAAACTCAAATCCCAAAACATCAGGTTTAGTTTGTGTTACTTTAAACCATTTCTTTTTATTATAGTACAATCTAGGGCTGGAAAAATTGTCAAAAGTTAAGAGCTCTTACTGCTCTTCCAGAGACTGGAATTTGATTCTCAGAATCCATATGAGGCTCACAACCACATAGCTCCAGCACTAGGAGATGCAATCACTTCTTCCAGCCTCTGTAAGCACCTGCACACAAGTAGTAAGCACTCACATATCTACAAATAAAAACTAAACTTTTTAAGATATAATGATATTTTTCCAAAGATAAAATTAATAAATATTAAAAGTTCTGTATGTGAACAGGTTGTTTTTTAATTGCTTTTTTAAGCTATGTATTTTTTCTCTGCTTCTCTCCCTTCCTCTCCCCTCCCCTTCTACCCTAACCCATGGTCCCCACACTCTCAATTTATTCAGGAGATCTTGTCTATTTCTACTTCCCATGTATATTGGATCCATGTATGTCTCTTTTAGGCTCCTCTTTGTTGTCTAGATTCTCTGAGATTATGAATTGTAGGCTGATTTTTCTTTGCTTTATGTTTAAAAGTTATTTATGAATGAGTACATATTACAGTTGTTCTTCTGAGTCTGGGTTACCTCTCTCAATATGATGTTTTCTAGATCCATACATTTGCCCACAAATTTCAAGATGTCATTTTTTTCCTCTGTGTAGTACTCCATTATGAAAATGTACCACATTTTCTTTATTCATTCTTCAACTGAGGGGCATTTATGTTGTTTCTAGTTTCTGGTTATGACAAACAAAGTTGCTATGAACACAGTTGAGCACATATCCTTGTGGCACGATTAAACATTCTTTAGGTATATGTCCAAAAGTGGTATTGCTGGGTCTTGAGGTAGGTTGTTTCCTAATTTTCTGAAAAATTGCCATACTTGTGTCCAAAGTGGCTGTACCATTGTGCACTTCCACCAGCAAAGCAGAATTATTCCCTTTACCCCACAACCCCTCCAGCATAATTTGTCATCAGTGCTTTGATCTTAGCCATTGTTACAAGTGTAAGATGAAATCTCAGGGTTGTTTTGATTTGCATTTCTTTGATGGCTAAGGATGTTGAGCATTTCTTTAAGTGTCTTTCAACCATTTTAGATTCATCTGTTGAGAGTTTTCTGTTTAGGTCTACAGCCCATTTTTTATTTGATTACTTATTCTTTTGATGACCAATTTGTTGAGTTCTTTGAATATTTTGGAGATCAGGCTTCTGTCTGATGTGGGGTTGGTGAAGATCGTTTCACATTCTGTAGACTGCCATTTTGTCTTGTTGACCATGTTGTTTGCTTTACAGAGGCTTCACAGTTTCAGCAGGTTTCATTTATTAATTGTTTCTCTCAGGGTCTGTGCTACTGGGATTATATTTAGGAAGTTGTCCCCTGTGCCAATGTGTTCAAGAGTGCTTCCCACTTTCTTTTCTATGAGGTTCATTGTGGTTGGTTTTATGTTGAGGACTTTGATATTTGAACTTGAGTTTTGTGCATGGGGATAAATATGCATCTATTTTCATTTTTCTACATGTTGACATCCAGTTACTCCAGCACTGTTTGTTGAATATGCTTTATTTTTTTCATTTTATATTGTGTAGTTGGGACTGTGTCTCTGGTGATCAATCTTCCAGATGCCAATAGATCCAAGGCTCTGATGGTTGCTCCTCATGGTGGAGTCAGGGCCACTCATCCCAGAGGTCACTTAGCATTCCCCAAGGTTTCTGGGCACTCCCAGGGGCCAATCTGTAACCACTGTGGTCATTTGGGCCTGCTCCTACTAAGGTCATTTGCTTGGGCCTGCTTCTGAGCTGAGGTCGCTGGCTCAGGCCTTGTCCCATGAAGGTTCGTTCTAGTTTGGGCCTGTTTCCACAGATGTCCCTGGCTCAAGCCTGGTCCAAAGGTTAATTGTTTTTTATATTCATTTTTTGCCATGATCTTTACTATATCATGCTAATTTTTTGTTTATACATTAGAATTTTGTTGAGGAAAATTTACATAGGTTTCTGAAAATGTAGCTTCATTTATCTTCCTTCGAGTCCTTAAATTATGAAGTTTTGTTTAATTTTGCTTTTTATAAGTATGTTATAGTTGAATGCAATATGTCATCCACAGTCTTATGTGTTTGACAACTTGGTCAGCAAGTGTTGCTGCTCTGAGAGACTGTTGGAACTATAGAAAGGTAGAGTCTTCCTGGTTGGTGTTAGTCAGCAGATTTTGTCGTTTATCTTCTGGTCATTGTTTCAGATTTATCTCTCTGTTTCTTTTATTGTTTAGAGAATTTTTACTTTTATTTGTGTGTGTGTGTGTGTGTGTAAGCATTCAAGTGCCCAAGAGAAATAAAAAACATTACTTCAAAATTTGCTTTCATCAATGGACCAACAAGTGTAATATATTAAAATGCACCAACATATTAGAATAACAGAGAGCAATATTTTACATTCAAGCACTTTTTTCAAACACTTACATTGTTTCTAGATATAAAATATTCAGTAGGACACAGTAGGAAACAAACACCTAGTCAGTGTTTGCTGTTATTATAAGTGGCATTTTCAAACACCTGCTCTTAGTCTTAAAACTCTCATTATTTTTAATAAATCTTACAATGCTAAATATAGATATTGGAGCTCTACCACAAAGAATTAATTAACAAGTTGATTAAATTAGTGTCTTAAGTATGATGAAGATAATAATGATATCTACTGTTAAAGCACATAATTGTAATTTTACATCTACAGGCATTTCTTTCTCACTTGTCTTTCTGCTAGTTTCTTACGCATAATGCTGCACATAGCAACTAAAATAAACTCTACCTAATGAAATTTTTAAGAGGATTGCCTCATGATACAGTATCTATACAAAGACATTTACCTAGGAATGGTAGGAATATACAAGAGCTGTGGCTTTGGGGGAAGAAGTCCTCAGTGGGAAAGTTGGCAGTTATGTTAACACTGCACCAAGTTATAATGATGGGTTAGCTATGTCCCTAGGCTTCGAAAAACATGGAGATTCCATGTCTATACAAATGAAGACAAAACAGTGCAGTTATGTGCAAACATTTGGACATGAAAGCCCACAATTAGTCTTGTACATTCCCCAATACTGATATGAAATTGAGTTACTCTACTTTCATTCCACAATGCATATTCTCTAGAAACCTTTCCACATTGCTCACTTGTAACATAAAGAATGTTACATGAATGTTAACAGATATGTTTAATAGAGACAAACATCCTAAAATTAACAGTGTATTTCAGATCCCATACAGGATCAGAAACATGCAGTTCTAATGTAGAACAAAGAAAATAATAATTCGATCAAGATCATGAAACTCTGAGTGTTTAAGATTTCCCTGTGTCCTTATTTTGACGTTGTACCATCCTACTGTAAAGTCATTTTCATATGCACAGTTTCTCTGTATTCAGTATATGTATTTTTCTTTCACTCATAGGTGGTTTGATTTTTCTTTATTTTTTTATTTAAAAAATTTCCACCTCCTCCCCGCCTTCCATTTCCCTCCCCCGACTCAGTATACATATTATTAAAATAAATTTGCCTGTGAAGATATCTCTTATGTGATGACTATAAATGTTATTAATGATTGTATGATGCTTATATTCTTTGTAAATTTTATTCTTAAAGGAGCTGGAGAAATGGTTCAGCAGTTAAGAGTACTTACTGGGGCAGACAGAGATGGTACAAGCCTTTAATCCCAATGCTCAGGAGGCAGAGGAAGGGAGACCTTAGTGAGTTAAAAGTCAGCATGGTCTAAAATGGGAGTTCCAGGGTAGGCAGGACTGTTACACAGAGAAACAGAGACATGTCTCTAAAACAACAGCAACAAAAAAAATTTAAAGAGAGTACTTTCTGTTCTTGTAGAGGACCCAGATTTGATTCCCAGCATGCTAATGGTGGCTTAAACTATCTGTAAATCCAACCTCAAGAATCCTATACCTTTTTCTAGCCTCAATGTGCACAAGTTATTCATTTGTGCATATGTATGCATGCAAGCAAACATTCATACACATCAAATAAAAATAAATAAGTCTTTAAAAAATATCTCCATGAAGTCGATTTGATTTTAAAGATGTAGCATATTATAAAGTGAATCATTACATTTGATACTCACATCTCTTGTTTCATTTTCTATTCCCTTTTAAAGATGAATGTGCTACAAATGAGGTAATAAACAGGCCCAATAAAAGAATAAACAGGGGAACATTCTCTCTTCGTATATGTGAGAGTTATGTAGCTTGGTCTACTTGCGGGACTACTAACAGTGAGAGCAGGGGCTGTCCCTAACACTTTGTCTGGCTCTTGGGAACATCTTCCTTGCACTGGCTTACTTTGCCCAGCCTTAAACACGAGACGGTACTTAGTCTTACTAGAACTTGATTTGCCATGCTTTTTTGATACCCATGGGTGTCTTGCCCCTTTCTGAACAGAAACAGAGGAGGAGTTAGTTAGATGGGGGAATGAGGGGAGATAAAGGAAGGGAATGGGAGGAGAGAAAGGAGGGGAAACTGCAGTTGAATATAAAATAAAATTTTGAACAAATAAGAAAGAAAAAGAATAAATAGGCCAAACAGATACAACCAAATCAAAATTAAGATGCAAGCAATAGTTTGTGAGTTTTTCAGGATAACGTCAGATACACTTTGAACATTTTAATTTTAAATTATTAAAATGAATTTTATATTTAAAAGAGTAGTCTCGACAACTATATAATATTAAAATGAATATACAAATGAGTCACTCTGTTTTTCACAGACAATTTATTTCATAATCATTTAACATAGCGCAACTTTAAGTCCTTGTAACAAGCACAATTCAATTGCCACAATTTCTATTTAAAAGCTAGACAAATGTGTGTGAAAATGCATGAATTATTTTTGAGGCATATCACTATAGGGGACACAGACACTCTTGAGTTTTAGCTTATCTTTCCATCTAGTTGTTCGCCTGATTATGTTCCTGTTACTGCTAGCATAGACACGTGATCTAAGAAAGCCCAGCTAATCTTGAAAGAATTGTTATCCTACTCTGTGCATGACCACAGACTAAGTAACTCCAAAGCTATATTGAAAAGAGGCCTAGACAATAACAAAATTCCTAGATTTATCTGTTTCTTGCTAAAAAGAGCTTATACTTTAGTTATCACCATTTTTAAATATTTGCATTAGTAGTTATATTTTAATATTATTGGATAAATATTATTATATAAATTACTATTGGGACATATTTAACTCAATGAGTTATAATATTAATTTTACCTGATCACATAACAAATTAGAATTTGCTCTTTGCTTTCTTTTTAATTTTAAATTATTAATTTATTTTTTGAGTCTTTGATTTCTTTAACATTATAATTATTAGGCTAGGGGGAATAGTTCACTGGTAGAAGAGTTTATTTGCATGCGCCAAAGCCTAGGCTTGGTCTCAGGCATCACAAAAAGTAAAAATATCCCCAAAAATTAAATTATAAAAATTTGAGGCTGCTCCTTTCTTTTCCATCCTCAGGTAGGGAAGAGATATGTACGTAAATATTTGAAATTGATGCTAAGGCGTTTGAGTATAGGTCTACACTAAGCCATGGTACATTCTCATTTCTAGATAAAAAATAAAATCCACCAACTTTAAGTACATTTTCACACATAATGATCATATAAGAATAAGGTATCTTAAAATTCCATGATATATTATATAATATAGAAAGTAAAACAAAGTCATTATTTTCATGGATAAATCATCTTGAATGAAATTTGAGACAGAAGTGGGAGAGGATAAATGGAAACGATTACCAATATACTGCTTTGCAACATATTCCTAACTAAAGAAGATTTATGAAGCAAATGTGAAGGCTGGCTCTCTGACACAGTGGAAAGCACCATGCTCTCCATTCACAGCCTTTTGGTGGTGCTTTGTTGACTTGCTTCTGCTTTTTATCTAGCTTTCCACTCTGGAGCAGTTTACCAGGACTCACATGGCAAGTGCTGATGCCTTTCTTGTCTTGGTGAAACGCCTACATTGCGATAGAACTGATTTTGGGAGAACAAAGGAGATGGAGGATTCCTTGGCGGATCTGCTTGGTCTTCACGCTATAGATGATGGGGTTAAGCACTGGTGGCACCATTAAGTAGATATGAGCCATGAAGATGTGGATGAGAGGAGAAGAATGCTTGGCAAAACGATGGACGATGGATAACCCTATCATGGGCACATACAGAATGAGCACAGCGCAGATGTGGGATGCACATGTATTGAGAGCCTTCAGCCTACCCTCACGAGATGCAATTTTTAACACTGAGAGAAGGATAAAAATATATGATACAAAAATGCCCAGGGAGTCCATGCCCCACAGCAAAGTAATGAGGACTAGCCCATATATGACATTGAATCTGATGTCAGCACAGGCAAGGCGGATCATGTCCTGGTGCAGACAATAGGAATGAGAAAGAACATGGGAGCGGCAGAAGGGAAAGAACGCTAGGCGTGCCATAAGTGGAATTATCAAGATGGAACTCCTGAGCAGAGCTGCAATCCCAATCTTGGCAATAAGCTTTGGGGTAAGAATGGTTGCATATCGCAGAGGGTGGCAGATGGCCACATATCGGTCAAGGGCCATGGCCAGGAGCACAGATGATTCAGTGAAGGAAAAAGTATGAATCAGAAACATTTGTACCACACAGATATTGAACTGGATCTCTCGGGAAATGGACCACAACACTCTGAAAAGGGAAATCATTGTGGGCAGGGACATGGCCATGTCAGTGAGAGAAAGCATGGCCAGGAAGTAATACATGGGCTCGTGGAGCTTTGGGTCTGTCCTCACGATATGCAAGATCATGCAGTTTCCTGTTATGCCAATAAGGTAGAGGAAGCAGAACGGGATGGAAATCCAGTGGTGAAACTCCTCATAGCCAGGGATGCCTGTAAGGTAGAATGTGGAGGACAAGATGCTGCTGGAGTTTGAGGTTGCCATTGGGCTGCCTGCTAGAGCACAGGCCAGTTCCACACTTATTCTGTAATGGGGAAGGCATTGACAAGGCCAGAATCTGTGTCGGGAAAGAACAGTGGGTACGGGCAACAATAAACAGAAAAAATAATCTTCAATGATTATGTACACTCACTACTCAATCCAGTATATACCCTACTTCATCATCTGCATTTCCTTGTTAGTTAACATTAAAGTAACATATTTCCTTTACTGCCATCAAGACCATCCCTTCAGCTTCCCAAAGGAAGCCTGTTAAAGCCTCCTCTGGTCTTGAGAGGGAACAAAGAGATCTAAGGAAAGTGGGAAACAAAAAGGGTAGTAGAATACAATAATATGACAGCAGTGGTTGGAAGTCACTGAAAAGAGGAAGTGAACCATCTGGGAGATAAGAAACTCATTATTTTGCATAGTAACCTAAAATCAACAGTTAAAAAGTAACACTATACTGAAAAAAAAAAAGAAAAGAGAGAGAGAGAGAGAGAGAGAGAGAGAGAGAGAGAGAGAGGGAGGGAGGGAGGGAGGGAGGGAGGGAGGGAGGGAGGGAAGGAAGGAAGGAAGGAAGGAAGGAAGGAAGGAAGGAAGGAAGGAAGGAAGGAAGGAAGGAAGGAAGGAAAGGGAAAGGAAAAGAAAAAAGAAATGGGATAGGTCAGTTTCATCTCTTTGTCACACAGTGATGACCTAATATATGACCCATCCATATCAAGATATGAATCACCTTTTAATATTTTCTCTACCATGAAGCTCCTCTGATACTGTGGACTACATGACATGCTTTGTATTCAATCCAGTGTCACTTCTGAAAGGAAAAGCTTCTCCATGTTGCGTGCAAATAAAGCCCTAGGAAATTCACAAGCTGAGTTCAGGCAGCTAGAATAGCATTCTGAAGTTCCCACCTTTCTACACCTGGTAAGTACTACTCCTGTTAACTTACAAGCCTTCATACTGTAGCTTTGCTTGATTTTGACAGTCCAGTTTCTATTGCTTCTGACCATGTAGTTTCAAACTCACCTACAAAAGCATTTCATGGTTTCCAGCATTTTCCTAAAAGTGGAAGCTGGAATTTATGTTTTTTTTATAAATTTGAAATTTTAGGAGACTCTGAGATGTAAGAACATATTGAAAAGTTACTGGTGTTTGGGTTGGAGTAGGAATTTTAAGGTCTGCAGAAATTTTAACTTCATTCTGAAATTCCTCCTCTGTTATATCTGAAATAGACCTTTCTCTTATGTAGACAAGTTCATGGACAGATGCTACCTCAAGTGGAAGTCTGAGGCATCTAAAGAAAGTTCTGGTTATGAAATTTTTCTAGTTTAAGTTGGGTAATACAGGAATACAGGAGAGAGACAGGCAGACAAAAGAGAGAGAGAGAGAGAGAGAGAGAGAGAGAGAGAGAGAGAGAGAGAGAGAGAGAGAGAGAGAGAGAGAGAGAGAGAGAGAGAGAGAATATCACTAAAATTATGTAATTAAATGAGAACTTTTTACTTCCTGAGCTCTCTTGGTTCTTCTCTTCTTTCCACTCTTCTGCTGGCTGCCGTCCTCCCTTTTGCTTCTCAACATCCGTTCTGTGTTTCCTTTTATATTTTCTCGGATCTCACATGCTTTGTAAAACAGTTGTTCTTACCGTGAATGAATGTTTTAACTCTGAAAGCAAGCATGATGAATTAATAAGGCTTCCTGTAGTCCTTAGAGAGGAATAAGGATTCATGCAGGAGAGAGGCTATAACCCTGTAGTGCCAACATTCCAGTTTGTGGTTCTTTCCAATACCCTTTCTGCACTACTATCAACAAGATCACAGCAGGATGTCACAATTTAAGTGTAAAGGATAATGAATTCTCTAGAGATTTTTAAATATTTGTTACCTCTGTGTCTGGAAAAACTGATGCAATACAACATGTAATTAGATATGGGTTTGCATTCAGAACTTGAGACAACAATGAAAAGCTTCACGTGTGGTCTAGTCTGTGGGAAAACAGACTCTATAGCTAAGCACTGTAGGTAACTAAATTTCAGTTCTAGGTAATAACAGATAGAAAATGATTCATTATTTGGCTGTCTTCTTGAAAATCACTTAGTAGACTATAGAGCCAATTTCATATCTAAATCTGGCTCTCCAAAATGGTACTTCCCTTAAATTTCACTGTTTCCTACCAAAGAAAATAGATTAAATATTTTTAGTCTAACAATATATAGCAACTTTTGCTCAATGAATAACTCATTCACAAACATATTACAATAAAAAACAGCTATTTATTTTATCTCTGCCAAATTGTCTGATAATCTTGATCCATAAATTTAGCCTTAAATGTCTCACTACATGGAAGAATATAGTGGTTTCCACTCAGAGTTGTATTGTGAGATACCAAATAGACCACACTGAGTAACAGTGGGCACAAATGTGAACAGCATGGTCGACTTAGTTCTAATATTACTGTATGTCTGACTATGATGGGATATGCTGATCTCTAGACTTTAGCTTGAGAAAGTCAATAATGGAAAACAAAGAGGATAATATATAGCTTGGCACTTACTGTCCTGAAATTCCTTTCATCCCACACTTTGTCTCATAGTATTTTCATTTCCCTACCAAAATAAATGGTTGCATTAGGTAACCTTCTCCACATGGACCCTTTCTGACCTCTGATATAGTTTTTCTGTTGCCAGTTCAGAACAAGAAATTGTAAGCAGGCTCCCATCTAGAAATATACATATTTCTCCTGACTAAACTCAACAACTGGCTGTGATCCCAGGATCAAATTCTCCATACACAATGTGAGCATGATGTAATACTTTTCTTTTATATTTATTTTTAAACCAATATTCTCTGCTTCTTTACCGTCTATTAATTTAGAGTTTAGTTGGTCTTTTCTCGATTAGCTTCCTAAGATGCTTTGAAAGGTTGGTTCTTTAATAGAGTTTCTGTTTCATGTAACCTTTGATCTTATAATCTCCCCTCTTAAAACTGTTTGTAATATAGCTCCATAAGTCTTGATATGATGCATGAAGAAAAATATATAATTTTACCTTCTTATTTGAACTACTGTTTATTCATTGTTTTTACATATCTGTATAATTCCCAGATGTTTTTCATCCTTTTTATTGACTTGGGATTTTATGGAATTCTGTTCAGGAAAGCTGTGTGACATAATATAATTTAATAATTTAATTTTTTAAATTTCTGTGACTCATTTTGAATGTGCCACATGAATCTATCCTGCAGAATCTCCGTCACATTGTTGAGAATGTGTGTTCTGCAGTTGGATATAATCTTTCAGATGTCTGTCAGGTACAATTGGTCGATAGTGAAATTAACTCTGTTTCGCTGCTCAATGGACTGACTGATGTCAACATGATATTATAATACCACCACATTGAAAGGAACGTGTTGATGTCTTCTATTAATTAGTACATTGTATTCTGTCAGTCTCTTTATGTCTCTTAATGTTTATTTTACTTAATGTTCAGATATTGGGTGCATAAACATGTAGATTTTTTTCCCAGCTGTATTAATCCCTTTATCATTATGTAGTGAATTCTTTGTCTTTTCTACTGCCTGTTATTTATGCTTCTGTTTACATAATAACTTCACGATTATTTCTGCTTTGTGCTATAATCCATTCACCTAGAATTTCCTATTTCATCCCATCCACATTCAGTCTGTACATGACCTTTAGAATGAATTTGTTTCTCAAAATCAATATGTATTTCATCACTCTGTCTTTCGATTAGAAATCTTAATTTCTTTACAGAAATGGTTATTGATGTATTAGGTTTACTAAAACAATGTTCATACTTATCTTCTAGTTTTATTGCAGTTGAGTTCTCATTCCTTACTCTAACAATCTTTAAATCTGATTTAGAGTTTTATTCTGGTACTGTTTTGCCTACTATATTATTTTTGGTTCATATTTTATGGATTTATGTTTTGTAAAACCTATGAAAGCTAAAAATTAAAGTACCTTTTCATAATAAGAAGTTACTTTGAAATAAGAGAGATTTATCATTGATTTAGAGATACAAAAAAGAAACTCAAAATCCTTAGCCATCAGAGAAATGCAAATCAAAATAACCCTGAGAGTCCATCTTGCACCTGTAAGAATGTCCAAGATCAAAAACACCAATGGCTATGTATCCTGGAGAAAATATGGGGAAAGGGAAACACTCCTGCATTGCTGGTGGGAGTGCAAACTGGTATAGCCAATTTGGATATCAGTATGGCGGTTTCTCAGAAAATTAGGAAACAACCTTCCTCAAGACCCAGCAATACCACTTTTGCATGTATGTTCAAAGGATACTAAATTGTACCACAAAGACATGTGTTCAACTATGTTCATAGCAGCATTGTTTGTCATAGCCAGAACCTGGAAACAACCTAAATGCTCCTTGACCAAAGAATGCATAAGGAAAATGTGGTACATTTACACAATGGAGTACTACATAGCAGAAAAAAAAATGACATCTTGAAATTTGCAGGCAAACGGATGGAGCTAGAAAACATCATATTGAGTGAGGTAACTCAGACACAGAAAGACAATTATCATATCATATGTACTCACTCATAAGTGGCTTTAGACATAAAGCAAAGAAAACCAGCCTATAAATCACAATCCCAGAGAACCTAGACAACAATGAGGACCCTAAGAGAGACAAACAAGGATCTAATGAACATGGGAAGTAGAAGTAGACAAGATCTCCTGAGTAAACTGGAAACATGGGGACCAACGGTTAGGGTTGAAGGGAAGGGGAGAGGAAGGGAGGGGAGCAGAGAAAATGTATAGCTCAATAAAATCAATAAATAAAGAAATAAAAATACCAGCAAAACATTGAGTTGTCTTCAATTCTTGCACATATTTTGAATTTTTATCTCTACCTTTACATATTTCTATGCTGTTCTATTTCAAATTAATGGTTACTGTTTGGAATTATTTTACTTTCAGCTTTTTACACTCCATGTGTGAACGGTTTATTTACCATGTTTGCTTTAGAGCACTCTAAATATTTCTGCATAACTACTTTTTGGTATGAGTTTTTTAGCACTGGGTATTTTCTAATTTACCACTTGCATCACTTCAAGCATATTTTAAAGAACTCCCTTGGCCATGTTGTGCAAAAGATCTGATGGTATTAAGTTCACTCAACTTTGTCAGTTAATTTATTTTTAGTCCTGATTGTCAGTTTGGTTGGTCACTATCATTTTGTTATTTTCTTCAGCTCATGTTTATCAGATCTGTATGGATTCTTCTGCATAGTAACAGACCACCTGAATAATAACTCTTTTGTGTTATTCATTCATTTTCTCTTGCTGCCTTGAGAATAATTGCTTTATCTTTGACATTGGAAAATTTGGTAAAATTATATCTTGAGATATACGATGTACTAGGATTTGACTGTCAGACATGAATCTGATTCTAGGATCGCAAAACTTTCTGTTATTACCTCTTTGAATATACTTTCTCCCTTTTTGATATTCTCTGATCCTTAATACAAGTAACTTGAAAACTTATCCTATTAATACAGTACCAAATTGTCTTCATCCTTCTTTTTTTGTCTAATCTAGAATTTAAAATTGATGATATGTGATCTCACTAATTTTTTCTTCTGTCTAGCACCTTTACAGCATATGATGTTTCCTTAATAATTCTAATTTCATTTAATATGGTTTCCAGCTTGACAGTATCTGTTTGGTTTTGTAAATTATCTCTATCTCTCTTTTTTCTGTGAAAGTATTAAAGTGTTGTTCTGTCTTTTTTTAAAAAATATATTGAGCTTCTTTAAAACAATCTGTTTAAATTTCTATATTAATTGAGTTTCTATAGGATCATATTCTGTACTTTCATCTGCTCTTATTTTGTAATTTTTTGAGGTTACAATTGCATCATTTTTCCTTTTTTTCCTCCACCCTAACACTGCCCTATGACATTTAATGTTATTTGTTGTTATATTTATATGTGTATATACATATATATTCCTAAATATAACCTGCCCAGTCTGTATAATTTTACTTGTATGTGTGTTTTAAGGGTTGTCCTTGCTTATTAGATAGCAAGACTTCATAAACATGAGATGAATAAGGAAAGCAACTATAAACATGCCAAAGTGTATGAAGGAAAGACCATGACGTCACCTCATATATTCTTTAAACAAGATCTTAGTTATCTGAAAGCTCTTGGTACTTCATATATCATATTGTATGTTTAATGATGGTTCTAGATATTTACCCTAATTTTCACAATTTGACTTTTCTAGTATTACATCCTTACATCCTTCCAAGTGTTTGAAACAATAAAACAGTCTATTATTTTTCCCCAGACTATGCAATATGCTATATCTTGTTTTCAGTAAATCTGCTATTAATATGTAGTTGTTTTACTCCTAGAAGGTGATTTTAGTCCAGGGTTGTCACAAACCAATTGTGTTGTTCCATATGGATGGACCTGAGAGTGTATCTCACAAAGAAGTGTCATCTCAAGAACCTTAAAACTTGTTATAAGATATACACTGATTTCTTATCCATGGTAATTGGTCTCTTATCATGGACCACAGAGCCTACGCTTACCATGAAGAATCAGTGCCAGATATGCTGTGATTTGATAACCACTTCATTTCCTAGAGAAATAAAATAGAATAAAAAAAGACAGTGACGTCCCCATATTGTAATGTTTGTGTTTGGGGGAGAAATAGCAGCAACGCAATCATAGAGACACCGAGTCCAGAGTTTTCCAAGGGCAGTGGAGCACCAATATAGAGCCGAGGCCTACAAAGTCCTACCGTGCCTACTGCTGTACAGGAAGGACCCAGGTCACCAGGCCTAAATGATGAAAATAAAATTGCAAGGATTTTAGGTCAAGGATTAACAGATGCCACCAAGATATGTATAGTATTTGTTTCTTGGAGACTGGGAGTCTTGAATACATGAAATATTACAGTTTATTATTCATACATAGTTAGAATACATACAGACCTATGTTCACTTTCCTACCCTAATTTCTAATGGGTAGGGAAACAATAGTAAGGTATGGAATATATTATTAAACACATATTAGACAATTTTTGGTTAGGTATGGAAATTCAAAACTTTAATTAAGAGTTGAGTAATATTGGATCTATCAAAATATAGGTATTTGTATACTTTGTGTACACATCAATTATATTTCCAAAAAGTTGAATACATCTATAATATATACAACGAAATGATTACATCCAATGCACGTTTTAGTAGAAACTGGTACAAACAATCAAGTGAATAACAGGGAATAGTCTTTCATTGAAGAACACACCAGCCAATCAGGATATTATCTGATGTCCTGAAAATTCCAAATAAAATAAAAGAATTCCCCTACTATATATGAATCACCTGATAAAAATTACAGTCTGCACCATCAAGCATTAGGAAAGACATCAAGAAGCACAAGCATCTTATATTTTGCTGGTTATTTCAGTTCATAGACATTTATCTAAAATACTTAAAACTTTGATTCTTAGATGTAGAAATCAACATTCTGAGTACATGATTGTTGTATGACATTTCTTTGTACTGTGTAAAGATGTGTCACTATGATAGCCTGTCTGATTGACCTGTCCATTGGTGAGAGAGGAGTGTTGAGGTCTCCTACTATTAGTGTGTGTGGTTTGATGACTGACTTGAGTTTTAGTAATGTTTCTTTTACATAAGTGGGTGCTTTTATTTTAGGGGCATAGATATTCAAGATTGAGACTTCATCCTGATGAATTGTTCCTGTTATGAGTATAGAATGTCCCTCTCCATCTCTTCTGATTGATTTTAGTTTAAAGTCAACTTTGTTAGAAATTAGTATGGCCACACCTGCTTGTTTCTTAGGTCCATTTGCTTGATAAACCTTTTCCCAGCCCTTTACTCTAAGTAGATGTCTGTCTTTATGGTTGAGGTGTGTTTCTTGTAAACAGCAGAATGTTGGATCCTGTTTTCGTATCCAATCTCTTAGCCTGTGCCTTTTTATAGGAGAGTTGAGTCCATTGATATTAAGTGATATTAATGACCAGTGGTTGTTAACTCCTCTCGCACCAATGGACAGGTCAATCAGACAGAAACCTAACAGTGAAATAAGAGGATTAATGGAGGTAATGAATCAAATGGACTTAACAGACATCTATAGAACTTTCCACCCAAATAGGAAAGAATATACCTTCTTCTCTGCAGCTTATGGAACCTTCTCAAAGATTGACCACATACTCGGTAACAAAGCAAACTTCCACAGTTACAAAAAATATTAGTAATCGCCTATGTCTTATCAGATCACCATGGATTAAAGTTAGAATTCAACAACAATGCTACCCCCAGAAAGCCAACAAACTCATGGAAACTGGACAGTCAACTACTGAACCACACCTGGATCAAGGAAGAAATAAAGAAATTAAAGTCTTTCTTGAATTCAGTGAGCTGGCATTTCAAAGAAAAATTCATCTACACATGAAGACACATTTAGAAGTATGTATCAAACTAAGTTCACTGTTTTTAGAACACATCAACATAGGATAGGGAAGCAAATTGTGGAATGTATTTCCATAGCCTCTCATTCAGGAGAGAAAACTATAGGAGATCCACAATCAATAACCTAGGGCAAATCTGCATTTGTCCACTATACACATTGCATACTGTGTGACGCAGTTTGCACAAAATGCTAAACAATCAGGACATGGTTATAGGACTAGAAATTACACATACTCTAAGTATGTAGAAAAAAAATGAAAAGCAAGGAATAGTATTGAATGTTTCTGTGAAGCTTGCCATGGGGAAAAGAAGACACTTGTAATTACTGGACTATTGCAGGAACTGTTTCTTTGGGTTTTATGACCTCTCCTGTTTGTGAATTGCATACCTGAGATAATGGTGGAAGGCTGTATTGCTTACCTTTCTCTAATCAACTAAGTCTAAGATGGAATTCACATAGGTGACTTAAGGGGACTATCTCAGTGTGTCTTTCTAACTGTCTGCCTCATTAATAGGTTTCTTTTTTTGTCAAATCCACTTTATATACAGAAAATTCTTATTAAACTACCTCCTGAAATTGTTCTTAATTAATTATATGCACAGATAGGTTGACTACTAACAGACTCCCACTGTCAAAATGCAGCCAAAAATTATTGCTTCAAATGTACATTTTAATGTTTTTGTGTTTATCATCCCTTATAAAGATACACAATATTTGCTTTTTTCTACTCCAGTTGGATTGGATTTTCCATTTTCAATTGCTTATGTTAATAACAACAAAAGTCAGCCTAATTTAAAATGTATTTAGTACACTTTTATATCTACTACCTATAATTGAGTTTATTTAATTCACCCATGTTAAATAGGTATTTACAATATCTTATTAGTTCGGGTTCCATATATAAAAATACCACTTATGCTATATATTCATTAACTTCCCTATATCTCTGCTGTGATTTCTGTATTCATCATGTTTATTTATTTTAAGTTGATTTCTCATTGCCAAGTGACTCAGAAGTGTGTGTCACAAGCACTAAACTATGTCTCCAGGATTAAAATAAGTTATTTAGTAATTCACTTCTATTATCTCATTAAACATCTTTTACTACTGTCTATCAACTAAAACATTGTTCTTTATTTTTTTACTGATTATTTATTATGCAATAAATATATTTCGTGTTTACTATTTTTTCATATTGTATGTGTGGTGTGGTGTGTGCAAGTGTGTGTATGTACAACTTCTTAAATTCATGTAGGCAATCATGCAGAAGTGGCAGAGCACGTGAAAGCCTGAGTCTGGGGTCAGGATTCAGTTTTTTCATCAAGACAGGCTGTGTCAATCAACCCAGAGCTTGCCCAAAAGTCTTATCTTTCTCAGTCAGCTCGCACTGCAGAAGTCTTGCTGTCTTTTTCCTCTTGTGGAAATTGCAGGGCGTCTGCCATGAGCATCTGGTATTTACACGGGTTTCTGGGGATCACAATTCTGCACTTGAGCAGCAAGGCCTTAATTACCGATCCATTTCTTCAGACACACTAAATTTTATTTTGGAAGCACAATAGCTTGTTTATGTTTGTTTCTTTGAAAAATTCTTTTTTCTCTCAAAACTAATGTTTAAATCTACCTACTGAATGATTCATTCTCCATCTCTCCCTCTCCTTCCCTTTCTCTCTTCCTCCCTTTTTCTTTCCCTTTCTCCAATCCCCTATCTTTTATAGACACCTTCTTATTTTCTTTATTCAAACAATTATTTACCAAAAATAAGAAATCAACATGACTTCCCCATCTACAATGCTTTTTAGTGTGTGCTTGTAATCAGCTTATTTGATCTCAGACTTGCTCTTTTGTTGAGTAAAATTTAGCATGATATTCATAGATACATCAAAATAATAAGTTGAAGGCATGGAGAAAGAAGATGTGGAAACTGTGAAGACAGAAGCAGAGGCCCTGCTCATAGCCAGTGCGGTTAGCTCAGGATTAGAATTATCTTTTTATCTGCATGCTTTCTTTGCCTTAATGATAGTGAAATAAGTTTCTGAGTGTATAATTTTCTGTACACATTTGTATATTATATTAGCTACCATAAATGCAAATACAACTTTTGTTCTAATAAGTGCCAGGCAGTGTGTCCTATGATTTTGTGACTTAAGGTGGGTAGGACAGATTACTGACAATGCCAGCAATAAGCAATTGTTAAATACTACAGCTTCGCCTTTGTATTCAATTACTCTTCAATCTCTAAATTTTAATAAAGCACAGTAAAACTCAAATTTATATTACAATAACTAACGAATGAGTGTTAAATAAGCATCCACACAAACATTCGTATCATTGCTTCAGTTTTTTAAAAGCTTATTTGTGAATATCGTAATTCCTTGCTCTTTCTTTGAAATTTCCCTGTATACATTTCTTGCTATATTTAATAGGTTTTAGATTTCACTATATAATTTTGTCTGAATTACTTATTATATATTATCACTAAATTTTTATAAAGAGTATGTAAAGCAAATTAACTGTTTGAAAATTTGTCAAAATAGAGATTAGAAGAAATACCAGTAGGTAAAGCATAGTCAAAATTACAAGCATTTGCTGGGTTAAAAATTCAGAATGGTGATTTACAAAATTTGCTCTGACATTTTCCTGAAGAAAATGCTGATCGCAAAATTTGTTTTTAATATGGCTCCACAGTGTCAGGAAGGAACAAATAAGAATATGTTTGTAGTTCCAATCCAAAAAAAATGCATTAAATAATTTGAAATTTAAACATAGTTGTTTTTATTTAACACATACATCTACAAATTATAAGTATCTGAAATCCACATGCTATCACAGTTTCCTGTTTGGAGAAAACATAGATTTAACTCATTCAAGTTGCTATTTAGAAACCACTCAGCATTTCAACAGAGGGAGTCCTAGATGTTTACAGGGGTTTATTGTAGAAAAGCATCTTCACAACTTTGTCACGGATTTGTTTAGTTTTAACGCCATAGACAATGGGGTTGAGAAAAGGTGGGACCAAGAGGTAAAGATCTGACAGGAGGATATGCACATAGGTGGGTATGTGAGTCCCAAACCTGTGTGTGAAGAAAGAGAAGAAGCCCAGGAGGTAGAACTGTAGGAAGACACAGATGTGAGCAATACAGGTGTTGAAGGCTTTGAATCGAGCTTCCTTCTGAGGCAACTGGAAGACAGTGATGAAGATTCGCACATACGAGAAGGTAATGAAGACTATGTCAAACCCTAAGATGGAAAAGGCAACAAGGAGGCCACAGACCTTGTTGATTCTGACATCTTCAGCTGCCAATTTCACAATGGCCATGTGTTCACAGTAAGAGTGGGAGACAATAGTAGTCCGGAAGTACTTAAGGCGACATTTGATAAGCAATATTGATGGGAATACAAGAATGAAAGCCCTGAATAATGTACCAACTCCAAGGTAGGTCACGAGTTGTGGAGAGAAGATGGTGGCATGTCTCAGGGGGTTGCAGATGGCCACATAGCGATCCAGAGCCATGGCCAGGAGGATGCCTGATTCTGTTGCCTGGAAGGAGTGGATGAGTTCCATTTGCAGCAAGCATGCATCAAAGGAAATCTGTGGTATATGAAACCAGAAGATGCCCAACATTTTGGGGAGAATGCATGTGCTAAGTGCAATGTCTGTGACTGCCAAAATGGCCAGGAAAATGTACATGGGTATGTGGAGGCTCTTTTCACTTTTGATTATTACTAAAATTAGGGAGTTCCCAATCAAAGCGATGATGTACATGGCACAGAATGGAATTCCGATCCAGCACTGCACTGACTCCAGGCCAGGTATCCCAACTAGTGTTAATACGGAAGGCGTGAAGACTGAGCCATTGAATGTCAGCATGGTGAATCTGTCAGGAGAACAGTGTAGCCGTGTAATGCTTCAACTTCTGCTCCATACTAGGACTGGGTACATTGAATGTAAGAGAAATTAAATCATTATTAAAATGTATTCTAAGTAAGTTAGGAGTATATTATCCTTTCTCATCTCAACTAATCCTCTCCACTTTTATCTTCCTTTTCATGGGAATTTAAAATGAAGCAGTAAGTTCTAAGTTGTCATTACAGTATTAGTAATGCCAAAATTGCTTTGTAACTTTTTTTCAGAACACTGGACTCAAAATCCCTTTTTGCTTATTATCTCTTGTCTCTGTGTTGCTAAGGACTTCTAAGTGCAAGTTGTAAAATAATGATATTAGATGATCTCATATCAACCTATAGTAGACACAGATAATCCACCAGACTGTGAGATGTCCCAGTCTTCTCTAAAGAAGGCAAGTGTTTTTGGAACATCTTGCAGGCCTATTGCTTTACTGCTGGTTTCTTTGAAAAGTCTCTTCATAGAAGACTCTCTAGAGCTATATCCAAATTAACCTGTTAAAGGTTTAGTATTTCCTTAAATCCAATTATTTATTTTACACATCCTACCAATTCTGTGAGAATTTTTAATATGAATAGTTGATCAACATCAACACATTTATGTGAAATTATATATATATATATATATATATATATATATATATATATATATATCCTGACTATTAAAATATTATTATTTGCAGAATTTTCTAAATTCTCTAAATGCAAAACAGAAGGGCTGTGGAAAAGTTTATTATGTTAAACTGCAGGGTAGCGGGTATTTCTGTTAAAATAGACCACTATTTACCAATGAATAGACATAAAGTTCCATCTAATCTAACACCAAGTTATAAATGAAGACAGAGACATCTGTGGGCTATATGCTCGCTTTTTTCTTCTACTTTGACATTCATGGTACAGAACCTCAAGCCCCCCAAACTTACCTGAAGCTATCTGATAAGACACAGACCACTCACGCTGTGGGAATTTTGTGATAGTTTAGTCAGTGAAGGCTGAGGGGTTTATACTATAGTACGTCTCTAGGGACCTGAGATTTTCTAGTCCCTGGGGCCTCTGAAAGTTGTCCTGCAGCAAAAGTGAAAAACGGTGCAGACCGTGGCTGCAGCCAGCTCAGGGATGGAGATTAGCATAGTGTGTGAAACCCTGTGTTTATTCCTGGCACTGAAAAGGGAAAACAGAAAGTGTTTGAGAAACGAGGAAATTAATTAACTAACAGATGCTGTTTACCAGAATTTTTTTTCTCTCTCCAACTACTCTATCCCTTTGGATCATAGAACTAAGATTACCCTCCCTTTGGAAACCAATGACATGGTGAGGTCCTTAGATGACAAAATCACGTGTAGGCACTTATTTCAAAATAACAACTTAAAAGTGAAAATAAAAGCACCTTGAATATGTTATTCTTATTTGAATCTTCAAATCACTAAGTCATCTTCAAAAAAACATTGAAGTCTTCAGAGAGATGGAGCTCTTACGTCCCTTATGGAAGTCTCTCAACTGCCCGGATCACACAGAACACTTACGTGTTCACCTTTGCCAAAGCCAGTAGACTTTTTGTCAGTTCCTCACTGAATGTGCCATGCATGAAGGTTTTTAAGTAGTTTGTCCATGCTCTAAGGGAAAATACAGGAGCTTGAGGACAGATGAGTCAGTATCAACTGCACTGGGAAAAGAACAAAACATCTTTAGATATGGTCCTTGTGCAATCAGTAGTGATTTTTTTTTTCAGACCCACAAATGAGGATGGCTTTGGAAAGTAAGCGTACTTGAGAACTTCAATCAACTTTTAGCACCTCTAAGTCTTCCCCTTGAACCTGGGTGACCTAAAGTCCTTCTATATTTAAGACAGCTCTCACTATACTGTTCTTATAAAATTTTTTGAATTGGTGATAGGCAATTTTTTTTTAAATTTTGTAGCATTTGTAATATCAATACGCTCAGAACTAATGTCATGTCCAGTATTTGCCTAACAGAAAAAAGGGTGTAAGCTTTCAAAAAAGACTTTAAAAACTAAGAGTAAAATGTGATTACTAGAGAAATCCTGTCTCAAAAAAAATGTGATTACTAGGGACTGTGTGCACAGAGAAATTGGGAAGATATATTTTTTTTAAAAAAATGTTATTTAACATGTTCAGTAAGTTCATGGTGACTAAAGCTAAGAATAACATGTTGCACATTTTAAATTGCTAAAAACTCGATTTTTGATTTATTATCATGAATAACATAGTAGGTGATATACATGTTCAATATGTGGGCATCTCCAATCTATACCACATACATAGATTGAAATTTATTGTATTCTTTAAATGTTCGTTTTAATATCCTTCATGATAGGAAGAGGTCTTGACGTTTGAATTCAAGAAATGAAAAGAATAAGATTCCTATTTTCTGCTCATGTAGGAAATTCATTCTGCTTAGAGATGATCCATAGTATGTGCCTGGGCTACCTTACACACGAAGCTTTGTTAAAAGGTGACACTGGGAATGACACCACCAAACACAGAAGACAACAACAACAATAATAATAATAATAAAATTATAAACAATTATACATCAATATGAATTAATTTAATAGACTATTAACATAATTAGAAGTACACTCGTACACTTCCCTTAATGTATGTGAAAGCTTATTTTATTGAGGTTTCCACACTTTATTGATGATATCTCTTAAAATATTGGAGGAATATGGAAAATTTCCCACCAAAACAAAAGCTATATGAGGCAAGTCTTTAAACAATATTATTTTCAATGATGGCATGTTAAATATTTAACTTTGGGCAAGGTGTGGATGCACACCCCTCTATCCCAGCACAGAGGAGGCAGAGGCAAGTAGATCTTTGTGAGTCTGAGACAAGCATGATCTGCATAGTGAGTTTCAGGCAGACCAGGATTATATAGTAAGACTTGTCCAATAAAAAACTCTTTCCTTTAATTCCTGGAAGAAGAGAAGGGAGAAAAGGAAGACTTTGAAAGCCAGAGTTGGATAGAAATGCTGGGAAATAGTATCTCCTGGACATGACTAGGACCTTGCACTTGTGAGCTCATAGCAGCTGTGGCTGTCTGCACAAGTCCCACACAGGATCAAACAACACTCCAACAAGGATAGGAGAGGGAATCCTGCGACCCCACCCTACCCAAGGAACTTTGGGCAGGAGATGGCCATTGAGGAAGGAGAGGCCGGTTTCTTCAGTAGTGTGGCCCATAGGACTTTGCTCACGGTTAGAGCTGTTTGTTCTATAAGGAAAGAATACATGGAAGTTCATTCGCAGCTCATTAGAGCACTTGGTACATGTGAGTCTAATGTAAATATATGAATATGTCTGTACATATATATGGATAAGTATTTATATACACATGTAAACAGGATAGTAACAAACTCTAAACAGTAACAAAAAATGTTAAAAAGTTCAAGTTGAGTTTCTTTTTTTTCCGTTTATTTATTTATTAAAGATTTCTGTCTCTTCCCCGCTACCTCCTCCCATTTCCCTCCCCCTCCCCCAATCAAGTCCCCCTCCCTTGTCAGCCCATAGAGCTATCAGGGTTCCCTGCCCTGTGGGAAGTCCAAGGACCACCCACCTCCATCCAGGTCTAGTAAGGTGAGCATCCAAACTGCCTAGGCTCCCACAAAGCCAGTACGTGCAGTAGGATCAAAAACCCACTGCCATTGTTCTTGAGTTCTCAGTAGTCCTCAATGTCTGCTATGTTCAGCGAGTCCAGTTTTATCCCAGGTTTTTTCAGACCCAGGCCAGATGGCCTTGGTGAGTTCCCGATAGAACATCCCCATTGTCTCAGTGTGTGGGTGCACCCCTAAATGTCGCTGCTTTGTCTTTTTGTATAATTCAGATCTTTTTGACAGTTTCATGGCTTTTATTAGATTTTAACAGAAAAATTAGTTTGTTTTTTTTTTTTTTAGCAAAGTGAATTACTGTATAACACATAACATACGTCATCTGAGCAGAGCCTTTTTCAGTGTGAGTTTCCATGTGGACATTCCAATAACACTTTTGCTGAGGTCTCTTTTTAACCCAGGCACAGGATTTCCCAGTTATTTATTCTTGCAAAGCCTCCATTTCCAGAAGGATGCTTCCTTAATGTCCTAGAACAGAAAACCCCCACACATATGTAGAAAATTAGCTTTTATAAAACTCAGGTGATATTGAGAGTTAACTTTATCTTGGTAAATGTATTTAACTCATTATTGACAACTTATTTAATTTATATTGTGTAAGTTTATACTTTAAAAGCAGCTTTGTGATCATCTATAAGCATATATATATATATATATATATATATATATATATATATATATATATTTGTATATATATACTCTCAAGCTAGAGGTAGGCAAATCTCTGTGAGTTAAATGTCAGCCAGGGCTGCACAGTGAGAGCCTGACTCAAAAAAGAAAAAGAATAAAATATTAGGGAGTGTAAAAATATTTGGTTTTGTTATAGTAATTTAGGATAGAAAATAGGTGCTGACAAAAATATCCATAATATAGAGCTTTGTGCTATTGGTCCATGCATCTGCCAGTGGGCATAGAAATGCTCTACATTTCAGAAGAAAATAAGACTCACTTTAACATATGATCAAAATACAACATACATAATTCTCAGAGAATTAATAAAATAATTTTAAGATATTCAATGGACAAACCCCCTCCCCCAGCTCCTTCTGCAGGGCTGTCTCTCTTTCCCACGATCCAGCCCCCCCTGCACCCCTCCCCAACCCTGCCCTGCTGTATGCTAGGACCAGTGCTCAAGTACAGTTTTAAGCTCCTAAACTAAGGCGACCCACCCAGAGCGGTGAGTGCCTGCCTACCGGGCAGACCTCAGGGTCCCCTGTAAGGGAGCCGGGCACCTTCAGCTCTGGCGCCAGGCTTCCTGCGCGCTCCTGGATACCATCCCCCCCTTGCTCCATTCATCCTGTTGGCCCTGGATCATTGGGCTACTGGCGGCCCTGCTTAGTTGCTGAGGAATCTCATCAGGACGGGTGAGTGTGTGCTATCCAGGGGCGGACTGTCCCGGAAGAGAGCACAAACCCCCTCCCCCAGCTCCTTCTGCAGGGTTGTCTCTCTTTCCCACGATCCAGCCCCCCCTGCACCCCTCCCCAACCCTGCCCTGCTGTGTGCTAGGACCAGTGCTCAAGTACAGTTTTAAGCTCCTAAACTAAGGCGACCCACCCAGAGCGGTGAGTGCCTGCCTACTGGGCAGACCTCAGGGTCCCCTGTAAGGGAGCCGGGCACCTTCAGCTCTGGCGCCAGGCTTCCTGCGCGCTCCTGGATACCATCCCCCCCTTGCTCCATTCATCCTGTTGGCCCTGGATCATTGGGCTACTGGCAGCCCTGTTTAGTTGCTGAGGAACCCCATCAGGACGGGTGAGTGTGTGCTATCCAGGGGCGGGAACGGTTCCTACTTCTACACTGAAGAGATATACCCAGAGAGTCAATCACAGCAAAGACTGGACCAAGAGACCAGGCCTCTCCTGGCTCCATATGAAGGAAGAGATGGGAAGGCGCCAATACAAGAATTCCTCCAACAACCTGAAAGGCAACATGACACCACCAGAAACCAGGGATCCCGAAATAAGAAGAATTGTACACCCTACTCCTGAAGAAATAGAAGAAATCGACTCAAAAGTTAACTATATGAAAATAATAGAGGACCTTAAACAGGAGGTGAAAAACTGCCATAAACAATTAGAGATTACAAACAAAAAGGTAGAGGAAATGAATAAATCGCTCAAAGACACGCAAGAAAACCAAGAGAAACAAGAAAAAGCAATCAAACAGGTTAGGGAAGCGGTTCAAGACATGAAGAATGAAATGGAAGCATTGAAGAAAGCACAAACCGAGGGAAGAATGGAGATGGAAAATCTGGGTAAACGAACAGGAACGACAGAGACAGGTACTAACAACAGATTACAAGAGATAGAAGAGAGAATATCAGACACTGAAGATACCATAGAGAAAATAAACACACTGATCAAAGAAAACAGCAAAACCAACAAATTCTCATCACAAAACATTCAGGAAATTTGGGACACAATAAAAAGACCAAACCTAAGAATAATTGGAGTAGAAGAAGGAGAAGAAGTGCAGCTCAACGGTACAGAAAATATACTTAATAAAATTATAGAAGAAAACTTTCCCAACCTGAAGAAAGAGGTACCTATGAAGGTTCAAGAAGCATACAGAACACCAAATAGGCTGGATCAAAAGAAAACATCCCCTCGCCATATAATAATCAAAACACAAAATATACAGAATAAGGAAAGAATATTAAGAGCCGCAAAGGAAAAAGGCCAAGTTACTTATAAAGGTAAACCTATCAGACTTACACCTGACTTCTCTATGGAAACCATGAAAGCCAGAAGGTCCTGGATAGATGTACTGCAAAAACTAAGAGATCATGGATGCAAGCCCAGACTACTATATCCAGCCAAGCTTTCGTTCACTATAAATGGAGAAAACAAAATTTTCCAGGATAAAAACAAATTTAAACAATACGTAGCCACAAGATATTCAATGGCTTTCTGTTCTCATGTCTTTTCTCTACATAAAAAATTGTATTTTTCACAGTTATTTATATACAGCTATAAAATAATTGAAAATACACACTGAAAAGTCACTAAAAAATCCCACAATCTCTGGATATATTAATTAACATATTGAAAACCCCTGTGGATATCATCATTTTGAACACTAAGGGCTTCTAGATAAATTTCATTACTCCAATTTTTCACAGGGCAAACATTTCAAAAGAGAGTTTTATTCTGGAATATGCACTCTTTAGTATCGTTCATCATTTTAACAACATTTAGTCACTGAGGAGAAAAGCAAAACCACTCGATCTTGGATTTGCTTGGTCTTCACCCCATAAATGATGGGGTTGAGCATCGGAGGTACCACCACATAGAGGTTAGCCACTAGGATGTGGATGTGGCGAGGGATGGTTTTGCCTCCAAAGCGATGGGCAAAAAATGAAAAGAATGCAGGTGTGTAGAACATAAGAATGACACAGATGTGGGAGCCACATGTGTTAAGGGCCTTATATCTGGCAGCCCAAGAAGGGATATGAAAAACAGTGCAAAGGATCATAGTATAGGAAATAATGATGAGTATTATATCCAGCCCTGTAGACAGGAGGGCCATAGTCAGGCCATATATGATGTTGACAGTGATATTGTCACATGCCAATCTGGCAATGCCCATATGCTCACAGTACGAATGTGGAATTACGTTTCTCCCACAATAAAGAAGTCGATATACCAAGAAGATGAATGGACAACAGATGAAAAGACTCCTGACCACAGCTGCTGTACCAATCTTGCCAATGACTGAGGAGGTGAGGATGGTGGTGTATCTCAGTGGGTAACAGATGGCCACATAGCGGTCAAATGCCATGGCCAGAAGAACAGCAGACTCTGCCACAAAGATAAAATGTATGAAGAACATTTGGGACACACAGCTACCAAACGATATACCCCTGGCATGGAACCAGAAGATTGCCAACATTTTGGGGGCGGTAGCTGTGGAGAGCAGGACATCTGCTAAGGCCAGCATGGAAAGGAAGAAATACATGGGCTCATGGAGGCTGCGTTCAGTCACTATTAGGAAGATCAAGAGGACATTGCCTATGACAGCCACAATGTACATAGAACAAATGGGGATGGCTATCCAGGTATGCAGATCTTCCAGTCCTGGTATTCCAATCAGAACATACCACACATCCTGTGGACTGGTGTGATTGTGAGGGGAAGAGGCCACCTTCATTGTCTATCCACGCCCTGGTACTTTAACAAGCACAAGATTGAAGATTGAAGAATACCACCAAGACTGAGTAAGGTCTGATCATATTCTTCGCCAATATTCACATCTACATGAAAAACATCAAGGAGGATGAACATGCACTCCTTTGATTAAGGAATTAATTATTGCATATTGAAAGAAATGGTTATCATTTAATATGTATTTTACCATCTTACATATATAAGCTTATTAAATTCTTATGATAACCTACTGGAATGATCTCTATAATAACTTATAATATCCACATTATTATTTACAGGGACAGAAAAGGAAGGGCCCATAAGCTTTGAGTCCTTTTTCCTAGAGCCCATGGAATCCAAAACTCTGAGAGAGGAACTCTGAGAGTTCTAATTTTAGTCATCATCTGTTACTGTATACCAAGAGCAAACTAGACACAGAGTATGCACATCATCACGTCTCTCAGTCCTCATATCCCTGAAGAAAACAGACACAAAGCTGAAATCTGTCTCCCATGAAATAAAGTTTGATAAGGTAGATTTCAAGCCTTATAACACAATATGCCATCTTCTATGCTGATGATCAATGAATTGGTGCTGAGCCTTGTATTAGCCATTGGAATCGCAAAAGAGAATTAAATGTCCTCCTGTGTGCCAACTAACCCAATTCTCAAATTTATATGTGATTTTAAAGATCTAAACTATTTGTAACCCCAGATTTTACTGGGCAAAAAGTGCAGAAGCATACTAAGTAGTTAAGAAAAATTACTATACTACAGTCTATTGAAAATTAGACAATATGTCTTTGTATTATTAAGCAAAGCACAGAAGCAAATGGTGAGAACTACACTAATCACATAAATCCCCTCATACTATAAATAATACATGGTGTTTAATAAAAAGAAGAAAGGTGTATTGCTGATAACAAGCTCCAAATGAGGGGATAAAAGAAAGGGTCAAGACATTGCTACGTTGTGTGTATGTGCAGATAAAACATGATATAGACATAGATATGAGATTCGTAATTAACAGATAGCTCCAATATTCTCCCATTACTTTTCTCCAACAAAAGATGAAAAAGGTTTGATTCTCTAAATGACTCATGAATGTGCAAAATGATTATCTCACAATCTACTGAATAAAAAAAATCTTGGTTGGCTGTACATTCAACCAGAAATTAATATTGTGAATATGTAAAGAACCCAAAAAACTAATATGGAAAAAGTTATCCATTGAAGGGGCCCTTGGGCTGAATAGACAGTTATCAACAGAGAAATAAAGGCAATAAATGTTTGAAAGACTACTTGGCATTTTTAAGGAGATACAAATGAAAACTCCCTTGAGAGTTACTGTATCTCAGTCAGAATTCTGAAACTATGGCATTCACAGGAAAATGAATGCAATCGGAGATTATGCTAAACAAACTAAAGCCAGATACAGACAAATTCTGCATGTTTGCATGCTTCCTATTATATGTGGAACATCGGTTTAAGTTTCTATATTGGGGGGAGCAATGGGGAGCAGGTCATCAAAGCAAGGTTAGTACTATGAGAGAGGATGAAGTGATAGAAAGAGAGCAGAGATGGTGCGGGAGAAGGCTGTGGAGTATCTATGCAATGAATGCAGGAGGAAACTGTTGGTAAGAGAATAGAGTCTGTCAAGGGGGAGCAGAGGAGAAGGGAGGGTGGTGAGGATGCTAAGTATAACTATGTAGAAGGAACTATGTATCATGACATAGACACTCAGAAGTAAGTACAATGGTATAGCTGGATGATTATGTAACAATAAAACACAAAGTATATGCTTAACAAAAAAATTGATTAAAGGAGGAGCAGCTGCCCTTTATATCTTGATTCCATTACAATTGAGTACTCCAAATATGCACCATTTTGCTGTATTGTTGCCTCACTTCATTTTCTATTAGTATGAAATAGCCTCTTTTCTCCAATTAAAACATTAGACACTGCTTATTTAATTATAGTTAAATATATAACGCAGAGTCAGCCAATTTGGCCTTACCGTAAGTTGGCATGAAGGTCTTTAAAAATAATGAATCTATGAATCTGTTCTTCTCACATAAACCAACTGGTAAATGGGGTTGTGTAGGACAGTAGAACAGTGATTGTGGAAGAAGCTGGTAATTTATCAGAAGAGTAAATTGATAATTCATCAAAAGGAAAGCAAACAGACCCTTCAGGGTGTTTGTTTGTTTGTTTTTGGTTGGTAGTAAGCATTAGCCAACTCGAATCTTTTGTTTAGAAAGACCCGGATAAATCCAGACCCCTCTAGCAGAAAGAATAGAGCCAAAAATCTAGCAAGGAGAGAAGAACCAAAAATCTAGGTGAGACAGTTCAGTGACTCTGTTCCAGGAACTAGCTGACCATAAAGTTAGATTATAATCTTGAAAAATGGGGAGTTATCCCCTTGTGATTATCACTGGTATTTTCAGAATTTTCCAATGACGTCCTCCCTACCGCCTTTGGGTTGTGGTTTCTTCCCCTAAATACCCCCTCTCCCAGCTACTTGGGGTCGAACTCCTCTACCCCTGTGTGGGAAATGAGTTTCAGCCCCAGCACACTGGTTCCCGTCAATAAACCTCGTGTGATTGCAGCTAGGACAGTCGCTTGTGAGTTCCTGGGGAGTCATGTTATCCTGAGTCTTGAGTGAGAGTCTCCCCACTCCGGGGGTCTTTCAGTTTCATTTGTCTTTCACTGTGATACTAAGATCAGTAGTTACCTAAACTCTTGATCTGGCTCCTTGTAGTGTTATGCTCCGACAATATTGATGGGATATTCTGACTGGGGCTGCATGCAATTGGACCTGAACCCCGCCACGTACTTGGCTGTGTAAAAGAGACTGTTACTTTGAAGTTTAATTCTCTTGCTGATAAATTACCCGAAAGATTAGAACCATTATGAAGACATTCTCAAGCTAGTATTTGAAGATAATAGCTTCATAAATCAGATAAATTTCTATTGCAGCAACAGATGACATTAGGGAACTCATAAAATTACCATCATTAAGACAAAAATTAATTGCTACTTTAAACAAATTTAACTTTCCGGACTTCAGATTAAATTTGATTGTAACATACCCCAAAGCCAAGATGTATTACCTTAAACTGACTATAACATCCTATCTTCTAAAAGCATCACCTGTTTCTAGAACATCCAGTGACGGAAGCATTGGCTTAAAGTAGGCCTCTATTCTTACCTAGTCACAACTAAGATCCTTACCACATCCGGAGCTAACATCTCTGAGTTTTGGTTTTTTAATATGCATCTACACCAGTACCTGATATTCTAGTGCTCTGGTGCTCAGTGCATTTTGTGGGAATTAGTCAGACATTCATCTGTGTATACATAAATTGTTTTTACTAAACTTTTTAAATGACTAAGCCTTATTTACCACTATGAAATTTAATGTGCCTCTATTTAGTGTGCCTTGATAGCAATGTATATATATATATATATGGTCATTGTGTAAATACAATCTAAATGGGGAAAAGTCTTATCTGATGACTCAGCTACTCAACGTAAGATAGAAGTACACCACAGTTGCAGATCAACTTGCCTAGAGTTAAGTGGTGTACCCTATGGTGAACACTGAGGAGAGCCTTCTGCCATTTTCTGGTTTTCTCCTGCCCTCTGCCACAAGCTTCCTTTGAACATAACTATGTACTTACTTGTGTCTGTCAGAGGATTGAAGATACTTAGCAGGTTAGGAGAAAAGGCAACAGCAAGGAGATTCCCAGAGTCCAGCCAGACAATCAGGACCACTACTTATACCTCTTTTTAGGTATCTCCTTGGGCCCTAGATGTTTAGCCCAAGAGCATTGAGTTGTATCCTGCCATCGGAGAATTGCCCAGCATTGGCTCTTCCCCCTGAGAGCTACCTGCATTCTCCTCCTCCAGAGTCTGAGAAACATTTCCTGTGACTAACATTCTCAGGCGCTAAAATTAATACACTTTCAGGGTCTTTTGTAAGTCAGAGATGTGTACTAGCATGGTCAAGTGCTGTTCGCAGAGGCATCTACAGTGATGGAGCTCTAGGTACTATGCAGTAGGCGTTCTGCATGAGGCTTAGAACCCACTAGAAAGAATTGGTTTCCCTTTTATGCTCCTTCAAATCTTGGGGCTCTTTCTTTTTAATTCTGTTCCCCAAGTCCCATGATAAGAGTAGGCATGATTAGAAGGGTCAGGAATGCAATAAGATGGCATAGAAATCTACTGTTGTCTTTTGAATATTTTAATATTTTAGTGTCTTTAAGAGATTAATCTTTATTTTTGTTAATTTTGTTTCTGAGAGTATGGATTCCAGGAAGGCTGAGGCCTGAAGTTCTCCTGAACCTGAAGTAAAGGCTTCTGTGAGCTACTATTATTAGGCTAATGTGGATGCTGGGAAGGAACTCCAGCCATCCCAATTACCCACCTTTCTTCGAAAGACCAGAACCACCTGCCTAAGAATAGACCCTCCACGGGCTAGGCCCTCCTGTATCAGTTAATAATCTTCTAGAAGTACGCCCAGCCCACACGTATCCTCAATCGCTTCTAGGCAATTCTTTGAGACTTTCTTCTCAGATGACTCAATGCTGTTTCAGGATGCTGATTAAAGCAGACCGGTAGGGGGCAGAAGTGTTCCACTGATTTTTCTTTTTTTTTTCTTTTTTTTTTTTTCTTACTACTTCAAAAACACTTGAAGCAAGTCTGTTTTTAAATGTGGTCAGGTCAGTTAGGGTTTTGATATGGCTGAAAACATAGATAAGAACCTCTTACAAAGTTTCTCCAAAGACCTGGGCTCTTAGAGGTTCCAAATACGTTGATATCAGACAGAACAGTAGACCACAAACTTAAAGAATTTGCAAATACGTGTGCATTGTTATGACTATTATTTTATAAATGCTCTTTTCTAGTATTTTCTCTATTATTTTACTCACTGCATATTTCATGTCTATAAAGAATATGCTAATCTTATCTGAAACATAAAGTATTTTATATTATAACATATTCTATTTTAATATACATTTTAAAATATACTATCTTATATAGAAACATGATTAAACATAAATAATACATCTATTTAACTATAGCCATCTACAGGTTCTGAATAGTTTTCACCAAAATTTAGATTATTTAATTGATATAAGACATGAATGGTCTTTTTTAGGTGAATTTATGTCAATATGGGAGTGAAAAGTCAACTGGATTCTGAGAGTTTTGTCAACCTTAACATTTTACCACTGCTAAATAGATCTCCATTAATGCTTACTCATTTGATGGTCAGCAATGTTCAATGAGCATTTTCTTTTGTTAATATTACACTTAAAAATTTTAGTAATGTGTGTATAGATGGCAAAACCAAGAAGGAAAGTTTGGAGAACTTGTGTAATGAAGCAAGCTTGAGGTAACCTGATTTGAAAATTAAAGTTAGATACCAAATGCAGTTTGTACCTATATTAAACTCCTCTTTGGTTTAAAATACCTTACATAAAATTTTGCCTAAAAGGGGTTTAATTATTAAATGATGTGGCTTACTTTTTATTTTCATTTGTAGCCCAGTCATTTGATTCCTGAGCTATCAATATTTGTCTCCTGCCCCTCTTTCCATGTGGCTGGTGGTCTGGTTTAGTGTCTCCCCTTCATTCCCTCCAGTACTCTGAGGAGCTGAGTCAACAAGTCTGTCAGCAAGAAGCAGCAGTGAGTGGCGGTTCACATCAACGCATCACCACATTGCCGGCTGTGGCTGTCTCTGCTGATAAGGAAAGCTAGCTGGGAAGCCTTTAGATGAGTCAAAAATACATCCTGCATAGGTTCTTGGTTTTTGAAGTATATAAATCTATGAGATAGAGGGAGGAAGGGAGGATGGGAGGGAGGGAGAGAGAGATGGAGAGAGAATTAGAAACCTGCTCTCAGAATTACAGTGCAGTAAAAAAAATCATCATAAGGGTCCCATCTTTTTTTCATTCCCAGTATGTGCATTTAGATTTTCCTAATAATACATGAAGTAAGTAAACTATGCCCATTTCAGTATGCCAAATAAAAATTCAGTTTTCAAACCTGCTGTGGGGAGTTTTTTTATTAAATCAGCTTAAGCACTAAGAATTAATAATTGACAGAAACCTAAAGATGTTGCATTATATAATGATTAAATCTACAGGTATAGCTCTTAAATGACATGTACTGTCTCTTACAATCTGTATTTGTTAGTGGTCTTCTAAATGCTGACAAGTGGTCAGTCAGCCCACCTGCTGTGTGAAGGGTTGTTATTTGTTTGCTTGCTTGCTTGTTTGTCTCTTTGGCAAGTTAGAAATTTCACTTATGCCAATTAGTGGGTAGGTTGTGAAAATCTTCAGTTTTGTATAAAACAAGAAGACATTGCTTTCAGAACTAGTGAATATAACTTTCATATTGGCAGATACTCGATTATGGAATGTAGGGGGCCCATGTTTTATAAAACAGCTTCACTCTCCTAACAGGAATGCATATTTTACCAGTGCTCAGCTGGTCCCTACCTCATTGCCTGATGTAGGTGGATGGCTCACTGTGAGTAGAGGATACATTTTACCAGTGCTCAGCTGGTCTCCTACCATCACTGACCTGATGTAGGTGGGCAGCTCACTGTGAGTACAGGAGCCACATGTGAAGGAGCATGCAGAGTTTGGCTGCTGGTTTTTGCTTTGTTTTGTTTTTTAAATTTAGAGTCATTTCTTACCTGGAGGTTACGCCTAAGGCACTTAGATCTAAACTAAAGACATTTTACTTTCCCAAGTCATTTTTTAATGCAGTTGACTAGATTGTGATAGTCTGTATGCATGCTACTGGCCTCCAATAAAGCTCGTGCAAAACCTAACATGTCTCACCATGCCTGTGAACACTCATCACACATGCTATGAGCAAAGACTGAGGAATCTTTCATCTACAAAAATACCAGATGAGAATGAAAGCTTCAGAAGTGGCAACTGCTAGTATGTCTATATAACACACACACACATATGTTCACATATGCTCCAACACATATGCTTTTGCCTCTTTTATAGCAATTATTCTAACAGGAAAAAAAGTGTTATCTCTTGGTAGCTTTTTATTTGAATTTCCTGATATTGAGTTTCTTTTCATATATGTTTGGAAATTTGTGTGACTTCTCTGGAAAAACTATGCTTTGTTCCTTTTTCTGTGTTCTTTCTAGTAGATTATTTGAGTTCCTTATATACTTTGTATACTAATCTGTTGTTAGAACTAATTCACAGATATATCCTCCCATTTTATAAATTGACTTTCATTTTCTTGATTTTTCTCTATGCTGTGCAGAAGCTTTGTTATTCTCATCTTGTTTTACTTGTTCATTTTTGTTCGTCTTGTTCATCCTCTTGCCCATGTTTTTCTGGTGTGTGGTAGAGATAAAAATGCTGGTGTGTGTGTGTGTGTGTGTGTGTGTGTGTGTGTGTGTGTGTGTATTAAAACAAACGCTTATCCTAGGTGGGCATCAGACTCATGATTATGACTCAGCTTCTCAAGTGCTGGGATCACAGACATGGACTCAAACCTGGCTTACAGCCACGCTTAATGACTTTTGCTCTACGTTTTATTCTAGATACGTTGTATTTTTCCATCTTAAGTTCAGTTTAGAGTTTAAGGCAAGAGGTAAATTTAATTTCATTTTGATGGCTTCACCATGCAATCTCCTAATTGATCTCTAATTCGTCATCATGTATCACACGCATTAGTCTAACAACATTGCCAGACTTGTGGTAGAATAGAACACTTGAAACTCATATTACATAGCCGGAAACACACACACATACATCAGAAGCAAGTTCAGGGAGATGCCAATCTCCAATACTTTCGTGGATATTCAAAACAGACACATTCGTAATTCTCTTTGCTGTGAGCTCAGGAAAGCTCCAAAGGTCAGCAATGCCTATCAAGAAACAAAATGTTTTCTCCTATATTCCCCAGTCCTGCCTTTACCAGTGTCGACACCCCTGATCTCCTGTGCAAGCTGCGAGTGTGTGGAGATTCACAGGACGCTGCTGATGGGAGAGGCAGGGGACAATGACTCAAGAGCTGTTTTTCCTGTTTCCAGCATATCTTTGTAACACAGTGGGGTTATCTAAGATAGAAGTAAGGAGAGGAGGAGACAAGAAGGTAGAAAAGCATGGAAGAAAGAAAACCCTTCAGAGTGAGAATTGCAGACAGGAGAAATGATTAAAGTGAGGTCTCTGAGGCACAAGGCAGTGAGTGGAAAGACAAGAGAAGATTCTGAGAACAGCTAGTAAAAACCTATGCTGTAAATGAAACCCTAAGTTGAATTATTTTCCGAGTGATAAGAAATGGCATCAGCGGTTCCCATAGCAGCTGCTTCTTATTTCATCGCCTATCAGGAAGCACCAGATACCAGCTTATTAGCTCAAAGTCAAAAGGAATAGCCTTTTCTGAATACTCATTTCTTTTCTCTATTTTATTTTTTGAATGGTTTTAACTGAAATAGAATGACATGACTCTTACCCTTCCTTTACTTCCCCCAACATAGCCCAGTTACTTTATACTTTAATTGCTTCATATGAATTCTTCCAAGAAACACAATTAAAACACATCCATTGCAAGGAAAATAAATATCTTTTATTAGATAGAAGTAGAAGCACAAAGGTCTTCATTATTTAGCCCACATGAAGAGTTTTTCTCCAGGGGACAAAAAAAAAATTAGTGCATAAACAAGAGCAGGAAAGGGGGTTAGTGGTACTTGTGAGCCAGGGCAGAGGCCACACCAGCCACCACCTTCTGAAAGGCAGCCTGTGCAGCAGGGGTGAAGTCCTTGCCCAGGTCGTGGGACAGCACAATCACGATCATATTGCCCAGGAGCTGTGGGAAGACAGAACAGGCATCTCATGATACTAGAGCAAAAACACCAGACACTGCAGGCTCATTTCAAACGGCAACTTATGGTTACAGTCTTAAAACAGAAGCAGAATGACAGCTGGGTCCCACCCGCCAGAGCTGATGAAAATCCTCTATGGCAACAGAATCTATAGGCAAATTATATTCTTCCCTATAAGCCTTCTTGAGAGCTGTGCAAGGAAGCAGGGGATTGCCTATCTTCCCTGTCCTCAAAGCAAATTACCAGAAAATACTTGAAAGAAAACAAAATAAGAAAAAATCAGATAAAGAAGAAGAAATAGATTTTAAAACTAGAAGTGAAAATGAAGAGTGTCTTGGAGAAAGAGGAAATCACAGCCTCGAAGAACAAAGAGGGGAGACCATGATAGTGAGGAGAGGTAAAGTCGTCAAACTCTTTCCGGCCCTCCACAGGGCGCAAGCAGGTATCTTCCATCCAAACTTCTCCCTAGAGTCTCTTCCCTCTGCCTTCTGATGGGAAGGTGATCACCAAAGACATAGGAAGGAAACCACAGGCAAACCCATCAGACTCACCCTGAAGTTCTCAGGATCCACGTGCAGCTTGTCACAGTGCAGCTCACTCAGGGCGGAAAAGGTGCCTTTGAGGTTGTCCAGGTGTTTCAGGCCGTCAGCAAAGGCATGGATCACCTTCTTGCCATGGGCTTTCACCTGGGCATTGCCCATGACAGCAGAGGCAGAGGACAGGTCCCCAAAGTGTTCAAAGAACCTCTGGGTCCAAGGGTAGACAACCAGCAGCCTAAGAAGACAACCAGAGGACGCTGGAAGTTAGTGCCTGTGGAAAACAGACCTGCATCTCCACGCACCCACTCATTGTAACCTCAGTACCAACCTGCCCAGGGCCTCAGCGCCAACTGCGTCAGCGTTGGCCTTCCCCCACAGGCCGGAGATGGCAGCCTTCTCGGCATCAGTCAGGTGCACCATGGTGTCTGTTTCTGGGCTTGTGCTTCAACACAACTATGTCAGAAGCAAGTGTGAGGAGCATCTTGTCCTGCCCCACCTTTTATGCCCTGCCCTGGCTCCTGCCTTCTCTGCCTGCTGTGAGCAGATTGGCCAATGTCAGGGTGTGACTCTGTAGGATGAGGCTTCAGCAATGACAGCCATATCTACCCAGGGTGGCTATGGCACTGACTTAGGGATCTGAGTTCTGGGTCCTCCCTCCCAATATGATCTGTTCTTATCCTTTCAGCATTCACTGGCCCCAAAACATCTTTTTTTGGCAACTAAATTTATGAATTTTTGGATAAATAACATAGTTGCTCTATTAGATTCTTCTTCAATAATTTTTACTACAGAAATGAAAAATAGTAGCATATTATGAGTAGGAAAATGACCTGTTGGGTTTTTCATTTGTTCGTTTGTTTTGTTTTGGCTTAAATGTTTAAGAGGCTCTCCCCTGAGAATTCAGGTTATGCAACATAAACAAGAAGACAAAATAATCATTCTTCTGTTGTTTCTTTAATTCTGTTTTTATTTAATTTTGGATTAATCCTCCAGGGAAAAAATTAACCATGTGTTCACTTATTTTAAGTTGGTCTTTTGTGTGTTTCCTTGTTTCTTTAATCTGTTTACGTAGTCCAGTAAGTTTAGAGAAGCAGCTAAATTGAGTGTGTCTTATACACTTGTTACTCTTTAAGTTTTGGGGACCCAGAGATGGAAACAGAACTCTCACTTCAGAAAAAATCAATACAGATTCAAAGCTTGTTAGAATCCAAAGACTGGTGATAATATTTGGGGAGTCAGTTATCTGAAGGAAAGACTAAAGAGGAACAGTGAACATTCTCTATCTGTAATCATCTGTGGATGTCTGGAGGAGCAGAGGGACTTCCTATCATTTAAATTCAGTATCGGGAAAACCTAGTGGCAGAAAGGTTGAAAAATTCTTCCTGTGTTCAAATTTTTTTCTTTCTTCCTTCTTCCCTCCCTCTTTCTTCTCTTCTTACCTCCCTCTCTCTGTCTCTCCCTTCATCCTTTCCTTCCTTCCTTCCTTTCTTCCTTCCTTCCTTCCTTTCTCTCTTTCTTTGCTTTCATTACTGATTCATTCGTCCATTTTGCTGCTTTCTGGGCAGTATGTATGTTATGTTTTAGAGTCATTTTCATGTTTGATAGTCCTTACCTAGATCCACTTGCTGTGTACACTTATTTATTGTTACTATTAAACTGTTTAATTTTCATCTTTATGGATTTTCCAGTTTCCCTCTACTTCCTACCATCTAAACTCTCACATAAAACATCCTTAACTTTTTAAACTAAGAACTTCTGAAGTAGACTTTTCCTTCTTAGTGTTAAAAGCTGCAAGAAACTAAATAAACTCCAAGAGTCATAAAACAGAAGGCATAAATATAGGAGGAGGTTCTGGAGGAAAAGGCCACAGTAGCATGAGAGGAAGGAAAGAAGCCCATGTGGGTGAAAATGACTAACACACATTACAGAAATGTGTAAAAGTATTAAACTATGCAAAGACTTCAAAAAGTTACCATGAGAAAAGGAAAAGCTACAAGCATTTCTGATCTCTCTCTCCCCTCCCCTCTCCCCACCTGGCTTGCTGGCTGGCTGCTGGCTGGTGCTTTGCTCTCTGCTTCTCCCCACCCCCTCACACATATGCACTTCATTGAAACATTATGGACCAGTAGTACATAAAGCCACCAAGAACGGAAATGACTAAAATACACTGTCTACAAGCGCTCATATTAGATCTCCACACTAAACTTCCACAGGAGCTCTGCAGCAAAGAATGAAAATACAACAACAAACTGCCAAGATTTCCCCATCCATGGAATTTTAGTAAGAAGACTATGACTCTTACAATTAAGAACTGTCGGTGAAGGACATGAGTTTCAGAGAATTATCCAGAGTTCTCCAATATGGTGATTGTTTTAGACAGCTTCTTTCGGTGGTTTTCTGCTTCCAGAGTGGAGACACATGAGATAATAAAGGAAGCTGTTGTGTTTTACTTCAGTATTTGGAAGGCAAATATTTCAAGTGCCTCCCTCCCCATTTAAAAACTCCTGGCATCTATAAATTCTCTTATTTTATTGCCCATTCCCCAAACATCTTGCATTACTTCATGCCTGATTATTATTATTATTATTACTATGATTTTTTATTGAGAAAAGGAAAAAAAAGTTTCAGCCTCCTCCCAGCCTCCCATTTCCCTCCCCCTCCTCCCACCCTTCCTCCCCTCCACCCACTCTTCTCCCCCTCCCTCTCCAGTCCACAGAGCAGTCAAGTTCCCTGCCCTATGGAAAGTCCAAGGTCCTCCCCCCTCCGTCCATGTCTAGGAAGGTGAACATCCAAACTGGCTAGGCTCCCACAAAGCCAGAACATGAAGTAGGATCAAAACCCCATGCCATTGTCCTTGGCTTCTCATCAGCCCTCATTGTTCGCCATGTTCAGAGAGTCCGGTTTTATCCCATGCTTTTTCAGTCACAGTCCAGCTGGCCTTGGTGAGCTCCCAATAGATCAGCCCCAATGTCTCCGTGGGTGGGTGCACACCTCGTGGTCCTGACTTCCTTGCTCATCTTCTCCCTCCTTCCACGCTTCATTGGGACCTTGGGAGCTCAGTCCAGTGCTCCAGTGTGGGTCTCTGTCTCTTTCTCCATCCATCACCAGATGAAGGTTCTATGGTGATATGCAAGATATTCGTCAGTATTGCTATAGGATAAGGTCATTTCAGGTTCCCTATCCTCAGCTGCCCAAGGAACTAACTGGGGACATCGCCTTGAGCTCCTGGGAGCCACTCTAGGTTCAAGTCTCTTGCCAACCCTAAGGTGGCTCCCTTAACTAAGAATTGTGCTTCCGTGCTCCCCTATCCAACCTTCCTTTATCCCAATCCTCCTTTTTCCCCAAGTTCCCCCCATCCTCCACTTCTCACTTTTCTCTCCCCATCTCCCCTTACCCCCATCCCACCCCACCCCCAAGATCCCAATTTTGCCCCCTGCAATTTTGTCTACTTCCCATAGCCAAGAGGATAACTATATGTTTTTCCTTGGGTTCACCTTCTTATTTAGCTTCTTTAGGTTCACCAATTGTAGACTCTGTGACCCTTATTTATGGCTAGAAACCAATTATGAGTGAGTACCCATGTTCATCTTTTTGGGTCTGGGTTACCTCACTCAGGATAGTGTTTTCTATTTCCATCTATTTGCATGCAAAATTCGAGAAGTCATTGTATTTTTACCGCAGCGTAGTACTCTAATGTGTAGATATTCCACACTTTCTTCATCCATTCTTCCATTGAAGGACATCTAGGTTGTTTCCATGATCTGGCTATTACAAATAATACTGCTATGAACATAGTTGAACAAATGCTTTTGTCATATGATAGGGCATCTCTTGGGTATATTCCCAAGAGTGGTATTGCTGGGTCTAAGGATAGGTTGATCCCGAATTTCCTGAGAAACCAAAACACTGATTTCCAAAGTGGTTGCACAAGTTTACATTCCCACCAGCAATGGATGAGGGTACCCCTGCCTCCACAGCCTGTCCAGCAAAGGCTATCATTGGTGTTTTTGTCTTTAGCCACTCTGACAGGTATAAGATGATATCTCAAAGTTGTTTTGATTTGCATTTCCCTGATTGCTAAGGAGGTGGAGCATGACCTTAAGTGTCTTTTGGCCATGTGAACTTCTTCTGTTGAGAATTCTCTGTTCAGTTCAGTGCCCCATTTTTTAATTGGGTTAATTAGCATTTTAAAGTGTAGTTTCCTGACTTCTCTATATATTTTGGAGATCAGCCCTTTGTCTGTTGTGGGGTTGGTGAAGATCTTCTCCCAGTCAGTAGGTTGCCTTTTTGTCTTAGTGACAGGGTCCTTTGCTTTACAGAAGCTTCTCAGTTTTAGTAGGTTCCATTTATTCAATGTTGCCCTTAATGTCTGTGCTGCTGGGGTTATACAAGGGAAGCGATCTCCTGTGCCCATCTGATGTAGGGTACTTCCCACTTTCTCTTCTATCAGGTTCAGTGTGTTCGGACTGATATTGAGGTCTTTATTCCATTTGGACTTGAGTTTTGTGCACGGTGATAGATATGGGTCTATTTTCATTCTTCTACAGGTTGACATCCAGTTGTGCCAGCACCATTTGTTGAAGATGCTTTCTATCTTTCATTGTATACTTTTAGCTCCTTTGTTGAAAATGAGGTATTCATAGTTTTGTGGGTTAAAATCTGGGTCTTCTATACGATTCCATTGGTCAACTTCTCTGTTTTTATGTCAGTACCACACTGTTTTCATTACTGTAGCTCTGTAATAGAGTTTGAAGTCAGGGATGGTAATGCCTCCAGCAGATCCTTTATTGTATAGGATTGTTTTGGCTATCCTGGGTTTTCTGTTTTTCAATATAAAGTTGATTATTGTCCTCTCAAGATCTGTGAAGAATTTTGATGGGACCTTGATGGGGATTGCATTGAATCTATAAATTGCCTTTGGTAGAATTGCCATTTTTACTATGTTGGTCCTCCCAATCCAAGAGCAAGGGAGGTCCTTCCATTTTTGGGTATCCTCTTCAATTTCTTTCTTCAATGCCTTAAAGTTCTTGTCAAATAGGTCTTTCACTTCCTTGGTTAGAGTTACCCCAAGATATTTTATGCTGTCTGTGGCTATCGTGAAAGGTGAAGCTTCTCTGATTTCCCACTCTGCTTCCATATCCATTGTGTATAAGAGGGCGACTGATTTTTTGGAGTTGATCTTGTATCCTGCCACATTACTAAAGCTGTTTATCAGCTGTAAAAGTTCTTTGGTGGAGTTTTTGGGGTCGCTTATGTACACTATCATATCATCTGCAAATAACGAAAGTTTCACTTCTTCCTTTCCAATTCGAATCTCCTGGATCCCATTATGTTGTCTTATTGCTGTTGCTAGAACTTCCAGCACTATATTGAAGAGGTATGGAGAGAGTGGACAGCCTTGTCATGTTCCTGAGTTAAGTGGAATGGCTTTGAGTTTCTCTCCGTTTAATTTGATGTTAGCTGACGGCTTGCTGTATATAACTTTTATTATATTTAGGTATGACCCTTGTATCCCTAATCTCTCCAATACTTTTATCATAAAGGGATGTTGAATTTTGTCAAATGCTTTTTCAACATCTAATGTAATGATCATATGGTTTTTTTCTTTCAGTTTATTTATATGATGGATTACATTGATAGATTTTCGTATGTTGAACCAGCCCTGCATCTCTGGGATGAAGCCTACTTGATCATAATGGATAATTTTCCTAATGTGTTCTTGGATACGGTTTGCCACTATTTTGTTGAGGATTTTTCGTCGATATTCATGAGTGAGATTGGCCTGTAATTCTCTTTCGTGGTTGAGTCTTTGTGTGGTTTTGGTATCAGAGTAACTGTAGCTTCATAAAAGGAATTTGGCAATGCCTCTTCTGTTTCTATATTGTGAAATACATTAAGGAGTATAGATATTAGGTCTTCTTGGAAGTTCTGGTAGAATTCCGCATTGAAACCATCTGGTCCTGGGCTTTTTTTAGTAGGGAGGTTTTTGATGACAGCTTCTAATTCTTCACGACTAACAGGTCTATTTAGATTGTTCACCTGGTCCTGGTTTAACTTTGGTATATGGTATTTATCCAAAAAAGCGTCCATTTCTTTTACATTTTCCAGTTTTGTGGCATACAGGCTTTTGTAGTAAGATCTAACGATTCTCTAAATTTCCTCTGTGTCTGTGGTTATGTCCTCCTTTTCATTTCTGATCTTATTAATTTGCATATTCTCTCTCTGCTGTTTGATTAGTTTGGATAGGGGTTTATCAATCTTGTTGATTTTCTCCAGGAACCAGCTTTTTGTTTCATTGATTATTTGGATTGTTGTCTGTGTTTCTATTTTGTTGATTTCCACCCTCAGTTTGATTATATCCAGTCTTCTACCCCTCCTAGGTGAGTCTGCTTCTTTTTTTTTTCTAGAGCTTTCAGGTGGGCTGTTAAGTCTCCAATGCGTGCTTTTTCTGTTTTCTTTAAGTGGGCACTTAGTGCTATGAACTTTCCTCTTAGGACTGATTTCATAGTGTCCCATAAGTGTGAGTAGGTTGTTTCTTTATTTTCATTGAATTCAAGGAAGACTTTAATTTCTTTCTTTATTTCTTCCTTGATCCAGGTGTGGTTCAGTAGTTGACTGTTCAGTTTCCATGAGTTTGTAGGCTTTCTGGGGGTAGCATTGTTGTTGAATTCTAACTTTAATCCATGGTGATGTGATAAGACACAGGAGGTTACGAATATTTTTTTGTAACTGTGGAAGTTTGCTTTGTTACTAAGTATGTGGTCAATTTTCGAGAAGGTTCCATGAGCTGCAGAGAAGAAGGTATATTCTTTCCTATTTGGGTGGAATTTTCTATAGATGTCTGTTAAGTCCATTTGATTCATTACCTCCATTAATTCTCTTATTTCTCTGTTAGGTTTCTGTCTGATTGACCTGTCCTTTGCTGAGAGAGGAGTGTTGAAGTCTTCTACTATTAGTGTGTGCGGTCTGATGGCAGCCTTGAGTTTTAGTAATGTTTCTTTTACGTACGTGGGTGCTTTTATATTAGGGGCATAGATATTCAGGATTGAGACTTCATCCTGATAAATTGTTCCTGTTATGAGTATAAAATGTCCCTCTCCATCTCTTCTGATTGATTTAAGTTTGAAGTCAACTTTGTTAGAGATTAGTATGGCCACACCTGCTTGTTTCTTAGGTCTATTTGCTTGATAAAACTTTTCCCATCCCTTTACTCTGAGTAGGTGCCTGTCTTTGTGGTTAAGGTGTGTTTCTTGTAAACAGCAGAATGTTGGATCCTGTTTTTTTATCCAATCTCTTAGCCTGTGCCTTTTTATAGGTGAGTTGAGTCCATTGACATTAAGTGATATTAATGACCAGTGGTTGTTAACTCCGGTCACTTTTTTAGTAGTAGAGTTGTGTGTTTCCCTTCTTTGAGTTGTGCTGGTAAAGGGTCTCTAGATGTTTGAGTTATTGTGGTCATTGTTGGACTCCTTGGTTTGTGATTTTCCTTCTATTACTTTCTGTAAGGCTGGATTTGTGGCTACGTATTGTTTAAATTTTTTTTATCCTGGAAAATTTTGTATTCTCCATTTATAGTGAACGAAAGCTTGGCTGAGTATAGTAGTCTGGGCTTACATCCATGGTCTCTTAGTTTCTGCAGTACATCTATCCAGGACCTTCTGGCTTTCATTGTTTCCATAAAGAAATCAGGTGTAAGTCTGATAGGTTTACCTTTATAAGTAACTTGGCCTTTTTCCTTTGCAGCTCTTAATATTCTTTCTTTATTATATGGCAAGGAGATGTTTTTTTTTTTTTTTTTGGTCCAGTCTATTCGGTGTTCTGTATGCTTCTTGAACCTTCAAAGGAATATCTTTCTTTAGGTTGGGAAAGTTCTCTTCTATAATTTTATTAAATATATTTTCTGGACCGTTGAGCTGTACTTCTTCTTCTTATTCTATCCCAATTATTCTTAGGTTTGGTCTTTTTATTGTGTCCCAGATTTCCTGAATGTTTTGTGATGAGAATTTGTTGGTTCTGCTGTTTTCTTTGATCAGTGTGTTTATTTTCTCTATGGTATCTTCAGTGTCTGAAATTCTTTCTTCTATCTCTTGTAATCTGTTGGTAGTACTTGTCTCTGTAGTTCCTGTTCATTTACCCAGATTTTCCATCTCCATCCTTCCCTCGGTTTGTGTTTTCTTCATTACTTCCATTTCATTCTTCAAGTCTTGAACTGCTTCCCTTACCTGTTTGATTGTTTTTTCTTATTTCTCTTGGTTTTCTTGGGTATCTTTGAGCGATTTATTCATTTCCTCTACCTTTTTGTTTGTGATCTCTAATTGTTTATGGCAGTTTTTCACCTCCTCTTTATGGTCTTCTATTATTTTCATATAATTCACTTTTGAGTCGATTTCTTCTAATTCTTCTAGAGTAGGGTGTAAACTTCTTCTTATTTCGGGATCCCTGGATTCTGGTGATGTCATGTTGCCTTTCAGGTTGTTGGAGGAATTCTTGCATTGGCGCCTTCCCATCTCTTCCTTTAAATGGAGCGAGGAGAGGCCTGTTGTCTTTGTCCAGTCTTTGCTGTGACTGACTCTCTGGGTGTATCTCTTCAGTGTAGAAGCAGAAACAGTCCCGTCCAGATGGAACTCCTCAGCACCAAAACATAGACGCCTGGTAGTCCAATGACCCGTGGACAAAAGGGAGAACTTGGGGGCAGGGCGCGGATGAGTAGAACACAGGATACCCTGCCGCAAAAGCTGAAGGTGCGCGTGCTTCCTTTCAGGGGTCCTTAAGGCCTGCCCGGTAGGCAGGCACTCACGGCTCTGGGTGGGTAGCCTTAGTGTAGGAGCAGAAAACTGTTCCTGAGCAAAGGACCTAGCAGAAAACGCAGGCTTGGGGGGGGGGGGTCGTGTGTAAGAAAGACAGCCCTGCAGAAGGAGCTGGGGGAGGGGGGTTTGTGATCTCTTCCGAGACAATCCGCCCCTGGATAGCACACACTCACCCGTCCAGATGGAACTCCTCAGAACCTAAACATGGCCACCTGGTAGCCCAATGATCCGGGGACAAAAGGAAAAACGGGGCAGGCAGGGCGAGATCCAGGAGAACACAGGCACACCTAAAGCACAAGCTGAAGGTGCCCAGGCTCCCTTACAGGGGACCTTGAGGCCTACCTGGTAGACAGGCACTCACCGCTCTGGGTGGGTAGCCTTAGTGTAGGAGCTTAAAACTGTTCTTGAGCACTGGTCCTAGCAAATAGCAGGGCAGGGTTGGAGGGGGTGTAGTAATAAGAGTGGCGGGGCTGCGTCCCCAACACCCCAGCCGCCTGCTCGGCTAGCTTTTGCCCCGAAATAACAACACACAAACTGTATTCATTTAAACACTGCTTGGCCCTTTAGCTTTAGCCCTTATTGGCTAATTCTGATATACCGATCAACCCATCTCTAATAATCTGTGAGCACCAGTCTTATCGGGAAGATTCTAGGTCGGAGCTTCATCGCATGTGTCTGCCCGGGAGTGGGGCATGGCATCTCTCTGAGGCGTCTGCTCCCGAGAGAGAGCTGTCGATTCTGAGCTCACTTCCTCTTCCTTCCAGCGTTCTGTTCTGTTTACTCCTCCCACCTATCTTCTAACCAATGGGGACCAAGCAGTTTCTTTTTATTTAACCCATGACCTTCCTCCATCAGGGAGGTGCTGGGGAGCTGGGTTGTCTATTATTGCTATTATTGTGGTTAAAGGTCTTCATTGGGTATTATAGGATTTAGACCAGAGCTGCCATGTGGTGACAGTCTATTGCTGATTGGGCTGGATGTGGATGTTAGGGTGGGGTTCTCGGCCTGGGTAGGTGCAGGGTTGGTCATCCCAGGAGCTCTCCCTTGTCTTTGCCACCACGGTGAGTTTTCCTGCATTACCTTTACAAGTTCACCCTTTGCAGCAAGGTGCAGGGTCAGATCTGCTTTCATGTCTCAGTGTCGGCTCTTCCACACTTACACTTTCAGGGCCAGCTCTACTGTGTTGCCCAGGCATGGTGCAGGGGCCACTCTGTGAGTGCTAAATCAAATGGGGGGGATTAGACAAGGCTAGCTCTCCCACCTGCCTGAGGCATTGATGAGGAGGGGAGAGGAGATGCTGCCCATGCTGCCACATAACAGGTGAGTGATGGGGACAAGTCTTTCAAGCTAATGATATCGGAGCTGGTCACACCTTTGCCAATGGGATTGGCTCTATTGTGCTGCCCAGACAGGGTGCAAGGCCTGTGTTCAGAGTATTGCACCTAGTGGCTGGCACTCTGCGGCCCTTCTGACCTCAAGGTCAGTTCTCTCACTTGACTCAGGCATACATGGGAGGCAGGGGCAGAGGAGCAGACTACTTCTTAATTTGTCTTTTGGGGACCTTGCTGGAGAGGGGAAACTCTAGCACACAGGGGAAAAAACTAGAAAATAATCATTCTGAGTGAGGCATTCAAGACCCAGAAAGACAAATATGGTGTGCTTTTTCCTATATGTGGATATGGGCTGTTAAGTAAATGATAAAACATCTGACCCAGAGATTAGGTAAAGGAGGGGGGTGTCAAGAGGGAAGCATGGATCTTCCTTGAAAGCATAAAGAGAATTGATTTTATGTGTGGACTGGGAGCAGGTGGGGATGGGAACTGTAAAGATCAGGAGGTGAGGGAGGTGGGACGGTGGCAGACACTATGTGTAGAGACAGCTGGAAATGGGGGAATTTAGGAGATGGTATGGAAAGTTAGCACAGAGGTAACTTTTTGTAACTTATAAAAGTGATCAGAAGGAAGATTCTTAGTAATAAGGGACACAGTCTCAACTTCCCACCTCTTGTAGCCTGGCAAGATTTTCAGTGGCGGGTCTAGGATGCTTTCAATTGACTTGTTGGCCAAGGGCACCTAATGGAAATATACATACAACTCAGGCTGATGCTAAGACAAATGGTTGCTCTCTACAAACTGACAGTGTGGCCCCACTGCTGAGAACAACATCCTTACATCTCAATGAATGGTGAAAAGTCAAGCTGGTGCCTATATGGAGGTTCACTATGTTCTGGTCTCCTTGGTGAGGGAAGGTCCTCTGCAGGCTACTGAAGGTGAAATATGGACATTGTCCCATCCACCAAACCTTTGACCTATACTCTGTCCTGCCTGCAAAATATGCTAAGGCAGGGTGGCACAGGATGTTTGGGAGTAGCCAATCAATGTCTGGTTTGACTTAAGGTCCACTTCACAAGAAGTAATTTATACCCAACATGGTTTAGAAAACTCTGAATTAGAAACTATATAGTCCAAAGATCTAGACTAAAATCAAACATGACTGATCTATTACAAAAAAAAATAATTAATTAAATGATTCCTAATGATATTCTGCTGTTTTCAGGTCAGTGGCCTATCCAATCATCATCAAAGAGGTTTCCTCAGGCAGCAGATCAGAACAGATGCAGAAACCCACACCCAGACATTATGTAGAAAGAGAATCTAAATTGGAGGTTCAATCAAATCCTTCTCCTCAAAAAAATTAGTTGGAAGAAGAGGTGGAAAGATCTTAAGACTCAAAAGGAGTGGAAGATACCAGAAAAACAAAGCCCTCTGAATTATCTAATCAAGGCACATATGAGCTCACAGAGACTGAAGCACAGGGCCTACATGGTTTTATACCAGGTCCTCTATTTATATATTATTGCTGTGGGATAACCCTCCTGTATGCTGTGAATATGTATTACTCACATTGGTTGATAATAAAGCTGATTTGGCCTATAGCAAAGCAGAATAAGACTAGGTTAGAAAACCAAACTGAAAATAAAGAAAGAAGAGGGCAGAGTCAGGCAGAGAGATGCAAGCAGTTGCTGGGAAAACAAGATGTTAGAGGACAGGAAAAGCCATTTGACAAAATACAGATTAATAGAAATGGATTAATTTAAGTTGTAAGAGCTAGTAAATAATAAACCTGAGCGATGAGCCAAACATTCTGCAATTAATATAAACTTGCATGTGTTTATTTGGAACTGGGTAGTCAAGACAGAAGAAAAGCTCCACCTCCATTTATGCATTATAGCTATTAGCTTAGGATTTTTATGGGACTCCTGGATATCAGAAGGAATGCATCTCTGACTCTTTTGTCTGCTTTTGGGACTCTTTTACCCCCTTTTCCATGTCTAACTTCAATATGAGAGGTTTTGCTTCATCTTATATTTTATTGTGTCATGTTTGACTGTTAAATTTTTTTATTATTAAATAAATTTATTCATTTAAGGGCTGGAGGGATGGCTCAGTGGTTAAGAGCACTGGCTGCTCTTCCAGAGGTCCTAAACTTCCAGCAACCACATAGTGGTTTACAACTATCTGTAATGAGATCTGGTGCCCTCTTCTGACCTGCAGGAATACATGTAGGCAGAACACTCCTATAATTAACAAATAAATATTTTTTTATAATTTTTATTTATTTATTCATTTATTCGTTATGGATACAATATTCTGTCTATGTGTATGTCTGCAGGCCAGAAGAGGGCACCAGACCTCATTACAGATGGTTGTGAGCTACCATGTGGTTGCCAGGAATTGAACTCAGGACCTTTGGAAGAACAGGTAATGCTCTTAACCACTGAGCCATCTCTCCAGCCCTAAATAAATATTTTTAAAAAATAAATGATGTGTTACATTTGTTTATGCTCTGGAACATTTGTTGAAAATATTATTCATTTATTTTACATCCTGATTGCAGCTTCCCCTCCCTCAACTCCTCCAATTCCCTCCCCTTTAAACTCCCCAATATATCCTCTTCTGTTTCTGTTCAGAAAGGAACAGGCCTCCAATGGCAGTCAACAAAGCATGGTGTGTCCAAGATACACTTAAAGAAAGGCTCAACATGCTTAGCTATCGGGGAAATGCAAATCAAGTGACTCTGAGATATCCTCTTACACCAGACAGAATGGCCAAGATCAAAAGTGGTAATGACAATCTATGTTGGACAGGATGTAGAGTAAAAGGAACACTCCTTCACTGCTGATGGGAGCTCAAACTTGTACAGTCACTTTGGAAATCAGTATGGTGATTTCTCAGAAAACTGTAAATCAATCTACTTTAAGATACATGATACTACTCTTCAGCATATACCTTAAGGATACTCAACCATACCACAAGGACACTTGCCCAACTATGTTCATAGTAGCATTATTTGTAATAGCCAGAACCTGGAAACAACCTAGTTGCCCCTCAACAAAAGAACGAATAAAGAAAATATGGTATATGTATCTACACTATGGAGTATTATTGAGTGGAAAAGAACAATGACATCTTGTAATTTGCAGGCAAATGGCTGGAAGTAGAAAAAAAGCATCCTGAGTGGAATAAACCAGACCCTGAAAGACAAACATGGTATGTACTCACTCATAAGAGGATATTATATGTAAAGCAAAGAATGATCAGGCTACAGTACTCAGATCACAAGGAGGACCCTGAGAGGGATACATGGATCTCCCTGGCAAGAGGAGGTAGATGGGATGTCCTGGGTAAACTGGGACCAGGGATGTAGAGGGGAGGGGATTTCGGGATGGGAACATGAGGGATCAGGATGGTTCAGTTGGCAGTGGGAAGGAGAGGGAGAATAGTGGCAGAGACATCTTGATAGAGGGGGCCATTGTGGGGTTGGGAGAGAAACCCGGTGCCAAAGAAACTCCCAGGAGTCACAAGGTTGACCCCAGCTAAGACTCCTGGTAAGAGTTAAGAGAGTGCCTGAACTGGCCTTCCCCCATAATCAGGTTGGAGACTACCCTAACTGTCATCATGGAGCCTTCATCCAGTACCTGATGGAAGCAGATGTAAAGATCAATGGCCAAGCAGTTGACCAAGCTCCAGGAGTCCAGTTGAGGAGAAGATGGAGAGGTTTTATAAGCAAGCGGTTTTCAAGTTCATGATGGGGAAAGCCACAGAGACTGCTGACCTGAGCTTGTGAGAGCTCATGGACTATAGACAGACAGCTGGGAGCTCACATGAAACTGATCTGGGCCCTCTGCATGTGTGCGACAGTTGTGTAGATTGGTCTTTTATGGGGTCCCTAGCAGTGGGACCAGGACCAGTCCCTGATGCATAGGCTGGCTCTTTGGATGCCTTGTTCCAGTCTTGGTGCAGTGGGGGAGGAGATTGGTCCTGCCTCAACTTGATGTGCCATACTTCATTGATTCCCAGGGGAGGCCTTGTCCCATCTGAATGGAAGAGACAGAGGAGGAGTGGATGGACGAGGTGTGTGAAAGGGAGGCATGGGAGGATGTGGGAGAAGAGGAGGGAGGGGGAACTGTGTTCAGTATGTAAAATAAATAAGAAAAGATAAAACTTTTTTAGAAAGCAGGGCATGTCAATTTGAGGTCGGACTAAGCTCATCCCCTTGTATTAAGACTGGGCAAGGCAATCCAGTATGAGGAATGGGTTCCTGGAAGCTGGGCAAAGCCTTAGGGACAGGCCCTGCTCCCACCACTAGGAGTCCCACAAGTAGCTCAAGCTCAACAACGGTCACACATATGTAAATGGCCTAGGTCAGTCCCATGCAGGCTCCATAGACGCCAGTCTAGTCTGTGATCTCCTATGAGCTTAGGTTAGTTGTTTCTGTGGGTTCCCTTGTGATGACCTTAGCCTACCCCCCACAATCTCTAGCTCATACAATCCTTCTTTCTTCTCTTCAACAGGATTCTCAGAGCTCATCCCAGTGCTTAACTGTATAAAGGGCATCTAGTATTTCTGGCTATTAGGAATAACACTACTATAAACAATTGTGGAACTATTGATCATCCTTTGGGTATATGCCAGAGACTGGCATAGCTGGATCCTGAGGTAGCTTGATTCCCAATTTTCTAAGAAACTTCCACATTGATTTCAAAGTACCTGTACAAATTTATACTTCTATCACCGAATGAAGGTCCCCTGATGACAACTAGGGTTGTCAGTTTGATTAGAGGTGGCCACTTCAGGCTATCTATCCACTATTGCTAGGAATTCTAATTGGGGTCATCCTTGTAGATTTGTAGAGATACCCTTGCGCCTGGTTTCTACCTGACTCCAAAAGGCCCCCATCAAGAAGTCTCTTTTACTACCCTTGCCCTCCTCTCACCACCCAACCCCATCTCTCATGTTCCCATTCATGCCTACCCTACTCTACCCAGGAGATCTCTTCTATTTTCCTTCCCACAGAAATCCATGCGTCCCTATCCCCTCTTTGGGTCCTCTTTGTTACCTAGCCTCTCTGGAGCTGTGAATTGTAGCATGGTTATCCTTTACAGCTAATATCTACTTATGAGTGAGTACATACCATGTTTGTCTTTCTGGGTCTGGTTACTTGGGATGATTTTTTTCTAGTTCCATCCATTAGCCTTCAAATTTCCTGATGTCATTGTTGAGTGATATTTCATTATGTAAATGTACCACATTTTCTTTATCCATTCTTCAGTTAAGGGGCATCTAGATTGTTTCCAAGTTCTGGGTTATTATGAATAATGCTGCTATAAACATAGTTGAGCAAGTGTCCTCATGAAATGATTGAGCTTTCTTTGGGTGTATGCCCAAGAATGGTGTTGCTGGGTCATGAAGTAGATTGATTCCCAATTTTCTAAGAATTCTCTGTACTGATTTTCAAAGTGGCTGTACAAGTTTGCACTCCTCCAACAGTGGAGGAGTGTACCCCTTGCTCCATATTCTCTCCAGCATGTGCTGTCATTAGCGTTTTTGATCTTAGCCATTCTGACTGGTATATGATGGAATCTCAAGGTCGTTTTAATTTTCATATCCCTGATGGCTAATGATGTTAAACAATTCTTTAAGTATCTCTCAGCCATTTAAATTTATCCATTGAGAATTCTGTTTAGATCTGATTGTTATCTCTTAGAAGTCTTTTTCATGAGAGGCAGAAAGGGAGTGGATCTGGAGGGAATGGGACATGGGAGGAAGTGAGAGGAGTGGAGGGAGGGAAGCTATAATCAGAATATATTGCATGGGAAATTAATGTATTTTCATTTTTATTAAAAATAGATTCTATATATACATATATACACATATATAAGTATGTGCATATACAAACACATATTTTCATTCTCACACCATTCCAGATACATGTATATACATATATCTAAATATGCATATATCTGGATATACATATATCTGAATATGAATATATCTGGACATGCATATATCTGGATATTCATATATCTATCTGGTTATGCATATATCTGGATATGAATATATCTGGAATGGAGTGAGACATCTTGAAGGCTGGGGTTGTGGAGAGTAAGACACCTTCTGAAATCAGCATAGAGAGATAGAAACACATAAGCCCTGAGATCTGTGACTTTCAAGATGATGAGAAACACATTGCATCTGAGAGCTAAATTATACAAAGAACAGATGGAGAAGGCTATCCTAGGATTCGAATTAGAACATCCTAAGGGCTGGTGCAGTTGTGAAATGAAGTAGCCATTTTACAGCCTTCTTCAGCTCTAAGCATGTATGGAGACCACTAGACGGATGACTCAGGGGCTCTCAAGAGGCTCAGTCCTGATCAGGCTTTTTAAAGAATATTTTTATTTGTGCCAAACGGCAATAAAAATGGTTGACCAGCCTAAACACATGCCTCCATCAAAGGGTTAATTCTGTCATCTTGAAAATGTGGTTATCATTGTGTGATTGATTACAATGTACCCATGCTTTTTTTGATACCCACGAGAGGACTGTCCCTTACAGAACAGAAATGGAGGAGGAGTGTATGGGGAGGTGAGGGAGTGGGCAGAGGGGAGTAGGCAGAGGGGAGTTGGGAGAGGGAATGGGAGGAGAGAAGGGAAGGGAAACTTTGTTCAGGATATAAAATAAGTGAATAAATTTAATTAATCAAAATGTACTGTAGAACTTTACATATATGAACTTTCAAATTCCTTATAATGATATTTTGTACGGAACTATAAAATAACTTACAGCATTATTACCACTACTCCTAGGGAGAAGATCTCACTTCCAGGCTCTTGTTGTACGGCATTGGTTCAGCAGTCAAGCAGAGCAAGTCAGAAAGCTGTGGTTTTAACCAAGATGTCTACTTACTATTGTTTATAAAAACAAACAACAGAAAACAAAAACCCTAAGATATAACTAATTTAAGATAGCATAAATTCAAAGATACATTTTACCATATTGGCTACCTTATATGAAATCATAAATTTCATAATAAATTTGTTATTTATGTTTATAAGGTGAAAACAGCAGAGTAATAAGTATATTCAGCTCCAAATGGACCATTCATGGGCATCACTGTGGCATCTTTGTTGCAAAGCAAATAAAGTTACTCTAAAAGAATTTGAGCCTCCTAATTTGTACCTGAAAAACTAAGTTCTCAGTGAATTTTATTGAAAAACAAAGGCATACCTACACACATATATAGACATGAATATATATATATATATATACTGTATATATATATATATACATATATCTATATATATATATCTTCATGTAACTAGTCTTTCACTGTCTCTCCAGTGAGCTCACAAATAATATAAGGAGATTTTTTATTAATTATAAAAGATCAACTTTACCTTAGACTTGTTTCTACCTAGCTCTCAAAACTTAAACTAACCCATTTCTACTAATGTATGTGCTATCATGTGGTTCGTGACTGTAACCTCTCCTCCTGCATGTCCTGCTTTCTCTGCATCCAGCTGGAGACTTTGTATTTTTTCTTCCCCAAGACCTCTCTGTTCCCAGAAGTCCCATCCCCTTCTTGCCTAGCTATTGGCCATTCAACTCTTTATTAAGTCAGTCTCAGCACACATCTTCACACATTGTAAAGTAACACTCTGCAGTAATGCCTCCCTTTTGTCAAAATAAAAAGGAAAGATTTTAACTCTAACATAACAAAACTATAAACAATAAGAACATTTTAAGCAAGTGTTTTGTACATTTCTTTTCAGAAAGTGCCAAATTTGTCAATATTGAATGTAAATAATTGTGTTAATTATTTTACTTATAGCATAGATTCTATTTACAAAACGTTTGTTTATAAAATTTTATGGATTTTTACAGTGAAGTGTTTACAGTTGTTTAATAAAGAACTGTATGTATATTTTGTACAGGCTTTTTTTTTGTGAATCTTTAAAAAAAATCAACTCTAGGAACCAGCAACAATTTGTTATACTTAAAAGGCTAAAAGGCCCTGAGTTCCTTGCTCGTGCTCTCTCTCCTTCTGCTCCTGATTTGGACCTTGAGATTTCAGTCCGGTGCTCCAATGTGGGTCTCTGTCTCCTTTCATCACCTGATGAAGGTTAATATTCAGGAGGATGCGTATATGCTTGTCTTTGGATTCACCTTCTTATTTAGCTTCTCTAGGATCTCGAATTATAGGCTCAATGTCCTTTATTTATGGCTAGAAACCAAATATGAGTGAGTACATCCCATGTTCCTCTTTTTGGGTCTGGCTTACCTCACTCAGGATAGTGTTTTCTATTTCCATCCATTTGTATGCAAAATTCAAGAAGTCCTTGTTTTTTACTGCTGAGTGCACCCACACACTGAGACAATTGGGATGTTCTATGGGGAACCCACTAAGGCCAGCTGGCCTGGGTCTGAAAAAGCATGGGATAAAACGGGACTTGCTGAACATAGCGGACAATGAGGACTACTGAGAACTCAAAAACAAGGGCAATGGGTTTTTGATCCTACTGCACGTACTGGCTTTGGGGGAGCCTAGGCAGTTTGGATGCTCAACTTACTAAACCTGGATGGAGGTGGGTGGTCCTTGGACTTCCCACAGGTCAGGGAACCCTGATTGCTCTTCGAGCTGATGAGGGAGGGGGACTTGATCGGGGTAGGGGGAGGGAAATGGGAGGCGGTTGCGGGGAGGAGGCAGAAATCTTTAATAAATAAATAAATTTTTTAAAAAAAGGCTGAAAGGCTGTGTGTAAAATAAATCTTAGCCTGGGATTTATTCCCGATCTCCATGGACACAAGTCCAGATATTAACAACTCTATGTCCCTAGGAAGTGTTGAGAATATTCAATTCAATACCTAAACAGAGCATCACTATCATGCACTTTGCAAATGCCTCACATCATCACTGCTCGTTCAGCGAGCAAAGAGCACGAGGCTCTCTGGAACATTTAGGTAACTTTCAGTATGCTTTCGTAAGTCTGTTGTAAAACCACCTGAACATTGTCAAGAATAAAGTCGAACGCCATGCTCCAAAAAAAAACAAACAAAAAAAAAAAACAAAAAAAAAACAATAAGAACAATTGTCAGGTAAGAATTATATTCAAATGTCCAGTCTATTTGCATTTGTCAAATTCAGATAAAGTACTCCATTATCTATCCAATCTTGATGAGTCCAAAGTTTTGTACCTATTTCACTTTTTATCATAGCTTGTATTACCAACCTAAAACTATTTTTATTTTTTTTATTTTATTATTATTATTTTTTGTTTTTCGAGACAGGGTTTCTCTGTGGCTTTGGAGCCTGTCCTGGAACTGTAGACCAGGCTGGCCTCGAACTCATAGAGATCCGCCTGCCTCTGCCTCCTGAATGCTGGGATTAAAGGCGTGCACCAACACCGCCTGACCCAAAACTATTTTTAGACCTCAAATCATTTTCCAAGATAAACAATTTAAGCTTTTGTGTCTCCTATCCTTCTACACTTTACTCTCTTTTCTGAGATTCTTTTCTGAATTTGGTAGCAAGGAAAACTGTAACTTACCAGTCTTCAACTCTTTTGATTTTCATATATATGCAGGCTCAACTGTGAAAACATAGCTACTGTGACCACAGGTGCTAACCCGTCTTCCTTTATTATCCTTAATACCTTTTAAGGATTAAAAATTTACATTACATTTTTGAATGAGCTACATAGGTACAATAATACCATCAGCAAGAATATAAACATACAACCTTACATAAAAATATAAAACCTTAAATTTGTATCAATATACAAAAAATCTTAAACAAGAGTAGAAACCTATTTTCAGTCTAACAAAATAATCCTAAACATGAATCAACATACAAAAAATCATACCATTGTAAAATATTTGAGACTAGTGGTTGATATTTTTTAGTTTGAAAAATAATCTACTCCTTTATCCTTTTATTTTATCCCTTTTTCTTTTCAAAACAAGATCCCTGAATCTATTTTCCTTTGCTTACTATCCTCCCTGGTCATGACCAGTAACAACTTGTAACCACTTCCCCTAAATGACGACAAACATTGAACAAGCAAAACCACTTATCCCTCCTCTTGGGAGTGTGGGAGTCATGTTCTTAAAATTACTTTCTGCTGTCTGGGGTGATAGCATCTTTAGGGAACCCTAAAAAATTGGATTAAAGATCAAGTTTCTGGAAGCCTAGCTGTTGTCCAGTCTCAGTGTGATGGGAAAGTACGAGGCTCATCTGCAGTTCTGACTGTAGTAGTGTGTGAGACAGGACCATCTCAGTCAGCATACTTGAAACTGTTCTGGATGCGGAGCTACGAGGAAACTGCAACAAAGGTATTTGGAGAGGCTGGATCACCTAAGCCACACATTTTCATGGGTGTCTGTCTCCCTTGCTTTGAAAACACACACACACACACAAAAAAAAAAAAACGTTCAAAGGTAACCTACATATCTACATTAATACAAGTATGGACTGTGCTTTGAACATAAGCCTACCGAAGAAGATACTTTTGTTTTGTGTCTGAGCAAGTAAAACACACATCACCTGTCTTGTAGGTTTTTATGTTTATTGTTCTTATGTCTGTAGCTAGGATTTCAGGGATTCTCCCTAATCAAATCTTATCTCTATTAACTTTGAAGGAATCCATAGATTTTCATTTTCTGTGGAAACAAAAGCATAATGCAATACAAACTTTGAATTCCATTTTAGAGAGAGGGCATTCTTCAATCATCTAGGCTGGCTTAATTAAGCAATCCTCTTACAATCCCATGTCTCTTAGCAGCTGCCATTTGCTCATCAGCAATCAGAAATTTAAAGTCAACAAGACACCACATAGGATCTAGACTCTGTGTATTTTACATCTTTACATGGCTTATCCTTTTTATATTATTTTATTCTTGCTTTAAAGACTTTATCTTACTATTTATAAATCATTTGTTTTTCTATGATTATCTATAACCATTTTTAAGCCTATACTCTTTTTTTTTAAACACACAAACATGCTCAGAGAATTATTGGTCTGAAGCTGTCTTTACGGAGCTCCCGCAGCATTCTCTGACCACAGATTTTGAGACAAATCTTGAACTGCTATGTCAGCTGCTGTGCAGCCCAGCTTAGCACATGGTGAGAGCAGCTGTTCCAGCCCACAGGCTACTAGCAGTCAGTAGCCATGTCTCTGCACACCATGCCTATCCAGGAGATCACAGTCACCAGGAAGCCTCGTTTATCTCTGTATTCTAAACTCTGTTTCTAGCCTTCTTGAGTCTCATACGGATATACGTGGTACCACATTGGGCACCATGTGTAACAAGTTTTTTCTGTACCCCCATCCAGTTCCCAAATAACCATAAGGAGACTTCTTATTAATTATAAATGCTTAAACTTAGCTTAAATTTGTTTCTACCTAACTCTTATAACTTAAATTAACTATATATTTTAATCTACATACTGTCGCATGGCTCATGGCTTTTGCCTTTTCTCCTGCATGTCCTGCTTCCTCTGCATCTGTCTTGGAGCTCCACCTTTCTTCTTCCCCAAGACCTCCCTGTCCCCAAAAGCCCTGTCTGACCTCTCCCTGCTTAGGTATTGGTCATTCAGTTCTTTACTAAACCAATCACAGTGACACATCTTCACACCATATTCTGCAACATATCCACATAAAATATTTAACTACTAAACTATTTAAATAGCAATTGAGACAGTTTGTTAGTACAGAAACACACACTTATAAAAATGGGAACAAGCTAGCGGGATAGAAATTTGCAAGCACACAAACGCCTTCAGGTATCGATGTTTTTCTTTGTTTGGTTTTTGATTTTCATGACAGGGATTCTCTGTGTAGCCCAGGCTGTCCTGGATCTCACTCTGGAGGCTATGCTGACCTTGAACTCACAGAAATTTACCTGCCTCTGCCTTCCAAGTGCTGGGATAAAAGTGTAAGCTGCCACCACCCAGTGAGTACCAATATTTTTAACAACTATGTCTTGGTCATAGCCACAGGAAATTAATGGTAGCTATGTCTTATCCATCATTCAAATTTTCACAGAAAGTGTCATTGTCTAAGCAATAAAAAGAGAAAAACTCTCATCAAATAACCCATTTAGTTAAAAATATCATAAAAATATCACAATTTCATATCAGATCAATCAACTATCGATAAAGTTAAGTGCAGTATTTCTCATTTTTTAAAGAAATTCTAAACTTTACTATCTGCAGGAGAAGCTGGAGACTATCTTGGTAAAAGAAATAGCTCAGACTCTGTAATATAGGCATCATTTACTTTCTCTAGTGTGAAATATGAAAAAAGAAGGATGTTTGATAAACACTACAACTGGAATCAGTGGGAGGGAGAAGAGGAAATGAGCCATGGATGTGAGGGCAAGATGATCAACATATTTTATACACATAGGAAAACGTCCTAAATGAAGTCCATCGCTTTTGGTCAAGTAATATAAACTAATAAAAATTAATAGAAAAGCAAATTCTTTACCAATCTGAAATATGTAATGTCTCAATCTTAACTATGGTCACCAGTCAGTGCAATAAGGCACAAAAACTCACTATTCTAGAGTAACAGCCACTATCACCTTTTACCAACATCTCTTCGAAATCTTCCTCATTCATAGCTGCCCTCTTCACCCAATTTCCAGGTCATTGTTGTCATCCCAGTGAGAGATATCCCAGATATAGAGTATTTTGTTAAATGAATACCCTTTATGGTTTCTTATATGGCATAATTCTATATTCCAAATCAAAACAGGAAAATTTGCTTAGGAGCACACTTCATTGTTGGAATGCTTGAGTGATTCCGGTGGTTCCCTATCAGATCTCCAGTACCAAACAGGAGTATGTGGGAAAGGAGTAGTGGGGCTAGCATCTCTGGGAGGAGAGGAGACAAATGGGAGAGCAGTGAAAGGCCTGTAGTTGGTGGCCTCTGACGTCATATAGGGATTTTTCATATGCCAGTTTTTATCTCTTTCACGTTCATGTTGACACTGCTGACTCCCCATCACTGTGTCTATGCTCTTAGAAGGAGGCCTGGGAAACCCCCGCCACCTGTGTTGTCGATACTGACCTATCTCTACGTCAGTCCAGGTGCTTTCTGTCTAGGCAAACAAGGATGCTAATCATGCCCAAAGTTCTGGAACTACTGTGGCAAAACTCTATAAACTTCTAATTGCATTTCTTTGTATTTTTTAACTCTGGGCTCCATATTTATTTCATTGAATTAAGCATAGTTTGAGTTGTAGACTGTTACTGTATGGCCATCAACAACCATCTGAATTATTCCTCAGTGCTCACCAGCACCTGGATAAAGTGCAGACGTGTACTACTAATTTAGAGTTCATAATTCTTTATGTTGCTAGGCCTGTATCTTCTTAGCCTCTCAAAGAGACAAGGCAGTCTTCTCTGCTGTCCCTGTTGCCAGCATGAGCATGACTCAACTTGCTCTGACAAACTCAAACCACTTTTAATAATCACATCCATGAATCTTTTTTAAAGTATTTTCACCATGGATCCAGACATATGCTTCATATTACTCTCTGGTTCTGGTCCTCCACTCAGAACTGGGCATGACTTCCGGACAGAGTAACACAAAGCTCTTCCCAGTTTACAGCCTCACTTTCCTGAAGTGCGTATTGCTTTCTTCTACCACTGTTGCTTACAGGACTCCTTCCTTGTTTATATTCCCAGACTCTACATGTATGCTTTCGCTCCTATAGTAACACCAAGACATTATATGATCGATTTTTTCTTCAAAATAGATAGAAATCTTTTGTGTTCTCAGTCTCCTCCCAACTAAATAAGTTAAGACTGAGGCAATGCTAACCAGAGTCCACAGGAATCTGCTCTCTCATTCGATCAAAAGAATTTAGTAAATATATTCATTTTAATATCACGCAAACTATCAAAAATACTAATAGGTACCAAAAGAAAGATTACTGGCTTTATAAAACAACTTTCAGAAAAAAACGTGATGAGTCTTGGAATGAGTCTGATCTAATAGTGTTTATTATTTTGAGTATTTAAGCCTCTACCTTGCTGATTAATGTGAATATTGCATATTCTGTGCTGATTGGTGGCTGTCACAACATAACACTCCTTTCATATAAATAAGTTATATCTTAAATTTCAGGTAAGAGTGACACTATATAATTCATCCATGCTTAATTCAAGTTCCTTTTCTTCTCATTATGTCATAAGGATGGAAAACCACAACCAGATTTTATCCTGTCTTATCAAGTCTGAGCTTTTAATGTGTCCCCTCCAGATAAACAGGTATTCATTGATGTTTTCCAATTTAATGACAATAGAAGTTTACTGAATATTCCTTTCTCTTAAAACCATTAGGAAGAGACTTTGTAGAGATGGGAAACAGGAGACACAGCCTTATGATAAGGAAAATGTTATACACCTGGTGGTTTGTTTCCGTGATAAACTCACCCTTCAATCAAAGACTTTTGTTCAAAGTACTGCATGGAAAGACTAGCTGGTTAAAAGGAGAGCCATGGGACTAGTTATGGGACTTATGTCTCTTGCAATCATTGGTATCCTTTCCATACTAAGCCCCTTCTTTTGCTTTCTTGGGTTATCACCTCTATTTCGTGTGGAAGTCTGTGTGTTGAGCTGCATGGTCCTCCTCGAAGTCTCCTTACAGCTTCTACTCTCCACTTCCTGTGTCCCAACCCTCGTTTCGTCTGGACTGACAAGACTTTCTGTATTGTTTGCATTTCCTTACACAGTCTCAGTGTCAATCGAGAGGGTCCATACAGAGGCTGAACTGAGTTATCACCAACACACACTGTTAACTTCCTATCTGTTTGTGTGCTTAGCAAGATATCTGTTTCATATCTCCACAGAATATTTAGGTGAATATCATCTGTATGCTAGCTTATTATCATTTTCAGTACTCTCTAAGTAATTCAAAAAACACTTCTTTCAGAACAAGGTTGTAAGTGGTAATATTTTCATATCAACACCTCAGTACATTAAGGGCTGAGACTGCTGATAGAGAAGGTTAGCTATTTGATCTGATGATACTATATTACTTTGAAAAAACTTACTAGAAAAAATATTTGTTCCTTAGGAGAGAGAGAGAAAAACAAAGAGGTGGGGAGGGAGGCAGGAAGGAACACATGCATGCACACACACACACACACACACACACACACACACACACACGGAAAGAGAGAGCGAGCCTCCAGCACCAGTGAATACAGAGAGTAGCATTCAACCAGGCCTTTGGCTTTTGCAAATCCAGAGAGCATCTCTGAACTAGACCTCAGCTCCACCAGGACACAGAAGCACCATGGAATAGACCCAGGTCCAGGTGACTCACAGCAAAGCAAAAATAATGCATTTCAATTAGGATTCAATAAAGGAGTGCAAGCATGAAATGATGTGTACCGCCACTTCCTTATAAACTAGCATCTATGATTGACTTTATTAAACCCAGAAAAAGTAGGCAAGGATTCTACATACTACAAAAAGGATTGCTCATGCTACCTTTTAGTTAGCCAAAAGCCCACTTATGTGACTCATGGGGCAGCTGTAAAAATTTCCAGTGCCATTTGAAAGCAGAAGATACTGCTTTGAGGACAACAGGCTTCAGAGCTTTAGATACTGCATCCTATGAGGCCCACATTTTGTAAACACTGCTTGGCTTCTTAGCAAGAATTAGTAGGAACTATAAATATGCATGAGATACCTGGCCTCAGACTTATCTTATGTGTCCAATATTTTATTCTATGTGGTTTATACTTTCCCATTAGTCTAAGTCTTCAGTTCATTTAAAGTTGCACAATCTCTTAATGTTTTGTGAGTTTTATTATGTAACCTCAATAAAACTTACACAGACTATTCCTTAATTAAAGGCCACTTAGTATGTGCAGTCATTTCAAAATCTTACTACAATTTTACTGGAGAGTAGTGCAAGAAACACATGAAACTCATACATTGTTTACAGAATTTAGTCTGACCTGGGTGGTTATGGAGAGAAAAACAAACTGAGGATGTACTACCTATGGTGTTGACTCTAGTAACCACATACGAAGAAAAGCTATCAGTCAGCATGAAGGACAGACTGGATCCTCAACTCATCTCTCAATACTGAAGATAAACATACTAAGAAAGAGTAGGTTGTCTGTCTACAGGGTGTTATGAAACATTCATGATACACCAGTGGAAAAAACTGGATTTTCTTATTCTTCCAATATTAACTCCTAACTCAGGCCAGAATATGGTGTGATGTGAAAAGCTCCCAGGGAAAACCTCTTTAGTACAGTAGGGGTCTCTATGGTCAGAGGATTCAGGAGATGATGAACAATGTGGCCAAAAAAAAAAAAACATGGATTGAGAACTTTAGGGAATAATAATAGCTTTAGGCAAAAAAGAATTATTGACTGGAGATCTGTCTATAAAGGTTAGGTAGGCAAGGGAAACGATAGGAGACATTTGTAAGAAAGACTAGAGAAAACAGATGACACACTTAAAATGTAGCCAAAATCTAATCTACAAATGAAGTCACCACTTGAATTCTTCTGTGAGTGCTGTGGCATGAGAGGCTATGGCATGCTCCTTGCTGTTTCAGCAGCTATCATGAGAAACAAGGCTTAGTTTCTTTTCCCAAGGACAGAACTGAACTCTGACTTCTTTGTATCTTGAATCCTGACCCATGAGCACTTCCATATGAGACACACATATAATAGAACACACCACTGCAGTGAAATTAAATGCCTTTTATTAGCCAGAAGAAAGATGCCCCAAGGCCTTCATCATTTTGCCCACAGGTGGCAGTTGTTCTCTAGGAGACAAGTGAGCACAGGCAAGTGCAGGAAAGGGGGTTAGTGGTACTTGTGAGCCAGGGCAGAGGCCACACCAGCCACCACCTTCTGAAAGGCAGCCTGTGCAGCAGGGGTGAAATCCTTGCCCAGGTCGTGGGACAGCACAATCACGATCATATTGCCCAGGAGCTGTGGGAAGACAGAACAGGCATCTCATGATACTAGAGCAAAAACACCAGACACTGCAGGCTCATTTCAAACGGCAACTTATGGTTACAGTCTTAAAACAGAAGCAGAATGACAGCTGGGTCCCACCCGCCAGAGCTGATGAAAATCCTCTATGGCAACAGAATCTATAGGCAAATTATATTCTTCCCTATAAGCCTTCTTGAGAGCTGTGCAAGGAAGCAGGGGATTGCCTATCTTCCCTGTCCTCAAAGCAAATTACCAGGAAATACTTGAAAGAAAACAAAATAAGAAAAAATCAGATAAAGAAGAAGAAATAGATTTTAAAACTAGAAGTAAAAATGAAGAGTTTCTTGGAGAAAGAGGAAATCACAGCCTCGAAGAACAAAGAGGGGAGACCCCGATAGTGAGGCGAGGTAAAGTCGTCAAACTCTTTCCGGCCCTCCACAGGGCGCAAGCAGGTATCTTCCATCCAAACTTCTCCCTAGAGTCTCTTCCCTCTGCCTTCTGATGGGAAGGTGATCACCAAAGACAGAGGAAGGAAACCACAGGCAAACCCATCAGACTCACCCTGAAGTTCTCAGGATCCACGTGCAGCTTGTCACAGTGCAGCTCACTCAGGGCGGAAAAGGTGCCTTTGAGGTTGTCCAGGTGTTTCAGGCCGTCAGCAAAGGCATGGATCACCTTCTTGCCATGGGCTTTCACCTGGGCATTGCCCATGACAGCAGAGGCAGAGGACAGGTCCCCAAAGTGTTCAAAGAACCTCTGGGTCCAAGGGTAGACAACCAGCAGCCTAAGAAGACAACCAGAGGACGCTGGAAGTTAGTGCCTGTGGAAAACAGACCTGCATCTCCACGCACCCACTTGTGAGCTGCATTGTAACCTCAGTACCAACCTGCCCAGGGCCTCAGCGCCAACTGCGTCAGCGTTGGCCTTCCCCCACAGGCCGGAGATGGCAGCCTTCTCGGCATCAGTCAGGTGCACCATGGTGTCTGTTTCTGGGCTTGTGCTTCAACACAACTATGTCAGAAGCAAGTGTGAGGAGCATCTTGTCCTGCCCCACCTTTTATGCCCTGCCCTGGCTCCTGCCTTCTCTGCCCGCTGTGAGCAGTTTGGCCAATGTCAGGGTGTGACTCTGTAGGATGAGGCTTCAGCAATGACAACCATATCTACCCAGGGTGGCTATGGCACTGACTTAGGGATCTGAGTTCTGGGTCCTCCCACCCAATATGATCTGTTCTTATCCTTTCAGCATTCACTGGCCCCAAAACATCTATTTTTGGCAACTAAATTTATGAATTTTTGGATAAATAACATAGTTGCTCTATTAGATTCTTCTTCAATAATTTTTACTACAGAAATGAAAAATAGTAGCATATTATGAGTAGGAAAATGACCTGTTGGGTTTTTCATTTGTTTGTTTGTTTTGTTTTGGCTTAAATGTTTAAGAGGCTCTCCCCTGAGAATTCAGGTTATGCAACATAAACAAGAAGACAAAATAATCATTCTTCTGTTGTTTCTTTAATTCTGTTTTTATTTAATTTTGGATCAATCCTCCAGGAAAAAAATTAACCATGTGTTCACTTATTTTAAGTTGGTCTTTTGTGTGTTTCCTTGTTTCTTTAATCTGTTTACTTAGTCCAGTAAGTTTAGAGAAGCAGCTAAATTGAGTGTGTCTTATACACTTGTTACTCTTTAAGTTTTGGGGACCCAGAGATGGAAACAGAACTCTCACTTCAGAAGAAAATCAATACAGATTCAAAGCTTGTTAGAATCCAAAGACTGGTGATAATATTTGGGGAGTCAGTTATCTGAAGGAAAGACTAAAGAGGAACAGTGAACATTCTCTATCTGTAATCATCTGTGGATGTCTGGAGGAGCAGAGGGACTTCCTATCATTTAAATTCAGTATCGGGAAAACCTAGTGGCAGAAAGGTTGAAAAATTCTTCCTGTGTTCAAATTTTTTTCTTTCTTCCTTCTTCCCTCCCTCTTTCTTCTCTTCTTACCTCCCTCTCTCTGTCTCTCCCTTCATCCTTTCCTTCCTTCCTTCCTTCCTTTCTTCCTTTCTCTCTTTCTTTGCTTTCATTACTGATTCATTCGTCCATTTTGCTGCTTTCTGGGCAGTATGTATGTTATGTTTTAGAGTCATTTTCATGTTTGATAGTCCTTACCTAGATCCACTTGCTGTGTACACTTATTTATTGTTACTATTAAACTGTTTAATTTTCATCTTTATGGATTTTCCAGTTTCCTTCTACTTCCTACCATCTAAACTCTCACATAAAACATCCTTAACTTTTTAAACTAAGAACTTCTGAAGTAGACTTTTCCTTCTTAGTGTTAAAAGCTGCAAGAAACTAAATAAACTCCAAGAGTCACAAAACAGAAGGCATAAATATAGGAGGAGGTTCTGGAGGAAAAGGCCACAGTAGCATGAGAGGAAGGAAAGAAGCCCATGTGGGTGAAAATGACTAACACACATTACAGAAATGTGTAAAAGTATTAAACTATGCAAAGACTTCAAAAAGTTAATATGAGAAAAGGAAAAGCTACAAGCATTTCTGATCTCTCTCTCCCCTCCCCTCTCCCCACCTGGCTTGCTGGCTGGCTGCTGGCTGGTGCTTTGCTCTCTGCTTCTCCCCACCCCCTCACACATATGCACTTCATTGAAACATTATGGACCAGTAGTACATAAAGCCACCAAGAACGGAAATGACTAAAATACACTGTCTACAAGCGCTCATATTAGATCTCCACACTAAACTTCCACAGGAGCTCTGCAGCAAAGAATGAGAATACAACAACAAATTGCCAAGTTTTCCCCATCCATGGAATTTTAGTAAGAAGACTATGACTCTTAGCAATTAAGAACTATCGGTGAAGGACATGAGTATCAGAGAATTATCCAGAGTTCTCCAATATGGTGATTGTTTTAGACAGCTTCTTTCGGTGGTTTTCTGCTTCCAGAGTGGAGACACATGAGATAATACAGGAAGCTGTTGTGCTTTACTTCAGTATTTGGAAGGCAAATATTTCGAGTGCCTCCCTCCCCATTTAAAAACTCCTGGCATCTATAAATTCTCTTACTTTATTGCCCATTCCCCAAACATCTTGCATTACTTCATGCCTGATTATTATTATTATTATTACTATGATTTTTATATTGAGAAAAGGAAAAAAAAGTTTCAGCCTCCTCCCAGCCTCCCATTTCCCTCCCCCTCCTCCCACCCTTCCTCCCCTCCACCCACTCTTCTCCCCCTCCCTCTCCAGTCCACAGAGCAGTCAGGTTCCCTGCCCTATGGAAAGTCCAAGGTCCTCCCCCCTCCGTCCATGTGTAGGAAGGTGAACATCCAAACTGGCTAGGCTCCCACAAAGCCAGAACATAAAGTAAGATCAAAACCCCATGCCATTGTCCTTGGCTTCTCATCAGCCCTCATTGTTCGCCATGTTCAGAGAGTCCGGTTTTATCCCATGCTTTTTCAGTCCCAGTCCAGCTGGCCTTGGTGAGCTCCCAATAGATCAGCCCCAATGTCTCCGTGGGTGGGTGCACCCCTTGTGGTCCTGACTTCCTTGCTCATCTTCTCCCTCCTTCCACGCTTCATTGGGACCTTGGGAGCTCAGTCCAGTGCTCCAGTGTGGGTCTCTGTCTCTTTCTCCATCCATCACCAGATGAAGGTTCTATGGTGATATGCAAGATATTCGTCAGTATTGCTATAGGATAAGGTCATTTCAGGTTCCCTATCCTCAGCTGCCCAAGGAACTAACTGGGGACATCGCCTTGAGCTCCTGGGAGCCATTCTAAATTCAAGTCTCTTGCCAACCCTAAGGTGGCTCCCTTAACTAAGAATTGTGCTTCCGTGCTCCCCTATCCAACCTTTCTTTATCCCAATCCTCCTTTTTCCCCGAGTTCCCCCCATCCTCCCCTTCTCACTTTTCTTTCCCCATCTCCCCTTACCCCCATCCCACCCCACCCCCAAGATCCCAATTTTGTCCCCTGCAATTTTGTCTACTTCCCATAGCCAAGAGGATAACTATGTTTTTCCTTGGGTTCACCTTCTTATTTAGCTTCTTTAGGTTCACCAATTGTAGACTCCGTGACCCTTATTTATGGCTAGAAACCAATTATGAGTGAGTACCCATGTTCATCTTTTTGGGTCTGGGTTACCTCACTCAGGATAGTGTTTTCTATTTCCATCTATTTGCAGGCAAAATTCGAGAAGTCATTGTTTTTTACCGCAGCGTAGTACTCTAATGTGTAGATATTCCACACTTTCTTCATCCATTCTTCCATTGAAGGACATCTAGGTTGTTTCCATGATCTGGCTATTACAAATAATACTGCTATGAACATAGTTGAACAAATGCTTTTGTCATATGATAGGGCATCTCTTGGGTATATTCCCAAGAGTGGTATTGCTGGGTCTAGGGATAGGTTGATCCCAAATTTCCTAAGAAACCAAAACACTGATTTCCAAAGTGGTTGCACAAGTTTACATTCCCACCAGCAATGGATGAGGGTACCCCTGCCTCCACAGCCTCTCCAGCAAAGGCTATCATTGGTGTTTTTGTCTTAGCCACTCTGACAGGTGTAAGATGATATCTCAAAGTTGTTTTGATTTGCATTTCCCTGATTGCTAAGGAGGTAGAGCATGACCTTAAGTGTCTTTTGGCCATGTGAACTTCTTATGTTGAGAATTCTCTGTTCAGTTCAGTGCCCCATTTTTTAATTGGGTTAATTAGCATTTTAAAGTGTAGTTTCCTGACTTCTCTATATATTTTGGAGATCAGCCCTTTGTCTGTTGCGGGGTTGGTGAAGATCTTCTCCCAGTCAGTAGGTTGCCTTTTTGTCTTAGTGACAGGGTCCTTTGCTTTACAGAAGCTTCTCAGTTTTATTAGGTTCCATTTATTCAATGTTGCCCTTAATGTCTGTGCTGCTGGGGTTATACAAGGGAAGCGATCGCCTGTGCCCATCTGTTGTAGGGTACTTCCCACTTTCTCTTCTATCAGGTTCAGTGTGTTCGGACTGATATTGAGGTCTTTATTCCATTTGGACTTGAGTTTTGTGCATGGTGATAGATATGGGTCTATTTTCATTCTTCTACAGGTTGACATCCAGTTGTGCCAGCACCATTTGTTGAAGATGCTTTCTATCTTTCATTGTATACTTTTAGCTCCTTTGTTGAAAATGAGGTATTCATAGGTTTGTGGGTTAAAATCCGGGTCTTCTATACGATTCCATTGGTCAACTTCTCTGTTTTTATGCCAGTACCACACTGTTTTCATTACTGTAGCTCTGTAATAGAGTTTGAAGTCAGGGATGGTAATGCCTCCAGACAATCCTTTATTGTAAAGGATTGTTTTGGCTATCCTGGGTTTTCTGTTTTTCAATATAAAGTTGATTATTGTCCTCTCAAGATCTGTGAAGAATTTTGATGGGACCTTGATGGGGATTGCATTGAATCTATAAATTGCCTTTGGTAGAATTGCCATTTTTACTATGTTGGTCCTCCCAATCCAAGAGCAAGGGAGGTCCTTCCATTTTTGGGTATCCTCTTCAATTTCTTTCTTCAATGCCTTAAAGTTCTTGTCAAATAGGTCTTTCACTTCCTTGGTTAGAGTTACCCCAAGATATTTTATGCTGTCTGTGGCTATCGTGAAAGGTGAAGCTTCTCTGATTTCCCACTCTGCTTCCATATCCATTGTGTATAAGAGGGCGACTGATTTTTTGGAGATGATCTTGTATCCTGCCACATTATTAAAGCTGTTTATCAGCCGTAAAAGTTCTTTGGTGGAGTTTTTGGGGTCGCTTATGTACACTATCATATCATCTGCAAATAACGAAAGTTTAACTTCTTCCTTTCCAATTCGAATCCCCTGGATCCCATTATGTTGTCTTATTGCTGTTGCTAGAACTTCCAGCACTATATTGAAGAGGTATGGAGAGAGTGGACAGCCTTGTCATGTTCCTGAGTTTAGTGGAATGGCTTTGAGTTTCTCTCCGTTTAATTTGATGTTAGCTGACGGCTTGCTGTATATAACTTTTATTATATTTAGGTATGACCCTTGTATCCCTAATCTCTCCAATACTTTTATCATAAAGGGATGTTGAATTTTGTCAAATGCTTTTTCAACATCTAATGAAATGATCATATGGTTTTTTTCTTTCAGTTTATTTATCTGATGGATTACATTGATAGATTTTCATATGTTGAACCAGCCCTGCATCTCTGGGATGAAGCCTACTTGATCATAATGGATAATTTTCCTAATGTGTTCTTGGATACGGTTTGCCAGTATTTTGTTGAGGATTTTTCGTCGATATTCATGAGTGAGATTGGCCTGTAATTCTCTTTCTTGGTTGAGTCTTTGTGTGGTTTTGGTATCAGAGTAACTGTAGCTTCATAAAAGGAATTTGGCAATGCCTCTTCTGTTTCTATATTGTGAAATACATTAAGGAGTATAGATATTAGGTCTTCTTGGAAGTTCTGGTAGAATTCCGCATTGAAACCATCTGGTCCTGGGCTTTTTTTAGTAGGGAGGTTTTTGATGACAGCTTCTAATTCTTCACGACTAACAGGTCTATTTAGATTGTTCACCTGGTCCTGGTTTAACTTTGGTATATGGTATTTATCCAAAAAAGCGTCCATTTCTTTTACATTTTCCAGTTTTGTGGCATACAGGCTTTTGTAGTAAGATCTAACGATTCTCTAAATTTCCTCTGTGTCTGTGGTTATGTCCTCCATTTCATTTCTGATCTTATTAATTTGCATATTCTCTCTCTGCTGTTTGATTAGTTTGGATAGGGGTTTATCAATCTTGTTGATTTTCTCCAGGAACCAGCTTTTTGTTTCATTGATTATTTGGATTGTTGTCTGTGTTTCTATTTTGTTGATTTCCACCCTCAGTTTGATTATATCCAGTCTTCTACCCCTCCTAGGTGAGTCTGCTTCTTTTTTTTTCTAGAGCTTTCAGGTGGGTTGTTAAGTCTTCAGTGCGTGATTTTTCTGTTTTCTTTAAGTGGGCACTTAGTGCTATGAACTTTCCTCTTAGGACTGATTTCATAGTGTCCCATAAGTGTGAGTAGGTTGTTTCTTTATTTTCATTGAATTCAAGGAAGACTTTAATTTCTTTCTTTATTTCTTCCTTGATTCAGGTGTGGTTCAGTAGTTGACTGTTCAGTTTCCATGAGTTTGTAGGCTTTCTGGAGGTAGCATTGTTGTTGAATTCTAACTTTAATCCATGGTGATGTGATAAGACACAGGAGGTTACGAATATTTTTTTTGTAACTGTGGAAGTTTGCTTTGTTACTAAGTATGTGGTCAATTTTCGAGAAGGTTCCATGAGCTGCAGAGAAGAAGGTATATTCTTTCCTATTTGGGTGGAATTTTCTATAGATGTCTGTTAAGTCCATTTGATTCATTACCTCCATTAATTCTCTTATTTCTCTGTTAGGTTTCTGTCTGATTGACCTTTCCTTTGCTGAGAGAGCAGTGTTGAAGTCTCCTACTATTAGTGTGTGCGGTCTGATGGCAGCCTTGAGTTTTAGTAATGTTTCTTTTACGTACGTGGGTGCTTTTATATTAGGGGCATAGATATTCAGGATTGAGACTTCATCCTGATAAATTGTTCCTGTTATGAGTATAAAATGTCCCTCTCCATCTCTTCTGATTGATTTAAGTTTGAAGTCCACTTTGTTAGAAATTAGTATGGCCACACCTGCTTGTTTCTTAGGTCTATTTGCTTGATAAAACTTTTCCCATCCCTTTACTCTGAGTAGGTGCCTGTCTTTGTGGTTAAGGTGTTTTTCTTGTAAACAGCAGAATGTTGGATCCTGTTTTTTTATCCAATCTCTTAGCCTGTGCCTTTTTATAGGTGAGTTGAGTCCATTGACATTAAGTGATATTAATGACCAGTGGTTGTTAACTCCGGTCACTTTTTTAGTAGTAGAGTTGTGTGTTTCCCTTCTTTGAGTTGTGCTGGTGAAGGGTCTCTAGATGTTTGAGTCATTGTGGTCATTGTTGGACTCCTTGGCTTGTGATTTTCCTTCTATTACTTTCTGTAAGGCTGGATTTGTGGCTACGTATTGTTTAAATTTTTTTTATCCTGGAAAATTTTGTTTTCTCCATTTATAGTGAACGAAAGCTTGGCTAAGTATAGTAGTCTGGGCTTACATCCATGGTCTCTTAGTTTCTGCAGTACATCTATCCAGGACCTTCTGGCTTTCATTGTTTCCATAAAGAAATCAGGTGTAAGTCTGATAGGTTTACCTTTATAAGTAACTTGGCCTTTTTCCTTTGCAGCTCTTAATATTCTTTCTTTATTATATGGCAAGGAGATGTTTTTTTTTTTTTTGGTCCAGTCTATTCGGTGTTCTGTATGCTTCTTGAACCTTCAAAGGAATATCTTTCTTTAGGTTGGGAAAGTTCTCTTCTATAATTTTATTAAATATATTTTCTGGACCGTTGAGCTGTACTTCTTCTCCTTCTTCTATACCAGTTATTCTTAGGTTTGGTCTTTTTATTGTATCCCAGTTTTCCTGAATGTTTTGTGATGAGAATTTGTTGGCTTTGCTGTTTTCTTTGATCAGTGTGTTTATTTTCTCTATGGTATCTTCAGTGTCTGAAATTCTTTCTTCTATCTCTTGTAATCTGTTGGTAGTACTTGTCTCTGTAGTTCCTGTTCGTTTACCCAGATTTTCCATCTCCATCCTTCCCTCAGTTTGTGTTTTCTTCATTACTTCCATTTCATTCTTCAAGTCTTGAACTGCTTCCCTTACCTGTTTTATTGTTTTTTCTTATTTCTCTTGGTTTTCTTGGGTATCTTTGAGCGATTTATTCATTTCCTCTACCTTTTTGTTTGTGATCTCTAATTGTTTATGGCAGTTTTTCACCTCCTGTTTATGGTCTTCTATTATTTTCATATAATTCACTTTTGAGTCGATTTCTTCTAATTCTTCTAGAGTAGGGTGTAAACTTCTTCTTATTTCGGGATCCCTGGATTCTGGTGATGTCATGTTGCCTTTCAGGTTGTTGGAGTAATTCTTGCATTGGCGCCTTCCCATCTCTTCCTTTAAATGGAGCGAGGAGAGGCCTGGTGTCTTTGTCCAGTCTTTGCTGTGACTGACTCTCTGGGTGTATCTCTTCAGTGTAGAAGCAGAAACAGTCCCGTCCAGATGGAACTCCTCAGCACCAAAACATAGACGCCTGGTAGTCCAATGACCCATGGACAAAAGGGAGAACTTGGGGGGCAGGGCGGGGACGAGTAGAACACAGGATACCCTGCCGCAAAAGCTGAAGGTGCGCGTGCTTCCTTTCAGGGGTCCTTAAGGCCTGCCCGGTAGGCAGGCACTCACGGCTCTGGGTGGGTAGCCTTAGTGTAGGAGCAGAAAACTGTTCCTGAGCAAAGGACCTAGCAGAAAACGCAGGCTTGGGCGGGGGGTCGTGTGTAAGAAAGACAGCCCTGCAGAAGGAGCTGGGGGAGGGGGGTTTGTGCTCTCTTCCGGGACAATCCGCCCCTGGATAGCACACACTCACCCATCCAGATGGAACTCCTCAGCACCTAAACATGGCCGCCTGGTAGCCCAATGATCCGGGGACAAAAGGAAAAACGGGGCAGGCAGGGCGAGATCCAGGAGAACACAGGCACACCTAAAGCACAAGCTGAAGGTGCCCAGGCTCCCTTACAGGGGACCTTGAGGCCTGCCTGGTAGGCAGGCACTCACCGCTCTGGGTGGGTAGCCTTAGTGTAGGAACTTAAAACTGTTCTTGAGCACTGGTCCTAGCATACAGCAGGGCAGGGTTGGGGGGGGGGATGTAGTAATAAGAGTGGCGGGGCTGCGTCCCCAACACCCCAGCCGCCTGCTCGGCTAGCTTTTGCCCCGAAATAACAACACACAAACTGTATTCATTTAAACACTGCTTGGCCCTTTAGCTTTAGCCCTTATTGGCTAATTCTGATATACCGATCAACCCATCTCTAATAATCTGTGAGCACCAGTCTTACTGGGAAGATTCTAGGTCGGAGCTTCATCACATGTGTCTGCCCGGGAGTGGGGCATGGCGTCTCTCTGAGGCGTCTGCTCCCGAGAGGAGAGCTGTCGAGTCTGAGCTCACTTCCTCTTCCTCCCAGCGTTCTGTTCTGTTTACTCCTCCCACCTATCTTCTAACCAATGGGGACCAAGCAGTTTCTTTTTATTTAACCAATGACCTTCCTCCATCAGGGGGTGCTGGGGGGCTGGGTTGTCTATTATTGCTATTATTGTGGTTAACGGTCTTCATTGGGTAGCATTTAGACCAGAGCTGCCATGTGGTGACAGTCTATTGCTGATTGGACTGGATGTGGATGTTAGGGTGGGGTTCTCGGCCTGGGTAGGTGCAGGGTTGGTCATCCCAGGAGCTCTCCCTTGTCTTTGCCACCACGGTGAGTTTTCCTGCATTACCTTTACAAGTTCACCCTTTGCAGCAAGGTGCAGGGTCAGATCTGCTTTCATGTCTCAGTGTCAGCTCTTCCACACTTACACCTTCAGGGCCAGCTCTACTGTGTTGCCCAGGCATGGTGCAGGGGCCACTCTGTGAGTGCTAAATCAAATGGGGGGGGGATTAGACAAGGCTAGCTCTCCCACCTGCCTGAGGCATTGAGGAGGAGGGGAGAGGAATCTCTCTGCTGCCCATGCTGCCACATAACAGGTGAGTGATGGGGACAAGTCTTTCAAGCTAATGATATCGGAGCTGGTCACACCTTTGCCAATGGGATTGGCTCTATTGTCCTGCCCAGACAGGGTGCAAGGCCTGTGTTCAGAGTATTGCACCTAGTGGCTGGCACTCTGCGGCCCTTCTGACCTCAAGGTCAGTTCTCTCACTTGACTCAGGCATACATGGGAGGCAGGGGCAGAGGAGCAGACTATTTCTTAATTTGTCTTTTGGGGACCTTGCTGGAAAGGGGAAACTCTAGGACACGGGGGAAAAAACTAGAAAATAATCATTCTGAGTGAGGCATCCAAGACCCAGAAAGACAAATATGGTGTGCTTTTTCCTATATGTGGATATGGGCTGTTAAGTAAATGATGAAACATCTGACCCAGAGATTAGGTAAAGGAGGGGGGTGTCAAGAGGGAAGCATGGATCTTCCTTGAAAGCATAAAGAGAATTGATTTTATGTGTGGACTGGGAGCAGGTGGGGATGGGAACTGTAAAGATCAGGAGGTGAGGGAGGTGGGACGGTGGCAGACACTATGTGTAGAGACAGCTGGAAATGAGGGAGTTTAGGAGATGGTATGGAAAGTTAGCACAGAGGTAACTTTTTGTAACTTATAAAAGTGATCAGAAGGAAGATTCTTAGTAATAAGGGACACAGTCTCAACTTCCCACCTCTTGTAGCCTGGCAAGATTTTCAGTGGCGGGTCTAGGATGCTTTCAATTGACTTGTTGGCCAAGGGCACCTAATGGAAATATACATACAACTCAGGCTGATGCTAAGACAAATGGTTGCTCTCTACAAACTGACAGTGTGGCCCCACTGCTGAGAACAACATCCTTACATCTCAATGAATGGTGAAAAGTCGAGCTGGTGCCTATATGGAGGTTCACTATGTTCTGGTCTCCTTGGTGAGGGAAGGTCCTCTGCAGGCTACTGAAGGCGAAATATGGACATTGTCCCATCCACCAAACCTTTGACCTATACTCTGTCCTGCCTGCAAAATATGCTAAGGCAGGGTGGCACAGGATGTTTGGGAGTAGCCAATCAATGTCTGGTTTGACTTAAGGTCCACTTCACAAGAAGTAATTTATACCCAACATGGTTTAGAAAACTCTGAATTAGAAACTATATAGCCCAAAGATCTAGACTAAAATCAAACATGACTGATCTATTACCAAAAAAAAATAATTAATTAAATGATTCCTAATGATATTCTGCTGTTTTCAAAACAGTGGCCTATCCAATCATCATCAAAGAGGTTTCCTCAGGCAGCAGATCAGAACAGATGCAGAAACCCACACCCAGACATTATGTAGAAAGAGAATCTAAATTGGAGGTTCAATCAAATCCTTCTCCTCAAAAAAATTAGTTGGAAGAAGAGGTGGAAAGATCTTAAGACTCAAAAGGAGTGGAAGATACCAGAAAAACAAAACCCTCTGAATTATCTAATCAAGGCACATATGAGCTCACAGAGACTGAAGCACAGGGCCTACATGGTTTTATACCAGGTCCTCTATTTATATATTATTGCTGTGGGATAACCCTCCTGTATGCTGTGAATATGTATTACTCACATTGGTTGATAATAAAGCTGATTTGGCCTATAGCAAAACAGAATAAGACTAGGTTAGAAAACCAAACTGAAAAATAAAGAAAGAAGAGGGCAGAGTCAGGCAGAGAGATGCAAGCAGTTGCTGGGAAAACAAGATGTTAGAGGACGGGAAAAGCCATTTGACAAAATACAGATTAATAGAAATGGATTAATTTAAGTTGTAAGAGCTAGTAAATAATAAACCTGAGTGATGAGCCAAACATTCTGCAATTAATATAAACTTGCATGTGTTTATTTGGAACTGGGTAGTCAAGACAGAAGAAAAGCTCCACCTCCATTTATGCATTATAGCTATTAGCTTAGGATTTTTATGGGACTCCTGGATATCAGAAGGAATGCATCTCTGACTCTTTTGTCTGCTTTTGGGACTCTTTTACCCCCTTTTCCATGTCTAACTTCAATATGAGAGGTTTTGCTTCATCTTATATTTTATTGTGTCATGTTTGACTGTTAAATTTTTTTATTAATAAATAAATTTATTCATTTAAGGGCTGAAGGGATGGCTCAGTGGTTAAGAGCACTGGCTGCTCTTCCAGAGGTCCTAAATTTCCAGCAACCACATAGTGGTTTACAACTATCTGTAATGAGATCTGGTGCCCTCTTCTGACCTGCAGGAATACATGTAGGCAGAACACTCCTATAATTAACAAATAAATATTTTTTTATAATTTTTATTTATTTATTCATTTATTCGTTATGGATACAATATTCCGTCTATGTGTATGTCTGCAGGCCAGAAGAGGGCACCAGACCTCATTACAGATGGTTGTGAGCTACCATGTGGTTGCCAGGAATTGAACTCAGGACCTTTGGAAGAACAGGTAATGCTCTTAACCACTGAGCCATTTCTCCAGCCCTAAATAAATATTTTTAAAAAATAAATGATGTGTTACATTTGTTTATGCTCTGGAACATTTGTTGAAAATATTATTCATTTATTTTACATCCTGATTGCAGCTTCCCCTCCCTCAACTCCTCCAATTCCCTCCCCTTTAAACTCCCCAATATATCCTCTTCTGTTTCTGTTCAGAAAGGAACAGGCCTCCAATGGCAGTCAACAAAGCATGGTGTGTCCAAGATACACTTAAAGAAAGGCTCAACATGCTTAGCTATCGGGGAAATGCAAATCAAGTGACTCTGAGATATCATCTTACACCAGTCAGAATGGCCAAGATCAAAAGTGGTAATGACAATCTATGTTGGACAGGATGTAGAGTAAAAGGAACACTCCTTCACTGCTGATGGGAGCGCAAACTTGTACAGTCACTTTGGAAATCAGTATGGTGATTTCTCAGAAAACTGTAAATCAATCTACTTCAAGATACATGATACTACTCTTCAGCATATACCTTAAGGATACTCAACCATACCACAAGGACACTTGCCCAACTATGTTCATAGTAGCATTATTTGTAATAGCCAGAACCTGGAAACAACCTAGTTGCCCCTCAACAAAAGAACGAATAAAGAAAATATGGTATATGTATCTACACTATGGAGTATTATTGAGTGGAAAAGAAAAATGACATCTTGTAATTTGCAGGCAAATGGCTGGAAGTAGAAAAAAATCATCCTGAGTGGAATAAACCAGACCCTGAAAGACAAACATGGTATGTACTCACTCATAAGGGGATATTATATGTAAAGCAAAGAATGATCAGGCTACAGTACTCAGATCACAAGGAGGACCCTGAGAGGGATACATGGATCTCCCTGGCAAGAGGAGGTAGATGGAATGTCCTGGGTAAACCAGGGATGTAGAGGGGAGGGGATTTGGGGATGGGAATATGAGGGATCAGGATGGTTCAGTTGCTAAACTATTTAAATAGCAATTGAGACAGTTTGTTAGTACAGAAACACACACTTATAAAAATGGGAACAAGCTAGCGGGATAGAAATTTGCAAGCACACAAACGCCTTCAGGTATCGATGTTTTTCTTTGTTTGGTTTTTGATTTTCATGACAGGGATTCTCTGTGTAGCCCAGGCTGTCCTGGATCTCACTCTGGAGGCTATGCTGACCTTGAACTCACAGAAATTTACCTGCCTCTGCCTTCCAAGTGCTGGGATAAAAGTGTAAGCTGCCACCACCCAGCGAGTACCAATATTTTTAACAACTATGTCTTGGTCATAGCCACAGGAAATTAATGGTAGCTATGTCTTATCCATCATTCATATTTTCACAGAAAGTGTCATTGTCTAAGCAATAAAAAGAGAAAAACTCTCATCAAATAACCCATTTAGTTAAAAATATATAAAAATATCACAATTTCATATCAGGTCAATCAACTATCGATAAAGTTAAGTGCAGTATTTCTCATTTTTTAAAGAAATTCTAAACTTTACTATCTGCAGGAGAAGCTGGAGACTATCTTGGTAAAAGAAATAGCTCAGACTCTGTAATATAAGCATCATTTACTTTCTCTAGTGTCAAATATGAAAAAAGAAGGATGTTTGATAAACACTACAACTGGAATCAGTGGGAGGGAGAAGAGGAAATGAGCCATGGATGTGAGGGCAAGATGATCAACATATTTTATACACATAGAAAAACGTCCTAAATGAAGTCCATCGCTTTTGGTCAAGTAATATAAACTAATAAAAATTAATAGAAAAGCAAATTCTTTACCAATCTGAAATATGTAATGTCTCAATCTTAACTATGGTCACCAGTCAGTGCAATAGGGCACAAAAACTCACTATTCTAGAGTAACAGCCACTATCACCTTTTACCAACATCTCTTCGAAATCTTCCTCATTCATAGCTGCCCTCTTCACCCAATTTCCAGGTCATTGTTGTCATCCCAGTGAGAGATATCCCAGATATAGAGTATTTTGTTAAATGAATTAAATACCCTTTATGGTTTCTTATATGGCATAATTCTATATTCCAAATCAAAACAGGAAAATTTGCTTAGGAGCACACTTCATTGTTGGAATGCTTGAGTGATTCCGGTGGTTCCCTATCAGATCTCCAGTACCAAACAGGAGTATGTGGGAAAGGAGTAGTGGGGCTAGCTTCTCTGGGAGGAGAGGTGAGGAGACAAATGGGAGAGCAGTGAAAGGCCTGTAGTTGGTGGCCTCTGACGTCATATAGGGATTTTTCATATGCCAGTTTTTATCTCTTTCACGTTCATGTTGACACTGCTGGCTCCCCATCACTGTGTCTATGCTCTTAGAAGGAGGCCTGGGAAACCCCCGCCACCTGTGTTGTCAATACTGACCTATCTCTACATCAGTTCAGGTAATTTCTGTCTAGGCAAACAAGGATGCTAATCATGCCCAAAGTTCTGGAACTACTGTGGCAAAACTCTATAAACTTCTAATTGCATTTCTTTGTATTTTTTAACTCTGGGCTCCATATTTATTTCATTGAATTAAGCATAGTTTGAGTTGTAGACTGTTACTGTATGGCCATCAACAACCATCTGAATTATTCCTCAGTGCTCACCAGCACCTGGATAAAGTGCAGACGTGTACTACTAATTTAGAGTTCGTAATTCTTTATGTTGCTAGGCCTGTATCTTCTTAGCCTCTCAAAGAGACAAGACAGTCTTCTCTGTTGTCCCTGTTGCCAGCATGAGCATGACTCAACTTGCTCTGACAAACTCAAACCACTTTTAATAATCACATCCATTAATCTTTTTTAAAGTATTTTCACCATGGATCCAGACACATGCTTCATATTACTCTCTGGTTCTGGTCCTCCACTCAGAACTGGGCATGACTTCCGGACAGAGTAACACAAAGCTCTTCCCAGTTTACAGCCTCACTTTCCTGAAGTGCGTATTGCTTTCTTCTACCACTGTTGCTTACAGGACTCCTTCCTTGTTTATATTCCCAGACTCTACATGTATGCTTTCGCTCCTATAGTAACACCAAGACATTATATGATCGATCTTTTCTTCAAAATAGATAGAAATCTTTTGTGTTCTCAGTCTCCTCCCAACTAAATAAGTTAAGACTGAGGCAATGCTAACCAGAGTCCACAGGAATCTGCTCTCTCATTCGATCAAAAGAATTTAGTAAATATATTCATTTTAATATCACGCAAACTATCAAAAATACTAATAGGTAGGTACCAAAAGAAAGATTACTGGCTTTATAAAACAACTTTCAGAAAAAAACGTGATGAGTCTTGGAATGAGTCTGATCTAATAGTGTTTATTATTTTGAGTATTTAAGCCTCTACCTTGCTGATTAATGTGAATATTGCATATTCTGTGCTGATTGGTGGCTGTCACAACATAACACTCCTTTCATATAAATAAGTTATATCTTAAATTTCAGGTAAGAGTGACACTATATAATTCATCCATGCTTAATTCAAGTTCCTTTTCTTCTCATTATGTCATAAGGATGGAAAACCACAACCAGATTTTATCCTGTCTTATCAAGTCTGAGCTTTTAATGTGTCCCCTCCAGATAAACAGGTATTCATTGATGTTTTCCAATTTAATGACAATAGAAGTTTACTGAATATTCCTTTCTCTTAAAACCATTAGGAAGAGACTTTGTAGAGATGGGAAACAGGAGACACAGCCTTATGATAAGGAAAATGTTATACACCTGGTGGTTTGTTTCTGTGATAAACTCACCCTTCAATCAAAGACTTTTGTTCAAAGTACTGCATGGAAAGACTAGCGGGTTAAAAGGAGAGCCATGGGACTAGTTATGGGACTTATGTCTCTTGCAATCATTGGTATCCTTTCCATACTAAGCCCCTTCTTTTGCTTTCTTGGGTTATCACCTCTATTTCGTGTGGAAGTCTGTGTGTTAAGCTGCATGGTCCTCCTCGAAGTCTCCTTACAGCTTCTACTCTCCACTTCCTGTGTCCCAACCCTCGTTTCGTCTGGACTGACAAGACTTTCTGTATTGTTTGCATTTCCTTACACAGTCTCAGTGTCAATCGAGAGGGTCCGTACAGAGGCTGAACTGAGTTATCACCAACACACACTGTTAACTTCCTATCTGTTTGTGTGTTTAGCAAGATATCTGTTCCATATCTCCACAGAATATTTAGGTGAATATCATCTGTATGCTAGCTTATTATCATTTTCAGTACTCTCTAAGTAATTCAAAAAACACTTCTTTCAGAACAAGGTTGTAAGTGGTAATATTTTCATATCAACACATCAGTACATTAAGGGCTGAGACTGCTGATAGAGAAGGTTAGCTATTTGATCTGATGATACTATATTACTTTGAAAAAACTTACTAGAAAAAATATTTGTTCCTTAGGAGAGAGAGAGAAAAACAAAGAGGTGAGGAGGGAGGCAGGAAGGAACACATGCATGCACACACACACACACACACACACACACACACACGGAAAGAGAGAGCCAGCCTCCAGCACCAGTGAATACAGAGAGTAGCATTCAACCAGGCCTTTGGCTTTTGCAAATCCAGAGAGCATCTCTGAACTAGACCTCAGCTCCACCAGGACACAGAAGCACCATGGAATAGACCCAGGTCCAGGTGACTCACAGCAAAGCAAAAATAATGCATTTCAATTAGGATTCAATAAAGGAGTGCAAGCATGAAATGATGTGTACCGCCACTTCCTTATAAACTAGCATCTATGATTGACTTTATTAAACCCAGAAAAAGTAGGCAAGGATTCTACATACTACAAAAAGGATTGCTCATGCTACCTTTTAGTTAGCCAAAAGCCCACTTATGTGACTCATGGGGCAGCTGTAAAAATTTCCAGTGCCATTTGAAAGCAGAAGATACTGCTTTGAGGACAACAGGCTTCAGAGCTTTAGATACTGCATCCTATGAGGCCCACATTTTGTAAACACTGCTTGGCTTCTTAGCAAGAATTAGTAGGAACTATAAATATGCATGAGATACCTGGCCTCAGACTTATCTTATGTGTCCAATATTTTATTCTATGTGGTTTATACTTTCCCATTAGTCTAAGTCTTCAGTTCATTTAAAGTTGCACAATCTCTTAATGTTTTGTGAGTTTTATTATGTAACCTCAATAAAACTTACACAGACTATTCCTTAATTAAAGGCCACTTAGTATGTGCAGTCATTTCAAAATCTTACTACAATTTTACTGGAGAGTAGTGCAAGAAACACATGAAACTCATACATTGTTTACAGAATTTAGTCTGACCTGGGTGGTTATGGAGAGAAAAACAAACTGAGGATGTACTACCTATGGTGTTGACTCTAGTAACCACATACGAAGAAAAGCTATCAGTCAGCATGAAGGACAGACTGGATCCTCAACTCATCTCTCAATACTGAAGATAAACATACTAAGAAAGAGTAGGTTGTCTGTCTACAGGGTGTTATGAAACATTCATGATACACCAGTGGAAAAAACTGGATTTTCTTATTCTTCCAATATTAACTCCTAACTCAGGCCAGAATATGGTGTGATGTGAAAAGCTCCCAGGGAAAACCTCTTTAGTACAGTAGGGGTCTCTATGGTCAGAGGATTCAGGAGATGATGAACAATGTGGCCAAAAAAAAAAAAACATGGATTGAGAACTTTAGGGAATAATAATAGCTTTAGGCAAAAAAGAATTATTGACTGGAGATCTGTCTATAAAGGTTAGGTAGGCAAGGGAAACGATAGGAGACATTTGTAAGAAAGACTAGAGAAAACAGATGACACACTTAAAATGTAGCCAAAATCTAATCTACAAATGAAGTCACCACTTGAATTCTTCTGTGAGTGCTGTGGCATGAGAGGCTATGGCATGCTCCTTGCTGTTTCAGCAGCTATCATGAGAAACAAGGCTTAGTTTCTTTTCCCAAGGACAGAACTGAACTCTGACTTCTTTGTATCTTGAATCCTGACCCATGAGCACTTCCATATGAGACACACATATAATAGAACACACCACTGCAGTGAAATTAAATGCCTTTTATTAGCCAGAAGAAAGATGCCCCAAGGCCTTCATCATTTTGCCCACAGGTGGCAGTTGTTCTCTAGGAGACAAGTGAGCACAGGCAAGTGCAGGAAAGGGGGTTAGTGGTACTTGTGAGCCAGGGCAGAGGCCACACCAGCCACCACCTTCTGAAAGGCAGCCTGTGCAGCAGGGGTGAAATCCTTGCCCAGGTCGTGGGACAGCACAATCACGATCATATTGCCCAGGAGCTGTGGGAAGACAGAACAGGCATCTCATGATACTAGAGCAAAAACACCAGACACTGCAGGCTCATTTCAAACGGCAACTTATGGTTACAGTCTTAAAACAGAAGCAGAATGACAGCTGGGTCCCACCCGCCAGAGCTGATGAAAATCCTCTATGGCAACAGAATCTATAGGCAAATTATATTCTTCCCTATAAGCCTTCTTGAGAGCTGTGCAAGGAAGCAGGGGATTGCCTATCTTCCCTGTCCTCAAAGCAAATTACCAGGAAATACTTGAAAGAAAACAAAATAAGAAAAAATCAGATAAAGAAGAAGAAATAGATTTTAAAACTAGAAGTAAAAATGAAGAGTTTCTTGGAGAAAGAGGAAATCACAGCCTCGAAGAACAAAGAGGGGAGACCCCGATAGTGAGGCGAGGTAAAGTCGTCAAACTCTTTCCGGCCCTCCACAGGGCGCAAGCAGGTATCTTCCATCCAAACTTCTCCCTAGAGTCTCTTCCCTCTGCCTTCTGATGGGAAGGTGATCACCAAAGACAGAGGAAGGAAACCACAGGCAAACCCATCAGACTCACCCTGAAGTTCTCAGGATCCACGTGCAGCTTGTCACAGTGCAGCTCACTCAGGGCGGAAAAGGTGCCTTTGAGGTTGTCCAGGTGTTTCAGGCCGTCAGCAAAGGCATGGATCACCTTCTTGCCATGGGCTTTCACCTGGGCATTGCCCATGACAGCAGAGGCAGAGGACAGGTCCCCAAAGTGTTCAAAGAACCTCTGGGTCCAAGGGTAGACAACCAGCAGCCTAAGAAGACAACCAGAGGACGCTGGAAGTTAGTGCCTGTGGAAAACAGACCTGCATCTCCACGCACCCACTTGTGAGCTGCATTGTAACCTCAGTACCAACCTGCCCAGGGCCTCAGCGCCAACTGCGTCAGCGTTGGCCTTCCCCCACAGGCCGGAGATGGCAGCCTTCTCGGCATCAGTCAGGTGCACCATGGTGTCTGTTTCTGGGCTTGTGCTTCAACACAACTATGTCAGAAGCAAGTGTGAGGAGCATCTTGTCCTGCCCCACCTTTTATGCCCTGCCCTGGCTCCTGCCTTCTCTGCCCGCTGTGAGCAGTTTGGCCAATGTCAGGGTGTGACTCTGTAGGATGAGGCTTCAGCAATGACAACCATATCTACCCAGGGTGGCTATGGCACTGACTTAGGGATCTGAGTTCTGGGTCCTCCCACCCAATATGATCTGTTCTTATCCTTTCAGCATTCACTGGCCCCAAAACATCTATTTTTGGCAACTAAATTTATGAATTTTTGGATAAATAACATAGTTGCTCTATTAGATTCTTCTTCAATAATTTTTACTACAGAAATGAAAAATAGTAGCATATTATGAGTAGGAAAATGACCTGTTGGGTTTTTCATTTGTTTGTTTGTTTTGTTTTGGCTTAAATGTTTAAGAGGCTCTCCCCTGAGAATTCAGGTTATGCAACATAAACAAGAAGACAAAATAATCATTCTTCTGTTGTTTCTTTAATTCTGTTTTTATTTAATTTTGGATCAATCCTCCAGGAAAAAAATTAACCATGTGTTCACTTATTTTAAGTTGGTCTTTTGTGTGTTTCCTTGTTTCTTTAATCTGTTTACTTAGTCCAGTAAGTTTAGAGAAGCAGCTAAATTGAGTGTGTCTTATACACTTGTTACTCTTTAAGTTTTGGGGACCCAGAGATGGAAACAGAACTCTCACTTCAGAAGAAAATCAATACAGATTCAAAGCTTGTTAGAATCCAAAGACTGGTGATAATATTTGGGGAGTCAGTTATCTGAAGGAAAGACTAAAGAGGAACAGTGAACATTCTCTATCTGTAATCATCTGTGGATGTCTGGAGGAGCAGAGGGACTTCCTATCATTTAAATTCAGTATCGGGAAAACCTAGTGGCAGAAAGGTTGAAAAATTCTTCCTGTGTTCAAATTTTTTTCTTTCTTCCTTCTTCCCTCCCTCTTTCTTCTCTTCTTACCTCCCTCTCTCTGTCTCTCCCTTCATCCTTTCCTTCCTTCCTTCCTTCCTTTCTTCCTTTCTCTCTTTCTTTGCTTTCATTACTGATTCATTCGTCCATTTTGCTGCTTTCTGGGCAGTATGTATGTTATGTTTTAGAGTCATTTTCATGTTTGATAGTCCTTACCTAGATCCACTTGCTGTGTACACTTATTTATTGTTACTATTAAACTGTTTAATTTTCATCTTTATGGATTTTCCAGTTTCCTTCTACTTCCTACCATCTAAACTCTCACATAAAACATCCTTAACTTTTTAAACTAAGAACTTCTGAAGTAGACTTTTCCTTCTTAGTGTTAAAAGCTGCAAGAAACTAAATAAACTCCAAGAGTCACAAAACAGAAGGCATAAATATAGGAGGAGGTTCTGGAGGAAAAGGCCACAGTAGCATGAGAGGAAGGAAAGAAGCCCATGTGGGTGAAAATGACTAACACACATTACAGAAATGTGTAAAAGTATTAAACTATGCAAAGACTTCAAAAAGTTAATATGAGAAAAGGAAAAGCTACAAGCATTTCTGATCTCTCTCTCCCCTCCCCTCTCCCCACCTGGCTTGCTGGCTGGCTGCTGGCTGGTGCTTTGCTCTCTGCTTCTCCCCACCCCCTCACACATATGCACTTCATTGAAACATTATGGACCAGTAGTACATAAAGCCACCAAGAACGGAAATGACTAAAATACACTGTCTACAAGCGCTCATATTAGATCTCCACACTAAACTTCCACAGGAGCTCTGCAGCAAAGAATGAGAATACAACAACAAATTGCCAAGTTTTCCCCATCCATGGAATTTTAGTAAGAAGACTATGACTCTTAGCAATTAAGAACTATCGGTGAAGGACATGAGTATCAGAGAATTATCCAGAGTTCTCCAATATGGTGATTGTTTTAGACAGCTTCTTTCGGTGGTTTTCTGCTTCCAGAGTGGAGACACATGAGATAATACAGGAAGCTGTTGTGCTTTACTTCAGTATTTGGAAGGCAAATATTTCGAGTGCCTCCCTCCCCATTTAAAAACTCCTGGCATCTATAAATTCTCTTACTTTATTGCCCATTCCCCAAACATCTTGCATTACTTCATGCCTGATTATTATTATTATTATTACTATGATTTTTATATTGAGAAAAGGAAAAAAAAGTTTCAGCCTCCTCCCAGCCTCCCATTTCCCTCCCCCTCCTCCCACCCTTCCTCCCCTCCACCCACTCTTCTCCCCCTCCCTCTCCAGTCCACAGAGCAGTCAGGTTCCCTGCCCTATGGAAAGTCCAAGGTCCTCCCCCCTCCGTCCATGTGTAGGAAGGTGAACATCCAAACTGGCTAGGCTCCCACAAAGCCAGAACATAAAGTAAGATCAAAACCCCATGCCATTGTCCTTGGCTTCTCATCAGCCCTCATTGTTCGCCATGTTCAGAGAGTCCGGTTTTATCCCATGCTTTTTCAGTCCCAGTCCAGCTGGCCTTGGTGAGCTCCCAATAGATCAGCCCCAATGTCTCCGTGGGTGGGTGCACCCCTTGTGGTCCTGACTTCCTTGCTCATCTTCTCCCTCCTTCCACGCTTCATTGGGACCTTGGGAGCTCAGTCCAGTGCTCCAGTGTGGGTCTCTGTCTCTTTCTCCATCCATCACCAGATGAAGGTTCTATGGTGATATGCAAGATATTCGTCAGTATTGCTATAGGATAAGGTCATTTCAGGTTCCCTATCCTCAGCTGCCCAAGGAACTAACTGGGGACATCGCCTTGAGCTCCTGGGAGCCATTCTAAATTCAAGTCTCTTGCCAACCCTAAGGTGGCTCCCTTAACTAAGAATTGTGCTTCCGTGCTCCCCTATCCAACCTTTCTTTATCCCAATCCTCCTTTTTCCCCGAGTTCCCCCCATCCTCCCCTTCTCACTTTTCTTTCCCCATCTCCCCTTACCCCCATCCCACCCCACCCCCAAGATCCCAATTTTGTCCCCTGCAATTTTGTCTACTTCCCATAGCCAAGAGGATAACTATGTTTTTCCTTGGGTTCACCTTCTTATTTAGCTTCTTTAGGTTCACCAATTGTAGACTCCGTGACCCTTATTTATGGCTAGAAACCAATTATGAGTGAGTACCCATGTTCATCTTTTTGGGTCTGGGTTACCTCACTCAGGATAGTGTTTTCTATTTCCATCTATTTGCAGGCAAAATTCGAGAAGTCATTGTTTTTTACCGCAGCGTAGTACTCTAATGTGTAGATATTCCACACTTTCTTCATCCATTCTTCCATTGAAGGACATCTAGGTTGTTTCCATGATCTGGCTATTACAAATAATACTGCTATGAACATAGTTGAACAAATGCTTTTGTCATATGATAGGGCATCTCTTGGGTATATTCCCAAGAGTGGTATTGCTGGGTCTAGGGATAGGTTGATCCCAAATTTCCTAAGAAACCAAAACACTGATTTCCAAAGTGGTTGCACAAGTTTACATTCCCACCAGCAATGGATGAGGGTACCCCTGCCTCCACAGCCTCTCCAGCAAAGGCTATCATTGGTGTTTTTGTCTTAGCCACTCTGACAGGTGTAAGATGATATCTCAAAGTTGTTTTGATTTGCATTTCCCTGATTGCTAAGGAGGTAGAGCATGACCTTAAGTGTCTTTTGGCCATGTGAACTTCTTATGTTGAGAATTCTCTGTTCAGTTCAGTGCCCCATTTTTTAATTGGGTTAATTAGCATTTTAAAGTGTAGTTTCCTGACTTCTCTATATATTTTGGAGATCAGCCCTTTGTCTGTTGCGGGGTTGGTGAAGATCTTCTCCCAGTCAGTAGGTTGCCTTTTTGTCTTAGTGACAGGGTCCTTTGCTTTACAGAAGCTTCTCAGTTTTATTAGGTTCCATTTATTCAATGTTGCCCTTAATGTCTGTGCTGCTGGGGTTATACAAGGGAAGCGATCGCCTGTGCCCATCTGTTGTAGGGTACTTCCCACTTTCTCTTCTATCAGGTTCAGTGTGTTCGGACTGATATTGAGGTCTTTATTCCATTTGGACTTGAGTTTTGTGCATGGTGATAGATATGGGTCTATTTTCATTCTTCTACAGGTTGACATCCAGTTGTGCCAGCACCATTTGTTGAAGATGCTTTCTATCTTTCATTGTATACTTTTAGCTCCTTTGTTGAAAATGAGGTATTCATAGGTTTGTGGGTTAAAATCCGGGTCTTCTATACGATTCCATTGGTCAACTTCTCTGTTTTTATGCCAGTACCACACTGTTTTCATTACTGTAGCTCTGTAATAGAGTTTGAAGTCAGGGATGGTAATGCCTCCAGACAATCCTTTATTGTAAAGGATTGTTTTGGCTATCCTGGGTTTTCTGTTTTTCAATATAAAGTTGATTATTGTCCTCTCAAGATCTGTGAAGAATTTTGATGGGACCTTGATGGGGATTGCATTGAATCTATAAATTGCCTTTGGTAGAATTGCCATTTTTACTATGTTGGTCCTCCCAATCCAAGAGCAAGGGAGGTCCTTCCATTTTTGGGTATCCTCTTCAATTTCTTTCTTCAATGCCTTAAAGTTCTTGTCAAATAGGTCTTTCACTTCCTTGGTTAGAGTTACCCCAAGATATTTTATGCTGTCTGTGGCTATCGTGAAAGGTGAAGCTTCTCTGATTTCCCACTCTGCTTCCATATCCATTGTGTATAAGAGGGCGACTGATTTTTTGGAGATGATCTTGTATCCTGCCACATTATTAAAGCTGTTTATCAGCCGTAAAAGTTCTTTGGTGGAGTTTTTGGGGTCGCTTATGTACACTATCATATCATCTGCAAATAACGAAAGTTTAACTTCTTCCTTTCCAATTCGAATCCCCTGGATCCCATTATGTTGTCTTATTGCTGTTGCTAGAACTTCCAGCACTATATTGAAGAGGTATGGAGAGAGTGGACAGCCTTGTCATGTTCCTGAGTTTAGTGGAATGGCTTTGAGTTTCTCTCCGTTTAATTTGATGTTAGCTGACGGCTTGCTGTATATAACTTTTATTATATTTAGGTATGACCCTTGTATCCCTAATCTCTCCAATACTTTTATCATAAAGGGATGTTGAATTTTGTCAAATGCTTTTTCAACATCTAATGAAATGATCATATGGTTTTTTTCTTTCAGTTTATTTATCTGATGGATTACATTGATAGATTTTCATATGTTGAACCAGCCCTGCATCTCTGGGATGAAGCCTACTTGATCATAATGGATAATTTTCCTAATGTGTTCTTGGATACGGTTTGCCAGTATTTTGTTGAGGATTTTTCGTCGATATTCATGAGTGAGATTGGCCTGTAATTCTCTTTCTTGGTTGAGTCTTTGTGTGGTTTTGGTATCAGAGTAACTGTAGCTTCATAAAAGGAATTTGGCAATGCCTCTTCTGTTTCTATATTGTGAAATACATTAAGGAGTATAGATATTAGGTCTTCTTGGAAGTTCTGGTAGAATTCCGCATTGAAACCATCTGGTCCTGGGCTTTTTTTAGTAGGGAGGTTTTTGATGACAGCTTCTAATTCTTCACGACTAACAGGTCTATTTAGATTGTTCACCTGGTCCTGGTTTAACTTTGGTATATGGTATTTATCCAAAAAAGCGTCCATTTCTTTTACATTTTCCAGTTTTGTGGCATACAGGCTTTTGTAGTAAGATCTAACGATTCTCTAAATTTCCTCTGTGTCTGTGGTTATGTCCTCCATTTCATTTCTGATCTTATTAATTTGCATATTCTCTCTCTGCTGTTTGATTAGTTTGGATAGGGGTTTATCAATCTTGTTGATTTTCTCCAGGAACCAGCTTTTTGTTTCATTGATTATTTGGATTGTTGTCTGTGTTTCTATTTTGTTGATTTCCACCCTCAGTTTGATTATATCCAGTCTTCTACCCCTCCTAGGTGAGTCTGCTTCTTTTTTTTTCTAGAGCTTTCAGGTGGGTTGTTAAGTCTTCAGTGCGTGATTTTTCTGTTTTCTTTAAGTGGGCACTTAGTGCTATGAACTTTCCTCTTAGGACTGATTTCATAGTGTCCCATAAGTGTGAGTAGGTTGTTTCTTTATTTTCATTGAATTCAAGGAAGACTTTAATTTCTTTCTTTATTTCTTCCTTGATTCAGGTGTGGTTCAGTAGTTGACTGTTCAGTTTCCATGAGTTTGTAGGCTTTCTGGAGGTAGCATTGTTGTTGAATTCTAACTTTAATCCATGGTGATGTGATAAGACACAGGAGGTTACGAATATTTTTTTTGTAACTGTGGAAGTTTGCTTTGTTACTAAGTATGTGGTCAATTTTCGAGAAGGTTCCATGAGCTGCAGAGAAGAAGGTATATTCTTTCCTATTTGGGTGGAATTTTCTATAGATGTCTGTTAAGTCCATTTGATTCATTACCTCCATTAATTCTCTTATTTCTCTGTTAGGTTTCTGTCTGATTGACCTTTCCTTTGCTGAGAGAGCAGTGTTGAAGTCTCCTACTATTAGTGTGTGCGGTCTGATGGCAGCCTTGAGTTTTAGTAATGTTTCTTTTACGTACGTGGGTGCTTTTATATTAGGGGCATAGATATTCAGGATTGAGACTTCATCCTGATAAATTGTTCCTGTTATGAGTATAAAATGTCCCTCTCCATCTCTTCTGATTGATTTAAGTTTGAAGTCCACTTTGTTAGAAATTAGTATGGCCACACCTGCTTGTTTCTTAGGTCTATTTGCTTGATAAAACTTTTCCCATCCCTTTACTCTGAGTAGGTGCCTGTCTTTGTGGTTAAGGTGTTTTTCTTGTAAACAGCAGAATGTTGGATCCTGTTTTTTTATCCAATCTCTTAGCCTGTGCCTTTTTATAGGTGAGTTGAGTCCATTGACATTAAGTGATATTAATGACCAGTGGTTGTTAACTCCGGTCACTTTTTTAGTAGTAGAGTTGTGTGTTTCCCTTCTTTGAGTTGTGCTGGTGAAGGGTCTCTAGATGTTTGAGTCATTGTGGTCATTGTTGGACTCCTTGGCTTGTGATTTTCCTTCTATTACTTTCTGTAAGGCTGGATTTGTGGCTACGTATTGTTTAAATTTTTTTTATCCTGGAAAATTTTGTTTTCTCCATTTATAGTGAACGAAAGCTTGGCTAAGTATAGTAGTCTGGGCTTACATCCATGGTCTCTTAGTTTCTGCAGTACATCTATCCAGGACCTTCTGGCTTTCATTGTTTCCATAAAGAAATCAGGTGTAAGTCTGATAGGTTTACCTTTATAAGTAACTTGGCCTTTTTCCTTTGCAGCTCTTAATATTCTTTCTTTATTATATGGCAAGGAGATGTTTTTTTTTTTTTTGGTCCAGTCTATTCGGTGTTCTGTATGCTTCTTGAACCTTCAAAGGAATATCTTTCTTTAGGTTGGGAAAGTTCTCTTCTATAATTTTATTAAATATATTTTCTGGACCGTTGAGCTGTACTTCTTCTCCTTCTTCTATACCAGTTATTCTTAGGTTTGGTCTTTTTATTGTATCCCAGTTTTCCTGAATGTTTTGTGATGAGAATTTGTTGGCTTTGCTGTTTTCTTTGATCAGTGTGTTTATTTTCTCTATGGTATCTTCAGTGTCTGAAATTCTTTCTTCTATCTCTTGTAATCTGTTGGTAGTACTTGTCTCTGTAGTTCCTGTTCGTTTACCCAGATTTTCCATCTCCATCCTTCCCTCAGTTTGTGTTTTCTTCATTACTTCCATTTCATTCTTCAAGTCTTGAACTGCTTCCCTTACCTGTTTTATTGTTTTTTCTTATTTCTCTTGGTTTTCTTGGGTATCTTTGAGCGATTTATTCATTTCCTCTACCTTTTTGTTTGTGATCTCTAATTGTTTATGGCAGTTTTTCACCTCCTGTTTATGGTCTTCTATTATTTTCATATAATTCACTTTTGAGTCGATTTCTTCTAATTCTTCTAGAGTAGGGTGTAAACTTCTTCTTATTTCGGGATCCCTGGATTCTGGTGATGTCATGTTGCCTTTCAGGTTGTTGGAGTAATTCTTGCATTGGCGCCTTCCCATCTCTTCCTTTAAATGGAGCGAGGAGAGGCCTGGTGTCTTTGTCCAGTCTTTGCTGTGACTGACTCTCTGGGTGTATCTCTTCAGTGTAGAAGCAGAAACAGTCCCGTCCAGATGGAACTCCTCAGCACCAAAACATAGACGCCTGGTAGTCCAATGACCCATGGACAAAAGGGAGAACTTGGGGGGCAGGGCGGGGACGAGTAGAACACAGGATACCCTGCCGCAAAAGCTGAAGGTGCGCGTGCTTCCTTTCAGGGGTCCTTAAGGCCTGCCCGGTAGGCAGGCACTCACGGCTCTGGGTGGGTAGCCTTAGTGTAGGAGCAGAAAACTGTTCCTGAGCAAAGGACCTAGCAGAAAACGCAGGCTTGGGCGGGGGGTCGTGTGTAAGAAAGACAGCCCTGCAGAAGGAGCTGGGGGAGGGGGGTTTGTGCTCTCTTCCGGGACAATCCGCCCCTGGATAGCACACACTCACCCATCCAGATGGAACTCCTCAGCACCTAAACATGGCCGCCTGGTAGCCCAATGATCCGGGGACAAAAGGAAAAACGGGGCAGGCAGGGCGAGATCCAGGAGAACACAGGCACACCTAAAGCACAAGCTGAAGGTGCCCAGGCTCCCTTACAGGGGACCTTGAGGCCTGCCTGGTAGGCAGGCACTCACCGCTCTGGGTGGGTAGCCTTAGTGTAGGAACTTAAAACTGTTCTTGAGCACTGGTCCTAGCATACAGCAGGGCAGGGTTGGGGGGGGGGATGTAGTAATAAGAGTGGCGGGGCTGCGTCCCCAACACCCCAGCCGCCTGCTCGGCTAGCTTTTGCCCCGAAATAACAACACACAAACTGTATTCATTTAAACACTGCTTGGCCCTTTAGCTTTAGCCCTTATTGGCTAATTCTGATATACCGATCAACCCATCTCTAATAATCTGTGAGCACCAGTCTTACTGGGAAGATTCTAGGTCGGAGCTTCATCACATGTGTCTGCCCGGGAGTGGGGCATGGCGTCTCTCTGAGGCGTCTGCTCCCGAGAGGAGAGCTGTCGAGTCTGAGCTCACTTCCTCTTCCTCCCAGCGTTCTGTTCTGTTTACTCCTCCCACCTATCTTCTAACCAATGGGGACCAAGCAGTTTCTTTTTATTTAACCAATGACCTTCCTCCATCAGGGGGTGCTGGGGGGCTGGGTTGTCTATTATTGCTATTATTGTGGTTAACGGTCTTCATTGGGTAGCATTTAGACCAGAGCTGCCATGTGGTGACAGTCTATTGCTGATTGGACTGGATGTGGATGTTAGGGTGGGGTTCTCGGCCTGGGTAGGTGCAGGGTTGGTCATCCCAGGAGCTCTCCCTTGTCTTTGCCACCACGGTGAGTTTTCCTGCATTACCTTTACAAGTTCACCCTTTGCAGCAAGGTGCAGGGTCAGATCTGCTTTCATGTCTCAGTGTCAGCTCTTCCACACTTACACCTTCAGGGCCAGCTCTACTGTGTTGCCCAGGCATGGTGCAGGGGCCACTCTGTGAGTGCTAAATCAAATGGGGGGGGGATTAGACAAGGCTAGCTCTCCCACCTGCCTGAGGCATTGAGGAGGAGGGGAGAGGAATCTCTCTGCTGCCCATGCTGCCACATAACAGGTGAGTGATGGGGACAAGTCTTTCAAGCTAATGATATCGGAGCTGGTCACACCTTTGCCAATGGGATTGGCTCTATTGTCCTGCCCAGACAGGGTGCAAGGCCTGTGTTCAGAGTATTGCACCTAGTGGCTGGCACTCTGCGGCCCTTCTGACCTCAAGGTCAGTTCTCTCACTTGACTCAGGCATACATGGGAGGCAGGGGCAGAGGAGCAGACTATTTCTTAATTTGTCTTTTGGGGACCTTGCTGGAAAGGGGAAACTCTAGGACACGGGGGAAAAAACTAGAAAATAATCATTCTGAGTGAGGCATCCAAGACCCAGAAAGACAAATATGGTGTGCTTTTTCCTATATGTGGATATGGGCTGTTAAGTAAATGATGAAACATCTGACCCAGAGATTAGGTAAAGGAGGGGGGTGTCAAGAGGGAAGCATGGATCTTCCTTGAAAGCATAAAGAGAATTGATTTTATGTGTGGACTGGGAGCAGGTGGGGATGGGAACTGTAAAGATCAGGAGGTGAGGGAGGTGGGACGGTGGCAGACACTATGTGTAGAGACAGCTGGAAATGAGGGAGTTTAGGAGATGGTATGGAAAGTTAGCACAGAGGTAACTTTTTGTAACTTATAAAAGTGATCAGAAGGAAGATTCTTAGTAATAAGGGACACAGTCTCAACTTCCCACCTCTTGTAGCCTGGCAAGATTTTCAGTGGCGGGTCTAGGATGCTTTCAATTGACTTGTTGGCCAAGGGCACCTAATGGAAATATACATACAACTCAGGCTGATGCTAAGACAAATGGTTGCTCTCTACAAACTGACAGTGTGGCCCCACTGCTGAGAACAACATCCTTACATCTCAATGAATGGTGAAAAGTCGAGCTGGTGCCTATATGGAGGTTCACTATGTTCTGGTCTCCTTGGTGAGGGAAGGTCCTCTGCAGGCTACTGAAGGCGAAATATGGACATTGTCCCATCCACCAAACCTTTGACCTATACTCTGTCCTGCCTGCAAAATATGCTAAGGCAGGGTGGCACAGGATGTTTGGGAGTAGCCAATCAATGTCTGGTTTGACTTAAGGTCCACTTCACAAGAAGTAATTTATACCCAACATGGTTTAGAAAACTCTGAATTAGAAACTATATAGCCCAAAGATCTAGACTAAAATCAAACATGACTGATCTATTACCAAAAAAAAATAATTAATTAAATGATTCCTAATGATATTCTGCTGTTTTCAAAACAGTGGCCTATCCAATCATCATCAAAGAGGTTTCCTCAGGCAGCAGATCAGAACAGATGCAGAAACCCACACCCAGACATTATGTAGAAAGAGAATCTAAATTGGAGGTTCAATCAAATCCTTCTCCTCAAAAAAATTAGTTGGAAGAAGAGGTGGAAAGATCTTAAGACTCAAAAGGAGTGGAAGATACCAGAAAAACAAAACCCTCTGAATTATCTAATCAAGGCACATATGAGCTCACAGAGACTGAAGCACAGGGCCTACATGGTTTTATACCAGGTCCTCTATTTATATATTATTGCTGTGGGATAACCCTCCTGTATGCTGTGAATATGTATTACTCACATTGGTTGATAATAAAGCTGATTTGGCCTATAGCAAAACAGAATAAGACTAGGTTAGAAAACCAAACTGAAAAATAAAGAAAGAAGAGGGCAGAGTCAGGCAGAGAGATGCAAGCAGTTGCTGGGAAAACAAGATGTTAGAGGACGGGAAAAGCCATTTGACAAAATACAGATTAATAGAAATGGATTAATTTAAGTTGTAAGAGCTAGTAAATAATAAACCTGAGTGATGAGCCAAACATTCTGCAATTAATATAAACTTGCATGTGTTTATTTGGAACTGGGTAGTCAAGACAGAAGAAAAGCTCCACCTCCATTTATGCATTATAGCTATTAGCTTAGGATTTTTATGGGACTCCTGGATATCAGAAGGAATGCATCTCTGACTCTTTTGTCTGCTTTTGGGACTCTTTTACCCCCTTTTCCATGTCTAACTTCAATATGAGAGGTTTTGCTTCATCTTATATTTTATTGTGTCATGTTTGACTGTTAAATTTTTTTATTAATAAATAAATTTATTCATTTAAGGGCTGAAGGGATGGCTCAGTGGTTAAGAGCACTGGCTGCTCTTCCAGAGGTCCTAAATTTCCAGCAACCACATAGTGGTTTACAACTATCTGTAATGAGATCTGGTGCCCTCTTCTGACCTGCAGGAATACATGTAGGCAGAACACTCCTATAATTAACAAATAAATATTTTTTTATAATTTTTATTTATTTATTCATTTATTCGTTATGGATACAATATTCCGTCTATGTGTATGTCTGCAGGCCAGAAGAGGGCACCAGACCTCATTACAGATGGTTGTGAGCTACCATGTGGTTGCCAGGAATTGAACTCAGGACCTTTGGAAGAACAGGTAATGCTCTTAACCACTGAGCCATTTCTCCAGCCCTAAATAAATATTTTTAAAAAATAAATGATGTGTTACATTTGTTTATGCTCTGGAACATTTGTTGAAAATATTATTCATTTATTTTACATCCTGATTGCAGCTTCCCCTCCCTCAACTCCTCCAATTCCCTCCCCTTTAAACTCCCCAATATATCCTCTTCTGTTTCTGTTCAGAAAGGAACAGGCCTCCAATGGCAGTCAACAAAGCATGGTGTGTCCAAGATACACTTAAAGAAAGGCTCAACATGCTTAGCTATCGGGGAAATGCAAATCAAGTGACTCTGAGATATCATCTTACACCAGTCAGAATGGCCAAGATCAAAAGTGGTAATGACAATCTATGTTGGACAGGATGTAGAGTAAAAGGAACACTCCTTCACTGCTGATGGGAGCGCAAACTTGTACAGTCACTTTGGAAATCAGTATGGTGATTTCTCAGAAAACTGTAAATCAATCTACTTCAAGATACATGATACTACTCTTCAGCATATACCTTAAGGATACTCAACCATACCACAAGGACACTTGCCCAACTATGTTCATAGTAGCATTATTTGTAATAGCCAGAACCTGGAAACAACCTAGTTGCCCCTCAACAAAAGAACGAATAAAGAAAATATGGTATATGTATCTACACTATGGAGTATTATTGAGTGGAAAAGAAAAATGACATCTTGTAATTTGCAGGCAAATGGCTGGAAGTAGAAAAAAATCATCCTGAGTGGAATAAACCAGACCCTGAAAGACAAACATGGTATGTACTCACTCATAAGGGGATATTATATGTAAAGCAAAGAATGATCAGGCTACAGTACTCAGATCACAAGGAGGACCCTGAGAGGGATACATGGATCTCCCTGGCAAGAGGAGGTAGATGGAATGTCCTGGGTAAACCAGGGATGTAGAGGGGAGGGGATTTGGGGATGGGAATATGAGGGATCAGGATGGTTCAGTTGCTAAACTATTTAAATAGCAATTGAGACAGTTTGTTAGTACAGAAACACACACTTATAAAAATGGGAACAAGCTAGCGGGATAGAAATTTGCAAGCACACAAACGCCTTCAGGTATCGATGTTTTTCTTTGTTTGGTTTTTGATTTTCATGACAGGGATTCTCTGTGTAGCCCAGGCTGTCCTGGATCTCACTCTGGAGGCTATGCTGACCTTGAACTCACAGAAATTTACCTGCCTCTGCCTTCCAAGTGCTGGGATAAAAGTGTAAGCTGCCACCACCCAGCGAGTACCAATATTTTTAACAACTATGTCTTGGTCATAGCCACAGGAAATTAATGGTAGCTATGTCTTATCCATCATTCATATTTTCACAGAAAGTGTCATTGTCTAAGCAATAAAAAGAGAAAAACTCTCATCAAATAACCCATTTAGTTAAAAATATATAAAAATATCACAATTTCATATCAGGTCAATCAACTATCGATAAAGTTAAGTGCAGTATTTCTCATTTTTTAAAGAAATTCTAAACTTTACTATCTGCAGGAGAAGCTGGAGACTATCTTGGTAAAAGAAATAGCTCAGACTCTGTAATATAAGCATCATTTACTTTCTCTAGTGTCAAATATGAAAAAAGAAGGATGTTTGATAAACACTACAACTGGAATCAGTGGGAGGGAGAAGAGGAAATGAGCCATGGATGTGAGGGCAAGATGATCAACATATTTTATACACATAGAAAAACGTCCTAAATGAAGTCCATCGCTTTTGGTCAAGTAATATAAACTAATAAAAATTAATAGAAAAGCAAATTCTTTACCAATCTGAAATATGTAATGTCTCAATCTTAACTATGGTCACCAGTCAGTGCAATAGGGCACAAAAACTCACTATTCTAGAGTAACAGCCACTATCACCTTTTACCAACATCTCTTCGAAATCTTCCTCATTCATAGCTGCCCTCTTCACCCAATTTCCAGGTCATTGTTGTCATCCCAGTGAGAGATATCCCAGATATAGAGTATTTTGTTAAATGAATTAAATACCCTTTATGGTTTCTTATATGGCATAATTCTATATTCCAAATCAAAACAGGAAAATTTGCTTAGGAGCACACTTCATTGTTGGAATGCTTGAGTGATTCCGGTGGTTCCCTATCAGATCTCCAGTACCAAACAGGAGTATGTGGGAAAGGAGTAGTGGGGCTAGCTTCTCTGGGAGGAGAGGTGAGGAGACAAATGGGAGAGCAGTGAAAGGCCTGTAGTTGGTGGCCTCTGACGTCATATAGGGATTTTTCATATGCCAGTTTTTATCTCTTTCACGTTCATGTTGACACTGCTGGCTCCCCATCACTGTGTCTATGCTCTTAGAAGGAGGCCTGGGAAACCCCCGCCACCTGTGTTGTCAATACTGACCTATCTCTACATCAGTTCAGGTAATTTCTGTCTAGGCAAACAAGGATGCTAATCATGCCCAAAGTTCTGGAACTACTGTGGCAAAACTCTATAAACTTCTAATTGCATTTCTTTGTATTTTTTAACTCTGGGCTCCATATTTATTTCATTGAATTAAGCATAGTTTGAGTTGTAGACTGTTACTGTATGGCCATCAACAACCATCTGAATTATTCCTCAGTGCTCACCAGCACCTGGATAAAGTGCAGACGTGTACTACTAATTTAGAGTTCGTAATTCTTTATGTTGCTAGGCCTGTATCTTCTTAGCCTCTCAAAGAGACAAGACAGTCTTCTCTGTTGTCCCTGTTGCCAGCATGAGCATGACTCAACTTGCTCTGACAAACTCAAACCACTTTTAATAATCACATCCATTAATCTTTTTTAAAGTATTTTCACCATGGATCCAGACACATGCTTCATATTACTCTCTGGTTCTGGTCCTCCACTCAGAACTGGGCATGACTTCCGGACAGAGTAACACAAAGCTCTTCCCAGTTTACAGCCTCACTTTCCTGAAGTGCGTATTGCTTTCTTCTACCACTGTTGCTTACAGGACTCCTTCCTTGTTTATATTCCCAGACTCTACATGTATGCTTTCGCTCCTATAGTAACACCAAGACATTATATGATCGATCTTTTCTTCAAAATAGATAGAAATCTTTTGTGTTCTCAGTCTCCTCCCAACTAAATAAGTTAAGACTGAGGCAATGCTAACCAGAGTCCACAGGAATCTGCTCTCTCATTCGATCAAAAGAATTTAGTAAATATATTCATTTTAATATCACGCAAACTATCAAAAATACTAATAGGTAGGTACCAAAAGAAAGATTACTGGCTTTATAAAACAACTTTCAGAAAAAAACGTGATGAGTCTTGGAATGAGTCTGATCTAATAGTGTTTATTATTTTGAGTATTTAAGCCTCTACCTTGCTGATTAATGTGAATATTGCATATTCTGTGCTGATTGGTGGCTGTCACAACATAACACTCCTTTCATATAAATAAGTTATATCTTAAATTTCAGGTAAGAGTGACACTATATAATTCATCCATGCTTAATTCAAGTTCCTTTTCTTCTCATTATGTCATAAGGATGGAAAACCACAACCAGATTTTATCCTGTCTTATCAAGTCTGAGCTTTTAATGTGTCCCCTCCAGATAAACAGGTATTCATTGATGTTTTCCAATTTAATGACAATAGAAGTTTACTGAATATTCCTTTCTCTTAAAACCATTAGGAAGAGACTTTGTAGAGATGGGAAACAGGAGACACAGCCTTATGATAAGGAAAATGTTATACACCTGGTGGTTTGTTTCTGTGATAAACTCACCCTTCAATCAAAGACTTTTGTTCAAAGTACTGCATGGAAAGACTAGCGGGTTAAAAGGAGAGCCATGGGACTAGTTATGGGACTTATGTCTCTTGCAATCATTGGTATCCTTTCCATACTAAGCCCCTTCTTTTGCTTTCTTGGGTTATCACCTCTATTTCGTGTGGAAGTCTGTGTGTTAAGCTGCATGGTCCTCCTCGAAGTCTCCTTACAGCTTCTACTCTCCACTTCCTGTGTCCCAACCCTCGTTTCGTCTGGACTGACAAGACTTTCTGTATTGTTTGCATTTCCTTACACAGTCTCAGTGTCAATCGAGAGGGTCCGTACAGAGGCTGAACTGAGTTATCACCAACACACACTGTTAACTTCCTATCTGTTTGTGTGTTTAGCAAGATATCTGTTCCATATCTCCACAGAATATTTAGGTGAATATCATCTGTATGCTAGCTTATTATCATTTTCAGTACTCTCTAAGTAATTCAAAAAACACTTCTTTCAGAACAAGGTTGTAAGTGGTAATATTTTCATATCAACACATCAGTACATTAAGGGCTGAGACTGCTGATAGAGAAGGTTAGCTATTTGATCTGATGATACTATATTACTTTGAAAAAACTTACTAGAAAAAATATTTGTTCCTTAGGAGAGAGAGAGAAAAACAAAGAGGTGAGGAGGGAGGCAGGAAGGAACACATGCATGCACACACACACACACACACACACACACACACACGGAAAGAGAGAGCCAGCCTCCAGCACCAGTGAATACAGAGAGTAGCATTCAACCAGGCCTTTGGCTTTTGCAAATCCAGAGAGCATCTCTGAACTAGACCTCAGCTCCACCAGGACACAGAAGCACCATGGAATAGACCCAGGTCCAGGTGACTCACAGCAAAGCAAAAATAATGCATTTCAATTAGGATTCAATAAAGGAGTGCAAGCATGAAATGATGTGTACCGCCACTTCCTTATAAACTAGCATCTATGATTGACTTTATTAAACCCAGAAAAAGTAGGCAAGGATTCTACATACTACAAAAAGGATTGCTCATGCTACCTTTTAGTTAGCCAAAAGCCCACTTATGTGACTCATGGGGCAGCTGTAAAAATTTCCAGTGCCATTTGAAAGCAGAAGATACTGCTTTGAGGACAACAGGCTTCAGAGCTTTAGATACTGCATCCTATGAGGCCCACATTTTGTAAACACTGCTTGGCTTCTTAGCAAGAATTAGTAGGAACTATAAATATGCATGAGATACCTGGCCTCAGACTTATCTTATGTGTCCAATATTTTATTCTATGTGGTTTATACTTTCCCATTAGTCTAAGTCTTCAGTTCATTTAAAGTTGCACAATCTCTTAATGTTTTGTGAGTTTTATTATGTAACCTCAATAAAACTTACACAGACTATTCCTTAATTAAAGGCCACTTAGTATGTGCAGTCATTTCAAAATCTTACTACAATTTTACTGGAGAGTAGTGCAAGAAACACATGAAACTCATACATTGTTTACAGAATTTAGTCTGACCTGGGTGGTTATGGAGAGAAAAACAAACTGAGGATGTACTACCTATGGTGTTGACTCTAGTAACCACATACGAAGAAAAGCTATCAGTCAGCATGAAGGACAGACTGGATCCTCAACTCATCTCTCAATACTGAAGATAAACATACTAAGAAAGAGTAGGTTGTCTGTCTACAGGGTGTTATGAAACATTCATGATACACCAGTGGAAAAAACTGGATTTTCTTATTCTTCCATTATTAACTCCTAACTCAGGCCAGAATATGGTGTGATGTGAAAAGCTCCCAGGGAAAACCTCTTTAGTACAGTAGGGGTCTCTATGGTCAGAGGATTCAGGAGATGATGAACAATGTGGCCAAAAAAAAAAAAAAACATGGATTGAGAACTTTAGGGAATAATAATAGCTTTAGGCAAAAAAGAATTATTGACTGGAGATCTGTCTATAAGGGTTAGGTAGGCAAGGGAAACGATAGGAGACATTTGTAAGAAAGACTAGAGAAAACAGATGACACACTTAAAATGTAGCCAAAATCTAATCTACAAATGAAGTCACCACTTGAATTCTTCTATGAGTGCTGTGGCATGAGAGGCTATGGCATGCTCCTTGCTGTTTCAGCAGCTATCATGAGAAACAAGGCTTAGTTTCTTTTCCCAAGGACAGAACTGAACTCTGACTTCTTTGTATCTTGAATCCTGACCCATGAGCACTTCCATATGAGACACACATATAATAGAACACACCACTGCAGTGAAATTAAATGCCTTTTATTAGCCAGAAGAAAGATGCCCCAAGGCCTTCATCATTTTGCCCACAGGTGGCAGTTGTTCTCTAGGAGACAAGTGAGCACAGGCAAGTGCAGGAAAGGGGGTTAGTGGTACTTGTGAGCCAGGGCAGAGGCCACACCAGCCACCACCTTCTGAAAGGCAGCCTGTGCAGCAGGGGTGAAATCCTTGCCCAGGTCGTGGGACAGCACAATCACGATCATATTGCCCAGGAGCTGTGGGAAGACAGAACAGGCATCTCATGATACTAGAGCAAAAACACCAGACACTGCAGGCTCATTTCAAATGGCAACTTATGGTTACAGTGTTAAAACAGAAGCAGAATGACAGCTGGGTCCCACCCGCCAGAGCTGATGAGAATCCCCTATGTCAACAGAATCTATAGGCAAATTATTTTCTTCCCTATAAGCCTTCTTGAGAGCTGTGCAAGGAAGCAGGGGATTGCCTATCTTCCCTGTCCTCAAAGCAAATTACCAGGAAATACTTGAAAGAAAACAAAATAAGAAAAAACCAGATAAAGAAGAAGAAATAGATTTTAAAACTAGAAGTGAAAATGAAGAGTTTCTTGGAGAAAGAGGAAATCACAGCCTCGAAGAACAAAGAGGGGAGACCCCGATAGTGAGGAGAGGTAAAGTCGTCAAACTCTTTCCGGCCCTCCACAGGGCGCAAGCAGGTATCTTCCATCCAAACTTCTCCCTAGAGTCTCTTCCCTCTGCCTTCTGATGGGAATGTGATCACCAAAGACATAGGAAGGAAACCACAGGCAAACCCATCAGACTCACCCTGAAGTTCTCAGGATCCACGTGCAGCTTGTCACAGTGCAGCTCACTCAGGGCGGAAAAGGTGCCTTTGAGGTTGTCCAGGTGTTTCAGGCCGTCAGCAAAGGCATGGATCACCTTCTTGCCATGGGCTTTCACCTGGGCATTGCCCATGACAGCAGAGGCAGAGGACAGGTCCCCAAAGTGTTCAAAGAACCTCTGGGTCCAAGGGTAGACAACCAGCAGCCTAAGAAGACAACCAGAGGACGCTGGAAGTTAGTGCCTGTGGAAAACAGACCTGCATCTCCACGCACCCACTCATTGTAACCTCAGTACCAACCTGCCCAGGGCCTCAGCGCCAACTGCGTCAGCGTTGGCCTTCCCCCACAGGCCGGAGATGGCAGCCTTCTCGGCATCAGTCAGGTGCACCATGGTGTCTGTTTCTGGGCTTGTGCTTCAACACAACTATGTCAGAAGCAAGTGTGAGGAGCATCTTGTCCTGCCCCACCTTTTATGCCCTGCCCTGGCTCCTGCCTTCTCTGCCCGCTGTGAGCAGATTGGCCAATGTCAGGGTGTGGTTCTGCAGGGTGAGGCTTCAGCAATGACAGCCATATCTCTCCCTGGCAGCTAGGGCACTGACTTAGGTGTCTGAGCTCTGGGTCCTCCCTCTGAATAGTGTCTGCCCTTATCTCTGCAGCAAACACTGGCCATAAACACATCCTTTTTGGTAGCTTTCAATAAAGTTAACCACCAAGTTAGCAAACAAATTGGTTGTTAAAATTACTTTCCCAGTTATATCATTATGTAAAAAAGAAACTGAGGCACAAATTTACATATGCCTTTCTCATTGTTCCCAGTTTGAGTTCATGGAAGGACCTCTTCTCTCTCTAGGGTGCTCCTGAGCATGCAACATAATCATTAGCACAAAGTGTGGTGCCTCCATCATGCTTCTGGGTATGCCTTCCTTCGGGTGTCACTTCCTCCTGATTAAAGAATAAACACTATTTTATTTACTATTTTCTTTCATTTCTGTCACATGAATGTTTTTGTGGTTTACTTGCTTGTGTATATGTGTGTGTATGTGTGTGTGTTTTCAAGTTTCATGAACACATGTGATTGGGAGGAGTGTGGGAAGAGGCCAATATTCCATCTTCAGGGAATCTTCCTCAATTGCTCTCTACCTTATTCATTGAGTCAGGATCTTGCAAGTCAACCCAGTGCTCACAAATGAGGTTAGGTTGGGCAGCCTGCTCTTTAGGGATCTTTGTCCTGAGGGATCCCTGTCCTGCCATCCAGGCTTTGAATCACAGGAAGGCGGCACATGATGCTCATGATGAGTGTATCCGTGCGTGCCAATACGTACGTATGGAACTTACCTAGCTCTTACATCTTTACACAAACCCCAAAAAATGATGTCTGGAAAAATTAGGTAAGCTTGAATTGAAATTATCCTGTGCAGTAGTGGCTCGATTCAATTTTAGGGACCCAGAGAATCAAACAGAATTCTCAATTCTGGAAAAAAAAAAACACAATATAAAGCTATTTAGAATCCTATGTTTTGAGACATTAGGAGAGGCAATTGTCTCAAAGTAGGGATTCCTAACTGCTTCTGTCTGGAAAGGTACCTGTAACCAAGCAGAAAAGAAAGTAGAAAGGCATTCTACTGGTGACTGACTGATTGATCAATTAACTGATTGGTTGGCTGACTCATTCATTCATTCTGATTTGTGGTTGTTAGCCATTAAGTGTACTATATTTTGGACCATTTTCTTGATTTATCCCATGCCCTAGTTAAATATGTCTATGTTTCTGTGTTTTTATAAAGGGAGGCAAATACGGACTTGTGAAGGAAAGTTGACAAAAGTTTGAAAGGTGTCAAATGGTACAATACAGAAAAGTAGAAGGGAATGTGGAGGGAAGCACACAATAAAGTGAACAAGAGTGTGGAGAGGAGACAGTGGAGCATCTGGCCCATGCACCCTGAAGTTATGAGGATCCTCATGCAGCTTGTGACTGCAGCTCACTCAGGTTGGAAAACCTGTTGTTCAGATGGTCCCGGTGTTTCAGGGCTTCACTGAAGGATTTTAGCACCTTCTTACCAGGAGGCTTCACCTTGGGGTTACTGGCAATGGCGACATGGGAGGAAATGTCTCCAAAGTGTTCAAAGAATCTTCAGATAGAACCCAGGGAAGAGAATCAGTAGCCTAAAGAGATAAAAATAGCCCAAAGGATAGAGAAAATCAGTTCTTGCCAGACACTCTGCTCTCTCTTCACCCACCCAGCTTCCATTTGTTTTTCTTGTACTGTTTGATACAAGCTTCTCCTGTGACTCAGCACCAACTTCCTCCTTGTCCACCTGGTCTCACAGGCCACTGATGGCCGACTTCCCATTGTCAGTCTGTGCGCCGTGGTGTAAGGCTGTTGCTAGTGAGTAAACTGGTGAGCAGTAAGTTCAGGACCAGCTGGCATTGCTCTACCGTCTATGCCCAGCCCAGAGCGCAGACTCTAAGATATCAAAGTTCACGGGCAAGCAAATGAAAGATCCTCCCCTCTTCCCCAGTTCACAGCATCCGAGGGTTCTGAATCCTGTGCTTCTTGACTCAGAAACCTTGTTCTCCCTCTGGTTATGTCCCAACCTCATCCCACTCAGCTGTTGTTTCCACAGTGTTAGCTGGGACATCACTCATTTTTCAGCCTGATATAGTGGGATATGTCTTAGCCTAAGGTTAGATTACACTCCTAAAGCTAGCTCCCAATGTCTGTTCCCTTATTTGGCCAATTCCTCATCCTGAAGCTGACTACCAAGATCCAGCTATCAAAGTATTAAAGTCCAACCATCAAAAGCCCCCTTTGGCTCATCTAATTAACATGCCCAATTAAAAGTGAACACTTCATCCTAACATGGGGTTTCGCCTTGTATCTTATAAACCACCATTTTCCTATGTACTACATCTGTCTCTGTCTCTCCTCTATCCAAATGCAGTTCTTTGTCTGACCCTGGGACAAATGTCCCTGCCCCCTTTCCCTGGTCCCCTTACTCTTCTCCCTCATTTCCTGTCTCCTTTACCACCACATCTTAGCTCATCCTAACACAGATCTCCCCTTATTCTTTTCTTAAGAATGCCACCTGCAAGGTCATTTGCTGCTGTTTTTCTGCCTGAGTCAGAAAGCCACCACTTTAACTTTTCTTCCCAGCTTAATAAAGAATGTCTCTGTGAAAACAGGCGTTTGGGTGTCATTTATGCCTAGTCTGGGATCTGGGAGGGAGCCCACAGGGAATGCCCTTCAGGTGCTGTCCTTGCGTGGTAATTGTTGGGTCACAACAGTATCCAAGCTTAAGGCTGCATGTCCAGTTTGAGGTCTCTCTTAAATACTCTGAAGTGTCAGGATCCTCCCTATTTGAAATATTTATGAAAATTTCTGTGTTTTGGAAAAAGGTAATTTGTCTTCCTATAAGATACAGTGGGAGAGGGATTTTGGTGTGTTCCATGGCGAATGGGGAACACTGGCAGGAAACAGAATAAACCACACAAAGGTAGCATGTGGAGTATGGAGTTTTATTTAAGAAAAGGGTATTGGGTGGTACAAAGGAGGAAGGGAGAGATTCAGAGACAGACAGAGGGAGAGAGAGACAGAGAGAGAGAAGCAGTGACAGAGAGAGACACACAGAGAGAAACAGAGGCAGAGAGATGAGAAAGACAGTGATAGGGAGAGACAGAGAAGAATAAAAGAGTAGAGAGAAGCAGGGAGAGACAGATGCCTCTTAAGAAGAATGTGGTGGGGACAGAGGAGAGGGGGCTGAGGCGAGCTTGCTGAGGTGGGGAGAGAGAGATTGGGAGTGGGCAGAGCTTGTCTTTTAAAGGGACAGGATACTGTCTGAATTCATCCTTCCAGGTGACAGAGAAGGCCAGCATAATCCTGACACCTCCATCTTTCTCTTATCATAAAAAGGTAGAAGGATTAAAGTGTATAGCAGGTGGGACAGAGATAGGGGCACTGGGCTCTTAAGATTGAGTCCTGCTGATTCCTAACATTTCCCTTAGTATCTCTTTGTATGAACCAGAGTTTCCCTCCGACTCTTTGTATGAACACACAACAGCTCCCTCCTTGTAGATATTCTGTGATGCTGCCTATCCCTGAAAGAAAAATGAATGAAATGAATCATGAAATTATTTATTGGGCAGACGTTATACCATGAGGATGGGTGTTTCCTCCAACTTCAGAATGTAGGATTCTAGGAAAGGGTTTGCTAATGACCAAGATGAAGTAGGAATCTTAGCAGTGTTTGTCAACCATGACAGCAACTACAGCAGCCACCTTCTTCTGAAAAGCAGCCTGCAGTGTCGGAATGAATTCCGTGCCAAAGTGGCAGGATTGCAAATCACTATCATGCTGCCCAAGAGCTGTGGGGAGGAAGAAGACAGACATATACATATGATAAGAAGAGAAATTAAGCTTGGCTTCTGAAGAACTGTACCAACGCTTCCTCACAGTTTATCCCAATTTGATTCCTAGGCAATTTCTTCCAAAATAAAAAAGTAAATTACTCATTTTTCCTTCCTTAACTTTGAATTTACTCTTAATTTTATGAAATTCTGATTGTTCTTTTCATGGCCTTTAGAACCACATGTTCTGTCTTATTGCTTGAGGATAGATATTCTGAAAGCCTCATATGGAAGTTGGGAGTCAGGAGAATGTTTTCCCAAATCTAGCACAAGAAAATGAGAGGTAGGGTGTATAATTGGCATATTGACCTAAGCAAGGGACATGGGAATAAGTGGAGGTAGAGGTGTAGGTAGTGGACAAAAGACAGAATATAAAATAAAGAAATTTCTTTAATTTCTTAAGGGAAGATTGTGAAAAGGGAAAATAAAGAATATTAAACAAAAGTTGAAAAATCATTAAGTGTGAAGTATAGGAAAGTGAGAGAGAATGTGGGAGAAACAGAATAAATTGAAACATAAGAGCATGGAGAGGAGACAGCAAAGCCCCCAGCCCTCACCCCGAAGTTCTCCGGATCCACATGCAGCTTGTCACAGTGCAGCTCACTCAGGCTGGGAAAGGTTGCTCAGTTGACAGGTGTTTCAGGACTTAACTGAAGGATCCCATCACTTTCCTGCCAAGAGCCTTCATCTGAGGTTACCTTTAGTGGCAACATGGAAGGAAGTGACATCAAATGCTCAAAGTAGTTCTTGAACTGTGAAAAGACAAATGCCAGCCTTGGCAGTGAAAACATCAAAGGACAGAGAAATTCAGTGCCCCCACAGATCCAGCTCCATATGTTCCCTTGTGCTGTTTGTCCTAACATCTCCAGGAATTAGCAGCAATTTTTTCTGCCTTCCTCATCCCACATGCTAGTGATGGCAGCCTTCTCATCATCAGTTAGCTCTACAGCATGTCTCTGTGTGAGGTTCCTAGTAATCACGGCTGCATTACAGTAAATGCACAGCTAGCCCTGCTTGGCTCCTATAGTAACTTGTTAGACTGTCTTTGGTTGATATTCCTGGGGGCCTGCTCTTTTCTGAAGGGAAAGGGAGGAGGAGAGGATACTATGGGAAAGGGGAGGTAGGGAAAGACTAGAAGGAGTGTCAAAAGGGGCAAGTGCAATTGAGATGCTTTGTATGAGAGAAAAATAAATTTTAAAAAATGATTTAAAGGGAATTTTATTCTTTTATTCCAATTTAACTATAACTTGATATGCCATGTTTTGTTGATATCAATGGTGGGTCTGTCCTTTTCTGAATTGAAACAGAGGTGTGGATGGAGGTTGAGTAGAGGTGGTGCGGACTGGGAGGATAGGAGGGATGGGAAATTGTGGTTGGAATGTAAGATATATAGATAGATTAAATTTTAAAAAGAAAGGGGAAAGAAAGAAGGGAGTGAAAGGAGGGGAAAAAGAAGAAAAAGAGATAAATTTAATTAAACAAAAGAGAGATGAAATGAGGGAGGCAGTAGAACAGTGACATGGGGTAAAGAGGAAAGACAGACACAGATGGAGGGAGGAAGGCTGTGAGGCTTAGAATGGAATGGAAGAAACGAAGGGGAAATATGTAAAGTGAACGAGAGATGTTTTATATTATAAAACTGATAAATATCACCAAATACAAAGATTCCAACCTATGTAATTGATTGGTGTGTGGATGGGTTGATTGAATGGTTGCTTCTTCTGTGCTGAGAAATTGGGAATGCAGTCGAGAGTTGTAAATAAGTCCTGGATCACTGGCACCCCCAGCCAACATGGTCGTGTTTATACATCAAAATATCAATGTCAAGGCTGTTCTCTGATCCTGAAGAGGAATTGTATATTATGGCAGGGCAGAGCAGTTCCAACAGTGACTTTTAAATTATGTTATCAATCATTATTATTTGACTTATAAACCAAAATATCTTGAAATTTTTGTAAACAAATAGATGTCCTAATTTTTTGCTTAAGTTTTGTTTTGTTTCTTTGTATACATTTTTATTGTGTTAAACCTAACATGAAGTTTATCACCAACCATTTAAGAGCCAATTTTGGTGCTGTTAGATACCTTCTGAGTTTTGTATGGCCATCACCACTCTCCACCTTCTGACCTTCTGTCCCATTTCAGACAGAGATTGCACTGCATCTCCCCCAGACCTGAGTAAAGCATTTTCATCCCGTCCTGCCTTTTGTCTCTGGGATAAAATTAGTCTAGTTTGCTACAGGTGAAGCCCACACCCTATGCTAGCACAGAGGTTCTATTTTATTTGTATTTTATAATGGCATTTATAATTTATTTATTGTATTTATAGTAACTTTGTAATTTGTTTATATATTTATTGAAAAAGAGTTCCACTATGAAACACTAACTAGCCTAGAACTCACTATATAGAGTATCTTGCTCTTGAATGCAGAGATCCATCTGTCTCTGCTTCTTAATGCTGGGATTAAGAACATGAATTACCACACCTGGTCAGATTCTTATCGTTCCTATGCGGAAGTGGACTTTAGAAGTAGATTCAGTAAAGACAAAGCACTATAGCGCACTTGTAGCAGGGAAGGAAGTAGCAACGCTGTGTTACCAGGCTTGGCCCATGATAACTGAAAAAGGGAATACAAGCGGGGCTCAAGTCCACAAGTGTGATGTTGAATAGATCAAGATTTGTCTGGTGTACACTGTATTTGGAACATTCTTAAACAAGCCAAATTGAAATATTGAATATGTAAGTTTGGCTCCCTCAAAGAGCACAGCCAGATTAAGAATATAAGAAGGAAACAGATCTCAGTCTGCACTATAAACCATCACTTCTACCTTTAAAAAAACAGCAGAAAATACACTTTACCAAATTTTCCTAAAATCTTGCAACACATTTATGATTACCCAATCATTGACCCTTTTTATGAAAAAAGGAAATTGATTCTGAAACACTGTTAGTAGATACGCTGAGCTGCTACGTGATGTCATTAATCCCAGAGCCACTGTCAAGCCTTGCTACCCGGGGAGTGCTTTGAGAGCAGTGTTGCGATAGGATGAAGCCTTAAATTAGAAAGATCTCAGTCCTGATATGCATGTTGTTGATCACAGGAAGGAAAACAAGAAAAGTCAAGAAAACTAAACGCTGTTTTGAGTGTAGTTATTGGACTGACTGAAGCAGCTGACAGTGGTGGAAAAGTGTCTGCAGAAAAAGTGGAAAACCTGGTAGCTGCCGGCAAACTGGAAGACACCTGTGTGGAGGAGCCTGATGATAGACACTCCCACCTGTGTGGAGGAGTCAGGTAGACAGTTCTACCTGTGTGGAGGAGTCTGATAGACACTCCCACCTGTGTGGAGGAGTCAGGTAGACAGTTCTACCTGTGTGGAGATGAGAGAGCAGAGCTAGATAGCAGGCCGAAGGTAAATAACCCTGAAGAGTTTGAGCAATAATGACGTACCCACAAAGTAGTTTGATAACTACAAAGTTAAAGTTTTGACAGTGAAGCTTTAGGGGAGCATAAAAAATGTGGAATAAAATAGAGTTCAAAGAGTACTGCTTGTTTTAACTCAGAATTGATTTCAATCAAGGAAATGCAAACTTTGATGGGGGATATCTAAGTTACAATTGATGTCAGAGTAGATGTCTGGATTTTGATGACAAAACACTGGGAGGAGAGATGCATACGAGACAGGTGTGCCACGGAGAGGTAAAGAAATACTGGCTGTCGTCTAAATACACCATCGACTCAAATGTAAATACTTCTTGCCTATTTACCATGTGGCTATCCTGTACTATTTTACATTTGAATTTTAAATAGCATAAAATAAACGCAATAATTAAACTCAGTTCAGTTCTACTTTCTGTGAGCCTGAATGAGTTAGTTGTGCTAAAACTGCTTTATTCACTTGTAAAAGTGCAAATTGACATGATTCATAATACTCAGCACTGAGACAATTGTACTCATATGCATAGCATAGTGTATAGGAGGCATAAGTCTGAGTAGGTGGCAGTGTTTTTCTTTCAGTTCTGTTTTTTCAGTTCTTTCCAAGAAACTAACTCTGCTTGACTTCTCTTAGAATTTGTCTCTAGTGACTTATCAAGATGCTGGCCTCGGCAGCTATCATGCATTACATGCCTTAGAGGAGAGAGAGGTACAGGATTATCAGTTAAGAGCATCCTAGGTTGCAGACTGAGTTAAAGTCACCTGTTCTACATGAGACTTTGTCTTCAAAAAAGTAAATATAATAACACTATCAACAACAACAGATTGGTATGGGTGAGTACTCAGCAAATGATAGACTTTTTAATGCAAGTATATGGACTTAAATTTGATTCCCTGTATCCCGATTAAAATTAAAACCATTAAGTGTGATGATGGTTCAGATGTTTTCAGAGGCAGAAAGTGGGATTCCTGAGATTTACTGGCTCACCAGCCTAGGCTGCACAGCCATTAACTTGTTTGGTTGATATATCTGGGAGGTCTGCTCTTTTATAAGAGGAAACAGAGGAGTGGATCTGGGAGAGAGGGAGAGAAACTAAGAGGAGTACTACATGAAAGAAAAGAAAGAGAGAGAGAGAGAGAAAAGAAAAATTTTAAAAATGCTTTTGTACCTTGTATTCCTTAACACAGAGTCATACCAATATGATTGCACAGACTTACACCTTATGCAAACATTCTTAAAGAAGTAATAATAATAAATTTATGTTGGTGAATTATTTTCAGTTTTTTTTTTTTGGTATCTTCCTTTTTTGAATTTTCATTGGTAAAAATTGCTAAAGAACCAAAAATTTAACCTTCATTTGTTAAAAATCATTCATCATCCTTGTTAGGAAAAAAATTAAGATGAGCGGCTCCGCCAGTGCAAAGAAATCCAATTAGGACAGATCAAATTAAATTAAAATGCCCATCAGGTTGCCAAGCGCATGGTGCGGAGACAGGAAAGCAGGGAGCACATGCAAACCCTGAACCATGTGTTTCTCCTCTGGGAGTCCACTTAAATAACCTGTGGGAGTGGTCCTGACCCTCCCCCAGGGATTTTGAGTCCAGACTAATGCAACTCCCAGGCCAGGGGGCTAGGATGGATGCCAGGGGCTGGGGCTACACTCCAGTCTTAACAATCCTGATCTGTACATAAGTAAATCAGAAACAATTTTTAAATGATATTGTTTGGATTTCTGACTGGAAAGGCCTCGATATAGAGATTGGCCTTTCTGCAGGCAGAGAGCCTGTCTTCTGCCATTGCTGCAGCATTAATCCTAAACTTCATGAAGTGACCAGCCAGAATCGAGAGGAGTCAAGAAAAAGAAATAAGATACTGGAAATGGATATGGCTCTTCCTAGCTTAGTGGCATCATTTTGAATTCAGTGAGATCCCACATGTATTCTAATGAGACTGCTATAAAATTTCGTGGCGTTCAGATATGCCCTAGTCTCCATCTCTAAGAATTATTGGTCTCTGTCCTTGTGGTGGAGACAAAGAGGAAAGTCAAATATCGACCAATGCAAAGTGGTCAAGAAATGAGAACTGGAATTATTTTTGCCCCAATTTGTCACTATAGCTCCGAAAATTTGCACATTCAAACACGAATGCTTTTGGTTTTGTTTTTTAATTTTATTTTATTAACATTTTTTTTTCATTTATTTTACATACCTCCCACAGTTTCTCCTCCCTCCTCTCCTCCAGCTCCTCACTATCCCTTGCATTTATCCCCATCCTCTCCTCCTCCTTCTCCATTCAGAGAGGGACAGGCCTCCCATGGGCTGGAACACAGCATGGCACATCAAGTTGAGGCAGGCAAGCTCCTCCCCCAGCATAAAGGCTGGGCGAGGTAATTCAGCAAAGAGAATAGGTTCCCAAAAGCCAGCTAAGTGCCAAGAACAGGTCCTGATCTCACTGCTAGGAGCCTTACAAACAGATGAAGCTACATAACTGTCACAAACGTTCAGAGGGCTTAGATCAGTCCCATGCAAGCTCCCTAACTGTTGGTTCAGAGTCCATGTAATCCCAAGAGCTCAGGTCAACTGTCTCTGTGGGTTCCCCATCATAACCCTGACCCTCCTTAAGCATAACCTTGGCTTCTACAACCCCTCCTCCCTTTCTTCAGCAAGACTCCTGGAATTCAGTCCAATGTCAAGCATTGATGTTTGAAACTGACTCAAGACTAGGAAATTCAGTGTCCCTGAGCAACCTGAACTCTCTGAAGCAATTTCAGTGACATGAGGGTCCCAGGCCACTTCATGGCTTCCTCTAGCTATGTACACAGGGTGGGGTGACTTCAGATATCCTCCCTCCATTTCCTACCCATTCTTCCTGGTAAATCTGGCACCAGGTCTGCCTCATTCTACCTTTGCTGGTCCTTTCCAGGCTGGGAGCCTCATTTCACTTTCTGGGTTTAAACAATTAGACCCCCTGTGTGCCCAGTGTCTGCAATTTTTAATTCACATTTTATATATGCAAGAATGTTACTACCTCAATTATCCCAATTTTTGTAACTTATAGTTACTAAAACTTTACTCCATTGTTTGAAACTGTATGTATAGCTATCGATTGAACCTGGGAGTTTTGCGTTACTGGCAAGCACTGTACAGTTTTCTACATCTTAAGCCTCTCTTTCCATTTTCATTGTGCCACCAGATCCCAGTAATTTCTGTAGTCTAGCTTGGCATTGCTAAATGGTCCTGGGAAGTCTCAGACTAGCTCATAAGTATTGGATTTGCCATCTCCTGTTACATAGTTGTATGTTATAATTTTATACTCAGGGACCTGTAACGTTTGGTCTCTTCAATAGCTCTCTATATTGAATAGTCATTAATGAAGATACAAAGGTATCCTTCAGTAGTTAGAGCATGTGGGCCTTCTCATGATTATGTAGTCTTCGTTTATATGAAATCGTTCTTGTTCTCAAATGATCCCTAGATTTACTATTTCTCTGGTACGTTTAACCTCACTTCAGGACTTGTTACATCCCGTTACACAATCCAGAACACTGAATGCCTTAGATGTTATTCTTCATTGTGCCAGTGAAGTGACCCTCACACGTGACTAAAGGAAAGTACAGCATCAGTAACTCCTCAAACTTTTTCAAACAAGATCCCACATATCACTCCGCTCTCCATTTACTTTGATATCTCAGTCTCACAAGATATAAGCCAGCTCTTCAAAAATGCACAATGAATTAAAAATAGTACTTCTATCTTGTATTTTAGATACATAAGGATTTCTCTTAAAAATCTACAGCTTGTTTTGGGGTTAAAGAGAGGACTCAGATATAAAAGCATTTTCTGCTCTTCGGAAAGATCAGATTTCAATTCTCAGCACCCACGTGGCAGCTCATAACGAGCTGTACCTCCAGTCCAGGGGATATGACCCTCTCTTGGTCTGCATACATGTAGTACACATGCACACATGCAGGCAAAACTCTCATACACATATCGCAAAACTTAAGAAATATTTTAGCATGTTTCACTAACCTTCTTTCCCCCTAACTACTTACTGCCCTTTTCTTTACCTTGTACAGTAAATGTTTTGTACCCTACCATATACTGAATGAACCCTTTCTTCTCTTCCTGAAGAATTTTTGTCATCTCTTCATCCTCCTTGAGCCTCACCACTTTTCCACAGTATATCCCTCCCTCCCCACTCATAAGCCCACCCAGATCTTCTTTCAACATAAAAGATTAAAAAACACAATATTAGATCATTGAGAATCAACTTTATTAAACAAAATCTGTGCTCTTAAGGCCTAGTCCAGTCCTCATGTGCTCGAAGACAGCATGAGAGACACACAGGATTGCTGGTCTACAGAAATGGGAGATTAATGGTACTTGTGGGCTAGAGCATTGGCCACACCAATCACCAGCTTCTGCCAGGCAGCGTGCACCTCAGGGGTAAATTCCTTGGCAAAATGACCAGAAAGGACAATCACCAACATGTTACCCAGGAGCTGTAACAAAAAAAAAAAAATGGCAGTGATATGTAGAGGTTCAAAGCGATGGCATATAAAAATTATATCCTGTGAGGACCTCTGTCTCCCAATACCTATCCCTTCACCTGTGACAAACTTGGCAACTACATTGCGTAACTCTTCTTGTTCCCATACACAACTCAACCAGCTGGATCTGTACCCTTCCTCATTCCACCCCTTTACCTCCTGTATTCCTTGCCTCCTGTCTCATTCACCAATGAACTAATCTAAATAAACATAAGATCGCAGGGTAACAAGATGCTTAATGGAGTCAAACGTCCAACCAATAAAAAAGAAACCTCCAATTATGCCGATGTTGAGTGGGAATGTAAAATACTTAGACAGTTTGTCAAAAGATGAACAAGATCAGGTTTTTAGAATTCGTCCATATCTTTCGCTAAAGTACCGATTATTAGGCACCAAATAAGATATTTTCTCTTCCTAACGACAAGATATCCAGTTCAAATTCGGTTTCTTCCTGCATAAATCTACAAATTTCTAAAAACACACTCTGTAAAAAACATCCAGTATCTGTTTCCCAATGCTAGAGATCCAACACAAGGCCTCAGGCATCCTAGAAGTACAGTCTATGCTGCACCAAAATCTTTCTCTTCCACAGTATTTGCACAGCTAAATATTAATTTAGACTTCTACTACTTATTTACTGACACTAGTTTTGGAGCCATGTAGATGAGAATCTGTGAAGGCATTACCAATTATAGTATCAATAGCAAAAATAGTAATGAGCACATGAGCATGTTCTGAACTGACCTTGAAGTTCTCAGGGTCCACGTGAAGCTTGTCACAGTGCAGCTCACTCAGATGAGCAAAGACCTCCTTGAGGTTGTCCATGTTCTTAACCGCCAAGCCTAGGGATGTCAGCACTTTCTTGCCATGGGCTCTGATTCTGGGGTTACCCATGACGGCTTGGGCAGAAGAGAGGTTTCCAAACTTGTCAAAGAATCTCTGAGTCCATGGGTAGACAATCAGGAGCCTGACACACAGGGCAGTAGCAGTTAGAAAGTCAGACCGTGTCACCATCCGCTAGGGGAAGCCTGGCTATTTCTGCTATGCATGACTTCCCCCCTCCATTCCTCTCCTGCCCTGGACTCCCATCCTACCTTCCCAGGGTTTCTCCTCCAGCTTTTTCCACATCCACTTTTTCCCAAATGCTTGTGATAGCGGCTTTCTCTTCAGCTGTGAAGTGAACCATGGTGTCAGGTCAAGAAGCTGGGAGTTGATCTCAGGTGTGTAGAAGCCAGTGTGCTCAAGTGGCTGGAGGCTTGGCCTTTTATTCTTCACTCTGGACCTTGCACCCCTTCCCCCTCCCCAGGACTCTGAGGCCATTGGTCAAGAGAGGCTGGGCAAGACAGGGGTGCGGTCCAGTGGAGTCAGGTTTAGATAGCATTCCCAGTAAGATAGTGTCAAGCAGGCCCCTTCCCTCATGGGGGAGACCCTCCTGCTGCTTTTCATAGCTTTACTCTCTCTCTCTCTCTCCTTCCTTCCTTCTTTTTCGTTGGTCCCCTCTCCTCCCAACAGGAGATTTGCAAGGGTATCTTTCACACTCTTCCTTTTCATCTTGAACCTTGCAGGTCAGTAGATTAAAGCTGAAGCAGAGACAAACACGGGGCAGCCCTAGAGAGGATGAGGCTCTTTTTTCTGGCATGGGAATCAGTATCTGAATGGCGGAAATATGCCCCTTACTCAGAAGCCATGCAATACAAGGAAGTGCTGTGCAAACTGTTGAGTGCATTTTCTAGAGGTTTAGGCCATGATCTCCCTCTTTCCCCACAGCCTCAGGCATGCAACCATGTCTCCAGGAACAAAACAAACAAACTAAAATTTTGTATTATCCTGACCTGTATATGTGAATATGCGAGTAAATATATTAATAGTTATTTTTCAGTTATCTTGCTTTTTCACGTTGTAGTGGTGCTAGGCATAGCTAGCTCTCAAGCGGGTGGTGTCTCTTCTTTGTACAACACAGAACTATCAGCCTTTATCTGCTGACATCTAGAGCCAAATCATTAGTGATGGCAAGAAGAGAAAGAAATTGATAAAAGTGGGCATTGTCTCATCTATTGACGGGCCCAGTGATAACCAATTTCAGTGCCTTGTACAAGGTCTGAATTTTTTAGTGCCATGTTGAAAAGCTAGGAGGACCAGAAAGATCAATGTTGTTGATAATGTGAAACTAAAGAATCATTCGTCCCTCATCTTTAAAGTAGACAAAGACTACTTAAACTATCATCCCCCAGTCATGTTTAAGTCTTCTTCTGTCATTCTCCATATCTATGGAGTCAAGAGCAGGTGCTGTCCTCTGACTTCTACCATTTAAATGTCCCAAACCTTCACATGAGATTGACTGAGGACGTGAATGATATCCCAAACCTTCACATGAGATTGACTGAGGACGTGAATGATATCCCAAACCTTCACATGAGATTGACTGAGGACGTGAATGATATCCCAAACCTTCACATGAGATTGACTGAGGACGTGAATGATATCCCAAACCTTCACATGAGATTGACTGAGGACGTGAATGACTGTGAGCAATTTTAAACTCTCTAAGGTGTGATTTCCCCATCTGAGTGTCTCACGGCATGCCTTATATACTTACACCCACTCAAGGTTTGTGAGTTCGTTGTTACTGTTTCCAGTATGTCTGACTCCATGCCTGTCTCTCCCACCTTCAGTCATTGCTGCGGTTGCACACCTTGCTTCACCTACTTAGTTTAAACCTTTATAACACTGTGACATCGAGTTCCTGAGAATTTAGATCAACTTTGGATTCGTAAGGAGGATATTTTCTCAATAGCCCCTTTCTTCAGTCGGTTTTCCAGAGACTCTTTATTGGTTACCAATCAATTCTTTCGGTGTTTTTAGTTTAGTGGTACTGGGAATTGAATCTCTGACATTCCACATGTTAGGTCAGTGCTCCACACTGAGCAACATCCTCAGACCAGCAACTCGCTAAGTTGTAGGTGAGCCTTGAACTGACTCTGGCTCAGGCAATCTGTTAAACTGTGCTACTTTGCTTGTACTTTCAAGTAGGGGGGATGATAAGCAGGCTTCACCAGGCGAGGTTATTGTTTCCTACCTAATAAAGTAGATTTTTACAATCAAGGTCCCTATTGCCTAATTTTGGCAATATGTTACCTCTTCAGTACCTTATAGTTTTAAACAAATCATTAACATCTAGTTTACAGGCTTTAGATTACAGAAAGTTTTAGCATCCATGTAGACTGCCCATGTATGAAATAGCCATAATCCCCTGAGAGGGTCCCACTTATATTCTTTCTCTTTCACCATCTCATCACTCGCTACAGTCTGACAGGGAATCGCACCGAATTGTGTCTCATATCTTTGCCTCTTCATTGAGACAATGAACTCCTTCAAAACACAAGCCTGCTATTATCGTTTCACTGAAACGTTTTCTTAAAAGTTCATTGCTCTCTGTCAATTTGTCTTTTTTCTTGCAATTAGACCCAGAGAAGACCAGATAAAGCATCTGCTGGAAAATGTACACTTAGAGATGGAGAGATGATGACCCAGTGTTTAAGAGTAAAATGTTCTCAGAGGAACTGAGTTCAGTTCTCGGCACCAATGGCAGGCGGTGCACAAACCCCTAAAACTCCAGTTCCAGTGGGACTTGACCAGTTCCAGTCTGGACCTCTTAGAATTTTGAACTCACATGCACAAACCCAAACACAAACAGACACAGTGATACGTGATTAAAAATAAAGTAAATTGTTTCTTAAAATAAAGAATCTGAGTACCTTGTTTATGTCAGCTTAGGCATTAGCTCTGTGTAAAGCTTTGTCTTAATTAAACAAGACATATCACAAGCTGCTCCTGACATTTGTCACACTAGTTATTGCAACTGCAGTACAATGCCTTCTCCAGCAGATTAACCTTTGCTTTCCCACATGACAATTCTTCTCAACTCTTCACCCTCCCTGACACCTTAGAAAAATCTCCTAACATCTACCTTCCTCCCCTGAGTCCAGATACAGTTTTCAGAGAAACTTGGGTTTCCTGTTATGCCGCTCCCCTACTATGAGCCCTTCAACCTTCTTTCTTTAACACAAAGTGAGAAATATACAATGAGAAATATGACTCTTGTGTTACTGAAGAGAATGGACTTTATTCAACAGAACTCTGGTTTCAAATTCCAGCACAGTGGTCTTATATAGATGGGGCTGAGGGGTACACGGAGTGCTGGTTATCAGGAGAGGGGCTCAGTGGTACTTGTGGGCTAGAGCATTGGCTACTCCTGCCACCAACTTCTGCCAGGCAGCCTGCACCTCGGCCGTGAATTCTTTGCCAAAGTGAGAAGAGAGAACAATCACCAGCGTGTTTCCCAGGAGCTATAAGAGAAAACACAAAAATGAGGGAAAAGACAGGAAAGGGAATTTACATGAAAAAATAGTATGTTTAAGTTACTTTTTTTGAGGACTCCAATCCTCAACTATCTGTTCATTCTAATGAGGAGGTTGCTTCAGTTTCACTGTTCAAATGCCCTCCTTGCTCCCCATTGAACCTCTTCTGGCCTGCTTCCTTTTGCTTCCACAATCTTCCATTTTTATGCCTCTTATTCCTTTTCTTAGTCACAAATGGCCTGGCTTCAGTAAGCACAGGATTTGAGAGCAGAAACATGCTTACTCGAGTTTAAGTCTGCGATGATGGAGCATTCACTCCTTCTGATATTACTCATTAGAACTTTAATGATTTTTTAAAAGTCCATCACATTGATAAGAAAAATCTGTCTAGTTTTCTTCTCATATCTTTCCTGAACTGTCAATCATTTAGAATCCACATAATGTATTTCTCCTTCTCTAAAACAAAATGTCAATTTCAAATGCTATTTCTACTTCCACATATATGCTAATTTCCTTTTTCAAAGGTAGGGAGGAATTGTCACCAACTCCAAAATCTATTCCTTTTTGTCCTTCGGTAGGCATTGCATTGAGCACTTCATGTATTCTGCCAACTGAGTTACATACTGAGACAATACTGAGTTACATAGTGAGATAATACAAGTCTGTCTAAAAAACTTTTCTGAATATTTGCAAATTTACAGAAGTTTCTAGCAATTCACTAAGACTAGATCTAGATCCACATTTGAGATCTGTGCCATTATAATCACTCTCCTTTTTATTTTAATTAAATTTGTTCATTTATTTTATATACTGACCACAGTTTTCCCTCCCTCCTCTCCTCTCATTATGTCCCACTCCCTCAGCCCCCTGTCCACTCCTGTTTCTATTCAGGAAGGAGTATATCAAGTTGACTTAGGACTTAGCTCCTCCCCTTGTATTAAGGCTGAGGAAGACAACCCAATATGAGGAATAGATTCCTGGAAAAAAACAAAAGCAGCAGGTACCAATCACGCTCTTAACTTTTTTCTTTTCCCCATGTCACATTTAAATTGAGCACATGAGCATGTTCTGAACTGACCTTGAAGTTCTCAGGGTCCACGTGAAGCTTGTCACAGTGCAGCTCACTCAGATGAGCAAAGACCTCCTTGAGGTTGTCCATGTTCTTAACCGCCAAGCCTAGGGATGTCAGCACTTTCTTGCCATGGGCTCTGATTCTGGGGTTACCCATGACGGCTTGGGCAGAAGAGAGGTTTCCAAACTTGTCAAAGAATCTCTGAGTCCATGGGTAGACAATCAGGAGCCTGACACACAGGGCAGTAGCGGTTAGAAAGTCAGAACATGTCACCATCCGCTAGTGGAAGCCTGGCTATTTCTGCTATGCATGACTTCCCCCTCCATTCCTCTCCTGCCCTGGACTCCCATCCTACCTTCCCAGGGTTTCTCCTCCAGCTTTTTCCACATCCACTTTTTCCCAAATGCTTGTGATAGCAGCTTTCTCTTCAGCTGTGAAGTGAACCATGGTGTCAGGTCAAGAAGCTGGGAGTTGATCTCCGGTGTGTAGAAGCCAGTGTGCTCAAGTGGCTGGAGGCTTGGCCTTTTATTCTTCACTCTGGACCTTGCACCCCTTCCCCCTCCCCAGGACTCTGAGGCCATTGGTCAAGAGAGGCTGGGCAAGACAGGGGTGCGGTCCAGTGGAGTCAGGTTTAGATAGCATTCCCAGTAAGATAGTGTCAAGCAGGCCCCTTCCCTCATGGGGGAGACCCTCCTGCTGCTTTTCATAGCTTTACTCTCTCTCTCTCTCCTTCCTTCCTTCTTTTTCTTTGGTCCCCTTTCCTCCCAACAGGAGATTTGCAAGGGTATCTTTCACACTCTTCCTTTTCATCTTGAACCTTCCAGGTCAGTAGATTAAAGCTGAAGCAGAGACAAACACGGGGCAGCCCTAGAGAGGATGAGGCTCTTTTTTCTGGCATGGGAATCAGGACCTGAGTGGCAGGAATATGCCCCTTACTCAGAAGCCATGCAATACAAGGAAGTGCTGTGCAAACTGTTGAGTGCATTTTCTAGAGGTTTAGGCCATGATTTCCCTATTTCCCCACAGCCTCAGGAGAGCAGTTCCTAATACATTTCCGTTTCTGAGTAGGAATAGATTGGTGTGTAGAACAAATGTGGTCTCTACATGTGCCTCCATCATACTGTAAAACAGAGCAATCTGCTGTGTGCAAATGATAGCTTTTTATGCCCTAGGAGCACAGTGTTTCCCCCTGGAAACGTGCAGCTGCCTGGTGCTGCAGGAAGTGGATTCAATGCTTTTGTCAGGTTGAGTCCTAGAAGGCTAAATGACTAGCCTTTCAGGTGCTTCGACCAGACTCTCTCTACATTCTTGTGTCTCACAAAATAACTGAAGCATCAGGGATATTTCCATCCAGTAACAGTACACAGGCAGTGTCCCAGCTGGGACAGAATTGCACGTTAGGCACTCCCTCCCTAGTGGTGACGTTCTTTCTTACTTTCTTTTTCTCTTTTTTTTATTATTTATTTTTTCTGTTTTATTGATTTTTATTGAGCTCTACATTTTTCTCTGTTCCCCTCCCTGCCTCTCCCCTCCTCTTCAACCCTCCTAAGGTCCCCATGCTTCCTATTTACTCAGGAGATCTTATCTTTTTCTACTTCCATGAAGATTAGATCTGTGTATGTCTCTCTTAGTGTCCTCATTGTTGTCTAAGTACTAATAGTTTTAAGAATTCTTTGCTCTTCCCATATATCGTTGGAAGGATCTTTTGGTGTATCAGTACAGAATGTACAGTCTGAGAGAAAACCAAAGACATTATCTTTAATATAAGATGTTTGTGAGCTGGTAGTAATGTATACAGATCTACCCAAATAGCCAAATTGCCACCTGAACCCCAGTTCTACTGGAAAACAATAGCTCTGGCTTCCAGGAGCACCTCCTTACACATACACAAACACAAATACAGACATACACACAGACTTATAAAACTTAAAATAATAAATAGCTTTTAAAACATATTTGAAATTATAATATAGTTACAACTTATCTTTCTTTCCTCTCCTCTGACCAACCCTTGTATCTACCATCCTTCCTCTTTTTCAAATTTATGGCTTCTTTTGTCATTCATTGTCATTGTATGCACATATGTATCTGTAAGTGTATTCTTCACCCCTCATCCAGAGAACTTCTCTGCAATAGATAGAGACCACTACAGACACCCAGCACACATCAAAATGCAGAGTTGTAGAACCCAGTGTCAGTGAGCACATTTACAAAGCACTCCTGCGCCCAAGGCTAAAGGGACACTGCAGAGAGCTACAAAAGATTGCAGGAGCCAGAGGATCAGGGAGTTTGTTGTGAGACCCAGTAACATGGGTGAGGGAAAACCCATAAAACTTTAACCACACACAAAGAATTACAGGCAACTAAAGGATGCTGAGAGCTGGAGAAATAATCTTCCCCAGGGAAAAGCACACCAGTTGGTTATCTAATAAATTCTTTTGAGAAGAAGAATTATATGTATTAAATAATTTAAAATAATAATCTTATCTTAGCTCTCAGCTCTTTCAAATTTTTTCTTAATGGAAATGGGATATTTCACAACCTGCCATGAGATATCACATGACACAATTTTTTATCAGATTCTCTTCTTTCTTTTTTTTAATTTTTATTTTTTATTATTTTTTTAAATTTATTTATTTATTAAGGATTTCTGCCTCCTCCCCGTCACCGCCTCCCATTTCCCTCCCCCTACCCCGATCAAGTCACCCTCCCTCATCTGCTCGAAGAGCAATCAGGGTTCCCTGACCTGTGGGAAGTCCAAGGACCACCCACCTCCATCCAGGTCTAGTAAGGTGAGCATCCAAACTGCCTAAGCTCCCACAAAGCCAGTACGTGCAGTAGGATCAAAAACCCATTGCCATTGTTCTTGAGTTCTCAGTAGTCCTCATTGTCCGCTATGTTCAGCAAGTCCGGTTTTATCCCACGATTTTTCAGACCCAGCCCAGCTGGCCTTCATGAGATCCCGATAGAACATCCGCATTGTCTCAGTGTGTGGGTGCACCCCTCACGGTCCTGAGTTCCTTGCTCATGCTCCCTCTCCTTCTGCTCCTGATTTGGACCTTGAGATTTATGTCCGGTGCTCCAATGTGGGTCTCTGTCTCTGTCTTCTTTCATCGCCTGATGGTTAATATTCAGGAGGATGCCTATATGTTTGTCTTTGGATTCACCTTCTTATTTAGCTTCTCTAGGATCGCGAATTATAAGCTCAATGTCCTTTATTTATGGCTAGAAACCAAATATAAGTGAGTGCATCCCATGTTCCTCTTTTTGGTTTTCTTTACCCACTACATTAAGTTTTTATGTATTCCAAACACAATTCTTTCTTCACTAACTGAACTCTTTCTTCTTCTCTTTGAAAATTCTTTCCCAGCTTTAGACTCTCCCTGGGTTTGAAGAAGCCTTCCAGGCATCTACTTTCCTCCCTTGAGTATTTCAGTTTCAGAGAAACCCGGGTGTCTTCCTCTACTTCCCCTCTCCCACAAACCCATCAGACAGCTTTTTTTTTTTTTAGCAATGGAGTGAAAAGCAGACAAGACAAAAGTGACTTTTTGATTACTGAGATGAATGATCTTTATTAAACAACCTGTGTTCTCAAGAACCAGTCCAGTACTCATGTGCATCAAGGGAGCATAGGGGACACACAGAATTGCTGGACATCTAGAGAGAGGGCTCAGTGATACTTGTGGGACAGAGCATTGGCCACCCCAGCCACCACCTTCTGCCAGGCAGCCTGCACCTCGGGCGTGAATTCCTTGCCAAAGTGACTGGCCAAAACGATCACCAGCACATTACCCAGGAGCTGTTCAAGGAAAGACAGAATAAACAGATTGGTGCGTTAAATGCAGGCTCAGAAAAAAAAAAAAAAACACAAGCAAATCAAAAAATATTTTGAGCCTATACTCTAACACATCCGGTATCAAACTCCACGTTCAGTCATCTCTGATAAGCATAGGTTCAATTTTGCTCTTGTCTTGGCACTCACCACTTCTCTGCCTGATTTCTCACACTTTCTCCTCTTTCCATTATATTCATTTGCCTTTATTGCTACTTTTCCCATTCACCAATTGTCTATTATCCGTAAATACAGAATTTCTGTGCTGCAAGTGCTCTTGGTGGAGTTTTAAAACCATCACCGATGCAGGAACAAGCCACCACTTGTTGCAATTCTCACTTTGGAATCGAACACATTTTTATAATACTGATAAAGAAATTCCAACTTTAAATTGCACCCCAAATCTTTTCTTCAACATCAATTATTAGTATCTACAGAAGTTAAGCTAATTTCCTCTCCAGATTCCATTTCTTCTTGCACAGATCAGTTATTCTTTCCCGTTTCTCTCCATGATAAGTACAATATAATTCTGTCATGACAAAATTTTCTAAATGCCTGTAAACTCATTCAAGCTTCTTACAGCCATTCATTATCATCCCGCCTGGACCAGTGAACTTTGAAATCTGTGTTGGCATCACCATCACTTCCAATTTTGTCCCCAAGACAAATGCAAAATAAAGTAGTGAACTTGCTCTGAACTCACCTTGAAGTTCTCAGGATCCACATGTAGCTTGTCACAGTGAAGTTCGCTGAGTTTAGCCAAGGCAGACTTGAGGTTGTCTAGGTTCTTAATGGCTTCTCCAAGAGAAGTCAGCACCTTCTTGCCATGGGCTTTGACCCTCGGGTTGCCCATTATGGCAGAGGCAGAGGACAAGTTCCCAAAGCTGTCAAAGAACCTCTGAGTCCACGGGTATACAACGAGAAGCCTGTGAAATAGGTGAGAGACATGGAAAAATCAGGGATACTCAGAATTCTTGACTTTCCTGGTTAGTTGTCCAAAGTACTATTCACCCTTCTCCCAGATGAATCGGCAACCAAGTCTTACCGTCCCAGAGCTTCACCACCAATATCTTCCACATTCACCTTACTCCACAGGCCATTGACCAGAGCCTTTTCCTCAGCAGTGAAGTTCACCATGATGTCAGGTCTGCGAGCTTGCTGCTGATCACAGGTGTCAGAAGCAGGTATGTGCTGCTGCTGGAAGTAGTGGCCTTTTATTCTTCACGGACGATGTTGTGGCCCTTTGTTCCGTACAATTCTTTAAAGCTATTGGTCAGCCTGACCTGTGGTCCTCATGGGTGGAGCCAGGTTATGGGAGGGTCAGCAGTAACTGTACACTGAGTTTATGATAATACAGTTTAGATATGGGGTCATTCTTTCTTTTTTGGCCCCTCCTTTAACAAAAACTTTTTATTCCTTGTCTTTTCATTCTCCTCTCTTCCCATGTAAACTTCGAAGTTAACACTCATCTCTTTCCTCACATTTCCATCAAATGCACAGAGAGCTAACCCACTATCGGAAAAAAATTCATATCTAAAGTAATGATGATAAGAACAAACTCAAGAAAAAAGAAGTTTGTGCTTTGGATGCAGAATTACATCTAATTCTTCTCTTGGGATATGTGGTTTAAAACTACATCTTCTAGATATGTATTGTCCCAAGTGGACAAGAATCATAATTGGTTGCCGCTGTCAGATGAATACAGTCGCAAAGGATTGACAGTGGGACCAAAGATTCAATTCCAAAATACACCAGGAAGTGATGCCATGAAGAAGATGGGTACCAAGTTCACCTTTTGGGTTTCTAGAGTCCTCTGACTGACTTCTGTGGCCCTTGGCTCCTTTGTGAATATTGCCATGGACTCTTTTATTGGTTATTTTCATATAAACAGTTCTCATCTGTGGGATGGAGCTAAAATTACTTTAAAGTAGGCCATATGATCCAGCTGAGGAACTGACGCATCAGTCACCTGGAGAGACATTTGGGGATGCTCAGCTTTTGTTGTAGCTGAAGGTTATAATCTCCAGAGCCCTTGATATATACTCATGTCTTGGGGTCACTTGTTAGTTGTTACATATTGGGGCTGAAGTTAGAAGTCTACATTTGTGAGTGTTTAATTTCACCCATGTGCATAAAGGATAGTCTCTACATCACCCTGTTTAACCTTCATCTGGCAATATAATTGTTGTTACCTACCTTTTATTTAAATAAAGAAATGAAGTCACAAAGGTGACATAACTGTAAGGTGAGAGAGCTGATAACTGAGGGAAGGATGCAGATGGGTGCACAGTTTAGCTTTCCTAGCCACAGAAAAGGTCACCTACATAATCTAGTTGCCCTTCCAAGTCCCTGCCTCTGGTCGGTTCTGCATATGTTCTATCCTTTACCTCCTTTGTTGCTCCCTGTGTTTCTAATAGCCCTATGAGTTTTTCTTCCAGAAGATTTCATTTTCTTAAGTTTAGTTCTAATCTTTATATAGCAATGTGGCTTCTATGTCTCCAGTCCTTATATTCCAGGTTTAGCCAGGGTCTTTTCTCTATAACCTTTGATTTGCCTTGGCTTTTATGATGACTCTTTATGTGTATAACACAGCCGTTTCTGCCACATGAGCATGCCTCTCTTTTTCTTCCTCCTATGATTGCAGAAGCTGTTATCTAACTTACAGTCTTCCCAAATTTGCATCATTACAAACCATTGAATCCCTGCCCCACTTTCAGTGTTTGCTCTACATTGTTTTCTGGGTACAGATTCTAAGCAATATATGGCCAATATAAATGTGAACTTACCGTTTTATGACAGAGACCAATTTGACAAGCTGTTAGCAACTAAATAGTGTACATAAAATTGTATACATAAGATTGCCAAGAATATCCATGTAGTTGCCATACACGTGTTGAAATAGCTACCTTTGGTATAATATTGCATGTACTTCCTCTTGAACATATTAGATATAGTGGTTGATCCATAGCTACCATAATATCCACTTCAAAAAAGGTTAATGGTAAGAATATCTTAATAACTATAGTATGGCATTAAAAAATGCTCTGTGGGTCCAATTTAAGTTTTTTTGTCTAGAAGAGACAACCTAGAAAACATAGAACTCTGGGTTGAGAAAGATGTTTCATTATTTAAGAATAAGACTCAAGACAATAAAAATAGCTGAATGACAAACTGAGTTACACAGTTTGAGACCTTGTCTCAAAAACCCAAGTTGGAGGCTCAACCAAAACAGTATTTGCCTAGAGTGTGCAAAGTCCAGGAATTGGATTCACTCCTAAGCACTACCCACAAGTTTTTAAAGAAAGAATCAAATAGTGTGCCAATTTTATATACTATTAGTATGGGACATTGAAGAGTGCATTGTTTGTAGTTAAATAACCCCTTTGGTGTATGTTTATTTAGTGTTGCCCAAGAAAAAGTCTTCTTCACCATAAATAGTTTTAAAAATTATATACATACAGTTTCTGAGCAGGAAAAAATTGTTCCCAATTCTTACTGAAAGAAATGGTCATTTGTTTTGCTTGCATTGCATGTCTACATTCATATCCTTCTAACAGCAATAAACGAGATAAAATATCCTCCACTAAGTGTTGCATTCTCCAGGAATGTTTTACTGACTAACTGCATCAAGGTGGCATCCCTGCAGAAAGCCTCTAAACTAGAGAATAAGGAACAAGCCATGGACAGTGTCAGGCAAGCTTAGGCAGAACTGCCTCTCATTCTCAGAGTGGCTCCCTGCTGCTTGACAGACCTCATGGAGGCTACCCTGAGCAAACCAGGCAGAGATGTGTGCATAGCTTTTATTTACACAGAGAGGTTTGTACTAGGAAGGGCAAAATAGAAAGCTGCAGCCAGCCAGTTGGTCTCCATTTCCTTTAGCTATGGAACTTGAAGTTTATACTTGAATCTGGTAATCTAGAAAAGCCATAAATGCCCTATTTAATTCCAAGCTGTCACTTTGTTTTCTTGGTTTCTTTACCATGCTTTTATTGTTGTTATTTGTTTGTTTGTTTTTTAACTTGAGTCCATGAGTAAATTAAGTTGCAATGTTGTCTGTTTTTAGGATTCAAATTCTGGAGAACTTTGTGTGTGTGTGTGTGTTGAATAATCACTTCATGTATTCCATAAACCAAGATCAGCCTACCAAAACACTCTGACATAGTCAAAAATCCTTTTGCTCTTATTAAGGGTGGGTGCTTTTTGTTTTTAATTTTCCCTTCCAGCTAACACCACAACCTTAGGGAATGGCCAAACTTCATTATTTTTAGCCAGTTAATTAAGTCATTTAATAACTGGTGAACTTTATTAAACTTAGACATACATTTGAATAATTTCTAAATAAAATTGGCTCAAAAGTTATGGAGAAGTTAAAATTCTATGGCTGCATCTGTTGGAAATGACCCTACTGTGTGCTTAGGGTCTATCTGTACTTCTAACTGGCAAGGTGAATTTCTATTAGTAATTTTTGAAATCTAAGAAAAATGAAAAATTACTATATCTTGCCTGTATATTCGTCTTCAAGATTTGTATTGTCCTATGCGGAAGTTTTAGCTTAGGGTAATTCCTAAATTGCAAACTCACATCTCTTTGGAAAAATATAAAGGTATGAGGGTTAGCGAAGTAAGCAGAAACTAAATGACAGCCACCCTGACAAAGTCCAGACCCCATTGCTTAGCAAGGTCATTCCAGTGGGGACTATGAGAAACAACCCTGTGCTTGTTGTTCCTGGGTTTGGCAATATTTAATGATTGTCCTTGTCCCAAAATTCATAGCTCAGAGGAATTATTCTGAACATAAGTCTTCTCCACCTCTGGGCTGTTGAGTCTGAGGTAGCTGAACTTTTATTTTCCAGAGTCCTAGATCCAGGTGTTGAGAGAACACTTCCCTGCACTCCAGCCTCACGGGCCTGTGGTGTGGTTTCTCACTAGACCTATTTCCTTCCCTCCATCTTCCTTTTATTTTTTCTTTTATTCTTGGCTATCTGTCTAGGGACTTGGGGCTTTTTTAAATTTTATTTAAAGAGAAGTCAAAGGAGCTGCTGTTTTCTTCTCCTGGGACAACTAGGTGGGGTCAGAGACTGTGGGGACAGATAAGGACCAGAGGTGCAGAGCTGAGTCAAGGTCGGGGCTTAGCTGAAGTGGTGAGATTCGAAGTGTTCAGGCTCCTACCTTCTATGTCCCATCACTGTTCCTTCATGAATAGATAGGAGGAATGGGCTATGGGATAGTGTTCAAGGATCTGGTTTGGGAAAGCCTGATAAATATGTTTAGAATTTTACATTCATAAGTATATACATATTGCTACAAATGTGTGGCTATTATCAAAATTTACAAGGAAACCATGACTATCTCTATATAGCTTACAGAGCCCACAGAGGCAAGGAAATAAGTTGCATTCTCAAAATTCCACTGAGATACCATATTCTTTTCAAAAACAAAACAAAATCCCAAATGATCAAAAGAGGGACTCAAATGTTATAAAGGAGACGGAACGACCCCAAGGCCAGAGACTTTTAACTGTAATCTCATTGATTTCTTTTTTATTTATTTATTAAAAATTTCCACCTCCTCCCATCCTCCCATTTCCTTTTCCTTCCTCCCTCCTCCCCTTCCCCCCCCCCTCTCCAGTCCTAAGTGAAATCAGGGTGCCCTGCCCTGTGGGAAGCCCAAATTTCTTATATATAATTGAATATTTCATAATTAAGAAACTAGCCCAGGTGGTAACTGTAGGCAAAAAAAGGTTTCCTGATGGCTGCTCTAGCAATGCTTTGAACCTCACATGGTTTCTCCAGGCCATTGCTCTCCTTTACCTGTGGGAATGAACAAAGGCCACTCCTGAGCTGTTGACACAGTATGACGGTCTCCACAGCATAACTACAGCATGGCTGCCATGTGTGTACACATACGTGCTCGTGCTAATGCATGTTCATTTCTAAGTGGGAGTATGGATTAGGATCAAGATTTTGAAGCTGAATAAGCAAGCAGTAACTTTGTGCTGACCTTCATCCATGCCTGTAGTCATTGCAATCATGACCTCAGAATTGCCTTGACAGATCTATTGGATGGGTAATTAGAGAAACTAGAAGCCATCTTTGGAACTCGGGTGCACAGCAGTTTTTCAGTCAAAACAATGTTAGGCGATATCCCTCTAAGAAGGTGACCAGTGACTTAGAAGCCATGACATTTTAGTTGGAAGAAGTTTACATTTTCTTTGAGGTGAGAAAACTCTCTGATGTCAGAAAAATCAGAGAAAATACACCTGTGCAGTGACAGCCTTTGGTACAGAGGCTGCAACCTCTACATTAGCAAAAGAGGAGGACTGGGTGCTTCCTTTTCTTCCTCCAAATGTGTATCGCATCCCTACATCCTGATGAGTACATTCTGTGTGTTCAAAATGGTGTTTGAATGAAGGAATCCCACTCAATAAGCATTTATAACACCGATTCTAACCGAAACTAAGCTTCTGTACTGGAATACAGGGTACATGAGAACCTGTCCAGGATCTGCCTAGCATTTGATTAAATATTGCATTTTTATGAACAAAACTCCTGTATGTGTCTGTGTACTAAAAATGTGTGATTCTATTGCTTCTATATATAAGACTGAAAAATAAGCACTGGGTTCAAAAGAATTGATTATGCTATGACATCTAATAAGAATAATGAAAATAATTTTTATACAGAAAATAAAATGCTCTATGATATGTCACACGGTGTTGCAGGGTCCCCTTTTTTTTCATGGTGCTGGTGGAGGCAATGTCTTCATCAGGTAGCAAATTTCTCCTTCTCTTGCCATCATCTCTGGACTTCTTGCTGGAGACCCAGATAGTACTCATCACTCAAGGCTGAAAACATCTGGCCACACACCCTAAGCCTCAGCATTACTCAGCATGACTCAGCACTGCTGTGCCTGGCTGAGATGCTGGCTCCGAAGGCCAAACACACCCAAAGGGTGGCGGGGAGGGTGAGAACTGACTCAGCAGGGGCCCAGCCAACCTTCTCTGTGCTTGGACTATGGGAATGCAACAACAGACACCTAGAGACAGAATATGAAGGAATGAAAGAATGGAGTTTATTTAAGTCAGAGTTGGGTGTTGGGGGAAGTAAAGGGTTGTGAGTTTGTAGAAAGCCTAATAGTCATTCAGGAAGGGCTTTTAGAACACCTGTAATGTGCTGATCTGAATAACAATGCTTGAGGGTTAAGCGAGACTAACATGTACCATTTGTCTGCCAGAAGTCCTGGTCAAAGCTAACAATCACAATACAAGATTATAATATTTTCCATAATTTATAGATTATAAGGTTGGAAATACATGTCTTTTAAAAACTTAGGGATGAATAAAAGATGTAACACAATATAAAGAACATAAACTGGAGTTTTCCCATTCTCTCTCTCTCTCTCTCTCTCTCTCTCTCTCTCTCTCTCTCCCTCCTGGGCAAGGTATGGGGAACTAATTAAGTAAGATTCATTGACTTGTTATGATATATTACATTCAGAAGTGTTGCTGAACAGGAACAGACAAAGCAACTTCCTCATTAGCACAGGCAGCTCCTCCTTTCTCTCCTACACAAGACTTTTCATAAGCCTACCCAGTTAAAGCAGGTCACTTAAGAAAACAGGATGCCAGTGAAGGTCTGCGACAAATACAAGCTGATTTCAGAAGCCATCAGTGTTTGGGATGAACATAGAGTAGAGCAGGTCCCAGAACCTCAAGAGGTAGAGGCAGTCAGATCGCTTTGAGTACCAACCCAGCCTGCACTACAGGGTGTGCTCTAGGCTAGCATGGCTATGCAGTGAAATCCTGACTCGGAAGGAAGGAAGGAAGGAAGGAAGGAAGGAAGGAAGGAAGGAAGGAAGGAAGGAAGGAAGGAAGGAAGGAAGGAAGGAAGGAAGGAAGGAAGGAAGGAAAGAAGGAGAGAAGGAGAGAAGAAAAGGACAGGACTTGTTATCCTAGAAATATCACCTACTTCCTGTGTGAAATTCATCAAGTTCTTTGGCTTCTTCAAGTTGTGAAACAGAACAGCGTAGGATGAAAGGACTGTAAACTTATTGATTAGAGACCTAGAAACATAGCACATACTTAGGAGGTATTAGTTATTATAACAATATCATCCCAAGTTATATGTAACTATTAAGTTCATGTGCTACCTTGAGATAGTGACTAGAAATATACTTGAGGCTTTCTTTTCAACTTAAAATTATTAAACCTACTTTTATTTAATAGATATAAATGTCTCCTACAAAATCTTTTTAGAGAAGATACTGATTCACGTATAAGTTTTAAATGTGTTGAATTCTAGAAATTTATACTGTCTATTGTGTTTTTTGAAATTTAACAAGTAGTTTAATTTAATAAAGTATGTTTAATTTTAAATTTTTTAAATTTCTTTTTCATTGTTTTTGTTGAGCTATACATTTTTCTCTGCTTCCATCCCTTCTTTCTAATTTCTCCCATGACTCCCATGTTTCCAATTTACTCTAGAGATCTTGTCTTTTTCTCCTTCCTATGTAGCTCCCTGTATGTCTCTCATATGTTCTCTTTGTTGTCTAGGTTCTCAGAAGTTGTGGACTATAGGCTGGTTTTTCTTTGTTTTATGTCTAAAAGCCACTTATCAGTGAGTACATATTATATTTGTCTTTCTGGGTCTGGGTTACCTCACTCAATATACTTTTTCTAGATCCATTGATTTGCCCACATATTTTAAAATGTCATTTTTTACTGCTGAATAGGTCTCCATTGTGTAAATGTACCACACTTCCTTTATCCATTCTTTGGTTGAGAGTCATCTAGGTTGCTTCCAGGTTCTGGCTATTATGAATAATGTTGCTATGAACATAACTGAGCACATGTCCTTGTGGTATGATTGAGTATTCTTTGCATATGTGTCCAAGAATGGTATTGCTGGGTCTTGAGGTAGATCGCTTCCAAATTTTCTGAGAAATCGCCATACTGATTTCCAAATCAGCTATACAAGTTTGCATTCCCACCAGCGATGGAAAAGTGTTCCCCTTTATCCCACATTTTCTCCAGCATAAGCTGTCATCAGTGTTTTGGATCTTGGGCATTCTAGCGCAGACTCTGAGAGCAGCAATAAATAAATGGGACCTTGTGAAACTGAGAAGCTTCTGTGCAGCAAAGGAAATGGTCAACAAGACAAAATGACAGCATACAGAATGGGAAAAGATCTTCACCAACCCCACATCAAGCAGAGGACTGATCTCCAAAATATAAAAAGAACACAAGAAACTTGACATCAAAGGAATACATAATCCAATTTTAAAAAATGGGATACAGACTTAAAAAGAGAACTTTCAACAGATGAATCTCAAATGACTGGAAGACACTTAAAGAAATACTCAACATCCTTAGCCATCAGAGAAAGATGCAAATCAAAACAACTCTGAAATTTTATCTTTCGCCTGTTTATTGTGTTCTTAAGCAAGATTCACAAGCTAGGGGAGAGGTTGGGATCTCAATGATTTTAAAGTTACCCCTTGAACCCAAGTTTAGTTCTAGGAACTTCTACTTGTATGATATGGAGGGACCTACTTCTCCCCTCAGGCCTTCAATACCTTCTTCTACAAAATGAAGCAAGTGAGCATTAGGGTTTGAATGCTGAATGTCTCTTACAGGCTCTGTTTGAACAGTCTTCCACAGCTAGTGCTACTAGTCAGGCTATATTACTTGAATTTCAAACTTAAGCAGATTCATTTTATTTTAAAATATTATTTAGGTCTTCAAAAGCTAATTTCCCAGGAGATATTTGATTACAAGTCATCATACTGGAATTTCTGGTTAATCCTCTCTACCCAGACACTCCTTTTCACAAATTTTCTTTACTTTTTCCCTATGCAAGCTATCTTCTCCCTCGCCTGACCAATAGGCATTTCTCCAAGAAACCTCTAAGTTTAGCCTTAGAGGCACAATGATGGGTGACTTCTGAACAATAGCTGAGAGCATGGGCCTGACATAAAAGAGATTGTAAGAGTCAGAGGGGACAAGGTCATGACAGAGGAACCCACAGAGACAGCTGAGCTGATCTCGTGGGAGAGCACGGACTCTGGACCGACAGTTAGGCAGCTTACACGGGACCAACCTAGGCCCTCTGCAAGTGTGTGACAGTTGAGTAGCTTGGTCTGTCTGTTGAGCTCCTAGCAATGGGATCAGGAGCAGTCCCTAGCACTTGAACTAGCTATTGGGAACCTGTTCCCCATGCTGCATTGCCTCAGAGAGCCTTTATATAGGAGGAGGAGCTTGATCCTGCCTCAACTTGGTGTGCCATGCTTTATTGTTTTTTTTTTTAATTTATTTATTTATTAAGGATTTCTGCCTCCTCCCTGCAACCGCCTCCCATTTCCCTCCCCCTCCCCCGATCAAGTTCCCCTCCCTCATCTGCTCGAAGAGCAATCAGGGTTCCCTGACCTGTGGGAAGCCCAAGGACTGCCCCCCTCTATCCAGGTCTAGTAAGGTGAGCATCCAAACTGCCTAGGCTCCCCCAAAGGCAGTAAGTTGTTGATACCTATGGGAGCCCTGCTTTCTGAACAGAGATGAAAAAGTGGATGGGGAGGTCAATGGGAGTATGGGAGTGGAGAGGGATGGAATGGAAGGAGAGGAGGGAGGGTAAATTGTGGTCAGTATGTAAAATAAATAAAAAGTTTCAATTAATTAAAAAAAACCAACAACATCAAAAAATAGATCAGAGCTTTTACAGATCTGATACTAAGTTCTTCCTTTCTCAGTGAAGACGGGAGTAACAGTATGAAACACAAAATGATTCTGAAGTTGTTACATATGGAATAAAATTTCTACTGGCAATACATGAGGTACTTGTTTTGTCAGACCCTGCAAATAAAAATTACCCTGGTAATTTTTGTAACAAGTTGAGTATTTCTATAGTACGAGCACAGCCTCTCTTACTTTAATGTCTTCGGGACTGATCAGAGGCAAAATGCCACACAAATATGCACTAGATGGGTGGATTTCTATGCTTTGGGGATAATAAGACTCTGAGTTAATGTCAAAGAATGGGAAATCAATGGTTAGGACAGAGATTAATGGTGGAACATAAGTATGCTTAGTCTCCTTAACCAAATTTATCGCTTGACCAAGGACGAACTTGAATATCTATGGCCTCTTGTTTGCTCAAGAATGTAGCTATAATTTAAAATTCGTAAAAAATCCCTGTAATTCAAGAGGCTATCCTTTTTTTATTATAGACTTTTTCAATATGTATTTAATTTTTTTCTCAAATTTTCCTATGAGATACTGCCATGGTTAATAAAGTATGATAAACAATTATGTCTGAAACACTAAATTTTATATATTTAATTTTTAAGATAATATTTTCATTAAGTTTTGAGAATTTCCTACAGTGTATTTTGATCATATTCACCCCTCCACCCTCTCCAAGACCTACCCCCTATATCCTCACTCCTTCTAAATTTAAAATACTGCTATTTATTTAATTTAATCTTTTAAATAACTCCCTGAGTCTAATTCATACTGTCCATAGGTGTGAGATTATCCGCTGTAGAGTCATGGAACTACTCAGGAGACATATATTTGAAGAGAATGGATTCTTCCTCTCCCAGAAGCCACTGACAATAGTTCCTCAGTTACGGATGTGAGCCTCTGCTCACTCCATGCTAGAGGGATGACTAGCCTGATCTTTGTTGTAAGTATACTTTTATTGCTTCTTAAACATGAAAGCAATTCTGCAGGCTAATGAGATTCATTTGTTTCCTTCTTTTTACATTAATAATTACATTTTTCTTTAGTATTTGACACTATAAGATATACAACATCCTCAATGTTTTTCAACTGATTATTTTGATTTTACAGTCATCATGTGAAGAATGCTACTTCACATGAATATATAGTACAAAATGGTAATGTATGTTTATAGACACCTGATCCCAAGTCTTCATGAAGAAATGTCAGAAGAGAAGGTATCTGTGCTCCTACTTCATTGAGCTCACAGTAGACAATTTCCTTTGTGTTTTGTTGTTACAGGAGAATTCTTCAGCAGGAACAGAAATGGCCTTGCGGTCACTTTGGGGAGTTCTGTAAGTTTGGGCCAATGACATGATCTTTTTGATTCTCGGTCCCACACATTTAGCAAGAAGTAATATACTGTACATAGCACAGCAGATCAGTACGCTTGGGTTATAATCACTAGTTCTGCTCTCTAGAAATTTGCCCACACTCTTATATTTGTGTTCCTTCTTTATCAGTGAAGAAAACAACAATCCATTTCTGAATGCTATTATTAGCCTAAGATAATTTTAGATTCTAGTAATAATGCAGTACTTAAATGGTACGACTCATTTCTGGATTTAATTACCCATGCATCAGAGAATTTAAGTGTCATAGAATTACAATGGCTACTGACATATAGAAAGATTTCAGTTGAGTACAATCCTTTTAGTTTTCCTTTACTCTGAATACATTGTATCTTCAAATATCTCTAATCAGCTTGCCAACTCTACATCATATCATGTTCTTCTCAATACCTGCTCAGGTTCCTTAGACTCTTTCATGCTTAAAAGTTTTAGATATTCATTGATTAGGGAGGTATTCTTGGATTACAAAATGGCTGTCAGTGGTCTTCAACTTGATTTGTGGAGTTAGGCAAACTATCTGATTGAATGGTTCTAATATGACAGAGTATGGGTCTTTTAAAATAATATTTAAACCATTGCCATTTTTAATCATAAAGTTTTGAGGCTGCATTGCAATTCTTAGAGTGATCTTATTATTCTCTAACTTATCTGCTGCTTTAGACCTATTGGTTATGAGGAAGACCAAAGTTCTGAGTTAAACTGTTGGTCCCTGATTCATAGAAAATATGAATCATTTTTCATATTTTCACTTGATCATCAGATGACTGCTCAGGATATGTACAACTGTGACTCTGGTTTTTATAAATGATGAACCTAAAATCAGGAATCAGGAAATTTTTTTAAAACATAGTTGAGAGAATGAGAGTATAGTATGGTAGTGCATAAAAATGTCATATACTTTTTCTCCCTACCCTTTCTCCTGCTGATCTCATGTTCAAGTCTATCTTTCCTGAGAGTCACAGACTCCACCCAGAGCTGAACACCAGAACTGGTCATCTATCTGAACCTGCAGACTTGTGATCCTTCTTGATAGCTGGCAGCTAGTTTGAACTCTGCCCAATCTGGGACCTCTGATAGACACATCTTCCAGAGCAGCCCTCAAATTGCCTAGGGGGCCCTTAGGTATGCTGAGTCAAAGTTCTCGGTAGCCAGTGCCCGAGAGACCTGTGCTCCCAAATTTGAGTCATACCCCCTGTTCTCCTGTTTTTTCCTCCATCTGTAAGCAGGTTCCTCTGCTTCATCTAATCCACTGAATCCTCATCAGGGCAACAAGGGTCTCTCAACAGCATCTCTAATCTGACCTGAGTCTGGTACTACCTCTGACATTTTGACCTTAGAAAAATGTCCCAACTCTTCTGAGCTCAATCTTGTCTTACAAAAATTAGAAAATTTATTACTGGTATCTATTCATAGAGTGAGTTGAATCCTTAAAAAAGACTAAATCATTGGACTATATAAAATGCAAAACATTTCATTGGGTGCTAATTGATCTTATCATCTCTCTTCTCAAAAACTCATTCATCTTCCTTCCTTTTATTTTTTATTTTTGTTTATATGATTGTTCTTATTACACCCCTCTTTCTGTTTCCAGATATTAAAGTGAGGTTTAGAATGAGACAACTGTAGTTTTACTTAATGAAGTGTTTCTCACATGAACCATCTCAGACGATGGAGGGTCAAGGCCAAAAGAAGGGGCTAACATGGATACCTAAACTCATTACCTCTCAGATACTAAAACCAAGTCAGGACTGACTCACAGGCACCAGAAGGATGCTAACCATGGTCATTCCAACTCCAAAGGCTCTGAGGGCATGGGGAAGTAGCTTCTGTATGGAGGGCAACAGAGAAGCCGAGGAATTGAGGAGGGCACTGGAAGACCGGGGCAATGATGAAACCAGCTTACAGAAAGGAATCGTGTTTAGTATAGGCTCTAGACTCTTTAATCTTATTTTGTGAGGTCTCTGAGTTTAGGTAAAGTTTCAAAAAGCTCCAAATTCTTACCAGCTAGAGCCCTGACTGTGAAGAAATAATTACAGAATGATTTTTGCCCTGTTTGTCCATTAAATTCAACATATCCATTTAATAATCTGATTTATCTCATCAAAAAGTAAGGGAGGATCTTTCTTTTGTGCCTTGTTTTATATCTCTCATTGGCTAGATGATCAAATTTAGGATTAAATGTCATGGCATGGGGCTTTTTCTAGCTAGAAGAATATGGGACTTTTTCAAGACCAGCCCTTCTAGAACTTTTCACACATGGGTAAAATTTACTCTCTTAGGGGTGAAGGGAAGCTCATGGATTTCCTGCTGCGGGAGCACCTTCCGCTCCTTCAGCCAATAGCCATTGGAGTACGAGCAAAAACGGTATCTTTTGTTTTGCCAGTTCAAACCTAGGTCACACACTCAATTGTGACATAACTCTTTTATACTGGAACAACAATACATTAAATACAGGGATGCACTTTAACAACTGCTAGACATACAGTAACCAAAAAACCAGTCTTTCGATTCGTGATCACCTATAACCAGTACACCTTCTCCACTTAAGCTAGTCATTCTGGCTTTGAGTAAATGGTGAGGGATCCCCTGGATCATCTGAAGACACAGGCTGTCATGAATTACCCAGTATGGGTGCTGAGAACAACAATGCTTCAGCCCCATTATATAACTTTATATTGATTTGGAAAAATACAGTGTAGAATCAAAAACATATCTGTCAGGTCCAGTGAGGTGGTTCAGGGGGTAAAAGCATTTTTCATACAAGACTGATGACCTCAATTCAATACCCGGATCTCATGAGAAAAACTGGATGCTGTGGTGCTTGTCTATAATCTTAGCACTTCTGTGGGGAGATGGAAGACAGAGATAAGAGAATTGCCCTCAAAATCCACAGACCAAGTAGTCTGAAGCACACAGAACAACAGGAGATCTTTCTTTGACAATGCGGAAAGAGGGAACTGACTCCAAAATCTTCGTTCTGATTTCTGCACATGAGAGAGCACAGTAGGCACACAATCCCACCCATAGTCATGGAGCTATTGGCAATCGTTAGCTGTTGGGAAGTGAAGGGTGAATTTTCTCTAACAGTGTAACCCCTGATAAGTCAACCATGCCACAGTGGAAGACCCCACATTCAAGAATATTTTGGGCAGATCAAATTGGTCTTGAGGTTGCTGTTGTGTTTTATTTGTTTGTTTGTTCTTGGTTTTGTTTTTTTGATGACAAAGCTCAGTGAATACGAAAGGGGTTATGGATCTGAGAAGAGCTAGGAGGGCGAATATGATCAAAACACGCAGTACAAACTAACAAGACGCTGTAAAGGAACTCTTAGAACTCTGTATTAAAATGAGAAACAAACCAAATGGAAAATGAAGTGGACAAAGAGTTGATGAAGGAAGTAAACCACACAGCTAACAAGAGGGGCTGAGTCTTCATCACTTCAGTGGTCTGGTGACAGTCTCACCTACAATGTTCTGGATAGAAATTCTGTGAAACAAAGGCTTCGAATCCCCGAAAAGACCTATTAGAAATGCATATGTGTGTGAAAGGGAGCTCTTTTCTTGAGGTATTTGAGAATAGAAAGGAGAGGGACATCTTGTTTTCTTGCCCATGTGAAGCACCCACACATCTAGGAATCAGTAGGCCTGGTTGACGAGTATTTCACAGAATTGAAAACTCTTTGGACAGGCTGTCAATAGAGGGCCTCAAATTCAGTGACTTTGCTGGTGTAGAAAATGAGGTAGCTCATACATTTAATTGGTGCAATATATATTGAAAAAGTTCCATTAAGAATAGTTAACTACTGTCCATTATTTTCAGAAGAAGAAACTAAAGATCAGAAAAGTTTAGAAACTTTCTAAATATTATTAAATTTAACGTGGGATTTTGTGCTAAGACTCAAAGTCCATGCTTTGCTGGCCTGTGCATTTACATGAAATTACTGCATCTAAAAATGTTCCTGTGAAAGAAAGATCAGATGGAATCAAACACAGACACAAAACAAAACAAAAAATTTCAAGGTAGTTTCCATTGCACAGTCTGGGCTGGGTAGGAATCCAGTTATTTCTTTAAAAATAAATATACTACTTAAATATATACATAAAGAAATGCTTGGTCAGAAGCTGGAAGAACAAGGCTCTGGAACCTGGCCTCCTGGTCCTGTAGATAGTGTTATCAGAGGCTTGGCAGGATCTCACTCCCATTGCTGCGGCTGGGAGGGTCTCAGGCTAGCAAAGAGGTGGGGAAATCCATCTCATTCTGACATGGCTGTTGGATACAACAGAGGACAAAGAGTTGATGATTGGTAAACTCGGGGCATAGCTACCCTCACCTAAAAGAAAAAAGAAAACAGCACTGAGTGCTCTATCTTCACCCTGTATCCCTCCCCTTATGTAACAGTGATGGCAAGGTCAGTATACTGAATGCAGTTCCATCCCAAACCTCTTATTCTTCAAACACCAGCCATGGAAAATACTTCTCCTCTCTATTCTTGCCTTTAAATAATGACCAAAGAACAGCTGCGATATTTCTTTGTCTTTACTCTGCCTTCTGACAGTTCAGCAGGAAAAGTGTGCAGTGTTTCATTTCTTCTCTAAACTCGACAGCACACTTAATTCCAGAACAGCTTAGTGTGTCAGTTCACAACATTTAATTGTTAATGCTCTGAGAAATTACATTCCAGTGAGCAAAAGAAAAACACAACACAAATTAAGACAATAACAATAACAAATTTGAGATTATACTTTCTATCAAATATCAAATAGGACTGGAGATATGAATGACTCAATGGTTAAAAACACCTGTTATTCTGACAGAGAACCTGAGTTTAGTTCAAAGTACGAATATAGTGGTTCACAACTATCTGTTAGTCTAGTTCTAGGATATCCAATGCCCTCTTCTGACCTCTATGGGCTCTAAGCACACCCATGATGTACATACATACATGCAGGCAAAACATTCATACACCTACAATAAAACTAAATAATTAAACATTTAAAAGCGTAGAAATATAAAGTTAATCCAATGGTTGTAAACAACAATGAGAGATTGTATATAAAGTTCTTTGGATGCCACATTGCATAAAAATTCAAGAATAGATTGAAGTATTACATTCTATTTTTGTTGTATTTTTTTATTTTCTTTATTTCTTGATCATTTCAAATATCATTGCTGTTTTTACACCAGTTTTCCTCTTTCCTCTCTCCAATTGTTGAAAACCTGCTACTCCTCAAATCAATTATAATTTTATATATGATGTGCAATTGTGCATATGATTTATGTATAAAGTTTATAAAGGCATATCACTGAGATCATTTAGTGTTGCTGATATGTATCTAAGGCTGCCCATTTTAGATTGGCCTACAATTCTGGGAGCTCATTTGATTCTCTCTCTCAGCAATCATTAATTTGTAGTAGCTCTCCTCCGAGAGGTGAGTAATTTTAGTGACTAATTCCTGGAACTACCCAGGCAATTTAGAGTTGATTGTATGTCATTTATATGTACCAAAACTGATTGGTAAAGGATGTAAACTAAAATTTAATTTTTATAACCTCAAAAAATAAACAGATACTCTCTTTTCCTATCAATGACAAATATTTGGTCATTCTAACTGTTGCAAATGGTAACCAGTAGCTAATAAAAGACTTGAAGATACTGTTTATCTGTGACAAGGTAGAAGTCCTGGAAAGAATAGATGTTCTCAATGCACTGCCTAGTGGGAAACTCTACACCAGCATGACAATGACATTATGTAAAATGGATCAAACGTATCCCGTGCCTGATCACAAAACTACCAAATGAGATGACCATCAGGTTAGGGAAGACTAGAGAGGTCTTGATTTCTGCCTTTGAAGGCTGATACACTTCTCTTCCTTCCTTGTTGACCAAGTTTAAAACTCTTGTTTACTCCCAAGGTCTATTGTGTTCAGATTGAGTTATAACATTGAAAAGTTGGGATATTAGGTGTAGGGAAAAGGGGAGATGTTTAAGCCTGTGCTCCATGAGCTCTCTCATGAAATGTTTTAATTCAGTTACATGTGAAACTGATGTATCAAAAATTGTTTTCATGTCTTTGAACTAATTTTAGCATCATAATATAGAATATAGGTAAAACAGGAGCATTTTATATAATCAACACTAAATGAACTCAGCAGATTATACTTGTATATATAACTACCAGTTAAAAATTATAAGGCTATGAATGGAAGAGGAATGGGGCATGCAAGGAGCTGGAGGTAGGAAAGAGAAAGGTGGAATGATGTAAATATACTACTCACATATGAAATTCTCAAAAAATACATTAAATTTTTTAAAAGAAGGGAGATAATTTTGAATACCTACTTATCATTATTTATCTACCATCATCTATCTATCATTTTCTATCATTTGCAATTATTTATTCTTTTATAAGCATAGAAGCAAACTTACAGTGTAGTATAGCAAGTGTGTGGAAGTGGGAGCTGCTGGCCCTGAGGTGAAATCAGCTCTGCTGCCCTCGGTAGTCCTTCTGCTTTACTGCAATTATTTTAAATTATTCTGACTTACATTGTTCTACACATCCATACCAGTATATAATACCTTCCAATTAATTGCTCTCACCACCTGTTCTCTTGTCTCACTCCTACTCTCATCAGTACCACCTCCTTCACACATGCATGTCCTCCTGCGATGACTTTAGCCAGGACTGTCGGTGAGATCTTGCTTTGGTATCATCTGTTGGAGCCTGGTGCTTTCAGCAGTGTGGACACAACCAGAAGAATGTCTTTCTCACCTGCTTGGCATAAGTCGTCATGATATCCTTCAGGGGAGGAAGGAAGTCTGTCCTCTCTTTGTTTTGCAATAATCCCCGAAAACATAGCAGAATATTGTCATATTGAGAGGGTAGAATGTGAAAAAAATCAGAACATGGTTTGAGTTCAGGCCTTCACAAGTAATATGGCCTTAGACAGTTTAATCACTTTCAGTAGTCTGGAATTCTCCAGCCCAAATTAGGACAATAGTATACCACCCCTAATGTTGAAACGTATACCTTCTGAGGTAGTATAGGACAATTTAGTGCAGATTAAGAAATTTCATTTTTTAATTTCATCATAATTTAAATACTACTTTGCGTCAGACCATGTACCTGATGGAAATTTTAGGTGGACCATCTTACTTAATTCTCACTAATGTTGAAGTGAGAAATTGCAACTCAGAATATTTAAGATGTTCAAATATTACATAGTTTATATAGTGCTAGAAAATCAGTATTATTTTATATTATAAAATGATACATAATATAGAATTGTATAGCAACTGTCTTCCCAGACACATTCTTCTACTTTGTGGAAGCTAGCCTCACCTACCTGACATTAATTTTTTTTAATATTTATTTTTTTTAAATTTCATTTTGCATTCCAACCACAGTTTTCCCTTCAACCCCTTCTCCCACCCCCTTTGCTTTCCACCCAGTCCATCTCCCATCCACTCCTCCAAACAGTTAAACGCGCCCATGGGTTGTCAACAAAGTCTGACACATTAATTTGGGGCAGGACCAACTTCCCCCACTCCCTCTGCCCCGCATTAAGGCTGAGCATGGCTTGACAACTTAGGGAATGGGATCCAAGAAGCTAGCTAGATCATGCACCAGGGATAGATCCTGGTCCTACTGCCAGGGGCCCCTCAGGTGGTTCAAGCTTCACCACTGTCTCCCACATATGAAGAGACATTAATTCTTATTTTTATATTTTTGAGAAATGAAAAAGTAAGGATAACTGTAGGAGGACATACAGGGGACAAAGAGAGATTGGATGAAAGAAGGGGAGGGATGAATAACCAAAATCCCAGGTATTAGTTTATCTCTTAGAAAACATCTACGAGAATGACGCCAGCTAAGACACTACGCAATAGAGGAAAGGGGGCCCGAACTGGCCTTGCCATGTAGTCAGATTGATGAATATCTTAAATGTTATCATAGAACCTTCATTCAGCAACAGATGGAAATAGAGGCAGAGACCCACAGTGGAGCACTGGGCTGAGCTCTCCAAGTCCAGTTGAAGAGTGGGAGGAGTGAGAATATGAGCAAAAAGGTCAAGACCATGATGGGGACACCCACTGAAACAGTTTACTTGAGCTAATGGGAGCTCACCAACTCCAGCTGGGCAAGGTCTGAAAATGGGTGACAGTTGTCTGGCTGGGGCAGTCTGGGGCCACTGGAACTGGCACCAGAACTTATCCCTACTGCTTGTACTGAATTTTAGGAAACCTATTCTTTTTGGATGGATACCTTGCTCAGCCTCGATGTAGTAGGGAGGGCCTTGGACCTTCCACAAAGCAAAGTGCCTTACCCTCTCTGAGGAGTGGATGGGGGTGGGAGATAGGTGGAGGGAATGGGAGGAGGGAAGGGAAAAGAAACTGGAATTGATATGTAAAATAAAAGATAGTTTGTTTTCTTTTTAAAAATAAGATAAAATAAATTTTTAAAAAAAGAAGAGAGAAGCTATTTGGTCAATTGTATGATAGAAAGAACCATCAGGGTACAGTAACAAATGCCCACAAATGCCTGCCATGCAACAAAGGATTCTAAGGAAGGAAGCGTAAGTGCACAGAAGCTCAGATGTTGCCAACTGGGAGGCATCATGAGTCCATGAGTCCCATCTATTTGAAGCGTGGCAAAGGTAAATTGTGGCACCACTAAACTGATGGGGACACAGACAATAAAGATATGCATAAGCATGACTTGCTTCACTAACTTAGACAATTCTTCTGCAGTTTAGATAGTGCCCCTGTCATAGTCTGAGGCTGAAGAGCTCTTGGAGACGACAAGGCAGGAAAACTCTGATACCCAGTCTTTGCTTTAGTCATCTGGAGCATGGAAGGAGGGAGAGATGGGGTAGGGGACATAGGAAGGTACTGAACCTTGGCCAGGGGCCCATTACTCTTAATATCTACTTAGTCAAATTCAGACAGATGACCTGATGACTGTAGAGGAGTACAAATACTTTAATGATGGGTCTTGTTCCCTTCATCATAGTCACAGAGACCCCAAACTCTAAAATAAAATCAGAAATATTTTATGGCATTCATAGTCCCAGTGAATCATATCTTTATAATTCTTAAGCAGTAAAAGTAAGACTAGAAATGACAAAAGTATTAAATTTTACCATATTTTCCAGAATTTAGACTCCTTTACCCTAAATGGCATTTAGTTCAGAATAAATACCTTAGGCTTAGAGAAACATTTTGTCAGAAACAAAATACAGAGTTGTGTAACCCAGTAATGATAGGTACATCCACAAAACAATTCCGATACCTGGAGCTCAGGAACAGTGTAGAATTGGGGGCGGGAAGATTTTGAGAGCCTGGGGATTGTGGGGTTTTCTGTAAGAATCTCTCTTCTAGTGATGTCAGAAGTCAAATCCATGAAGTCTCACTGACATGACGGCCTAAACACTAACTAAACAAGCTAAAACCAACACAGACTCCGAAGGGGACTGGGAAAAGCGCAACTATAGGCAACTGAGGAAAACTCTAAGCCTTCCTCCTTCTCTCATGGAGGTTCCCTGACTCATTCAACTTCTATCCATTTGTCATGTAGATGTCATCAGGAACACAGAGCCCCATTTGAACTATAATGAATAAACTGGATTTTCTGCTCTTTCCCCTGACCAGTGATCATATGTAGCTTGGACTACATACTAATTCCTATGGATAAATTCTCCTCAGCTGCATATTATATGCTTTTCAGTAGAATACTTAGTCCGCTTAAGTTACCTGTATATGTTCCAATCTCTTCATAATAATGCAAAGAAACTTGAAGGTTCTCATGGGAACCAAAAACTGTGAAAGTCTTAGTATAATGTTTGGAAAGAATAATACAGGAAAAAATACATTCACCTTTATCCTACCATTGTATCCTAAATTCATAGGAGGCTGTAAGTTCTCTTTTGTTTTACTATACTTTGCTGTCATTGTTGAGATAAAGATAATTGTATCATGTTAGTAGCCTACTCTAACTCATTTTTCACACTTTATTTCTTGCTCCTCATCTTTCAGCAATGCATCTAAATGCAGCTGTTTAGCAAAGATAACATTTCGGTGCTGATGCAGAGAGGCCTGATTGGACTATCGGAGGAGATAATGAATCCAGCAGGAGAATCTGTCAGAAGTTTGATAAAAGAGTGCTTTGGGAGGGTGTCTCAAAAGAGATAGACTGAAGAAAAAGAGGATGAAAAACATAATGCTGTCAAGAATTAAGTGATTTAAATAAAGCAAAACGAAAGATTCAAATTTAAAATGAGACTATTGAGCTAATCTAGCCAAGAAAATGTTTCAGAGATGGCTATAAAGAAAAGGTTGGGCAGTGACACTGATTGAAAATAATTGGGAAATGGGAAACAGCTGCTACTCTTATACATGGAATACCTAGAGCAATTAACTACTGCCAAAATTTGGAACTCTCCTGAATTGCAAAAGCACTATGCTGGGTGGAAGAAAATAATCTCAAAGAATCACAACCTAACTAGTTCTGTGGTGTCACAAAGTTGAAAATATCAGGAATAGTGGTGACTTCTGTTACAGGGCCCTTCCCTGGGTGTGTCACTGAACAATAGCAAATGGGGTTTAACTTGCAGTTGTGTCCATTTATAGTCCATTTTATAGTGTGCTACTCAAGAAAGAAACAGACAGAGATAAAAGACTGAGAAGAAAACAGGTTCAACACCAATGGCCCTGTTTCATGGCAGGGAAACAGATGTCTAGAGAATTGTCGCATGTCTACAAATGTCCACTCTCACTATCTACACACCATTGAGTAACTGGTGTGCAATCATGACAGAGACCATAAAGGAGAGAGGAAGAACAAGACTCGGAGAAGGGAACTCTTTAGATGTTTAATACATTGTTCAGATATGTGGGTGTAAAAGAAAATTTTCAGATTTTAAGGGGCTAGAAAGGAATCACAGAGTCTTTGTAACCAGGTTTAATTTGCCAAGTGTCTCAGTGCCTCAGCATCATGAAACAACTGTGAAATTGTAGGGTTTCTGGTGGCTGTGTGTCTTTTCAGGATTCTTTTGACCTTTATATCATCACAACCATGAACTAAATGCAAAGCCTTTGAAAGAACTGATACATGATAATTTCCACATCTATAAAAAAAAAGTCTATCCTGAGTTCAACACAGCATCCCTAGCCCATCATACAAATAATTTTTATTTTTAAAATACAGTATTATTTTAGGGTTATCCCTAAGAAGACTTTAAGCAGATGGAAAAACAATTCATGACATGAGAGAATCATGCATTCTGTCTTCCCGGACAGTTGGAATGCAACTCTGGTTATAACTAACAAAAGAACCCCTGTTTGAGGAACTTGCCTCTGGGTGATGAGTGTCAGCATGAGGATGAAGGCCGAGACACTTGTCTGAAAGATGTTCCTGTTGGGAAGAACACTGTGCAATAACTGTCTTTACATGTGATGGTATCTATGAGTGGACACTGGATTAATAGTTCAAAAGTGTTCCAAAGTAATACATTATTTTTTAAGGATGGACTATGAGTTTCACTTGAAAGTGTAATGTGTAAAGGCAGATTTACAGAAATTAATTTTCAGTAGTCAACCTGTTTTGTCATTAATTTGTCAACTACTCTGTAAGAGTCAAAGCAGAGTTTGCTATTAGATCGAATCTCCTAGGAATCTCAGAAGCTATACCCTTGAAGTCTTACCAATATGATTCCCTAAACATGAGCTGAATAAGGAAAGCAATTATTGACATATAATCACTGATAGGGGAAATCTCACAAGGCCTCAACCACACACAAAGAACGAAGGAGTAATGACCATAGGAAAATTAACCTTCCTCAAGGAAGAGCGCAGCAATTGAATAGCCAACATCAATTGGTCATCCCTGAAAACATACATACAAGTAATATTATATAGGCTTAACAGATTGTATTTAGGAACATATATATGTATGTGCATATAATATATATATATACATGTAACAACAATTAATGTAAAAAGAGGTCACAGATTTGAAAGAGAGAAAGGGGATATATAGGAGGGCTGAAGGGTGGAAAGGGAAGATGGAAATGATGTAACTATAGTATAATCTCCAAATAATAGAAATAATTTTTCAAAACTGGGATGACTGGTGGACTCTGAGAATTGGAGAATTGCTGCCCTCAATTTAAAAGCATTGTGAACTTACCATGCCCTGGTGTAGAGTTTCACAGTCATATAGACAGCCCTGGTTAAACCTGTTATATCTTAAACGAAACAAAACATAAATATAAGAAGGGGGCTTGTTGGGAAAGGAGAAGATTTATGTGAGAGGAACACAAAAGAGATAAGAGTAATCAGAGTGCCTTGCATACATGTATAAAAATGTCAGGCATAAATTTAACAACTAACGAAAGAATGAAGAAAAAAATCTATCCAGTATAATAAAAAAGTCAATAAACTGCAAAACTATATCATCTCCCTCATTGTCATATGAATAAATATGTCCCTCAACAAAGCTATTTCTTTCCATTCAATTTTGCATTTTTAAATGAGTGAAATTTTCAAAAAAGTAAATAAAATTTTTTTTCAAAGAAGATAACACTTTGAAAATAGAGTACAGGATTAGAGATTGCATTATTCTCCTCACTAAATCATGTGTACATTGATAGACATAGACATGTGCATATATGTGTATATATATTAGTATATATCTTAGATCTTAAAGATAACTTGTTTATGTACTTTTAACTATTTGAATGGGGTGGTTATTTCCACATATCAAAAAAAAAGGAATGAAGTATGGAATTTTTGCATTCCCTAAGCTCCTATAAACAGTGCATTCAGATACTAAGTACATCTCTGAACTGTCCATTAATTTCCCACTCCATTTTTCTAAGCTGTGTTACCTTTTGCTTAGTCTCCTCTAATCACCGCTACCATGACCACCTTCCTTTTACTTTCCTCAAATCCATTTTATTGTCAACACTCAAAAGATTTGAAAACACAAGTGAATCTATATTATTTCTCTCAATAGCTTTCTGTGATGATTCTGTAATCCAGCCAACCCAAAGCTTTGCATAGAATACTTCACTCTTAGAATGTGCTTGACTCTGCTGAAGGAACACATGCATAGCAAACTTTACTCTCACCTCAAGCCAGAGTGTGCCCTCTTCTGAGACTCACAGTCTTTTTTATTACAAACAGTGAATGTCAGTGAACTTCCATGAAAATAAGCATATGAAGACTGACTTGAATTGCTTACACTTCTCCAAATACAAACTTATTTTAACATAAGATGTGCAAAACTATATGCAATAGTGTAAGAAAGGTTTACTATAAGCCTGGGCTCAGGAAACACACCTTAAGGCCAAGCTCCAGGATCTCACAAAGTGACTACTAATATGCATATACATACATATATTTGATTTCAAAATAGGATGGAATATTTATGATATAGTTAAAGAATGAGAGACATTAAATAATAAACTTATACAAATCAGTTTTAAAGGGGAAAAATGATAAGAGCTATAATCAGTAAAATGTCTAAAGTAAGATTTTCTTTTGATTAAAACAAACTTAATTATTGAAGGGTAAAGAAGAGAGAAATTAAAGATAGGGCACAGATGACAGGAGAAATATATCCTATAGATATAGAATATATCTATGCCACAGTGCAGTATACAACTGTAATAAGCAGTTCGTTTTATGTTATCAGGTAATTAAAAGCAACATTTGGAATGGGCACAACACAAGAAAACGATCAGCATGAATATGATAATTACTCTGACTTCATCAAAGCATGGATCAAAATACCACACAGTATCCCATGAATTTGTACAGTTATCATCTACAAGTTAAAAATAAATAAAAGTCAAATTGACTACACAAAACTAAAATATCAGGTTATATTTCACTTATCATATATACTAAAATTTTTGTTCAAATATTTAGAAACATAGATGTAAAATGATAAAGAACAGCAAAATTAGTTTGAAAAAGTTTATTGGCATAAATGTTAATTTTGTTTTTTTATATCTTTTTTTGTTTTGTTTTGTTTGTGTTTTTTTTTTCAAAACAGGTCTTCTTCTCTGTAGATCTGGAGCTTGTCCTGGACCTAGCTCTTGTAAATCAGGCTGACCTCAAACTTAGAGATCTACCTACCTCTGTCTCCTTAGTGCTGGGATTAAAGGCATGTGCCACCACTGCCCAGCTTGCTTTTTTTTTAAAAAAAAAAATCTTTAAAATTTGTGTATTTTTTTTAATTTTCTAAAAGATAACTTCGCAAAGCAAAACTAGTAATAATATATTTAGGTCATAACCTATGTAAAGGTATGGTCTTTGTCATCTCAGAGGTGGGAAAGAGGACTAAGAAATATTTCACTGTAAGGTTTGCATTATACCATCTATGTAATTAAATAGTATTGTTTATAAAACAGGCTAATAAATTCTAGGGAAGAAATAAAATATTTAAATAAGCACAAGTTAGAAGTCACTGGAAGAATTTAAATGAAAAAGTTGAAACATCCCAAAAGCATAGACATAGAGAAGTCATGGCACTGTGTAAGGAATCCGGTAGAGATGCTGACTATACAGAGCCTGTGTGACGAGCATGGAGTGTTCTGAGAAACAGTGGCCCAGAAGGGCTTCGTGGAGAACTTCCTAGATTAAATAAGAGGGGCTTTTCTTAAATTCATTCTTTGTGTTTAAAAATAATAGAGAATAGATTTTATTCAATCATATTCACAGAATATGATATAAAATGATCAAATAAAATGAAATATTAATGAATGAATTTGGGGACAATGCATGGTAAAGGTTTACCAATGGCTATTGAATCATTTCAAAAGAAAATACTACCTTGAGATAGAGCAGTTAAAGTAGAATCCACTGGATTTCAATCCTCATGGTCAAACTGATATTTATATAGCCACCAAATTTATTAAGAGTTGTCACTTTCTGTGACTGACCCAGAATGAACATTTGTCTTTTTCTGGAATCTCTTAATAGATACATGATCTGAAAGGCCCCATAGTTTCTGTTCATAGAGTATTTAGCTATGTCCTTCATCTCCTAATTTAGTGATGTTTTACTTCCCTACTTTCCATTTTTCTATTCTTCTCTCAAGATAGATGGAGGAATGGATAGGCAGATTGATAGGTAGGTAGGTAGGTAGGTAGATAGATAGATAGATAGATAGATAGATAGATAGATAGATAGATAGATAGATTTTGGTATCTATATAATACATACTTTCTAAATAAATAACCATATATATTCATTGCTTAGGCTAACCTGTAATAATTTACTCCTTAATGCTGATAAAGAAGCAAGGTGGATATTAAGTCAAGATTTCTTTCAATACTTAGGAAGTTGTGAATATCCCAAATTCTCTCAGTTCTGATTTAGTAATTCACATCATCTTACACAGACAGTAGACGGAGGATGCTCTTCTGAATCTGCTTGGTCTTGATGCTGTAAATGATGGGGTTCATAAACGGAGGAAAGAGAAAGTAGACATAGCTCATGGTTATATGCACCACATGTGGGGCATGCTTTCCAAACCTGTGGATGAAGGTCAGACCGATCACAGTGATGTAAAAGACCAGGACACAGCTAATGTGGGAGATACAGGTGTTGAGAGCCTTTGCTCTGTCCTCTCCAAAGGCGATGCCCATAACAGTCTTCAGAATGAGGACATAGGAAAAGAAAATGATCAGTGCATCGAGAAAAAAAGTCAAGGCAACCAAAACAACTGGGTACACGCGGTTAAAGGTAATGTCAGCACATGCAAGCTTCATGACATCTTGGTGGAGGCAGAAGGCATGAGAAAGAACATGGGAACGGCAGTATGGGAACCAAAAGAGAGGCAGGATTGGGGGCACAAGAGATAAAAAGCCCCTCAGCATTACCCCAAGTCCTATCTTTATAACCCTGGAATTAGTAAGGATGGAGTTGTAATGCAGAGGTGTGCAGATGGCAACAAAGCGGTCATAAGACATGGCAAGCAAGATCCCTGACTCCACAATGGAAAGGGAGTGAATGATGTAGGCCTGTAAGAAGCAGGCTCCATGTCTTATCTCTCTCTGATTCACCCATAAGACTGCCATTACAGTCGGCATTGTAGTTAGCGTAACTGTGAGGTCTGTGCCTGCCAGCATAGCAAGAAAATAGTACATGGGTTCATGAAGGTTGAGGTCATCCTTGATGAGGTAGAGGAGTGTGCCATTGCCCAGAATTACAGAGATATAAATGGCAAAGAAGGGGATGGAGATCCAAGGATGAGCTGCTTCCAGTCCTGGGAAGCCAGTCAGCAGAAACGGAGCAGCACTGATATTTGGCCACATAGTGTGCATACTATGCAACTCAAAGCACAGCTTCTTTTCTCTAATGATTGTCTTTCCTTCTCTCTGCCTGCAAATGTTTCATGGCAGCCTCAATCACAGTATTCATAACCAGCAATAAATGCATGGTGTGTATTAAACCATGTCTTTTATAGTATCATGCACTGTCGGGTGTATATATAAAATGTTTCAGTGGTTACAAAGCAAAGATAACCAATATATCTTTATGGATACTAATTTTCCCTAGGTGGAATGATGTTTGCTTTGTTTGCAAAAGCAATTTTTTTACTATATTTAAAATTGAATTTCATTTTATATTTCACAATTACAAAAAGGACATCGTTTGGTAGAAAACATTTCTTACTTTGATTTTGTGATTAATTTGTAATATTTTCTCAAATTCTCCCCAAAGCCACGAGCCCTTTATGGAAATAAAGGGACATGACAGATAATGCTAAATGTATTCTTTTTTTTTTTTGCTAAATGTATTCTAAAAACATTTTGCATTTTTCTAAAGTCCATCCATGATCCCCTCATGAGAAGCTCCACATCTATCATGACATTCTTGATGAAATTAAAAATCTGGCACCCAAAGAGAGCGGTGCCCGACTATGGATGAAAATTTGCCTATTCTCCTGACTGGATGTCACAGGTATAGGAGAGGAGTGTCTCTTGTCTTTACTCCCTGGCACTCACCAACCCCATAGTCTTGTTGTGTAGGTACCTGTTCCTCCCCAGTCCAGACAGGTTCTTCTGAGACACTGTTGCAGAACAAGGCTAGAAAGACACACATGACGAAATCACCTCCCCAGAGTCTTTTATTTCAAGATGCTCAAGGGAACCAGAAATCTTTTCTCTTCTCTGGGCCACCTCATTAATGTCCTTCAGTGTTTCATACATATCCCTCAGGGTATATGAAGAAACCAGAAAACACAGAAACCTACTGACATAGATGATGCACCCAAGTACCTCAGGATCAGGATCTCATAAATACAAGCATGTCCTTCCTACCACCTTTCCCAATGGCCAAAAGGATACTAGTTGCTCTTAGGACATGGCCCTCTGTTGTGTTGTTTATAACCCCAAATGCATTTGTCTTCCCTGCTCTCTTGGGGAAAATCAATTCTGATGCACAAGAAACTCACTGGATATTCCAACTCCAAGTGAACTGTGAAAGTTGTGTGGCTCACATTTTTCTTAATATCAGTTTGTTTATATTTACATATTTGTCCATTTTGGGTCAGATTAAGAGCAATGGATGTGCTCTTTTTATTAGCAAGCATTGCCTTCATAATGTAGTAGAAAAATTTACTATAAATTTACATAGAAGTATCATTGCTACATTTATGTAGTATACTAGAAAGAATATATGGAAAATATCTCTGAAATCAAAAAATACTTTGAAAAAAATAGAATAATTTGAATGATGAAAAATTAGAAATATGGACAACATTGTCTCAATTCAGAAAGAGAAATCCACCTGATACAGAACAAGATAAAATGTGATGAATTTAAACAAATAAATCCATACTGGCTATATTAAGGAATTGTATTATTAGAAAGAATGAGATAAAGCAAATTCTGACAACACACCTTATAAATCATGTATGGAGTTTTGACATTACAGAGACTGTAAAATAAGGATTAGCATATATATTTATAATCATATGATTATAATTTAAAGTCATCTTGAATGTAGTAAAAGGGGAGGATAAAAATACCAAGATACATTAAAACATGGGATAAATTGTTTTGGCCAGATTATGACTAAGTGTTATCAGTGTGGTATGGATGGCAAAGCGTGAGTTCCATGACTTAGAGAGATTAGAAGTGGGTGATGAAAGATGGAAGGTGAATGGAAAATCACAGTAAAGAGAACATCTTCACAGGCTGTAACTGTGTACTTCGCTAAATATTGAGGGGTTGAACCCATCTGTAAATAGCACCCTATCCTGAAGTGGAATATGACACGGCGCAGCCTTTCTATCACCTCCTAGGCCTCTGCTGACCCATGCCATACCCCAGACCAGCCATCTGCCTACAGAGCAGAAGAATGGATAAGTTTCACCTGTCTTTCTAGTAATCATCAATGGAAAAACACAAAAGTTGGCTAGTTTTAGTCTTTGCAACATGGTTCAACCTTGTGTTTTTAAGGTTCATTGATGCTATAGTACAAATGACAGATGTGGAGTTTCTAGTGAGGGGAGCCTGGATACCTCAAAGTATCTGTAGATATTTGAGCAGTTATGGCTTGGCGTCATTACTGATATGCTGATGTAAGCATCCAGTGTATGATTTTGATAAGCACACAATCGATATTCTTTTTGCTAAAAGGGTCTGCAGGGTGTGCTCAGAATGTACATTAATGGATGCCACTGAGCTGATTTTTAAAGTGTTCTATTTTTATACCTCAGTGGTGAGAGTGCAATCTTTCCATCCTGACAATCACTTTATGTTATTGCCGTGTTCACACACCACCCATCCACACTGATAAATGCATTTATTAGAATGGCTTCTGGGCAATGGTCTGACTAGCACAGCAATGGCTGTATACCAATGGAAGGTTCAATAATGCAGTGACTGTTTAGTCCATGGGGTTGGATGTGTTAGCTGGTCTTCAGTATATATCAGAACCTCGAAGAAGTAGGCTCTAATGCCAGTGAAGGAATGAGTTCACCAGCTAGAACAAGAGAGCAAGCGTCCTTGTCCTTTATATAAGCTACCAGCAAAAGATGTGGCTCAGATTAAAGGTGAGTCTTCCCACCTCAGAAGAGCTGGACCTTCCCATTTCAAATGGTTTAATTAAGAAAAAAATTACTCACAGACATACCCAGATGCTTAGAACTTAGCTAGATACAGATGTAGTCAAGTTGACAACCAAAAACAGCCATCAAGAGTCTACCCCTTGTTAACTTGACACACACTCATATCTCCTTATGTTATGATTAATATTCAAATGAAAATAATAACCAGGTCATAACTATGCCCATCATGATATAACTATCCTTTGAACAGCTGTAAATGCACTATAATTTTTAGAGTAGGTGACACTGTACCCTGGCAGGTATTCTTTTAGCATCCCATACTTAAATGTGATAATCATTGGTATTCTCTTAATTGATGATACACTATATGATAAAGAAATCTAATTAAAGAAAACACAAGCATATTTACAAGCACATTCTTAACAAAATATGACAGAAACACTCATGTCAATTAAAATCTTTGTTTCTGCAACTGGTCACGTGGCCTTTATTGGAATGTATAACTACCCCCAGCTACTACCCATTCTGTCCTACCTGAGTCCTCTCCAAGCACTTCAGCAGGTCTTGGCACTTATTCTGGAGGAGTGACCTATGCCTTCATTCCAAATGAGTCTGTGCCGCTTATCATCCTGTGTGGATTAGACTGTTATAGTTTCCCATTCACTTTAATCACAAGACATGGTAGCAATAACAACTGCCCTAAAGGCTATCCTACACTCCAGATGCAATCCTTCTCACCTCCATTGTGGAGAACCAGTCCAGTTTCCCCTTGGTATTCTGGATCCATAACCTCCTAGCACTGTTGTGCCTTTCTTTGTCTGTAGGCCTGAGGACATCAAGAACCTGAAGTGGTCAGGGGGAAGTCTGAGATTCAAATTCAATAGCATGTTTGTTGTATACCTTGGCAGGAGTGTTTCCTATTCTGGAACCAAAACTTCTAGACCATCAGAACTTAAGATTGCTAGAATAGGAGGCAAAAATTTTCTTAGTCATTCGGTAAGATAATAGTGAATGGACCTATCCCTTTGCTTTCTTTCCTTGATTCTTGGACCATGAATCCTGGCTATAGGAGAAACTATACCATATATTGGATACTGATTCAAAGCATATACTGCCTCCTGGAGAACCTTGCCCCAGCCCACCAGGCTGCTGCCACTAATTGGAGCTGTAACTGCGTCTTCAAAAAGCCATTCTATCTTTCTGTCAAGCCAGCTGCTTCAGGATGATGGGGAAATGGTAAGGCCAGTGAATTCTATGATTGTGTGCTCACTGCCACACTTCCCTGACTATGAAGTGAGTTCCTAGTCAGAAGCAATACTGTGTGGGAAACCATGATGGTGGACAAGGCACTCTATAAGTCCATGTATGATGATTTTGTCAGAAGCACTGTATGCAGGAAAGGCAAATTCATAACCAGAGTAACCATCTGCTCCAGAACGGACAAAGCATTGTCCTCTCCATGGAGGAAGCAGTACAATGTAGTCAGCATGCTACTAGGTCAATGACTGGTCACCCAGGGAACAGTGCTATACCTGAGCTCTGTGTTGGTCTCTGCTGTTGGCAGATATGGCACTCAGTGGCAGCTGTAGCCAGGTCAGCTTTGTTGAGTTCATGTTATCGAAACCATGCATAATCCCTATTTCTGCCACCGTGGCCATTTTGTTCATGAGCCATTTGGGCAATAATAGGGATGACTGCAGAAAGAGACTGACTGTCCACAGAACAAGGACTTGCTTGGGAACAATCATGGATGTAACACTTCCATTTGATAATGTATTTATACTCTGCATTTTCTATTTTATGATTTGGTGGATTAGATGACATACAGCTCATGATGAACGGGTCAGGTAGCATGGTCACTTGGTAGCCCAATGCCAAAATTCAGTGTCCACTAAGGCCTAATAGCAGAACAACAGTTATCTCTCAAAGGTAAAATCGTTATCTACAGTGATTGTGTTCCCTTGTTCCAAAATCCCAAAGGTCTCTTTTGTGAATCGACTATGGATGTCTGCCAAAGACTCAGAAGAGCATCCCTATCTGCCACTGATATCTCAAGTGCCATTGAGTCTACTGGATATGTGGTCCAAGCGGTATAACTACCTGCATAGGAGCATGGGCCTGTTAAAAAGACTTCTGTTTCTGGCCCTAATTAAAGCTAGTAGCTTTCCGAGTTGCTTGGTCTATGGGCCAGAGTAACACATCCAAGCAAGGAATGTGCTGTTTCCAGAATCCTAATAGGCTCACTGAATTTTGTGCTTCTTTCTTGGTGGTAGGAAGGGAAAGGGGTAATATCTTAACCTTGATCTTAGAAGGAATATCTCTGCATGCCCCAATCCTCTGGTCTAAGAATTTCATTGAGATTGAAGCCCCTTGAGTTGGCAAGCAATGCAGATGGGAGGCAGATTGGGAGTGTGTTATAATAATCAGAATTCATATTATAACTGTATGAAATTGTTAAGAACAAGCTCAATAAAAGTGAAATTAAGAACAACATTAAATTTTGATCATTTGTTTAATACGGGATCTATGGTACAGCTCTATAAGCATACATTCCTGTGAATCCCAGGAATTTGGAGGAAAACAGTGATCTTTGCATGTATTATAGAATAATAAAGTTCAGTTGTCAGTTGATCTGTGAAAGGCGGTAGCTAAACTTAGATAAGGGTGTGTGTATGAAAAGTCTTTGAAAATGACCTTCAATTCCATTTTTCTTGTTATTTTGGGAGTCTCTCTATGTAATCCATTCTACATTGGCCAATAATTTGCTGTCTATCCCAAACTGGTCCTAAAGTCATGATCCTACTTCACCAGTTAATAAGTGCTGGGATTCTGCCATGTTCCGGGATGTTCAGCTACACAGGATATGAACATATTGTTGCTGCTAATATCAGAATGTTCTGGCTAGATTTTTCTTTAATCAAAGTCACTCTTTTCATCCTTAGACTACGGCCAATATCTAGCTTCCAACTCTTCTCTCACATTGGATACTGTTCTCAGTATTATGACCTCCTGGGTCTAGGAACTCACATTTTCTAATTGGGTGAGGAGGATTTTTAAAGGTCTGGCCATTTAAACCCAGAGTGTTGTAGTGGTGTGGGAGAATGGTCTGTATTTTGTTAATTATATTTTAAACAAATGCTGATTGGTCAGTAGCCAGGCAGGAAGTATAGGTGGGACAACCAGACAAAAAGTAGAGGTGGGTAAATTTGAACAGGAAAATTCTGAGAAGAAGGAAGCCCATTTCTCAGGAGTCCTGGCCCAGTCACAAGACGCGACTGCCTCACTAAAAAGAATACCGAGCCATGTGGCTAACATATACTGGAATAATGGGATAATATAAGTTATAAGAGTTAATAAGAAGCATAAGCTAATGGGCCAATCAGTTTACAAGTAATGTAGACCTCTGTGTGATTTCTTTGGGACTTAACAACTGTAGGAACCAGGCAGGACAGAAAACTCAGTCAACCTTGTAATATGTCTGATTGGGTAATACTTATACGTACCTCCAAGGCTTTGGCAGCCTATATCTCAGTTACATTTTGTCTTCTAATGATTCCACTACTTTTGTACTTTAATATACATATTTCTTTAATAAACACTATTTGGCTCAAACTGTCTCATTTGCATATACTTCTAAAGAAATCAGCCTATGACAGGAATATAATGTGTCAGACGGCTTGGTCATCTGTGAATGTGTAAATTTGGTACCATAACAATAGTAAAAAATATCTCTGTAGGGTATTATAACAAGGTGACTCTTATTTCAGCAAAATTGATCTTTTAATCTCCTTTAATATGAATGTATTTCCCATTTCAGAGGGAAGGATTTGGATTTCTTAAAGACAAAAGGAAATAGATTTTCCAAAAGCTTTACCACAGTCTAGATTCCTAACTGTTCTGTTTGTATTTCTGCATCGTAACAGAAATAAGTCATCCACCTATCAATAGGAAGCAAATCAACACTAGAACACAGAGAGAAATGTGAGAGACTGCTAATAAGTTATCACACCTCCAAAGTCCAGCATCTACACAAGGGAGGAAGAGACAGGAGGAAGGAGCTAGATGGGAAAGGTGGGAGGGCAGTGAAGGAGAGGCAGTGAGCAGTCAAATTACAAATGGTCCCTGAGGAGGTGTTTCTAAAATAAATATCCCTGCCATACAGGCTTTTGTGTGGTCTCTGAAATAAATAGAAACTCACAAGTTGTGACCAAATGTTTCTCAAAGCTAAATATCTGACGTTCTGACAATGTCACCAAAGAATGGACAAGGTCAAAATCTCAGGTCAGTGAGGGTACGTAAGAAACTTTGTCTCTGAGGTCTTACTGCAAACACCAGGGCATGGGGGAAATTGCTTCTCTGTTCGAGAAAAACAATAGTAGTACCTGCCAAGGATCTATGAGAAATAGTAGCATTCTAAAAATATTCCAATACCTTTACACTGGGTATGACAATGTTTCTAGAAAGAATGTACCAGTCAGTCTATGTGGTTCAGTGATCTGATAAAATGCTTAAAGCCAGAGATGTAAGATGATGGTGGAAACAGTTTGCATGTATAGGGAAGCTAATTCATCAAGGATTCTTAAGCAGGACACAAGCTGTATTCTGGGTACTAGGTTATTTATAAAATATTTAGAGATTTCCTATGGTGGAAAGGACGAAGTGCTGTGACAGAGGAAAGAGCTCCAGGACCAAAGGGAGGCAAGCAGACTAAAGGGAGGCTGAAGTGCATGCGAAACATTCGTCCATGCCTGAGATGTCTCTAGGGCTCTGTGAGGACTCCTCATTTACATGGAAGAGTTTGAAGCTTCTCATCAACAAAACAATCCCACTCTGAAGCAGAGACCTTGGAAAAGGGTGAGTAACTGGAGCATGAGGAAAAATCTTGGACTTATTCACAACTCCTCCACCCCGCCGAGATCTCACAGATAAGCCCATGTACCACAGAGACAGCTCTGAGGGAAGTGAGCAGAAGAGCTCAGTGCTTGAGTTGACTGAGAAAGGCCCCAAGCTGGCTTGTACTGTGAAAGAGCCCACCTATGTCTCGAGCCTGCATGATCCATGTGAATAAAAAGGACTCTGATATTTGATTAATAAGTCTCCTCCCTTCATTACCTGTATGAACCTGTTATGTGATAGACACAGACCTGTGTATGTCTCCTACATAAAGAAGTGAGGGTATGTGGTGTTGCGGTTGGTTGAGAGAGGTAAACACTAGAATTCTTCATTCCCTGCATTTATGTCTTTGAATTATCTTCCCTTCTCCATCCTGTCTCTTATTTCTTTTTTATTTTCCCTTGTTTGTTCTTCTATTGGATGCTTGTGTAGTAAGAAGTTCTACTGTATTATACCCAATTATGATAAACTTGAAGTTTGCAAAATAATGTAAATATTTCAATGCAAAAGCTCTATAACTGTGTAGATAATAGATCCAATAACTAATAACTTCTGTACATGTGTAGGTGCACGTATATCCAATCACATTATTCTGGAATCAATTACATAGAAGTTTTCTTCACCAGTCTTGCATCTTTTGTCATCCATAAGCCATGTACTTCTGAGTCTTTCCTTTGCAGGAAGTGGATGCTTCTGTCTCTAAGTATGGAAGGCCCTGTCTCCCCTGACTTCTCCCAGCCTGAACCTCACAGGATTGATGTTATGTTCAGCAATGTCGGAATTTCCCACCCACCCCTTTCCAATTCACTGTGCCAGCTGGGCACATTATCTTCTGCTCAAATGAAGGAAAGTGTAGCATTTTTTTCTTAAATTCAAACCTTCCCTAGTTGTCTTATTTTCCCCATCAGTTCATAAGAAAATAGGATCACTTGATAAATCTTAGGATAAATGCAACAGATGTGTTTTCTGTAATTTTTGTAATAACAAATATTTAAAGCATTCTCTTTACCAGTTCTGTCTTTTTTGTGCATAGTGTCAAAAGCATGATGAAGACAAAAATTATTAGCACGCTTTATAAATGACAACCCAAAGACTCGAGTGGCTCCCCAAGTTCACTACTGTTAAGAAACAGCAGTCGTAGATCAGCAATAAAGCTGTGAAGAGTGCAGCTCGGTGATCTTGGCGTTACGAACGTGAGTTACATGAGTGATGTCTAAAAGCACACTAAGATATGGTTTGTGCAGCAAGTGAGATGCACAGTACCCACGCCATGCAAGAGAAGGTGGCCACATTCTCTCTGGCTGGTGCCAGAAGATGACTGCCTGCTTCCAATGCTACCTTAGAGCTCTGAATCAAGAGGCCTTCTCAATTGATTTGAATCCCATCAGACTCTTTAGTTAGTAAAGCATAATCCATGGGACCAACTCTAAATATCAATTTCTAATAATTTTCTCTGAATATCTGACAATTAATTTCTAATTTGCTTCTCCAAATATCTGACATGTAAGAGTCATTTTTCTAGAGTTTTTACCGAATAGTGCCTTCAAGTGACTATATTAGACTTACTTTTATTGTTTATTTTTATATGTATATTACAAAACTCTGAATTTTTATTGTTTATTTTTATGTCTATATTATAAAACTCTGAAATTTTTAAAATAAATCATGAAAAACTAAAGTATTACACCGGTCAATAACATGGAAGCTCATTTATTTTGGAGAGACACACGTACAAGTCAGTCTTATATCATTTTTCAACCTTCCAAACATCTCTAGACATTTATCATGTGTCAATTAATTAAAGACAAATCCCTAAAATTAAGCATTTTATTTTGCTTATTTAGCATTTTTTATATTATTGTGCAATCAGATATCCACACCTGGTCTTCAAACAACACTTAGATGCTTTCTGACATTCTACTCTACATTTCCTCTGGGAAATCTTTGGATCTATTCTAAATACCAGCATTCAGGATGAGGAGTACCATGGCAAAAGCCCTGTAAGTATCAATACTTTTAAAGCACTACTCAACTAACTCAACTGTAGTGATTTCTTTCTTTGTTTTATGTGGAATACAGGATTTACCAAGATTTCATCTAAGTAGCTTATCTCTAATGCACACCCAAAAATCTTACATATGGTGAGCTCTGAATAAAGTAGAGTTGCTCTTGATATATCCTTTTTCCCTATACCTAGAAAGCTCCCAGGAATGAATGAATTACCATTGCTGTTGGAAAGAAGGACCCTTAAACATCCACACAGCATGCATGTAGCATCCTCAAGGGGCAAGCCCTAAAGAACTGGATTTATTTGGACACTTTTCCTCTGCAATGCCCACAATGTGGCTCAACACCTCCTCCTCCCCATTCCTGCTCACAGGCTTTCCAGGTCTGGAGAAGGCCCATCACCTGATCTCTCTCCCACTGCTGATGGCCTATATCTCCATACTGCTTGGCAATGGCGCCCTTCTTTTTCTCATTAAGGATGATCACAACCTCCATGAGCCCATGTACTATTTCTTAGGTATGCTGGCAGCTACAGATCTTGGAGTAACATTGACCACCATGCCCACAGTGCTGGGTGTACTGTGGTTAAATCACAGGGAGATTGGCCATGCAGCCTGCTTCTCTCAGGCCTACTTTATCCACACTCTCTCTATTGTGGAGTCAGGGGTCTTGCTTGCCATGGCCTATGACCGTTTCATTGCCATTCGCAACCCATTAAGATACACCACCATCCTTACTGACAGTAGGGTAATACAGATTGGAGTGGGTGTATTTATTAGAGCTAGTCTATCAATCATGCCAATAATCATTCGCCTGCATTGGTTTCCCTACTGTCGATCCCATGTACTCTCTCATGCGTTCTGTCTACACCAAGATGTCATTAAACTAGCCTGTGCTGACATCACATTCAATCGTCTCTATCCAGTTGTGGTTGTATTTGCAATGGTCCTGCTAGATTTCCTGATCATCTTCTTCTCCTACGTTTTAATTCTCAAGACTGTCATGGGCATTGCCTCTACAGACGAGCGGGCCAAGGCCCTTAACACATGTGTCTCCCATATCTGCTGCATCCTGGTCTTCTATGTCACTGTGGTTGGTCTGACCTTTATTCACAGGTTTGGGAAGCATGTGCCTCATGTGGTCCACATCACAATGAGCTACATCTACTTCCTTTTTCCCCCTTTTATGAACCCTGTCATCTATAGCATTAAGACCAGACAGATTCAGAGTGGTTTACTTCGCTTATTCTCCCTGCCTTGTTCTAGAACACGACTCTGACTAACAGATCTTGGAATGTGGAAATAGTGACGACATTGCAGGCATAAGCACCCTCGCAAAATATTTTAATAGAAATCTACTAAGGCCTCTGCCATTTGATTGCTGTTTGCTGCTGATTTGATATGATGCATCCACAATACTAAATGCTATGTCAAGTGATCACTGTGATGTTAACTGTCTTCCTAAAGTGGTTTATACCATTTGTTGAGCTTTTGACACAAGATATGCACATACATAGATGACCTTTGAAACTGCAGTATAGGTCATCCTTGTTTGGTGCAAAGCCCAGAATTCTCCATTTGATCTCCATGCATTGGCCCTCCTACAACTGGAGCTAAGGTACTCTGTAATTATGCTCACATGGACCTGGGTAATGGTTATAGAAAACTATCCTGAGTGAAATGAGCCAAATAAGACCTCAATTCGGGATTATTGACTTAGAAATAGCATACCCATGAAAAGTCTGCTCAGTTTCAATTTTCATTAATAATTATCAAATAAGAATAATACCAATAATAACAATTTTAAGACAGAAATATAATCCTAGTCCAGGTAATGATTATCTTGTGAAGTGGGTCCCAGGTAGTGCTGAAGACATAGGTATTTTCATTTATTAAAATGCTATCTTACCACAAGGCAGGGAACCCTGACTGCTCTTTGGACTGGAGAGAGAGGGGGAGAGGAGTGGGGGGAAGGGGAGAGAGGTGGGAGGAGGGGGAGAAGAGTGGGAGGAGGGGGAGGGAAAGGGGAGGCTGGGAGGAGGTGGAAATTTGGTTTTTTTTCTTTATTCTTCTTTTATCAATAAAAAAATGTTAAAAAAAAGAAAAGAAAAAATAAAGAAAGAAAACAAAAAAAAAATACTATCTGGAGATCAGCATGGTTAACACTAGATGAGAGGTCCTGATACACAGAACTCCAGAGCACAGCGTGGCTGATCATTTTTCTGGGATAGGAAAGCTAGGAAAAGATGGAGTCAGTGGATATTACTGGAAGAGAAATTTGTCTTTTCTTTCCCCAAATATTCTTTAGAATTCATTCTGATCACTTGTAGGCTTGAGGGAAAGGTGCTTGAGATTTATTCCCTCTTAAAGAACCAATATCTATGATTCAAAGGGGAACTTTAAATTTTCCATAAAAAATCTCCTGAGAAGACTACAGACATAAAATACTAAGATTGCACATAACCACACCTACGACAGGACCCTCATCTCAATCTCTGGGCCCCATCATACTGGTCATCTGACTACATCAACTCTCTCTCACAAAAGGTATAATTTTCTGGCACTTCTGGGATTTCTTAAAGCCTTAGAAAAAAGAAAAATAATAACTTCTTTACAGCAGTTTCCAAGCCGCGATATAATTCGTATCTGATCTGCCAATAAACTGGTTCTCGCTTTACATTGTGTTTCCACAGCTGGGCTCTATGTTTGGATTTTGTGTAAAAGTTGAGTTTCTCCTTTTCATATCTCTGAGAGCTTGTTCCTTAGACACGACAGAATAATTCAAGTCCTACCTCTGTACTACGCAATTTACCAAATAGATTGTTTTTAATAAGTATATAATTTTTATTAAGCTAATGAAAGAAAGTTTGACTGGCTTTCTGTGTCTGTCCTTTGGTCTGTTACATCCTACATATGTCTCTTATTTTGTTTTAAAATGTTTTCCAGTATATGAACAACCTGGATGATATCATCATCAAAACACCAGGTTGGGATACAGCTCAGTTTGTGGAGTCCTCCTAGGCATATATAAAGCTCTTGCTTCAACTCTGAAAAGCACATGAAACTGCACCATGTGGAGACACATACCTCAGGCTCAGCACTAAGAAAGTAGAGGCAGGATGATCAAAAGTCTGAAGTTATCCTTACCTGCATAAAAAGTTTCAGACCATCCCACAGTGCATGAAATCATGCCTCAAAAAAAAAAAATAGTTTGAATTTTTTCCTCTCTCAGAATGAATTCAGGGTGAATCGCTCCCACATGAAAACAATCATTTCTCCATTCTCCTTATAGTTATTATGATCCTGGCTCTGCTTCATTCAATTATTAGGGGTATTATAACAGTATTTTAAATACATTTTTTGTTTCTACTTTATATATGTTGCTGTCTGGATGCACACTTGCATGCCAGAAGAGGGTATCAGGTACCAGGTGGCTACTGGGAACTGAACTTGGGACCTCTGGAAGAGCAGCCAATGCTCTTCATCATAGAGCCACCTCTCCAGCCCTGATAACGGTATTTTTATGACGTTTATAAACTGATATAAGTGATGGACACCATCTTAAATGTGATTTCATCATTTATATCGTACATAATCTCCTCCCTCTTTTTGCCTTTTCATGGTTTCTGAATCTTTTGAGGAATTCCCACATTTCATCCCAAAAAGGGAATGTGATAGGCAGCAGGATGAAGACATGTCAGACTATAAATAATTTTCTGTCAAACTTTTGGGAGACTATTGAGACATGAAAGAGCCCAATAATGATACTCAGTGGCCATATAAAATGATGGGAGATCTGCACCTAAGGTGGGAAGCTGACCTTGAGATAACCTATCAAAACCTAAGAACAAGAAGATTGTCACTGCTCTAAATGCCACTGGAGGCCACCTGTGGAATCTCTGTGCCTTTGTCTTCTTTGATATGTGTAGTATAAGTCGGTAACAAAAGGCCTCCCAACTCTTGCTGTTCTGGAATTGTAGAGAGATTTTTATCTCCAGAAAACAGACACAGTCTGGCTAACCCTCTAACGCTAGGAGCTCTCACAAAGCAGTTCATCTGTTATTATCATTCAAAGAGAATTTATTTCCTGGATTTTATCATTTCTCCATTGTAGTCAATTTATCTATACATGAGACATGAAATAACAATGTTTCTATCTACACAGGAGTAGAATATTTGTCTTTTATTTACAGCTGGACCATAGAAAGCTGGCAAGATGTATAATGTGCTTTCAAACATTTGGAGAAATAAACGCACTGGTGCCTCTCTGAAAGCTTTTCTCTGTGTCTCCTCATTTCTGTATATCTTTGAGACTTCCTAGGTTTCAATAAAGACGGACGTCCACTCTCCAACTTTAACAAGGTGATTTCTGCTGTTAAAACGTCAGGCACACTCCCAAACAGGAGAATTGGGGCCACATGTCTGTAGTGACAGATGTTACACTAGGATAAGCTCCTGGGATCAGAGTCAACAGGCAGCTTCTGGCAGAGGCCAGCTGAAAAGACGAAGTTTTATTATCCTGAGAAAAGTTAAGGACTCAATAGCAAATAATCTGTTATTTTGAGATTAGTCCACAAGTTAAGCCTTGAGAGTAGAATAATGGCGGAAAGTCTCTTTAAATAGCAGTGCAATTTCCTGTCTAAAACCACAGTAATAACCTAGTTTACAGTCATCAGCTGATAAGGCTAGTCCCTGCCTCCAAGGCTCAGATGTAATAAAACATTCCACTTTTATTTTGCATAAAAACAAGCATGATATAGACAGGTAAATTCATTCTTCAGACTACACTGCTGCATTTGAGAAACATGAGCAAGGCATTTCAACTCTGCCACATTTGAGGCTTCCTAAACAAAAGTCTATGTAAACTGCCAGCAGCACAGCTCCACACTGCTGCTCTCAGTAGACGGAGATGTTCCTCTACGCTTTCACAGACTTGTCTCAGGCCAATTGGAAGTTTGTAGCTTCAAAATCTGCAGTTTTCAGTACAGTGAGTCAGAGATAGGGATATTTTTAATAAATGTTTGAAAAAGAGAGGCACTGAGAAGAAAGTAAGACACACCCAAGTTAGAGTTCTTTTTTCCCAAAAGAAAATGAAGATTGGGTGCACTCACGAGTAGGTGCCGGCATCTCCAGAAGAGTAAGCCACCACCTTAGCATTAGCCACATGGACCATTTTGATGACTCTCAAGGTACATCACCAAAGCTTGCTTTGAGAAAGAAACCTTTTGGATATGTGAGTTGCGTAAGGTCCTTCTAAGGTGAAATCAGAAACACTAAAGCTGCACAAAGGGCTCAACACATCTTTCTTGTGTAAATGGAGTTTCTCCTGAGACGTCTAGGAAACCGGAGATTTATGCCCAGAAAGGAGAAGAGCTTTGAGCAGTTGTTAGTCATGCTGAAAGTCTTGCTTTGCTGCTGGCAAGGACTTTAACTAGATTCTAGAACAAGGGCCTGCATTCCTCCCTCTCATGTCCAGGTCCAGGAAGGTGAGCATCCAAACAGAGTAGGCTCCCACAGAACTGATGGAGCATGTGATCAAACCGGACTCTCTGAATGTGGCTGACAGTGGAGGCTGATGGAGAAGCCAAGGACAATGGTGCTGGGTTTTGATTCTATCTTTGGCTTTAAAACCACTTCTTTTTTTTGATCTTTTATTCATTTTATTTACCAACTGCCATTCCCCGTCCCTCTGTTCTTCCTGATCCCTCCCTTTTTTCATCCCCATCTACTTCTTAGTGGGTAAGGCCTCCCATGGTGAGTCAACCAAGCCTGGCATGTCTAGTTGAAGCAGAACCAAGTCCCTCTCCCATACCTCAAGCTAAGCGGTGTATCCCACTGTAAGAAATGGGCTCCAAAACATTAGTTCATGCAGCAGGAATAATGCTGGTTCTAATGTCAGAAGTCCCATAAACAGGCCAAGCCACTCAACTGTCACCCACATTCAGAGGGCCCAATTTGGTCCTCTAAAACCATTTCTTAATGATATGCCTCTCTTGCTTTATAATTATCATTACTGGGTCAGACAAAACAGTGAGGAGCAAACACACAGTGGTGTTTTTGATATCAGAGACCTGTGACTGACACTCTTGCTCTGGCAGGACTTGAAAACTAGCATTTCTTAAACTCTGCCTCTAGGTGTATGCCTTGCTGATCCCATCCTGGTCCTGATGCTAAGTTTCTGGGGAGAAAGGAAAAACATCCTTTCTTAGGGAAGTTCTTTCAGCAAGGAATTTCAACTTCATTTGTAGAACCTGATAAGTTAATGCCGCCTCATTAATTATAATTCTATGTAAAGATTTAGAAGAAGGTGAGATGACAAAGAGTGTCAGCAAAGATCCCAGAAGTCAATGGCTTTTGTTGACCTCAAAACAAATTACTGCAAAGGACTTTCAGAGGTCAGAGGTTGTGTGGAGCAGAATTCTGCAACTTCGCAGAGCCACCCTTTGAAAATAAGACCTGACTGCCAATGACGTTAAAGATGTGCTTACTCAGTCTCAGAACAAGACATTCTGCCACATCCAGAAAGCTATCTAGTTGCCTGATCAAAATCTTGACAATTGGTAGGTTCTATAGATTCTTTGTCAACCTACAACTCATAAGCTTGTCATCTTTTCTCCAAATGTTCATTGAAATTCTCAGGTATTTCTGTTACAACATTCTAAAACCAATGACTATTTTCATCATTCCTTTTAAGTCGTGTTTAAAAGTTTTGTTAAACAGACAGAAATCACTACAGAAAACCACAATCAATCAAAATGCAGATTTGTAGACCTCAGCCCAAAGGATACATCTACAAAATAACTCCTGCACTCAGGGCTTAGGGACCACTGGGTAAGAGGAATCAGAGAGATTGTAAAAGCCAGAAGGTTAGGGAGTGTTTTGTAAGGCTGTTTCCCCTAGGAATGTCAGAAGCACACCCATAAAGTCTCACCAACATGGCTGCCTAACCATTAGGTGAACAAGGACAACAACAAAAGACATGCCAAAGTGGATAGGGAAAACCCATGAGGGCTCAAGACTACACAAAGAACTACAGGCAACTAAAGAAAGCTGTGAGGGAAAGAAATAGTCTTCCCAAGGGGGGAGTACACCAATCAGTTACCCAATACCAAAAGACCAGTTCTGAAAATATATACATGGTTAACACTATATAGACCACGCAGATGATATTTAGGAATAAGTTTGTATATACATATAATGTGTGTAACAACAATTAATGAAAAAAGAAGCCATGGATTAGAAAGAGAGAAAAAGGAGGGTTCAGGGAAAAGAAATGAAACGGGAAATGATGTAATTATAATCTCAGAGAAATAAAAGAAGCAATTTCTAGAAGTTTTGATAATTTGGAACATCTGCTCACTATCAGGAAGACCTGTCCTTTCTATCCCAGTGCTACATAATCCCTCACCTGCAGTGAGTGGCATTGTGGTTATGACAGGAGTTTAGTCACCAATTTGTTGTGTTAGGAGCAGCGGGCTACTTTCTCAGCACCCGGCCACCCGCACAGCTAGCTTTACCCGAAATAATTACACGGAAACTGTATTTTTTAAAACACTGACTGATTTTTTTTAAATATTTATTTATTTATTATGGACACACTATTCTGTTTGCATATATGTCTGTAGGCCAGAAGAGGACACCAGCCCTCATTACAGATGGTTGTGAGCCACCATGTGGTTGCTGGGAATCGAACTTGGGTCCTTTGGAAGAGCACACAATGCTCTTAACCACTGAGCCATCTCTCCTGACGAATATCTTGCATATCATCATAGAAACTTCATCTGGTGATAGATGGAGATAGAGACAGAGACCCACACTGGAGCACTGGACTGAGCTCCCAAGGTCCCAATGAGGAGCAGAAGGAGGGAGAACATGAGCAAAGAAGTCGGGACCACGAGGGGTGCACCCACCCACTGAGACAGTGGAGCTGATTTACTGGGAGCTCACCAAGGCCAGCTGGACTGTGATTGAAAAAGCATGGGTTAAAACTGGACTCTCTGAACATGGCGAACAATGAGGGCTGATGAGAAGCCAAGGACAATGGCACGGGGTTTTGATCCTATTCAATGTGCTGGCTTTGTGGGAGCCTAGCCAGTTTAGATGTTCACCTTCCTAGATATGGACAGAGCGGGGAGGACCTAGGACTTACCACAGGGCACGGAACCCTGACTGCTCTTTGGACTGGAGAGGGAGGGGGAGAGGAGTGGGAGGAGGGAGAGAAGGGTGGGAGGAGGGGAAGAAGGGAGGGAGGAGGGGGAGGGAAATGGGAGGCTGGGAGGAGGTGGAAACTTGTTTTTTTCCTTTTCTCAAAAAAAAAAAAAACACTGCCTGGCCCATTAGTTCCAGTTTCTTATTGGCTAGCTCTTACATATCGATCTAATCCATTTCTAATAATCTGTATAGCTCCATGAGCTAGCTTACCAGGAAAGATCTTAACCTGCGTCTGTCTGGAATGGGAGAATCATGGCGACCCCTTGACTCAGCTTCTTTCTCCCAGCATTCTGTTCTGTTTACTCCGCCTACCTAATTTTATGTCCTATTAAAGGGCCAAGGCAGTCTCTTTATTTAACCAATGAAATTAACACAAGCCAGAAGACTCTCCCCCATCACCAATTGGGTGACAGACCAACCAGGCTCCTCTTTAATATGACTTCTCTATGATATGATGGACTGACCCAGGAAGTGGTGTTTAGGAAATATCAGATCTGCTTTAGTAAGACAGGTGTCAGAAATCTCTGGGTTTAATAGTTCACTATCTTAATTAGGGTTTCTGTTGCTGTCATGAAAGCCCATAACCAAAAAACAAATTGGGGATAAAAGGGTTTATTCAGCTTATACTTCCATGTGCCTGGGCCTCATCAAAGGAAGTCAGGACAGGAAATCAAATCAGGGCAAGAACATAGAGGCAGGAGTTGATGCAGAGGCCTTGAAAGAGTGCTGCTTACTGGCTTGCTCCTCATGGCTTGCTCAGATTGCTTTCTTATAGAGCCTAGACCACCAGTCTCAAGAATGGAACCACCCACAATGGGCTGGACCATCCCCCATCAATCACTAATTAAGAAAATCCCTTATAGCTGGATCTTATGAAGACATTTTCTCAGTTGAGTTTCCCTCCTTTCAAAAGAGTCTAGTTTATGTGTCAAGTTGATATAAGACTAGCTGGTACATCCACAAATAAAACAGACATAAGGGAGAAAATTTGTTCCTCTTTAGAATGAATGGGTGGTGTAGGGTTTAAGGAAAGGGGGACTCTCTGAAAGAACTTCTTTTGGGCCATGTGGCAACTACTGCTTATTAATATTGCAGAGTCCGCGTGCTAACACATACGTAGGTGGACAGGAAAGTGGGGGTGCACCAAAGTAATTCCAGAATCAATATTCCAGCCTTAATGACCCATATTAATCCTCTATCACACACTGGAGTTCAGGAAACCTGGACTTTGGATAGAGGGAAAGTGAGTTTGATGTTTCTCAGAGCAGACAGCCCTCCCCCAAGAGCAAACAGACAGGATATTGAGGACCTTGAGTGAAGGTCTCTTTAAGGTCTGTGTGTGTGTCAAGTCAGAATGAGAGCTAAGGCTTGGACAGTATTGCTAAGATGAAAGCCACTCGGAGAGATTCATATCTGAGAGATTATTTCTTTTAAATTCTGAATGAACTAGACAATGATTTTGTCTGCATTAAAGTCAGGGATTTTGTTCAGGGTTTGTTGGACATAGGATGTAGGTATATACGAGAGAGAAATAGATCATTCTTGAAGAACGAATGGGTCAGGAGTTCTCCGAGCTGTGTGGCAAGTATAAATAGCATGGCAGCATAGCACTGCAGGAAAAAATGATTCTGGGAGATGAAATGAAACCTGATGCTGGCTTGAATATTAACTTAGCCTTGGACTGAACCCTCATCCCAATGGTTACACTGGGGAACTACAGCATGTGCACTGGCCTGCTTCAGTTTGGGAGGAGCCTCAATTTCCAGCCAAGCCCGGCTCAACCAAAGGGGGCTGGAACTCAGGACCACGAGGGGTGCACCCACACACTGAGACAATGGGGATGTTCTATCAGGAACTCAACAAGGCCAGCTGGACTGGGTCTGAAAAAGCATGGGATAAAACCGGACTTGCTGAACATAGCGGACAATGAGGACTACTGAGAACTCAAGAACAATGACACTGGGTTTTGATCCTACTGCATGTACTGGCTTTGTGGGAGCCTAGGCTGTTTGGATGCTCACCTTATAGACCTGGAAGGAGGTGGGAGGTCCTTGGACTTCCCACAGGGCAGGGAACCCTAACTGCTCTTCAGGCTGATGAGGGAAGGGGAGTTGATTGGGGGAGGGGAAGGGAAATGGGAGGCGGGTAGCGGAAAGGAGGCAGAAATCTTTAATAAATAAATATTTAAAAAAAGAGTTACCAGTTCTGTGAGAAGCATGGTAGTTGAACTCTCTGTTTTTTAATTAATTCACTCTTTCCCTCCCTCCCTCCAAATATTACATGCACCACTAGCATGTTTACAAACAGAAAACTTTTAAATTATTGGATTTTTGTACTAACTGGATTTTGTACATATCTTTATAGTAATTGATTTATATACTTCAGTAACAGAACCCACCACACTCCTGGTTATAGCCTTAAGTGAGGAATTCTAAGAGTGGTATTCCGTGACCCCATATGGTAATCATTCATTTGTTTTGCTTCATCTCTTCCGGACCTCAGCATTACTCAGAGAAATAGAATAGAGCTAAGGGTGGCTGCTTTGTGGCTTGCTCCACTCTCATCCTGTCCTCGGCATCTGTCAGCAGCCTCTGCCTGCCTTCCTACTGCATGCAGAGTCAGTTTTACAAATTCCGATAGGGCACCCATCTGCTTTACTAATCAAGTTTGTCTGTGTAGCTACAGAATCCAGTTCAGGGCTCCTCACAGTAAGTACTAAATTCATGCATTTGGATGAAAATACATAAGAGTGAGTAATTTTTAGATAGCATGCAAAATAGGTTATTTAGAGTATGCTAAACTCAACAGCAATTGGGAAAACAAGAAACCTAGAAATGCTGAGTGGTTTGTTGTTGTTTGTCTGTTTCAGTATGACTGTCAAATGCTATTGTTTGCACGCTAAACCGTCAATTATATAATTTATATAAGAAAAACATGAATATTTGGGTCTTATAAATAAACACAGTTAAGCCAGTATTACAGAACTCTACACACACAGTTCTGGTCCACTTTCCCTGCTGATGGATAAGACACATTTTTTTTTGTTTTATTTTTTTTTATTTTTTTATTTATTTTTTTTATAAATTTATTTATTTATTAAAGATTTCTGTCTCTTCCCCGCCACCGCCTCCCATTTCCCTTCCCCTCCCCTAATTAAGTCCCCCCCCCAGCCCGAAAAGCAATCAGGGTTCCCTGTCCTGTGGGAGGTCCAAGGAACCCCCACCTCCATCCAGGTCTAGTAAGTTGAGCATCCAAACTGCCTAGGCTCCCACAAAGCCAGTGCATGCAGTAGGATCAGAAACCCATTGCCATTGTTCTTGAGTTCTCATTAGTCCTCATTGTCCACTATGTTCAGAGAGTCCGGTTTTATCCCAGGCTTTTCCAGACCCAGGCCTAAGACACATTTTTTATGCCAGTCTCTAAAAGCCCAGCCCTGTGTTTGTTTCCTCCTCCTTGGGTTTCTTTTTTTTTTCCATGACTATATATTTTCTGTGTGTTTTGAATGGAAAGAAAAGCAAGATCACTGACTAATCATATCACGAAGAAGGAAAAATTGATTTTATTGCCAGAAGATAAGATATTCACATCAGAGAATAAAGAAGGTAAGAGCAATTAGGAAATTTGATTGCTTTTGACCATGTGGGAAATATCCTTTGTATTCAAAGTTGAGTAGAGAGTCTTAAGAAAGCCTGAAGTGTGCGCCTGGACTAGCATTTGAGGTCCACTGTACAGAAGTGATGAAAGTAATGTGATCTTTGGACTCAAAAACAGAGTGACTGGTAGAGAAAAATGAATGATTTAGCAATGAGTAAATAAAGAATGAGTAAAAAATCGACTGTAGGAAGGTAAGATAGTTGAGGAAGTAGTTATGCCTGGACTTCAAGATAGATGAGCAGCCGGGCGGTGGTGGCGCACGCCTTTAATCCCAGCACTTGGGAGGCAGAGGCAGGCGGATCTCTGTGAGTTCGAGACCAGCCTGGTCTACAAGAGCTAGTTCCAGGACAGGCTCCAAAACCACAGAGAAACCCTGTCTCGAAAAATCAAAAAAAAAAAAAAAAAAAGATAGATGAGCAATTAAGAAGACAAAGTGGCGTCACATATATAACCCCCTTCATATGTTACACCCAGCCTTTGCTGTAAACTATGGGTCCTTTGCCGTGCACGAAGGGAGGAGAATGATGTCACAGCTAATAATGTTGGTTCTTCATAAAGCAGGGGGAAATACAATGAGGTAGGATGACTCTCACTGCTGCACCCAACCCTACACTCCAGCTTCAGGCAACCCTGTAGAAGGAAGGATAAGTGGAGGTAATGAAAGACTCTTGTGTGTGTGGAGCCACCCCTGGGACTTCTTGTTTGTCCTCATGTTCTCCCAGCTGAAGTGAAGTGTTGCTTTACAAGGACAGAGGAAGATAAATACTTCCCTGACGGAGAGCAGCCTGTGCCTCTCCCTGCCCCTGCAGCCATTCTTGCCTGCAGCACAAACTGCCATGACTTCCTGGCTTCGAAAGTAACAGCAGCTGGTGAGTGTCCACTCCTATCTTCTGTTGGAGCCATGTAATAGGGAGAATATAACTAGGGTAGAGGACGTGCAGGAACTAAGGAATGGAGGAGTGGTGTTCCGAAAGAGCCGTGCGCACAGAAGGAGGTGCTCTCAGCTCTAATTTGGGCTTCTCCCATACAAGTTTAGTGAGCTTCTGTAAATTTTTTCCTCACTGTAGCTCAGACATTTCTCTCTTGAAAAATTAAATCTGAGTATTTCAGCTCTCTGTGGAATCTTCTCGACTTTTGGAGTTCTCATTGAAAGCTAGGGTCAGTGTCAGAGAGAGGGGCCTTCTCTCCCTGGAGAGCAGAGATCATCTACAATGTTATCTTCTGGTTGGGGAACAATGGTGCTCTGTCTTCATGATGGTGGCTCCTGTGCCAGCCAGACTCTTCCTGGATCATACCTAGAGGTTAGCCTCCCACTGGCACAAAATGATCGTCTTTCTGATCTTTATGTACCCACTTGCTCAGCTGTCAACTCCACTCGCTGTGCCCTTCTCATGACCTAACACATTTGTTATGTGCATTTTGTGTCTTGGCCAGTGAGCACAGTAGATCTAGTAGCTCTTGATCTGTGTGTATCAATGCTGAAATCCTTTACTGACAATTGAATTATCGAAGCATGAACTCCTTTTCCATAGTCCTCCTCTACCCTACTCAAAAGAGGCATGTTCTGCCCTCCTAGAGATATTCTTTAGAGTGTAAGATGAGGAATAAGGTCAAAATATTTATTCTCAATTCATAAGAAACAATGTTTCTCCCAACAGTTCATTCTACAAATAGAAAATGCTAAATTTGAAAAAAAATAGGTATGGCAAAGGCAGCTAAGCACTCGTGGTATGTCAGAAATCCTCATTTCGAGAACTTTCCTTCTCAGATCTCACAGATACTTGTTCTGCTGTGAGTGTTGCCACTGCACAGTCATTAAATGTAACCATTTACAGATGGACACACTCTCCTGCTCCTCTGTGGAAATGCAGATATGGAGTGGCTCTCCCTTCACAGACAGTTGTCTCACATTGCCGACATAAATTCCCTTTAACTTCCTTTCTAAAATGAGTAAGTCTTGCCCCGCCATTGTCTCTGTGGACTTCTTGCTTTCACCAGATCCCTCTCTTTGTCTGTTGGGCCATATGATGCTGAAGTCAGTGATAAAAGCTGAGCCCAGGACTCCAGTCACAGCCAGGTGAGACAAGAGATGAGTAGCATGTCCCCTCATCATTTGGTTCTTCATGTAAACACTGCATGGTAGAGTTCACCACATGGTAAGCACTGCCCTGGAATCCAGGGGTCATAGTCTACTTGGTTGAAAAAAGAGGAGTTAAAGAATCATTAGTCTTAAATACATGTATAGGAAGGACAAATGTAAACATAGGCATGTAAGTTTTATTAGTAGTATATAAATAATTCATGCAACATAAAGTTATTTAAACATGCATTCTTCTTAGCCTTCTGGCCAAGGATCAGGTGTGAAGTAAAAATATATATAGATAGGTATATAATCATAATTTTAATATATTTGTGTTTATATGCATGCTTTTATTCTTTTATAGAATTATATTTTATATAGTATATAAAAACCACTAATTACTGATAAGTAATGTGCATTTTATAAACTATAAGGAAGTTTATAAAACATACATTATTTGTACATGTTTGTGCTTATGCTAATACAATATACCCTATCTAACTAAAAAAGCAAATACTGAAGAGATACATATATTCATTCTATTTCAGAAGCATTACATAAAAGGTGTGCTGAGAACTCACCTAACTCTACACAGAGAAGTCAGAGATGTCAGTAAGAGGGAATATTTGTACTAAGGCTTAAACATCAGCAAGTGTTGCTAGTTGAAAAAAACAGGGCTGTTGTTTGCCAAGAAAGCAAGAAATATAAAAGACAAATACTGCATGGGGCATCAAGAAATAGTAACACGGGTGCGCTGAGTGGAGTAAATAAAGGAGGGGTTTGGAAAGGTCAACGCAGAAAGGGCCTGGCCAGGAGTTGAGTGCTAAAGACTCTCGTACATTAGGGCAATATACTTTGGCATGAGACATGGCTTCAGTCCCATCTGTTAGACAGTGATAAAAAGGATTCATAGTTATGAGAAACACAAATGTGTAAGTTTTATATTCTTTCTGAGTTGCACCTGACATCAAGAAACTGGACCTATTACCACAGCTCTTTAGTGCCCTGAAAGGGAACTTAGGGAAGGACTGACATCGTAGCCTAGAGTTAGCATTTTCCAAATGATGCTGAGACAGCAGGGGGCGGGCTCTGGGGATGGAGGTCCAGACATTGCAAAGTATGTATCAGAGGGATCAGTGAAGATGGTTTAAGGAAAACTGAGAAGGAAAATGATGAATACAAAGATAAATACGAAGAAATAAGGGAAGGGATAGTCAAAAGAAAGACTGAACTCAGTTAAAAAATAGATAAGAAAGTTAAAAAATTGCAGTTCATATTTGGAAACAGTAGGTGATACCTAAAAATCACAAGCAGCAGAGAATTAAACGTGGGATGATGGTCTTGAATGGTAAATGTAGTAAGTATAACTGACACACATTAACAAGCAGCTCAAAAAGAGACAGTGACTCAGGCTGGCTGCATAGCAGAGCTATCTGGACTAGAGACAAATATTTACAGTCAACTTTATAATAATAACAAATAATAAATGAGGAGATACAATGTCCAAGGTCAGAAAATTGAGTAACATGAACATTTTGAATAACAGAAGAAAGAGTCTGATGGGAACTGTTATAAGAATCAGGAAGGAACCAGCCAATATGATATCAAAACATCTGAGAGGGGAATTTTAAAAGGTAAGGCATCATCAGAAGTACATAGAACTGATGCAACTAAATCAGACATTCTAAAGACGTACTAAACATAGGCCCCTACAAATGTATTTAAAGGGCATTTCTCTGACTAAGTGGATTATAAAAAACTAATAGGTTGTGAGTTATTTATTTGAGTAGAGAACTGCTAAAGAAATGGAAGGATAAATAAACAAAATATTTTCACTCCCTGGCTAAAATGATGTGGGTTTATCTTGGTCTTTTTTGTCATTCATTTGTTTGTAAATATAATTTTTATTTGGTTTTTGAGACAAGGTTTTTATGTGTAGTCTTGACTGTCCTGGAACTTGCTCTGTAGACAAGACTGGTCTTGAACTCAGAGGTCCACCTGTCTCTGCCTCCTGAGTGCTAGGGACTAGGTGTTCTCCACCACGGCCCAGCTTCCTTTGGTTTTGTTTGTGTTTTATTCTCTCGCTCTCCTCCCATGACCTCCCCTGCACTACCTTATACTTTGTTCCCATTTCCTCCAGCCGCTGTACCAGGCACATCCCTGAAGACTTTAGAACATGCTGGCTGTTCTTATTCTCACAATCCTCTAGACATAATTCTTAGTAATCTAACTGTTGCATCTATGTTCTCAATATCTCATCAAAAATTGTATAATGTACCTAAAAAAATCAATGATCAATCCTACCTCATAACCTAGAAAGCATGTTCTTTTTTCATTATCCCTCCTCCTCTTATGTTTTAACTGGATTTCTAACCTATATTTTCCACAACACATCATCATAATAACAGTGTGAATTTGAGTGGGTAGGAATCAGAAAGAATCTTGGTGGAGGTAAGGCAGGGGAAACCATAATCATAATATACTGCCAGCATTACAAATATAAAAAACAATAATTTGATTTATGTCCATAAGATAAATAAAATAAAAATGTTGTTGGAAAATACAAATTTTTACCTTGATTTTGAGCTGTGAAACATCAAATTATAAATGTTCTGCAAGCTACTACATACAAATCTGGAAATCAAAAGAGAGCCATAGAGTCACAAATCTAATTCTTATCAGAATAAACATGAAAAATGAAATCATGAGAGTAAATTTTATTGCCTGAGGAGCAATATTAGAGAATTGCAAAATATATTTAATAATGGAAACAGACATATTTAAAGAATAGGGATGATTTAAAAAAAACCAGTAGAAAAGACCAGAAAGTAATGTCTTCACTCTGGAGGCAGAGGCAGTCAAATCTCTGAATCTGAGGTCAACCCAGTCTACAGAGCGAATTATAGGACAGCAAGGACTACACAAAGAAACCCTGTCTCAAAAACAAGATGGAGAAAGAGGGATGGAGAGAGATAATGTAAGTACAGGAGAGAATCCTAGTGACGGTATTTCATCAAAGAAATTTCGAATACTGTGATGTGAATGGCTAAATCATAGAACTGATGAGCAGAGTTGAGGATGAAAAGCGAGAGATAACTGTGAAGTTCCTCACAGAATGTGTGTGAGACTGAAGAACTAATGAATAATCAGAGATATCAATTTATTTTCAGCTCTGTCCTTGAGGAATACCACGCAATATCTTCTTAATTCATGGTCCTGTCCAACCTTACTCACTTCAGCCCCATGTTCCACCTTAGTAGCTTTCCTGGTTCGGAAGCCTTTAAACACTGGATTTTCATCCCCTTTTTCTTGATGTATCTGGTGGCCATCTCTGGCAATTGTCTCATTCTGATGATTATCAAGAGAAGCCCTCGTCTGCACATGCCCATGTACCATCTGCTCTCCTTGCTGGCGCTCACCGACCTGGGGCTGTCAGTGTCTACCTTGCCCACCACAGTGGGTATATTTTGGTTCAATTACCATAACATTTATTTTGGAGCCTGCCAAATCCAGATGTTCTGCATTCACTCTTTTTCCTTCATGGAATCTGCAGTGCTCCTTGCTATGTCCTTTGATCGTTTTGTGGCAATCTGCCATCCGCTGAGGTATTCAGTCATCATCACTGGTAAGCGAGTGATCAGGGCAGGCCTATGCATTGTTCTCAGAGGACCTGTAGCCCTTATCCCAATTGTTCTCCTCCTGAAGGCTTTTCCCTATTGTGAACCTCTTGTCCTCTCCCACTCATTTTGTCTACACCAGGAAGTGATACACCTGGCATGTGTAGACACCACCTTCAACAACCTGTATGGACTGTCACTGGTAGTGTTTACCGTGATGACGGACCTGGTGCTCATTGCCCTGTCCTATGGCTTCATCCTGCACACTGTGGCAGGACTGGCGTCCCAAGAGGAGCAGATCCGAGCCTTCCAAACATGTACTTCACATCTCTGTGCTGTGCTTGTGTTCTTTGTGCCCATGGCAGGGCTGTCCCTGGTGCACCGCTTTGGGAAACATGCACCACCTGCTGTGCACCTTCTCATGGCCAATATCTACCTCTTTGTGCCGCCCATGCTCAACCCAGTCATATACAGTATTAAGACCAGGGAGATCCGAAGGGCAATCACCAAGCTCGTAGGCTTTAGGAAGGACAATTGTGAGCCCTAGGTATAAATGTGTCACTGAATACCCTTACTCTAAAAACCAAAACCCTATCACATTAAGTACTGTTTGTTAGAACATCAGGTATCACGATAGCATCAACCTCTCAATCACAAATAAAGTTTAGCGAGTTTCTTTTTTTTCAAATTTTGTCTTGAGAGCACAGATCTTCTGTGGAGACACAGATCTGGCTTAGAGAGCAAGCTCCTCCTGGGACAGATGAGACAAAGTTGGGAAATGATTGCTTGGCAAACCAAGCATAGATGAAAGCAAACTTTCTCTGCCCATTTCTCAAACGTTCTGTCAGAATCTGTACCCTGGATAAGGAAGTGACCTTTGAGCTCAGTTCTTCATGCTCTACCAGTTACAAAGGAGTGCTTTGCTTCTGTATACTTTATATCTTGTTTCTATGGACTTCTTTTCGTGTTTATTACTGTTATTAATTGAGGTATTGTTTCTTGCAAAGTAAGGCAAGAGTTTCTCATGATCATGTACGTGAGTAAAGGGGGGTTTCAGAGTTGAGGTAATGCTTTTTAGTCTGTATAAAAAGCCATACAAAATAGAGCTTTTTATGCAGTTGTTCACACTCTGAATCCCCTGTGTCCTGATTTGCATGAGACCCTTACACAGGGACCCCAACGCACTAGACATTGACAATCTTCTTTTCTTAAATTATGATGCCTCCTCCTACATTTGAGATTGACAGTTTGAATAGTATCAGAAGTTACACAGCAAAACAAACACTAAAATAAAAACTCTGCCAATACTAAAGTAAGAGGAAACAACAAATGCAGCATTCACAGTAGGTCCTAGCAATGAACAGTAAATGCAGCATCCGCAGTAGATCCCAGCAATGAACAGTAAATGTAGCATCCACAGTAGATCCCAGCAATGAACAACAAATGCAGCATCTGCAGTAGATCCCAGCAATGAACGACAAATGCAGCATTCACAGTAGATCCCAGCAATGAACAACAAATGCAGCATCTGCAGTAGATCCCAGCAATGAACAACAAATGAAGCATTCACAGTAGATCCCAGCAATGAACAACAAATGCAGCATCCACAGTAGATCCCAGCAATGAACAACAAATGCAGCATCTGCAGTAGATCCCAGCAATGAACAACAAATGCAGCATTCACAGTAGATCCCAGCAATGAACAACAAATGCAGCATCCACAGTAGATCCCAGCAATGAACAACAAATACAGCATCTGCAGTAGATCCCAGCAATGAACAATAAATGAAGCATGCACAGTAGATCCCAGCAATGAACAACAAATGCAGTATCCACAGTAGGTCCCTGCAATGAACAAATTTGAATTGTTGTAAACGCCGAGGAAATATATCTTTTCCATACCCCTTGGGACTGTTTCTATCTTTTCTACTAGACCAAAGTCCTCTTCTTCTCTATTCTTGTCAAACCCTGCTATAGGATACTGAAGTTGTGTCAATTCATCAAAATCTGACACACTTCCCCTAAAACAGTTTAGGTGAAATCTCTCAACTCTTCCTTAAGTATACAATCTATCATGTAGTAGCAGACTGTGACACTCCTCCTGATTCTGCTCATCTGATTTCATCTCGCTTGTATTTTTAATCCTTGAATCCTGAAACTCGCTTCAATATTTACCTGAGTACTCTGCACATCTGTATGCTGTGATTCTGAGGTGCTGCATAGTGATGTCACAATTCCAATGCTTACAGGATGCCAGCTCAAAATCAACACAGCCGATCACAATCCATGTTCGGTCTCATCACTAAGGATACGTCCTAAGACAGGCTTGTTTTCTAAACACGGAGCGGACCACACAGTTGGCTTCCACCCATGCTTACCATGTTAACATTCGTCATTAAGTAGCATGTGGTTTGTATGTTTGTGGGTACATCCACTAGGATATAAGATTAATTTAAACTCCTTTCAGATATTATGCATGCCTCTATTATTAATAAATATATCCACTGTTAATTCAATGACTGGTATATAATGTATTTTCAATAACAAGTATCAATGATAACAAAGGAGACACAGTCACCAAAGAAAACAGATTGTTGTTCCAGAAACTTCTCAATTAGATTCTGGGTGTTATTGTTGTGTATTTGCATGTGTGTTTGCATGTAGATATGTTGTGTTTTCTGTTCATATGTGTGTGCATGGGTGTATTATACATATGTGTATATACCTATGCAAATACATATTTGCATGATAATCCCAATTGTTTAGATTCCATGAAGTCTGAGTTTCTACAGCTTTCAAGGGAGATACTCCTTACACATAACTTTATTCTGAACTTAGTCCAAGACTATTCACAAACCTAGCTCTGGAACCTAGACTGGTCTTTAACAGATATACTGAACAACTTGTAAGTGACTACAAAAGGCTAGTTGTGTGCTGGGGAGCAGCCTCGACACAAATACCTCTTGCAGGGATGGAGGCGTGGCATTGTAAATATAGTAAAGAGTAGAAAGACATGAAAATAATAAAACAGAAAACATAAACAGTACAGGAAGGGAGTTCCAGTGAATACTGAAATGGCTCACATTTAATTTCCAATTTCTTGAAATACCCTAAATATCCAAAAATGTAGGAGTAAGATAAAAAAAAAACTGCATGAACATGATACAAGGGAATGAACAGGCTAGTTGAAGGTCATGGGCTACATCCACAGTTAAACATTCTGTTGCTAGAACAGAACAGGTCACGCTCACACCCTTGACCAAAACATTCTGTAGGCAAACCACTCCCTCAGTGGAATCCAATGTTATCTTCTTAAGGAAACCTTAGTCGGATCCTTAGACTTTTGTTTGAGGTAGAAACATACTTACTTCTCTCTTCCTGAAATATAAGATTTTGCTAATAGCCATACTTCTTGACAATGACCTTGACAGAGCAGAACTCTCAAATCTAGGTGAGATGTTTGTTTGATGTAGAAACACAATAACCTTCAAGGAATAGAGGTGAGTCCAACTCTCTGCACTTTGGTCAAGGTGGAAATAGGCTCATATTTTTGGGCCTCCACAGTTATGTTATTCATAACAACAAAAACCATATAAATATCTAAGTCAAACATTGCAAACAACATGAGATAATTCATTTAATAAAATGTTGATTATTAAAATAATATTCAATACTTAGAAAACTATTCTCCACAGAATAATGTAAAAGTCAAGCATGAGAGTAAATATTGGGAACCACAGCAATCAGGCTCATAAGTTCAACACCCACCTTGGCCACAGATCCAGACTCTCTCTGAAGAAAAAGATGACTAAATCAAAAAAGATAAAACTATTATGAACAGAAAATTCAGACGACCCAGGTTTTCAGAATGTTTATACCCATTAGGAAAAGCACTGTTGCATATAATCTTATTTGTATGTTTCATTATTTTCACATAATCCAAATTTACCATAATCACAACTTAGCTGCTTCGCCTAAAGTAGGTGGTTCACGGACTCTAGAAGGTCCTCTCTGACTGTGTGATGATGACGATGCAATGACGGTGTGTATCAGCACTTACTAAGCATTAACAGGGTAGTGAGTGCTAAGTGCTTTTTATTTTCAATGTCACATGAGAATTAGGCTGACATTTTTCTCAAATTAGAAACTGAAATTTAGAGAAAAAGACAGAGAGAGAGAGAGCGCACTTTTCTTTTTTGCATTTATTTATTTGTTTACTGAGTTTGGAGGCAGGATCTCACATAGCCTCAACTAGTCTCAGACTTGCCTGTGGAGCCCAGGATTGCCTTAAATCTTGATTCTTCTAATTCTGTGTCTCCACTGCTGGCTTGGATTCCAGACATATAACACTATGTCCAGCTCCCTTAAGAAATTTTCCAAGAGTTCAGAATTGGGGTGTAGTAAAACTTGACTGTTTTTCTTAAGCCATTTCAAATGAGATCAATTGTTTCAAGATCTGCTGTGTCTTAGTAAAAGAAGTTCCAACTCTTAGCCCCTTAATCTTGATGCACCTTTGACATACTATATTATGAATTTTCCAGTTTTGTATAGGAAGTTGGAGAAAGAACAACAAATAGCTAAAAAAAAAAAAGAGAGACAGTTTTATAATAGACTGAATTTAGGCCAATATTAGATCCCTAAAAAAATTGAATTTATAGTACAAATATTTCTCACATAGTATCTTTTTTTTCCCACATAGTATCTTTTATTTGGAGACTGACCTATGTCCCAGCCTGGCCTGGAACTCATGGTCTTCTTCTTTCATCTTTCTGAGAGTTGGCATTCACACATATGCACTATTGAGGCTAGAAGCTGTTTTAAACATTTACTATGATATAGGCATAATTATAAGGTATCAATGTATTACATACCATTTAAACTAGACAATAACCTTGTGAGATAGGGGCTGTTTAACAATATTTTTATAAAGAAATCAGCTGGATCCCAGAACAAAATAACTTTCCCAGTAATATCTGAATATGACATTTCTCTACATGATTGCAGCGTTTGTTCTTTTAACCATATCGCGGTACTTAAAAAGACAAGCAAACAAAATTTGTCATAAGCATATTTATTATTGCAAATGATTATCTGTTTGAAGTGGCTTTGACCATCCCCCATCTTACTTAATAATATTTAGAGTCTAGAAGCTTTTGAAAGCAATACTGTATTGTTAAAATATAATTGTTCGAGCAGCTGATAATCGAATAATTTTATGTATTTCTTTGTGATGTCTGAAAGCCTCTGCGTGTTTCCTTCATCATCCATCATGTCGGCTCTGGACAGAGAGCAATCATTTTTGAGGAGGCTCCACTAAATACTTGTATCTCCTGTATAGCTTTCTTTTGCTAATCAGTGAGAATAATTCTTTGTCACAGCAATCGCTTACAAAACATGCTTGTTTTCTCAAGGACAGAATATCTATTTTAATGATTTTTGTGTCCAAATATCTGAGCATCCCTAAAATCCCTAGGTATTTGATAAGTGCATGAGTAATTACACGGTCACCCAGAGGACTTCAAAGGAAACTTTGGAGAAAGGCAGGAGAGGGGGGGAAGCTGAAGGTCAGCCAATGTATTTTCTGAACAAGATGTGCTAGAGAAGACTAAAGGAAACCTGGCTCACTGACACATCCCTTATGATACTTCCAGGCCACCACATTTCCACTGAAGATAACTGATGCACCCACACTAAGTTTTGGGAGAATTCAGATCCTCCATATTGTTCTGTGTTTGCAAGATCTGCATCAATCTGAAGAAAATTCTCAGGAATGCCCAAGACCCAAAGAAGAAACATGAGAACCTTATAGATGCCAATACAGTCCACAGTGCATCATCCTGCATCAGTCAGAGGAGACTGGTATAGGAAAGGGAAAAGCCGAAGAGCCTGCAAAGAAGTTGTACAAAAAGGAAATCATGAGTTGTTGAAGATCCTTTGGATTATGGTAGAGAAAGCCAACCCAGTGTTATCTCTTATCCAGCAGAACCATTTGCAGAATTGTGGAATAGGGCATATCCCAGAAGGATGGCCAATCTGTGATCTAAGTCACAGTTCTATATTTTCTTCTTACTGTTTAAGGAAGAGAAACCTAGACTTGTCATAAGGCTGTGCTTTATAGTGAAATGGTTAGGGGTTTTGCAGACAAGGGATTGCAATATCCATAACTGTGCCCCTAACGAACACAGCTTCTAACATTTTAGATCAAGTCTTTTCAAAATCTAATAAGCCACATCATTTTCCTGTAAAGGAGGGCAGATATAGGTTAAAATAATCCATCAGAGAAAGAAGCTTTTTTTTTCTATGTGAATAGCTTGTCCAAAAATCATGCTTAAGAGTGCCAGGCTCAAATATATGCCTACTCTCCACTGTCAGACTATGCACTGAGTTTGCCCACCAGCATATTGTAGACATGAATAGCCATGCATAAAATATGAGAAAAATATTATGAAATAATTTTTAAAGAGAATTTAGAATTGGAAACTGTACCCAGTAACCTTTATCTATTGAGTATATGACTCTAGCTCATACAACCTAAAGCCACATGTGAATATCTTGCTAATCTGCGAAATTTATACAGCTGTTTCCACTTTTCAGATGATGAAATTGAAATTAAGTGATGCTATCACTTAATAGATAGGTTAATAGATAAGGTAGTTGTGGTTAGAATTCAGGTATAATCCTGGAGCCAGTACCCTTGACCATCACACCACACCTCCTGTAAAGACATTTTCCTCCTTACAACTGCACTTCTTCACTGTTGCGTTCATTCAGGATGAGGAGACTGATTCCTCTCTCTCTCGGGTGCTAACGCCTTAGGCTCCTCATAGCACCATTTCTCTATTGCTTGTCTTCTCCACTCTTTCCTGCTGTTTTTCAACAATTTTCTCCTTTCACATCTTATCTGGACTCTTTCTCTGGCCCTCTCCCTGTTTTTCCTCTGCCCTTCCCTATCTGTTCTCGGTCTCTGGCCTCTACTAATTCTTCAAAAACCTCCCTTTCTCTCAAGTTCTCTCTCTACATCTCTGTGTCATTAATTCCCTACTCTCAGTCTTGCAATATGCATTCCTCCTATATGTTGATTCTCCATCTTTCAGGTTCTTTATCCTCCCTCTCTTCACGCTGTCTCTAGCATCCTCTGCTCCTCAGAGTCTCCAACTAAGTTTCCCAACTCCCCTTCCCTATATCACTCAAACTTCTGTTTTCAGTACCTCCCCCTGCATATTTCGGTGTTAGTCCACTTTCATTCTTTTGTTTTTTTGGCCACCTAGAGTCCCCTGTTTTATTATTATTATTATTATTAGTAGTAGTAGTAGTAGTAGTAGTAGTATTGATTTTTAAGAGTTCCCTGTTTCTTTGATCATGACATCATCATAATACCTAAACTTTACATATTTTTAAAAAGACCACCAATATGTTCCCTTATCTTTCCCTTATCTTACTTTGACACTACTTCTACCCTTTCCTCGGTCTTATTTGACAGCTCAAACCTAAACCTAGTTTCTCTTGGCTTATACTATAAACTTTCTCTTAATAACTTCCTTTTCATTCTTTTTCAATTGTCTTATAATTCCCAAGTCCGCAAGGAGGTTGCCAGTCCTTAATGGGCACTGTCTGCTGATATCTAACACATTGCGTAAAATAGAGAAGGAATATCCTTCTGTAGATTGAGAAGGGTAACGCCAGTTCTAGATCAGGAATAATGATAACAAATTCATTTATATTCCTTTTTCTCCTCCAGAGCTTCTCCTAAATTCTCCAAATGCAGAATATCAATTAAATCTCATATCTACTCGTTTAATAGAAAACATCATTGAACTGTTTTGCTGATGCAAGTATGAAAGCAAATGCTAGATCAGACACTGAGAGTGAGGAGAGCAAGGCTTGCCATGGAAGCATCTTCCCGAGAGCCCTGACTTTGGAATTCTGAGAATTAGCTAGACAAGGGCAAGACTTGACTATTGTTTCTACATCAGCTTACTGAAATTGTACAGTTGAAATGTCTATTTTAGAAACATTTCTCTCATTGTTTCTAATAAGGTTGGGTAAGATCCATCAGAACTCCAGCACAATTTCTCAGGAGGCAGAGCTTTGGAGAGATAAAAGACATAAGAAGAATATGATCAAATATACCATATGAAAAACATTAATCAGAAAAAGCAAAAAAGTAGAAGATAACTAGTGTGGCTGTGCATGCTGAAATTCACATTAAGGTAAATGAGAGACTCATTTCTAGTTGGCAGTAAGAAAGGGTCCTTTATCCTCTAGAATCACTTATGTAGTCTGTTACTTTTTGGTAATTAGAAATCTCAGTAAATGTTGACTATGTGGCTTTAAAGACCCAGCAAACGTAGAATTAGCATCTGTGAGTCTCTTGGGAAGACTCGATACCCAGGGACATTGGTATGTCAGCCTGAATTCTTGGTAGGGAGAGCTTGCGGTTCTTTGAGAAGATCGGGTTTAGAATGAAGAGCACCACCTCATCTTCTGATCACGTAGACATGCAGAAAGTGTCTAATAACAACAAGAAGACCGAAATGGGAAGATGAACGGAATTCTTTGCAGCAGTCTATGATTTGTTCAGAAAAGTTAAATAACTTACTTTACAGAACAGGGATAAAAGTAAAAACATACGCAGACCATTAGAAAAAGAAATTTAGACATTCAGCTATTCTTGGTTTTGCTGGGATTTTATTGTTATTATTTTTGTGATTTTTGTTGCTTTGTTCTTAGAGAAATTTGTCAAGAGTAAAGAAAGGGTTCATTCATGCCTAATGTCACTAAGCGAAACTGTATGTCAGTTAGCAACAACAACAGAAATGTGATGGGTAAATAGGAAAAGAGCTTATTAACTCTTTAGGAAAGAGTTCATTAAGAAGCCTTTGAGTCTAATGAAAACCAGACAGAACACTCAGCTGGAGGATTTTCCCAGTGACACTGGATGGTTCATGTATATTATCCTAAGTTTTGACCAGATGCCTTCTTCCCCAGAGTGCTTTGACCTTTTGAAAATGAAGGAATCTGTTCCACCAATAAAGATATTCCCAGACCCAGAGTAGACTCGTTATTGAATTTCAGTGCCCATCTTTATGGGGTACTTTGTAGCTCTTGCAGGAATGCTACTATCTTGCATCTGGTTCAAACTGAGCCTTCCCTCCACCAGTCCATGTATTGCTTCTTGGCCATATTGGCTATGGCAGACTTGGGCCGGTGTATGGCTTGATGCCCAGACAGAGGGTCTGGTGCTTGTCTGTGCTGCTGCAGCACTTCCTCCACCCCTTGTCCTTCATGGAGTCTGCAGTGCTGGTTGCCATGAACCACCTGGTGACGATCTGATTCTTTGTGCTACGCATCTGTGCTTACTGGACCCCAAGTGGCATTGGTGGATATAGTGCTGGGCATACAGAGCACAGCCATTACAGCTGCACCCTCATTACATCTATTGACATGTGGCTACTGTCACCATGGTGCTTTTCCCATATCGATTGTCTTCATCAGGACACGATCCATCTGGCCTGCTCTGATCCAAGCTTTAGTAGACTCTACGAGCTGTACATCATCAAACTGGCCGTGGACTCAGATGTCCTTTTCATCCTGCTCTCCTATGCTGTCATCCTCCTCACTGTGCTGGCCATTGCCTCTGCAGGAAAGAGGCTCGGGAAATACACATATATTTCCCACATCCCTGTTGTACTCTGTTTTATGTTCCTGTTCTGGACCTGTCCACTGTGCACGGAATCAGACAACACACCTCATCTCTGGCGCACATCCTTATGGACACAGTGTCTGTGCTTTCGCACCCACGATGAACCCTAATAACTTCAGCATCAAGACACAATAGATCCGCAGTGCCATTATCAAGGTTATTTCACTGGGGAAGATACAACAGTGCTTTGGGGATGGACATTGGCCACTAAAGTTGAGGGATGAACTAAAGCGTCTTTCCAGAAGCCTCTGGCTACAGAAGAGGTATCTGTATTTATGGCACTGTAGTAGTTATGAATGAATCCAGATATTAAAGTTGATTAGAAGTACTATTGTATGTACTTACAAATATACGCTTATTTGTAAGTACTTTATGAGATACAAAATACTTTATGAAATGCAAAAAGACAGTTTTTACATAATGTTTACAGTTTGAGGTGACTGGGTTATTCATTCAAAAATTTATTATAATTCTACTTCTGAAATAGTGTTATTACTAGCAAATTACTATAATGGTATGTGTAGTAGGAGCAGCGGGCTGCGTTCCTGCCACCCGGCCCCCTGGCTAGCTTATGCCCAGAAATAATAACACGGAAACTGTATTCTTTTAAACACTGCCTGGCCCATTAGTTCTAGCCTCTTCTTGACTAACTCTCACATCTTGATTAACCCATTTCCAATAATGTGTGTAGCACCACAAAGTGGTGGCTTACCAGGAAAGATTCAGCATGTCTGACCTGGTGGCTGGCTCTATGGAGGCTGTCCCAGAGAGGAGAGGCATGGCAATTGCCTCACTTCCCTCTTCCTCCCAGCATTCTGTTCTGTCTACTCCACCTACATAAGGGCTGGCCTATCAAATGGCCAAGGCAGTTTCTTTATTAACCAATGAAATCAACACAAAACAGAAGACCCTCCCACATCAGGTATGAATGTTAAATTAGCAGTATTTTGATCAATGAATAATTTTACCAGCAATCAATCCTCCAGATATTTCCTTTGGGTGCAGTATTAAAATGACTCCTATGACTTACTGCTATATCCATATGTCAGCCCATCTCTCAGCCTCATAAAGAAGCTTCTTGCCGTAGATGTCGATAACACAGAGACCTCAACTGGTCAATGTATGGAGAATGAGAGACTGGAGTGTCCAGCTCTAAATGAGATGCATATATCAACACCTTCCCTTCAAGGCTTAGGGATCTTCATGGAAGAAGAAGCAGAAAAGTTATAAGAACAAGAGGTTATGGATTGAACCATGGATATAGTGTCTTTCTAAGTGAGCATCTTTTCCTGATCATTGTTTCCTAGCTCTCTAGAATGAACTGTTCTTCATAAAGGTGCACAATTCTTGAATTTTTAATGACTGACAATATATTTATGCAAGGAATTGTAATCTTTTGCTTGCCTATTCTCTACTCTCATCCTTGCCTCTCATGGTAAAACCCTTCTTTCCAACATTCTACCTTCATGCTTTCATTCTGTGTGTGACCCAAGTTTACAGGAGTAAAGATGTCAACTTAGGAGCTATATCACTAAAGAAAATGGCAACCTTTCTCAACAATTGTTAGTCAGCAATCGAGGAGGATGGGGGCACAGCTCTTAAGTATAAGCTAAGTAATTGTCACAAAGTAAACACATATATGTATCTAATGTGTAAATCAAAGAGGACAATATTCACAGTTTCATGTCTTCTGGATAAGTAGTTCTCCTGTGTTTCTCCAAAGACAAACAACATCTTGAGCCTTAAGACTGAAACTTAGATTTAGTGATATTCTTAAATTTATTTTTATTTTAACTCTATGTATAAATGTGTGTGTTTGAGTGTCTGTATTTTCACCATGTGTGTGCAGAAGTCCACAGATACCAGAAGATGAAGCTGATTCCCTGACTAATGTTATAGAGAGCTGCGAGCCAGCATTGAGTGTGAATAAATCAAACAAAGGTCCCTTGCAGAGTAATAAGCATTCTCAACTGATGAACCATGTCTTCAGCCCCAAATTCACTTCTTTTTATACATACTTTGGTCTAGCTTTCGAAGTCACTGCACCATAAATAAAGCCTCTCAACACCTGTGTGTTTCCTACACACAGACTGTGCTCTACTTCTATGTGCCTGTGTTGCTCTGTTCAAGCTACACAGTTTAGGGCATCACACCTTGCCCCCAGTTCATCATCATGGACATTGTGTCCTTATCATCCTCCTCTGAGGAACATTTTAATCTAGGGTATCAGGACCTAGAATACTATGACAACTCCATCATTGCCTTTGTTCTCCAGGCTGACAATGCATTTTTTAACATTGCTTCTGTTGGGGCAGAAAATTGCCTATTTAGAGCAGCAGATAAATACCAGATTTCCTCCCTGACAAATAACCGTGTAGCTTCCCATAGAACCCCATGGTTTTTCAGAGATCCTCATAATGACACTGGATTGGATTGTAGCCAGATGTATGCCTACAAAATATCTATTTCTTTTGGCCATCGGGAAGTCCATAAACTGGACAGTTCTACACGTAGTGAGTTAGTGACTCATTGCTGCTAAGTCACTATTTACAACTGACTTGCATGTCCTAATGATCACTGGTTCAGTCTCTCCTAGAAATGGCCGAATAAACAAGACCAGAAAAATGGTAATATCAGTAGGCATTTCAACATGGAAGAGTGAAATTTAATGAAGACCCACCCCTAACAAAGAATTATAGAAAACTAAGTGTTGGGAAAAGAAGAATTAGCTTTTCCCCAGATGATCCCCCTTGTTGTTTGTCCGATGCAGACTGGTCAGCTATGGAATTTTTTACACATAAACAACAACAGACTCAGCAGGATGCATTTGTACATATTTATACATACATGTCCATGCATGTATATGTATATAACAACAATAATAAAAGGAACAAAGGCAATCAACTTGAGGGAAAAATGGAAGGTGTTTGAGAAAACATAACGGGGGATGGAGGGAGGATAAGGAAGGAAGTGATGTAATTCTATCTCAATAAAAATAGTAATAAATTAAAAATAAATGAATTTTCTGTTTCTGTATTCTGAGAGATGGTATTTCCTCTTGGCGAGCAGTAATGCATTGCTCCTTTCTCCACAGTAATGGTTGAATTGCTTGCTCATGGCAGTTCCCATTCTCTTCCGACCCACAGCTAGGCTGCCCTTCATTTTCAAATGCATGGTCTACCAGATCTCATTTTGATGATCTGGCTCATTTTTTTTTTTTTGCTTGATAAATGAATGTCTATAGCAACTGCTATGAATTAAAATAATGTAGATATGAGAATAACTGCTAAGAAGTTGTCTGAATTTTGCACTGAAAGTTAAATGTCACATTAAAGCAAAAATTGGTTTTATGCACTAATTTTATATTTATTCAAAAGCATGATAAATTTACAAGAGTGTAGCTGTCTAGAACAATTAGTCCCATTTTGGGCAAAACTCTTTCCAGGTATACTTGCTTTACAGCATATTAGTTTTGTGTGTTTTGACAGCTGAGCCGCTCTGCACCCTTCGCATTTGAGGCACAGGCAGTGGAAGAAGTAAAAGCCAGAACAGCCAAAAGCTAAAAGCCTCTTAATAAGTCCCAAGGCTCAATATGGATTACATGCAAGGAACAATGTTTTAAGGCAGTTGCCATGTTCGATATTCTGGGTCAGGCTTTCAGTTTTAAGTAAAAGATATGATACTCATGTAGTCTGTGTCCCATACATGCAAGAAGTAAAAGTGGAGCAAACATACCCTCACCCCAGGAGCTAGGAGCTAGCAGCATAGCTCAGAGGACAGGTCAGTTCTGACAGGCAGCCCTCTGCTGCCCTCTCCTGATAGCACCGGTGATTACAGTCTTCAAAGATATACTCTGACCTTTTCCTGCCCACTGTGGGCAAATTGCTTAGTTCCCCTTTACTGCTACAGTCTCTCTGCTGGGGGAAGCACAGAGGTGGGGTGGCTGAGTCTAATTGGTTTCAGCACTCGGCGAACGGCTGAATATGACAGTTACAAACGATTCTCTTTTCTGACTCCTTCCTCCTTCAGATACTGCTCAAGGGTGCCTTTAGTTTGTTTGGTTTGACTTTTCTGCCCATTCTGTAGATTTGCCTGTTATCTGACTTAGACTTCAGCCCTTGGAGTCTCTTCATCTCTTTAATTGATAATCCAAATATGAAGCAAAAGTAGCACCTGTTTGTCTAGTCAATTTTCTGCTCTCCGACTGAATCCACCTTTTAATCTGCTGCCTACACACTAATGGTGCAGAGCTGCCGACTATTTGAGAGTGCTCATTAGACTTTCCTACACTCGGCGGTACCGCTAGTCTCCAAATTCTTATCTCAGTCTCATGTAATCATCAATTTCACAAAGATTTCTAATGTTAATCAATGTTTTAAATAGGTTGCAACTGGTGTTTGGTTGGAGAAGGCTCTAAATCATTAATGATATATAGTCAACAAGGATCCCACTCCCCTGGGAGCTTGTACAAAAGGGGAAAATAGCAAAAAAAAATTGTGGAAAACAAGGTTAAAGCAATAGAGAGAAAATGAATCATAAATACGTCAGGCCTGAGCCCAGTAGGTTTTGTATGACCTCAACATGTTCTTAAGTCCTAATCTAGGTAAAGAAGTCCCAGGTCTGTGTGTAAGCTGCAAGTCCAAATGGCTCTGCCGATCATACTTAACCTGGCTTTAGCACAAAGCAACTTATGCTTGTGTCCCCAGGACATATGAATTATTCTGTTGAGTAGGTTTAAGATATTAAAATAAAATGGAAAAGTAATGAGTAAGTATTTAAGTACTGCAAATATATTTAAATGTTATTATTTACAATATTCACACATTATATGAATATCTACATATATAAAGAAATGTAATGCATGCAAACATGAACACACATATATTTAACTGGTACACTTATAGATATGGTAGAAATGTGGTATACATGTTCATAAATTTATGTAAACTTTCAGCTAAAATTTTGCATGAATTTCCATTATGTATATACAAACATTTGTGCACATATATACAGATTTTGATTTATGTTTGCATATCTGCTTGTGTATGTAAAACCATGAACATGCATACACATTTTGTTTATATTTTCTCATACTTTAAACCCCAGGCAGTACCCCTGAGATCCTCTCCTCTTGACCTGTAGGCACAGAGGTAAGGCAATCTTCACAGGCTGGTTTCCCTGCATCACTAGGAAGCTTAACAAACAAGATGCGAGTGGAAAGAGAGGCATGATTCTTGGGTCATGAAAAGAAAAGGGTCAGAGGGCCTTCATCTAGTGTTCTAGACATAATACTAAGGCCAACCACACTGATGGGTGAGTGGACTCACACAAGAGGGCTGGGATTACCCTGGAAGTTCCAACTGTTGGAACAAGAGGATGGGGTATATACAGGTGAGCCTAAACCTGTGATTTTTGTTCTGAGTTGCTCCTCATACCTAGTACACATTATATTTGTCCTGTACCCATATCATGAAAGACATTTTATCCCTTCATGACACATGCTGATGTGTGGCAGATACTCTCTAAATGACAGAGGGACACTTGGGGTGTCACTAGCTATCTCTCAGTTCTTGAATCTGACAAACCAGAAATCTAGAGGTTACATATTGCGCTGAGACATATGGAGTGCCAGGTTATGCTTATCACAGAGGGGCTAGGCTCAGCAACTGCAAGGGATCTACTGCAGCAGTCTATCTGGGCCTGGCAGCTTTCTCCAAAGCTCCACCGCACGAGGACTCCCTCCCCCACAGAGAGACTTCCTGCTTTCTACCTGACCTTATCTAGAGAATGTCTGTGGGCCTGGAGGACTGACCTCATCTGAAAGCTGTCTCTAAGCCTGCAAGCTTAATTTATCTCTAGGGTGACCCTTGGCACAGTTTCCTGCTAGAAGTCTTTCCCATGCTGCAAACATGGGAACTAAAACTTTTGTTGGGAGATTTGCTGCAGGCGCATGCAAAGCCTTATGACAGGAACATACCACTTAAAGCAAATTAAGGTTTGTCCTCAGGCTTCCCAATCCTGTACATTCTTTTTTAAATTTTTTATTTTATTTTTTAATTTTTATTGAGTTCTACATTTTTCTCTGCTCCCCTCCCTGCCTCTCCCCTCCCCTTCAACCCTCTTCCAAGGGCCCCATGCTCCCAATTTACTCAGGAGATCTTGTCTTTTTCCATTTCCCATGTAGATTAGATCCATGTATGTCTCTCTTAGGGTACGCACTGTTGTCTAGATTCTCTGAGATTGTGATTTGTGGGCTGGTTTTCTTTGCTTTATGTTTAAAAACCACTTAATGACTGAGAACATGTGATAATTGTCTTTTTGTGTCTGGGTTTCCTCACTCAAAATGATGTTTTCTAGCTCCATCCATTTGTCTGCAAAATTCAAAATGTCGTTATCGTTCAGTGGAGGTTCCATCCCTTCGTCTTGAGGAACATTTTTCTCTTGAATGAGATGGTCAGATCCATATTGGCTTCCCTTGGAGGGTTTCAGGGGGTGTCACAAACTTGGACTAATAGTTCTGCCCTCATTTCTGCCGTTTCAGAAATGTATTCTAAAAAAATGTATATCCTTACCCATCATCCCACTCACACAGTGAACCTCACAGCCCAATGTGTAGATACCCAGCAGGGGAGGAATTTTCTGTAAGAACTCAACCTTGACTGCACTAAAAAAAAAAAAAAAAAAAATCCTAGTTAGTAAAATACTCCTTCTCACTAACCTCTGAAGTACAGACTTGTTCTCTACCTTCTTCCTGCCCTGTGTGTAACGCCCAAAAGGATGCTCAGGAGATACTGATGAAGAAGTGAATCCATCTTAGAAATACCTTTTGAAGGGAAAGTCAGGAAATTCTGCATTCCCAAAGTTGCTTTGACTGTTGTTTGAGTGGTAGAGATGAGATCTGGGGTCTTTGCCTCTTGCCCAGTACTATGTACAATTAAAGTCATTTTTCTTTTAATCCCTATCCCCATCTACCACTAGAAATTAAATATAAATATACCTTAGTAGTAATTTCCAGAATGCCAAGCCAGTTAGGTTAACTAAATATTTTAGGCTTTCTAATGGATGACATCTCTCTCTAGAGAAAAGGAAGCAATATAATCTTAAAAGTAAAACACAGGATATCTTGAAAGGGGAAATAGACAAGATCTCCTGAGAAAATTGTGAGCATGAGGAGGAGGGAGGGCAGAAGGGGAGGGGAGAAGGGGAGAGAGGAGGAGAACATGAAGGAACAGGATGGGTGAGATAGGAGAAGAACAAGGACGGAGAGCAAGGAAAGAGATATCTTGATTGTGGGAATCATTATGGGGTTTCTGTGAAACCTGGAACTGGGGAAATTCCCAGGAATCCACAAGGATGACTCCAGCTAAGACCCTAAGCAATAGAGGAGAAGGAGCCTGAACTGGCCTTTCCCTGTAATCAATTTGATGACTATCTTAATTCTCTTCAGAGAACCTTTATTCTGCAATAGATGAAAGCAAATGCAGAGTTCCACAGAGAAGCACTGGGCCAAGCTTCTGGAGACCAGTCCAAGAGAGAGAGGAACAATAACATGAGCAAAGGGTTAAGACCATGATGGGAATTCCCACAGAAACAGTTGAACTGAGCTAGTGGGAGCTCATTGACTCTGGTCTGACAGCAGGGGAACCTGCATAGGACCAAACTAGGTCCTCTGAATGTGGGTGACAGATGTGTGGCTGGGGAAGTCTGTGTGGCCACTGGCAGTGGGACCAGGATTTAACAGAGTGCTTGAGCTGACTTTTTGGAACCCATTCCCTATTGAGGGATACTTTGCTCACCCTAGGTATAGTGGGGAGGGCACTGGTCCTGCCTCAAAGTGATGTGTTAGACTTTGTTGACTCCCCATGGGAAGCCTTACCCTCTCTGAGGAGTGGGTGGGGAATAAGGTGGAGGGAATGGGAGGAGGAGAGGGAGTGGGAACTGTGATATGTATGCAAAATGATAAAAGACTGTGTTAAAAATTAGTTAATTTTTAAAAAAGTTAAACACAGTAATATTCCTAGGAGAATTAATTTGACTTATGAATAATACAGTCCCCTATCATATTGTCTTCTAGATATATAGTTGCTTGCAAGTCATGACACATTTTCTATTGCACTCACGATTACACTGAGTTGTCATTAACATAGAGAGAAATGAATTGGTGACTGTATCAGGTTAAAAAAAAATCAGGTCTGCTTCACCTACAATAAGCTGCTTTTTAATTCAGGCTGTATCCTTGGCTGTGAACAAACCAAAGACCCTAAGTATCAGGCACAGGGAAATGTTAACAGCAACTAATTCACCACAAGGTGAATTTCTGCTAACTGGTCTCCCTAGTCTGGAGGATTTGTACCCATTTTGTTTCACATGAAGTCTAGCCATTGTGGGCAATACCCTCATTCTGGCTCTGACCAGGAAAGACTGTTCTCCATACCAGCCAATATACTTGTTTCTGGCTATGCTGGCCTCTTCCAAGCCTGGTGTCTCTGCTTCGACCCAGGCCACTCTGCTCAGCATCTTTCTTTTTGGTGCCAATAAAATTAGTTTTGAAGCCTGCCTGCAGATGTTCACCATACATTCATTTTCCATTTTGGAGTCAGGAGTTCTTCTAGCCATGTCTGTGGATCACTTTGTCGCCCTCTGCAACCCACTTCTCTATACCGACATACTGCCCCATGTTGCTGGTACCAGTGTTACACTTGGACTGAAGTCTGTTGCTCATGGTCCCCCTGCCTTTTCTCCTAAAGCATCTTCCTTTCTGTGGTCAAATGTGCTCTCCCACTCCTACTGTCTGCATTTAGATCTAATCTAGCAAATGGCCACAAAGCGATCAAAAGCCATGGCACTAGGATAGCAGACTCCATGATGCAAAGTGTGTGAATGAAAAACATTTATGTTAGACGGGCATCAAAGTTGATCCAGTGTGCACCAAACCAGAAGATGGCAAGCATCTGCAGAGCGGCAGAGCAGGTAAGACACATGTCGTTCATTGCAAGCATGCAAAGGAAGAAATCCATAGGCTGGTGGAGACTTGGCTCTAACTTGACAGTGGTGATGAGCATGCTGTTCGCCAGCAAGGCCAGGACAAACAGGAGACAGATAGGGATGCCGATACAGCAGTGAAAGCTTTCCAACCCAGGAATACCAACCAGGAAGAAAGATGCAATGTGATGTGTAGCGTTGCCATCCATGTTAAACCTAGGGATGCTGCATGTTAATAATACTGTAACCGGCCAGCACGCAAACTTTCTGTAGGTAGGCTGATCTAACATCCCCATTCCATCGATCGGACCCTGTAAACTACAAACCCTTCTATCCCCTGCGACCTGAGAGGGACTCTGAAACACAGGCTGCAAATACACAGAGAGGACCAAGAGGTGACCACCCAAGCTCTAGGCCCTCCATACCAGGGCAAAATCCCAGGTCCCTCTGCCACCTGCTTCAGCTTCTCTAGCCATCCAGCAGGCAAGCTCCTCCCTGCAGGGAGGCTGCTCCAACACCCCCACTGCATCCATCTGACCCTGCAAGCTCCAAGTCCCACTCTGTACCCAAACTCTCTTTTCCCTGCCCCCACAACCTCAGAGGAACTCTGAGAAATACACTACAGCTACACAGAGAGGATCAAGAGAGAAACCCTGAAGCACAGGCTACAACTACACAGAGAGGACCAAGAGAGCAGAACAAGAGAGAGCACCAAGGGAAATCTCAGTGGCTTCCTGAGACACAAACAGTGGCAGTACAGAACAGACCAAGAAGTTTCCAAAGACACAGACAGCTACTGTAAGCCGTGGATCAAAAGGCAAAGAAGACTGGCAGCACCAGCTGGAAGAAAAGATGGGTAGATACCAAAACAAGAACTCATGCAACAACCTAAAGAGCAGCATGGTAAAGCCAGAACCCAGTGGGCATACAACAGGAAGATATGATCATCCTAACCTAGAAAAAGCAGAAGAAAATGATTTTAAATTTAACTTTATGAGGATGGTGGAGACCTTTAAAAAGAAAATGAAAATTTGCCTTAAAGAAGTGGAGAAACACACTAACAAAAAAATTGGAAGAAATCAATAAATCTCTCAAAGAAACCCAAGAAAACAGGTAAAACAGTTAAAGAGTTCAAGACTTGAAGACTAAAATAGAAGCAATAAGAAAAACACAAAACAAAGGAATTCTGGATGTGGAAAATAAGGGTAAATGAACAGGAACTCCAGAGGCAAGCATAACCAACAGAATACAAGATATGGAAGAGAGAATCGGAGGTGTTAAAGATACTATAGAGAAAGCAGATTCATCTGTCAAAGAAAACATTAAATCCAACAAATTCTTAACACAAAACATCCAGAAAATCTGGGACACCATAAAAAGACTAAAGCTCAGAATAATAGGGATAGAATAAGGAAAGAAGTCCAACTCAAAGGCACAGAAAATATATTCAACAAAATCATAGAATAAAACTTTCCCAACCTAAAGAAGGGTATCACATGAAGGCATAAGAAACTTACAGAACACCAAATAGGCTAGAACAACAACAACAAACAGTCCCCTCACCATATAATAATCAAGATGCAAAACATACAGAATAAAGAAAGACTATTAGGAGCTGCAAAGGAAAACCGTAGGCAGACCTATCAGAATTACACCCGACTTCTCAATGGAAACCATGAAAGCCAGAAGGTCCTGGACAGATGTGCTACAGATACTAAGAGACCACGGATGTAAGCCCAGACTACTATACCCAGCAAAGCTTACAGTCACCATCAATGGAGAAAACAAGATATTCCATGACAAAACCAGATTTAAACAAAACGTATCCGTAAATCCATGCCTACAGAAAGTACTAGAAGAAAAACTCTGATACAAAAAAGCTAACTGCACCCACAAAAGCACAGGCAACAGATAACTTTACACCAGCAAACCCCAGAGAAGGTAAACACACAAACACTACCACTGAAAAATAACAGAAATTAACAATCACTGGTCATTAATATCTCTTAAATGGATACAATTCACCTTAAAAAGATAGTCTAAGAGAACGGATATGAAAGCAGGATCTATTTTTCTGCTGTACACAAGAAACACACCTTAACCTCAAAGACAGACATTACCTCAGAGTAAAAGGTTGGGAAAAGATTTTTCAGTCAAACAGATCTAAGGAACAAATGGGTGTAGCTATCCTAAAATCTAACAAAATAGACTTCAAACTAAAATCAGTCAGAAGAGTTGGATACAGATACTTTATACTCATAACAGTAAACATCCTTCAAGATAAAGTGTTAATCCTGAACATCTATGCCCCAATACAAGAGCAGCCGTGTGTGTGTGTGTGTGTGTGTGTGTGTGTGTGTGTGTGTGTGTGTGTGTGTAAACATTACTAAAGCTTAAATCACACATCAAACCCCACACACTAATAGTTGGCGACTTCAACACCCCACTCTCCCCAATTGGACAGGTCAACAAGACAAAAACTTAACAGAAACATAAGAAAACTAACAGATGTCATTGCCGGAAGCAAAAGCCTGTATTTTGAGATCTGCATTTTGGTTATAGCCATCTTAAGCTCACAAGATAAGAAAAATATTTACCTCTATCCCCTCTGCAGGGTCTAGGAAATCAACCTGGTATCTTATCTCCTAGCAGAGAGCTGCAGGCACCAGGCTCCGGAACCGATTAGTATTTTCCTTGGTTAGCCAACAATTATAGGCCCTCAGTATTTACTTATCAGCTAGGGATGTCGCCAGACCTGAATTCCAGCAGACCTGAGTTCCCTGACACCCTTCCCCCCCCCCACTTTGCCTGTTTGCTATATAACAGCTGCTGAGAAAGAATAAATGGAATGGCTTGATCAGAAATCCTGTCTTGTTATCATTTCTCATGTCTCTTGTCTCCTTCCATTCCTCTCCACTAGGTTTATCAAGGACCCCTGTTCGTATCCCGCGGGTCGGGATATGTCATGATTCAAATGGACTTAACAGACTTCTATAGAATGTTCCACCAAAGCAGTGCTAAGAGGAATGATCATAGCACTAAGTGCCTACATAAAGAAAGTGCAGAGAGTTCACACTAGTGTCTTAACAGCACACTTGAAAGCTCTAGAACAAAAAGAAGCAGACTCACCCAGGAGAAGTAGAAGACAGAAAATAATCAAATTGTGGGCTGAAATTAATAAAATAGAAACAAAGAAAATAATACAAAGGATCAGTGAAACAAAGAGCTGATTCTTTGAAAAAATCAACAAGATAGACAAACCCTTATCCAAACTAACCAAAAGGCAGAGAGAGAACATCCAAATTAACAAAACCAGAAATGAAAAGGGGGACATAACAACAGACATTGAGAAAATACAGGGAATCATTATGCCATACTACAAAAACATGTACTCCACAAAATTGGAAAATGTAAAAGTAATGAACAATTTTCTGGACAGATATCATATACCAAAATTAAATCAAGACCAGGTGAACAATTTAAATAACCTGCAAGGAAAAAGAAGCTGATATCAAAAATCTTGCATCCAAAGAATACTAGAGCCTGATGATTTCAGTGCAGAATTCTGCCAGAACTTTCAAGAAGAACTAATACCTATATTCCTCAAAGTATTCCGCATAATAGAAACAGAAGAAACATAGCCAAAATCCTTTTATGAGGCTTCAGTTACCCTGATACCAAAACCACACAAACACTCAACAAAGAAAGACAATTACAGACCAATCTTACTTATGAACATAGATACAAAAATACTCAGTAAAATTGGCAAATCAACTCCAGAAACACATCAAAAAAATCATCCATCATGATCAAGTCAGTTTTATCCCAGAGATGCAGGGATGGTTCAACATACAAAAATCTATTAATGCAATCCACCATGTAAATAAACTGGAAAAAAATGATCATCTCACTAGATGGTAAAAAAAAAAGCACTCAACAGAATCAGACAACCCTTCTTGGAGAGATCAGGGATACAGGGAGTGTATCTAAATATAATAAAGGCAATATACAGCAAGCTGAACGTCAACATCAAATTAAATGGAGAGAAACTCAAAGTGGTTCCACTAAAATTAGGAACAGGACAAGGCTGTCCACTCTCTCCATATCTATTCAACATAGTTCTTGAAGTTCTGTTTAGAGCAATAAGACAACAACAGAAGATCAAGAAAATTCAATTTGGAAAGGAAAAAGTCAAACTTTCAATATTTGCAGATGATATGATAGTGTACATAATTGACCCCAAAAACTCTACAAGAGAACTTGTACAGCTGATAAATACCTTCAGTAACATAATAGAGTGCAAGATTAACTAAAAGAATCAGTAGCCCTCCTATATACAAATAATTAAAAGCTGGGGGAAAAATCAGAGAAACAGAATCTTTCACAATAGCCACAAATAAAATAAAATATCTGCGGTAACACTAACCAAAGAAGTAAAAGACCTGTTCAACAAGAACTTTACGTCTTTGAGGAAAGAAATTGAAGAAGATACCAGAAAATGGAAAGATATCCCAAGCTCTTGAATAGATAGGATTAACATAATAAAAATGGCAATCCTACCAAAAGTAATCTATAGATTCAATGCAATCCCCACACAATTCTTCACAGACCTTCATATGGAAAGAAAAATAATCAACTTCATATGGAAAAACAAAAAACCCAGGATAGCCAAAACAATCTTGTACAATAAGAGAATTTCCAGAGGTATCACCATCCCTGACATCAAGCTTTATTATAGAGCTACAGTGATGAAAACAGCTTATTATCGGCATAAAAACTGACAGGTATACCAATGAAATTGAATCCAAGACCTGGATATTAATCGACACACCTATGAACACCTGATTTTTGACAAAGAAGCTAAAATTATACAGTGGGAAAAAGAAAGCATCTTCAACAAATGGTGCTTGCATAACTGGATGTCAACATGTAGAGGAATGAAAATAGATCCATATCTATCCCCATGCACAAAACTCAATTCCAAATGGATTAAAGACCTCAATATAAATCCAACCACACTAAACCTGACAGAAGAGAAAGTAGGAAGTAGCCTTCAATGCTTGGGCACAGGAGACAACTTCCTAAATATAACCTCAGTAGCACAGACACTGAGAGCAACAGTAAATAAATAAGACCTCCTGAAAGTGGGAAGCTTCTATAAAGCAAAGGAAATAGTCAATAAGACAAAAAGACAGCCTACTGAATAGGAAAAGATTTTCACCAACCCCACATCAGACAAAGGACTGATCTCTAAAATATAAAAAGAACTCAAGAAATTAGACATCAAAAATTTAAATAACTCAATTAAAAATGGGGTATAGAACTAAACAGAGAATTCCCAAAAGAAGATACTCAAATGGCTGAAAGACAGTTAAGAAATTGTTCATCATCCTTAGCCATCAGGGAAATGCAAATCAAAACTATTCTAAGATACCATTCTTATGCCAGTCATAATGGCTAATATAAAAAGAACACCAATGATAGCTCATGCTGGAGAGTATGTGGAGTAAGGAGAACACTCCTTCATCGCTGGTTGGTATTCAAACTTGTATAACCACTCTGGAAATCAGGATGGAGATTTCTCAGAAAATTGGGAATCAACCTACCTAGGATCCAGCAATAACCTCTTGGGCATATACCCAAAGGATGCTCAATCATATTACAAGGACATTTGTTCACCTATGTTCATAGCAGCATTATTTGTAATAAAGAGAATCTGGAAACCAGATGTCCCTCAAATAAAGAAATGATAAAGAAAATGTGATATAATTACACAATGGAGTACTACTTACCAGTAAAAACAATGACATCTTGAAATTTGCATGCAAGTGGGTGGATCTAGAAAAAATTATCCTGAGTGGGCAACACAGACCCAGAAAGATGAACAAGATATGAACTCATTCATAAGTGGATACTAGCTGTAAAGCAAATAATAACAAGCCTATAGTCCATGACCCTAGAAAATCTAAGTAATAAGATATATATACCTGGAAAGGGGAAATAGACAAGATCACCTGACAAAATTGGGAGCATGAGAGGAGAAGGGGGCAGAAAGAAAAGAGGAGGGGAGAAGGGAGAAGAAGGGGAGGAGAACTTGAGGTAGTGGGATAGTTGAGATGGAGGAAGGAGAGAGATGAGAGCAAGAAAACAGATATTTTGATTGAAGGAGCCATTATGGGACTATCAAGAAACCTGGCACTAGAGGAATTCCCAGAAATCCACAAGGATGACCATAGCTAAGACCCTAAGCAATAGAGGAGAGGGTGTTGTAATAAGAGCGGCAGGGCTGCGTCCCCAGCACCCCAGCCACCTGCTAGCTTATGCCCGAAATAACAACACACAAACTGTATTCATTTAAATACTGCTTGGCCCATTTCTATCTAGCCTCTTCTAGGCTAATTCTCACATATTAATTTAGCCCATTTCTTTTTTTTTACTCTTTTTTTTTAATTTTTTTTATTGATAAAAGAAGAATAAAGAAAAAAAAACAAATTTCCACCTCCTCCCAGCCTCCCATTTCCCTCCCCCTCCTCCCACTCTTCTCCCCCTCCTCCCACTCTTCTCCCCCTCCTCCCACCCCTCTCCCCTTCCCCCCACTCCTCTCCCCCTCCCTCTCCAGTCCAAAGAGCAGTCAGGGTTCCCTGCCCTGTGGTAAGTCCTAGGTCCTCCCCCCTCCGTCCATATCTAGGAAGGTGAACATCCAAACTGGCTAGGCTCCCACCAAGCCAGCAGATTGAATAGGATCAAAACCCCGTGCCATTGTCCTTGGCGTCTCATCAGCCCTCATTGTTCGCCATGTTCAGAGAGTCCAGTTTTATCCCATGCTTTTTTGGTAACAGTCCAGCTGGCCTTGGTGAGCTCCCAGTAGATCAGCTCCACTGTCTCAGTGGGTGGGTGCACCCCTCGTGGTCCTGACTTCTTTGCTCGTGTTCTCCCTCCTGCTCCTCATTGGGACCTTGGGAGCTCAGTCCATTGCTCCAGTGTGGGTCTCTGTCTCTATCTCCATCCATCGCCAGATGAAAGTTCTAGGATGATATGCAAGATATTCGTCAGTATTGCCTAGGATAGGGTCATTTCAGGTTCCCTATCCTCAGCTGCCCAAGGAGCTAACTGGGAACCTCAGCATTTCTAATCATCTGTGTGTAGCATCCCAAGGTGCGCTTACCGGGAAGATTCTAGCCTATGTCCATCCTGGGTCGGAGCTTCATCGATTGCATCTGCCCAGGAGAGGGGAGCATGGCGTCTCTCTGAGCTCACTTCCTCTTCCTCCCAGCATTCTGTTCTGTTTACTCCACCCACCTATGTTTTAACCTATGAGGGCCTAGCAGTTTCTTTATTGCTTAACCAATGAAATCAACAGATTGATATATGACACGCCCACATCAAGAGGGTACCCAAAATGGATTTGCTCTGTAGTCAGATTGATGAATATCTTAAATGTCACTACAGAACCTTCATCCAGCAGCTGATAGAAACAGAAACAAAGTCCTACAGTGGAGCGCTGGACTGAGCTCCAATGTACAGTTGAAGAGTGGGAAGAGTGAGAATATGAGCAAAAAGGTCAAGACCATGATGGGTACACACATTGAAACAGTTTACCTGAGCTAATGGGAGCTCACCAACTCCAGCTGGATAGGGAAGGAACCAGCATTGGACCAAACTGGACCCTCTGAATGTCCTGGAGCAGACTGAGGGGCGACTGCCAGTGGCACCAGGATTTATTCCTACTGCTTGTACTAGCTTTTTGGGAACCCATTCTTTTTGAATGGATATCTTGCCCTGCCTAAATATAGTAGGGAGAGCCTTGGACCTTCCCCCAAAGCAATGTGCCTTATCCTGTCCAAGGAGTGGATGCCCCTGTGTGGAAGGAATCGGAGGAGGGGAGGGATTGGAAACTGATATTGGTACATAAAATAGAAAAAAAAAAACAAAAAAAAGACTTGACTTTAGAGGTGTTCCCAGGTGTCCTTGGAGATGTCCCCAGCTAGATCCTTGGGCAGCTGAGGAGAGGGAGCCTGAAATGGCTCTATCCTATAGCCATACTGTTGAATATCTTGCATATCACCATAGAACCTTCATCTGGCGATGGATGAAGCTAGAGACAGAGATCCACATTGGAGCACTGGACTGAGCTCCCAAGGTCCAAATGAGGAGCAGAAAGAGGGAGAACATGAGCAAGGAAGTCAGGACGGGGAGGGTGCGCCCACCCACTGAGACGGTGGGGCTGATCTAATAGGAGCTCACCAAGGCCAGCTGGACTGGGACTGATGAAGCATGTGATCAAACTGGACTCTCTGAACGTGGCGGGCATGTAACCCAGTAAATGTCCCCACTTACATGCAAATGTCGGCCTCACAAATGAATTCTATGGGGTATTTTTTTAAAGGATATGAAATTGAGAGGGTTGACTGAGAAGTCAAGGACAATGGCACTGGGTTTTGATCCTACTACATGTACTGGCTTTGTGGGAGCATAGGCAGTTTGGATGCTCACCTAACTAGACCTAGAAGGAGGTGGGTGGTCCTTGGACTTCCCACAGGCCAGGGAACCCTGATTGCTCTTCGGGCTGATGAGGGAGGGGGACTTGATTGGGAGAGGGGGAAGGAAATGGGAGGCGGTGGCAGGGAGGAGGTAGAAATCATAAATAAATAAATAAATAAATAGGAAAAAGTTAGCTTGTTTTCCTTTTAAAAAAAATAAATAAAGTAATGAAGAGAGAGAGAGAGAGAGAGAGAGAGAGAGAGAGAGAGAGAGAGAGAGAGAGAGAGAATACTGCTCTACCAAAGGACAAAAGTTTGGTTCCCAGCACCCATATCAAATGGCTCACAACCACCTGTATCTTCACATCCAAAGAATTTAGTAAGCTCTTCTAGACTTTGTAAGAATCTGAAGCACTCAATTACACACACAAAATAAAATAAATAAACGTTATAGTCTTTCTAAAATGAAAGTAATCTAGTGTTCTTTTCCTTTTTTAAAGATTCTGGCTTGTTTCTTGCTTATTTTCTGAAGAATGAAAGAAAGAAAGGCCATGGAGTTGAGTGAGTAAAAAGGTGGGGAGGAGCTATAAGGAACTTTGGGGAAAAAAAAACATGATCAGAATATAGTGTATGAAAAAAATTTCAACACAAAAAGGAACTTCACCAGCCATAAATGGATAAATTAAAAAATTCACTAGGATTTAACTATATCATGGAACATTCTGCATTAGTCAAAATGATAAGAAGATAGGTGCTCAAGAGTTAAGCAAAATTTGAAAATATTATATTATATATCATATGTGTAACATATAGGCATAAATACTTAAGATGATACCTTAGTCAATTTGTGTATTTATTTTGTAACACATAAATTTATGGTTATGATTATTTGAGGGAAATTCTATGGTAGTAAAGAGAACAAACAGAAATAACACTTCACATATATTCTATTTTTTTCAAGAATAAGTTATTCAACTATTTCTTTTGTTACTATGTGTGCATTTCCTCATAACCTGTGTAACGTCTCCATCCGCATAAAGACATGAAACCTACATAAACCTTGTGGAAATCAGAAGAACAAAGCATTTCAGATATCTGTAGGTTTCCAAATACCAGAAAATAACTGTCATTTGTCCTGCAAAGACTTATGCATATGGGGGTACCAACCACTTTCTGGTCATATTTGAGGCCTCTCCACAGGAACGAATTCATATAAAGCTGGTCAGAGCCCTGTGATTTGAGAGGCCTTGGGCCCTGGGAAAAGAACCTACTGCTGTTTTACTAACAGTGTCATGCGGACAGTCTGTCTTCCAAATATCCATCTTTATACTCACGGACTAGTGCTGCTCTCAACCTTGTTTGGAAAAACTTTATTTTGCATGGCGTAGTGGTTTATATAAAGATTCAATTGATTAGAGTTCTAAGGGTAAGCTGCTGTGAATTCTCAGAAGTAGATATGATGTGTATATCAAACCCACCACAAGGCTCAGGGAACACCAAGAATGGGGACAGAAAAGAAGATAAAGTCCTAGACAGGGGGAGAACACTGTGAAATGCTGTCTTCTGGACATGACACGGCTTCCACACTCATGAACTCATAGCACCTATGCCTACCCACACAAAATTAATCCCAGCAGAATGGGGGAGAGCCTCAGAGGCCTCATCCATAGTTGAAGAGCTATTGGCTGTCAATGACGGCTGGAAGTAGGAGAGTCCCTTTTCTTTGAAGTTGGGGCCACTAGCAGGTTGCATGTAACCCAGTGAATGTCCCTACTTACATGCAAATGTGGGCCTCACAAATGAATTCTATGGGGTATTTTTTTTAAAGGATATGAAATTGAGAGAAAAATGTATTGGAGGAGACCTGAAGGGAGCTAGAGGAAGGGTTGGGGATAGATATGATCAAGATGTGTTACAGAAATGAGTAAAATTTTCAAGAAATTAAATTAAATTCTTATTTTAAAGGACACATAAAAATTGATTGCAGATACACACTGAGAGGACAAAGCAGAGCAAATGGCATGTGTATTCACATGTCCTCTTCGGTCAGCTTGGGAATTCGAAATGGGAGGCCTGTGTATTCACATGTCCTCCTCGGTCAAGATAATGTAGCATATCCATCCTTTAGATCGTTAGCATTTCTGTGTGGTGATAGTATTCAAGATAATCTTTATTGCCATTTTAGAAGAGACAATGTAATGTATTACTGGTAACCATAGTACTCTATTATGCAATAATAGAAGACCAGAATTTGTTCTCCCTATTTAACTGCACAATTGTCTATTTGGCCAAGCTCCTCTCATCACCCCACTGTCCCTTGTTTTGCTTAACTTTTTGTAATATTTTTCAACTTTAATTTCTATATGACTACTTTCAGATAACAATATTTCCAAGTGTTTGTTTTAATTTTGCATTGTAAGGATGTAAAATGTTCTAAGTAATTTTATATATTATTTATTTAATTATCATAGAAGATGAATATATCCACATTCACTTTCATATACATGTTTAGTTTCCTTAGAGACATCTAATATTAAGAAAGCTGTATGATTACTTTGTTAATTGTTCCTAAGGGAACCTAACTCTGTCTCTATTTCTCCACTCCTGGAGATTTTGATTAACTTTAAAAGGATGAAAGACATCATTCTAGCCACAAATTTATGAAGATAAGGATGGCATGCGTGAAGGACTTGCCAAAGTGAGTGTCCTTGGTCCAAACAGATGTTGAATGGTGAGTGCTTAAGGTGGTCTCCCAGCCCTACATCTTAAAGCAGCTTCAAAGAGAGTCCCACCTCCATCCCAGGTCAAAGCTTTGCAAATTTCTTCTTACTAATAGGCATGCCTTTCTAGTTTCCTGAAAATGTGAGGTAGAATGAGGGGAAGCATTTCCTAAGGCGGAAAAAAATGGCAAGTTAACAAAACAGTATCAGAAATCATAATTTCTAGAAATAGTTTTCTGATGGATCACTTGTGGTTTCCCATGCAAGCCACATATCTTTTCAGAGGCTGATATATTAATAGGAACTTGTTGTTTTCTTGTTTCCTTAACAGGTGCTGTGAGGGTATCGGTGAGGCAGTTTAATTAGAAACTGAATAAATTAACTTGATCCTTCAGAGAATGCCTTTAAGAGGAGAGTGTGGGCAACAAATTCTAACCAGTACTTGTTAAAAGCTCAGAGCCTGTAGGAGACAGATAGCACACTGCTGTCTTTACCAGTAAGGAAACAAGTTACAGACAGCAGGTGAAGATGCATGTGGCTTAGGAGTTAGTTCCCACTCAGTGCAGTTCCAGGACTGTAGACCTCAGTGCATAACATCCTCTTCTTTCTAATGAAAGTTTCCATATTCTCTTCTGTGCTATATGTCTTCAATCTTCACAGCTAAATGACCTTTAATCACCTCCCAACTTTTGTAACACATCCTAAACACAAGAGAAAACTGTGTTAAAATCTCTTACAAGAACATCTGCCCCCACGTGACTGTGGATATGGAAAGCAGCGATGAGAGAAAAGCAAACACGCAAGAGCAATAGAAAACAAAACCAACAGAGAACAAAGGGCTTATGAATAAGGAAAGAGGGTCTCTTGTTCCCAGGATTGGTCTCTTTACAGTCAAGTCTCTTGAGGTGTGCCAAGAGAGATATGGGTTCAGAAGGATCAAGGAGTCGCTTAAGCAAGTTAGGAGAAGGTGCTATTTAGTCGGGGAGATTGAAATCCTGTAAAGAAACCGAACATGGAGGTTTGTATTTTAACACACTCTGTTATGTGTGATCCTTGTCTCTGAGGTCAGTAATTTGCTCTGGACCCTCTCCAACTTAACTTGCCCCACAACCCACCATACAGACCTTTCTCAAATCTACTATCTACGGAGTTAAACTGCATCAGAGTTTGCGCAGGAGGGAAATGAGAGGGGTGCTTTTTCATTACTGTCTTTGATATTTCCATAAAAGCTTATATAGACCATGGTTTTAATATCTGAGTGTATCCACAATTTTTATTTTCTCAATGACTTAATTCAGTGTTTGGGAAAACACTCTGTTACACACTGACTGCAGCAGTTATATATTTTTTCCTGTCAGGTATGTTCAACTTTTGACATTACACACATGTCATCAACTACAAAGTCCACAATTAAGAACTGCAAAATTAACTTAAGAGGAAAATTTCAGAGTATTTTAAGTGGGTTTATGATTTCGTGTTGGTTCACATTCAGAGCTACTGTCAGCTTCATGCATCCCTCAGGCAGCAAGTTGGACACCCCTGCAGGATCCACCTAACTTCTCCATTTAACCTAAAATCTTTCTGCTGAGCCTCCTGTCTGAGATGAAATGATACTTCCTAAGTAAGATTTCCTCTGGCTTTTAAAAGTAAATCAAGTTCCCTTTCTAGGATCCTTTCATAGTGTCCTGAACTTTTCCATCCTAGGATGTAACTGCAAGGAAGACTTCAGGATCCTTAATGACCATGTCTGAGCAGGATGAGAAGTACATGTGATCTCTATGTCTTATGGCTAAAGGTTTCAGAGATTTCCTGAGTAAGTCCAGGACTCTCTGCTTCCTCCATCTTATATGGGATTGGTAGAGAGAAATGCTAATTGTGAATAGGTCAGCAAGGCAGAGAGAACATAATAATTTCCAATGTGGAATAGTGAGTTCTATCCATTGCAGTGACTGTAAAAGAATTTGTACCAGAGTATTTGAACATTGGGCTTGGGCCTGCGTGGATAGGCAAGCAGGGTGTGTGGGTGGGAGGATGTGCACTGGGGTGCATTGATTCATGATATAAGACTTCTCATGGTAGCATGAGAAGTCCTTCCTATATTCCTCGTCCAGGATGCTTTTGTATTCCTGTGCTGGCCAAGACAATACTCTGCTCATTCTAGGAAGATGGTTTTTTAATCTTCTGAAAAGAAAGCATTTATTGAATGGTTAGGTTTTTAGTATTGCAGCTGTTGTGAGGTCAGAAATATGTCTAAGACAAAGAAATCCTAATGAGTAAGATTAGGAGTTTTTTTAAGATTATCAGTCAAAAGATTCTGGGGGTGCTCATCACAGTATTTCAGGGACCATGAATTATTTTAGAAAACAGCCAACCTGGTCTGACTCATGTGGTTCTTTGCACACAGTCCTTCTAGCAATCTGTTCCAGACTGCATTCATGGTCAAGATCTCAGCCTTGCCTTGGTCCTCCGTTACTCACTATGGGCTTATTAGGAATTTTAAAGCTGTTGTGTTGTACTTATATATTTATCAATAACTTCTGTCTGTCTATTAAAAACATTAGTTGGTACCTTATTCTGGATTTGTGTATAGGTTTATTTCCCTAGTAGCTTTCTACAGCTAGGAGAGTCCACACTAGGACAAGATAGTCATTTACCTTTTAGCTGATCTAAGGTCCACTGCAGTTTGGATGAATGCTTTTCTTTCTTCCATAATTTCTTCAAGACAGAAACAGAAAATCCTTCACAATGAAAATATCTTAATGGGAATCATATGTAGATTGTCAAAAAGGAGTTCTTTGGTCACATGAATCAAAGTTTGTTTTCTTCTCTTTCCTTGATGCCCAATGAATTTTTTTTTCAACATAATGCAGCCTCACTAGCTTGTTTCTGACCTTTGAGGTGACACTGCCACCCACCCAGGATTAGATGTCAACATGAAGAATTCCAATAGCTCTTTGGGGTTCTTACCTACAACATTCATTTTGGTTGGTATCCCAGGGCTGGAGACAAAACACATCTGGATATCCATCCCTTTCTGCCTGATGTACACCATCATCTTCCTTGGGAATGGTACCATTCTTCATGTCATCAGAACAGATGCTTCCCTGCATCAGCCCATGTATCTCTTTCTTGCCATGCTGGCACTTGCTGAGGTTGGTGTCTCGGCCTCCACTTTACCAACGGTGCTAGGAGTCTTCCTTTTTGATACTTGTGAGATTACCTTTGAAGCATGCCTTCTCCAAATGTTTTTCATCCATTCTTTCTCCATCATGGAGTCAGCTGTGCTGTTAGCCATGTCTGTGGACCGCTTTGTGGCTATCTACAGTCCACTACGTTATACAACTATCTTGACACCACCGTGCATCTTTGGCACAGGAGCTATCATTGGACTCAAAAGTGTTATACTAATGGCCCCATTGCCTATACTGTTACAGAGACTTCCTTTCTGTGGCCATAATGCCCTCTCTCACTCCTATTGCCTCCACCCCAACCTTATCCATTTACCTTGTGGAGACATTTCTATCAACAATATCTATGGACTTTTCATTGTTACCTCCACTTTTGGGCTAGATTCATTGCTCATTGTGGTGTCCTATGGGCTTATACTCCACACTGTACTGGGCATTGCCACAGGAGAAGGGAGGAAGAAAGCCCTGAACACATGTGGCTCCCACGTCTGTGCTGTGCTTGCTTATTATGTGCCTATGATTGGCTTGTCTATGGTACATCGCTTTGCACATCATGCGTCTCCTCTGCTACAAACCATGATGGCCAATGCTTATCTTTTCTTGCCCCCTGTCGTCAATCCCATTGTCTACAGCATTAAGACCAAGGAGATTCGCCGTGGCATCATCCGAATGCTCTCGGAGAAGAGGCTCAGAGTTTAGTGGACAATGCTAAAAAGAGGGGTGTTTATTTGCTTTCTACAGTCACACGTCATCCTACTTTATGTTCTGTAACTGATGCAAGCTTAGAATACAGTGTCTAGGATCTGTGGAGCTGTTCAGTGGTAAAGAGTGCATACTGTTCTCACACAGAACCCATGTTCTGATTCCAGCACCCACATTAAGCAGTTCACAACTGCCTTCACCTCAAAATCAAAGGTGATCATACTCTTCCGGCCTCCATATGCACCTGTACTTCAATGCATGCATGCCATGCATGTGCATGTGCACACATGTGCACACACACAAAATTAAAACAAAAAATCTTTCTTTAACAAAACAGTGTCCAGTAGACAGAAATTAGAGTCTGGTAATAAACTAGAATGTAATGACAAGTAGATATGTATTATTTGTGATAGATCAGTTCACAAAATCAATGATATTATGCCCAGTTGTATGGCATGCTTGTTTGTAAAGTTGGGTCAGTAATGCGAGAAAAGTTGTTTTTTTTAAACATCTCATTTTTCATCAGGAAATTGAAACTGCGATTTAAAAGTTACCTGAGACCTATTGAACCCCGTATACTTCTTTACTCGGGAAGAGAAAAAATAATCTGTATTGCATCCTCCTGAATCTCTGAATTCCACAGTAGGCAAACTGACACTTGAGTTCCACGGAGTTCATAGAGATTCCTCTACACAGGCACTGATATGTCATTTAGCCAGCTTCACCAAGGCCACACATAGTTACCTAGAATTACAAACTTGTGCATCATACAAGACTTTGAAGTTCTACACAGATTCAGAAAACAAGCTTGTTCCTTAAATGCTTTTATCTGATTGAATATGACTCTTCAAATACTTTCAACAATTTAAGACTCTATAAGACAAGATTGTTGAGGAACAAATATGTACTTGATACACTATTCTTTTAGTGATTCCTCACAAAGCCTCAGGTAGCATTAACATAGTGTTTATTCTTCAAAGTCTAATGCTTCTTCTTAGTGTCTTGTTCAAGCATATAGAACCAAGAGCTACTATTGCAATCTTGCTGGACCAAGACTTCATAATAAGAACTATTAACGCTTAGCACTTGTCAGGAGCAACACTTTCCTCTTACTGTAATTGAGCCAAATAGAATTCACTGAGCACAAGTCTAGACCATCAAGACTGAGTGATGACATAAGAGATCAGGTCCTTCACTCATAAGTGCTCATCTCACTGAGAAAGTGTTTTCTCCACATATTTTCTGTCTCTACCACATTGTGTATTACCTGGAATGAAGTTTAAAATCCATTTCAGTCAGAATCTATGATACCTATTATAGAGTAAATACAAAATAAAAGAAGCCTATGAATATTGTAGTAGTTTGAAAGAAAGTGACCCCCAAAGGGAGTGGTGTGCTATTAGGAGACATGGCCTTGTTGGAGTAGGTGTGGCCTTGTTGGAAGAAGTGCATCACTGTGGGAATGAGCTTCAAGGTCTCTTTTTCTCAAGCTTCCCTTAGTGTGATACTCAGACCAATCCCTGTTGCCTATAACATGTAGGCTTCTCAGCTACTTCTCCAGAACCACACCTATCTGCATGCTACCATGCTCCCCACCATTATGATAATAGACTACACCTCTGAAACTGGAAGCTGTCAGAAGAATTAAATGCTTTCCTTTATGGGGGTTGCCATGGCCATGGTGTCTCTTCACAGCAACAGAAAGTCCAAGACAAATATGGATTTGAAACATTTAAAATCTTGTTTTCATGTTACATTTTAAGGCCTGTAGAAGTTATGTGACCTGACCTCTGAGTCGCCATTTGCCATGTTTGTATACACTCTGAATTGAGAATTTATAGCTGCCTAAGAAAACAGGTTAGACTCACACCCACTGTGTGGCAGTGGAACTCTGTAGTAACAGTGATTTAGAGTTGTAGGGAGAATTCAAGCAAGCAAACCCACAGGAAGACCTTCCCATAGATAGCCAGAGGAAGAAGAGAGAGGTTATTTTCTGGACAAAGAAAATAAGAAGGGATATCTTTAGGGAATCCAGAAAAAAATGAGTTCCACATTTAGTGGGACACGAAGGAGATGGTAGGATCAAGTTGTCAAGCAATGTAGTAAAAAATGAAAATCTTAGCAGCTCACTTCCGTTTCTGGAGTTTTCATGGTCACTTTTCTGCTCCCTTTCTTTGGATACCTCAATATCTAAGGCTACTGAAACTCTGAGTCTCCTAACATAGATGCATATCAAACATATTTACTTTGTGTCTACATTTCAGTAATTCTGTTCTGTCTGTTCAAGCATCAAAAGTACTTCAAATAATTCAAATAATTATATTTCCTTTTTTATATATCTATGCTATATAAATCATATAGAGAGATAAATAATTTTTGCACATATTGGATCTATCAAAAACAAAAGAATGTTTTATAATGATCTAACCACAACTGATTGCCACTGTATGGGGAGAAATGAATGTAGTCACAATGCCTGAGAACATAGCTCAGTTGGTAGAGTACTAGCTGGTGTTCGTGAAGTCCTGGGTTTATAATATCCTTTACCTTATAAAATGAAGTGTGGTGGTACAAACTTATAATTCTAGCACTTAGGAAACAGAAGCAAGAGATGCAGAAGCTCAAGGTTATCCTCAACTATGGAGCAAATGTGAGAGCAGTCTGTACTACATAGAAGCATCTAAAAATAATTAACAAATAAAGTTGCACAAAACTCCTAAGTCAGATGTCTCTAGGTGACACTCCTTATAGCCTCCTCTTCACTCTGGGGAGAGAGCCAGCATTTCTTGGGAAGATATGGAGTACATCATATTCAACAGCTGTTTTCTGCAGACACTGTAAAAGGACACTCCTTTGCCTCTAATGCCGTTTTCCACTGAGAACCATGTGCTGTCCTTGATTCAATGTTTAATATAGTATATGTATGTCTTTTAGATCACTCATAGCCTGTATGTGAAAAACCTTGGCATTTATTTTTATCTCCATATATTTTTCATTCATTGAAATCTGGTCTATAGTGCTTATCGTAATTTATTTATAGGTTTCCAGGATATCTGTTTCTATGTAGTCTCAGAAATAGCACTGTAGTCATAAGTTCTCATATGTATGTGTCAATTTTTATGTGTCTAAATGCGTTTGTGATTTCTGGAGATGGAACGGCTGCATAAATATTTCTGGAAACTTACAGTTTTTGAAGGTGCCACACCCATTTATCTGCCAACCAGAGGCTGTCAATAGTCCTGGGTTTTGCTAATATGACAAAGACAAAGCTGACTCTCACTTTATTACACTATCTCTTGTTCTGAATGCGTATAGACTATGTGATCATTATCTTTACTTTATATAAGCGATCCCTTCATGCTTGAGGAGAAACGCTGCCTTCCTGGGGATAAAGTAATGTGTGCCCATGTCACAGCTCTTCCCTGAAGCCCATTGTAAGGGGACAGCCTGTTTGTCTAAAGATTCTCCTGTGAATCTCCCAGGAGATCTGGATACTTCTCACAATCTTCGGCTCGGAGTTTGATTAAAGCATGACTTCTCCAACTGTGGGCAGTCCTCAAGCCCAGAATGAGAAGACTAACAATCACTGAGATGAGCCTCCATTAGATTATGAGCTAGACCATTCTCCTCCTCAGAGGATCAGCACATTCCCAAGTGCCAGCCTCCTCAATTGCTGATGAGCATAGAATGCTCACAAAATGGCACTGATGGCAATACTGTTTGTTGCTACTACTTAGTTTTCCTTTTTCAAACTAGATGTCTGCATTCACAGAAGGCAAACAATATTATTTTTTGTCTTCACATCTTTATCTCAAACCATTTTATCTCTGCCCTAAACTTGCTGTTACAAGCAGGCAGAATAGATATTCACATAAATAATTTAGCACTTCAAATTTAGACTTAGATGATGAATAAGAGCTTTTTCAATAAATTGAATATAAATCTGAAGTTTGAGATGGTAGAATTTTGGGGGGAAGGGAACAGTAGGAGATGAGGGAGGGGGAATTTATGGTTGTTATGTAAAATAAATAAAAATTAAAAAGACAGTAGAATTTCTCCTTAAGAAATAAATATAATCCTTGCCTGGTAGGCATAAAGACTTAAAATTTAACTTCTGCCATTGATCCTGTGGTAGCCTGTTCTTATATAATAACTCCTCGGCACTAATTTTCCAGGGTGTGCTTTCCATCCAGAGCCAAATCATGAGCTCTTGGGTCTCGGTGCTCAGGTTTCCACCTTCACAATACAGATTCCTCTCCTGGGCAAAAAAGGCTTCCTGGTTCTCTCCCTTGAGGCCTGATGTCTCAGAGCAATCTGCATATTCTTGTAAAGTCCTTAAGAAATGGTCCCACCGGTCTTCTACATTACAGTCACATAAAAACCGCTTGCAGCCACGGGCCAGAGAACAGAAACCAAAGAGCACTGAACAGACACAACACAGTGAGTATTCAGTGAGGCTGGACTACCCCCGAAATGGAGAGGAAAAAGAGGAGAAATCTGGTGATTAAGACAGAAGTTACTCCATAGAGACAAGGGGGAAGTAAGCAGCCCTGTCTCAGAAACCAGCTGGGGAAAGTGGGGCTGGAGGGAAGTGTGGTGGGTAGGAAATGGGAAGCAGATTATGCAGAGATTTATCACACCCACTGATGTTAGGAGTGGCAGAGCTGCCCTTTATCAAAGAACTATGTGTTCTCTGTATCATCAGAATCTTGCCCTAGAATTTGGCTTTCACTGGATGATATCCCTGTTGCTCCTATATTTGCCATTCTTATCAAGTGTCTCTGAAAGAGATGGGTTCTGGGGAAACAAGAAAATAAATGAATGGACAGAAACTAGCAAGCACCATCAGGAGATTGGGCATTACAGTGCCCCTTAAGTGATGGTTTGTAAGTTAAGCGCAATCTGATGGTGATGAATTAGTTTTGAGAGTGTTTCCCAGTTACTCAACCCAGACCTCAGCACACAAGGATGAGTTCTAGAAGCAGGACTGCAAAGAGCATGAAGAGCTAAATAAACCATCCCACAAGAATGCAGGCATCGTGGGCTTCCATGGCACGGGTGGCTAAGGGATTGACCCATCTGCAGAATTACTCAATAGACTGTAAGCTAGTGTGTGCTGCAGAGGAAGGGCAACGCCACATTTTACCAGTACTAAGCCCAGTTCCACTCTTTTCCTCCTCCTCCTCCTCTCACTCCCTTCTTTGCTTCCATCTTTTTCTGTATTTTTCTTAACACATATTCCCTGGATTTAGGTCTACCCTGAGGTGTTGCACCTGCATAGATACTCATGCTCAAATACACGTACTCACTCATATCTGTATCACACACACTTACGTATTTCTAAACACACAAACAATTTTCACCTTCATAAAGCGTGTTGTCCACTAATTCCACATTTTTTTTCAGGGATCCCCCTGCCCACAGCCCCTCTGCTAAAAGAAACACTAATGGTGTCTCTCCTTGCCTTAAGGCCTTGTGAGAGCTCCATTCTCTCTCCAGAGCACTGGCTTTTTACTCCTTTCTGCTTCAGTTTAGTTTCCATCAGACCTATAATCAGGATTCATAGCTTATGATGCTTTGCCATTATTAACCCTTTCTCAGCCCTTTTAAATTTCTACTCAAACTACAGAGAACCAGGTAGACTATTTTCATCAAGATTTCCTAGCTTTTTATACCACATTTTCTATCCTGTTCAGAACCAATGTGTGTGTGTGTGTGTGTGTGTGTGTGTGTGTGTGTGTGTGTGTGTAAGCATGACATGAAAGTTGAGGGGAAATATGAAGTGAAGGAAGGGGTAAAACAGGCAGGCAAGAAAAAGTAATAGTGGTGGGGAGAAAGTCAGCCATGTGCTCTCCAATGTCAAACATATATGAAGTATTTATGAAGTAGAAAGGGACCAAGAAAGGGTTGGTATGAGGATGTGAACATGAGCAATGTATGGTGTGCACAAATATGTGGATGTGTCATAAGAAAACCCATTATTTTATACCAAATTTAAAGAGAAGAAACAACTCAAATTCAGAGCAGTGTGTATGTGAGCCTTCATCGCTGGATTGAGTTATATCCTTTGAAAGAGCATTCAATAAACTTCATTATAGCTGAATTAAACAGCAGCAACAAAAAAGACTTCCTGGCTTTTCAAAGAAAAAAGTTCATTTTTCTTCAGTAAATGCTCGTCCTTATTGAGAGTGGTGAAGGGCAGTCTCAGACTAGCTAACTGTGTTAAAATGATAGCATTCTAGGGCAGTGTGCTGGCAGTCATTGGCTGTAATCGCCATAGTTCTCTCCTCCTCTCTGCCATCCCCAGTGATGCTCCACTTACCACAGAGACTGAGTTATGCTCAACTACAACACCGTCAAAAACTGTACTTGGAAAGCCACATGGAAGGTTTTAGAAAGAAACCATTGTAGAATGCAAGGTACGCTGTGCTGTCAGGCGGAGAGATGGACTATGAGACGTGGGGATGCCCATCATCTCATAGTGGGAATGCCCATCATCTCATAGTGGGAATGCCATCATCTCATAGCAGAGAGATGGACTATGGGAAGTGGGAATGCCCATCATCTCATAGCGGAGAGATGGACTATGAGAAGTGGGGATGCCCATCATCTCATAGTGTTACTCTTGCTTTCGTGGAAATTGCACAATGGGTCTGATCTCTTGGCATTCAATGGTCCTCTCCATATAGCTCATTACTCTTTGTATTTTTTCATCTTGTAAGTTCATGGCATAAATCATTCAAAATAAAATATGTTCTTCTTTGGCTATTGCACTGACCAAACCAGCACAAGTGGAAATATTGAGAGAGAGAAGGATCACACACACTTAAAAATAAAATGTGTGCCTACCATCTAGAAAAAGAAAAGAGATATAGAATCCCAAACTCCATTCAAGAGTGTCTCAGCCAGCACAGAGTGGCCAGCGGCTCTGCTGGAACCAGGCTGGACAGCCGCAAGGAGCACTGTGCTATGCTCCTTCCCTGGTTGTGTGAATAATCTTATCATTGCACAGTGCTGGGAGTAGAGGCGCCAGCATAATTTACATCAGATTTCTTCCCTTAACAAGGACCAGTTTTACAAGGACCAGCCACCTTTCCAGTCAGTGTGGTTTTATTTAAAATATATTCTAAGTTGTTAAGTATTAACGATAAATCTTCTAATGAAGAAGTTTGATGATCAATACCACAGCAGCTTCACAGCCTTAGCCATGGTCATGTGACTTTTGCTATGGTTCGTGACTATTCTTCCTTTTTACTGTTCTGTTGGTCATTCCCACTCGTGTCTGTAACTTCTCTAGATTTTCTTTCTTATAAAAAATTCCCATTCCTAAATATCTACCTATTTTTACTTTTATGGAGTAAATTTCTTAAGTTTTAAATTATATTGACTTACAGAAAAACTTGTAAATATTTAAATCCTTTTTATTTTCCTAACTGAAAGACATCAACTTCTGTTTTTATTTTCTGTTTCCTATTTCTCCCAATTTTATATTGTTGTTGATGTTGTTGCTGCTGCTGTTCAAATTCTTGAGCGAGCATTCCCTGAGTTGTAAATTTATGGCATTTATAGACCTCTTAGATTGTAACAATCCATAATTACAAGAAATAATTAAATAGTGGGGTTTCCCTGATTAATATAGCCACAGTTTTCATTCTCAGAACATTTCCAAAAATTGTCATTCATCCTTAGACTTAAAGAAGACCTGCATTTATCCTCTAGGGGACAGAATAGAGCCCTCTGAGTAGACATTACCGAAGCTCTTCAAAGTTTCTTATTAATTCCGCCTTCAGACGTCTCCATCTTAGCTTCCTTCATTTCCCATTACTCTAACACTGAAATGCTCTTGTAAATGTTTCTTTTACAAAAAAGTCTCTGAAAAGTTTTATGCATACAATTCCCATTGCTTCTTTTTTCATTTTTGTCTAATTACTAAATTTTACATTTCCTAATAAATTAATGTTAACATTTAATTTCCTTTCTTCCTGCTCTCCCTCCCTTCTTCCTTACCGAAGCGCTGGTCTACATTATCATATTAACTTCCAGATTCTCAGCTACTTGTAAAATAATAATAAGTTTCTATGACTTCTCCCTGTCTTATTGTTCCTACATACTATGCATCTACTTGACACTTCTCATGGACTATCCCTATGAATATTAAACTCTTCATGCACTAAACAAACCTGTGGTGTTGCCCCAGGAGTTCTGTCCTGATCCTGTGCTCCCTAAGAAAATAATTGTTATTATAGTCCACACAGTATCTGAAGCAAGATACCTGGAAATCACCTCAATACTTCCCAATCTAAATACTAGTTCATCTGCATAAATAATACAAAGTACTCTTTCTGTGATGTCTGTCTGAGAGAACAGAAACAAAACTTTGTTTCATTTGCTTGTTTGTTTATTCAAAATTCTAGTAAGATTAGTTTCAGTTAATATATATACATGTGTATATACGCACAGATAACAGTGATCAGAGTACATGTTACCAGAGGAAATAAATAGCTAAATTTTAGTACATGGCAGAAGTAAGGTAAGTTGAAAGAAATGAGTTTATCTTAAATAGAAATTTATGGGCGAATCCTCAGTGTTCAACTTCTGGCTGTTGAATGACTCTCTGAAGCGTATACTTCTTGATTTTACTGGTGGAATGAACAGTGACTCCCTTACAATATCATATTGACACTGTTCTTAATGTGGAATGCAGATTCTGCATCTTGAATCTACCAGGCATGTCAGAAGTGACTAACATCACTCACAAGCCTTTCTACTTCATCCTCACGGGCATCCCTGGATTTGAGGCTCTCCATCTCTGGATCTCCATCCCCTTCTTTTGCCTCTACACCATCTCCATTATGGGCAACACCACCATCCTCACTGTGATTTGCACAGAACCATCTCTTCGCCAGCCCATGTACCTCTTCCTCTCCATGCTGGCTCTCACTGACCTGGGTCTCACTCTCACCACACTGCCCACTGTCATGCAACTTCTCTGGTTTAACATACGGGAAATCAGCTTTGAGGCCTGTTTTGCCCAGTTCTTCTTCCTCCATGGGTTCTCCTTTATGGAATCATCCGTTCTATTGGCCATGTCCTTTGACCGTTATGTGGCCATCTGCCGCCCACTCCATTATGCCTCCATCCTCACCAATGAGGTCATTGGTAGAATTGGGTTGACTATCATTTGCCGCTGTGTTTTAGCTGTGCTTCCTTCCCTTTTCCTGCTCAAGCGCTTGCCCTTCTGCCATTCCCACCTTCTTTCTCACTCCTACTGCCTCCACCAGGATATGATTCACTTGGTCTGTGCAGACATCAGAGTCAACAGCTGGTATGGATTTGCTCTGGTCCTTCTCATTATTGTATTAGACCCCCTGCTCATCGTATTTTCCTATGCACTCATCCTGAAAAGCATCCTGAACACAGCCACTTGGACTGAGCGACTGCGGGCTCTCAACAACTGTCTGTCCCACATGTTGGCTGTTCTGGTTCTCTATGTGCCCATGGTTGGTGTGTCTATGACTCACCGCTTTGCCAAGCATGCCTCTCCACTGATCCATGTTCTCATGGCCAATATCTACTTGTTGGCACCTCCTGTAATGAACCCCATCATTTACAGTGCAAAGACCAAACAGATCCGCCAGGGAATCACTCGTCTCCTCTTCCAGAGAAAGGTGCACTGAAGACTAAAGTTTAAATTAAAAGGAGTAATCTTACGCATGTAACATAGAATTAAGCATAAATTTTATACCATAAATTATATGCAGCAAAGATGCGAAGAACAGATGCTTTATAAAATACCTTCAGTTAATACAAGAGACACCATTATTTTACTGAAATTAAAATGAGTATTTTTTTGAGCTTCAGTTTGCTTTTCTCTAACCACATGCCTTTGAGATGAAGAAATCCGATTTCAAAATTCTTTCTTCTGCAGTGTTTATATGATTTTGTTTTACAAACTCGAAATTCTTATAATGTATGAACATACTCACTGAAGCAAGCCTTTGTATACCACTTTCATTACCAAATACTAGAATTTAATTAAACATGAGTTCTTAAGTGATTTCAACCCATAATAATGGAAGAAACTCTATGGACAAGGAGACCAATTAAAGAAAGAATAAATGAGAGATGTTGGTGCTACATGAAAAACAAATGAACCAAATGAATGCCATATATCAAAAGTTGAAGTGGAATAAGTTTAAGAAACTGAGAGTTTGGGGAAATAGGGATGTGATAAACAGCTTAATTTCATGCAGAGGTCACTTAAGTTTTGTGATTTGTTCCAGAAGCATTCACTAAGCAATGGCTCTAGACAGTAAGAGAACAACTCTGATATCAGCTTCTTAAGTCTGTTGTCAAGCAGCTCTAATATCATCTTCTTATGTCTGTTATCAAGCTTTTCATTAACATCTATAGGAAAAACAAAAACTAAATATAGTAATAATATGGTTGCAAACCAACATAGTTATCATTTATTAACAAATATTTATTTGCAATCAAAAAACTATTCTTATCATTAAGATATCAGTTCCTACCTAGATTATTCAAGTAATGCAAAATTTTTAATATTTTTATTATTTACATAAATAATATGCAAAATGCATTTTTTTAGTTTTTTAAACTACTTTTATATTTTCAGATTATAATTATGTTATGCCTCTCTTCCATTTTCTCCCTCCCAACCCTCCTGTATACCTGACTTGCTGGTCTCTTTAAAATTCCTGGACTCTTTAATAGTATAGAATTTCAGAAACACATATTTAAATATGCATGTACGTTTTGTCATATATTATTAGAATAGAATAAACACTAAATAATTTTCAAACACAAATATATATTTCACAGTCAAGACCTTGTTGGTGACACAAATGAAAAATGAGTTAGTGTCAACAAATGTGTTTATGTAAATATCTGTTAAAGAATATATTCTCAGATAACTGTTAATTATTAGAACATATATTTAGATTCATAAAATATGTAAGTATATGATGAAGTATTATAAACCAAAATATCTCTGAAAATGAATTCTCACCAACTACATATATTTATTATAAAATATTAGCTATCAACATGAATATACTTTATCTGGACATATTTTTTATTGTCTTAGAGAATATATAAACAAAATTTTATAATTGCTGTTCCAAACCAAACAAGTACTTCAAAAAATTACTGAGTATAGGTAATCAGTGAACTAAATAAATAGGGAGTAATAGCCTACAAAATGGAAAGTATTGTCTTTGTAACTGGGGGCCTTAAGGTGAGAGGGACTGAAGGTCTGGTACTAAGCCTGTGAACCAAGTCTACAAAGGGAATTGAGTTGCAGAGGTGAGACTGTGGTCATTCCTATTGGATGAAACTTTCTACTAAACCACAGGCAGAAGGAGAACAAAACAGTGAGACCTGTGTTGATAGAGCTGAGTGAAAGGAGGAGTCAGGGAAGAGAACAGAATGTACCACCCAGTGTGTTGAAGCTAATGAAGGGTGAGGGAATGGAAGGATGGAGGGGGAAGACAGGATGCTGAAGCAGGTAGGCAGCTGAGTCTATTCATATTTTACTTTATGCCTCGGTTGAAATCATTCAGTCAATGTGCATCCCAGAGTCACTAAATACATTGCATGGTATTTAGTTCGAGAAAGAATTAGTTCCTTATATAGCAAGGTGATTTCATAGGTGAGTGATAATACAACTTATTGTTTAAGGATGGACAATTTTCGGAGCTTTCAAAGTGAAAAGGGGTTCTACCATAATGAAGAAAATACTCAAACAATGAGTATCTGGGGCAAACAGGAAAGTATACTCATTCAAAGGCACATTTCCAAAATCATCTTTCTTAACTAAGGGGGACACTTCATCCCTAGGAATCCCATAAAGATGAAAATTTTGACTTACTTTAATTCAGATATCATTAAATATCAAAACTATTATTAACTTTCTATTTGATAAGAGTTAGGATGGAATAAAGGATAAATTTATTATCCCTGCCATCAACTATTTATGTGGTTAGAAAAGTATGAGTGTGTGTATTCAGAGATACGTGTACAACAATAAAATGTAAGACAGGATGCATTTGAGTATGTCACTTGTGATTCAAAATCAAATGTGTAGTTATGCTTTGAATTCCTCCTCCTCTTCCTTGTCAAAACACCTACCTGAAAACTTTACCTGTGGGAGGCTTACAATCATAGTTTATGGAGACAATAATAATCCCTGCCCCTGAGTCTGTGATTCAGATCATTCCTACTTGCAGGAGAACAAGGAGGCAATTCCCCGTTGAACTGGAAGGGTCTTAACACTGTATATGATGGGATTGAGCACTGGCGGCACAAAAAGGTAGATGCTTGACATGAGTGTGTGGACCACTGGTGATGCATGCTTGGCAACACGATGCATCACAGACACACCAATCATAGGCACATAATATATGAGCACTGCACAGATATGTGACACACATGTGTTGAGTGCCTTCCTCCGACCCTCCCCAGAAGCAATACCCATCACTGTGTAAAGAATGAGCCCATAAGAAACCACAATGAGCAGTGAGTCCAGCCCGAAAGTGGCCAGGACAATGGCCAAGCCCAGGATGCTGTTCAGCCTAGTATCTGCACAAGGCAGCTGGATCAGGTCTGAGTGGAGGCAATAGGAATGGGACAGGATATTTATGTGACAATATGGTAGCTGTTTTAAAAGAATTGGAAGTGGGGCCATGAGTGCAATGCTCTTTAGTGTAATACCCAGACCCATGGATATAATCCGAGGGAGAGTTAGGATGGCTGTATAGCGCAGAGGGTTGTAGATGGCTACAAAGCGGTCGTAACTCATGGCCAATAGGACTCCTGACTCCATGCCAGAGAAAGTGTGAATGAAGAACATTTGGGCCAAACAGCCATCAAAGTCAATTCTGTAGGCACCAAACCAAAGGATGCCCATAACGGTGGGCAGTGTGGACACAGACACTCCCACCTCAGAGATGGCCAGCATGGAGAGGAACAGGTACATTGGCTCATGGAGAGCTGAGTCTGCCTGAACCGCTGCCATGATTAGGCTGTTACCTACAATGGCAACCACGTACATGATGAAAAAGGGAATGGACAGCCAGCCCTGTTGGGCCTCCAGCCCTGGAATGCCAGTCAGAAAGACTGATAGCAGGTCAAGACTTCCGTTGTTCTTGGCTCCCATGACACCAACAATAAAGACAAGTCTTCACCTGCATTTGAAGCAAACTGAAGTTAGCCCACAGCAGTTAGTCATGCCGGTTAGCCTCCACCTGAAGGGAGTGAGAAAGTGGTGGGTGAAGCAACATAGCAGACATTCATACCTTTCTTCCTGCTCCCAAGTCCACAAGGGTCAGCTGTTGCATCTCAAAGATGTATTTTAGATTTCTAGATCTTATGAGAGATTGGTTTGTTTTGTTTGTTCTCTTATAAAATGAAGGCATACTAGTCTCATATTTAAATGAGTAGAAGGTAGATAATTTTGACATTCATTGCTCTTGTTTCTGATTCTCTAAGGTGGTGAAAGTGAATCTCTGTTTGAGCTAGGTTAGTGTCATCATGGAGTTGATATAAATATGAGATAACAAGAACCCTGAAGTAAGAAATCATAACCATGTGTTCTCACTCTGTCCCAGGCAGGGAGCAGTGTATTGGATAAATCAAGGCTGTGGCTTTAGAAAGCCAGAAACACAAGTTCTAGATAAAAATGAGAACTTACAAGTTACCAATGCGTGGAAAACAGAGCTCAGCAAACCTACCAATGATGAAGTGCTACAAAAATGAGATTTGACCCAGAATCTGTGGACAGAAACAAAATGCAAAAATGGTTCTGTTGGCCATAAAGGGACTATTTGTAGTATAAAAATACTAAAGTTTAGAATTATGTGATGTGGCTTAATATAATGTAACATAATGAATGGTAGTTACCATAACAAGACAAATTTTTAAAAGAAATGTAAGCAGTGGATGGAATGACACCGAAGTGACTGATGCTCCAGTCATGTGTTTGATCATTCACAACAGACTAGATATGTGAATCACAGGGTCTATGTGACTCATTGTTGAATGGAGAGGATGGGGAGAACAAGCAGGCCGACAAACCTGCAGCTGCCCAGGTCCAAAATCAGGATCATGACTTTGCCTGCCCCAACATCCACCATCTGCTGGAGCATGTGAAGGGACCTGACCCGCAGATCCAAAGCTGCAGGATCTCCACAACACAGGGCAACAATGGGATATTCATGAAGGACCTCAGCGAGGACCCAGCATCGATGGTGTAGTAGAAACCAGAGGCCTCACACCAGACCAATGATTCTTTGCAATGAACACTTGCAAGTAAAGATTTGTGGACAAAGGGGTTACTGCATGACTCACGGCATCACACTGAAACTTCCATGATGATATTTTTTTCTTTTTTTTCTCATTTATTCTTAAATTTTTTGGGGGGAAGAGAGGGTTACAGGGGTGGAGGGCAGATGAAAAAAACCAGGGAAATGAACGTGAAAGAGTCATTGAATAAGTGTAAAAAAAAAGCCTTTTTTAAAAAAGAAAGAAAATGAAATAGATTGTCTTCTGTTACATTTTTGTCTTTATTATATGTTACTTTGTATCTGCCTAACCTTCAGTATAGGATAGTTTTGCTTATATTATTTATCCATAATCTCCTCCATGACATCTTGCCACCAAATTGCCATCCAAGCTTTACTTAATTCCTCTCAATAATTGAATGCTTTCTGCTCTCCCATAACACTGACTACAACACACTTGGCTGTCTTAGAGGCGACTTTCTTCCTCTTGGTTTGAATGTTTGTGAAAACATTAATCTTAATTTAGAAGCATGTATTTTTTTTTGTATATTTGTTATTTAATAAGAAACCCCATCAGAAAAAGGGAGAACAATTATTTTATCCAGTAATTCCTAGTGCTTACCCAAGTTTAAGTATATAGCAGACTTGTATAAAATATTCAACACATAAGCAATTGAATATGTGAGCAATAACTGAAAGCTTTGGAGACGGTAATTTATGATCCCTTCTCCAGCTGCACATCGCTCATACTACATTCCATTGTCTACTTCTCAAAGTTCTCACTTTTAGTTCCACACATGATTTCTCAGCAAGCTTCCTTCTGGAAACATGAATCAACAGTTTACACAGTGGCAACATTTCATAATACTGGGTAAACATAAATATAAATTTATCTCAAGCCTAACTTTATAATATTTTATAGACTTGATATTTTGTTAACAGTGACATTCCAGCTTGGGCAGAATGCAACCGTATATTTAATATATGTTGTCAATTACTGTTTATAGTCTATAATATTTCTTTTCAGCAGCATACCTAAAATTCTTCTTGAGAACAAATATTCTCTTGTATTTATTTTAAGCCTAAATTCTTGGGCGTAGCTTTGTCCATGAAATGAATCTCCCTCAATGTTGTCTCCTTATACTTTACTGATTCCTGTATCATTCTTAGGACAGTCTACTGGTTTGAAAATATGGCTTTCTACAATTGACTTTTTATTCCTTTCTAAAAATACTATAATTATGTTGATTTCCACAAACTGAAATATTCCAAAAACTCTTGTCCACTTTCTGTGCTGAGTTGTATTTTTCACATTATTTCTATCAGACTTAGGTTTACCAAACTTACCGCAGTCTTGTTTGAAGCCGAGAGGCAACGCTGTGATGGCTACAGAGGTAATACTCAGGTAGTGGGTAATGCCCAGAAATAGTCTTCCTGAATCTTCTTATCGTTTGTATTACATCATGCTATGGTATCTGGCTGACGTGAAATTTATGAATATATCTTCAATGAGAGTGTTTGGAAAACTTGAAAAATTCAATGAAAAAATCTACTTCATAGCAGGGAAGTACACACCTTTAATCCAAGCACTTGGAAATCAGAGGTAGGCAGACCTCTGAGCTCAAGGCTCTCCTAGTCTATATAGAAAGTTCCAGGGACAGCTATATAGAAAGACCCTGTCTCAAAAATAAATAAACAAACAAAAACCAAACAAATACACTCAATAACCCACCCACTTATAATTATTTCTAGTAAAATGATTGGTATGCACTGTGTCCTCTCCTCCCTGTTAGACTATAGACTCTTTTAGGGTTGTATTTCTGCCTGATCAAATACCCTCCACAGTACTTCCTGTGACTGACTCTGAAATGTGCTTTTGGAAAACTAAAATCATAACTAGATAAATAGAATAGGGATGTAGATGTGTTGCTCAGCCGAAACTGAGAGTCCTGTGTTGCATGCTTTAATCAGTTATCAAACCAACTGTGACTTATGAAAACATGCCACATGGGGAGCTTTGGAGAAAATCAGGATAGTGAATCTTAACAAGAGGGGACAATGGAGATGAGTGAGGCCAGGGCTAAAAGGAGGTGAGTGTAGAGGTCACAGGAAGTAATTTGAAGCTCATAAGAGGAATGTTTTCCCAGAGTCAAAAGTACACTGTTTGTGTGCAGTAGAGATATGCAAAGATAAGCCCGCATGGGAGTGTGGAGAGGGGCTAGCAGGACCTGCTGAGCTGAGATTGCAGGTCCTTGCAGCTCTCTGCCTGACCTTAGGCCTGAGGTTGCAGGCAATCAAGGTCTCTTCCATTTGTGACATAATTTCTAAAGACTGTGCATCATTGTGAGACATGACATAGACTAGTTTCTAGCCCCTGTTATGGGGCCATTATTATTATTATCATTATTATTATTATTATTATTCATTATTATTATACCATCTGTATTACTAAGTGTATCTCTGGCAATCCCAACTGAAAGCACCTGGACAACTATAGGGCATTTGAACCAGTATTACTCTTCCTACGGAAAAACTGTAACAGTGAAGTTTTTTGATTTGTTGATTATCTTAAACCTCTCTGTCATGGACTAAACAACTTATAGCATCTATTCAGAAACACACAGGAATTAACACCAATTCGAAAATACAGGATCATGATAATAAAGACTGAAAAGCAAATAGAGTGATGGATAAAAACATGCTTCTGTACACACATCAAGAAAACACAGACTCAACATCACCTGAGAGGGCTTAATGAAGAAATTCTTAGATTTACAGGTGGCCAAAGTTCCCAGTGGTTTCAGAATAGCCTCAGGCAGCCACTAGCTGAAAAGGGAAATGGACTTTATATATCTAGGCAAGAGCTTTCTAAAGGCGTAGGACTTTGGGGTTCTATTTTGTTCCAGTGTGATGATGAGATGTGTTGGGAAGTGGAGAGGGTGAGATCTCCTGTGAGAATTAAAATCAAGAACTTTTGAAAACCATTTCCCTTGGAGAGGTATTGCCATCTCTCCCCAGAGATAAAAGAATTTCAGCTCCTTGCATAAGATGGAGATAGAGAAAAGAACTTCTGGGCTCACTATCTGCAACTCTAATCACTCCACTATAACCAGGCCAGCGTTCAAACTGTGCCTGGAATCCAGAGGCACGATCTTTGAATACTGAATTTTAAAGAGCTTCATTTTCCAGGCAAAACTTAAAGCTTATGAAGGGAGAGATCATGGACAACCTCATGGTTTAAGCAATAGAGATTATGTCCTTGGTTACCTTCATCCATTTGCCCCTACTGCTCCCTATCCAATTCCCCTCTCAACACTTCCATCTCCCACAGAACCCTCCACCAACTTCCGCAACTTCAGGTCTCTTCTATTATAAACATATCAGGGTATGAAGGAGATTCAAACTTACATAGATATTGGTTGAACCCTACCCATGTAGCCTGATTGCTTCCCGACTGTGAGAAATTAACTTTATTCCAACTTGGAACTTGTTTTCATAGAACAACTAAGTGTCTATGAGACAGGTATTCAACTGGAAAGAAGCAAAGGGCCTGTTTGATTAGAGTTGGATGTAGTGTGTGTAATATCCTCACCACAAGCTCTGAGGCTTTTCTCAATTTTCCATCTGCAGTAGTTTTTTCTTCAGTGTCTCTTATTCTCATTAAATATTTTGTGTACCTCTTATTCATTTTGGTTTCTAGTGGAATGAGGCCCTGTAGAGGAAAGAATAGAAGGGAAACAGCTTTCACTTGTCAAGCTGTGTATGCAAGTGGAAAGGAAAATGGAGCTTGGCAAGGAGATTCTTTCTCCTTCGGAGTTCTGCAGTACTGGAAGAACAAGTGGAAATAATATCTGCTCCCACTGTTGGTTATTAATTGAGCTGGAATAATGAGTTTGAATACTAGATATGGAATTCAGAAGAACTTAGGTAAAAAAATCTTGTAGCATCAAAGAACTGATTTCAAAAGTCATGGGGTGCTGTGGCTCTACCATGGCCCTGGTGATCTTTACCTTTTGTCCTTTTATAAAGTCTGTTGCTATGTCTATCAAGTGGGTGGATAAAGAAAAAAATAACATATAATTATTCATTCAGGTAGTGATAACACTATAATATTAGTTCAGCACATAAGTTAACATCACTGCAAATCTTGACTTAAAATGTTTATTATAAATTTCAACAGTCACTGGTAGGGAGACATTTGCACATCCATGTTTACTGCAGCACTAGTCATAATAGTCAAGATGTAGAAACTGCCTACATGCCCATCAACAGATGAATATATAAAGAATTTTAATCAGCTAGAAAGAGAGTGAAATTAGGTCATTTGCAGAAAAATGGGCTGTCCTGGAATTCAAGTTGTGAAGTGAAATAATCCAGATTTAGAAAGAAAAACATTATGTTTTCTCATATACAGAATCTAGATTTAAATGTGAATTGAGATGAAATGTATAGATAATATGAAAGTTAAAGGCAACAGGGAGGGCTATATTTGTGTTTGCATGTTTGTGTGTGCATGCACTTATGTGCATGTGTGCACATATGTGTGTGCATGGGCACATGTGTGTAATATGACAGGAAAGGGGGACTATTCAGAGGAATAAAAACCTGACAGAAGGGAGGAGGGAGACGAGGGGAGGTTTGTGAGAGTGAGCACAAGTGTTTAATTTACCCATATGAAAATCTCAAAACCAGTTCACATGCGCACTGCAAAGTAGTAAAGATTCAGAAAGAAAGTTTTGTTGTTTTTTCTCACATGTAGATCACGTACACACACACACACACACACAACATTAAGGTAGTAGAAGGACTAGTTAGGAAGTGGAGGGATCTAGCAGAGGGGAGATGGAGAACAGGAGAGGGTAATGGGAGAATATGTTCAAAGCACTTGATACGCTTTAATGAAAACACTGTTACAAAACATGTCAGTACAACAAATATGAGCTAAAAATATTTTAAATGGATATAGTGTTAAATTTTAGGCATTTGTGAAGAAATCAAGAGGTTCCTCCCAGGTGAAAGTTTAAGTGGAGAAATCCATACATCCAGACAGACATATAGGCATGCATACATACATGAGCAAAAATGGACTGTCTTACAGTAGAGTGTGTGATTTCTCAGGAGATGTCCTAGTCAGGGTGCTTGTACACACTGAATTCTCACTGATACACTCTGATCCCTCATCTCATCATAAAATCAAACTTGCTTTATCTTTTTAGTTCTATCTACTTATTTGACAGTCCCAACTGAATTTTTCAATGATCGGTGAAGGTGGACTTAGAAAATGGTGATCAGGATTATGAGGGAAAGGAGGCACATCAGGGGACAGTCAGCGTGAGATGGCTGGAGGGTGCTCGACAAACTCTCATCTGAGGCTAGGCTTATTTAACCTCCGTCATCTCATGGTGACCGAATGGCAGTAGGTCTGTGCTCGCTTCTCCGTGGACACCACACTCCTGAGATGAATAAGTTTCCCTCAATTTTATGAACTTTATGAATTATTTATTGAATAATCTTTTTAGATCTTGCTTCCCTGCTTCTCAAGAGAAAACTTCATTGAATAAAATTAATTGTGCCTTTCCCCAAATATCCAAGGCTATTATTCTGAGTTAAAGGTATCAGAATAAGTTGTGCAGTTTATTAATACACAGACTGCTCTGTCTGCTCTCCAGAATCTCTTTCGCGAACTCAGAGAGAAGTTCTTGGAGCTGTCGTGGCCCACAAAATTCCAGGTGTGGCTCATGATGCTGGTCTGGGAATTGTTTCCAGACACTTAGTACTATGTGTCCTATCGCTCTTATTCCACAGCAAATGCACAGCTCTTGGTACCTGGAAGGTCTTCAGAGACTTGTAAGCCTTCTAAGCTATAGTCATCAAGTTTTTGCTTAATGCAGTTCTCATTAGGTAAAGTGAATGTGGAGATCAAGGTTCTGTTCTCTAACAAGCTATGAAGTGTGGCTGTGCAGCTTATTGGACCACAGCTGGAGAGTTGAAGCTCTAAATTTTCTGGATAAATATTTTATCTCAGGCAATGTAATTTTGGCAAGAATTTAACCCTCCCTTCTTGCTGCCATCCTGAAGCAAACACTCTATCTAACCTCTGTCATCTTTCATAAACTACTTCCTAGCCACACAGCATAGCCTGTCTCTATTTCTACAAATAAATCAACACCAAACCTCCATAGCATTTTCCTGTATTTAAATTTATCAGCTCATTCTTTGTGATTTTAGAATTCTCTTTGTTCAAGACAATTTGCCCTGCAAGATTTTGTTATTCCTAAAAAAAAAAAAAAACCAACATTTTTTCAGGGTACCAGTTGTTGTTTGTACATCTTTTACCTGTGTATCTGTTCATTTAACAATACTTGCCATGATAACAGTCTTAGCACTGTTATAACTAGCACACAATTCTCACAGTCAGTGTCCAATAACTAAGTACATCATTGTATTAAGTTAGATATTGTTTTATTGACTCCAAATGCACATCTATCAAGAACTTGAGTCTTCTATGCTGTTTTAGAAAAAGTTTTAAACTTGGCAGAGAAGGCTTAGTCCTTCCTCTAAATGAACTCTCTCAGTGTCTGCAGCATTCCTCAGGTCTGGGATTTATGAAAGACCTTGAGGATTCCTTTTCGTATTTCCTTGGTCTTCACACTATAGATGATAGGGTTGAGCATGGGGGGTACAAAAAGATAGACATTGGACATCATAACATGAACAACAGCTGGAGCACTTTTCCAGAAGCGGTGGATCATGGAGACAGCAATTATGGGCACATAAAAGGCTAGCACTGCACAGATGTGTGATATGCAGGTGTTGAGTGCCTTGAGTCTCTGCTCCTGGGATGCAATGGCCAATACAGCTCTCAAGATCAATGCATAGGAAAGAAGGATGAAAACTGAATCCACACCATATGTAAAAATGACCACAAAGAGTCCATAAATATTGTTAACACGGATGTCTCCACATGCCACTTTCATCAGATCTGGATGGAGACAATATGAGTGGTGCAACACATTGCCCTTGCAAAAAGGCAATCGTTTTACAAGAAAAGGAAAAGGGAAGAGGGTAGTGAAACTTTTGGTAAGGATACCCATGCCCAAAGCCAAGATGCGGCTATTAGTAAGCACAGTAGAGTAGCGTAGTGGGTCACAGATAGCCACAAACCGGTCAAAGCTCATGGCAAGAAGTATGCCTGATTCCATGAAAGAAAATGTGTGGATGAAGAACATCTGGACTAGACAGGCATCAAAACCAACTTGGCGGTAGTTGAAGCAGAAGGTAGCAAGCACTGTGGGCAGTGTAGATAGGGACACTCCCAGATCATTGAGGGAGAGCATAGAGAGGAAATAGTACATGGGCTGGTGCAAAGGAGGTTCTCGAATGACCAGAGCAAGGATACTGAGGTTACCTGAAATGGAGACGAAGTAGAGGAAGCAGAAAATCAGGGCAATCCAAGCTTGGCCTGTTTGCATCCCAGGGATGCCTGTCAGCTGGAGTGTGGCTGGTTGGAAGGAAGTGCCATTCAAGCCTAGCATGGCAGGCAGGTGCGAGAATGCAGATGAGGATTAGGCCCAAAACAGAATGTGAGGGGAATTCTTCACTTCCTTTCTCTCAGATATCCTGTCTCCAACACAAAATGTCAGGCATTTAATATGTGTACCTACATTCTGCCTTCCCCATTAGACTGTTATTTCTTTAAGAAAGGGAGATATTTCCACTTATTTGTGTACTGCCAGCAGAGCATACTTCCTAGGACAAAATGCAAAAGGCTGGTGATCAAATGAGTGCCTATAACATAGCAACGGGGCAGAGACATGAACAAAACCCTCTGGCCATTCCCATTGTTACAGTATTCTACCACTTCCACATATACTCCAGAAATCATACACTAGGCATTGGAGAGAAAAGTAGAAATTAAGATAGACCAGAAATATGCCTTTAGAAACTCACCATCTAGTAGGATAAATAAACTACATGTAACCACAAAACCTTACCTCCAATAACCTTTGCTTCAACTTCCCAATGCTATGGGAACCCATCCCACACACACAAAAAAATCTACCTCTGAAATCTTAAATTTCATTTTATTACATTTCAACATTAGATTTCTACTGCCTATCTCTCTTGCCATTTGATGTCTGTCATTGCTTAGGAAACGCTATAATTGCTCCATTTTCTTCTGGTCAATTTGTCTATTAACTTTTTCTCTTTTATGTCCTTCCTGATATCCTCTCAACTGAAACAATTACCCTGATCTTTGCCTTTCTTCTCTTTGAAATCTATATAGAAAACTCTAAATGCTTTAAAAAGTTCTATAATCAAACCAACTGTTTGGGTCCATCAAACCAAAGAAATAAAACATTTTATTGGAATTTTAAATATATATGTGTATTGATATAGTATTTTATATTTCATATATTATATATCATTATTGATGCTTAGAATTTTAAAGATATTTGCACATTTATTTCTTCTTACCTCAGGTTTGGGAGCAAGAATCCCCCTTTTCTGAAGGTAGGCGCTCCACTAGATTCCCTTCCTGCTGCTCCTCCCAGACTCCTGTTCCAGATGCACAGGACTTTCAATCTTGTTCCTCTTCTGGCTCTTTCTCTTCAGGCAATGGCTGTGCACAGAAGCACCTAGCATACAGACATGATACCCTTTCTCTCAAGCTTCCTCTAGTCATGGTTGTTCCCCACACGTAGTTAAATTTTTTTCTTTCTTTTTTTCCTAATCTCTCCTGACACCAGGGAAGGTTTTCTGCTTCAGTGTCTGCTTCCCCAAAATGTTTCCGAGTCTCTGTCAATGCCAGAGAATTGGTCTTGTTGACCTTAACCTGCTAGTACTGCTTGTTTCATTGAACTGCGGTTAACACCTTTTCCCTATCCAAGCATATTTCTTGTAGGATGACCTCTTTGTTTCTAAATGTAACAAAAACATGTTCTTAGTACACTGAACTTTTCTTCAGAATGAATGCTGCTGGTAACTCACCTTGTTAAAGCTGCTTCCATCTTATAGAAACTGCCCCATTTTTCTATTGAAAATAGATTCTTCTCTCATACAATGCATCCCAATCACAGTTTCCCCCATTTCACTCTTACCAGTTTTCTCCCAGATCCCCTTTCCTCCAGGTCTACTCTCCCTCAGTTTCCCTAACAACTGCTTCTTAATTTTCTACCTACATTAGTTTCTTTGGGTATCCTTCCTGAGAACTTCTTTCTCTGTCTTTGTCTTTAAGCAGCCATGAGAATGTCAACAAATGAAATAATGGAATCATGAACACTGAGAACCCATATCATAAAAGACTACTTTTATAGTCTTTATCCAAAGATGCTTCCATGATGCCCAAAAGCCCAAAATTAAAGCTCTATTTTGGTTCATAAGTAAAGTGACTCCTTACATTGTTTGCAATTTCTAGAGTTTTCATTCTGTTCTTAGTACCCTTGGAATCACACTGAAATGTGGTGGTGACCAGAGTGTGGAGAAAGTAAACATATCCTAGAAGTGTGGGGGACATGAGAGGACGGCCACATCTTGGCTTCTGAGAAATGAAAGCATCTCTTTTGTTAGTGTGACTAGTTGTCATCTATTCTCTCCAAACTTCTCTTGCAATTTCAAACAAGGATGAAAATTGATGTCTCTAATAAGGTTTTTGTAGATTCACTCTATATAAATATGATCATTTTTATTACTTTTGTTTTACACTGTCTCTGGGTCAAGAAGAAATGGAAAATTTTGCAACTGCAAGGAATACTAAGAACTCTTTCAAAATATAGACTAAATTTAGCTCCCTTTCTTTTTCTCTAGTGAGCCAACTGAAGGAATCAAGGAAGGTGCCAGACCTCCCTGTCTGTATGAAGCTTTGAAAACTTCACACAAAAAGCAATCCCCACTCTAAGTGGTGTGGTTTTTTCTTTGATTATCTGTTTGTGTGTTAGTCAATGTCCCTCAAATGCAATGCCTCTAGGAATGAAGGTCAGAAGATGTAGCACGCACATATCCAGGGCCCTTGAGCACTTTAGAAGACCCATGCTTATACTTCCATGCATGTCCAAACGTTTATAGTCACCGTCTCACATCCATATATGTGACATGAGTATGCAGAACCTACTTCATCCTCTTTTGCCACATCTGACACTGCTGTACCATAAAACTCAGGAAAAATCATGACTGCTTATTGGTGCTACATATACATTGCAAATCTCTGTTCACATTTATACTCTCCTTTACTTATAAACATATTCTCCCACACATACTCACGTAAGGAATAGCAAATCATCATCATTTGCAGACACACAGTAGAACCCTCACTGATTATATTCTCACTATATAGTCAACAAGCAATCAACAAAGATTAGAAAACATGTTGTTGAGGGGGAAGTTTGTTTCTGTGATTTGTTTTACCTGTTTGTTTTTGCTTTCTGTAGCTTCATACACAAGATTTGGGTACAGGAAATCATAATTCAAAATACATGTTTTTAAAATAAGTGTGTAAAGACTCTCGAGACAAAATATAAATTGGATGTATCATCTTCTTAGCCTAAGAACACAAGATCTGATAATAGAGCTTTGATTTAGATAGTAGAAACCTGGCGTTTTCCTGTGATTGCTGACTTTAAAAGGAGATATATTTGATCCATTTTGGCGGGAGGATACATAGATTAGGAAAAGGACTGCATTGGAGCTGTCTGGATGGGAATCACTGTGATCGGTGAGGGAGGAGCACTCACTGCAAGGAAGCTGTGCTTTCTTTGTAGCCGGATGTGCTGTGATGTGCTGTGCTGTAGGTCCAGCCGTCAGAGCGGCCTTGGTTCATCTCTTTAGGACATAAATTTATAAACCCCTCAAAATCCCAAAACTCTTTATGAATTAGAAGAATAGGAAAGTGGTATAATTAGCAGGTGACATCAATGAATAAGGGAGCTGTTCTAAATGAGAATTGCTCCCAAGGGGATCTAGTTCTTAGCATTTTTTTATTTCATCATCGACACCCACTAGTGTGTCAATTTTCCTTGCTGGGTGTAAGAAGAGGGCCCGCTTGTTCATCGGGCTGCCCTGCTAGCTTAACCCTGAAATAGCCACACAGAAACTGTATTAATTAAATCACTGCTTTGCCCATTCATTTTAGCTTCTTATTGGCTAACTCATATTAATTTAACCCATTTCTATTAATTTGTGTATTGCCATTTGGCAGTGGCTTACCAGGTAAAATTCCCAGTGTGTGTCTCTGGTGATTCTCTTACTCTGCTTTCTTCTTCCCAGAATTCAGTTCTGTCTTCTCTGCCTACCTAAGTTCTGCCCTATGAGGCCAAGGCAGTTTCTTTATTAACCAATGAAAGCAACACAAAGACAGAACCTCCTACACCATCTGGACTGTCAGCCCACTGCACACATATGATATAGGGAAACATACACAGCCATAGTCACCCTGAGATCCCACAGGTACATCCTCAGACACTTGAGTTATTAATAATATTTACATTTTATATGTTTGCAAGAAGCAAAGAACTACATAAAATAGTGAATTGCAATAAATCATATAAATGCTCACACATTTAGAGGGAGGTATAATTTTGTCACAAGTTTGAAAAACTTCCAAAAAGCAAGATAAATATGTGATTATACAGATGGACACAGGAATGGATAGGAACCATGCATGACCACCTTTTCATGGAAAATAGACAGTGCTATGAACAAAGAGCCGTCAGTCCTCTGTGGACAGGGCATGTTCTGAAGACAAGAGGAGGGCTCATTAATACGTAATAAGTAGGTCCCAGAGAAATATTTTTGACTTTGAAAAAGAAGATCGTATGCACAACAGGACCTTTATTTCTCAGAAGCTGGCAGACTCATTTGTTACTTGGTCCTGCTTGAGATAGTTAGTACTTTGCATAGTGCTTATTATGAATATGAAAAACTCTTGCGAGATCCTTTATCCTACAACACTAAAATTATAATCAGAGTAAGATGAATTAGCCAGGCTTGTATGCCTTCGAATCCACTCTGTACCCTTGTATGTCCATTCTCCATAGAGCAAGTGTTCAATTGTTATTCTTGGGATATTCCAAGGTCTTATGTGAGCCACTTTTTACATAACTTCAGCTGGTGGGAAGCATTCGCAGGGATAGAATCTCTCTGCCCAGGTTTATCTTGGGGTGTCTCTCACGGAGATCATGCTTCTTCCATTACTTCCTTGCTTGGGTACACCTTTGCTGATATCGAATAATTGAACCTCTCGTCATTACACGGGAGTCGCATTTGGTTATTGCAAAATCTCCATGAAGCATCACTGTCTGCTCCTCACTTTCTCAGTTATGAAAAAATTTCCAGGATAAAATTTATTTCAAATTATTATGGTCATTATATTGTAACTTATCTCTCAGTTCCATCCTCAGTGTTGTTTGCGACTTTCGTATGTAAGCACTTCAAACTGTGTCCCTTCTTTGCCAATCAGCACCTAAAATATGTGGCTACGGGGCACAAAGGACCAGGATGGGGGTTGCAGAGCCACGTTTGTTTTATTCTGCTGTGCTAGTTCAGCCATACTTCTCACTCAAACACAAGTAACTCACACCAAAAGCATTAGCTGCTTCCACTTTGCAGCTTCTCAACACTTCTTAAAATAAGTTACTATGTGTTCTTAAATACCTCAAAACAAACCAGAAAAAAAACCTCCTCCAACCCCTTTCTCTGAAGACTAAATATCAATCACAACCAGTCTCTCCTCTCAACTCTAGAGAGTACAAATCGATGGCCTCTCCTAAAAATCTTGCTTTCAGCTTTTTGGTGCTCTTATTTCAAGACTGTAACATTTAATAATCCCAAATCCCTCCTTTTCTCCATCCAGGCTGAGGCTTAGAAATCATTTCCTTAATTTGCTACCTTTAATGTTACCTTTGAACTTGGTTTTGTCTGTCATACTCTCTACCACATGGTTAATAATTCTGTATATTAATTTCCTTGGTTCTTATATTTTGACTGAACTATAATTAAACTCTGATTTTGTCGCTTCCTGGAATGTGACTCACATACATCTGAATCCTGCCATTAACAAAACATGATGTGCTCTTAGCATGTATTAACTAGAAATAAATGTTCAAGTTGCCACTTCCCAGTTGAGTGGAAAGTGATGGGAGCATTGAGATCAGCATTCGTGGAGCCGAGGAAACCTTGTTTTTCATGGATGAGGCACATCCTGGAGAGAACACCATGATTCTGGCCTGTATTCTTTTCAGATGAGTACATGGTTCTTACAGAGGGACATCTGGGATATGGATGGACTCATGAGCATAAATACCAATAGCACATCAACTTAAATAAAATACAGAATAATAAAATAATAAAGAAAAGCTTCTTTGAATACAAAATCGCCCAATGAAAAAATTATCCCTGAATATTCAATAGATGAACTTAATACCTAAGTGCCAATAAACCATGGAACTTCTCTCTTCTCTTGACAAGAAACCAGAGATCCTTAGTAGTGTTAGCTACTAAGGAATGGGAGGAAACCAAAGGCTGTAAGTCTGGATGCTAGGTAGTTATGGGGTTACACTAGACCATAAATTTTAACTATATATCTGAGGATACTTTATTATCTGAAGATGATCCCCAAAATTCAGAGAACTGAGTTTCAACAGAAGATTTAGAAAGAACTGGCTCCACTCAACACATTCAAAGAGATAAGAACAAAAATATACTCTTATTTTTCTCTTCACTCTTTATTTCCTGGGCTTACACATTACCTACTGCATAAAGCTGGGCAGTGGTGGTGTACACCTTTAACACCAGCAAGTTCAAGGCCGGCCTGGTCTACAGAGCGAGTTTCAGGACAGCTAGGGATACACAGAGAAACTCAGTCTCGAAAAAAAAAATAATAAAAAATCTGAGATTTCTCAGGTATTAAGCCTCCCCGGTCTGACCACCAATCATCAGATAATGTGCCATGTTGATATGAGAATTAGCTGAGCTCATTTCCAACTGAAAGAGTACATGATTTAATTGTGCCAGGCTCTTTAAAGACCTCAGGAGACCTGGAGCTCCCTGAAGAATTCCCAGAAACAAAGTGTGCTCTCTCTGGGGATTAGGGTGAGATATAAAAAAAACAAACATGAATTCCCTTCAGCAAAATGAAGGGCATGTTCTGATTGTGCCTCTCATCTTCACGTCTTCCGGTGAGTTCCAAACCTTTGTAGGGGATGAGATGGCTTATCTCTGAAACCCTGCTAAGAGAGGGTTTACCTGAGTAAGAGTAGATGAGGGTGGAATGGACTGGGTAAATGGTGTCTTGACTGCTGCTTCCTAGTAGAATGAGTAGAGATGAAAGGAATATGAGAAGCAGGTGTTTTCTCTGCAGCTGTCGCTCTCTTATTTTGGAATTCCCTGTGCATCACCAAGCAGCTCACTTCCCATGGTCAACTTCAGAGTTTTAAAGCTAAACTTTCTAAGGTTTAGCAAGATTGCCACAAGTTCAGGTAGCAAAGCAGGGCTCAGAACTGTCATTGGCCCAAAAGCCTAAGCACAGGTAATTAAACTTCACTTTAACATTTTCCTTTCTAAGTGGGGAGATAGTATTCCCAAGATAACTGGTTATCAAATACCAAGTGATCATTCTGAAAACATATATATGAGTAACATTATACTGATTAAGCAAGTGATATTAAGGAATAAGTATGTGTGTGTGTGTGTGTGTGTGTGTGTGTGTGTGTGTGTGTGTACATATATGCATGCGTATAAGAACAATTTATTTAAAAGGCTAGGAATCTGAAAGATAACAAGAAGGGACATATAGGGAGGTGGAAGGAGAAAAGCAAAGGAAGAAGTTATGTAATTATATTATAATCTTGATTTAAAAGAAAAAATTAATATTTACCTCTACACTATGAGAAGACATTTTTTGCTGAAATTTACAATATAACCTTTCAGAAAGATTTTTTAAAAGTCCCTGGGATATTGAAAGGATAAGAGAAATCAGATGATCATACCTACTGATGAACCATAAATCATTTCTTGTCTCTTCTCATTTGTGCTATAGATTGAAATCTATAATCTGTAAACAAATCTTCCTGGAAACCAACTCTGTCTATTTCTCACTCCTTTCTAGACCATGAAAGTCTTCATAGATATTCGTTACTTAAATAAGTAATATCAAAAAGCTGGGAAGGATTTAGAGTGTCCTTTAACAAAACAGCCATATGTTAGATAACAATGATTAGTTTTTCCAAAGTCAGTATCAGAGTCAGAGAGAAGCCACAGCAGTCTGACCCCTGTCAAAGAGTCTTCCCCTTACCACATTAGCTTCTATACAGCTATAGTAACATACATATTCTGGTTTCCAGGAGCAAAAGAAACTGGCCTCAGAGCCATGCATTTGATGTTCTCTTCTTTACCTGTGTCTGCTTGAGTCATTTACCCTCCTTGATCACAAGGTCCTGGGAAACCTTCGCTCAGAGACACAAAATTGTATTTGCTGTTTGTTTTTTTTCCCCCTATAATGTTTTAATGATTCCTCAAGATCGTGAGTAGACAGACAGTCCTACAGATCTCTATGAAAACTCTATCACTTACAAACCATGACTGAGAAGGCAAGCATTCATTGCTTAGCTTGTTTCCACATATCTCAGGGATTAAATGTGCAATCGTTTGGATAGATCTATGCAGAGAACCTTACACACTGCATAGACAACACACAAATGTTCTCTGTCGGTGTTTGTTTATTCACCAATTTCCAGGAAGGTCACAATCTCACCACCACCCAGATAATGAAAGACTGTAATCATAGCTCAGCTGTTAATGCTCTCCCGTCTAAGGGAACTGTCAGAGCATAGTCTGATCTTACTTATTTGGAAACTAGAGAAAAAACATGAGTGATACTGTTTCTCCCAGAGCTGTAGGCACACCTCATCACTATTGACTCCGAGCCTAAGACATATCTCCTTATATCACCCCTGAACCTGTAGGATTTTTGTTCTGTTTTGTTTTGGGGTGTGTGTGTGTGTGTGTGTGTGTGTGTGTGTGTGTGTGTGTGTGTGACCTGGGTTTCTGGAGCAAAGGAACCTAAGTCTAGCTTTGGCGTGAATTTCTGGAGTTCTCCCAAAGCAAGGTGCCCTAAAAGCTAAATCAGCCAAATGAGAAGTCTTCTAACATTCTTTAGTCTTACTACACAGCAGAAAAAAATAATGACATCTTGAATTTTGCAGGAAAATGGATGGAGTTAGAAAACATTTTTTTGAGTGAGATAACCCAGACACAGAAAGACAATTATCACATGTACTCACTCAGTGCTCTTTTTTAAACATAAAGCAAAGAAGACCAGCCTACAATCCACAATCCAAAGAACTTAGACAACAATGAGGACTTTAAGAGAGACTTACATAGATCTAATCTACATGAAAAGTAGAAAAAGAAAAGATCTCCTGAGTAAATTGGGAGCATGGGGACTTTGGGGGAGGGTTGAAAAAGGGAGAGGAAAGGTATGGAGGGGAGCAGAGAAAAATGTAGAGCTCAATAAAAATCAATAAAAAAAGAAACTGGAATCATGTCAAAAGTATTGGTAGAAGACAAGACACTCAAAGAAGGATAGCTTTAAGAATCAAGTAACATGTAAGTAGTGGTCTAAAACATCTGGAGAAAATAATCTTCATGAATGTAGACAGAAGTGTGAATAAACAAATCAATATGCATGCATGTATTTGCACATGTAAATGCTGCCTATATATCGGTAAACTGAGATAATAAACAAGATAAGATGTGTGCACATCTATGTTGAAATAGAGGAGGAATGTGGGGCTACATTGTGTGAAGAAAGCAAGATTGTGAGGAAGAGAGTTAAAAATGGGTGCTCATTGGAGATGGAAGTCGGACTGAGTCTAATGTGGAAGGGTATGAATGTGTCTTTTGAACAGCAAATATTTTGAGAATCTATAAGACTATATCAAGGTGTAGAAGTGTCTTTTTGGAACAATGCCCTCCTATACTCTGAAGATGAGTATGTACTGGACACTTAGAATTTATAATTTTTCCAGAAATAGAATCTGTTTTATCTTTTCAGAAATATGTGGGTACTTTTCTTTCTTTTTATTATTGCTCTATTTTTCTATATATCAAATTATATTAAATTTTTTATATATTTAATATAACTTATTTAAATAAAAAGTTTGTATTTGTCATCCAAAGCATGCTCTATTATAATTTTTAAAAATCCTGTTATTATTTTTAAAAATCCCATTTCAGTAACTGTGACAATGAAAAATCATATTCAAATATGGTCAGTTACCTCACTCTCTTATTGTTCTTACCTCCCAAGTATCCACCATGATAAATGCTAGCGCTGGAGTCTAGAGAGATGGCCTAGTCATTAAGAGCACTAGCTGCTCTTACAGGGACCTAGCTTTTGTTCCCAGCACCTACATCTCAGTTCGCAACTCCCTGTAACTCTTTCTAGGGTATCTAATGCCCTCTTCTGGCTTCCATTGACTCCTGCATACACGAGTTGTACATAAACAAATGCAACCAAACACATATACATACAAATATAAATACATAAACTTCCAAAATTGTAAAAAAAAAATATGGCTCTGGGAAAATTTTCCCATAATTAGTAACAGATAACTAAACAGTGTTTTCTAGGAAATATTTAAGCACTTCCAAGAGTTATTGATGACTCCAATACTTGATTTTCTTCTGCAACATTGATTCCTTTGAATTACTGTTTACATATTTCTCACAAATGGTGCTTTTAAACTGCATGAAAAATGTGAACAATATGGTGGAAACATGTTCCTCATGGTTAACTGAGATTTCTGAAGTAATATACAATGTTTTTCCGCATCCAGGAAGCAGGGAAATGTTATCCTCATCAGTAGCTTGATGATCATAAAATATGAAGAAAGGCAATGTGCCTGCATTAGTCTCAAACCAGTCATGAGTGCATCAGCTGTTAGTTGTAGAGACTTCCTCACTGCGTGTCTTGATTCCTGGTTTCTTGTCCTTCAGTTAACGCAGCTCTTGGAATCACCCAAGCAAGAAGCTCTGACCCGGGACGCATTCTGGGTTCTTCCTGTTATGGCGCTGTTCAATGTCACTCGCCCTGCTTCTTTCCTCCTGACTGGTATCCCTGGTCTGGAGAGCCTCCATCCCTGGCTGGCAGGACCCCTCTGTGTGATGTATGCCGTGGCCCTTGGGGCAAATACTGTGATCCTTCAGGCCGTGCGAGTGGAGCCCAGCCTCCATTCTCCCATGTACTACTTTCTGTCCATGTTGTCTTTCAGTGATGTGGCCATGTCCATGGCCACACTGCCCACTGTGCTTAGAACCTTCTGCTTTGATGCCCGCAGCATTGCTTTTGATGCCTGCCTAGTCCAGATGTTCTTAGTCCACTCTTTCTCCATGATGGAGTCAGGGATTCTTCTGGCCATGAGCTTTGACCGCTACGTGGCCATATGTGATCCCTTACATTATGCCACTGTGCTCACCAATGAATTCATTGCTGGAATGGGGGTAGCTGTGACTGCTCGAAGCTTCATCACCCTTTTCCCCCTGCCCTTCCTCATCAAGAGGCTACCTATCTGCAGATCCAATGTTCTTTCCCACTCCTACTGCCTGCACCCGGACATGATGAAGCTTGCTTGTGCTGACATCACCGTCAACAGTATCTATGGGCTCTTCGTTCTTGTGTCTACCTTTGGCATGGACCTGCTTTTTATCTTCCTCTCCTATGTGCTCATTTTGCGTTCTGTTATAGCCATTGCTTCTCATGAAGAACGCCTCAAAGCTCTCAACACATGTGTGGCGCATATCTTGGCTGTACTTGCATTTTACGTGCCAATGATAGGGGTCTCTACAGTACACCGCTTTGGGAAGCATGCACCACGATACATACATGTCCTTATGTCCAATATCTACCTCTTTGTGCCTCCTGTACTCAACCCTCTCATTTATAGTGCCAAGACAAAGGAGATACGCCGTGCCATCTTCCGAATGTTTCGCCGTACCAAACTGTGACTTTCACATCTTTCTTTAGGATCTGATGATTGCAGCGCCTATGAGTTTTCACTGATGATGTCATCAATATGATCATAATTTTCATCATGAGCATTATCAACATTATAAGTATAATATGGATGTGCAAACATGGAAAGCTATGAGACCAGGAAAATTAAGACACAAAACTTAAAACATAAAATAAGAAGGTGCAAAGCAATTTAGCTAGCGTGTGTGTCATCCACAGAAAGGTAAACGTGGGAGGCAATTGAGTAGTTGTGTAATGTTATACAGATTAGCCTAAACTCAGAATTATTTTTATAAAGATAGCAAATTTTCCTAATCTAACAATTAATTTTACTGAGTTATTAAATGTGCCATGTTCTAGTTTAAAATCTTTGTATGCATTGACTTACTTAATGTTCATAATAATCTCATAAGGCACAGAGAATGAATTGTCCAGAGTTACATAAATCCTTGAGATTAAATTTATGTTTGCTTCCCACCCAAGTGCAGCATCTAAATGAAAGACTAACATCTCACTTATCTGCATTGTATAAAATCAGCTCGCTGTCTGATCTGCATTATATAAAATCTGCTTGCTGTCTGACCTGCATTGTATAAAATCAGTTCACTGTCTGATCCACATTGTTTAAAATCAGCTCACTGACTGATCTGGAGTTTTATTTTGCTTGTTTTGGATGTTGGGACTACTCATATAGTTATTGTCAAAGCCACAGGTAGCCCTCCCCCCCCACACAACTACAACCCTAAACAGAGCTAAACCAACCACCATTGGGTTTTATACTTGTTTTACTGCAATGTTTCCTTTGAACCCAAAATTTATTTCCATATTGAAATAACAAAATATCTAGTTTAGTCCCAGGAAAAATATTTAAAAGACAATTCCTTTACTTCTTTTAAAATCCCATTAGACATAGTTTTAACTTAAGAAAATGAAATATTAGACATTGTTCAAACTAAGAATATTGAGAAGACAAATTTCTAATTTACAGAAAGTATGTGGAAGTATGGGAGTCATGCTTCCACCCCGACTTCTCATGGATACATATCTCATCTCCATAGCAAGGATTGAGTTGGTTGATAAGAACAGAAGCTAGGAAGAGCAATTATGTTTGCACAGGATTCTTGATCTTTGTGCCTCATAGTTAAGATTCATAAAAGTCCTATGATAAATAAGAGCCAACACTGAATATAAGAAACCAAAGTGACAATGCAGGGAGTTCCACAGGATTTCAAGGAAGGAGAGATTCTTCAGAAATGATTCTCACAAAAAGACAGCAGCCACGCCCCAACAGTGACTAACTCTCAGTGTCATTTCCTATGTAACCTGAAGCAGAGTCAAGAAGTGGTTTGCAGATCTGACTAGCTCTTCTCAGATGCCACAACTTTGCTGCTGCAGACACAGTCCAGCTAGTCTGGAAGCAGTCTTCAGTACCATGGCTTTATAAGGTAATAAACAAAGCAGGACACAACGGGTTCATCTTCCAAGTTAAGTTAGGTGCCCCTGAAGGGCATTTCCTCATCAAGTGGACACTGCTGCATCACCAACTGGATATGTTTTCTGAGTCATGAACTCAGAGTCCTCTGTCATCCTATTTCACCTTCAACTGTGAAGGGATCTATCTGTTGCTGCCAGTGCATCTTGTAAAAGGTTTTGCCCTTTCTTTCCATTATATACAGAGGATTAGTTCATCAAATATATGTGATAAAATAAAAGAAATAATTATACTTAAATGAATGTTTAATTTATTGATTTTTATCTGTACTTGTATAACTTGCACTCCAGTTGGCAGCACTTAAAGGTTTGCTATTAAATAGCAATTCTCTTAAACCTCCAACACTCTTCAAATGTAAAGTAGAATCTCAAGACAGCTTCTATTAGTCTCTAGATGCAGGTGTTACTCACTCAAACACTGGGGCATGGCAGGCGGCAGGCTCAGATGTCCAGAGAGTCTCAGTTAGTACAAGTTCAAAAAGCAGAGCTGAGCAGCAGACAACCTGAATCTTACATCATTTGCTTCCAGCATATTGCTCAGAAAATTCTGTCTAAAGGATTTTTCAGTGCTCATTCTTTCTAGCACAGAAATTAATGATCAGCCTGCATGTAACCCCAGCATTAAAGCACTATAAAGACTGGGGAATGGATTCTGAAGGTAAAATACACAGTTTATGAACTTTGTTCTTTCATTTAAAGGAATATAACAGCTCATCTATTACTTATTCACTCAATAATATTTACCGAAACCTACAATGTACCAGGTTTGGTGTGAAGACTGTGACGATATGACTTAGTCACTGGAGGATGGGCAAGATCCTACATGAAGAGTTACAGGAAGAATGCAGTCTGTCAACTACTCCAGTGCTTAGTTTTTATTTATCTACATACACATTTCTTCTTTTCCTTTATGTTTCCCTTTTTATTAACAAATGTTAATTATACATAGTAATACAATGTGGTGTGATATTTTACTTCATTTCTGCTGTATGCCTTTTACCCACCCTCCCCTTCACAACCTCTAGTAATGAGGGGGCTACATCCAAGTCACTTCCTCAAATTTCTGCATAAGGAGAGAACATGTGGTATTTAGGAGTAACTTCAGTGAAATGATGTCACTGGTGAAGTAAGTCTCCATAGACATTATGTGAAGGAATAACAAAGACTGAATACCACAAAACTATATATTAAAGGTAAATACAAGTAGAGAGAAACAAGATTTCTGGGTGTTGGAGATTGAACCGGGGCCTGGTCCATGCTAGATGAGAACTCTGCTCCTGATCTACACCACAGTCTTTATGGTCTTGACATCCAGTTCTTATTATTATTGTTAACTGAGATGAGCTGATCCTTAAACATTGACAAAGGTAAAGCTTAACACATGGCCAATGGCTTTTCTATACTGAACACAACTTAACACAAAGCCAATTTTTGAAGATGTAGAAAATTAAGTAAAATATTTTTTAAAAAATAAACAAATTTCTGCTAAACAGATATATCCAAACTGAGTGACAGATAGTAGATTGGGAATATTTCATGGAAAAATTATTCAACAAAAATGGAGATATATCATTATGCTTCACAAGAAATACAACTCAGTATTTAGAATCCAAATATCTACAAAAGCTTTTACAAATAGTATAAATGTTTCCAATTATAGAAAAGTGTTGTTGGAAATAAAACAGATACAAATTGGACAATGTTGTTTTATTTATTATCAGACATAAACTTTTTCAAAATAATGCAGCTTCTCAGTTAAATATTACTAATGGTTCTTAAATTATTTAGAAGTTGACACACTACATAAAATATTTATTTTGCTAGTAATAGAAAATATATTAATTCAGGAAAAAATTAAAAATCTCTTATTTATGGAGTAGATTTTTATTTGATAAGGAGTAGCAAAGCAGAATACATATTAGTTAGTATAAATGGCAAATACTTTCCACACTCAATATGGATACAGTTCTTCCCCTATAAAAATATAATCAAGTACTCACTTAGCATTCTTATGCCCTATTATATAACTAAGTTGCATAGATAAACTTGAGCTTCAATTATTTTCCCTGTATTTATGTATTTATTTTGTGTGTAATGTGTGTGGGAGTACAAGCATATCAGTGCCATGGTGAGCAAACAAAGGCCAGAGGACAACTCTGTCCTACCAAACTTCGTTGGATACAGGGATTGTACCCAGGTCATCAGGTCTCTGTGCAAGTTCCTCTACCTACTAAACCATCATGCTTGTCACAAATTTCAACTTTAGAAATCTGAAAAATACTGAAGTCAGAAATATGGTTCATAATTTCATAAAGAAAGAGAAAGAGAGAACACCAACCCTGCTAGTATGAATTAAAAGCCAAGAGTTCATTGTCATCCTTGGCATTTTGCATATTTGCATGTATATATGCAAATGTGTATATATGCAAATGTATATATGCATATATATGGGTATAGAATTGCCCTCTTTCTCTCCAAATACTAAGAAAGTTGGCTTCTGCAATGACCCAAAAGATTCTTGGGAGAGAAGAATTTTGGCTGGTTTTGTTTTCCGTTTCTTCTGTAGGATGTTTCTGATTCCAAGCTGAATGTGTTCTGTGCTCTGGAGGATGCCCCACCTCATCTCTGCTCCAGCCTAATCTACAGGTGTTGCTTCCAAGCCAGGCTTCATCTTGCAAAACTATAGCACTCTCTTCTACCTGACCCTCTATACTCTTCTCTTTCGGAGCCTTCTTTATCTTGCACAGAGCCCTCTTTCTTTCACTTAATGTGCTTTACTTCAGGTTTAGTGTGCATTCTTTTGAAAGAGCTCATTTGATAAGCATCTTTGAGATTGGCAAAGACTTAGAGCAATGATGTCCGAACTTAGACATCTCATGTCTCTGAGACTTTGAAACCAGTAAGCTTCTCTCCTTGTTTTACCAATCTGTAGCAAATCCTTCTACTCAAATTCCTTCTTGAAATATATTTTCCTATAGTTGGAAATAAGTGAAGGCGTAAGTCACAAACAATGCCACACCAATTTGGGATTATGATTAATAGGCTGATATTTATTTAAAGGGGGAAAAACTTACAGATCACTGTCCCAGGCAACAGCCCTCTACGCAACGCAACCGCGGAGCAGGAAGTGAAGAGAGAGAGGAGAGGGAAGTGGCTGCTTTTTTAAAGGGAGAGAGACCACGCCCCAATGGGCTGGTATCTCAGCGGCTATTGGCTGGAGGAGTGGGAGGACCTCCCGCAACAAATAAGCATATCTATATCTCTGTTACCTTCATTGTGTCATATGTAGGTTTTTATTTTACATTTCTGTCACTTAATGTGCATTCAAAAAGCACCTTTAGGGGCAATGCAAGTGTATGCTCTCTTTTGTGTAGGTCACTGTCCTGTTACTTTGCCCACATAGCTTTGCTTTCTAAAACTTATTTCACCATCTTACCAGGAAAATGTAAAGAGATATCACTTTTTAAAGACTTCTGCCCAAAGTATCTGATTTCTCCATTGCTTTCCTACAAGTTTGACTTACAAGATCCCCTGTTTACTATTTGGTGGAAGTCTCCAGCCCACTGTACTTAATTCTACCAGTGCCTGTGTCATATGGATTGTGCTCACATTTGTGAATCTTAGAAAGTTTCGGACTTTTCACAGCTGTGATCCTGTGATTTCCCTGGCATCTGTCTTGTCTCTGTTGTGGTTTTTGGGAGGCCCTACTCATTGTAGAACATAAACACATACAGCATTAGACTGTAGACCACACTGCCATGGCTTATGAACCACACTGCTGTGGCTTATGAAGGGAACTTCCCCATCCACTAGTCACTAATATCAGTTCATCTTCCACTCAGTGTTCCTATTAGCTTCTTAGGAGAAAGTTAATCTTTCCCTTAGTTGTGCTTGAGTGATGATAGCACATGTCACCATGATCAAATAGCTACTGTATAACTCAAAAGTTTGAAGTTTAAAGATATCCAAAACTGTTCTTCTTTTACCAGATAACATCAGATATATGTATGTATGTATATATACATCATATATATATATATATGAGTGAATTTACTTTTATAATACTTGAAAATTTATGTATTAGTTGTATATTGGAACCAAACAAGATCTAATTCAAGAGCCTTTTTCTTGTTTGATTGGAGAGAATTAATTTGCAGCAAACTATGCCCTAATTAGTTAGTCACATGGTGTTTTGAGTTGCAGATTGAGTCTAGGCTATGTCTTGTAAGCAATGCATACTCCCAAATGTAGCTAAAAATATACATATTTAAAGGTCCACAGACTATCTTGATACATTCAAACATCGACAAAAACAAAAATGTCTAAGCTATGTAGTGTTCCATAAAGTGCATCTCCAATCAGAACTTGGTGCCTGACAGCATCTTGTGCAGCCTCCTGCGAATCTCCTTTGTCTTGATGGAATAGATAATAGGATTGAGCATTGGAGGCACAAAGAGATATACCAGGGATGTGAACTTGTGCACATACTCTGGGGCATGCTTTACAAATCTGTGGACCATTGACACACTAATCATGGGCACATAGAAGATGAGCACGGCAGAGATGTGTGACACACATGTGTTGAGTGTCTTGAGTCTCTCTTCTCGGGAGGCAATGGCCAGCACAGAGCGCAGAATGAGCACATAGGAGAGAAGGATGAGCATTGAATCTATACCAAAGGCAGAGATGACAATAAACAGCCCATACATGCTATTGATGGTCGTATCTCCACAGGGTAGGCGTATCAGGTCTGGGTGCAAGCAGTAGGAATGAGTCAGAACATTGGCCTTACAGAAGGGCAGCCTCTTCAGTAGGAAAGGAAGTGGAAAGACCATGCAGAAGCTGCGTATAACAATAGACATACCCATGTGGGCCACACGAGCGTCAGTGAGCACTGAGGAATAGTGCAAAGGGTTACAGATGGCCACATACCTGTCAAAACTCATGGCCAGCAGAATGCCAGACTCGGTCCAGGAAAAAAAGTGTATGAAGAACATCTGGACCAAGCAGGCATCAAAGGCAATCTCTGGAACATGGAAACACATAGAAGACAGCACCGTGGGCAAAGTAGAAAAGGACACCCCCAGGTCATTGACAGATAGGAAGGACAGGAAGTAGTACATTGGCTGGTGCAAGCTCTGTTCCTCCTTTATGATGAAGAGAATGAGGACATTGCCTACAATGGAGATAGCATACAGCAGCAGCAGGAGGCCACTTAGCCAGTGCTCCAGACTCTCCATCTCTGGAAAGCCCGTGAGTATGAAGCTAATGGTGCTTGAGGTGTTAGTCTGGAAGCTCCTCATCAGGATTGCTGAGTAGCTACCTAACAACTGTAGGGAGATAGACCAGAGTGAAGTGAGATTAGGGCATGGAAAAAGTGAAGAGGTGGGCCAGCAAGTGTCTCAGGATAGGAGGGAAATGATGCCTAGAATCCGACACCAAACACCAGGAAGGATGTAGAAAGAACTTTTCCTTTTCTGAGGAGTCTTCCCTTGACTCTTTTTAAAACATTATTCTTTATTCTGCCTATGCCAGGTTATTTATGGATGCTTACATCTGTGTGACCTGGCCTTTTTTGCTTCTGGTTTTTAGACATTATCATACAGCAAGTGCTCAATGAATTTAGTTCTTAATACATTAAGGTTGAATTATTTTCTTCTATGAAAGTTATGACATTTTTTAGCTAGATTCTAAGCTGTCTGACTTTCTCCTGAATTCAAATATCCCAGTAACTCATCTCTCTGTTGTTTGAGCCCCTCAGTTATTCACTGAAATTCAATATCCTCACTCTCTGCCACTCCTGGTTGCTTTTGATTTTGTTTCCTGTATGTATATGTTTCCTTGGGTCAAATATTCTCAAACTGAACTGTATGCTGCATTGATTTGAAGGGCTTACAAATGCTGTTCAGGCCACCTTCATAGCAGTTGCATCTGAAAGCCTGCAAGATGGGCTAAGGAATCCACTAAAAAAGATAATGTAATATTTTCCTTGCTCTGTGTGACTTATTTCACTTAATATAATTGTATTTAGTACATATATTTTCTTGAAAATGACATAATTTTATTTTTCCCCATAGAATAATAAAATTTGTGCTTATACGCACAAGTACATGCGTGTGTGAGTACACTCACATATTATATATTTGTCACATTTCCTTTATCTATTCATTGACTGGCACACTTTCAGCATTTGGCTCTTGCTTAACCATATTTTATTCACTGTTTTTATCCTAGGTAATTACAGTGACAGACATGTGGTTCTTTGATTAGTGTCTTTCTCCTTTAGGAAATCGTGAACTCCATCATCACCCACATTTTTTTTATTTTCCAATTATATCACATTTGTGTTCATCTATTCAATAGAAAAGCATGCTCCACGACATATGTGAAAATCGTAGACTACTTGCAGAAGTTGTTTCTCCCCTTCTACCATGTGGATCCCAGAGCCAAGCTCAGGCTATCAGGCTTGGTGGCTTGTCTTTGCCAGCCACACCATGTCCCATCTCCATTCCATTCATTTTATCCTCATTGCTTAGGCAGGTAAATTGACGTACAAATCCCCGAACTAGGATTCAGAGATTGCTAGTTCTAGTTTTAAACTTTTGAAAATATTATTAAATTGATAAACTGCTTTAATAGCAATATATTAACACCTACATTTTAAGTGTAAAATTCTTGATACAAGTAAATTAATCTGAACTCACTTTCCCAAATATCAACTGTAAATTTAAATTTTTATTAAATTGTTTCTACATTTAAATAATATGAAAATTAATACAGAATAGATCACTTAATGTGAATATTCGGTTCTCCAGTGCAAGTCACATGCTGAAAAGATACAGATAATGAAGCAGCAATGAAAACAGATTCTTGGAGAGTTAGAATACCTGGTCTTGTCTCCAAACTATTATCCTAATTCCAACCAGTTTCCCAAACAAAGGCTCTCTTCTTTTGTAACATTCATGTCTAATCACCTAATAAGAATAATGGAGTTATTCACACTGAAACACTGATCCCACTCAAAACTGATTATGCCCAGCAATCAAATTAGATGCCTCTCTGAGGCGCCATGCCAGAACCTGTACTGTAAATGGAGAATCAGGACAAAATAGTGGGGTCGCAATCTCTTAGAGCTAGATGCTGAACTGACAGCCTTTCCTGAAATCTGTGTGCTAGTCACTTCAGAATCCAGACCCTGAGAATCCCTGTGAAAGAAGGGCTAAGGTCGCGACTTACATCTTCAGTGTAGATCATAATCCGAGAGTTGGGAAAGCTGTCCCTGGGCATCCCTGTGAGAGAAGGGCTACAATCTCACTTATATCTTCAGGGTAGATCAGGATCCCAGAGTTAGGAAAGCAGTCCCTGAGCATCCCTGTGAGAGAAGGGCTAAGGTCCTCACTTTCATCTTCAGGGTATATCTAGTAGCTATGAGAAAAGAGGTGGTCAAGATGCTTGCCCAGAGGAGCAAGGCCAAACAAATACTCTACATCCTCACACACAGCTCTGCTCTTCATTACGTGTTAGTCTAGATTCACTTCCTGCTCTGGGATCTATGAAGCTGTCTCTTAAGGGTCCCTTGGGCCTAGCTAGGACAGCCTGGGGAGCTGGCCAGAGCAACAGAAGTGTGAAAACTCAGAGCTCTCCTGTGCTCTGTCGTTTCTCCCATCCAAAGATATCAAAGAAGTTGAGAGTAAAAGCTGGGGTGATCCTGGAGCGATCCACATGTTCAGCTCTTCATTTGGTAGAACTGAGACTCAGAAACAGTTTATCCTCTAACTCTAACAGATCTGGGAAGAACCCCAGACTCATGGATTCCACCTGGCTCTCAGAAGAGAGATTTTTCTGTGAACTGTGCCATGACTCAAACAGATATCAAGAAAGGAATAACATGACCAGTAAAAGTCTAGTTATGTGGTGTCAGGAAACAGGGCAAAACTTCCCTGTCTGTCTGGACAGCCACCTGACTAACTGTTAAGTCTTCAAAGACAAGAATCTGCTTGACAACTTTTGGCCATGTGGCCAGACCTATATTCAAAGCTAGCTTCCTCAGAATGGTTCGGCAATTAAAAATGACCCTCGTTTAGTGCCGGCACCCATAGAGCAGCTTCATAACCATCTGTAACTCCAGCCACATGAGATCCAGTGGCCTCTTCTTGTGTGCATGGGTACCAGGTACACACAAACATTCACGCACATAAAATGAAAATTAAAAAAATAAATTTAAAAATACATTTTAAAAACTGAGTTCCTTCTTTAATTAATGCCATTAAGTTTATTTAATTCTTTTGGTTTTTAGATTTCTTATTTGTAAAGTGAAGGACAAATTCCCACAGATTTGAGCATTTATAATCCAAATCACACAGCAAGAGTTTTGAAACTGTTGGAAAACTTGCTAATTTTTCTCCCCAGCAATGAAGCTGAATAGTAGAAAGACCAGTTTTCTCTGAACACAGATTGACTTCTAAGACATAAATTTAATTGAAAGTGTTAAAATTAAAAGAGTTCTGGGCTGTCATATATCACAACCAAACTTTATAAGGGAGAAATTGAGACTCAGGCTGAAAAGTTTGCTGATAAGCAAATTATGATGATTTACAACATCAGGATTTGGATGTAAATTATCCTGATGCACATCCAAATCATCTTCACTGTCCATGCCCTTATCAGAGCTAGAGGATAAAAGAGTGAACGTGTACTCCATCCAAGTATACATCAATGAAGAAATCTTATGAATTCATTTGCTTCACCTAAGATAAATACTAGATTGTTGAGTAAAGAAGTTAGGGTAACAGAAAGATGTAGGGCCCGGGTCTGCCCTTGTTCCTGGGGTGCACCTGCAAGGACAGTTTCTGGTTAGCTGACAAGCATTCTGTTTGTTCCTGCACTTCTTCTGGCCCGCCTGTTGATTAGCAGTAGGGCATTGACTCCATTCTTAATATGGTAATTTCCCACCTGCCTGGGCAGAGGTCCTTGTGCAGCAGTTAGGTAGATAAGGACTTCCCCAAGTCTGAATAAATGGGCTTTGGGCAGTCTGCTGAGCTCCTTTCAAATGACCCTGGTCTCCTTGTGTGTTCTTTCAATCTCCAGGCCTTTGCCCGACTCGCCTATGGTACAGTGGCGCGCGAACTGTACCAAGGGTGTAACACAGAATCGGGTGTTACAGAAAGACACATATTTTAAACCCTTTTATGCTAATTATATTTAAATACAATTTTATATAATGAAATTTTCCTTATTGGAGTTATAAAAACTATTGAACTGTCTTACACCCGAGAACTTAATTTTAAATATAAAATTTATATCTAAGATAAAAATTGTGGCTGTGTATAAGCAAACACATACTATCAACAACTAAAAGCACTGATACGAAGTAAAATGAGATTTGAAGGACATCATCAAGAAAGTAATCACAAAGGGAGGGTCAGAACTGGTCCACTCACCACAGAATTTCATTCACTAATGCATTGCTTTCTGGAGTTTAATACATATCCATTAGAGTTTCAAATATGGCTTCTTTTTAATTTAAAAAAATCATTGAAGATCTGAAAAACAATTTCTCAAAAGTTGACTTTTTTAGAAGACTGTAGCTATATAATGCAGCTGAATTAGAGTTTTTTAGGTAATCCCAAGAGTGGCAGAGAAAGGTCATCTAATAGTTAAATTTCATTTTTTGAGGAACCTCTGTACTGATTTCCATAGTGCCTACACTAATTTACATGCTCACCAGAAGCATACAAGGGTTCCCCACAGCCTCTTACACATTTGCTACTTGTTTTCTAGTATCAGCCATTCTGACTGGGTGAAGTGGAATGCCATTCTTCCAAATTGTACTCCTCTAATGTTTAAGAACGTTTAACTTATTTCCTATAGTTTGGGCCTTTTAGAAGGACAAAATGAGCATACCATGGAGATAATTGCACATCTATTTATTGAATCCCTATTTACAATAGCAAAGATATGGAATATGCCTATGAATGGATAAAGATAATATGATTGATATATATGAGATGGGGGAGGAAGGAATGGAGAAATCTTCATTAATCTGTAGAAAATGATGAAGATACGTCATTAACAGGAAAATTAATACAACTGGAAAATAGACTGTTAAACTAAATAAGTCAGTCTCAGAAATAAAATGATCATGTTTTCTTTTGTTTGTGAATATATTTTGTGTAGATATATAAAATGATATGTGTATATAGGACAGAAAACTACAAACAAATCTGAAAGAATGAGCATTGACTCAATGGAGGAGCGGAAAGAAAAGGGAGGAGAGAGTATTTTCAAAATACACTTATGGCCTACTTTTATACAAGTATCATTATGAAATTCATCTGTATGTACAATGAGTATGTACCAATAAATTGTACAAATGAACAAGTATGTTGTTTTATGTACTGAACTGAACCTGTGGCACTAGAGATCACAGCTTGTTTTCCTTACAACATTAAATAATATTACAAACTACATTTGTCAAAGGAATAGAACAATCACCACTCAAAAGCATAGTTGTCAACAAGGAAGTAAACAGTCGACACAAAGTCTCTCTATTATCATCATTGGAAATAAATTAGTGGGTTTTTTTCTCATTTCCAATAGCAGATGGAAATGAATGGAACTGAGAAAAAATGAGTTGTGTCTCCTTTTATTTCCTATTTAAAATCAAAGAGAAAACAAGTGTCATTTCAGCAACAACAGCAAGAGAAAATGACTAAAGCAAAGCTGTGTTCATGGGGATCGAAATATAAACCAGTGATCACATCTCACAAGGCTTTCAGATGGTGCCTGAAAGGCGACACCTCATGATCCCTGGTGCTTGCACATTTGTGTTCAGTGCCTATGCTGCTTTACTCTCAAGAGAATAGAAACATAACCAGCCTACAAAGCTGTCAGCTGATGAGTGGATAATGAAAATGTGGGATATATACACACTGGGATTCTATTCAGCTGTAAAGAATAAAATTTGCACATAAATGGATGAACTTAAAAAGAATGCTCAGAATAAAGCAATCAAGGCCGAGAAAGACAAATGTGTTAGATTATCTTTTATTTGCAGATCCTAGATCGGAATCTTTAGGTTTTTGTGTAGCTTGGAGTAACTACATAAACCTGGAAAGGAGAAAAGGACCATTGGGGGAGGGGGAAGAGCTCTAGAGAGGTGGGGGAAAAGGAGTTAAGAAAGAGAATACTGGGAAATGGGGGGATTCTTAACTGGGAAGAAATAAGAGGATAATAAGATGAATGAAAACAGGAAAAATAACACTAAGGATGTTTAGGAAAGTCATAGGGAAACATATTATTTTATATGCCAACTTTAATACAGTTATGCCCGCACAATGGGATAATACACACACACACACACACACACACACACACACACACACACACACACACACAGGCACATACACCATATAGATACAGAGCTATAGACTATCTAACAAAAACCCAGTGTCAGTCAAGAAAAACTTCCCTCCAAGCTGTTGATCAGGGTAGACTACAAGGTGCACACACACCAAAATAAATAAACTGTTGCTTTTGTTCTTGGTTGCCTGCCAGCACATCAAGGTAAGATCTTATTGCTGAAGATACTTCATACTTCAGGCACAGGAGTTGGAGAAATCAAGCTGGGACTGATCTGGAAGTCTCCTGCCTGAGGGCTAGCTCATACAATTCTTGGAAGGTGCTATGGAAGTTGTCAAGTGAAAAAAGCTATCAACAGTGCTAGCCACCTCTAAAGATTGAGAACCTCAAGCGTTTCAAGACCTCAAAAATATACCTAGCAGCACAATAGTGGCACTTGCATCTTCAGTGCAACCAACAACTGTCTTTGCCTGCTCAACTGGAGGGAACTCCTGCCTGGTACAATCAACAAATTTACAAACTCATAGCTAAAATGACCATGGGCCCTAGAAAAAAAACTTAGAACTACTATATAACCAACATGATACAGTTTCCAACTAATTTCAAAACATTTATTCTTATACCCATGAATAATCGCAATTCTCACCTCTCATCAAAAAAGCTTCTTGTTTGTGGAGGCTCAAAAATGAGAGCCTATTTCCACCCTGACCAAAGGTCAGAGAGTTGAAACTTACCTCTAGTCTTTCAAGGTTATTGTGTTTCTACCCCAAACAAAGATCCCACCTAGATTTAGACCAGAGAGTTCTGCTTTCTCAAGGTTATTGTCAACAGGTGTGGCTAATATCCAGACCTTGTATTTCAGGTTTACAGACACAGATGTGCTTCATCTCAAACAAAAATCTAAGGATTCAACTAAGGCTCCAGTTCCCTCAAGGAGATAACATTGCATTCCACCCAAAGAGTGGTTGGCCTACGGAATGTCTTGGTCTAAAGTGTGAGCATGACTAGCTTTTTTCTATCTAACAACTATAGATGTAGCCCACAAACTTCAACTGGCCTCTTCATTTCCTTTATCATGTTAATGCAGTGGTTTTTTTTTTTTAATTTTACTCCTTCCTTTTGTGGTCAGGGGTATTTTAAGCAATTGGAAATTAAATGTGGGTAATTTCAGTATTCACTGGAACTCTCTACCAGTAATATTCTATGTTTTCTGTCTTACTATTTTCATGTCTTCATACTCTTTACTTGTATTTCTAGTCCCCATGCCCCGACCCTGGCAAGTGGTAATTTGTCAAGGCTGGTTTTCGACACTTGTTGAGGGAGATGGATATTTCTAGAAAGATCCACACAACTGGTCAAAATGCAGAGAATAAGTGACCATAGGGTTCCCAGAGTCAAATGGGACATAGGTGACGCAACTACTACAGGAAAGCTTTGGGAACATCATAGAAAAGGGGTGAAAGGATTATAAGTGAATGAGGATAGGGCAGTAGTCGTTCAATACAGTCTTTGCACTGGGCTGGCAAGTCGTTCTCAGAAATTCTCAACAAAATATCTGCCAGCACAACACCTCCTGAAAAGACAACAGGTGTAAACATTCAAACTTGGATGAAGGAATATTTTTTCACCCTCCTGTCGATGAAGAGCCTCAAGCAGTCAATGACTGCTGAGGTAGAGAGAACCAATATTTGTGTATCTATTCATTTTCTTCTGTTTTCAGGGATGAGACCCCAACCCTAAGCACTGAATCCAAAGCACAAGCAAACAAGAGTAGCAGTAATTAGATTCAGTCAGAAGTGTATGTATATATGTGTACTCTCTCTCTCTCTATGTGTGTGTGTGTGTGTGTGTGTGTGTGTGTGTGTGTGTGTGTAGATGCGGTCATCACTCAAAAGGGGGTAGTTGGAGAGACACAGGAGGGACTGGAAGGTGAAGGGTGGAAATAATGCAAATACAGTGTTCCCATGTATAGAATCCTCAAATAAAAATAAAAATCTCTTTTTAAAGAAGACATGAAGTTGAGAGGGGATTGGGATGGTGAATGGATCTGGGAGGAGTTAGAGGGAATACCTATGGAAGATTGAGAAGTTAGAGGAATGAACATTATTAAAATGCATTGTGTACATATATTAATTCTCAAAGAATTAATAAAATATTGTAAAATAAAAATTACACACTTTATGATAGTGATGCTTTTAGCACTTTTGGATGTTTCTGATAAAAATAACTCCAATGTGTGTCCCCTTAGAAACAGAATTTCCACTTGGAGAATGAAAGTCACAAATAATTGAGATAAGTGAGAGACTCAAAGACTGAGAGAAATCAGCACATCATCATCTGCAGGGAAATTAAAAATATATTTTAACAAGAAATCATGAATTAGAAAAATCTGCATCTAAACATTGCCTAGGTTTATGAGGGAGATATTCCTTTAAATCTACTATTTTTTACACATATCTTTCACTATCTTACTAACTAATATGAAAAAGTATACTGAGAGATTTCTAAAAACATGGTGCACTTTAATCCTATCATGCATGTAGTCTATGTTACTATGGGGGATGAAACAGGGGCAGCGGCCTGAGAGATGAAACAATATAGCTTTGTACTCCATGTATATATGTGCTTATAAAACACGAATACATTCACTACAGTCTCTCTCTTTCTCTCTCTCTCTCTCACACACACACTACATTGCAGGCATGGGAAGACATAGAATGTCAAAGTTTCATTTTAAATTGGGTTGCCTTTTTTAGAAGTTGGACTAATATTAAAGTTTATTAAAGGTGAAACTAAATAAATTTTCCTCTTTTTTATGCCCAATGATTAGCTTCTCTAAAGCATCTCTACCATAAAGTAGTACATTATTTTGTCATCTCCAAAATCAAATCATCATCTTATTTAATGCATGTATTTTGTTACATAGCCTTTTTAACATTTCAATTCTTTTATTAATAGATACCATATATAAAATTACATATGATTTAAACTAATAAAAAGTTTAGTTGAAAGCCAGGCGGTGGTGGAACACGCCTTTAATCCCAACACTTGGGAGGCAGAGGCAGGTGGATATCTGTGAGTTTGAGGCCAGCCTGGTCTAAAAGAGCTAGTTCTAGGACAGGAACCAAAAAGCTATGAAGAAACCCTGTCTCGAAAATCAAAAAAAAAAAAAAAAAAAGTTTAGCTGAATTTCAAAATTACTAAAAGTGAGATCTTTTAATATGATTTATATGAAATAATATCTATCTAGTCTAAAGGTCAAATGGATGCCGTACTGTATAAAATGTTTATGCATATTTGGTGTGCATTGTGATAAGGAAAGAAAGAAACAGAAAATTCAATGTCTCTTGACTAAACTCTGGGGAAAACAATCTAATTCCCATTATGGCAATGTTTCTATGTTAATAAAAAATCCAAGGTTATGTAAGATTTTTTTAAAAAGCAGGGATATATTGTGACAGAATAAGAGAATGAATACAAGAATATATTTTTTTTATTTGAAAAGGACAAAACAGAACACTTACTTTTTTGCTAAATTTTGACCTGACCTTTTTACCATACCAAAGCCTGTTGGTGTGAATTGTAACCACCATGATGCTATCATAATACAGCATCTGATAGCAAGAATGCCAATTGAAAATATGAGAGAGAGAGAGAGAGAGAGAGAGAGAGAGAGAGAGAGAGAGAGAGAGAGAGAGAGGGCTGTTAGAATTCCAGGTCAGACTTTAATCTGACACAAGCCTTTAATCCCAGCATTTGGAAGGCAGAGAGGCGAGTCTTTGTGAGTTCCAGGAAAGCCTACAAGAGCTAGTTTCAGGACAGGCTCCAAAGCTACAGAGAAACCCTGTCCCTGCCTCCAAAAACCAAAATAAATAAATAAATCCTGGTCAAAGCAGGTCTTCAGAGAACAACGTGGTGCAGTCAGGGTAAGCAACACTGACCTTACCTTCTCCAGCTCAAAACTTAGTCCCCAGCAGGATTTTGGAAAGCCTTCTACGAATCTCCTTGGTTTTTATGGAATAGATAACAGGGTTGAGCATTGGAGGCACAAACAGATAAACAAGAGACAGGAGTGTATGCACATACCGTGGGGCATGCCTCCCATAGCGAGCAGCCATAGACACACCTACCATGGGCACATAAAAGATTAGCACAGCACACATGTGTGACACACACGTGTTCAGGGTCTTTAACCTTTCTTCCTGGGAGGCAATAGCCAGTACAGACCGAAGTATGAGCACATAAGAGAGGAGAATGAGAGCAGAATCAAGCCCAAAGGTAGAGATGACTATGAAGAGACCAAATATGTTATTAATGGTGATATCACCACAGGGCAGGCGAATCAGATCTGGATGAAGGCAGTAGGCATGGGAGAGCACATTAGCCTTGCAGAAGGGCAACCTCTTCAAGAGGAAAGGTAATGGGAAAATCATGCAACAACTTCGAAGAAAAACACACATGCCCATCCACACCACCCGGGCATCAGTGAGCACTGTGGAGTAGCGCAGTGGGTTACAGATGGCTACATAACGATCAAAGCTCATGGCCAGCAGGATCCCAGACTCCATGAAAGAGAAGAGGTGGATAAAGAACATTTGAGACATACAAGAGTTAAAACTGATTTCTCTTAAGTGGAAGCAAAACACAGCCAGGACTGTGGGCAGTGTGGAGAAAGACACACCCAGGTCGTTGCCTGACAGCAGACACAGGAAGTAGTACATGGGCTGGTGCAGACTCTGTTCTTCTTTGATGATGAAAAGTATCAGGGCATTGCCCACTATGGAGATGGTGTAGAGGATGCCCAGGAGCAGAAACAACCAATGCTGAGAGGTCTCCAGCCCTGGCAGTCCTGTCAAGATGAAGGGAGGCAACCCAGAGCTGTTGTGGGCTTCACCTGCCATCATGGCACTCCCTTTGAGATGCTTAGACTTCTGCCCTATAAAGAAGACAAATAGGCATTTCTTGCATGGCCTGAGGCCAATATTATTTTCTTTCTCATATGTATGTACTCGTCATTTAAAGAAATTTTCACTCTGATAGCACTCAAGTTTATTTCTCATCGAAAAACAAACCTTCTGGAAACTCTTTAATGTCCCACTGAATTTACCTGGAAATAGACATTTGCCCTTCTTCTTACCAGTGTCTATTACTTTTCCTTACTTTTGAGACTATGAACTCATCTTATTGATATACTGAAACTAGTCTTTTCTAGTACCAAGATAAAATTCTTGGTCTCAGTGACTTCAATTATTATGCCCTCTTTTGAGGCAAAACACTTACTCTTCAGACCACGATCTTTTCCTCTCTCTACATTTTAATGAAACTGAGCTTCTATTTATCTATCCATTTATCCAGATGGGGGATAAATGGTCAGAAAGATAGCTACACAAGCTAGATGTGGAGGCTCATACCTGGTCACTCAGAGACTGGGATTAGGAACCTGGAAGTCCTGGACATCATTGAGCTCATGGCAAGACCCTGTCTTTTAAAATATTCATTCATACTAATACTGTCCAGGTATCCATTGCTGTGCTTACACTTTCTCATTCCCTTCCTATCGCTTTCTCATTTTTCTACCCATTCGGCTCATGACATAATTTTTCTCCCTGAACATTACTATTTACTGAAAGTAATTTCATATAAATTCTGAACAATTAACAGTTTGGAATCAACTTGTACTTAATTTCTGAAAGCTATAGAATTAATAGTCACTTATCTGAGTAATAACATTGCTTTCATGTGTGAGGTTCTGTCTTTGAACAACCTCACCATTACACCAAAAGCTGAGACTCAGTTCCAAACACAGCCTGGGCAACACCTTCTCCACTGCCTACTATGGAAAGCAAGCGACGCTAGATAAAACTACTGGCCCAAAGGGTTTCTTCCAGCACCTGTCTCCACCTCATTCCACTTGCGGCCCCCACCTCAGATCCATGGTACCACATCACTAGCCCATGACAACAGCCTCTTCAAACCTCTTGCATCTCTTAAATTCACCTCTGTTCTAAAAGAGGACACTTAGAAAAGTACATATGAAAGCATAATTTTCTGAGTTAAAACCTTAAATAGAATCTTATTATAAGACCAAATTTATATTCATTAGCCCCAAAATAAGACTTTCTGGTCAGTACTTGATATTTTAATCTTCAACATTTTCTTCTTTGTCACTCCAGGTACCCAGTCTGCCTGCTATCATTCAAAATTTGCATGTAGCTCCCCAGTACCCAGTACTGTATATAGATTCCACAACTGTATATAGACCCATTGTATATACCAATTACATAATAATTAACCACACACATTCTAATCATCTTCCAAAGGAAACCGAACACAGAAAGAGAAGAATCATATGATTGTCCAAATACGAAAACTTCTTAATGTGAAAAATATATGAAAGAGGGAGAGAGATACAGAAAGGGGAACAGGAGGATTGGGCAAGAAAGAGGTTCAAGGAGAATGGATTGAAAAAAAAGCACAGGCAAACTCAATATATTTTACAAAGGATATTAACTGATAACAAAAAAATTGAAGAAAAACTCATTTTACTGGTTTATGAGCAGAAGGTGCCATCTTATATGATACATGGCTGATTATTATAAGCACCGCTATCTCCCTTCTTCCTCTTAGCCCTCTAGGCTTACATCTCCTTTATGAACACTACTTTGCTAATGTGGTTTGATGTATCCTAAATACTAGATTTCTCTTAGAAAATAATGGAGGTGGATATTGTATTCACAAAGTTGGCATTCATAATATAATCTCATTAGCTACACTTTCTGAGAAATATCTGAGGCAGAAAGCAGGTGATGTTTCTTAGATGAAGAGCAATGGATAGAAAAAAAAAGAAGGAGAAAGTATAATGAAAATAGTAAAGGGGAAAGAAGGGAGGGAAAAGAAAAAGAGGAGGCAAGAAAGGAGGGGGAGGAAACAAAAGGAGAGAAGACAAGAGGAGAGGGAGGCATACGTTTTCCTTCTTCAGTCTGCAATATTAGAGTTCTGGGATTTCTACACTAATAACAGAATCTTTTTTTTTCTTTTTTTTTTAAATCTTTTTTTATTGAGAAAATGAGAAAAAAAACAAGTTTCCACCTCCTCCCAGCCTCCCATTTCCCTCCCCCTCCTCCCACCCTTCTCCCCTTCCTCCCACCCTTCTCCCCCTCCCCCCACTCCTTTCCCCCTCCCTCTCCAGTCCAAAAAGGAGGATTGGGATAAAGGAAGGTTGGATAGGGGAGCACTAATAACAGAATCTTATGCCATGATTTTGGAGCACCAATTGCTTCACTTTACGTACCTGAGAATCATAAGAACGGGCAGTGGAAAGAAAGGAAGAGCATCATTGGGGAACAAGCCCTGTACATATCCCCTGTTGCTTCTTTCAACTCTCTGTCCTGAGAATGGTATGATTGAATCTGGAAAGTCCCTTAGGTTATTATCAGCTCAGGTGCTCACGGACTTCTGGGAACAACAGCAGCAGCCATACCTTCTGGACTTAGCATTGTGTCTCTCATGGGGTTGTGCCAGAGTGGAAATGATCAGAATTGGAAAAGAACTGTAAGAAGATTGTGTCTCATCCCCATTCCCAGAGACAGTGAAAACGACTCCTCAGATTTATATAGCTTGGAAGTGAGAAATTTTTTAAATCTGTCTGCATTGTATTTTTTGGCCATTCAATATACATGTGTGTCAGCATGCGGCATGGATAAACACAAAAATACTGAGTACCATAACAAAACTCAGACCCTGAAGAAGGATGCTTAAAAGAAATCCCACACTAGCTTAGAATTGAGTAATAGATGGTTATTTATTTAGGGGTAGACTCACAAATCAGAATCCTCTGAGTGAATGGAGATCAGGAATCAAAATTTGCAACCAGAAAAGAGAGGTCAGAAAAGAGGCTGGACACATGCTCTACATTGTCATATATAGTATAAGAGGCCATGCCCCAGTGGGCGGGTAACCACATGCTGTAAGACTTCCTACAACATCTGCCCCTTTTGTTTAAATAAGAGAGTTCTAAGCCTAATACAAAATTATATACAACAAGAACAAATATATTCAATCATTTCCTAACTAGTTTAAGTCTTATATAATAAATAACTTGGCCAAATCATGAAAGGAAAGTAACTACAACTATCTGTTGTGCCCAGACTCCCACCCCCCTCCCCGAGAGGCCACCAGAAACAAGAAGATCGGATTGAAAAAGCACAGTTTATTGCTGCTAATTAGCGTAAATCAAACTGCAGTTTGGAGCCCATCCAGATACCGTCATATGCAGCAAGGTTGGAGGAGCTGAGCTCTTTCTGTGGGGTTAGTCTTTTTAAGGAAAAACTACAAGAAAGTCTTTCAGAGCAGTTTTGGCACAGGTGCAAGGTCTTTTGCTCTTTCCTATGCTGCTATTTTAGCTAGTTGCTTGTTCTTTGTTTCCAGGGCAAGGTCGCTTCTGCCATCTTTACTATCAGGTGGCCTTGTACTTGGAATTTCTCCAGGAGGGAGAAGGGAAGGCCACTCTCTTCCTGGGAACAAGCTGGTCTGGGTTTCTATTTTTAAAACACTTTCTTAGGAAATTTCTTTTTTCATCTATGAGAATAGAGGTGAGGGTCCCACACTATCTAGTCTTCAACCCCATCGAAGATCTGAGAAGGGAAATAATATTACTTAAGTAAGCAAGAAGTACAATCAAGCAACTTCCAAAAATGTGCAACAAATAACAGAGACAATTTGCTACCTGGGCAATCACCCAAAGTCTTATTTGCAACGTAGAAGCAACCAACTTTGGATAAGGTCTACAATAACTGACAGACCATTTTCAGAGACAAGAAATGTGGCCTGTCTTGACAAGATTTGACAGTCCTGTTTATCCATTTCTGGATACAATGTATCTTGTCAGTGGTTTGAGGCATGGGCATTCCTTTGTCTAAAAGTCAGCTCTAAATGGACATTCTCTCAGGAGTATATCTGTGCTACCAGGAGCAATCTTGTCTCACTTCAACAGAACCCTACGTTATTTAAATGCCAAATTCTACAGCTCTTTGAAGATTACCAACCTATGCAGAATATAATCTCTATGTATCTAAAGAACCTAATTAGTCTAAGACAGACATAGATGACTATTGATCTATAATCCTTAATACTTCATATTAGAATATTATACAATAAACAATTGTGCAACAAATGAGGACAATGACCTCAAAATGTAAACAATATATAAGTATCTTGATCAGAGGTGGAAATGTACATTGCAATATAATAAATATATATCAATATATAAAAATGTTTTAAACAGAGGTAGAAGCATGCATGCATACAATATTCAATGGAATTTAACTTTGTATCAATAGACAAGAATCTATACCAATGTAATTGCCTAGACATAATAACTCACAAGTATTCACTCTAGTACTCACTATTATTATTATTAGTGTGAGTAAGCTCATACCAATCTATTATCCCATCCAATTTCTCCATTTTTTTCAAAAATATACCTGAGCCTATAAAACTTCCCCCATCCCCCAACTTTATACTAATTATAATCAACTCCTAAATGATGTCCCTAATGCTGAGGACAACAGATACAAACACATATTATTCAATAAAAGGTATGACAGAGACAAAAATAAATATGAAGAAAAGTAAAATTTTTCTAAATTCTTTTTTTTTTCTGTCCCATATTATATGGTTCTTGACATGAGACAGAAACTCTGAATTTTTCTTCTGACAGCATGCTTGGATTTAGAGAAGGACATAAGCATTGTCCAACTCCAAAACCACCTCTATAGCTTCATATATATATATATATATGTGTGTGTGTGTGTGTGTGTGTGTGTGTGTATGTGTATGTATATATATATATATATATGAATGTATGTGTATCAGTTACCTGATGTCAAAAATTGTGATCCAAGAGATGCCCTATCATATGACAAGAGCATTTGTTCAACCATGTTCATAGCAGTATTATTTGTAATAGCCAGAACCTGGAAACAACCTAGATGCCCCTCAATGGAAGAATGGATGAAGAAAGTGTGGAATATCGACACATTAGAGTACTACGCTGCGGTAAAAAACAATGACTTCTCGAATTTTGCATGCAAATGGATGGAAATAGAAAACACTATCCTGAGTGAGGTATCCCAGACCCAAAAAGAAGAACATGGGATGTACTCACTCATAATTGATTTCTAGCCATAAATAGGGGTCACGGAGTCTACAATAGGCGAATCTAAAGAAGCTAAGTAAGAAGGTGAACCCAAGGAAAAACATATAGTTATCCTCTTGGATAAGGGAAGTAGACAAAATTGCCAGGGAGAAAAGTGGGATTTTGGGGGTGGGGTGGGATGGGGGTAAGGGGAGATGGGGAGAGAAAAGGTAGAAGGGAAGGAGGGGGGACTTGGGGAAACAGGAGGATCGGGATAAAGGAAGGTTGGATAGGGGAGCACGGAACCACAATTCTTAATTAAGGGACCCACTTTAGGGTGGGCAGGAGAATTGACCCTAGAGGGGCTCCCAGGTGCCCAAGCTGAGGTCCCCAGTTAGTTCCTTGGGCAGCTGAGGATAGGGAACCTGAAATGACCCTATCCTAGAGCAGTACTGACGAATATCTTGCATATCATCCTAGAACTTTCATCTGGCGATGGATGGAGATAGAGACAGAGACCCACACTGGAGCACTGGACTGAGCTCCCAAGGTCCCAATGAGGAGCAGAAGGAGGGAGAACATAAGCAAAGAAGTCGGGACCACGAGGGGTGCACCCACCCACTGAGACAGTGGAGCTGATCTACTGGGAGCTCACCAAGGCCAGCTGCACTGTTACCAAAAAAGCATGGGATAAAACTGGACTCTCTGAACATGGCGAACAATGAGGGCTGATGAGACGCCAAGGACAATGGCACGCAGTTTTGATCCTACGCAATCTGCTGGCTTGGTGGGAGCCTAGCCAGTTTGGATGTTCACCTTCCTAGATATGGACGGAGGGGGGAGGACCTAGGACTTACCACAGGGCAGGGAACCCTGACTGCTCTTTGGACTGGAGAGGGAGGGGGAGAGGAGTGGGGGGAAGGGGAGAGGGGTGGGAGGAGGGGGAGAAGAGTGGGAGGAGGGGGAGGGAAATGGGAGGCTGAGAGGAGGTGGAAATTTGTTTTTTTTTCTTTATTCTCCTTTTATCAATAAAAAAAATTAAAAAAAATGTGATCCCTTTTCTCATTAATTCTTAGTGGATAGTTATTTTTCCATCTGTCAGCATTCAAAACATCCAGGGTCTCTTTAATTTTCCAAGATGAGTATTTTTTTTTTGCAAAGACAAGAGCAGAACCCTGACCCAACCTTTACGAGGTTTCCTTATCATCTGTATGGTTGTCATCACTGTGGATGAGCTGTCATTTCTCTTTTCCAAGAGGTTTCTCCTTTTCAAACTGAATCTTTATTAATTTTGATGGTATCCATAGTTTTTCTTCTCTTGTGGAAACAAGAGAAAAATCCTTTCCCCAACGTAGCACATCTCTTGGCTTCCATTTTGAAGTCAACACATCCTTGAAATAAACTGATTGATTTAATTCCAAAGACTTTTCTATGGCTCAATGTCTCTCTACTGCTGTTGTTGTTCCTTTCTCATTAGCATTAAGAAAATTCAAGGTTAATAAAGCATTATGCAATCTATTACTGGGGGCATTTACCACCCCTTTCTGTTTGTTTAACATATCCTTTATAGTTTAAATTGATCTTTCTATAACTGCCTGACCTGTAGGATTGTGTGGTATACCTGTAATATACTTAATATTATAATAAGCAAAAAACTGTTTCATTTTCCTAGAGATGTATGCTGGACCATTATCTGTCTTTATTTGTGCGGATATACCCATGATGGCCATAACTTCTAATAAATGTGTAATTACTGAATAACCCTTTTCTGAGCTTAAAGCAGTTATGCATTGAAAACCTGAATAAGTGTCGATGGTTTGGTGTACATATTTTAATTTTCCAAATTCTGCAAAGTGGAACACATCCATCTGCCAGATTTCTTTCCTTGGAGTACCCTTTGGGTTACTCCCTGCAGGTAGCAGTGTTTGGTTATAGAAAGAGCAAGTAGAGCATCTCTTTATAATCTCCTTAGCTTGTTGCCATGTAATAGAAAACTCTTTCTTTAAATCTTTGCTATTGACATGATGTTTTTATGAAATTATGAGGCCTGCAACACACTTCCATTCAATAATTGATCAATTTCTGTATTACCTTGTGCTTCAGGACCTGTCAGACCCATATGGGATCGGATGTGTGTTATGTATATCAGCCTATTTCTGATTATGTGCTGCACCTGGATAAATAATGAAGTCAATTCTGTATGATCTAGTATAAATTCAGTGGTTTCAATATGCAAGATAACTCTTTCTGCATATTGTGAATCAGTAACTATATTAAGAGGTTCTTTAAAATCCCTTAGTACCATGAGAATATGATATAATTCTGCCTTCTGTACAGAATTATAAGGGCTTTGTTCCACCTTACTTAATTCTTCTGATTTGTATCCTGCCTTCCCTGATTTATTTGCATCAGTATAATAGGTATGGGCTCCAGTAATTGGAGGATCACATGCAATTTGGGGAAGAATCCAAGAAGTTCTCTTTATATGGTTAAGTCTATCACTCTTGGGATAATTGCTATTAATTTCTCCCAAAAAATTAGCACAAGCCCTTTGCCAGGTTCATTGTCTTCCCATAACTTTTTTATTTCATTAGTAGTGAAAGGCACTATAATCTCTGTTTGATCTATACCTGCTAATTGACAAAGTCTCAATTTACCTTTTATAATTAATTCAGAGACTTTTTCCACGTAAGTTTTTTTTTTAATTTTTACTTGGTTTATGTGGTAAAGGATCCATTCTAAGATAATATCATTTGCCTGCATTGAAATCCTGTAGGAGAAATTCTGGAAGGTAATATGACTAGAATACAATTAAGATTTGGATTCACCCTATCCACATGTGCCTCCTGTAATTTCTCCTCAACAATTATCAATTCCTTTTCTGCTTCAGCTGTTAATTCTCTGGGACTATTCAAATCTTTATCACCATCTAAAGTTTTGTTTAAATGAATTATTAGATCAGGTATTATCCCAACAGCCAGTGGTAGACTGGAAAGGTCTCCTAACAATCTTTGAACATCATTAAGAGTCCTCAACTAGTCTCTCCTAATTTGTGCCTTTTGTGTCCTAATTTTCTGCAAACCTATTTTATAACCTAAGTAATTGACAGAATTTCCTCTCTGTAGTTTTTCAGGAGCAATTTGTAATCTCTGTTTTGGTAAAACTTTCTTTTCTTCTGCAAACATTCTTTCTCAAGTATTCATGTTTGAATCAGATAGCAAAATGCCATCCATGTAATGGTAAATTATAGACTTAGGAAATTGCTTACATATTATTTCCAATGGCCGACTTACAAAGTATTGGCACAATGTGGAGCTATTGAGGATTCCTTGTGGGAGCATAGTCCATTAATATCTCCTAGGAGGCCAAGAATTATTATATACATAATGTGAAAATTTTTCTCTATCCTTTTTTTAGTAAAGGTATAGTGAAAAAACAATCTTTTGAATCAATTACTATAAGAGGCCATCCTTTTGGTAATAGAGAAGGCAGAGGAATTCCAGGTTGTAGAGGGCCCATAGGTTGAATTATTTTATTGACAGCTATTATATTTGTCTCCATTCTCCATTTACCAGATTTCTTTTTTACAACAAATACAGAAGAATTCCAAGGGCTGGTTGGCTCTTCAATATGGTGAACATCTAGTTGCTCTTGTGCTAGCTGTTCTAAAGCCTGCAACTTTTCTTCAGCTAGAGGCCACTGTTTAACCCATATAGGCTTCTCAGTTAACCATTTTAAAGGTAGGACTGTTGGTATCTCTAAAGGCTTGTTAGTTGCTTTATGTTCTTGTACAGCCTGAACAGCTGGTGACCTTTGTGTATAGTACCTTATAATATCCTTCCCAGAATTATGAGTTCCTGGGACTGTTGGAATATTAATCTGGGTATTCCATTGCTATAGCAAGTCACGACCCCATAAATTTACTGAAATATTAGCCACATATGGCCTCAGCTTCCCCCTTTGACCTTCTAGTCCAATACAATCAACCCATCTCGTGCTTTGTTTAACTTGAGATATCGTTGCAATTCCTAGTAATTGAACATCTGCCTCTTGAAGAGGCCAATTTGGATGCCAAGATTCTGGAGTAATGATACTCACATCTGCACCTGTGTTTATCAAACCAACAATTATAATGCCATTAATATGCACTCTTAGCTTTGTTCTTTGATCGTTTCTAGAAGTCTGCCAGAATATACATTTTTTATTTCCTTTTGGAATTTTTGACTTATCCATATTTATGCCACCATCAAGAAAAGTATGGTCTCTTACAGAAGGCTGGATTTTTTAATTTTCCCGTTGAGACATGTTACTGGAAATGACTCCACAGTTACTGGAAATGACTGGGTAACTTTTGGCTTGGAGAACTGTGAGAAGCCCCTTAAGGAGTTTCCTCATGGTACTAGGTTGCCTTGGCTGTCTTTTGTTGATATGCACTCATTGGTCCAATGTTGGCCTTTGCCACACCTTCTACATATACCTGAAGGCTGATTCCTCCTATTTCTGCCATTCCCAGAGGAGATATTATTCCTAGGAGTTTCTTGTATACAATTTTTTCTCAGATGTCCTATTTTACCACAATTAAAACATTTGGCATTTTGATGTCTCCTCATTCCTTTGGAAATTGCTTCTCCTACCCAAGATTCAGTATTATAGTCAAATGTCTAAATGTTCATTGTATGCAGGATCCATTCATCCATAGTTGCTGATCTAACCTTTAAAGGGCCATGTATCTTTTTATATTCTAAGTTTATCTTTTCAAATGCCAGAGATTCAATAAGTACTCGTCTAGCATTTAGGTCTGTTATTCCTATTTGTACAGCCTTATTTAATCTTTGAAAAAGTCAGTAAATGGTTCTTTCTAGCCTTGTTTAACCCTGGTATATGATTCAATTTGTTTTCCTATTCTTGAATACTGTCCCAAGCATTTAAGGCTGCTTTGTGTCATAGGAGCAAAATTTTTCTTCATTGTAAAGAGCTTGAACATGTGGGGCCTTCACCAAGAGTTTGATCTTGGGAAGTCTCAAGGTCTTTTGCTTTTTCCTGATGTTCCACAATCTTGGCCTTTTCTCTGAAACAAATTTTAAACATTAATTGATGTCCATTTTCCAGGACTGCTGTAACTAACTGGAAAACAATCATGTGGTGTTGCTTTGATACTAGAAGCCCATGTTTTTATCATCTCCTTAACAAATGTGGAATGTAAGCCATAAGTTACAACAGCTTGCTTAATTTCTTTGAGATCATTCATTCCTATATGTATCCATCTACCTTCTTTGGATCCTTTAGGGCCTTTAGAACCTGATGCCTTGTCAGAGTAGATTACAGAATAGGAAGCAAAATCCCTGGGTAAGTCATCTCTGACAGCTACTGGTGATATTGAATCCTGTCCTTGTGCCTTCTTTCCCTGTTCATCAGCTCCAATAATTTCATCAATTATTTCAAATCTTTTCATTATTGTCTTTTGTAAAACCTGAATCTCCTGGCCTGTTTATATTTCTAGTGATTTCATTGGGGCACCTAGCCTCTGGTCCTCGTTTTGCATATGTGATTCCAAGGTCTGAAGTTTCTCCTTTAAAAATAACATCTCATCCTTGGACGTTACTTGAATAGTGTGCAGGTTGCCATTCTGGAGAAACAGTCTACTGCTAACTTATCATTACTTTTAAACAAATTTTGATTATCAAATTCAACAGTATGAGTTCTTTCAGATAACTTCTTAATATCCTTAGATATGGATTCAATTTTGTCTATCAGATTAATGTTATCCTTTTTAATAGTATTCATTTTTTCAGGCATCTTTTGATTTTGATGGTATTAATCCTGTCAACTAGCTGTTCATTTTTAGTCTGTAATGATTGTATTATTCCTTAAACTCTCATATTCTTTCTTAATGATAGGATATGGAGAAGAAAACTGAATCCCAATACCCAATAAATTGAATTACCACCATAGCCATATAAGCCTTACAAAGTACAATCCATAGTATTATCAAAAAAATTACTAAAAGTTTCAATATTAATGTAATCTGACATATTAATTTACTTATTAGCTGTCCATGGCCCAGACAGTCTCCCAACCCTGCCCACTTGGCTTGCTTTTACCTTTTGTTTAATTCCCCCTACAGCGGAGTTCACTGCGAGTGGCAACTTGGAAATTTCCCAAGCGCATGGTTATTTATTTAGGGGTAGACTCACAAATCAGAACCCTGTACTTGAATGGAGATCAGAAAACGAATCCCACAACCAGAACAGAGAGACTGGAAAAGAGAGCAGACACAGGCTCTACATTGGCATATATAGTATAAGAGGCCATGCCCCAGTGAGTGGGTAACCACTAGCTGTCAGACTTACTACAGCAAGACCCCAGGTAAATTTCAACATTTTATTTGATCATAACTTAAGGAAATCACACCTGATACCAAAAAAAGGTGTTCTAAGCCATGGTAAAAGCCACTAGTGCACACTGCTGGTCACACACAACACATGAATACAAACTGTGTTATCAAAAACACTAGTCCTTCTAAGAAAGTGCTGAAAAAATTGTCCTACAATCTTCACAGATGCTATGGAATACCTGTTAAAGAGATAGTAAAGGCGCAAGAGATTTGTAGGAGTAAAGCATTATGAGAACTTCAATTTCTGTGCTCATTCTACCCCTTGATTGAGAAAAAAGTCTTTCCCCCATAAACTTCATTTTCCTCCCATAAATAGGTAATGACACCTCCCATAAATAGGTAATGACAGAAGAAATACATACAAGCATTCAAATTACTGGCTGCCATGTGGTATTCAGTGAGGTTACCTATTATGTTAACATTCTTAACATTAAGTCCTGATAGTACAATGATAGAGAAAGAGACTCCTGACAATGTTCATTTGAAAGTCCCTTTAAGAGACACATGGACAGGGACATCTGTACAATAGAAGATTCACACTTGAAACAAATTAAGAGTCGTGTGTGTGTGTGTGTGTGGTTTCTGTAGATAGAATCCAGGATATACGTATGCTAGGCAAGCACTCTACCACTGGAAGCATCCAAAGTTTCTTACTTAATATTTCATGCCTTTTTTCATTCTTAGTATAAAACAGTAATTAACTCATTTTGGCCATACATAAACACAGCTAATGCATAACCTCTCACTCTAATCTCTCTCTCACAGTTTACCCAATAGTCAAGCTGTCTTATCTTAATGAATTCCATACCACCTTTCCCCCAAGAAGTAATATGCATGCATAATTATTATGAGGTTTGTGTATGAGTTGGCTTTGATAACTCATTTAAACTTCACATCCTAGTCACAATCCTAGGATAATGATTGTGCGCTGTGAAGATTTGTTGCATATATTGGTTGAATAAAAAGCTGATTGGCCAGTAGCCAGGCAAGGAGTATAGGAGGGATAACCAGACTAGAAGAATTCTGGGAAGAGGAAAGGCAGAGACACAGTCACCAGACAGATGTAGAGGAAGCAAGATGAGAATACCTTACTTGGAGAAGGTACTAAATCACATGGCTAAATGTGTATAAAAATTATGTGTGAATTTAAGTTGTAGAGGTATTTAGTAATAAGCCTGAACAATAGGCCAAACAGTTTATAATTAAGATAAGCCTCTATGTGTTTATTTGGGACTGAATGGTTGTGGGAAAGGGCAAAACAGAACCATCTATTAATATATACATATATATGCATATATATATTGCATTTAATAAAAATCAAGGCACAAAAATTGATAACATTACTGGGATATGGTGATATCTTGTTTGTACAAATAAAGATTGTCTGAAGATCAGATGGTGAAGCTAGCCACTAGCTAACAGACAGTCAGGAAGTGATATCGATAGGCAGAGAGAGGAATTGATAAAGAGGGGGGAGCCAGGAACTCAGTCTATTTTTGGCCTGGAAGCTTGGAGGTAAAGTAACAGTTGTTTGACTCCATCTCTCTGATCTCTCAGCATTTTCCCCAATATCTGACTCCGGGCTTTAATTTTTAAGACCTTTAAGAATTCATGCTACACTGGGGACTGAAGAGATGGCTCCATGGTTAAAAGAACAAGTTGTTCTTCCATAGGACTAAAGTTTGGCTTCCAGCCTCCACATAATGTAGCCCACAATCACCTCTGCAGCGTTTCCAGGGGAATAAATGCCCTTTTCTGGCTTCCTCTGCAGGCACCTGCACACACTTGACACACACACACACAGATACACATACATATACATAAGTAAAAATAAAATAAGCATTTAAAAAATAGTTTTACCATAGTAATGTAAATGAAGGAATTAGCATTGAAATCTAGACACTGAATCGTGATTCCAAATGGTCACCTTCAAGTTCAGAGGGCAAGAAACAAAGACTCCATCCTTTATTTGCTTCAGCAATCCTTCCTGGGAAAGTGGCGACCAACAGGATTCCCGTGCTCCAGAGGCTGGCCCACACCCATGTACATATAAGCATGCCATACCCATACAAATATAAGCAGCACTAATTGAATTTACTGAGTTAACCAAAAGAAGAAAATATGAAGCTGGAAAGAGAACATGTTGAGGAGGGTGTGGGGAGACTTAGAAGAGAGAAGTGTGTGGGGGGGGTGATGTAATCATATTTCATTGTACACAAACATGAAATACCCAATGATAAAGGAAAATATAGTGTAAAAGAATCACGGGGCTGGAAAGATAGCTATGTGATTAAAATCACTTGCTTCTCAAGCATGAAGACCTGAGTTTCCATGGCAACATCAATGAAATATTAACAACTTAGCTACCCAAGCAAGACCAATGTGGATGAGGGAAATCTCATAGGGTCCCAACCCTAGACAAAAATCTTTAAGCAACTAATGACATAAGAGACAACGAATCTATCCTCTTCATAAATGAAGCCCCTGATTTATATCCAACCCCAAGTGGTCAGTCCTATATACATGTACACATGAGCAGCACTGACATACTCAACAAGTTGTATTTATATATTTATTAGGACATATACTAAACAATACTAATTTTTAAAAGACCATGATTATGAGGCATGGAGAAACATGAAAGCAATTATAGGGAGGAGTTAATAATGTAAATCAAGTACAAAAATATGAAACTTTAAAAATAAATTTAAAAATAATGGAGGCAAATTTCCAAGAGCTAACATTGAACAAGACTACAGTATTTTAATTTCCAAAAACCCAGGCATACATAGCGTCATGAAACCCTGTAATCCTGGCACAGCAGTGGAATAGTTGTGCAAAGAGGAGAGTTGAGAGGCTTACTGGCTACCAGCCAACCTCCAGATACAGTGAGAGAACCCTTCTCAAAGAGAAAGGCAAAGTGGCATGCCCATTGTCCTCTTCTGATCATTCCACAAGCACACAGGCAAGTACACCCACATATGAACAACGAGAGAGAGAGAGAGAGAGAGAGAGAGAGAGAGAGAGAGAGAGAGAGAGAGAGAGAATTCTACGGTAACCTTGAAAGTATTTCCACATAGGTAATATATAGGACATTTAAGTTTATTTGGCATTTGATTCTCTGGAGGATGATCTAATCTACAAATTTATTAAGGGGCAATGCTGCACTATTTGATTTCTTTTCCATATACTCTAATTCTTTTAGTTATTTAGACAACTTTGTAAAATAATTTATTTTATGTAATTTCATAAATCTAATCCTTAAATGGTGGACTTTCTTCTTCTGTCATCAAATGTACCCCCAATGTCTTGCAATTGCATAAACTTTGACACAACAAATAATTCTACATATTCCATGTTTTTTGCTATACATAAATGTTATTAATTCTATGCATACTTATATACAACTTAAATTATAATATAAAATTTAGCTAAATTTCAACATCACCAACATATCTTTTAACAAAATTTACAAAGAAGTTTATTTACCTCATTTAAAAGGCCAAATGGACACCATGTACTATGTAAAATAGATATTTCTGTGCATAGTTATTGGGTAGGTGGTTCAGAAGGTGAAAGAGATTTTTAACTCATGTCACTTGGCTATAATCTTTGGTAGAAAAATCTAATCACCGTTGCAATAATGTTTCCGTATTAGAGAGAAATCAAGGGTTATGTAGGACTTCTAATAAAGAAAATGAGGATATATTGTGATGCAATGAGAAACTAATTATAAGAATATATTTTTATTTAAAAGAAGAAATAGAAGCCTATGTTTTTGCTAAATAATGAATGACCTGTGTTACCATTGGAACGACTGTGGTTTAAATCCTAAGTACTATCTATCTGTCTTCCAATATCTGATAACAGGAATCATGGTGATGAGTCAGGAGATCAAATGGTCTTCAAAACACAAGCTGGTGGAGTTAAGGTAAACATCCTCTAAACATTAACATTACAACATTCTTCTCAAAACTTGGTTCCCAGGAGGATTTTGGAAAGCTTTCTACGAATCTCCTTGGTTTTGATGGAATAGATGACAGGGTTAAGCATTGGAGGAACAAAGAGATAGATAAGTGACAGGAGTGTGTGTACATAATGTGGCACATGCCTCCCATAACGAGCAAACATAGACACACCTACCTTAGGCACATAGAATATTAGCACAGCACACAGGTGTGACACACATGTGTTCAGGGTCTTCAACCTTTCTTCATGGGAGGCAATAGCCAGTACAGACCGAAGTATGAGCACATAAGAGAGGAGAATGAGAGCAGAATCAAGTCCAAAGGTAGAGATTACAATGGACAGACCAAATATGTTATTAATAGAGGTGTCACCACAGGGCAGGCGAATCAGATCTGGATGAAGGCAGTAGGCATGGGAGAGCACATTAGCCTTGCAGAAGGGCAACCTCTTCAAGAGGAAAGGTAGTGGGAAAATCATGAAACAACTTCGAAGAAAAGCACACATGCCCATCCACACCACCCGGGCATCAGTGAGCACTGTGGAGTAGCGCAGTGGGTTACAGATGGCTACATAACGATCAAAGCTCATGGCCAGCAGGATCCCAGACTCCATGAAAGAGAAGAGGTGGATAAAGAACATTTGAGACATACAAGCGTTAAAACTGATTTCTCTTAAGTGGAAGCAAAACACAGCCAGGACTGTGGGCAGTGTGGAGAAAGACACACCCAGGTCGTTGCCTGACAGCAGAGACAGGAAGTAGTACATGGGCTGGTGCAGACTCTGTTCTTCTTTGATGATGAAAAGTATCAGGGCATTGGCCACTATGGAGATGGTGTAGAGGATGCCCAGGAGCAGAAACAACCAATGCTGAGAGGTCTCCAGCCCTGGCAGTCCTGTCAAGATGAAGGGAGGCAACCCAGAGCTGTTGTGGGCTTCACCTGCCATCGTGGCACTCCCTTTTAGAGGCTTAGACTTCTGCCCTATAAAGAAGACAAATAGGCATTTCTTGCATGGCCTGAGGCCAATATTATTTTCTTTCTCATATGTATGTACTCGTCATTTAAAGAAATTTTCACTCTGATAGCACTCAAGTTTATTTCTCATCGAAAAACAAACCTTCTGGAAACTCTTTAATGTCCCACTGAATTTACCTGGAAATAGACATTTGCCCTTCTTCTTACCAGTGTCTATTACTTTTCCTTACTTTTGAGACTATGAACTCATCTCATTGATATACTGAAACTAGTCTTTTCTAGTACCAAGATAAAATTCTTGGTCTCAGTGACTTCAATTATTATGCCCTCTTTTGAGGCAAAACACTTACTCTTCAGACCACGATCTTTTCCTCTCTCTACATTTTAATGAAACTGAGCCTCTATTTATCTATCCATTTATCCAGATGGGGGATAAATGGTCAGAAAGATAGCTACACAAGCTAGATGTGGAGGCTCATACCTGGTCACTCAGAGACTGGGATTAGGAACCTGGAAGTCCTGGACATCATTGAGCTCATGGCAAGACCCTGTCTTTTAAAATATTCATTCATACTAATACTGTCCAGGTATTCATTAGCTGTGCTTACACTTTCTCATTCCCTTCCTATCTCTTTCTCATTTTTCTACCCATTCGGCTCATGACATAATTTTTCTCCCTGAACATTACTATTTACTGAAAGTAATTTCATATAAATTCTGAACAATTAACAGTTTGGAATCAACTTGTACTTAATTTCTGAAAGCTATAGAATTAATAGTCACTTATCTGAGTAATAACATTGCTTTCATGTGTGAGGTTCTGTCTTTAAACAACCTCACCATTACACCCAAAGCTGAGACTCAGTTCCAAACACTGCCTAGGCAACATCTTCTCCACTGCCTACTATGGAAAGCAAGCGACGCTAGATAAAACTACTGGCCCAAAGGGTTTCTTCCAGCACCTGTCTCTACCTCATTCCACTTGCGGCCCCCACCTCAGATCCATGGTACCACATCACTAGCCCATGACAACAGCCTCTTCAAACCTCTTGCATCTCTTAAATTCACCTCTGTTCTAAAAGAGGACACTTAGAAAAGTACATATGAAAGCATAATTTTCTGAGTTAAAACCTTAAATAGAATCTTATTATAAGACCAAATTTATATTCATTAGCCCCAAAATAAGACTTTCTGGTCAGTACTTGATATTTTAATCTTCAACATTTTCTTCTTTGTCACTCCAGGTACCCAGTCTGCCTGCTATCATTCAAAATTTGCATGTAGCTCCCCAGTACCCAGTACTGTATATAGATTCCACAACTGTATATAGACCCATTGTATATACCAATTACATAATAATTTACCACGCACATTCTAATCATCTTCCAAAGGAAACCGAACACAGAAAGAGAAGAATCATATGATTGTCCAAATACGAAAACTTCTTAATGTGAAAAATATATGAAAGAGGGAGAGAGATACAGAAAGAGGAACAGGAGGATTGGGCAAGAAAGAGGTTCAAGGAGAATGGATTGAAAAAAAAGCACAGGCAAACTCAATATATTTTACAAAGGATATTAACTGATAACAAAAAATTGAAGAAAAACTCATTTTACTGGTTTATGAGCAGAAGGTGCCATCTTTTATGATACATGGCTGATTATTATAAGCACCGCTATCTCCCTTCTTCCTCTTAGCCCTCTAGGCTTACATCTCCTTTATGAACACTACTTTGCTAATGTGGTTTGATGTATCCTAAATACTAGATTTCTCTTAGAAAATAATGGAGGTGGATATTGTATTCACAAAGTTGGCATTCATAATATAATCTCATTAGCTACACTTTCTGAGAAATATCTGAGGCAGAAAGCAGGTGATGTTTCTTAGATGAAGAGCAATAGATAGAAAAAAAGAAGGAGAAAGTATAATGAAAATAGTAAAGGGGAAAGAAGGGAGGGAAAAGAAAAAGAGGAGGCAAGAAAGGAGGGGGAGGAAACAAAAGGAGAGAAGAGGAGAGAAGACAAGAGGAGAGGGAGGCATACGTTTTCCTTCTTCAGTCTGCAATATTAGAGTTCTGGGATTTCTACACTAATAACAGAATCTTATGCCTTGATTTTGGAGCACCAATTGCTTCACTTTACGTACCTGAGAATCATAAGAACAGGCAGTGGAAAGAAAGGAAGAGCATCATTGGGGAACAAGCCCTGTACATATCCCCTGTTGCTTCTTTCAACTCTCTGTCCTGAGAATGGTATGATTGAATCTGGAAAGTCCCTTAGGTTATTATCAGCTCAGGTGCTCACGGACTTCTGGGAACAAAAGCAGCAGCCATACCTTCTGGACTTAGCATTGTGTTTCTCATGGGGTTGTGCCAGAGTGGAAATGATCAGAATTGGAAAAGAACTGTAAGAAGATTGTGTCTCATCCCCATTCCCAGAGACAGTAAAAACGACTCCTCAGATTTATATAGCTTGGAAGTGAGAAATTTTTTAAATCTGTCTGCAGTGTATTTTTTGGCCATTCACTATACATGTGTGTCAGCATGCGGCATGGATAAACACAAAAATACTGAGTACCATAACAAAACTCAGACCCTGAAGAAGGATGCTTAAAAGAAATCCCACACTAGCTTAGAATTGAGTAATAGATGGTTATTTATTTAGGGGTAGACTCACAAATCAGAATCCTCTGATTGAATGGAGATCAGGAATCAAAATTTGCGACCAGAAAAGAGAGGTCAGAAAAGAGGCTGGACACATGCTCTACATTGTCATGTATATATATATATATGAGGCCATGCCCCAGTGGGCGGGTAACCACATGCTGTAAGACTTCCTACAACATCTGCCCCTTTTGTTTAAATAAGAGAGTTCTAAGCCTAATACAAAATTATATACAACAAGAACAAATATATTCAATCATTTCCTAACTAGTTTAAGTCTTATATAATAAATAACTTGGCCAAATCATGAAAGGAAAGTAACTACAACTATCTGTTGTGCCCAGACTCCCACCCCCCTCCCCGAGAGGCCACCAGAAACAAGAAGATCGGATTGAAAAAGCACAGTTTATTGCTGCTAATTAGCGTAAATCAAACTGCATCCAGATACCCTCATATGCAGCAAGGTTGGAGGAGCTGAGCTCTTTCTGTGGGGTTAGTCTTTTTAAGGAAAAACTACAAGAAAGTCTTTCAGAGCAGTTTTGGCACAGGTGCAAGGTCTTTTGCTCTTTCCTATCCTGCTATTTTAGCTAGTTGCTTGTTCTTTGTTTCCAGGGCAAGGTCGCTTCTGCCATCTTTACTATCAGGTGGCCTTGTACTTGGAATTTCTCCAGGAGGGAGAAGGGAAGGCCACTCTCTTCCTGGGAACAAGCTGGTCTGGGTTTCTATTTTTAAAACATTTTGTTAGGAAATTTCTTTTTTCATCTATGAGAATAGAGGTGAGGGTCCCACACTATCTAGTCTTCAACCCCATCGAAGATCTGAGAAGGGAAATAATATTACTTAAGTAAGCAAGAAGTAAAATCAAGCAACTTCCAAAAATGTGAACAAATAACAGAGACAATTTGCTACCTGGGCAATCACCCAAAGTCTTATTTGCAATGTAGAAGCAACCAACTTTGGATAAGGTCTACAATAACTGACAGACCATTTTCAGAGACAAGAAATGTGGCCTGTCTTGACAAGATTTGACAGTCCTGTTTATCTTGTCAGTGGTTTGAGGCATGGGCATTTCTTTGTCTAAAAGTCAGCTCTAAATGGACATTCTCTCAGGAGTATATCTGTACTACCAGGAGCAATCTTGTCTCACTTCAACAGAACCCTAAGTTATTTAAATGCCAAATTCTACAGCTCTTTGAAGTGGTTGAAGATTACCAACCTATACAGAATATAATCTCTATGTATCTAAAGAACCTAATTAGTCTAAGACAGACATAGATGACTATTGATCTATAATCCTTAATACTTCATATTAGAATATTATACAATAAACAATTGTGCAACAAATGAGGACAATGACCTCAAAATGTAAACAATATATAAGTATCTTGATCAGAGGTGGAAATGTACATTGCAATATAATAAATATATATCAATTTATAAAAATGTTTTAAACAGAGGTAGAAGCATGCATGCATACAATATTCAATGGAATTTAACTTTGTATCAATAGACAAGAATCTATACCAATGTAATTGCCTATACATAATAACTCACAAGTATTCACTCTAGTACTCAATATTATTATTATTAGTGTGAGTAAGCTCATACCAATCTATTATCCCATCCAATTTCTCCTTTTTTTTCAAAGATATACCTGAGCCTATAAAACTTCCCCCATCCCCCAACTTTATACTAATTATAATCAACCCCTAAATGATGTCCCTAATGCTGAGGACAACAGATACAAACACATATTATTCAATAAAAGGTATGATAGAGACAAAAATAGATATGAAGAAAAGTAAAATTTTTCTAAATTCTTTTTTTTCTGTCCCATATTATATGGTTCTTGACATGAGACAGAAACTCTGAATTTTTCTTCTGACAGCATGCTTGGATTTAGAGAAGGACATAAGCATTGTCCAACTCCAAAACCACCTCTATAGATTCATATATATATATATGTGTGTGTGTGTGTGTGTGTGTATGTATGTATATATGTGTGTATATATATATATATATATAAATTTATGTGTATCAGTTACCTGATGTCAAAAATTGTGATCCAAGAGATGCCCTATCATATGACAAGAGCATTTGTTCAACCATGTTCATAGCAGTATTATTTGTAATAGCCAGAACCTGGAAACAACCTAGATGCCCCTCAATGGAAGAATGGATGAAGAAAGTGTAGAATATCTACACATTAGAGTACTACGCTGCGGTAAAAAACAATGACTTCTTGAATTTTGCATGCAAATGGATGGAAATAGAAAACACTATCCTGAGTGAGGTATCCCAGACCCAAAAAGAAGAACATGGGATGTACTCACTCATAATTGGTTTCTAGCCATAAATAGGGGTCACGGAGTCTACAATAGGCGAACCTAAAGAAGCTAAGTAAGAAGGTGAACCCAAGGAAAAACATATCGTTATCCTCTTGGATAAGGGAAGTAGACAAAATTGCCGGGGAGAAAAGTGGGATTTTGGGGGTGGGGTGGGATGGGGGTAAGGGGAGATGGGGAGAGAAAAGGTAGAAGGGAAGGAGGGGGGACTTGGGGAAACAGGAGGATCGGGATAAAGGAAGGTTGGATAGGGGAGCACGGAACCACAATTCTTAGTTAAGGGACCCACTTTAGGGTGGGCAGGAGAATTGACCCTAGAGGGGCTCCCAGGTGCCCAAGCTGAGGTCCCCAGTTAGTTCCTTGGGCAGCTGAGGATAGGGAACCTGAAATGACCCTATCCTAGAGCAGTACTGACGAATATCTTGCATATCATCCTAGAACTTTCATCTGGCGATGGATGGAGATAGAGACAGAGACCCACACTGGAGCACTGGACTGAGCTCCCAAGGTCCCAATGAGGAGCAGAAGGAGGGAGAACATAAGCAAAGAAGTCGGGACCACGAGGGGTGCACCCACCCACTGAGACAGTGCAGCTGATCTACTGGGAGCTCACCAAGGCCAGCTGGACTGTTACCAAAAAAGCATGGGATAAAACTGGACTCTCTGAACATGGCGAACAATGAGGGCTGATGAGACGCCAAGGACAATGGCACGCAGTTTTGATCCTACGCAATCTGCTGGCTTCGTGGGAGCCTAGCCAGTTTGGATGTTCACCTTCCTAGATATGGACGGAGGGGGGAGGACCTAGGACTTACCACAGGGCAGGGAACCCTGACTGCTCTTTGGACTGGAGAGGGAGGGGGAGAGGAGTGGGGGGAAGAGGAGAAGGGTGGGAGGAGGGGGAGAAGAGTGGGAGGAGGGGGAGGGAAATGGGAGGCTGGGAGGAGGTGGAAATTTGTTTTTTTTTCTTTATTCTCCTTTTATCAATAAAAAAAATTAAAAAAAATTGTGATCCCTTTTCTCATTAATTCTTAGTGGATAGTTATTTTTCCATCTGTCAGCATTCAAAACATCCAGGGTCTCTTTAATTTTCCAAGATGAGTATTTTTTTTTTGCAAAGACAAGAGCAGAACCCTGACCCAACCCTTACGAGGTTTCCTTATCATCTGTATGGTTGTCATCACTGTGGATGAGCTGTCATTTCTCTTTTCCAAGAGGTTTCTCCTTTTCAAACTGAATCTTTATTAATTTTGATGGTATCCATAGTTTTTCTTCTCTTGTGGAAACAAGAGAAAAATCCTTTCCCCAACGTAGCACATCTCTTGGCTTCCATTTTGAAGTCAACACATCCTTGAAATAAACTGATTGATTTAATTCCAAAGACTTTTCTATGGCCCAATGTCTCTCTACTGCTGTTGTTGTTCCTTTCTCATTAGCATTAAGAAAATTCAAGGTTAATAAAGCATTATGCAATCTATTACTGGGGGCATTTACCACCCCTTTCTGTTTGTTTAACATATCCTTTATAGTTTAAATTGATCTTTCTATAACTGCCTGACCTGTAGGATTGTGTGGTATACCTGTAATATACTTAATATTATAATAAGCAAAAAACTGTTTCATTTTCCTAGAGATGTATGCTGGACCATTATCTGTCTTTATTTGTGCAGATATACCCATGATGGCCATAACTTCTAATAAATGTGTAATTACTGAATAACCCTTTTCTGAGCTTAAAGCAGTTATGCATTGAAAACCTGAATAAGTGTCGATGGTTTGGTGTACATATTTTAATTTTCCAAATTCTGCAAAGTGGAACACATCCATCTACCAGATTTCTTTTCTTGGAGTACCCTTTGGGTTACTCCCTGCAGGTAGCAGTGTTTGGTTATAGAAAGAGCAAGTAGAGCATCTCTTTATAATCTCCTTAGCTTGTTGCCATATAATAGAAAACTCTTTCTTTAAATCTTTGCTATTGACATGATGTTTTTGTGAAATTATGAGGCCTGCAACACACTTCCATTCAATAATTGATCAATTTCTGTATTACCTTGTGCTTCAGGACCTGTCAGACCCATATGGGATCAGATGTGTGTTATGTATATCAGCCTATTTCTGATTATGTGCTGCACCTGGATAAATAATGAAGTCAATTCTGTATCATCTAGTATAAATTCAGTGGTTTCAATATGCAAGATAACTCTTTCTGCATATTGTGAATCAGTAACTATATTAAGAGGTTCTTTAAAATCCCTTAGTACCATGAGAATATGATATAATTATGCCTTCTGTACAGAATTATAAGGGCTTTGTTCCACCTTACTTAATTCTTCTGATTTGTATCCTGCCTTCCCTGATTTATTTGCATCAGTATAATAGGTATGGCCTCCAGTAATTGGAGGATCACATGCAATTTGGGGAAGAATCCAAGAAGTTCTCTTTATATGGTTAAGTCTATCACTCTTGGGATAATTGCTATTAATTTCTCCCAAAAAATTAGCACAAGCCCTTTGCCAGGTTCATTGTCTTCCCATAACTTTTTTATTTCATTAGTAGTGAAAGGCACTATAATCTCTGTTTGATCTATACCTGCTAATTGACAAAGTCTCAATTTACCTTTTATAATTAATTCAGAGACTTTTTCCACATAAGTTTTTTTTTTAATTTTTACTTGGTTTATGTGGTAAAGGATCCATTCTAAGATAATATCATTTGCCTGTATTGAAATCCTGTAGGAGAAATTCTGGAAGGTAATATGACTAGAATACAATTAAGATTTGGATTCACCCTATCCACATGTGCCTCCTGTAATTTCTCCTCAACAATTATCAATTCCTTTTCTGCTTCAGCTGTTAATTCTCTGGAACTATTCAAATCTTTAACACATCTAAAGTTTTGTTTAAATGAATTATTAGATCAGGTATTATCCCAACAGCCAGTGGTAGACTGGAAAGGTCTCCTAACAATCTTTGAACATCATTAAGAGTCCTCAACTAGTCTCTCCTAATTTGTGCCTTTTGTGTCCTAATTTTCTGCAAACCTATTTTATAACCTAAGTAATTGACAGAATTTCCTCTCTGTAGTTTTTCAGGAGCAATTTGTAATCTCTGTTTTGGTAAAACTTTCTTTTCTCCTGCAAACATTCTTTCTCAAGTATTCATGTTTGAATCAGATAGCAAAATGCCATCCATGTAATGGTAAATTATAGACTTAGGAAATTGCTTACATATTATTTCCAATGGCCGACTTACAAAGTATTGGCACAATGTGGAGCTATTGAGGATTCCTTGTGGGAGGATAGTCCATTAATATCTCCTAGGAGGCCAAGAATTATTATAAATATAATGTGAAAATTTTTCTCTATCCTTTTTTTAGTAAAGGTATAGTGAAAAAACAATCTTTTGAATCAATTACTATAAGAGGCCATCCTTTTGGTAATAGAGAAGGCAGAGGAATTCCAGGTTGTAGAGGGCCCATAGGTCGAATTATTTTATTGACAGCTATTATATTTGTCTCCATTCTCCATTTACCAGATTTCTTTTTTACAACAAATACAGAAGAATTCCAAGGGCTGGTTGGCTCTTCAATATGGTGAACATCTAGTTGCTCTTGTGCTAGCTGTTCTAAAGCCTGCAACTTTTCTTCAGCTAGAGGCCACTGTTTAACCCATATAGGCTTCTCAGTTAACCATTTTAAAGGTAGGACTGTTGGTATCTCTAAAGGCTTGATAGTTGCTTTATGTTCTTGTACAGCCTGAACAGCTGGTGACCTTTGTGTATAGTACCTTATAATATCCTTCCCAGAATTATGAGTTCCTGGGACTGTTGGAATATTAATCTGGGTATTCCATTGCTATAGCAAGTCACGACCCCATAAATTTACTGAAATATTAGCCACATATGGCCTCAGCTTCCCCCTTTGACCTTCTGGTCCAATACAATCAACCCATCTCGTGCTTTGTTTAACTTGAGATATCGTTGCAATTCCTAGTAATTGAACATCTGCCTCTTGAAGAGGCCAATTTGGATGCCAAGATTCTGGAGTAATGATACTCACATCTGCACCTGTGTCTATCAAACCAACAATTATAATGCCATTAATATGCACTCTTAGCTTTGTTCTTTGATCATTTCTAGAAGTCTGCCAGAATATACATTTTTTATTTCCTTTTGGAATTTTTGACTTATCCATATTTATGCCACCATCTAGAAAAGTATGGTCTCTTACAGAAGGCTGGATTTTTTAATTTTCCCGTTGAGACATGTTACTGGAAATGACTCCACAGTTACTGGAAATGACTGGGTAACTTTTGGCTTGGAGACCTGTGAGAAGCCCCTTAAGGAGTTTCCTCATGGTACTAGGTTGCCTTGGCTGTCTTTTGTTGATATGCACTCATTGGTCCAATGTTGGCCTTTGCCACACCTTCTACATATACCTGAAGGCTGATTCCTCCTATTTCTGCCATTCCCAGAGGAGATATTATTCCTAGGAATTTCTTGTATACAATTTTTTCTCAGATGTCCTATTTTACCACAATTAAAACATTTGGCATTTTGATGTCTCCTCATTCCTTTGGAAATTGCTTCTCCTACCCAAGATTCAGTATTATAGTCAAATGTCTAAATGTTCATTGTATGCAGGATCCATTCATCCATAGTTGCTGATCTAACCTTTAAAAGGCCATGTATCTTTTTATATTCTAAGTTTATCTTTTCAAATGCCAGAGATTCAATAAGTACTCATCTAGCATTTAGGTCTGTTATTCCTATTTGTACAGCCTTATTTAATCTTTGAAAAAGTCAGTAAATGGTTCTTTCTAGCCTTGTTTAACCCTGGTATATGATTCAATTTGTTTTCCTATTCTTGAATACTGTCCCAAGCATTTAAGGCTGCTTTGTGTCATAGGAGCAAAATTTTTCTTCATTGTAAAGAGCTTGAACATGTGGGGCCTTCACCAAGAATTTGATCTTGGGAAGTCTCAAGGTCTTTTGCTTTTTCCTGATGTTCCACAATCTTGGCCTTTTCTCTGAAACAAATTTTAAACATTAATTGATGTCCATTTTCCAGGACTGCTGTAACTAACTGGAAAACAATCATGTGGTGTTGCTTTGATACTAGAAGCCCATGTTTTTATCATCTCCTTAACAAATGTGGAATGTAAGCCATAAGTTACAACAGCTTGCTTAATTTCTTTTAGATCATTCATTCCTATATGTATCCATCTACCTTCTTTGGATCCTTTAGGGCCTTTAGAACCTGATGCCTTGTCAGAGTAGATTACAGAATAGGAAGCAAAATCCCTGGGTAAGTCATCTCTGACAGCTACTGGTGATATTGAATCCTGTCCTTGTGCCTTCTTTCCCTGTTCATCAGCTCCAATAATTTCATCAATTTCAAATCTTTTCATTATTGTCTTTTGTAAAACCTGAATCTCCTGGCCTGTTTATATTTCTAGTGATTTCATTGGGGCACCTAGCCTCTGGTCCTCATTTTGCATATGTGATTCTAAGGTCTGAAGTTTCTCCTTTAAAAATAACATCTCATCCTTGGACGTTACTTGAATAGTGTGCAGGTTGCCATTCTGGAGAAACAGTCTACTGCTAACTTATCATTACTTTTAAACAAATTTTGATTATCAAATTTAACAGTATGAGTTCTTTCAGATAACTTCTTAATATCCTTAGATATGGATTCAATTTTGTCTATCAGATTAATGTTATCCTTTTTAATAGTATTCATTTTTTCAGGCATCTTTTGATTTTGATGGTATTAATCCTGTCAACTAGCTGTTCATTTTTAGTCTGTAAAGATTGTATTATTCCTTAAACTCTCATATTCTTTCTTAATGATAGGATATGGAGAAGAAAACTGAATCCCAATACCCAATAAATTGAATTACCACCATAGCCATATAAGCCTTACAAAGTACAATCCATAGTATTATCAAAAAATTACTAAAAGTTTCAATATTAATGTAATCTGCCATATTAATTTACTTATTAGCTGTCCATGGCCCAGACAGTCTCCCAACCCTGCCCACTTGGCTTGCTTTTACCTTTTGTAGAATTCCCCCTACAGCGGAGTTCACTGCGAGTGGCAACTTGGAAATTTCCCAAGCGCATGGCTATTTAGGGGTAGACTCACAAATCAGAACCCTGTACTTGAATGGAGATCAGAAAACGAATCCCACAACCAGAACAGAGAGGCTGGAAAAGAGAGCAGACACAGGCTCTACATCGGCATATATAGTATAAGAGGCCATGCCCCAGTGAGTGGGTAACCACTAGCTGTCAGACTTACTACAGCAAGACCCCAGGTAAATTTCAACATTTTATTTGATCATAACTTAAGGAAATCACACCTGATACCAAAAAAAAAGGTGTTCTAAGCCATGGTAAAAGCCACTAGTGCACACTGCTGGTCACACACAACACATGAATACAAACTGTGTTATCAAAAACACTAGTCCTTCTAAGAAAGTGCTGAAAAAATTGTCCTACAATCTTCACAGATGCTATGGAATACCTGTTAAAGAGATAGTAAAGGTGCAAGAGATTTGTAGGAGTAAAGCATTATGAGAACTTCAATTTCTGTGCTCATTCTACCCCTTGATTGAGAAAAAAGTCTTTCCCCCATAAACTTCATTTTCCTCCCATAAATAGGTAATGACACCTCCCATAAATAGGTAATGACAGAAGAAATACATACAAGCATTCAAATTACTGGCTGCCATGTGGTATTCAGCGAGGTTACCTATTATGTTAACATTCTTAACATTAAGTCCTGATAGTACAATGATAGAGAAAGAGACTCCTGACAATGTTCATTTGAAAGTCCCTTTAAGAGACACATGGACAGGGACATCTGAACAATAGAAGATTCACACTTGAAACAAATTAAGAGTCGTGTGTGTGTGTGGGGGGGGGGGGGTTCTGTAGATAGAATCCAGGATATACGTATGCTAGGCAAGCACTCTACCACTGGAAGCATCCAAAGTTTCTTACTTAATATTTCATGCCTTCTTTCATTCTTAGTATAAAACAGTAATTAACTCATTTTGGCCATACATTAACACAGCTAATGCATAACCTCTCACTCTAATCTCTCTCTCACAGTTTACCCAATAGTCAAGCTGTCTTATCTTAATGAATTCCATACCACCTTTCCCCCAAGAAGTAATATGCATGCATAATTATTATGAGGTTTGTGTATGAGTTGGCTTTGATAACTCATTTAAACTTCACATCCTAGTCACAATCCTAGGATAATGATTGTGCACTGTGAAGATTTGTTGCATATATTGGTTGAATAAAAAGCTGATTGGCCAGTAGCCAGGCAAGGAGTATAGGAGGGATAACTAGACTAGAAGAATTCTGGGAAGAGGAAAGGCAGAGACACAGTCACCAGACAGATGTAGAGGAAGCAAGATGAGAATACCTTACTTGGAGAAGGTACTAAATCACATGGCTAAATGTGTATAAAAATTATGTGTGAATTTAAGTTGTAGAGGTATTTAGTAATAAGCCTGAACAATAGGCCAAACAGTTTATAATTAAGATAAGCCTCTATGTGTTTATTTGGGACTGAATGGTTGTGGGAAAGGGCAAAACAGAACCATCTATTAATATATACATATATATGCATATATATATATTGCATTTAATAAAAATCAAGGCACAAAAATTGATAACATTACTGGGATATGGTGATATCTTGTTTGTACAAATAAAGATTGTCTGAAGATCAGATGGTGAAGCTAGCCACTAGCTAACAGACAGTCAGGAAGTGATATCGATAGGCAGAGAGAGGAATTGATAAAGAGGGGGGAGCCAGGAACTCGGTCTATTTTTGGCCTGGAAGCTTGGAGGTAAAGTAACAGTTGTTTGACTCCTTCATCTCTCTGATCTCTCAGCATTTTCCCCAATATCTGACTCCGGGCTTTAATTTTTAAGACCTATAAGAATTCATGCTACACTGGGGACTGAAGAGATGGCTCCATGGTTAAAAGAACAAGTTGTTCTTCCATAGGACTAAAGTTTGGCTTCCAGCCTCCACATAATGTAGCCCACAATCACCTCTGCAGCGTTTCCAGGGGAATAAATGCCCTTTTCTGGCTTCCTCTGCAGGCACCTGCACACACTTGACACACACACACAGATACACATACATATACATAAGTAAAAATAAAATAAGCATTTAAAAAATAGTTTTACCATAGTAATGTAAATGAAGGAATTAGCATTGAAATCTAGACACTGAATCGTGATTCCAAATGTATCTTCTGTATTTACAACAAATACAGAAGAATTCCAAGGGCTGGTTGGCTCTTCAATATGGTGAACATCTAGTTGCTCTTGTGCTAGCTGTTCTAAAGCCTGCAACTTTTCTTCAGCTAGAGGCCACTGTTTAACCCATATAGGCTTCTCAGTTAACCATTTTAAAGGTAGGACTGTTGGTATCTCTAAAGGCTTGTTAGTTGCTTTATGTTCTTGTACAGCCTGAACAGCTGGTGACCTTTGTGTATAGTACCTTATAATATCCTTCCCAGAATTATGAGTTCCTGGGACTGTTGGAATATTAATCTGGGTATTCCATTGCTATAGCAAGTCACGACCCCATAAATTTAAAGTTCAAGTTCAGAGGGCAAGAGACAAAGACTCCATCCTTTATTTGCTTCAGCAATCCTTCCTGGGAAAGTGGCAACCAACAGGATTCCCGTGCTCCAGAGGCTGGCCCACACCCATGTACATATAAGCATGCCATACCCATACAAATATAAGCAGCACTAATTGAATTTACTGAGTTAACCAAAAGAAGAAAATATGAAGCTGGAAAGAGAACATGTTGAGGAGGGTGTGGGGAGACTTAGAAGAGAGAAGGGGGGGGGTGATGTAATCATATTTCATTGTACACAAACATGAAATACCCAATGATAAAGGAAAATATAGTGTAAAAGAATCACGGGGCTGGAAAGATAGCTATGTGATTAAAATCACTTGCTTCTCAAGCATGAAGACCTGAGTTTCCATGGCAACATCAATGAAATATTAACAACTTAGCTACCCAAGCAAGACCAATGTGGATGAGGGAAATCTCATAGGGTCCCAACCCTAGACAAAAATCTTTAAGCAACTAATGACATAAGAGACAACGAATCTATCCTCTTCATAAATGAAGCCCCTGATTTATATCCAACCCCAAGTGGTCAGTCCTATATACATGTACACATGAGCAGCACTGACATACTCAACAAGTTGTATTTATATATTTATTAGGACATATACTAAACAATACTAATTTTTAAAAGACCATGATTATGAGGCATGGAGAAACATGAAAGCAATTATAGGGAGGAGTTAATAATGTAAATCAAGTACAAAAATATGAAACTTTAAAAATAAATTTAAAAATAATGGAGGCAAATTTCCAAGAGCTAACATTGAACAAGACTACAGTATTTTAATTTCCAAAAACCCAGGCATACATAGCGTCATGAAACCCTGTAATCCTGGCACAGCAGTGGAATAGTTGTGCAAAGAGGAGAGTTGAGAGGCTTACTGGCTACCAGCCAACCTCCAGATACAGTGAGAGAACCCTTCTCAAAGAGAAAGGCAAAGTGGCATGCCCATTGTCCTCTTCTGATCATTCCACAAGCACACAGGCAAGTACACCCACATATGAACAACGCGAGAGAGAGAGAGAGAGAGAGAGAGAGAGAGAGAGAGAGAGAGAGAAATTCTACGGTAACCTTGAAAGTATTTCCACATAGGTAATATATAGGACATTTAAGTTTATTTGGCATTTGATTCTCTGGAGGATGATCTAATCTACAAATTTATTAAGGGGCAATGCTGCACTATTTGATTTCTTTTCCATATACTCTATTCTTTTAGTTATTTAGACAACTTTGTAAAATAATTTATTTTATGTAATTTCATAAATCTAATCCTTAAATGGTGGACTTTCTTCTTCTGTCATCAAATGTACCCCCAATGTCTTGCAATTGCATAAACTTTGACACAACAAATAATTCTACATATTCCATGTTTTTTGCTATACATAAATGTTATTAATTCTATGCATACTTATATACAACTTAAATTATAATATAAAATTTAGCTAAATTTCAACATCACCAACATATCTTTTAACAAAATTTACAAAGAAGTTTATTTACCTCATTTAAAAGGCCAAATGGACACCATGTACTATGTAAAATAGATATTTCTGTGCATAGTTATTGGGTAGGTGGTTCAAAAGGTGAAAGAGATTTTTAACTCATGTCACTTGGCTATAATCTTTGGTAGAAAAATCTAATCACCATTGCAATAATGTTTCCGTATTAGAGAGAAATCAAGGGTTATGTAGGACTTCTAATAAAGAAAATGAGGATATATTGTGATGCAATGAGAAACTAATTATAAGAATATATTTTTATTTAAAAGAAGAAATAGAAGCCTATGTTTTTGCTAAATAATGAATGACCTGTGTTACCATTGGAACGACTGTGGTTTAAATCCTAAGTACTATCTATCTGTCTTCCAATATCTGATAACAGGAATCATGGTGATGAGTCAGGAGATCAAATGGTCTTCAAAACACAAGCTGGTGGAGTTAAGGTAAACATCCTCTAAACATTAACATTACAACATTCTTCTCAAAACTTGGTTCCCAGGAGGATTTTGGAAAGCTTTCTACGAATCTCCTTGGTTTTGATGGAATAGATGACAGGGTTAAGCATTGGAGGAACAAAGAGATAGATAAGTGACAGGAGTGTGTGTACATAATGTGGCACATGCCTCCCATAACGAGCAAACATAGACACACCTACCTTAGGCACATAGAATATTAGCACAGCACACAGGTGTGACACACATGTGTTCAGGGTCTTCAACCTTTCTTCATGGGAGGCAATAGCCAGTACAGACCGAAGTATGAGCACATAAGAGAGGAGAATGAGAGCAGAATCAAGTCCAAAGGTAGAGATTACGATGGACAGACCAAATATGTTATTAATAGAGGTGTCACCACAGGGCAGGCGAATCAGATCTGGATGAAGGCAGTAGGCATGGGAGAGCACATTAGCCTTGCAGAAGGGCAACCTCTTCAAGAGGAAAGGTAGTGGGAAAATCATACAGAAACTTCGAAGGAAAACACACATGCCCATCCACACCACCCGGGCATCAGTGAGCACTGTGGAGTAGCGCAGTGGGTTACAGATGGCTACATAACGATCAAAGCTCATGGCCAGCAGGATCCCAGACTCCATGAAAGAGAAGAGGTGGATAAAGAACATTTGAGACATACAAGAGTTAAAACTGATTTCTCTTAAGTGGAAGCAAAACACAGCCAGGACTGTGGGCAGTGTGGAGAAAGACACACCCAGGTCGTTGCCTGACAGCAGAGACAGGAAGTAGTACATGGGCTGGTGCAGACTCTGTTCTTCTTTGATGATGAAAAGTATCAGGGCATTGCCCACTATGGAGACGGTGTAGAGGATGCCCAGGAGCAGAAACAACCAATGCTGAGAGGTCTCCAGCCCTGGCAGTCCTGTCAAGATGAAGGGAGGCAACCCAGAGATATTATGTTCTTCACGTCTCATCCTGGGACCATTTAGATGCTTGGTCCTCTATCCTGTAAAGACAACAAATTCACAATATTATGCTTGAACTGTGGAAAATATTTTTTTTCCTCATATGACATCCAATCCCTTATTTTAAATCATTACTCTACTTTGATTTTTATCAGTCATTTTTATCTCTTACTGAAACAAGGTTCTTGAAGTCTCTAAGCTGCCTTCATTAAGTCATCTGAAACAACCCTCTTCTTTACCTGTGCCTATTACTTTTTCCTCTAAAGGTTAGACTATTTCCTTTTCAATGTATGAATAGTGGGGTTTTTTTTCAAGAACTGAGATAAAACTTCTTTGTTCTCTACCTCAAATACGCTCTCTTCTGAGGCAAGACACATTCATTAGACCATAATCATTTTCCCTCTTTCCATACTTCCATGCTACTCAACCTTTAATGTCCAGTTATGATTTCCAGTTCCACACCATGACACAGTCTCCTAGGTCTTCCAGTCAACATACACACAAGTAGCACTATGCAGGCTGAGCATGTTGTATTTGTGCACTTAAAGATATTTATATGCACATACATACATATATATACATGTAACACTTAATGAAAAGTAAGGCCATAAATTTGACAGAGAGCAAAGAGGGGTATAAGGGAGAGTTTTGAGGAAATGGGGATATGATATAATTGTATGATAATCTTAAAAATAAAAACTAAAAGAAAAGTTTAATTAAAAGCAATCAGGAAAACAGTGAATAACCAGAAAGACATCCATCCAAGCTCGAATCAATCATACCTGTGTTGCACCTGAGAGCCTGAGGCAGGAGGATTGTGACTTTTAGTCAGCTTTGAGTAGAAAACCAAAACCTGTCTCAATTAACAAACAAAAATCCTATGGAGACAGACTTCCAGACACTCATCAGCCACCCTGCTCATTCCCTCCTGCCACCTTCTTTTTCTTCTGTCCCTTCATTGCAGTGCATTGCTTTTCATCCTGAAGAGCTAGACTTATGTGATTTCATAAACCTTATTTCAGGATTACATTGTACTAGGTTCCTGAAATTTCTAGTAACTTCTGTAAACTACAGCATCGCTTTCACATGTATTCTGTCTTTGACTGACCTCATCATTATGCCTACGGTTATGACTCTACCCCAAATACTGCCCGGGCATCTCCTTTGCCCTCTGCATTAACCAGTGCATTAACCAGTGCATTAACCAGTCAGTAGCAAATGAAGCTACTGACCCAATGTGCTTCTGCAAGCACCTCCCTATCACATTCAACCTGTAGCCCTTGCTTCCAGGCCCAGGACACCACATCATTAGTCCACTATAACGGGCTTATAAACGTCACTTTCCTCTCTAATTCATCAATAATCTAACACAAGATATTTTTTTTTGATTTTCGAGACAGGGTTTCTCTGTGGCTTTTTATTTGGTTCCTGTCCTGGAACTAGCTCTGCTAAACCAGGCTGGCCTCGAACTCACAGAGATCCACCTGCCTCTGCCTCCTGACTGCTGGGATTAGAGGCGTGCACCACCACCGCCTGGCTTAACACAAGATATTTTAAAGGGTGTGCATGAAATGACACTTTTCTCACTATAAAACTTAAATATTCCCTTATTGAATGACCATATTCAACTTCTTAGCCTAGAACTAAAGGCCTCTATGATCAATTCTTCATGTTTCCAGCATCAATTCTCCAAAACATCTTTCTTTCCTTTGCCTCCAGGTACGTTATCTCTGTTTTCATTCCAATATTTGCTTGTATCTTTCCAGTTTTTAATGGTTTTTATGACTATATAACTGCAGTTGTTCAAATAAGGTTTCAGAGTAAAACATGGAAATAGAAAGATTATATATTTTTCTATACATAGAAAGTTTTTAAAAAACAAGAAATAGCTGAAAGAATAGACTATTATTGAAGAGAAAAGGCAACAAAAAAGGAGCAGGTGATTTAATAAAAATATACTGAAAACAACATCATGCATGTATGTGAGGAAATGACATAAACTCACCAATCTATAAATCAATAACAATTAATGAAAGTGGATATTAAGAAAAACCTCATTTTTCAGGGCTGTAACTCATAGTGCCATCTTCCATGAATTCTTGGTATATAATTAATATAAGCAGTAGTAGCTCCACTTCTACCTTTATCGTGTTGAGTTGGCACCTCCTTTTGTGAGTATGTCTCTACACATCTTACAGCACTGGGAGTCTTACCGTGAATGGAGCTCTCTGGCCAACAACAAGGACCCAACCTTGACTCCTTTACAGGTAAATTCCAGTTGTGTTGTTCTTAGCACAAAATCTTGGCCAGAAGAGGTAAGTCACATATTGTTCCTGAATTTTGATTCATGAGTTTTAACATAGAAATGTTAATAAACTAACCTACTAGGAAAGTTGAAAGTCAAAACTGAGCAGATGTATACATTCTTTATACCAAAGGTTGTGTGAGTATGAATTCTGAGCTTGCTGTATAGCCTACTCTCTCCCTCTCATCCACCCTCACTCCTCTCCTTTCTCTTCGGGATGCTTTTTGTCATAAATCCTTTATCAACCTCCCCTTTGTTTTTCTTATATGCAAGCTTTTCATACTCATTTTATTTCTCCCTTAATACTATAAAGTCACTCATAAACTGTAATCTTTTAATATTAAGTAGGATTCAAACGAACAGGTCTAAAAGAGCCAAGGTCTTTGATGAATATGCTGACTACTAGATTTTTCTGAGAAAAGTATTGAAGGGGCAATAGTCACAAAGCTTTCATACTCAAAGTTCAACCTGGTGCAGTATGCCTTCCAAGAAAGTAGTGTCTGACACGGAAAGCAGGCGGCGTGTCTCTGACCAAAAACAACAGACAGAAAATATAGAAAAAGGAAGGCAAGAAGAAGAGTCTGCAGAAAAGGCAAAGGCAAGAAAGAATTGGGTTCTTTAGACGGTAGAGTTAGTGCTGTAATTGCTAAGCTGACAAGCAAGTCTTAGGATTTGGATTTGGAGTTTCAAACACTTTAGCTCTCTTGTCTGAAAGTCACATGCACGGTCTGTATAAAAAAAGAAAGAGCAGTTCTGGGATTGTCTGAAAGTCACATGCACGGTCTGTATAAAAAAAGAAAGAGCAGTTCTGGGAACCTGTATCCCCTCTCCATGATCCCCGGCTCCTTCTTTCAACTCTGCGCTGAGAGCTATATGATTGCATCTGGAGAGTCCCTTAGGTTCTGACCAGCTCAGGTGCTCATGGGCTTCTGGGAATACAGAATATCCACAGCAGCCATGCTTGCTGGACTCAGCATCTCATCTCTCTTGGGGTTATGCCAGAGCAGAGACAATTAGAATTAGAGAAGATCTGCAAGAAGACTGGGTCTTATCCCTCATTCACAGAAGTGGGTGAAAATGACTCCCTAATTTTTGTAGCTTGATAATAATGTATTCTTCAAATCTAAATCTTCCACTTCAATTTATGGCCAGTCCACCAGTGTGAGTGTGAGTGTGTGTGTGTGTGTGTGTGTGTGTGTGTGTGTGTGTTCACACAAGCACACTTCTAGTAAGTTTCTACCAAAAATGCTAACTCCTTTAAACAGAACTCAAATCCCACATAAGCTTCAACATTTAACTCGATCAGGACACTTGAAAATCATGCCTGATCATGAAAGAAGCTGTTCTGAACCCTGGGGGAAGCTCTAGTACACACAGCTGGTCAGGCACAGAGTGTGGATACACATCATATCACAGAAAATGTTTTCTTAGTAAAGTGTTGAGGTGTTTCACTGTGTTCTTTTCTTCCCAGACATCTTTGGGAAAACTGCTGTTGGGCAAACATTAAGGTAATAGGGATTCATAGATGAAATAAAGATGAAGAAATTAGATGGCTTGAACTTTAATCTATATTCTACCTTCTGTTCAAGAAAATATCCAACCTCTCCCTGCATAGCTTCATTTTTCACCTATAAATAGATATAGTCATATATTATAGAATTACTGGAGTGATAAAAAAGAATATGAGAAAGAAATGAGCCTACTGGCTGCCATGTAGCACTCAGTGAGGTTAGTCTTGGTGTATACATTTCTGCATTAAGTTCTAATAGGAAATGGATGCTGACTGAAGACTACAGAATGACTTACACGCTCCCTTTTGCAAACACACCTGCAGGTACATACTAAAGGAATAATGTAGAATAACAAAAGATTATTACTAGTGTAATTTTCAATGCAGTATTAACACTTCTTTCAAGATGCACAGAATCCTTTCTTGAGGAGCCTGGAAATTAGTTACATATGTAGTATGCTTGACTCTCCATGAAAATTATTATTGATGTCAACATAATAGGCAAAATATCTCTCAAAAGATGTCCCATTTTTAACCCATGAGTATGCTATGTTTTCTGTCAAAAATTAATTTTGCATGTGTAATTAAGATTATGGATACTAAGATAATATTTTTGTTCTGTTACTTTTGGATGGAATTAATGATATAAAACTAAGTACATGATGGGTTCTTGAACTCATAATATGTTTTTAAAGTAAAGAATTAAAGATACAGTAGATAAGTAGAGGCTTGAGCATAGGAGGCACTCAGTGCATCCTTATCTGAAGGAGACAAATGAGAAGGCATGGGCGTTACTGAAGGCAGCTTTGAGGGAAAAGAGCTGATGCCTAAATATGTAGGGACACCCCAGTCTCATAGCCAAGAGGAAATTAAACATACCAGACGCCTTTAAAGTAGGTTATTCCCCACAGTTTATGACCTATAAAACATATAAGAGAGTCTTGTTTTAAGATACTGAGTGTAGACACATTCCTTGTGGCTGCAATAGAAACTAACAGAGTGAGCTTTAGGCGAAAGGAAGAGGACAGACAAAGAAGAAAGGATTATTTCCAGAAGATCTGACAATACAAATATAGTGGAGAGAATGCTGAAGTGGGGAAAGGGTGATACAAGGGAGGATGTGGATGAAAGAGCAGGGAATCCATTCACATTAACTTATAAGGGCTGTGGGTGGTGGCAACAGTGAGGCCAAGCAATTTAGAGACTGGGGACACTTTCACCACTGCTATAAATAGAGAAAAGAAGATACACACAGACTTATTATTAGGAAATTGAGAGTAGCTCTCTATCAGCAATATTCTTCTAACACAAAATGTAAAATCATAAGCTAAAAGTGAATTTGAGATTAGTAGTTGTGGTGATTTAAGAAGAAAAACCATAATGAAATAGGGTCTAAAATAAAACTAAGTGGAAGAAAACTTGTCTGAGTTTAATACCTCTAATAGCTATGAAAGAGGGAGTATGGAAATGTTCAAATCTGGGATTATTACAATATTGAGTTTATCACTTCCTTTAATCTGACTACACACTTCATCAGATTACTCTTCAATCAAAGACTTTTTTAATTTCTTGACAACCACCTATAGTCGGATTTTTCTTTGGGCAACCAGCTTTCAAATGACAACCCAGAGACTCATTATTATGAAGGCTCAGACATAGCTTAGGCTTGTATCACGATCTCTTATAACTTAAATTTATTTTAATCTGTGTTCTGCCACATGTCTTGTTACCTCATCTCTCAGTTCTGCTTATACTGCTTCCCCCACATCTGGATGATGACTCTGTTTACTTCTTCCCAGAGTTCTTTCTCTGCCCTGAAGTCCCACCTATACCTCCAGCCTAGTTATTGGCCCTTCAGCTTGTTATTATACCCAGTCACAGTGATACATTTTTAGTCAGTGTACAAATATCCCCTAACAACCATCCCCTGCAGCCCTCTTTTCTCTTCCATGCCTGTGAAAAACTGTCATCAAGGGGGTTGCCTTGATGCTCTCCAACACTCAAATCCTGTGTCCTGAATTATATGTGTTCCTTTCTTGTGTGTTCATACTTATTTGCTAAAGGCATTTCTTTTTCATGCATTATTGAGAATAAGTGAAGTAAAATCCAATGTGCTAATGCAAATATACAGAGAAATATATGGTATGATTATCAAATCAAAGGAATTAGCATATATTCACCTTTAATAATTATTTCCTTGTGGTGAGAACATTGAAACTCTTTTTAACTCCTTTGAAATGTGTGCTGATACCTAGTTTGTACTCTACAAATAAAGCTTGCCTGAAGACCCGAGGGTAGAGCTAGCCACTGGTTAACCATGGAGATCTGGAGGTCTGTACAGACAGACTGCAAATGATAAATTTGGATGGAGAGAGGAATCTAAGACAGGAGGAGACAGGAAGTTGGCCCTTTTTCAACTAAGGAGTTAGCAAAGTGAGAGTTAGCTATGGCTTGTTCCTTTCTCTCTCTAAGCTCTCAGCATTTGCCCCCTGTCTTGCTCCAAGCTTTTATTATTGAGACCAATTAGAACTTGTGTAACAATTGACACCCAACTTTACTGCACCAATTCACAAGAGTCTCTTGCCTGTAGCTTTGCAGCCACTGACACAGACTGGAGTTGCACACAGGATCTCCCACCAGAGTCGCTGCCCTAACAACTAGGTTTTCTTTTCTTTTTTCCCCAAGTCTCCGAGTGAGTTGGGGATTTTCCTGTTGTAGCCTTTCTAAAGCAGTCTCCAGTTGCCACCCAAAACTCCAGAAGCACCTGGTCTCCTAACTCCACAGGACTTATCTGCCCCAAGACAGCTGGCTTCGCCTTTAGACAGCGTCCACCACGTGTGCCCTTCTGCACAATCCCGTGTGCATTTTTCAGACCTCCGGCTCTCTCTCCCCCGTGGGGTGCTGGCTTCCCCTAGAACACCTCTTCTTGGGCTCTCAGCTCACAGCTACACTCTAGTAGCTGCAGCTGTCCTCAGCCACTCTGTGCCTTGCCAGTGTTCACTTCTCAGATGTGCTACATAAGTTGTTATTGGTCATGGTCAGGAGAAACACTGAGAAAGGAGATTAGATTCAGAGTTCTTATTTGAAAATATAAAGGGGGTTTAGATATACGCTATAAAGGTAGATTATTGAGTTTTCTCTGAAAGGAAAATGGGGAGATATAGAAATAGAATATTAGATGTAGCGCCAAGGATAACCAGTCTATAGTCCACCATCCCAGAGAAGTTAAGTAACAAGGAGAACCCTAAGATAAACATATGGATCCTCCTGAGAAGGGGAAACAGATAAGATCTCCTGAGAAAATTGAAAGTGGAGGGGGAAGAAGGAAGGGTGGGAGGGAAGGGAGAGGAGAGAAGGGAAGGGAGGAGGAGAACTTGAGGGAACAGGATGCTCAAGAAGGGAAGACAGTGAGGGAGAGAAAGGAAACAGACATCTTGATTGAGGAGCCATCAAAGGGCTAGTGAGAAATATGGCACTAAGGAAATGCGCAGGAATCCACAAAGATGACACCAGCTAGGACTCTAAGCAACAGTAGAGAGGACGCCTAAACTGGCCTTGCCCTGTAATCAGATTTATGACTGCCTTAATTGTCACCATAGAACCTTCAACCAGCAATGGATGGAAGCAGATACAGAGACCTACAGTGAAGCACCAGTCAAGCTACTGGAAACCAGCCCAAGAGCAGGAGGAGCGGTAGTATGAGCAAATGGGTCAAGACCATGATGGTGATACCCACAGAGACAGCTGACCTAAGGTAGTGAGAGTAGCTGGGTAACCTACACAGGACCAAACTAGGCCTACTGAGGAACAGCTGTGAGGCTTGGGCAGTCTGTGGGGTCACTGGCAGTGGGACCAGGATTTATCCCGAGTGCTTGAACTGGAGTGTAAGAACACTTTCTCTTTGGAGGGATACCTTGCTCAGCCTAGATATAGGTGGGAGGGCCTTGGTCTTGTCTCAAAGTCAAGTATCAGACTTTGTTGACTCCCAATGGGAAACCTTATCCTTCCTGAGGAATGGATGGAGTTGGGTGAGGGGAAAGGTGGGACAGGAGAGGGGAGGGAGTGCAAACAGGGATAGCTATATAAAAGGAGAAAAGATTGTATTTAAAAATTCTTAATTAAAAAAAAGGAGAAAAAAAAGAACAGAGCAAGTGGACAAGACAAAGTGTCTGGGTTATTTGTTTTTTTTCCATTGCTCTGAAGTCTTAATTCAGACCTAATCTTGAATTATTTTGGTAATCATGGCAGGAATTTTTAGTAGAACAATAGGAAAGTTTCTATTAAGGACTGTAGGATCTGCTTGGTGGCACTTTCTGCTGGAATGAAGTGGGAAAGCTCCATTGCCTACCTGCCTTCCAACTGCACACTTAGAAGGTGTGCTCTGTAGAGCCTGTAACAGCAATGCACAGGAGGAAGACTTGGGTCCAAACTGCTGTTTCACTGAGACTCCTTAGATGTGTACTCAGAATGACAAAAGGTCAAATAACCATTGACGCCCAAGTCATTTCTAGTAACACTTCATTCATACAACACTCTCTAGCCTCATGAGCCCAATAGGTTCTCCATGCATGGTTTTGAGAAATGTCTTCCTTTGCTGCTTTATAGACTAAATATGTCGACATTCCTCCAGTGTTCCGAGCAGGCACACAGACTGCATGGTCCTTAAGCTTACTTTCCATATCATATAACAAAGTGTACCCTCTCTTTCTCAACAAAATGAGGAGCATTTTCTTAGGGTTTCCAAAAGCCTTTTGCAAGCACAGTGAAGACCCAAAGTTTTGCGTCAGTCTTTTAGAGCTGTGGTAACAAGTCAAAGCAGTGTGAGGGCATTTGTGGCAGCACTAACTCATTACATCATATTTATGATAGAGCCAAAATCACTAAACAGTCAAATCAATTTAAATAGATTTATTTAACCCTCCCCCTCCCTCACCACCTCCAGCTAGAGAAGGAACTGGCCTCCCCTTTATCAGTTGCAACACTTGGGAAAATGGGCCTTGCCCCTCATCTGGACAGCACAGCAGAGTTGACTCTGTTGAGCAAGAAGGGGTGAACTAGCCCAAGAAATATGAGCATGGAAGATCTGATCCCACTCCTTATCTACCATAGGGCAGCACAGGTAGGGGAAGAGATGCCCCTCCTCTCTGTGCCTGAAGTGGTGGGTGAGCTGGCCCTGGGGGCATAAGGGCAGGAGAGCTGCCCCCGCCCCTCACCAGATGCGGGACTTGGTGAACAGGCCCTGTATCTGGCCCAGGCAACTGTGTTGGCAGAGGTGAGGGTGAGCCCGCCCTGAAGCTGTGTGAGTGTGCAAGAGCTCCTCACTACTTGTCTGTCATCCAGCAGCGTAGTTGGGGGAGAGTTACCCCTGCTTACCCCTTGATGCTGGCAACAGACACTCCCCCTTAAACTGCAGCACCTCGCCTGGGCAGCACAGTAGAGCTGACCCTACTGATGGTGTCCAGGTGAACTGCCATAAGAAGTTGAGTGTGGGAAATCTGAGCCCACCCTTCATCTGCCATATAGTGGTGGGCACAGGGGAGAGATGCCCTCCTCACCCCTCACCACCTGTGACAGGTAGGAGAACTGGCCCCATTCTTTGATCATTGCTGCAAGGGATAAAATAACCAGGGTGATACCAGAGAAGTCACCATGGTAGTAATGACAAAGGAGAGGTTGTAGGCTGACCAACTCTGCAACTACCCAGGCCCAGAACCAAGATTATGAGTTGGCCCACCTTAACATCCACCCCATCTGTGATCTGCTGGAACACAGGAAAGGATCGGTCCTGCAGACCCAAAGCTGCAGGATCTCACAACACAGGGAAACAGCATGATAACCTAGAGGAGTCTCAGTGAAGGTCCAGCATCAATAGCTTCGAATCAGACCAATGACCCTTCGCCATGACACTTACAAGTAAAGATAGATGGATCAAGGGCTTACTGTGTGAACTGTGTCACATGCTTCCATGATGAGACTAATTTTTATTTTTTCTTTTATTTTTCTCTTAAATTTTATTTTATTTTGGGTGAGGTTGCAAGGGCAGAAGGTGGATACGAAGGGACAGGGAAATGAATGGGATGGTGATGCACGATGTGAGAGACACAAAGAATAAATAAAAAGAAAGTTTAAAAAATTTATTTAAGCACATTTTACTCTGTTAATTGCTATTATTATAAACCGTAGTGCATAGGGTATATTCTAAATAAATATATAAAGTACAGTTATAAAATATTTAAAAATAAAGTTTACTTTTATCCAGTTGTAATGCAAATAGTATTTACACTATGATAAAACTCAATATAAAATTAATCTTTAGTCAAAGCACGATGAATTTTAGAATAAGATGATTGGATGTGATACTTCAACCAGAAAGGTTATTGGTGCACAGTTAGATGAGAATGTAACTATTTGTTCACTCGCTCCTCACTGTGCATCTCTCTGATGCATTGCAGTCCCCGTGATGGAGGCAAAAGAGAAGAACAATGAACAAAGCCTAGGTGGAAAGGACAAATTAGCTCTATACTGAGGCAGTTAAAATCTGGTCCCTGAGGGCAGTGTGAACACGATGCAGGTAGCGAGCACTTAGCTCCACTTGGGTTAAGATTCGAGAACATTCAGACAAAACATTCCTTTAGACATTGACTCACAAACACCATATTTTAAGGGATTTTTTTAACGCTAAATTTTCTTTATACTTGGGACAGGTGCATACATGTCAGAGGGTCATATAGCTGTCAGAAAGAACAATTTGCAGGAGTCAGTCTGCTCCTTTCACTATGTAGATCCCCAAAGCAAACTTGGGGAGTCAAGTTTAGTGACCCATTCATTTTTTTATCCACTGGACCAAGTTGCTGGTCTGCATGTTGTATTTTAAAACTCAGTACAGAATCTTGTGTTTGTTACCATTAAATAGAAATTAAATGTATATATCAGGTATGCTTGTTATTATATAAATGATAAATTATTTTATTTCTACTTCAAAACAAGCCAACTAGATAGATCAAAGACTGATACTTGTAAATGTGAAAAAAATCAAGACTAAAATCTCAAATTTCATTTACACTTTCTCTTATTGGAGCAGTGAGAAACTCAGCGAACTAGGAAATACTTTCCAATATGAAACTCTAATTTGTTAGAAGGAAATAATGGTTTATAGGTTTGTTGATTTGTTCAAATTTTATTTTCTTCTCTTTGTTACGCAATTGTTATCCCTTATCCAATCACGCTTCACTTATTCCTTCATTATTAGTCTAACAGATCCTATCTTAACAGAACAATCATGACAAATGTAACGTGGATGGGGAGAATGTCACAAAATTATTGCCACAGAATGGTTCTACTCTTTGAGGAGAAACGTATCTACGAAGAGTGACAGAACAGTCACTGCAGTTATAAGCGAAGGGCCGGCAACTTCCATGAGACTAAATGCTGATGTACCTCTGGTCTCCCGTGTGGGGAAAACACTCAAGGAATCCTAAAGTCAAATAGATCATTGTAACTGTTCAGACCCCAGGTATCACACCACTATCACTTAAAAATAGCATTTCATTGTTGTGATGGCAAAAGTGCTGTTGGTTTTCTTGAAAACAAGATTGCTTTCTGTCTCCAAAGAAAAGTTAACAAAGTTAAGTTCTAGGTATGACCCCAAATGGTGTTGGCAGGTACTAGCTTAATAAAATAATGTAGATTAAACTTTTTAGCAGTGATCCTAGGACTTTAAGCACACACCTCACAACCCTGCTCTGGTGCATGGTTATTCATACTTCCAACACTAGATCACATACCATTTCTGTCTTTGCCAGAATTACAACTTGACCCTAAAAAGCATCTTGCAAAGTCTCCTACGAATCTCCTTTGTCTTAATGGAGTAGATGACAGGATTTAACATGGGAGGCACAAAGAGATAGAGGGTAGACATGAGGATATGGACTGCATGAGGTAAGCCTGCCCCAAAATGATGCACAATGGACACACTGACCATGGGCACATAGAAGATGAGCACAGCCAAGATGTGGGACACACATGTGTTGAGCGTCTTCAGGCGCTCCTCCCGAGATGCAATGGCCAGCACTGATCGAAGGATAAGCACATAAGAGATGAGAATGAGTGCCGAGTCCAGGCCAAAGGTGAGCAGCACAAATGGATAACCCATAGTGGCTGTTGAGGGAAACATCAGTACATGCCAGCTTAATCATATCCACATGTAGACAGTAAGCGTGGGAGAGGATGTTCTGAGGGCGGCAGAAGGGCAGTCTGTGCAAAAGTACTGGGAAGACCACAATGAGAAGAAAACTGCGGAGGACTGTTCCCAAGCCCATTGCCACAATTCGGGCATTGGTGAGCACTGTAGCATAGCGCAGTGGATTGCATATGGCTACATAGCGATCAAAGCTCATGGCTAGAAGAATGCCAGACTCTGTCCAAGAAAAAAGATGTATAAAAAACATCTGGGCCAAGCATGCGTTAAAGGCAATCACTTGGGCATGGAAACAAAGGGCAGCCAGAACAGTTGGCAGAGTGGAAAGAGACACACCTAAGTCATTCACAGACAGCAGGGACAGGAAGTAGTACATGGGCTGGTGCAAGCTCTGCTCCTCCTTGACAATGAGGAGAATCAAGGAGTTGCCCACAATGGAGATGGCATAGAATAAAATGAAAGGGAGGGACAGCCAGACCTCCATGGCTTCCATTCCTGGAAAGCCTGTCAGAATAAAGCTGGGAGCCTCAGAGGCATTGATCCTGAAGTTGCCCATGAGAGGACAGGGTGGTTTGTCACCAGTCAGATCGGTGTTTCATACAAGCTACACCGTGTGTCCAGTCCTGCCACAATCCCTGCAGAGGAAAAGGCAGCACACAGGGATTTTCATGGCTGCACATGCATGACCTCTGAAGGCAACTGAGCTAAAAAGTCAGGAAACTCTAGCTGTGAGAAGAGGCTTCTTTTTAAGGCTCTTTTGGGAGAAAGAACTGGCTGTCTCTCCAAGGGAGCTGGCCATCTCATTCAGCCTCTTAGTAGCTCCCTGAACATGGTCTTTATGGCCATTCAGTCAGCTCCTTCCATATGCTTCACACTTCATAACCACGACCTAAGATGATATGCTGGAAATTAAATTTCCATCCTGAAAAATAAGGAAATAGGTGTACAAGTAAAGGAATAAATCACCCCAGGGATCTTGATAAGGAAGCTACATGGCTATAACTTCAATTCTAACCCACTACATTCCCCAGTATTTTCCTATAAATTGATTAAAAAGTCACATGCTTTCATATTCATAACATACCATTGTTGTTCCTCTATTAGAATATCAGATTTCCTTAGGTGTAGAAGCTAATAAATGCTACCCTACACCAGCCCAGTGAGATCATGAGAGTGACAAGCCTTTTGTTTTACACCCTTCGCCTTTGTTTTCTTATATATGCTTTATAACCATCCATTTGAGAAAGAAACACACTTAACAATATTTTGTAACATTTCTATGGCAAACCTATAAACCTTCGGGGGTCTGATCAATTTCTGTGTCTCACAGGTAATCATTAACACACATATCCATCATTGAACAACATACAGTTTCCATATTTACTATTCTATACAACCCTCAGGAAAGATTGTTTTCTGTGGCAGAAGTATTGTATCAGGAAATATTAATACTAAATATCAGGAGAAAATTGCCTGTTGGAGGACAAGGATTTTGAAAAGAGTCCCAAGGATCCATGAATGAAGGGCATGTTTTCTGGGAAACAGCATTAGTTTTGATGAGATAGGAAAGACAGACAAGAAACACTCAGAGAAACCTTCAGAGTGGGATGAACCCCTGACAGCATCATGCAAAGCAAGAACACTGCTGGTTTTAGGGGAGACTGTCCCAAGGTAAAAAGACTTCTTGAACACCCTAGTTTCAGTCCACCATGAAATACATTCCATGGTAAGGAAATCTAAAACTGCCTTAATAGAAGCCTGCTTCTGCAGAGAAAGAATAGCACTCGTATCTGATCCTGCTGTAACCAGAGAGTATGCAGAGGCCTCAGTAGCCCTGCTGATGCTGGCGTCTTTTCTGCTTCTTTGTAATTTTCCATGTATTTACACCAAGGAACAAAATAAGAAGAGTGAAGAAAGAAGTGACGAAGAGTTAGAAAGACAAAAACATAAAAAGAGGAGGAAAGGCTGAAGTCAAATGGTTTTGTTTGTTTGCTCAATGGTGCTGTTTTCTCAAGGCAGGGTTTCTCTGTTTAGCCCTGACTGTCCTGGAACTCTCTTTCTGTAGACCAGGTTGTCTTAAAACTCACAGAGATCCGCATGCCTCTTCCTACAAAGTACTGGGCTTAAAGGAGTGTGCGACCACCACCCAGAAAAAAATTTTTTCTGTTTTTGTTTTTGTTTAAAGAGGAAATAATATGAAATGGTAAGGGTTAAATAAGGAAATGCAAGATGAGAGACAAAAGATTAGTAAGACAGCCACAGCAACACTGAAAATAAGGACTACGAGAAAGACAAATAAAATCACACACAGCTACAAGCAGCTACCTCAGCCTGCCTCATGTTCCTGGCGACCTGTGATGGGGGCTGGTGAAAGATACAGAAGAACCCATATTCATGCTGAATATCTCAGGAGCCACTTCTCAGCTTCTGAGCAATGGAGGGCCTACAACAAGACCTAATAGTCTTCAGCCAGACACTCCTGGGACTAGGTTCTTCATCACAAGATTCTGGTGTTTACTACTGTCTATTCCCATGGGAGCTTCAAATTTCTGTGCAAAGAACATGACAAAAGTCCCTCTGCCCCCAGCTAAACAGAGCTTGCATGCACCTATGGCTTATCCTCGTGTCTGCTGGAGTCCTGAAAACAATGTGTCAAGTCAGAGTCTGAGTACCAACTCTAGTAAATGATAATATATAAATATAATTCATTCTTCCCCACCTCCAGATAGACAGAGCCCTTCTTCGCAAGCCTAGTTCCCACTTTAAGACCCCTTTCCAGGTAAGGAGTAGAAACTCTACTGTAAAGCTAGCTATTCTCATAGACAATAGAAACAAATGTTTCTCAATGATGCCCTGAGTTTTCGGTGTCCTCTGAACCCCATCAAAGCTTAAGGGCATTGCCTTATTTAATCTTCACAACCAACTTCACAGACAAGGAATCCTCCCACTTCACACATGAGAAAACTGGAGGCTCAGAAAGTCAAAACACACTCAAAATTATTAGTACCGAGTGGCAAGGCTGCTTTCAAACACAGACCATTCAATTATTCACTTACAATTATTACAGCATATACCAGACAGACATGATAATGCAAACCTGTAATCATGACATGGAGAGACTAAGTCAAAAGGATTATAAACTGGAGACCAATCTGGTTGAGTCTAAGGCCTTGGCTAGCATGAGAGAAATATAGTCATACTCTGACCCCATAAATAACTAACCCACTGCTATTTCATTTTGTGTCTTCTAGTTATACTCAGTTTGCTGCAAATGGCCAGAATTTACCCTCCTCCAAAGCTGAATAAGTATACTATTGTACATGTATGTTACATATTTTATTTTTCATTTAGCAGCTTTTGGGGACCCGGGCTGATTTCACGCCTTAATTGCTGTAAAGAGCGCTGAAACATGCGTGAGACTGCATGTTTATCCTCATTACTCAGATGTCATTCTTTTGGAAATATACCGAGATAGGGATCTAGGGTGGATTTATTTTTAGAAATTTATGACTATGTGAGTACCTGTAATAAAACTGCTAGTTCATATTCCTGTCAGGAGTAATGAGTCCCTCCCTCTCCCTAAACTCATCAGTATCTGTTGTAGGCTTTTTATTAATTCTTTGAGGGTTTCATGGGGAGGCCCAAAAATGTGAGCCTATTTCCCCCTTGTCTGATGGTCAGAGAGTTAGGAGGTTCCTCAGAATTGATAACAGCAATCAGGGTTGCACATTCTGACTCAGAATGTGGTTACTTGGTTCTTTTGACATTAAGATGGCTCATACAGGTAGGTCCACACCACCCTGACAGATGGTCAGGATATGCAAGCATACTTCTGCTCTTTCTTTTGTAATAGGAGGTTACCTGGAGAGTGGCAGTTTTCAGGACACTTGGTCTAGGGTGGCTTTACTGCCTAAACAACAGAATGCTAATGACTTGATGTCTCAAAGTGTTAAAGCAAATAACTGTTCCAGTTGTCCTTTATATTGTGTTAAAGAAGTCTTTTGTTGCCTTCCCCCCCTTTTGTTTTGGGGGTATAAAAGCATATGGAAAATTAAACACTCATGATTTTAGTATTTACTGGAATTCCCTCCCAGTAATATTCTATGTTTCTGTTTTATTATTTTTCCTCACTTCATCGTATTCTTCACTATATTTTCTGATCCCCATGTCCCTACCCTGGCAAGTGGTATTTTTGTCAAGGTTGGTCCCTGACAGTTTCACAGCAATGTGTTTTGATCATATTCAACTCTTCCCAGATGCACATTCCCTTCCGTACTGACCTAATTTTGTGTCCTTTTTATTCTTGGATGTGTGGTCTTCACCTAAGAGTGGATGCCTTAACAGGGGCTACACCTTAGAGAACATATGTCTCCCTCTCCCAGCAGCTAACAAATGTCAATAGCTCCATGACTAGGGGTAAGATTTTGTGTTCAACTTCTCTCTCCATACTGAGATTTGGTCTAATTGGGGCTTGTTCGGATTTTTATAGCTGCTGCAACTTGTGTGAGTTTATGTGTGCAGCTGCCCTCCTGAATCTAGAAAGTAATCTTTAGTCATCCCCCACCTCTGTCTGCTACACTCTTTCCACACCTTTTTTACAGTAGATCTCTGAGTCTTGGGAGAGATGTGAGATATAGATGGTCCCTTCAGAGCAGACCATTCTGCTGGTTCAGATTCTCTGCTCTCTAGCTAGTTGTGGGTCTCTATATTAATTGCTATCTATTTCTCTGATGAGGGTTGAGCAATGTATTGATCTATGGGTATAATGATATCATTAAGAGTCTATTTAATAGCATGTTTATTTAAGTAGGGTAACCGTAGTAGATTTCCCTCTAGAACCTATGACCTGTCTAGTCACAGGTTCTTAGCCTGCTAATGGTACCTGATATGGGTTTCATTTTGTGAATGGAATTTAAGTCCAATCAGAGAATGTTTGCTTACTTCCAGAATGTTTGTGATTCTAAAGCACTGTGGACTTGACTTATCTTTTATTTTATTAAAAAACAAAAATCAAACCACCTCTTTATATTGTCTTTATAAAAGAGATGAAGAGGACTCATATCTTTTCAGGGTGCTGGGCAGGTATTGAACACTGCTAAAACAAATTATTAAGTGATATTGAAATTAACATAAATTTTAATAATAAGTTTTTATTGTAAGTATTCTTCTGATGTTTAATTTTCATTGACTAAGCAAAAATATTCAGAGCAATATGGGAAAATTTGGCTTCCTAAGTGAAAGCTCTTGGACTCTTCCCTGGTGCACTGCTTCCACAGACACTTGTCAGTCAAATAACCAGCCAGCTAATCAATATTTGGGGTGTGTGAGGGGGTGTGAGAAAGAGGGAGTGGAGAGAGAAACAGAGATGTTTTCTGGAATTTATCATTCTTATAAAACAGAACAAAATGAAAAACATGTATCAAAAACTGTTCATAGTTTTTATGACATTACAGTATTTCTGCCCCATTCAGACATAAGTCACAGATTATGAAGCATACATTACATATAAATTTTAAACACATTATTTTCCTTCTTAGTCATATGTATTCAGATAGTTCGCTTATTTGTTTATTTTTATATGAATATGTGCATGCCTGGGTGAGTTTATGTATACCGTGTAGTCCCTGTAGAAAACAGAAGAGAAAGTATGATTTTCTGTCTGGAGATTACAGGCAGTTAGGAGCTACTGGAGGTAGGTCCTGGGAACTGAACCCAACTCTTTGGCAAGATTAGACATGCTCTTTCCAAAATATTAATAATTTTAAAGTATATTTTGTGAAATTAAGGCTAATGGACAGGGAGCATGCACACGTCCCTTGATCATCTCTTAGAGATGGCCTGTGTCCATGGAAATCATAACATACAGCACATAGCAAAGGAGACAAAAGAAGGAAAGAGAAGAGAAAATGAGCATAAAAATTGGCAACCCTGCAGAAGATATGGAGGAAGGATTGTAGAACTCAGTGACATCAATGATACCACAAGAAAACCCACAGAACTAACTAGCATGGGCTCATAAGGGTTCACAGAGACTGAACCAACAACCAGGGATCCTACATGGGACTGACGTAGGCCCTCTGCATATACTACAGTTGTCTGGCTTGGTCTTAGCGTAGATCTCCTAGCTGTGGGAGCAGGGCATGGCTCTGACTCTGTTGCCTGATTTGGTAACCCATTCCTCCAGCCTGATTGCCTCATCCAACTTTAGTGAAGGAGAAGGGGCCTGGTCTCCCTGCAGCTTGATATACCACGACTGGTTGATATCCATGAAATCTTTATCTAAAGAGCAACAGTAGAGGAAGAGTGGATAAAGACAGGGGGAGGACTGGGAAGAGGGGCAAGAGGGGAAGTTTTGGCTAGGATGTAAATATGAGAAAATAAAAAAAATGCAGAAATGTTGCTTAATATTTTCCGCCTAAATCCCCATCATGGTAAACCTCTCTTATTCCTTTTTTTATTTTCAACACTTCCTTATTATTTTCCTAAAAAGTTAAAACAATGGATCAAATCCTTCGAGCAAGTCCTCTGAGTTTTAGATTTGAGTATATCCCAGTCTATACGCAACCACATCCAGACCTGAAATAATCACACAGAAACTCTATTAATTAAAACACTGCCTGGCTAATAGCTTATGCATATTTCTAGCTAACTCTTATCTCTTAAATTAACCCATTTCTATTATTCTGTGTATCACTACAAGGTTGTGGCTCACCTGGTAAAGTTCCATCTGGTGTCTGTTTCCTTTGGCAGCTACATGGCGTCTCTCTGACTCTGTCTTTTTTCTCCCAAAATTCAGTTTAGTTTTTCTTCCTAGCTCTATTCTGCCCTGCCATAGGCCAAAGTAGCTTCTTTATTAACTAATGATAATAAAATATATTCACAGAATACAGATGGGAGTCCCACATCACACATTCTCAAGAAGATATACATAGCATAGATACTCATTATTCAATTAAAAATTCTTCATGGAATATTTTAATGTTATATCTAATCTTAAAACAATTTAGTCCCATAAAATATTTATCAATATACAGTTTTTCTTACAACAAATTATATAGAAAAAACACAGTGAGAGATAACAAAATTAATTAACTTCTAGTTTTTATATGCTTCATATTTATTTACTCATAAAATAACACCCAACTTATTCTACATATGTTTATATAGTATATTACTTATTGTTCTGTTGCTGTAATAAAACTCCATGACCAATGGCATCTTAAAAGAAAGTTTATTTTGGTATATGGTTCCAGATGGACAAGAGTCCATGTTGAACAATTAAAGGCATGGCACCAAACAGCAAGCATAACATCAAGAGTAGGAAGCTGAACACTCATATCTTCGCAGGCATGAAACAGAGAGAGAAACCTGGAAGTAGGCACGGATTCTTAATCTTAAAGTCTGCTCACAGTGGTATACTTCCTCCAGCTGCATCACCTAAGTCAGCAGCAGCAACAGGGGCCACATGTTCAAACCACCACACACAGGTAAGAAAGATCACTGTGGTGATTGATAAGCTATTTTTGTTCACTCCGAAACTAGGCTCTGTACTCTGGTTGAGATGCCTAGGGTGAGCCTACATTTTTTCTTTGCTAGTCAGCAATCTGTTTATCTCCGCCATGAAGAGGCCTTGAAGGCAGCCTGGGAAAGCAATCTGAAAAGGGATTGATGTTACCATTCATATCTTTCTTTTGTAGTATCACTCAAGCTCCTAACTTCTCATTAGGAACAATAGCTGATTTTTCAATTTCTCCAGTGTATTCATCCTCCTCACACCAGCATACCACACGTTTCCACAGAGTCTGGAGAGCAGGCTTCAGACAATCAGAATTCCTAAAACTGTTGCTGACCTCTAATTATGGTACACATCCTACATGCCAGAAGCAAGAGTCATTCCCATTGAATTTGTTTATATCAACCACATTCTTCCAGTGTACTGCTTTACATAAATAAAATTAAGAGTGACTGAATGTGAACTGTATTCAATTTCATTAATGTTGGACACATAAAGTAATTCAAAAGAAAAGAGGAAGCTGTATTCATCTAACTAGGGAAAATGTTTTCTGAATGTTTGTTCATATGTACAATAACTGATGAAATGAGAAAATTAATTTTCCTTTGTGAGTGGTTATCAATTAGAGATAGTTTCTGGCTTAGGGATGGTGGCTGGTTTTATTTCCCCTCTCAGTCCTGTGTAGGTCCCGTGCATGCTGAATGCACATATTTTTATCTTATGTTTATGGATATTTTGCATGCATATATGACTGTGTGCCACGTGCATGCAGTGTCTTCAGATGTCAGAAGCAGGCATCATATTCCCTAGAACTGAACTTACAGCAGTGAACCACCATGTAATTTCTGGGAATCAAACCTAGGTCTTCTGGAAGAGCAACCAGTACTCTTAACTGCTGAGCCATCCTTCCTGCCCTTTGACTGTGGAATTTTAAGCGGCATCTGGTGGCACAAGGGCATTCACCACCACTGACTGCTATTACTCTATTCACATAAATCTTTCTGCCTGAGCACAGAATTCTGGGGAACCACAGTAACTGGGCACTCAAGAAAACTAAGAATGAAAGAAAAAAAAAAACGAAAGCAAGGAAAGAAGACAGACCAAGACCAGGACAGAGAATAAAGAACAGACAAGAGTTAATTTCCACTTCCCTTTAAAAGTTACTGCAATTTTTTTCCTCACTCAATTCTTTCCTCATTTATCAACTTCTCATTTTCTTTCTCCCTCAAGAGGTACACAGCAGGTCCCCTCAGAGGAGGACATGGAGTCTTTCCTCCTGAGCATTGCAGAATGAATCAATAAATAACCTCACTTAATGAGTCATGTGACCAAAGCAGAGCAGAATACAGGCTGAGCAGAAGACATTCAGGGAATTCAGAAAACTTTAAAAGGGGCAGACAATTCAACAAGAATAACACTGAGTCTCCTCACTCTCTCAAGCCACACCCATCTGAATTTGCAAGGACACCCACCTTCCACTCCAGCAAAGCTTCAAACACAGGTACACACCTGCTCAATTCGCTGTACCTCTTCTTTCTCTCTCAACAACTCTGCATTTATGTAATACATCTCAGAGCGGCTGTGAGCCCACACAGGACTGCAGGGATCAACACTCTACCAAAATGGATGCCCCCTGCACAGGTATGTTTCTAAAATCAGATTCCAAAACAAAATTGTGTTTGATTTAAAGAAAGAAAGAAAAGCCTCTCAGAGTTACAGCACTTGTGGTTTAACACTTCTGAGTTTGACTAAACTGCGTTTGTCTAAGCAAGATCTCAAAAACTCAGTCACCAGAGTGATTCCAAAACAGCTGGGGCACATTTGGAAGAGGCCCCAGCTGTAAAACCAAGTGAGACGCTAACTCAATATGCCTTCATACTGTGTTTGTACTCTGTCCCCATCCTCTCAGCCACAGATGCTGACAGAGTAGCAGATTTCTCACAACAATAGTTGGAAATCCTGCACAGGTATAACGCTGGGCCAAAAAGAGGGGGAGGGAATGTGTAGTGGTTCCAGCTTGCCAGATTCTACCACGACAGACCAGTACCAGAGTAAGCCAAAACCACCCAGTGTTATCCCTGGAAATCTCAATGCAAGTAGGAAGAGGGTCCAAGTTCAACACATGGAGTAAATTTATAACATTAGGAAGCGACAAGGAATAAAATGGTTTCTTTGGAAGTGATAGAAAATTAAATATTGACATTGGGTAAAAAGTCCCAACTCAGAATCTGGATATATAAAACCAAGTTTAAGTCCTACAAGAAACATTGAGTCCACATCAAATAGGCAAGAATTTAAAGACGGCTAAGCAGCATAATAGTGACAGAAGTACCCTGGAATGCTAACTGAAATAAGAAAAAATATATAGAAAGGGAAATAAAGAAAACTGAAAATGATGTGGGTGGGGATATGGGTGAGGAAAACAAAGAAAAATCCATCCACGGGAACAGGCTAAAAGACTCTAGATAATACACAAGACTTTTCACAACATGAGTCAGGAAGTATTCATTTAGGAATATAAACACATATCTTGTGTTGAATATAAGAGTAGCATTGATGAATAATAGAGGAAATATCAGAGGCTTCAAGGGATTCTTGAGCAAGTGACAGACCATTTTCTCAGCCTACAAATGTGTGAATGAGCCTGATACATAATATTGCAGGGCAGGCATGCCGTCACCCCTTGGATAGAGCCCTTCGTGTGCCAAGACGGACGTCAGCCTCCAACGTAAGTGACAGTCTCCCAGTCACTTTCTTCCTGACTGGAATCTCAGGGCTGGAGTTTGCCCACCCCTGGATTGCCATTCCTTTCTGTGTCATGTATCTGGTAGCACTGCTTGGTAATGCTGCCCTCATCTTTGTCATTGGGACAGAGAGTGTGCTTCATGCACCCATGTACCTCTTCCTCTGCCTTCTCTCACTCACTGACCTGGCTCTCAGCTCTACCACTGTACCTAAAATGCTGGCCATTCTGTGGCTCCATGCTAATGAGATTTCCTTTGGCGGATGCCTAGCCCAGATGTTTTGTGTCCACGCCATCTATGCTCTAGAGTCCTCAGTTCTCCTTGCCATGTCCTTTGATCGATATGTGGCTATCTGTAACCCTCTAAGATATACAACCATTCTCAATCATACTGTCATAGGCCAAATTGTCTTTGCTGGGATAGTCCGCAGTGTAGTTATTGTATCCCCCTTTATCTTTTTGCTGAAGCGACTGCCCTACTGTGGTCACCATGTCATGGCTCACACATACTGTGAACATATGGGTGTTGCTAGGCTTGCCTGTGCCAACATCACTGTCAACATTGTCTACGGGCTGACTGTGGCTCTGCTGGCCATGGGCCTGGACTCAGTTCTCATTGCCGTCTCCTATGGCTTCATCCTCCGGGCTGTCTTTCGCCTTCCATCCCGTGATGCTCAACGCAAGGCTCTGAGTACCTGTGGCTCTCACTTTGGTGTCATTCTGGTTTTCTATATACCTGCCTTCTTCTCCTTCCTCACCCACCGCTTTGGTCACAACCGAGTTCCCAAGCATGTACACATCTTCCTGGCTAACCTCTACGTGCTGGTGCCTCCCGTGCTCAATCCCATTATCTACGGAGCAAGAACCAAGGAGATCCGGAGTCGATTTGTAAGACTGCTTCATTTGGGAAAGGACTTGGTATAAAGTGTAAGCAGAGGTTGGAGACAAAAATAAAATATTCTGGGTATTATATCATCAAATCTCTGGAAGGAAGAGGATTGACCAAATGAAGTGGAGACTTAATGCTTTTTTATTAAACAGATCAATTTTTTTCACTGGGGTTTTAAAGGAATTCTGAATTTGTCCAGAAGAATGATATTTTCACTCTTCTCTCAAAAGTAATGTCCTGGCTAGCTTTATGTCAACTTGACACAAGTTATACGAAAGGAAGGAACCTCAGTTAAGGAAATACCTCCACAAGATCCAGCTTTTCTTCATCTGTGACTGATGGGGGAGGGACAAGACCATCGTGGGCGGTGCCACTTCTGAGCTGATAGTCCTGGGTTAGCAAGCTAAGGGGAATCAAGCCAGTATGTGCACCCCTTCCCTTCACGGCCTCTCCATCAGTTCCTGCCCTGCCAGAGTTCCTGCCCTTGCTGCTGTTGATAATGGACTGTTATCTGGAACTGTGGGTGAAATAAACCCTTTCCTCCCTGAGTGGCTTTGGCCTTGGTGTCTCATCACAGAAATAGTAACCCTACCTAAGAAAAGTGGCTACTGCTTACTAAAGAAGGCATCTGCCAGCCTTATGAAAAGACTGGGGTTTGTGAAAGGGACACTCTCCTGTGAGTGCAAGTAGAAAATAAAAACGAGTTTAGAATGAATTTGCATCTGAGTTCTGCCACGTCACCCCTTCAGAGAGCAGTTACAGTCCAAAGTGTCCAATCAGAGTGCCTGAACTTAAACTTTTCTACTCACTGATTGTGTAGTTGTGGACATGACACTCAGTGCCTATGTGTCTTAGCTTGGCCAGTTATTAAATGGAGGTATTAGCATCTAACTCATATTAGGGTATGAAATGTATATGTCAATAAGTGTAGGAAATGTTTTAGGGTATTGCTTGTAAAGGTTCAATAAGCAGATAAAATTAAGAAGTTTTGCTGCTTCTCTACACATTAGTAGGAACTTCTTTACCTCTTTTTTAACATTATTGTATTCCACAGAGTTATTGTGGTAACTACATTATAGAACAAATATGTAATATGTAAATGGTGTTTAAGGTGTAATTGAAGCCTAACAAAACTGAATATCCTCCCATCGTTCCTGCAGTCTGGTTTGAGATCTAGTTCATTTCAGTCCTAAAGTTGCCCCTTATTAACATTCCAGGGAACTGAGTCAGACTCGATCAGTAATCTCAGTTCTAAAACTTACAGGTTCACCTACATTGTTCAAACAAGATGACAGCTAATATTTGCACTTAAAAATAAGATGACGTAATTCAGGAAAACACCTAAGGTTACACAATGACATAGACAGTATCCTTTTAATATCTAGTCTTTTGTGATAAAAAAAATAATATAAGCTCTGGAACCTGGTGACTGGAAGCTTAAATCTCAGCTGCTTCATCTTCTTGCTGCATGATTCAGGACATCTCATTTAACCAGCCCCACCTCAGTAAATGCTTATTGTTGTATCTGAAGCAAAGCAAGCAGTGGATTCAGAATGGTGGTAGTTAATGGTATTCAGTTAACACTGCTTAAATTAGTGAAGATCTACATGTTTCCAATCTCCCATCCCTAAACAGGAGTCGTCTCCAATTGGCATCTACTTTCAAAGGAAACATTTGTTTTCTTCAATGGAAGGTTACTGGCTACATAAACCACACTTAGGAGTAGGCCACATGCTCAGCAGTGCATGGCAACATAGAGAAAACTCAATGATGGTTTTGTAAATGTTTTTGTATCATAATGTTTGTGCATTTTTTAATCTGCCTAATCTTTTGCTTGAGTATTTCTGATTTTGTATTTTTGGGTTATGGTCTTGGATGCCTGTGTGTGTTATGTTTTTCCATTTTTTAAAATTCTGGTTTATTTGTTCTGCTTGTTTATTTTCTAAAGAAAAAGAGGAAGAAGGTGTGGTGCTGGGTAAGAGAAGAGGTGGGAGGATCTGGAAGGGTGAACTGTGACCAAAATTTATTGCATGAATTTTCAATACATTTTTTGAAGATCTTTTTTAAAAACATCTGTGTGTTTCAAAGATTTGTATGACATTCCAAAATAATATAATGGCTATTTATTTGATGCTTTGTTACTATTCGAAATTGTATCTCAGCAGGTATTTAATTTGTGCTTGGTACAGAATCAATAATATGCTAATACTGTGGCAGAATTGTTACGACGTGCTGTGTGCATAATAATCTTTGATAACTCAATAAATAAATGGTGTGTTCAATATGTTACTGTGATGAGCAATTTAAAAGCATGCCTAGCACATAGACTGGTACTGAGACACGACTTGTTTCTAGTCCACTGAGCCTGCTTATCCACAGACTCAAGACAGAGATAAAAAAGAGCTGTTTTTAGCCAGCAAGGCAATTGAGGGCTAGTTCGCACAATGTTCACAAGTGAAACTCGAAGACAACTGTCAGCTCTCACCATAAAGAGTACCATGCTAAGCTGTAAATACAAGTTCACACACCAGGAGCCACCAGGAGCCAGGGCTTCATGTCTTGGTATAGGAAGCTCGAAGGCAAAGATCAAAATGTGGAGAAGAGATAGTAAGAGAAAAGGGCAGAGCAGAAAAGAGACACGGAGGACCGGTGAAAAGGCTTAGAGAAACAAATGTGAAATGTCTAGGATGCCTCAAAAGCAAGGCATAGATCAGAGATTCCAGAATAAACATCCTTGGTGGCTGAACGAACCTGAGCTACAGCAGTGATGGGGCGATCCTAGTCAGTTGTGACAGAAGTCAGAGTTAAACAGGGAGTGGACTTACTCCCCAGAGAACACAACCCACTGCTCACAACAACCTTCCTCAAAACTGTGTTTCTATGGGTGAAGAAATCCAAATATTGAGGCTAGACAAAGTTCTCCATTCCCAGAGCACAAGCAACTGCTTCAGCCTGCTGAGTAAGCCAGGCCATGCTAGAATTTTAGACAAATTGAGAAGTCCCTACTCTTACATAAGAATCAATGAAGCTGGTTTGCCATAAACCTAAACTGGGACCCTATATTACTGAATGTGCTTGTTTCTTTTTCTTTTAAGTCTCCTTATTTGAGTTTGCACAGATGGGGCCCTTCTAGAATCAGTTCTCAGTGATTCAGCCCTCTTGAGAAACCAAAATTCTTCTGCAATTTGTATGAATGCCATTAGTCCGTCTATTTTTAACTTTCTTTTTATTAACTCTTTGTGTCTTTCACACATGCATCTCCGTCCCACCTCCCGATCCTCTCACAACCATTGTCTGCCCTTGCAACCTCCCCCAACCCCAAATAAAATAAGATAAAATTTAAGAGAAAAGAAAAAGAAAAAGAGAAAAAACAAAGGAAAAATCGATCTCATCACAGAAGCTGTAGTGTGACAGACACAGTGAGTCTTACTTGCAAGTTTTCATTACAAAGAGTCATTGGTCTTGTTCAAGACCTCTAGTTTTTGCTACGCTGTCGATTCTGGGCCCTCATTCAAACTCCTCTTGGTTATTCTGCTGTTGCCATGTATTGTGGAGATCCTGCAGCTTTAGGTCCTCAAGACCAGTCCCTTCATGTGCTCCAGTAGATCACAGATGGAGTGGATGTTGGGGTGGGCCAACACATAACTGTGGTTCTGAGTCTGGATAGTTGCAGGTTTGGTCAGCCCTCCAGGTCTTCCTTTTCCTCACCACCAGGGTGAGCTCCCCTGCATTGCCCTGGTAAACTCACCCCTTGCAGTGCTGAACCAAGGGTGGAGCCAGTTCTTCTGCTTTCCTGTCCTCAAGGTCGGTTCTCCTACACCTACACCTTCAGAACCAGCTCTACTGTTCTGCCTAGGTGTGGCATAGGGGCCACTCTCAACAGTGCTGCAGCTGATAAGGGGCAGGGACAGCTCTCTCACCCTTGGAATCTCAGGGCCAGTTCTCTCATTGATAGGGTGATTTCTCCACACCCATGCTGCCACATGATAGACGAGTAATAGGGACAACTCTCCTATGCTCGCTCACCCACACCTTCCTTCACCAAGGGTTCTGGCTCACCATAGTCCATCTTTAAGCCTGCACCCCCAAGTCTATTTTTCTCTCATACACCCTCACCCCGTAGACACACACACATAGACACCTACACACATATACAGTTTAGTATGTATATACAAAATTTGAAAAAAAAAAAACCCAGTTTTTCTCTTAGGTAGAAGGTTAGATACCAGCAGGCTTGGAAATAGACCTTTCATAATCAGTACCTGCAAAAAAAAAACAAAAAAACAAAAAACAAAAAAAAACCCACAAAAAATAAAACTGTCTGACTCTGATTATTGATCAAAGCTATGAGATTCATACCTTTGACCCTGGGTGAAGACTCAACTCTGAACTAAACTACTCAGAAGATCCTCAGATGATGTCTGCCCGTTGGCTTTCTGAACAAAGAACAAAGATACGCCATTGTCATCAACCTCTTAAGGCCTCTAAAAGGTTCATAGGCACATATGCTTGAAACCAAAATTTTTCACCAAGAACTTTCCAAGTGTAGCTTTTTATATGAGTCACAAAGACCACTATCCTCTACAGAACACTTACCTAGTAGTCTCCACTGATGGCATAACATCAGTTCTTGAGATAGTTCCTAAACCAATGTTTTCATCATCTCAAAATAACTCTGTTATTCTCCTTGTTCTGCCTTTAAAGACACTTGGTTTTATTTGTGTTGATACAACCAAAATTTACAAAGGCAACTACATCACCCATTGCAGTGTTCTGCTATTATCTATTAAACTAGTTTCTTTTGAAGAACTACCCTGTTATTTAATTTCACAGAAGTTAATATGGACAGCACAGCAGCAGGGAGACTGATATTTTTTTTAAAATTGGTCAGATTCAAAGTCTATTTTTGAAACACTCTCAGAATCATTAGCAGATTAATGAGAGCAGGGAAGAGGATAGGAAGGAAGGAGGTTTGGATGGGGCATAAAGCAGGGAGAAGGAAGGTAGGAAGGAGATTGTGGTGGGGGCACCAAGGGCACTTGTAATACTGTAAGGTATTTGGTTAGAAAATATGGATTTTCTATTTTCCTTTTTCGATTATTCTTTCTTTATTACCTCCTCTTCTTCTTCCTCCTCCATCCTTTCTCTTCCTTCCTTCATTCTTTTCTGGAAAATGGGGGGAAAACTCTGGAAAGGGGGCAAGTTTTCAGAAGCTCACTAATGGCTTCATTATTAGTAACACATCACTGTGAAAGCTCTCACAGTTTGGCTATCTTACTTTGAGATCCAGAAAAGAATCTAGACTATCTTTATTCATCTGTCACATGACAGCATGGGTAGGAAAGAGATGCCCTCCCACTCCCATCAATGCCTGAGGCAAGTGGGAGGGCTGGCCTTGAAGTCATAAGAGCAGGAGAGCTGACTTTGTCCCCCACCAGTTGCAACACTTGGAAGAACAGGCCCTGCACCTTCCCTGGGTAGCAAAATAGACTCATTACTGTTGGTGGTGTGTGTGAGACAGCTCCGAAGTTTGAGCATGAGATAGCTGTCTTCATTATTCATCATTCATGTGGCAGCATGTGCTGTGGGAACATATCCTGTTCCATCACCCAATAACCTTTAAGATACCAGCCCACGTGGGCATGGTCTCTTATACTGTACAGCGGTAACCATGTACCCGCTCTTTTGCATCCAGCTCCCGCTTCCGGCTGCTAGACTCTGTTCCTGTTCACACAGAGGACTGTTGTCTAGGACAGTGATCTGTAAGTTTTCCCCTTAAATAAATAACCCTTTTATTATCCATAATTTTGAACTGGTGTGGGATTGTTTTGTGACTTAAGTCATCATCTGGCACCCAAACATTTGATTTTAGAACCTTCCTGCTCTACTGCCCGCTGCCAGCTTGGAGTGTGCCCAGCTAGGCAAGAGCCCTCCCTCAGCTGGCTGCAGCCTCTGTGTGGAACCAGCAGTTCATTTGGATATAGAATTCTCATGAAGTGGCAGCTTTTCTTGCTACAGATCAGCCATGGTTCTTTATATTATCTTATTACTCACCTCAGAGCAGCTTCTAGTCCCACTGTCTGTGTCCCACCACACGTATACTGTATGAAAATTCAGATTGGATACAGGCTTTCCTGGGTACCTGCTGTTATCTTGTTATCCCTGTGCTCCCCCAGCTGCTAACTGATCAGGGCCCACAGTGATACACACAGTTTGTGATTTATATTAATAACTATTTTTTTGATCTAAGCATATCTTTCAGCATTTCACACTAAAATCAGATTCATACCAGTAACATGACTCCAAGTGTGTCACTGGGCCCAACTGGGTTAGTTTTATAGGTAGCCTGTGACACATACTGGCAGGTAACGCTTATTGTACCTATTCCAGCTAATTAAACCACAGGTAAGATTTAATATCCTAAATATAGATCGTAAGTTGCTAGTTTAAAAGGGCAATATTTCAGACAACCTAACTGTACAAGGTTTCAATGGCCTCTTTACTTACACCATGTGCAAGATTTTACAAGACTTATATGATGTTTCTTCTGTATCACTATTTTTGATTCTGGGGATTAGTCTTGTCCTCAATATTTTTTTCTTAAAAATATGGCTTGACAATAGGAGCTAGAATGAGGCATTTTTAGGAATGGTACAGTCTTTACAGACTGATACCACACTTCTCAAGAAAGAGTTTGGAAATCTGAAGAAGGATGCTACCACTTTAACTAACAAAACTCAGTCAACTGAGGTACTTTTAGAAATGGTAGAGACTGGGACCAAGCTTCTTGGAAAAGCAGTAATTTATTTAAAGGAAGATTCAGCAATTAGGAGAAGGAAACAGCCGATTTGGCACATAGAACCCAATCAATGACATTGGGTGCTGACACATTATTTGAGAGAATTCACACTGCTGAAAATATTAATCATACTCTGTCAAGGGGTATGACAGATTGACTGATAGAATGTTTCTCCAGAAAAGTAATATGCATGCTATAAAAATTATATCCAAGGATGAGACATTATCTCTACTGGACAGACTTCATACTTTGGAATCTCAAAGAGGGCATTAGAGCAAAACATTGGACAGGAGATCCAGATATTACAAAAAGCAGTGGTAAACAGATTTGGAAAGATTGAGAAAATTATTGAATTTGATGACCAGGAACAAAAGGTAAAAAGGCAAAATTTAACCTTGTCAGTATGTAATAATTTATGGGATAGCTTCCCCAGGAAAAAATTTACTTTCCCCATGTCTATTTTGTCTATATTATATTCTTTATTGAATGTATGTTTATATGAATAATGTTTAAGTTTTCTATGATGAACAATAGATTTTCATACACATCCTTTTTCTACAGTATTCTTTGAAGTTTCCAGAAAGAAGATGGGGCCTTACAGCAACAACTCCACCTACTTGAGATGCCATCAGGATGCAGACAGCACTACTATAAGACTGCATTTTTAGGTATCAGCTGCTGAAATGGTGTACCTTCTCATGACATTCTGGCCAGAACTCCAAATAAGAACTTTGAAAAAAAAAAACCCTATCAACTGCTCAGAAATTGTTTGCAGCCATACTAGACAATAATTGTGAAACTTAACCATCACTTTACTTTTGCAGTATCCCATTAAGAGAACATTACCCCCATGGCAGCAAGAAGCGATTCTAGAAGATGATGCCCCCCCATCCCAGAAAACTTTGTCCATAGAGTTGGGAACACTGTTTAGGGGTAGTTGATTATTACTTGTACTAGGTAGAGGGTTGGGGTGAAAACTATGTTTGTTCAAAAAAGGGGGGATAGTAATAATGGGTAATAGAGTGAATACTTGTGAGCTATTATTCATGGATAATTTACATTGGTATATATTTTGTATATTGATACAAAATCAGATTATAATTGTTATTTTTGTTTACATTATTTGTACACCTATACAAAGTTATTATGTCAGATTGTGTACATGCATATTCTTACCTCTGTTTAGGACATTTTCTATATTGATACAACTTTTAGGATATATTTTCATATTGCATTATTGCTCCTACCTCTGATCAAGATACTTATAGATTCATTTTGAGGTCATTGTCCTCATTTGTTACACATTTGTTTATAGATTATTTAATATTCTGACATGAAGTTTTAGTCTTTAAGTTATACCAGTATTAATTAGTATAGGTCAATAATTGTTCATGTTTATTGTACATACAGTCAGACCAATTAGGTTCTTTAGATACATAGAGATTGTATTCTGTCTAGATAGGTAATCTTCAACTACTTCAAGGATCTGTGGAACATGGCATTTAAATAATTTAGGGTTCTGTTGACATGAGACATGATTGCTTCTGACAGCACCAATCTATTCCTGAAAGAATGTTGAGCACTGAAGACACTCCACTTGGAGGTTGTTTTCTTCTTGGCAGAACTGGCCTTTGGGCAAGGAAATGACAATGCCTCAGTCACTGACAGGTTGCATGATATCTGGAAATGGATAAGCAGGACTGTTAAATCTTGCCAAGACAAGGTAAGATGGTTTTGAAAATTTTTCCTGCCTCTAAAAATAGTCTGTCAGTTACACTAGGCCTTAGCCAAAGTTGGTTGTTTCAACGTAGCAAATGAGACTTTGGGTGATTGCTCAGGTAGCTAATTGTCTCCATCATATATTGTTTGCTTTGGAAGCTACTTGATTGAACTTCTTGCCTGCTCAAGTAATATTGTCACCCTTCTCAGGCTTCCGATGGGGTTGAAGATTAGATAGTCATAGTTACTGTACTCTTATGATCCAGCCAAGCCATTTCCTATGAATAGAATGTTTATTAAAACATTTAGCATATGTTCCTTGCTTAATATTGTTTATACTGGTTGTAATTTTAATTATACTTGATATTTGTTCCTAGTGTATATAGTTTTGTATTGGGTTTGGAACTCTCTTATTTAAGCAAAAGGGGGAGGTACTGTGGGAGCACATTCTGCTCCTTCAGCCAATAGCCTTTAAGATACCAGCCCACGTGGGCATGGTCTCTTATACTGTAAAAGCAGCAGTAAGCATGTACCTGCTCTCTTGCATCCGGCTTCTGGTTCCAGCTGCTAGACTCTGTTCCTGTTCACACAGATGACTGTTGTCTAGGACAGTGATCTGTAGGTTTTCCCCTTAAATAAATAACCCTTTTATTATTTGTAATTTTGAACTGGTGTGGGATTGTTTTGTGACTTATATCATCAAGCCTGGGCATGGGAGAGATCCCACCCCACTGCTCATGAATGCCTAAAGCAGGTGGGAGAACTGACCACAAAGTTATGAGTGGAAGAGCTGTCACTGCCCCTGTTCAGCAGCAGCTCTGGGGAGAGGGACCCCTATGCCATCCCTGGACAACACTGTAGAGCTGACCTGAGGGTGTAGATGTGGGAGAACTGACCCTGGGGACAGGAAAGCAGAAGAACTGGCCCTGCCCATTGTTCACCACTGCAGGATGAACTAGCCAGGGCAATGCTGGAGAGTTCATTGTGATGGGGAGGACAAGGGAGATCTGGCAGACTGACCTACCCTGCAACTACCCAGTCCTAGAACCAGAGTTATAAGTTGGCCCAGCCCAACATCCGCACCACCTGTGATCTGCTGGAATGTGTGAAGGAATCAGTCCTGCAAACTATAGATAGCCTTTCCAAAGCTACAGGATCTCCATGATACAAGACAACAACAGTATAGACAAAAGGGGTTCCAGCGGGGGTCCAGCATTGATAATGTAGCAGAAACCAGAGGACTTGAGTAAGACCAATGACTTTTTGCAATAAACATCTGCAAGTATGGACAAAGGGGCTAGGGGAATGATTCTAGCCTTTGAAATGTGAACTTGCAAGTTATTATGATACTTAAAGCCATATAACCAGATGCAAACACCATGGAAATGAAGAGCAAAGAAATGACTTCAAAATTAAGGGACTAGGGAAATGTAGTCAATTTATTTTTAAGTCTATAAGAGAAAAAATTTAACTTAAAAATTTAAGGTTCCATGGTGCCAAAGTGCTAAGATGTGACTGCTAAATTCTCAGCCCTCAATGAGGCATCTGCATCTCATGCTCCAAGGCTCAGTAACATCACAGAAGGGAAGTAGGGGCCAGAGGACAGAGAGGAGCACTATAAAATACTGTCTTCTGTATATGACTTGTCTGTCACAGTTATGAACACACAGCAGCTATGGCTGCCTACTTTAAATGAGTATGTAAAGAGATAAAAATAAATGAGCACAATATTGAGGATAGTTAAAAAGAACAGACCTGTTCCCACCCATTGCAGCCCCATTAGCCACTCAGCAGGCAAGGCTTCTGCAGATAGACCACTCCACTACCACCCGCCATCAAAACCTGTAATCTATAAATTCCACTCTGCCTCACAAACCCACCCATCCCCCACGACCTCAGGCTTTTCTCAACACAGATGGGATCCGTACCAATTGGACCAAGACGTGAGTGACTAGTCTTGCAGTTGGGCAACCCAGTTTCTAGGTTCTAGGTCTCAGGACACACCCTGAGCCCACGGCCATCCATCCCAGCTCCACTAGCCAGTCCACAGGCAGGCAGCTCCACCACTAAACCTCAGTGGACCCTGTAATCTACAAGCTGCACTCCACCCCACAACCTAACCATCCACCTAGGTGTCAGGGGTCCCGGTAGGAACAGATACACCCTATACTAATCTCGTTAAGAGTGCACCCAGGAGGCACAGGATCTTGGCTAGGGATCAACATAATAAAAATGGCCATCTTACCAAAAGTAGTCAGGTTGATTACTATTATATTTGTCATCATAGAACCTTCATTCAGTAGTTGATGGAAGCAGACTTATCCCTAGAGCCTGAATTGACTTTGGGGAGCCCATTCCCTACGGTGGGATACCTTGCTAAGGCTTGATACAAGGGCGGAAGGCTTGGTCCTGCCTCAATTTGATGTGCTAAACTTTGTTGACTCTCTATGGGAGGAGACCTTACTGTCTCTGAGGAATGGCTGAAGGATAGGGAATCGGTGGGGGGAGGAGCAGGAGGATGGGAGCAAGGGAGACCTGTAGTTGCTACATAAAATGAAAATAAAATAAAATAAAATAAAGAAGCTGAAGAAAGATTGGGACTTCTAATCCCAGAGAAAGAAGCAAGGGAAATAACCCATAGAATCATGGGTAAATACACTATTACACAGAAGGCCTTAAACTGATTTCAAACACTTCTGGCTTTACTGCTAGCAGGGAGGGGATGGACAGCAGTGTCTGTCTTGCAACATAAGATTCTTGGTGCGGCTCAAAATTAAACATTAGTAAAGAAGAGAGTGAATACCATCTGGAAAAATACCTGGACCTCTCTGGACCTTTAGATTTCTCTTCACCAAGTCCACAGTTTAATTTGAAACTAAGAAGGGGTAGGGAAATAGTGACTGCTGGCTTCCTGCTGAGTGTTCTAGGGGTGAGGAGCTGTCCACATGGTGGGCATCATTCTTTTGTCTGAGGTTTTTGTCCTGCCTAGTTCAATCAGTCGTTAAGTCCCTTCTCCCCCAAAAAATCACACAGTGGTCTACATTAGTTATAAACTGATTGGCCCATTAGCTCAGGCTTCTTATTAACTCTTATAACTTAGCCCCATTATTCTTGTCTATGTTACCCATGTGGCTCGGTACCTTTTTCAGCGAGGCAGCACATCTTGTTTGTTCTGTGTCTGAGTCACGATTGCATTTTAATTAATATAATTTTAAACTGTTTTAATTAATATAGTTTCTGTGTGGTTACTTCGGGCTGAAGCTAGCTGGGTGGCTGGGATGAACAAGCAGCCCTCTCCTTGCAACAAGATAAAAAAAAAAAAGACTACCAAACCTTGCCAAGACAGGGTAAGACAGTTTTGAAAATTTTTCCTGCCTCTAAAAATGGTCTGTCCCTAGGCCTTAGCCAAATTTGGTTGCTCCAGCACTGCAAATGAGACTTTGGGTGATTGCCCAGGTAGCCAGTTGTCTCTGTCACTTATTGCAAACTTTGAAAGTTGTTTGATTGTACTTCCTGTTTACTCAAGTAATATTATTTGCCTTTTCAGGACTTTGATGGGGTTGAAGACTAGATAGTCATAGTTACTTCCCTCTCATGACTTAGCCAAGGCATATATAATACAAGATTTAGAACTGTCAGAATAGGTAATTATTAAAACCTGTGGATTCATTGCAAATTTATGTGGTTTGAATCACTGAGACCCCCTGATATTGATGTAAAATACTCCCAAGAACGCAGCACCCCCACTCAGCAGGAAATAGCCAGACAGGTTGATGACACCCAAATTCCCTAAAAGATTGTTAAAGTGGGGCCCCTTCAGTGGTTCTGGAGCAGGAGCAGCGAGCCTGCTTCCCTGAGTTCTGCTCCACTCCATGCAGCAGTTTGGGTCCAGAGTGAGTGCGGCTTGAGCCAGAAGGCAGCTGAAGCTGAGCTTTGCCACCACAGCTACTGCTGCCGAACTTGCTCTCTCATAGACTGTGCAGACGGCTGAGACTGTCAACCAGCTTGCTAGAAAGAGTCAGCAATGCTTTGGACATATTCAATTGGGCATATTGACCTTGAACCAACAAGTAGCTCTGGTTCAGGAGCAAGTTGACTATCTTTGGAATTTTCAACAGTTAATCATGTTATGTGAGTTACTCATGGCACTGTATTGCTTGCTTCTGCTATTGTTATAAAACTCAGCCATCATATGAGAAGTGTTTGGAATACTGCTTTTGTTAATTTTACCACCTGGGTAGTTCATGCTAGATGGTTGCAGCACTGTTCTGGCTCGTTGGCTGTCAGTCCTGGGGATACCTGGTTTAGGGCCATGTGTCTGGGTAGCCATGGACGGTCAATACTTTGGGGGAAGGATGCTACCTAAGACAGTGAATATTAGAGGGCTATTCCCCATGACAGGCAAAGTATTATAAAATAAAATGGGGGGAGTTGTTGTGATCCAGCTGCCCTCACTCCCCCTGACTGACAGTGGAACTTCCTTGTGGTCTGTAATTGACAAGGATGTTTGTGTTCTTTCTGACCAGTGGGTCTCCACAGAAGGAGTAGAGGTATAAAAGGTTGCTGTTCTTCCACCTGAAAAGCAGTGTCTCTGTCTCAATCCCAGCATCCCACGCCAATCTCGGCTATCCAGGCTATGCTGGCTGTAGAACTAATTAATCTTTATCAATTAAAAAATCAGGGGGTAAGAATCTAAAATATCAGAGAATAGGGAGCAGCCAACAGTTGCTTCCTATCTCTTCCATTCCTCTGTCCAAAGAGGACCAGATCCCTCTCGCCTTGCTACTTCCTGTCTCCTGTCTCCAGTTCTCTAAATCTCTATGGTCATCTAGTGGCTAGCTCTGCCCTCTGACTCCAAACAAGCTTTATTTGTCAAAACACAGTCAAAATACTATACAACAGGGCTGGAGATGGCTCAGCGGTTAAGAGCACAGACTGCTCTTCCTAGAGGATCTGGGTTCAATTCCCAGCACCCACATGGCAGCTTACAACTGTCTGAAAATCCAGTTCCAGGGGATCTGACACCTTCACACCAATGGAGATAAAATAAAGTTTAATAAACCATAAGAAATATATTTTTAAAAAAATACTAAACAGCAGGGGTTAGAGGAATGAGCAACCATCTCTTTGTCTACTACAGATTTGAACCAGTGCCTCCTCTGTTTCTTCCTACAGCCTTCTTGGGAATTAAAACGATAAAATGTTCAGGCAGTAATTTAGGTCTTCAAGAACTTTCTCTTCAGACACAATTCCACTCCTGTCTCCATACAAAGATTTGACTTTGTGGTCAAATCAGTCTGCCATCAGTCCCTAAACGCAGTGGCAAGAATGAAAGTGACCAGGAGAGCACAGTACTGGTCACACTGCTAAACAGTGCGGCAATGTGTGTGAGTAATTGTGCACAATACACAGTGGCATTTACTGCAGAGGGAAGGCTTTCCCGTGAAACACAATTATAGAAGAAATATTAAACCAAAAGGACACCAGAGAGCTATGAACTTAAGTTTTTTTTTCTTTAATGAATTTATAATTTGATTAAAGTAAAAAATCATCCATTATTTTTTACTACAGGTATTCTGATTCTTCAAACAGAGCATGGTGATGTTTTGAGTGGGCTGATGCATACTCTGCCAGCATGTAGTGCTAGAATCCCTAATCTACATCCTACCCTGTAACTGCCTCTCTGCAGTCACAAATAGAGACAAGATGGACCTATACTAAAAATCAGTCCCCAGCAGATTCCTTGCCGGTGTCACACCAACCTAAGTGAGTTTTCATAAAAGGGTATCCTGTTTGTGTCACATGACTGCCCTGCCTCCTGCCTGGCTGCAGGTTCTGGCTATGAACTTAGCCCTCCATTCTACAAAGCACAAGTACAATCCTGTTATCCCACCACAGGACCCCTGATGCCATCCAGAAATCCCTCCATTTGGTCTTCTCTGGTGCTGGAGCCTAAACTCTCCTGGGAACACCCACTATGCTGTGTCCTCTTGGTCTTTCTGTTTACTTATGGCAATCTGACTCCAAATAAACTCCTATTATTGCCCAGTAATCCCTCACCGCGTCCTCTTGAATCAATTACCTCATCAAAAACCTCTTTAAAAGTAAAACAAAACAGGCAAGGGTCTGATTTCTTCATTGAGCCTGGACTCAGATGTACAGCAACCATCCTGTCTGTGCTTCCTGAGTACTGGGATTGTATCAAAACCATCATGCCAGGTTCTGGTATTCAACCTCACCAATCCTTTATTACAGTCACACTGATCACATCAAGGAAACAAAATAGATGCCATAGTGGATATCATTTATATGCCAGAGGCAATGTAAGTTCCTAGAAACATTCTATTGTTCATATTTCACAACACAGAACAAGGGAAGTTCACAGGCATCACCATCATTCACTGTGAAATGGAAATCATAGGATTTAATGTACTTCATAAGAAACAAATGGAGCCCCACAATTATCCTCTCAAAATATAAATGTGAAAACAAAACAATAATCATAGACATCTATAACATTTTAGAATACACTTGGTGAACAGATTCCAGGATCTAACACCAAGATATCAGGAAAGTCAAATTTTCACTCTTCCCATCTGCCCACTTTTGCATGGATCACCAATCCAGGACATCTCCCCAGTAACTAACAGAGAAAGCAACTACTGAGTGTGCAGTGGATGCTTGATGTGCATAAGACTTGCTCTTTTTAAAAACTTACATAATGCATTCACATTTGTGTATGTGTCTAGGCCTGTGCGTACTGCATCATGTGTGCGGAGGAAGAGGATAATCTGTGGGAGTTGCCTGCCTCCTTCCAACGTGAGGTTTAATTGATTGAACTCAGGTCAGTGGGCTTGGAGGAAAATGCTTCTACCCTCAGAGCCTCCTAACACAGCTCAAATCTATTTTCTGAGACTATGTGTGCACTCTACAGTATGTGTGCACTCTACAACAGTAAAAGTGTAACAACAACAAACAATAAACAAGCAAAGCAAAAAAATCAAAACAAAACACCCATAAGCATAAGTTTTTGAGGTTGCTATTCAGGGTTACACTTCTATGTGGAATGACAGGATGAGAACACAGGTACTCTGAACACAGTCTTAGTGGTTACCATTGGAGATATTTCCTTATTAAGTTTTGATGAAGCACAGCATTGTGGTTAAACTGATATACCACTAAAGGCTCATTCCCACATATATTTTCTCCAAGCTGGAGAAGAACTTTCTGTCATCTTCTGTCAGCGACAGAGGAATGGGGTTGTGGAGACTTGGCAGAGCTGAGACAAATGGCTCAGGGGCAGAGCACCTCCTCAGCATGCACAAGGTCCTGGCTGTCATCTGTGGCACCACAGAACAGGAAGTGTGGGTTAGCAGAGGTCTTACCTCACCTTGTAAGGAGTCATTGCCTTTGGAAATATGGGAAAAGATAAATTGCTACTGTCTTGTAAACAGACAGGTAACTGGATCAAGGAAAAGAATCCATACTTGTTTGTATTGAGAAGTGTAGAGTATTAAAATAGAAAGACCAAATGTTAGTGCCAGTGCTTACTTACCAGGCCAAGGTCACCTGATATGGCCATAAGGAATGAAACAAGGCCTTGATTGCAGGGGCTCTGTGACAAGACAGAGGCTGTGACAAGTTTGTTGAGAGCAATCAAAGTTTTTATACAGAATACAATCATAATTGCCAGGATCAATACAGTTGTAGTTTCCAGGAAACAATGAAGTTTGGAAGCTATACAGGGTACCCAAGATTAATGTCTAAGACCTATGCCCTGTCAACCTTCCATGTGTCCTTGACTACTAAGGAAACATACAGGGCAACACAAAGTAGGTTGAATGCTTCACTGACTGGGGGATTGCATCAGTATCTCTGAAACTGAAAGGCAGGAGACATGGACTCTAACCTGAAAAACCTATAACAAATGCTTCTCAGGGCAGCTAGGCCAAGGTAACTCCATGGTTCCCTACACCCAACTGTAATGATACCATGGACTTCATGCATTTGAACTACATCAGACATGGGGCACTGTGCAGACATGGGTGAGGGGTTACGAGGGTGGCCCACAGACTGTCATTGGCTCTGAACACGTCATGGGATTAAAATATGGATAAATGGCATCAGGGAAAGAACAGTCACAGAATCTATAGATGAGAGCACCATTGTTGGAAACATCATAAAACGAGAGAGTGCAAGCTTCTCGGTCCAGGAAAACTCCAACACGAGTGGGAGGACGAGTCAGAGAGAGGAGCGAGACACTGGCATTGTGGGTGACAGAACACTCTTCAAAGGCATTATATACAGACCTGTCCGTCATCCCTATAACCCAGTAGCCATATTTTGGCTGATATTTTACATCCTGTTTAACAACAGAATTTTTTATGACTCTAAAGCCCTTTTCATTCACTGCATGAAGCTGGGGTTGAGCACATCTTCCATCATTTATTCCCAGGATCCAGGCATCACATCTACACACGTCTACTTCCCAGTAATGTTTCCCTGAATAGATAGCTGGATACCCTAGGACACCTAAATCATAGCACTCAAAAACTTGCAGATTTCTTCTATAACCACTTCTATGTTGTATTTGTCTTTGGGCCACGTTAATGACAATGTTTTTACTGTTTAGTTGAGGCAGGGTCACGTGAACTGCAGAAAAATGAGACATATAAATTAAGAGTCACATGAGAAACAAGGTACTGCCTTATTTGTGATTTAAGTATCAGAAGAAAGTGAGAGGGAATTTGGTAGAGCCATGTTTGAAGTCAAACAGAGGCAGATTGCTGTGCATATTGGGAGCAGTAACAGAAAATATAAGTATTAGTAGAGAAATAAACTCTGAAAGACATTAAGACAAGAGAGGCTGATGGTGTGATTTCTCCTTACCCCAGTGGCGCTGGGCTTTCCGGAGCTCTGAAATAATGAAAATGCACAGCATTAAATGCAAGCAAGGGAATCAGAACATTAAAGTCAATGTGCTCTGCAGAGTGGGGGAAGGTCTGGAAATTGTGTGAATGATGATGTCCATTAAATATTTTGCCATCACTGGAACACACTATCTGCTCTTCTCAGTTTCTCTACCCATGATTAGAGACATTACTCTCTATCCAGAGAGTGCAGCCCAAGCCACCCCTTAAAGTCCCCGAGGTAACCACAGAATGTAGCTGCTCTCACCTTGAAACATTTGCAGCATGCCCTTCAGATCCAGAGCTGGTATGATCCTTCTCTGTTTTCTTGGAACCATTTTAGGCTGTTTTAGACTTAAGGTCTGACTCCTAGGGACAAAATATTGACCTCCACATCTCAGACAGTGTGACTTCTGTCTACCATGTGGTGCAGGACAATTGTCTATATTCTGTCAATTATATTTTAAATAAATGCTGATTGGCCAGTAGCCAGGCAGCAAGTATAGGCAGGACAACCAGACAGGAAGTAGAGGTGGGTCAAAGAGAAGAGGAGTATTCTGGGAAGGAGGAAGCCCATTCTTCCCCAGTCCTGTCCAGACACCGAAGAAGCAGAATTTGACCTGCCCTGCTGAAAAAGGTACTGAGCCATGTGGCTAATACATACTAGAACAATGGGCTTAATAAGGTATAAGAGCTAATATGAAGCCTGAGCTAATGGGCCACTCAGTTTATAACTTATGTAGACCTCTGTGATTTTCTTTGGGATTTACCGGCTGTGGGAACTGGGCAGGACAGAAACCCCAACAAGCAAGTCTTCATGTTACAACCATGGACTCCCTATCACTCCCTATCATTCTAACCATAGAGGTCCTGAAGCTCTCCTGAGAATTTTGAGAAGGGAGAGGGTAGATACTAACTCTGCAGACATGAGACACACACTCATGACCCATTACAGTTACTTGCTGTGTGATATTTCGAATGCCTTACTTCTTAGGAGCAGAGCTCCTCATTCATACAGATAAAAACTTTCTTCCCCACTCTCATATCTTCCCTCCTGGAACTCTTAAGAAATGATGAATTAGCCAATCTTAAAACAAATCAAACTAAGGTACCTAAAAATTAATGTGTAGGCCAGGCAGGGGGCCAAAAGCCTTTAATCCCTGCGCTTAGGAGGCAGAGGCAGGTTGATTTCAGAGATCAATAACAGCCTGATCTCCAGAGTGAGTTCCAGGCCAGCCAAGGCTACACAGTGAAACCTTGTCTGAAAAACAAAACAGGCAGGCAGGCAGGCAGGTGGGAAGGAGGGAGGGAGGGAAGGAGGGAGGGAGAGAGGGAGGGAAGGAAGGAAGGAAGGAAGGAAGGAAGGAAGGAAGGAAGGAAGGAAGGAAGGCAGTTGAGTTCTCAAGAACAGTCTAAAGTTGGGGTGCAGAAACTGCTCCTGGGTAATAGAGTCTGAGAAAATCCTCTGGTGAAAGTCAAGACTTCAAACACTTTTGTCAATACAGATACTCTTAGCCAGCTTCTAAATTAAGTTCTTTTTTAAAAAGACAGTTTTGGAAAAGAAGACAGGAACATCAACTAATACTGACATGAGCTGCTTATGTTCAGAACACGCCTGATGCTGACAATCTGCATGTGACTCTTTACATAGAAGGGCACTGCTTTTCAGTCTTCTGAAGTATGTCGTTTAGGTGGAGCAGTTGTGCCCACAGACTGAAAACTGTTTTAAAAAAATCTAAGTACCCAAGACTTTCAGGGGCTCACTGAGACACAGGCCGTGATGCACAGAGTAGACCAGAGTAGAGGTGAGTGGCCAACCTCCCATCTGGACAGCACAGTCTCTAGGCCCTAGGAACTGAAGCAAAGCCCCAGGACCCTTCCGCACTCATCTCAGCTGCACTAGTGATCATGGGCAAGCCTCCTGCAGGCAGGCTGCTTTATCACCCCCCACCAGACCCGGTAACTACAAGTCCCACTCTGCCTCCAAACACACCCATCCCCTGAGACCTCAGCAGTTCCATGACACACAGAAGGGACCAGTAGCGACTCCCTGGGACACAGACAGCAACTGCAATGATTGGTCCATAAGAGTATTCCTGAGACACAGACACCAACTTCAAGAATTGAACCAAGAGGCAAAGACACTGCCTTCACCACTTAGAGGAAGAGATGGGGAGGGACCAATGCAAGAATACATTCAGAATACATTCGACAACCTAATGAGCAATATAGCAATACCAGAACCTAATGGTCCTACAACAGGATGGCATGAACATCCTAATCCACAAAAAGCAGAAGAAAATGACTTTAAATACACCTTTATGAAGATGATATAGGCTCTTAAAGAGGAAATGAAAAACTCCCTTAAAGAAATGGAGGCAAAGACAAATATAAAATTGGAATAAATCTCTTAATGAAAGCCAAGAAAACAAAAGAAAGCAATCAATTCAAAAAGTTCAATACTAAATTTAAATGGAGGCAATAAAGAAAACAGAAACCTAGGGAATTCTAAAAATTGAGTATCTGGATAAATGAAAAGGAAGTACAGATGCAAGCATAAACAACAGATTACAACAGATGGAAGAGAGAATCTCAGAAGTTGAAGACACAATAGAGGAAATAGATACATAGGTCAAAGAAAATGTTAAATCTACCAAATTCTTAATGCAAAAATCGAGGAATTCTGGGACACCATGAAAAAGATCAAACATAGAATAATAAGGAAAGAAGAATGAGAACTCCACTTCAAAGGCACAGAAAATATATTCAGCAAAATCATAGAAGAAAACTTTCCCAACTTACAGAAGGATATACCTACAAAGGTACAAGAAGCTTACAAAGCACCAAATAGACTGGATCCCCCAAAAAGGTTCCCTCGTTATATAATAATCAAAATACTAAATATACAAAATAAAGAAAAAATAATAATGGCTGCAAAGGAAAAAGATCAAGTAACATATATAGGCAGACATATAAGATTTACCTGGCTTCTCAATGGAAACTCTGAAAGTCCGAAGGTCCTGGACAGATATGTTGCAGACACTAAGAGACTGCAGAAGCAAGTCAACACTACTATATCCAGCAAAGGTTTCAATCACTATAGACAGAGAAAACAAGATATTCCATGACAAAACTAGATTTAAACAATACCTATCCACAAATCCAGACTTACAAAAAGTACTAGAAGGAAAACTCCAATCCACAGAAGTCAGCTGCAACCACAAAACCACAGGTAACAGATAACCTCACACTGCCAGACCCCAAAGAAGGGAAGCACACAAATACTCACACCAGAAAATAATACGAATTAACAGTCACTGGCAATTAATATCTCTTAATATCAATGGACTCAATTCACCTACAAAAACACATAGGCTAACAGAAATACAAAAGGAGAATCCATCCTTCTGCTGCATACAAAAAACACATTTAAACCTCAAAGACACACATTACCAAAGAACAAAGGGTTGAAAAAAGACTTTCCAATAAAATGGACCTAAGAAACAAGCTGATGTAGCTATCCTAATATCTAAAAAATAGACTTCACCCTAAAATCAATCAAAAGAGATTTAAAAGGATACTTTATATTCATCACAGGAAAAATCCATCATGATAAAGTCCCAATTCTGAGCATCTATGCCCCAAATATAATAGTACTCACATATGTAAAAGAAACATTACTAAAGCTTAAATTGCACATCAAACCCCACACACTAATAGTAACAGACTTAACAACCCCACTATCACCGATAGACAGCTCTGGACAGAAACTTAACAGAGAAATAGAGAACTAACAGATGTCATGACTCAAATGGACTTAACAGACATCTTAGAACATTTCACCCAAGTACAAAAAAATAAATGTTTTTCTTGAAGTCAGACTCTCACTGTTTGCTGACAGTTTTACATAAGTGATCCCAAAAATTCTACCAAGGAACTTTTACAACTCATAAACACTTTCAGCAATGTAGCAAGATACAAGATTAACTAAAAAAAAAAAATCAGTAGCCCTCCTGTACTCAGATTATAAAAGGGATGGGAAAGAAATCAGAGAATCAACACCCTTCACAATAGCCATAAATAGCATAAACTATCAACACCAGAAAGTGGAAAGATCTCTCATGCTCTTGGGTAGGAAGAATTAACAGAGCAAAAATGCCAATTTTATCAAAAGCAATCTCCATATTCAATAAAATGTTTATCAAAATCCCAGCAAAATCCTCCAAAGACCTCAACTTCATATGGAAAAGCAAAAAACTCAACATAGCCAAAAACAATCCTGTACAATAAAAGAACTTCTGGAGGCATCACAATCCCTGACTTCAAACTCTACTACAGAGGTACAGTACTGAAAACAGCTTGGTATTGGCATAAGAATAGACAGGAAGACCAATGGAACTAATTCGAAGACCCAAAGATCAATCCACACATCTTTGAACATCTGATTTTTGACAAGCAAAAAAATATCAAATGGAAAAAAGAAAGCATATTTAACAAGTGGTGCTGGCATAAATGGATATCAACATGTAGAAGAATGAATATAGACCTATATCTATCACCATGCACAAAACTCAAGTCCAAATGGATCAAAGACATCAACATAAAGCCAGCCACACTGAACCTTATAGAAGAGAAAGTGGGAAGTACACTTGAACGCTTTGGCACAGGAAACCACATCCTAAATATAACCCTAGCAGCACAGACACTGAGAGAAACAATTACTAAATTGGACCTCCTGAAACTGAAAAGCTTCTGTAAGGCAAAGGACACACTCAACAAGACAAAATGACAGCCTACAGAATGGGAAAAGATCTTCACTAACCCCACATCAGACAGAGGTCTGATCTCCAAACTGTACAAAGAACTCAAAAAAATTGGACACCAAAAGAACACATAATCCAATAAAAAAAAATGGAGTACAGACCTAAACAGAGAACTCTCAACAGAGGAATCTAAAATGGCTGAAAGATACTTAAGGAAATGTTCAACATCCTCAGTCATCAGAGAAATGCAAATCAAAACAACTCTGAGATTCCAAATCTTACACTTGTAAGAATGGCCAAGATCAAAAACACTGATGACAACTTATGCTGGAGAGGTTGTGGGGAAAAGGGAACACTTCTGCATTGCTGGTGGGAATGCAAACTGGTACAACCCCTTTGGATGTCAGTGTGGCGATTTCTCGGAAAAATAAAACTAGAAAGGAAGAAGTCAAACTCTCACTATTTGAAGATAATATGATAGTTTACATAAGTAACCCAAAAAATTCTACCAAGGAACTACAACTGGTAAACACCTTTAGTAATGTGGAAGGATACAAGATCAACTCAAAAAAATCAGTAGCCCTCCTAATTAAAAATGATTAATGGGCTTAGAAAAAAACACCACCCTTCACAATAACCACAAATAAAATGAAATATCTTGGGATGACACTAACCAAAGAAGTGAAAGACCTGTATGACAAAAACATTAAGTCTATGAAGAAAGAAACTGAAGAAGATATCAGAAAATAGAACGATCTCCCATGCTCTTGGAAAGGTAGAATCAACAAAATAAAAATGGCCATCTTACCAAAAGCAATCTATGGATTCAATGCAATATACATCAAAATCCCAACCCCTACATCAAACAGAAGACTGTTCTCTAAAATATATAAAGAACTCAAAGAACTAGACATCAAAATACCAAATAATCTAATTAAAAATAGGATAAAGATCTAAACAAAAAATTCTCAACAGAAGAATCTCAAATGGCCAAAGGACATTTAAGGAATTGCTCAACATCCTTAGTCATTAAGTAACTGCAAATCAAAATGACTCTGAGTATCATCTTACACCAGTCAGAATGGCTAAGATCAAAAACACCCATAATAGCTTATGCTGGAAAGAGTGCAAAGTTGATCAGCTGCTGTGGAAATCAGTATGGTGATTTCTCAAGAAACTTGGAACCAATCGACCATAAGACATGGGAATACCATTTGGGGGCATATACCCAATGGATGCACACTCATACCACAAGGACATTTGCTAAACTGTGTTCATAACACTATTCGTAATAGCTAGACCCTGAAAACAACCTAGATGCCTCATCTGAAGAATGGATTTTTTAAAATGTGGTTCATTTACACAATGGAGTAATAGTTAGGGATAAAAAAACAATGACGTCTTGAAATTTTCAGGAAAATATATGGAACTAGAGAAAAACCAACCTGATCGAAGTAATCCAGACCCAGAACGTCAAACAGGGTATGTACTCACTCATATGTGGACACTAGATATAAAGCAAAGGATAACCCCAGAGAACCACAGAGAAGTTAGATAACAAGGAGAACCCTTGAGAGACAAACAAAGATTTCCATTGGAAGGGGAAATAGATGATATCTCCTGAGAGTATTGAGAGTAGAGGGGGAGAAAGGGGGGCTGAAGGTAAAGGGGTTAGAAGAAGGGAAGGGGGGAAGAGAACATGAGGGAATGGGATGGTCAAGAGAGAGGGAGAGCAAGGAAACAGATATGGTCATTGAGCAAACCATTATGGTGCTGGCAAGAAACCTGGCACTAGGGAAATTCCCAGGAATCCACAAAGATGATCCCAGCTAAGATCCTAAGAAATAGTGGAGAGGGTGCCTAAACTGGCCTTCCCCTGTAATCAGACTTATGACTACCTTAATTGTCATCATAGAACCTTCATCCAGCAACTGATGGAAGCAGATGTGGAGATCCACAGTTAAGAACAGGGCCAAGCTCCAGTGTCCAGTCGAAGAGAGGAGGGAGTGATAATATTAAATAGCTGATCTGAGCTAATGGGAGCTCACTGACTCTGGACTGACAGTGGGGTAACCTGCATAGGACCAAACTAGGCCCTCTGAATGTGAGTGATAGTTCTGTGACTTATTCAGTCTATAAGGCCACTAGCAGTGAGACCAGGATGTATCCCTACTGCATGAACTGAATTTCTGAAGCCCATTCTCTTTGGAGGGATATGTTCCTCAGCCTAGGTATAGGGGAAAGGGCCTCGGTCCTGCCTCACAGTGATATACCAAACTTTGTTGACTCCCCAATGGAAGCCTTATCCTCTCTGAGGAGTGGATGAGGGTTGGGTGGGAGAAGGTGGGCAGAGAAGAAGAAGGGAGAACAGGAGGGAGTAGAAACTGGGATTGATATGTAAGAGAAAAGATTGTTTTTAAAAACAAATAAATAAAAACAAAAAAAGAAAAATTTAAGTACAACCACAAAGGAACTCTGGATCTCTTCTATCCCCATGAGAATAACACAGATCCACAGGATTTTTTCCCAGCATACAGTTCTGTGAACACTGCAGACAAGGAAGACATACCCTATCTAGGGTGAATCTATGAATCAAGTACCTGTGAGCTGCAGACAGAGCCAGACACAAGCACAGAGCACGGACAGAAGGATGGAACCACAAGAAGTCTGAAAGCTCCTGTGGCTTCGTTTGCCTCTTTCCATTGCTGACCCTAACTCTATGTCTCCCCTTACCCAGACCTCTAAAAGAGAATCAAATCTGTCCCCAGCAGTTACAAAACAGTCAGAGCCTGTCTTTCCCTACATCCTCCTCCTTCTTACTGGAACTTCAGAATAATACTTTGTCTAAATTCCCCCAAATCCACGAAAGATTTATTCTACTCAGACACTAAATCATTCTCACCACACAACAGGGCTATTCTTCCATGTCAGCCCACACATACCTTGTTAGGACATGATTCACACCCTAGAGAGAAGGGAAAAAACACAGTCAATAACATGTTCTGCATGTTCTTGCAAATCCTGGTCACACTCTCACTGGGTGCAGAGACAAAGTCAAAGAGAATCAAATCTGTCACCCACAGTTGTCCAAGACAAGATATAAATAGAATACATGACTCTTTACTTGACTTACATGTAAACTAAGACTATTTTCTGTCCCATACTACAAGGTTTTGGAGAGCGAAGATGAATGGTTGTTTGAAAGCTTACATAGGTTTTGCTGTGTGTACAACTAAACACACAAACACATGGCTCTATCCATGCTCCATGTCAGTTCTCCATCACCTTACTTACAACTAACAACATAAGAAGCTGATTCCTAAATTATTTGAGCCATTTAGATACAATTCAATATGTTAGTAATAAAGAAGCCACAAGGACTAGAACCTTAAACGAACTAACAAATCTCTCATTCTTTTATTCTATTCTCTGTAATTGTTCTAGCAGGATAAGAAGTTAATCTAAAGAGACATAGGTGTCAAGTTGAAAAACTATTGAAAGAATGATCATCCCCCAAAATGGGAATTTCTCCAGGATTCTCACAGTGGAGAAGAAAAACAGCTCAGAGTGAGAACTGGTCACCGAAAAAAGATTTCAAGCACTTTTAATTACTTACCAGACCAAATTAAAGTATGAGTCTATACCCCAGATAATAATGGGAGAAAGATCACACTTTGACAAGGAATACTCATTTTTGTATATCCTTGGTTCTCTACTTAAATTTTGATATCACTTTGAGAAACTGAAGATGGACAAGGGGTTTTGTTTAAAAAAAATTGTCCATCTTGCAAATGCAGCCACATTAATAAATATCCTCTTTAATCTTTCCAATACAATTTTTGCTCTTTTACATGAACAGATATCAAGACCTGACCCACCAGGTCCACTTTGATATGTTAAGTGGGCACCTCAGTTAGCCATATATCCTGGGTTTGAGACCTAATATTGTACAAATATTCTCTCTTGTTTGGATTTCAAATAACTTTAGTAGATTTAAGTAAAGTTACAGTCTTTGAGAAATGTGACCATTCTTCTAGCAACTAGCAATTACCAGCGACTCCTTGCCTGTAGTTGAAGTTCCTATGGAAGTCCACTTTCCATAGTGGAATTTGGTGTGGTTTAGGCTTGCACAGGTCTTGGGTGTGGTATCACAACCAATCCCAGTTCATATGTGCTGCTGCTAAGCTGTGTCCAGAAGACACTGTTTTCCTGGTAGACCTTCATCCCCCTCTGGCTCCTACATTCCTTCTGCCCCTTCTTCTGCAGTGATTCGTGGGCCTTTAAATTAGAAGTGGGTTATATATAAATTCCATTTAAAGCTGTACAGTCTATAGTCTCTTCCTCTCTAAACGTTGGCCGCTGTAGGTTTTATTATGTAATTTTGATGCCTGAAACTCACTATATTGGATTATATTGGTCTGGCTGGCCTTGAACCCATGAAGCTTCATTTGTTTCTGCATTCTACCTGCTGGGATTAAAGGTGTGAGCCAGCACACCTGGCTGTAGGTTGGGAAGTTTTTATTTCATTTTCATTCTTGTGTGTTCCTCATGTTTTGTTTCTGTGCATGAGAAGCTCTCAAGTCCTGGGATCCCAAGCAGTAGATACTTGGCTACACATGGATTTATTTTATATAACATAAACCAAAAAAAAAGCAGATTTCATAGAAAAAGAATTCTGGGGAGAACTGATCATTCTAGTTATACATGAATTCTGATGCTTAAACTTGTCCTCATAGAGACATCTGTATGCTCATGTCCACTGAGTCATTATCATAGTAGATAAAATTCAGTCAACTGGAGAACCAATCAACAGATACATGGATTAAAATGATATAATAAGCATATATGTTAAAAATATTAGTTATTCAAAGCAAGAAGTATTGTCAGTTGTTGTAACTTATATGAACTCAGAAAACTTATACTAAATCATCTGGGCACAGGATAAAACAACACTAAGTGGTATTATTATATATGTGTCATGTACAAAAATTAACAGGAGCTTTAAAGTTCTGGACTTTAAGACTTCCTTTCAGGTTTCAATTAAAGATGCCATGATCAGCTAATGGGTTAAAAAAAATCTACTCACAACAAGTACTGTCTATCCATGTTTCTTTATGCTTCTCTCAATCCTTATTCTTCCTTGTTCTCTCTTGCTCTACCTTGATCTTCCATGTTCTCTCTTGTTCTCCCCATTACAAATATTCTCAGTCATATATTTATCTTTAAACCAGCAATTCCCAGCCCTAGCAGGTTCTAGGGCTGGAATGCTTTCACCCCATAAGAAATCAGATAAGGGTTTTCACACACACACACACACACACACACACACACACACACACACACACACACGAGCCTGTCAGCTCAAAGGTGGCTAGTGCACACTGGTGAACTCCTTAATGGAGAAAGTTAAGAAAGGAGTTAAATAATCAGGGAACTCTAGAGGGGAAGGTCAGTGTGCTACACTGCATTGTTAGGTAGAGTCAGTAAAAAGCTAAAATGTTTATTTTTAGTGTTCTGCTTTTTTTCTCATCCAGCATGTATAAAATTGGGTAAACAAGCAACGATGGAAACAGTAAGAGAGAAGTCATGGCTCTTGATTCAGATAGTATCAGAAGCTGTGGTTTAAATGGGATTCCATCTTGAATTTTGCTCTAGGCAGTAGAAACAAAGAAGGGACCCAGTCCACAAAATTATCAGTTCTGGGATATGCTGTTATCAGCTGTTCGAGTCGTGGGGTAAAACCAGACCAGAAGCTTGGGCAAATAGTAATTCTATGTCCTTGTATATCTGTGAATACCTTAAATAGAATGTTCTTTCCTTGGACACTAAGCACTGACCAAAAGCCTTCTGATAAAGATAATTGGAGAAAAGCAGATCTTTATATTTGCCTAGGGGAGAGGAACAAGGCCTGGTAGTAAGAAACTGTTTTCACATGTAGCCCAAAGGAACAGAAAACAGTTCTGAACTGTGAAAATTAATTGCCAAATATGCAACAAAAAGGGAGTTACCTACAACAAAAGTCTATAGCAAAGGAAAGCCATCTAATATAGGTGCATAATTCCATCTAATATAGGTGATAAATGAGTATTCTCAATAATAATTAAATCAATGCAATGGAAACCAATAAACTAAAGGAGTATGATAACTTCCTAGAACTACCAAGGTCTATAAGATTGGCAATTGAGGTGAAGGAACCAAATTCCTAAAAAGATATTCATTACCAGAATATGACTTCGGTTTAAAGTATTTAAAAATAAGATGGAGATAAAATGCAATAAAAAATTTGAACATGTACGGATCGAGAAGACACCTTTCATCTCAGCAACTCAAAGACAGAGGAGGGAAACTCTCTGAGATCTTAGATGGTATCTCCCCTCCCACTGACCACACCACTGAATCAGAGACAGTGGGGGTGAAACTCTCCAAACATCCAAGGGGAGACCATTGCCACTAATATCAAATTCAGGTGAAAGGACTGTTGAATATGTTTCACACATGCTCACAATGCAGTAGGGTAGTAACTACCCATGATGCAACAGATCTCTCCAAGATTATGCTACTGTACTTTATTTGATAAACTAAAACATGCCATTTCTGCTTGCCATCCAGGCATGCAATGATTTTCTGAAACTGGTTCAGGAAAAAGTTCAGGGAGGGTCCAGAGAGCCCTACTGTCCTCCCCAGGGAGATCACAGCAGCACAGAGGGAGGGAAATGGCTTCGAGGTGTCCTGACAATCAGATGCTGGACCTCCTGCAGTCTTACCTGCAGCATCTCTATAATTGAGCACTGCAACAGATGCTTGACAGTTGAGATGACGTCTCTCACTGACTCCCTCTGCTTCTCCAGCTCATTTTCAGACTTTTCCAATCTTTTGACTATGTCTTCCTCCTCTTGCACCAGTTTCTCCACCTCATTCTTCTCTTTGGAGTCCAGGAATTCTCGCATTTCTTTAAACTCCTTCTGGACATTTTCTACATCCTTCTGTATTTCATTCTTCAGGGATAAGAAAATGGAGAGTTATTCACACTGTCCTAATGGGACTGAGAGACAGAAAACTACTGTTCTGATGGGGAGTTCTCACAGGAACTAGGCTTGGGAAGGAAAGGGATCTACTTTTTTCAATGTCTGTTCATGACATTCCAAAACAAAGATCTCAGGTCACTTTTACCAAGGCCACCTGAGCCAAAGTGGGTACCTGGATGTGACTCAGTTTTCACGCAGCTGTTCCTAACTCCAATTTTGCCTGTATACCCCTGATTCTACCTCTGAATCCCTGAGAGAAGCTAACCCCAGGAATAGAATTGTAACAGTTCCCACGCACCTTCCTAATGGTCACAGTTCCAGAAAGCACCACAGGAGGAGTCCAAGGACTCAGTACCATCCTCACCAGGCCCCCACCATGGTGTCAGTTCCTCACACAGCCAGGCTCAGCTGTCATGCACTCTCTGTGCAGCCCCAGCTCCAAGGGAACAGGCAGAGAGGACTAATCATGGCCTCTTGTCCCAATCAGCCTTCAGGGAATGAAAAGCCAGGGAATGAAGAGCCAGGGAACTTCTTGCCCAGGTTCCTCCAGGGCATCAGGCTAACTCACTTAGGAGGTAGGGTCCCCACTTGCCTCCCAGAAAGTCCTCTCCTTTTGAAGGTCATCTTTCCATTGGTCACATCTTTTCTCATTAGCCATCTGCATCTCCAGGGCAGCCTGGAGTTTCCCCTGTGGGAGAGGAATTGTAGCAGAGTCAAGCTGTGTACCTAATAGGACGGCTGCTCCTAGCCAAAGGCCAAGAAATCCTTCTGGAAAGACAGGAGGTCTAAGACTGTTCTCTTTTTAATATCTTGTGCCATGATTTATGCACATAAAATATGTAATCTTCAGTCTCCAGCTCAATCAATTCTTGATTTACACAAAAACACAGCCCCATACAGACAGACACAGAAATCTCTCTCAGTCAATCATCCCACCAAGTACACAAATCTCACTTTGATTCTGGCATCAGAAAATTGGGGAACTTTTTTAGCTCTCATGGTCTTTCAAATAAATATATACATACACACATGCCCTTCAATTGACACCTGCATATTCCTTTTCTTTTTCTTTTTTGAACCTGGGTCTTACTGTGTAGCCCAGGTTGGCCTAGATTTCTGTCTACACCTGTATAACCTCAAACTCATCAGTTGCCAGAGTCCTGGCATTTAACCATGCCCCACCACACTGTCCACGTGTATTTTCTTTTGTCATTTTTTATTGTATTTTTTTTCCTTTTTTTATTGTATTTTTTCTTATGTTGTCGCAGGCTGCCCTACATGGGGCAGCCATATGTCGGAAGCCACATTTTTTTAGGTGACTTTTGCTGGGTTACTAGCCATAACCAGTTCCTACATTCCAGGGTTTGAGCATGAGGCTTAGAAATGTTAGACAGGAGGAACAGAGATAAGAAAGAACCACAGAGACACAGGAAAATAATGGGAGGGCAACTCAGCCTCCTGCATACTGAGTTGGGAGCTCTGAGTTCTCTGAGTTTCCCCCTGTTTAACTTTCCATATATATTTGTACAATACAACAGGGGGGAGAAGGCAAAAGACTGCCTTAACATGATAAAAATGACAACTAGAACAGTTGCTTGCATCAATACTTTGAGACATCAAGTTATTAATTACAAGGAAAGCATTCTATTGTTTAGGCAGTGAACCTACCCTATCCAAGTATAATGAAGGCAGCCTCTCCCTAGGTCAAACCTCCTAATTCAAAAGAAGCAGCAAATGTATGCTTGAATTCTCTGACCTTTGGTTAGGGTGGAGTGCATCTCCCTCTATGGGCCATCTTAATGTCCAAAACACCAAGTAAGCACACCATAGGTCAGGGTGGAGTGCATCTCCCTCTATGGGCCATCTTAATGTCCAAAACACCAAGTAAGCACACCATAGGTCAGGGTGGAGTGCATCTCCCTCTATGGGCCATCTTAATGTCCCAAACACCAAGTAAGCACACCGTAGGTCAGGGTGGAGTGCATCTCCCTCTATGGGCCATCTTAATGTCCAAACACCAAGTAAGCACACCGTAGGTCAGGGTGGAGTGCATCTCCCTCTATGGGCCATCTTAATGTCCAAACACCAAGTAAGCACACCATAGGTCAGGGTGGAGTGCATCTCCCTCTATGGGCCATCTTAATGTCCCAAACACCAAGTAAGCACACCATAGGTCAGGGTGGAGTGCATCTCCCTCTATGGGCCATCTTAATGTCCAAACACCAAGTAAGCACACCATAGGTCAGGGTGGAGTGCATCTCCCTATATGGTCATCTTAATGTCCAAAACACCAAGTAAGCACACCATAGGTCAGGGTGGAGTGCATCTCCCTCTATGGGCCATCTTAATGTCCAAAACACCAAGTAAGCACACCATAGGTCAGGGTGGAGTGCATCTCCCTCTATGGGCCATCTTAATGTCCAAAACACCAAGTAAGCACACCCTAGGTCAGGGTGTGCAGCCACAGTTGTCATAACTTTGAATAAGCTCAAACTCTCTGACCTTCAGATGAGGTGGAATAGGCTCACATTTTTGGACCTCCACATGTTTTTCTTCATTGAAAAAACAGATTTTTTTTATGCAATACATTGTGTGTAGGGTTAAGACAGCCCCCTTTAGAGGGCGGGGTTTGCCTCAGGCGAATGCCGGCCAATAAATGGGTACGCGGAGAGGCGGCTCGCTCTCTTTTTTCCTCCCTACCTGTACTACGCTGGAACTTTGGTTCTGTAAGTTTATCATTAAAGTGGTAAATATTCTTTGATATCTGCATTGCATTTATTTTGTGCGGGTACAATTGGCGCCTGCCCCGTGGGGCTTTGCCGAGAACCGGCCCCAAATCGGAGTCTCTTGCACCCCGGGGTCATCAAGGAAGATACATGGGAGCCTGTCCATATGAATGATCTCAAAGAAATTAAACAGGCCGTCATGTCTTTTGGGATGCACTCCTCTTTTGTTAAAGAGATGCTAAAATCTTGGGCCACAACAAGCAGAGCAACCCCCTTGGACTGGCTCCAGCTGAGCTCCGCGGTCCTTGAGAGTGGACCGCAATTAAAATGGAAATTCTTATTCAGGCAAGAGGCTAGACTTTTAGAACAGCAGGAAAAGGCGAAGGGAATTGACGTTTCCCTAGATAAAATTCTAGGTGAAGGGCTCTTTTCAGACCCTCAGGAACAAGCTAATTTGGATGAAACCATACTCTCCATGTGTACTACAGCAGCCTTAAGGGCTTGGGACAGAGTACAAGACCCAGGGCAGAGAATGGAATCATTTGTCACAGTTAAACAGGGTCAGAGAGAACCCTTTAGTGACTTTTTACAAAGATTAACTAAGGCTGTACAAATAGGGATACCTGACCCAGAAGCAAGACGTAAAATAATTGAGTCTTTGGCTTACGAAAATGCTAATGTGGAATGCAAAAGGATCTTGAGGCCTTTAATGTTCAGATCAGCGTCCTTGGAAGAATGGGTCTTGCATACACTAGATGTTGACACATTTGACTATGGCACTGAAGCATGGGTAGAAGAAGCAATTTCCAATGGTAAAAGGAGACACCAGAATACCAAATGTTTTAATTGTGGCAAAATGGGTCATATGAAAAGGAATTGTAAACAACGGGTTTTCAGAAATAATAATAATGCGTCTTCTAGAAATAACAGGAATAGAAGGACTCAGCCTTCAGGTTTATGTAGAAGATGTGGAAAAGGCAGACACTGGATGAATGAATGCAGGTCTACAAGAGATAGACAAGGCAACCTGATACAGACGGGAAACGTGAGAGGGGGGGCCTCTCAGGCCCCCATGGCAAACATGGTTCAGTCATTTCCAGTTTCTGCAGAGAACATTCCTCGTCAGGACAATTAGAAAGCCACATGCCTACTGATACAAGCAATAGTAATCAGAAGGATGAGTTACGTGTGTTTTGGCAAACTTCTATAAATGATCAAAGACCTAAGCTGAGAGTGTGTGTAAATGGCATTTTTATTACTGGCCTGCTGGACACAGGTGCTGATGTAAGTATCATTACCCCAGAATCTTGGCATCCATATTGGCCTCTTCAGAATGTAAATGTTCAGCTCCTGGGAATTGGAACCCTATCTCGAGTAAGGCAGAGCACGAGATGGGTTGAATGTATAGGGCCTGAGGGACAAATAGGAAAATTAAGGCCTTATGTAGCCAATATTGCAATGAATTTATGGGGTCGTGACCTATTACAACAATGGAATACTCAAATTAACATTCCTGCTGCTTCTAGAGCCCATATTTCTGAAAATAATATTAAAAGTTATTACAAACGGACAAAACCGGCCATTAGGGCTGTGCAAGAACAAGCAATTGATGTCCCTTCAGAGATACCAACAGCCTTGCCTCTAAAATGGTTGACTGAGAAACCAATATGGACAAAGCAATGGCCTTTAGCTGAGGAAAAGTTACAGGCTTTAGAACAGCTGGTACAAGAGCAACTAGATGCTGGACATATAGAAGAATCTATCAGCCCTTGGAATTCTCCTGTATTTGTGGTTAAGAAAAAATCAGGTAAATGGAGAATGGTAACAGATCTCAGGGCCATCAACAAGGTTATTCAACCTATGGGCCCTCTGCAATCTGGAATTCCTTTGCCCTCTTTATTACCAAAAGGATGGCCTCTCATAGTTATTGATTTAAAGGATTGTTTTTTCACTATACCTTTGCAAAAAGAAGATAGAGAAAAATTTGCCTTCACAGTGCCTACTTATAACAATTCTCAACCTTCGAGGAGGTACCACTGGACCGTCCTCCCCCAGGGTATGTTAAATAGCCCCTCCATGTGCCAATATTTTGTGAACCAACCATTGCAAATAATACGCAAGAAATTTCCCAAATCTATAGTATACCATTACATGGACGACATATTGTTATCTGATTCAAACATAGATACCTTGAACAGACTGTTTGAAGAAATACAGATACTATTACCTAAATGGGGATTGCAAATTGCTCCTGAAAAGATTCAGAAGGGAGATTCTGTTAATTATTTAGGTTATAGAATAGGTTTGCAAAAAATTAAGACACAGAAGGCACAAATTCAGAGAGATCGCCTACGGACTCTTAATGACTTTCAAAGACTGTTAGGAGACATTTCCAGTTTACGACCAACTATTGGGATAACACGTGATCTAATAATTCATTTGAATAAGACCTTGGATGGTGATAAAGATTTAAACAGTCCCAGAGAATTAACAGCTGAAGCAGAAAAGGAACTGACAATGGTTGAGGAGAAATTACAACAGGCACATGTGGACAGAGTGAATCCAGAGCTCGATTGTATTCTCGTCATATTACCATCAAAAATTTCTCCTACAGGAATTTTAATGCAGAGAGATGATATTATCTTGGAATGGATCTTTTTACCACATAAACCAAGTAAGAAACTGAAAACAAACTTATGTGGAAAAAGTCTCTGAGTTAATTATAAAAGGCAAGCTGAGACTTTGTCAACTAGCAGGCATAGACCCAGCAGAAATTATAGTGCCTTTCACTGCTGATGAACTAAAGAAATTATGGGAAGATAATGAACCATGGCAAAGAGCTTGTGCTAATTTTTTGGGAGACATTAATAACAACTATCCAAAAAGCAAGCGGCTCAACTTCATAAAGAGAACGTCTTGGATCCTTCCTCGAATAGTCCGTGATGCTCCAATAACTGGAGCCCGTACATTCTATACTGATGCCAATAAATCAGGGAAGGCAGGTTACAAATCAGAAGACTTGGGTAAGGTGGAACAAAGTCCTTATGATTCTCTCCAGAAGGCAGAATTATATGCCATTCTTATGGTACTAAGAGATTTTAAAGAACCTATTAATATAGTTACTGATTCACAATATGCAGAAAGAGTTATTTTACATATTGAAACTGCTGAATTTATACCTGATGATACAGAACTAACCTCATTGTTTATCCAGGTTCAAGATTTGATCAGGAACAGGCTTTGCCCTATGTAGATAACACACATCCGATCCCATACGGGTCTGCCAGGTCCTCTAGCACAAGGTAATGCAGAAATTGATCAATTATTGATTGGTAGTGTGCTACAAGCCTCTGAATTTCATAAAAAACATCATGTTAATAGCAAAGGTTTGAAGAAAGAGTTTTCTATTACATGGCAACAAGCTAAGGAGATTGTGAAGAAATGCCCTACCTGCTCTTTCTATAACCAAACGCCACTGCCAGCAGGGGCTAATCCAAAGGGCACCCATAGAAATGAAATCTGGCAGATGGATGTGTTCCACTTTGCAGAATTTGGCAAATTGAAGTATGTTCATCACACTATCGACACTTATTCAGGCTTTCAGTGGGCAACTGCTTTAAGTTCAGAAAAAGCTGATTCAGTAATCACTCATTTATTAGAAGTCATGGCTATCATGGGTATACCTACACAAATAAAGACAGATAATGGTCCTGCTTATGTCTCTAGGAAAATGAAACGGTTTTTTGATCATTACAATATCAAGCATGTTACAGGTATACCATACAATCCTACAGGTCAAGCAGTCATAGAAAGATCAAATCGAACTATAAAGGATATGTTGAACAAACAGAAAGGGGTGGAAAACACCCCCAGAAATAGGTTACATACTGCTTTGTTAACCTTGAATTTTCTCAACGCTAATGAGAAGGGAACGACGGCTACAGAAAGACATTGGATAATGGAAAAGTCTGCTGAACTAAATCAACCAGTTTATTTCAAGGATGTACTGACCTCACAATGGAAGCCAGGAGATGTGCTGCGTTGGGGAAGGGGTTTTGCTCTTATCTCCACAGGTGAGGAAAAATTATGGATACCATCAAAATTAATAAAGGTTCGGTTTGAGGAAGAGAAGTCACTTGAAAAAGATAAATAACAATTCATTCACAAGGATGACCGACATTCAGATGGTAAGGATTACTGATAGGATGGGGGCAGGGTTCTTTTCTTATCTCCACAGGAAAATATTCATCTCCAAAGAATTTGAGGGACCCTGAATATTTAATTACTGATGGATGGAAAATAGTTACGACCCACTAAACATCAACAATAAAATTCTATACATATTGTAAGTATTGATTATATATATATATATATATATGTTTTATTAAACACTTCTTTATAAATGTGTAGAGCTGGTTTTGGAGTTGGACTATGGCTCAGTCCTTCTTCAATTCCAAGCCTGTTGATAAGAGATATTTCAAGGTTTCTGTCTCAGGTCAGGAGCCATGAAATGGGACAGAATAAGAATAATTTTATACTTGATAAACTTTCTTTGCCTTCCCTCACATCTGTGTCTTTCTTTATATGTCAGTACATGTCCTTGTTGTTAATGTTTAAATTTCCCATAACAAGCAACATATTTTCCTACAGTAATCTTTGAAGTTTCCAGGATGAAGATGGGGCCCCACAACATCAACTCAATCTGGTATTTATGACGTCATGAATTTTTTTTTAAGCACTAATTTTAGACTTGTTTTTTTTTTTTTGGTACCAACTGCAAGAGACAATTTCATATGATGCACATTTTTGACAACGGTCTGGCCGGACCTTCTCAAAACACACAGAGACTAGTTATACTTTTCTTAAGTCAAAGGTTAATTTAGGAATTTTACCATCGTTTGCTTTCACAGGGGCCCCTAAGAAGAACGTCGCCCCCATGTCAGCTAGAAGCAATCTAAGAGGACGACATCCCCTCTCCCAACAGAGTTTGCCCACAGGGTTAGGGACATCTTTTAGTGGTTGGTTTAGGGTTGAGGGGATGGGGAGATATTGTATGGATTTAGGGGTATATTCTTAAAAAAAGAGGGGGATTAGCTGGTTTGATGGGATGATTGGTATCTGTGACTTACTGTTTTTAGAAAATTATGTTGGTACTGTTTCTTGTATACTGATATATTGAATATTGAATGTGAGTGTTCCTACCTCTATTTTGGTATAAGAGTATGCTTTTATTGTATGGATACATCTATCATATCACAATGTACATTTCTACCTCTGGTACTATTTATGTAATAACATTGTTTACATTTGATAAGTACAGGTGAAGATCATTATCTTCATATATTGCACAATTGTTTATTCTCTTAGTTTTCAAATTAGATAGGTATTGAGAATTATATGTTTGTCATATTATTTTTAGGTTTATCAGGTCTTTTAGATACTTAGAGATTATTTTTAGTATAGATAGTATAATCTTCAGCCTCTTTGAAGAGCTGTAGAAAATGGCCTTTAATCTAACTTAGAATTCTGTGCCATCGAGACACAATTTACTCCTGGCAACACCACTCTACTCCCGAGAGAACGTTGAGCACCAAAGACACTCCACTGGGAGCAGAACTGGCCTTTGGGTTAAGAAAAACCCATACCTCAACTACTGACTAAGATATAAAACAGGATTGTCTTATCTTGCCAAGACAGGGTAGGATAATCCTAAGAAAGTTCCTTGCATTTGAGAATGGTATGTCAGCTATGTTAGGCCTTAGCCAAAGTTGGTTGACTCAACATTGCAAACGAAATTTTGGGTGATTGCCCAGGCAGTCAGTTGTCTCTGTCATTTGTTGCACATTTTGGATATCTCTCATTTGTTAAGTAATATTTATTCCCTTCTCAGATCTTTGATGGAGTTGAAGATTATTTAATTGTAGTTACTCTCTAGCAAAACTTTTGTTTTCAATATTGTTTGTTATATTTATCATTTGTTATTATTGTTTATAGCTATATTTGGTTTAGTTGTGTCTTATTTAGACAAAAGGGGGAGATGTAGGGTTAAGACAGCCCCCTTTAGAGGGCGGGGTTTGCCTCAGGCGAATGCCGGCCAATAAATGGGTGCGCGGAGAGGCGGCTCGCTTTCTTTTTTCCTCCCTACCTGTACTACGCTGGAACTTTGGTTCTGTAAGTTTATCATTAAAGTGGTAAATATTCTTTGATATCTGCATTGCATTTATTTTGCGCGGGTACAATTGTGATTACAGATTTTCAGGCACCTACTCCTCCCACTTCCTCTCAACCCCCCTCTTATTCAGATCCACACCCTTTATGTCTCCTGTTACAAAACAAAAAACCAACTCTTTCTCAGCCTCTAGAGATTAATCCAAACATAACAAAGGCTTTGCTGAAACATTTCACTCAAAGCCAGACACAAGGCTTTACTTTACATATCAGTACAGCCCAGACTTATCATTATGAGAGAAAGAACCCCCAAATATGGGTGTAGTTCATTTTGTGTGGTCATCTGTCTCCTACTGGGCATGGGACCTTTCCTTAAGAACAGTTTATTTCCCCAGTGAGACTCCCTTGGAGAAAGGTAAGCTTACAAGTAGGTATCAACTGGAGATTGCTTCTGGGTTATGGATGGGCCATGTGCCCACTTCTTCTAGCTCTAGAATCCCATATGGTGCAGACCCTTGCAGGCTCTGTGCATGCTGCAAGAGTCTCCATGAGTTTACATGTGAGCTCACAAACAAGAAACAGAAAACAAAGTCCCAACACGGAACTTGCCTCTGTGCATCTCACTAAGAAATTCTTTCCCCTCTTCTCAGATGTTTCAACTGCCACACACACATTCTCTTCACTCCTGCACGTCATTCACTAAGTATCCCCATGGTTGGACATCCCGAGACTGGTTTTTAAATAGTAGAAATGAATCTGACATAAACAACATAAGAAGATAAATACAAAATGAATTAGCAGTTCTGCTCTTGGCATTTCTTGGTCATCAACTCAACTTTACAGGGACAGTTCCAAATTTATTTTTCTATCCTAGTATTTGTAGTCCAGGCAGATTCTCATGCAAATAAGTGGAACAAACTATCGTGTTCTTTTAAGACTCGAAAGGTAGGAAAGGATAGAATAATGTAGTAACCCCAGAGTCTATGGTGTCCAAGTAATTGACCTGACACATCAAATGGAGACTTCCCATCTGTTACTGTCTCCTGCTCTGGGTCCCACACCCTCCCCCTTCCTACCTTGTACTTATTGGCCACCTCTTCAATGAGAGCTGTTTGGTGACCACGGTGATCCTGAGATCTCTCACAAAGCCAGCAGATGGCCACCATGTCCTTCTCACAGAAGAGCTGGAGTTTCTCTCCATGTTGTGCACAGACATTCACCTTCTGCTCCTCCCCAGAGCTGGACTTGAGCCCTGTTAGCCTCTCCACTATGTTGGCCACATGCCAATTAGGTCTCAGATTCCCAAACAGGTAACTATCTCGGCACACAGGGCAGAAGCCCTCCCCTTCTTTGTCTTTGTTGGACTCATAGTTCAGAGTGATGCAAGCTCGGCAGAAGCTGTGACCACAATCTGCACTCACAGGCTCCACCATGAGGTCCAGACAGATAGGACAGGTCACCTCCTCCTTGACCATCCCCAGGACTGATGAGGCCATTGTTGCTGTGATGCTGAGTCTGTCTCTCCGTACTCCTGACACTTCTGCTCAGGTACCTGAGTGACTGGGAGGATGAGAAGGGGCACAAGTGAGAAAGAGAAAGTCAGCACTGAACCATGAAGAGATCAATGAATACCCTCGATGATAAGGGAAAAGAACAAAGGAGAGAGATTCGGAGAGAAGTTCAGTGACATGGCAAAGGAGAAAGCTGTTATACTTTCAAGTTCTCTGCCATATTTCATCTCACATAGCTAATTTCAGAAATAGGATTGTTATTTCCTTTCACTGAAGACCAGGAAGATCGTGTTTCCTTCCATCAACCTCATGTGACCGACCTTCTGTCCTTCCCTTTCTTTCCCAGGGCAAAATCACATCTTCAGTGTTACAAGCTGTACTTCCTCGTTCATCAGCACCAGTCAGTGCGAGCCTCTGATCCTCTGCTAACCAGTCTCTTATCAGAGAGGCTGGTGCTGACCTGGAGAGTACACAGTCTATCTCTTGATGCACATAGGCAATAATTTCTCTTATTGTCATTTAATAAGTGACAATATCTGTGTTATAGTTAAGATATGTCCTGCACTAGATATATAGTGATGGCCACTTACAAAGCTCATTTGTCTTCAATACACAGAAAGGGAATAAATAGCAGCCCTTTAGATGCTATTTAGACCTCTTTCAGAGGTCCCTGCTGTTATGGTTTTGGTCCCTTTAGGAGACAAGCCACACCCATTCCCCTCCCCATCCGCTGAGGCAGGCTGATCTTCAGCTTCCGGCCTGAGCTCTCTCTCTTTTCCATCTTCCTCTTGGAGAGGCAGCTTCCCTTCTGCTTCTGCCTCTCTCCCCACTTCTCTGCTTCCCCCCTTCTCTGTCTCTTTCTCCTCTTCCCTCTCTCTCTCTCTCTCTCTCCCTCTCTCTCTGTCCCCCCTTCACCCCTCCTCCTCCACAACCCCCTGAATAAACATTCAACCTCACCCTGCCTGTCGTGTCTATCCATGTTTCTGTCTTTTGCCCGCCCACCATGTGTCTCCCTGCCTGGGACCAGCCATTGCTCAGGGACCAGCAGCCGTCTCTGCCTGGGACCCACTGCCTGCTGCCACATGGCCAGCCACCACTGCTCTGGGACTGGCAGCCATTTCTGCCTGGGACTGGCTGCTCCCAGGGCCCGCCACCACCATTTGGGACCTACAGCATTTCTGCTGCCTACTGCCACCAGGGATCTTGCAGCATTTTTTAAGAATAACACCTGCTATACTCCATAGAGTTCACCAAAGGAAAAAGGTGACAGCCAGGACAGAATTGATAGCCAGGACACTGGATGTGTGGAATTATTCCTCCAAACACTGCAGACTCTAAGGAATCTTGTAAGAGAGACAGAGAATGCCTCTTAAGAATAGAGGAAAGAAATGGTAATGGGTGGAGCTTCTCTCTCTCTCTCTCTCTCTCTCTCTCTCTCTCTCTCTCTCTCTTCCAGTTTGTCTCTTAAAGGGACCTTTCGCAACTGCATATGGACTACATAGTGACATAACAGACATAGCACCCTGGACTGGCCAAGGTACTTCCTGGGTGCATCTTGCTAGGTGACTGGGGATGACATACTACCTGAATCCTAATACCCAGACCTCACACGACTGCTAAATACTACCTGTAACTCCAGTTCCAGTAGATCTTAACACTCTCTTCTTGCCTCTGATGGTGCTGCATCCAAATGCTGCAGAGGTATACATACAGGCAAAACGCCCACAGATATAAAATGAAAATAAATGAGTCAATAAATTTAATAAAAGAAAGACAGAGAACAATTATATTTATGAAACCATCAAAACTAAGAAAAAATGAATGATTAGGAAAATAATTACTGCGAGATGAAATACCTGCACACAGAAAGTATAGAACTGCTGAAAGAAATCTAAGGTGATACAGTTACATATAAGGATGGAACCTGTATTCATGGATTTGAATATTGTTAAAATGTCTATACTAGGGGCTAGACAGATGGTTCATGGGTTTTGAGTACTGGTTTCTTTTCCAGAAACCTTGGTCCTATTCTCAGCATCTACAAGGTGAGTCACAACTATCTGTAACTCCAGTTCCAAGGTATCTGATGCCATCTTCTGGCATCTGTGGGCACCAGGCATTCAAGTAGTGCACAGACCTATATCCAGGTCAGACACCCATACACATGAAATGACATTAAAACAAAATAAATAGATGAGTCAATAAAATGTCATACTACCTAGGGCTGGAGAAAGGGTTCAATGTTTAAGTGTACTCATTGTGCCTTGCAGAACATCCTAGTTCAGTTCCTGGCACCCACATGAAGCAGCTCATAGGTGCCTGTAACTCCAGCTTCAAGAAATCCACCAGTTCTGACCTCAACCATCATTTCCAATGCATATATACACAGGCAGACCCACAAATACACAACCCAAAACAAAATGAAACTTTGTTAGCCTATTTTTGTGGGGTTGTTGTTGTTCTTGTTTCCAATAGTGTTTGGTTTTTACCCTAGGTTTCTGGGTTGCCTAGTCTCTGGATCTCCATCACCCATGCAGTTTCAAGTATGGGTTCCTTCCCTTGGTGCGAGCCTTAAGTCAAATCTGACTTTGCTTGGCTACTGCCACAAATTCTGTTCCACCATTGCCCTAGCATATTTTACAGGTAGGACGGACCGTAGGTAAAGGCTTTGTGACTTGGTTGGTGTTCACATTTCTTTTCATAACCTGCAGAGGACCTTCCAGCACCAGAGAGACAAGAATGTAGGAGTAAAGGCGCCATATAGGCACCAGTTCAACTTCTTCAATGTTCAATGAATTCTGTGGGTGTTGTCCTAGGCAAGGAGATTCCACTGCCATTTTCTAGAGGGCATCCCTTTGTCTGAGCAACAGCCTGGGTTGTTTGTGGATTTCCTTGTGACCCCAAGTTCCACCACTGGAAGCATTGTTTGATGACAAGAGATTGCAAGTTGCAAGTTCATAATCCCCATTAATAGACCTCATAAGGATTGCCTTAAGATACTTTAGGAAGTTTCTGTTGGAATCTCTAGCTCAGAGTGCCATTCCACACTCTGGTCTTACTTTTCCCATTCTAGAATACCCTCAGTGAGTCAAGCAGACACCCCTTAGAAAGCCCAGCAAGGGTCAGCCTCCTCCCCACAGGGTTGCTCAAGACCATGCCTATAGGCTATTTAAGACCTGGTCAACAGACCTACCCCATGTTCTTCCATCTGCCCCCCAGAGAGTCACCCAGCAGTTGCCTCTCCCTGATTATTAAACCTGTACTTGTTAATTCAGCTTGATTAGATTATTGCCTTGGTGGCAGAGAACACCCAATAACCAGGAATTCAATACTTAATAGTTTCCATTGAACTAAGTTGCTATAGCATCCTTCAAATGCTCTCCCAATCCAGAAAAATAAATCATTTTTTAAAGAGACACCAAGGAACGATAACTAGGTTTTTTAGATTCAGACAATACAGCTGCAGACAGGTTGCTTCTTTTGTGGCTGGGGTATGTGATGGATAAGGAAAACTCTATTTTGTGGAAACACCCATTCTATATACCTAAAAGAAAAGCTCCTGGTTACACTCACTCCTTGCCACCCTCCTCCAAATTGTAAAAGTGCTATGAAATAAGTAACCACTTCCTCTGGCTTCAGGAACCCACTTACTCTGTGTGAGAGAGCTCCTCACAGCTGAGGGAGTACAAGCACTTTATCACTCACCTACACATTCCACACAAATGAGATAATTATGCTGCCAACCTTAAGACAACCCTCCTCCAGCCTCATGTGTGACAAGCCTTTGTTTTGTTCTTAAGGCTGTTGTTGGCCTTCTAGCAGTAATTAATAAATTCTTTTAATTAAATTTGAAGTAGAGTCTGTGGTCTTTTGTTGGAAAGTTTTCTTTGTCAAGGTTACACTTCTTTTTGGCTCCTCCCTCCCCTACGCCCCCAGCACTCAGCAAGGAGCCAGCAGTTCCTCTTTCCTGGCTCTTATCAGTTTCAAATTAAACTCACCAGAACAAAGTTTGTTTTCTTCCTAATTCTGCCCTCTAGATTTGCTCTCAGGCCTTCAGACACCAACCAAGAGTTCCTGAATCTGCGTAGAGGAGCGAATTGAGGCCACAGTGTCCTGAGGACTCGGTCCCTAAGTCTGTTGTCTGCTGAGCCAGAAGAGAAATGAAAGTTAAGACACTAAGGGCTGAAACTGAGAAAGAGAAAGTAACTACCAGCCAATGGGATGCTAGCACATTGTTATCTGGTTCTACCATCAGAGGAAGTCAATTCTCCTAATTCAGCTCTGCCTTCCTCAAACTTAGGACACAGTGCTACAGGAAGTTGTCAGGTTACTTGTTCAGGCTCCTGTTACAATCATCTAAAAATGTCTTGATCCTCTGGAAAGCTGCCCCTCTGGAAAGAAAGCCTTCCCCATGGGCTCGTCTGGCACCTGAATTCCTGACTGGGTTTCTCCTTGCAGGGCAAGTGTGGCTCAAAGGGAAGGAAAGACAAAGTGAGGACAGGGAACTGCAGTGTCCTCTGAAGCAGGACTTGGGCACTTACAGGATGAGAACAGAGAGGAAGCTGCAGGTCAGGGCAGCTGTGCACAATCAAGATTCCCACCCAGCAGGGACAGGATGGGAGGAGCCCCATGCAGAGCCCTGCAGAGACACTTCCCACACTCACAGCAGTGAAACTAGCAAGCTGCAGGGGGTCTCCAGCTGCCCAGGGGTGTCCTGCAGATTAGGTGTTTTGTTGCTGCCCCAGAGCAGGTGTCCCGTCCCACCTCGACCAGCAAGGAAAAATGCAACACCCAGAGCTCTTCTTGCAGCAGTTTTCAGGACTTTATTCACAGCAATCTATCTCCTTCTTCTCCTTCTCTTTCTCTCTCTCTCTGGGCAAACCTCTCCCAGCCCTTAAGTAGGCATGGGCTGCCAACCCTGAACTGCCAAGCGGGCACTGCCCATACGTTCATGCATATGCAGGCAGCTGATGATCATTGCGTGATCAGGCATAAGTCAGACTTTAGCCATAGGAGTTGATTATACATCTCCATCAGGTGTGGCTCTATGCTGCTCGCTACAGTTCCCCCTTTTGTTTTGTAAAGCATCAGGTAAGAGTAGAGGTCTGATCTCTGTAAAAATGGAACACGTACTAGTGTGTGTCCAGGTGTCATCCACTCAGAACACTAGACCTGTCCGGTGCCTTTTTACAGAGGTGGGAGTTAGACACCAACCCACATGCAATCAGACTTGCTCTTCTTGAGGCCGATGTATGCTTACCTCAAGTGCAGTGCACAAGCCTTGCATCCTGTGCTCAAATATAGATAACCAAGCTTGAGGGGACTGTCCTGCTTCAATGACCATGAAGGCCTGAATGATCATAACTCCATTGCGATGCTGTGAAACCCTTATGTGACAAATGCACCATAGGCATACCAGGGAGGCAAGCACCATTAAGCCTGTTAGGGCTCTTATTCCTGCCCACTCCTTCAGATGATCCATGGAGTGATCCAGGAAGATAGTTCTTCTGCCAGGCTGGTATCCATGTGTGTGGAATTTGCAGTAACCATCGTCACTCTCAGCTTTTCCAGTTGTTGTTCGAATTCACTAGACCAATTACCTGAAAGATATCTAGACAATTCTTTAAACAAATTAGTTGCATGAGTCATATTGAATGTTGGTCACACATAGCCCCGGATACTTCCATTCACAGCCAAGCTAAGCCAATTGCCACAGCCACAGCTGTGCTTGCAGCAGCAGCAAGGGCAGTCAGAACTGGTAGCAGAGGGGCCAGCACAGAGGAGAAGAAGGAGAGGCAATCTTGCTTTCCCCTCCCTGGCTTTCCTCTGCCTGCTCCTGTCATTAGGAGTGGCTCTGCCATGACCCCAGGAGCAGTCAGAAACCACTGTTCCTTCAGCAGTCCCCTAAATAACATACCCCAGTTGCCATACCACCGTGGCTCATTTATTCCTGTCAGCTGAGTGCATGGAAGACACCTTCTCCCTCATGCACCTCTTTGGCTTCCCTAGCAGCTCAGCTGATCCTGCTTCTGCTAAGTAACCATATACTGCATTCTCATGGGTTGTCTGATCTTACACAGGATTTAAAGATGAATGCCCATGGCAACAGGTGTTGAGATTGCCAGCAGTAGGGTTCCCAATCGCCACTGGACCCAACCTCCCATTTGGGCTATGGTATTCTACCAACCCTTTGGCTAAAACAGAGCACATAGGTACCTGCCCCTACAATAGGGCAGTCTCTTGATTTAAATTCATTCTGCCACAGCGGCTACGCTGCATTCTTGGACAGCCCTGTGAGGTCTGTGCTCCAGCTTGTCTCAGCTCCAGCAAATGTTGCATTTGCTGATACTCTTGGTACTGCTGTGGCATCCGCCAGGCTAGGCACCAACTGCTGAGGCAATGTGCCTTCCTCCACAGCCACCTAGCAAAGCTCTGCTCCAGCTGTCTTCTCCAAACTGGTGCATGGAGTGGCGCGGAGCTCAGGAAAGCAGGCTGCTCTGAAGGAGCCCGGCTTAAATTATTTTATAGGGAATTTGGGCATTGTCAATCTCTCTGGCTACTTCCTGCTGAGCGGGGACTTTGCATTCTTAAAGGTATTTACTACACTCTACTGCCATTTTCCAGTGCACTGGGACTCAGGTCTCAACAACAGGGCAGAGGCAGAGACTCCACTTCTTCACTGAACTGTAAGGTAGAGACTTGGCAGGGCAAAGCCTCTGGCCCCAACCCCCAGCTGGGACAGAGGTTCAGGCCAACAGATCTTATCGCCTGCAGCACTTCTATGCCCTGAGGCAGGTCCCAGGGGTTTGCAGCTTCTCAGACCCTCAGCACTGCTTGGCCTTGGAGCTTCCTGGAGCTCCTTGGCCTGGAGCAGCAGCTGCTCACACTCCACTGCAAACTCAGGAGGTCTCAGTAATTCAAACCACATGAATATAACTCCCTTCCTTAGCATACCTTGTTCAGTGGCAAAATTCAGATCTCTACCAAGCTTATCCCAGGATGACACATTAAGATTGCCAGACGGCAAACCAAGAAGCAATTGTGTCACATTTAGCCAAAAACCACCCCAAAGCGCTCTGTAACAGCTCGTTAAGAGCCAGAAAAATCAGGTGTGATGTTGAAGCGCACATTCTAAATCCTATTCTTCCTTTTATTTTCATTTTAAACCGTCCACTTTGGTCGTGGCTATACTTCCCCACTCTACCTTTTCTACAGGTGAGAGCATAAAACCCACATTTATTGCGATTCCTCAATCTTACCGTTGCACCCCATGACTGCAGCAAGTTCTGGGCTCCACAGAGAGAGGTTTGGAGGTTCCCCATACGAGGCGACCACCTGTCTTGTCCCACCTCGACCAGCAAGGAAAAACACAACACCCGGAGCTCTTCCTGCAGCAGTTTTCAGGACTTTATTCACAGCAATCTATCTCCTTCTCCTTCTCTTTCTCTCTCTCTCTCTGGGCAAACCTCTCCCAGCCCTAAAGTAGGCATGGGCAGCCAAACCCGAACTGCCAGGTGGGCACTGCCCATAGGTTCATGCATATGCAGGCAGCTGATGATCATTGCGTGATCAGGCATAAGTCAGACTTTAGCCATAGGAGTTGATTATACATCTCCTTCATGTGTGGCTCTATGCTGCTCGCTACAAGCAGGGCTTCTTCCCAGTGCTGATCTAATGCATTCATTACATCCCTTCCAGGAATCCCTCCCCAGAATGGCTCTATAGGCTCCATATGAGTTAGGATTTCTATTACAGACCTCTGATATTGACTCAGCCTCCCCTGAATTAGAAGTTGAAATTTTGTAGGGCTCAGAATGAGATGAGATTCAGTTGGTGCCCTGCCCAACAATCCTGGGACCCTGGCATGGATTCTGAGGGGCAGAAAACCAGATGTGGTGGCATACAGGTATGTAGTCTGCCTTAGTTAGTGTTTATTCTATTGCTGTGAAGAGATACTATGATCATACACATGATGATGAGGAATAAAAAAGAACATTTAATTAGGTCTGTTTTACATTTCAGACATTTTGTTCAGTAGTATTTATCACAGTTGGAATCATCACAGCTTGAAGACAGACATGTTGCAGAGACAGCTGTGCCCTTGCATGAGCAGGCAGCAGGAAGAGAGTGTCTGTGATGTGGAATTCACCTTTGTATGCTGTGAATAAAAAAGCTCTTCAGCCTATAGCAGGACAGAATATAGCTAGGCTGGAAGAGATCTAGAGAGAAAGTAGGCAGAGTCAGAGAGATGTCATGTAGCTGCTGAAGGAGACAGACTCTGGAAGGAACCTTACTGGTAGGCCACCACCTTGTTGCAATACAAAATAACAGAAATAGGTGAATTTAAGATGTAAGAGTTAGTTAATAAGAATCCTGAGCTAATAGACCAAGCAGTGTTGTAATTAATATTGTTTCTATGTGATTATTTTGGGTCTAGGTGGCTGGGAAATAAAGAGCAGTCTTTGCCTACAGGCCTGGCTGGAGCTACTAAAAGCCTGAAGACCCTGCTCAGGACACACTTCCTTCTACAATGCCAAACTTTCTCCAACAAAGTCCCATCTACTGACAGTGCTGCTTACTGCCCATGAACCAACTGAGCTATTTCCATCCTGACCATCACACTGTGATAATCCCCATGACTGGGGCACTATTGATTCAGAAGGGTTAGGGATCATGACCACCACAGTGGGGAACATGGCAGCAGGCAGAAAGGCACAGTGACTGTGATGGCTATCCTTCCTTGTCAACTTCAGTACATCTAGAATTAACTAAAACACAATGACTAGGCACCTGTGAGAGATTTTGCCTTAATTAAATCATTTGAAGTGGGAAGACCTACTTCTAATGCAGATCTTTGAGGCAGGAAATACTCCCTTAATTTAGATCTTCCCAGGTTGGAAGACACATTGTTAATCTGCACTACACTTTCTGCTGGCAGCCAGTTTAAAGGACATGAATTGAGGAACTGTGCCCTTTCTTTCTGTGCTTTCTCTTGCTCTCACTAGCAAGTCCATTTCTTCATTGGCATTAGAGCCCATTTCTTCAGGATTCTGAAATATGCTGAAGATCACTTAAGAAATCTGCTCATGGACTGAATAACTACTGAATTCTTGGATTGTCCATCAGTAGACAGCCATTTTTGGGTTAGTTGGCCTGTAATTCTAATATCTCCCCCTCATATAGATGCAATCTGTAAGTTCTATTCCTTTAAAGCAGTGGCGTTCTAAACCCAAGGTTTGTGCCCCATTTGGCAAGCCTCCAACTCCAAAATATTTGTATTATGTTTTATAATAGTAGCAAAATTACAGCTATGAAGCAACAGCAAAAATAATTTTATGGTTGGAGCCACCACAACACAAGGACCAGTATTAAAGGGTCACAGCATTAGGAAGGTTGAGAACTACTGCTCTAGAGAATCCTGACTAATACAGTGCTGAATCAGGGGGTGAGAGATCACAACTCGAGACATGAACATGAAGCAGAGGGTGGAGTGCATTGGTAATGGCCACATCTATTGTCACTTCAAAGCCTGCTCCCAATGGCACGCCTCCTTCAATAAAGCAACTCATTTGTTCCTTATCCTCTCTGACCTACTGAAAAGTGACATAAGGTGTGGCAGATAAACAGATATGTCATCACAATTTGAATTTTACTTAACATACTTGTTTTTCTTCTTACTTCTCCTCTTCTTTTGAAATATAATCTCATAGTAGACCCTAGTTTGACCTCTGAGTTCCTGTACCCTCAGGCTCCCCAGTGCTGAAATCATGAGCTTCTGCTGTTCCTGTTTTAGTTTGATCTTTGCCCTTCTAGGGATTGAACCCAGGGCCTTGTGAATGCTGGCCTAGTGCTCCATTGCTGAGCTAATCTCTCGCTGAAGCTTCATATCTTGATGAGGTCATGAGTTTCTACTGTTGTTCTTCCTATGGACACAATATATGTTACACAATTGTAATATGTACCTATCCTTCCGAATTGTGACTAATGATGTAGAAACCTTTTACCATTTTTGTTTTGTTTTGTTATTGAGGCAGAATTATGCTCTGTATCCCAGCCTGGGCTGGAACTCACTATGTGCTTAGGATGCTCTCTCCAACTCCTACCAATATCCCTCCCTATCATAAACTCCTGAGTACAGGGATTACAGGCTTGAGAAATTAGGTCTTCATCCCTACCAAATATTAACCATGCCCTTTTTGTTCTCTCTCTAAAGCTTTCTTGTATTAGTGATGAGTCTGTCCCTACCACTATGCTCTTCCTACATCAAATTCTTCGCTAAACAGTTTCCTCAAAATAGAGTAATGTCACTGTATTGATCTTCAAGCAAACTATGTAAGTTCTGTGAAAGAATCATGGAGCTTTCAAGAGAGAGAGACAGAGACAGAAAGAGAGACCTGCTTGCCTTTTCAGAAGAATAGAGGACAGAAAATGGGAGTGGGTGGGGCTTGTCTCTTTAAGGGACCTGCATACGGACTACATAGTGACATAACAGACATAGCACCTTGGGCTGGTCAAGGTACTGCCTGAGTGCGTCCTGCCAGGTGACTGGGGACAGCATAATACCTGAATCCTAACACCCAGACCTCACATGACTGCTCAATGCTATCTGCAACTCCAGTTCCAGTAAATCTTAACACTCTCTTCTTGCCTCTGATGGTGCTGCATCCAAATGCTGCAGAGGTATACATACAGGCAAAACGCCCACAGATATAAAATGAAAATAAATGAGTCAATAAATTTAATAAAAGAAAGACAGAGAATAATTATATTTATGAAACCATCAAAACTAAGAAAAAATGAATGATTAGGAAAATAATTACTGCGAGATGAAATACCTGCACACAGAAAGTATAGAACTGCTGAAAGAAATCTAAGGTGATACAGTTACATATAAGGATGGAACCTGTATTCATGGATTTGAATATTGTTAAAATGTCTATACTAGGGGCTAGACAGATGGTTCATGGGTTTTGAGTACTGGTTTCTTTTCCAGAAACCTTGGTCCTATTCTCAGCATCTACAAGGTGAGTCACAACTATCTGTAACTCCAGTTCCAAGGTATCTGATGCCATCTTCTGGCATCTGTGGGCACCAGGCATTCAAGTAGTGCACAGACCTATATCCAGGTCAGACACCCATACACATGAAATGACATTAAAACAAAATAAATAGATGAGTCAATAAAATGTCATACTAACTAGGGCTGGAGAAAGGGTTCAATGTTTAAGTGTACTCATTGTGCCTTGCAGAACATCCTAGTTCAGTTCCTGGCACCCACATGAAGCAGCTCATAGGTGCCTGTAACTCCAGCTTCAAGAAATCCACCAGTTCTGACCTCAACCATCATTTCCAATGCATATATACACAGGCAGACCCACGAATACATAACCCCAAACAAAAAGAAACTTTGTTAGCTTATTTTTGTGTTTTTCTCTTTTTTTTTTCCAATAGTGTTTGGTTTTTACCCTAGCCTCTGACTGATTTTTTTTGAGAAGCAGGATATTCTGAAGGGTCGTCATACCTTGTCTTCGCAAAGTTTTACACTCCTTTCTCTTGTGTCCTACTTGTTCAATTAGTACAGCATGCTGTCAGCATTCAAGGCAAAACCTTTTTTTTTTTTTTTTTGCTCCATGTGGAGTTTCTTCAGTGCCCATCATGTTCTCTGAAGTAGACTGGTGGTGCTAGGCACAGCCATGTCTCATTTCCATATATCAAGAAAAGAACCTATGTTAATAAACATTTTAAATGCCATATTCTGTAGATCTCTAAAGTGTTTAAAGATGACCCATTTAAAATTTATATCTGACCTTGAAAACATACCTAATGTGAATACAAGTTTGATTGTAATAGATGACTATTTGCTAACCTGCATTTCCTTATTATCCTAATTACTTGGTAATAATAACTTTCAAGGGCTAGAAACTCACAATACATTGATAAATGGATTGAATGGGTGCCATATCTTGAACAAAATTAGAAATGTATGTACAGTGTATTCTAACAAAATAATCTCCAAGTTTGTATCAATATGCAAAAAAAATCCAAGCCAATGTAAAATATTTAAAACTAGCAGTTGCTTTTTGTGTAAAAGTAGATTCAATAATCTACCTTTTAATCCTATTTTTATTTCTTTTCAGAGTAGATTTAATAATCCTCTCTATATCCCTTCATGTCTATATCCCCATTGATAATATCTTCAGTCTGCATCAATTTTCCTGTAGGAGAATGCTTAGAAGGTAAAATAACCAAAATACAATCAAGTATTGGATCCAAATAATCCACATGTTTATCCTGCAATTACTCTTCCACAAAAGTCAATTCTCTCTCAGTTTCAGCTGATAATGCTCTTGGACTATTTAAGTCCTTGACACTGCCTAAGGTTTTTAAGAAATTTCTTGGGTCATTTTTTTCTATTCCAATAATGGGCCTTAGATGTGAAATATCTCCTAGCAATCTTTGGAACTCATTAAGAGTTAGCAATGGATGTCTCCAAATTAGTACATTTTAAGGTCTAATTTTCTGTAGAACTGTTTTATATGCTAAGTAATTAGTAGAATCTCCTCTTTGCAATTTTCAGGAATCCCCAACAAAGCAAAATTTTCTTTACCTTTTCAAATTCTCTTTCTAAAGTATTTACATTTGAGATAGCTAGTAAAATATCATCCATATAATGGTAAAAAAATTCTGAGGCAATTGCTTACATATTATTTTTAATAACTGTCATAGATCTTAGATCTGTTATCATTCTCCATTATCCATGTTTCTTTTTAATAGCTAATACACTTTACCTATTCACCTTCCCAGCTGAAAAGTGACTAAGCTCCTGTCTCCTTACACCTTATCACTTCCTCTCAGCCCAGCCATGTCACTTCCTGTCTGTCTGTACAGACCTCCAAACCTCACTGGTTAGCTAATGGCTAGCTCTGCCCTATGATTTTCAGGAAAGTTTTATTTGAAAATAAGATATCATGACTATTTTCTTTTCTTTAGATCTGATCATATTAGGTCCCCCAACAGGTCTTGGACATTGTATCTTCCTACATCAGCTATCTTTGTAGGTGGAGTTACTAGTACAGGCTGAATTTTATTTAGGCATGGCAGACATGAATCAAGGAAAAGGCAGACAAATATACTCACTTTTAAGTAACATTAACAATTCTCTACAGACTTGAGGCTGCTTTTGTTGTTGTTGTTTTGAGGCTGTTTCACACTACAAGTAAATGCATAAGATTCTGCAGAAAGATTGGGACTTCTAATCACAGAGACAGAAGGCAAGGAAACAAACTCATAGAATCACGGGTAAATACACTATTATGTCGAAGGCATTAAACACTGTTTTGAAACACCATTCTGATTTTACTTCTTCAGTGAGGGACAGCAGTGTCTGTCTTGCAACAGGGAATTCTCAGTGCAGCCCAAAATTAACCATTAAAAAAGATGAGAGTGAACTCAATCTGGAGAAATGCCTGAATGTCTCTGGACCTTGAAATTGGTCCTCCTCAAAGCCAGGCTTCCTTCTGGCTCCTCATCCCTAGAGCACTCAGCAGGAAGCCAGCAGCCATCCTTCCCCTTCCCCTTCTCAGTTTCAAATTAAACTCACCAGAGCAAAGACTATGTTTTTTTCTCAATTCTTCCAAATTCTGTCCTCTAAAATTGCTCTCACACCTTTAGACACCAACCAAGAGATCCTGAATCTGTGGAGAGGAGCAAATGGAGGCCAGAGTGTCTTGAGGATTCAGTCACTAAGTCTGCTCTCTGGTGAGCCAGTAGAAAAAAATGAAAGTTAAGACTTTGAGGGCTGGAACTGAGAAAGAGAAACTAGGGAACTATCAAACACAGTACTGGTACTGTGACTGTGCGGCTCACTCTATACAACTAGAGTGAATCAGTACAGGTCAGCCCTGCCCACCAGGAACTTGGGACATTTTCCAGTGCTCCAGGGGCTTGTTATGTCACCGTTTCAAACTCGTGTCACAATCACCCTAAAAAATCTTCTTCTAATGGGAAAGAAAGAATTCCCCTGGGATGCTCTTGCACCTGAGCTCCTGATTACGGTTTAATTTGCGGGGGGCAGGTGTGTCCCAAGTAGAAGGAAATACTAGGTGAGGGACAGAGAATTGCAGTGTTCCTCTGGGGTTGGACTTAGGCATTTACAGGATGAGAACAGGAAGGAACATGCCATTCAGGGAAGCTGCCACACAGTCAAAAAGATATCTCACCCAGCAGGGACAGGACCAGGAGTTTTCACATGCAGAGTCCAGCAGAAACACTTCAAAATGCAGCAGTCAAACTAGCAAGCTGCTGAGGGCTCTCCAGCTGCCCAGGGGTGTCCCACAGATTATGTATTCTGTTGCTGACCAGATGAAGCTCTCTTCACAGTGCTGATCTGATCGACTCATTGCTTCCCTTCCAGGAATCCCTCAAGAGAATATCTCAGGAGGTCTCTATTTGAGTTAGGATTTCTATTACAGACCTCTGATGTTGCCTCAGTGTCCCCTGATTTAAAAGATGAAAATGTGCTACAGGGCTACACTGCCTGGTACCTCCTCGCTATTCCTATCCCATCCAGCTTACATCCAGATCCCCCCAACCCCCTGTTTCTCTCCCCCCTCCCTTCCTTGGTGGCAGAGCGCCTCCCTGCTCGGCCTGCTTGGGCGCTGGGTCCTAACCCAAAGCGTAGGGCAAAGGGGAGCTCGTGGGCTTCTTTGTCCCCAGAGCCCGCCTGCAGCAAGCAGGGTGGGCCCTTTGTCTGCGAGCGAACCAAGCAGCAAGGAGTTGTGATCAGGGCACCTAGTGAGACATCATTGTGGTGAGTGAGTGCTGCGGCACCGGGGAACAGCCCGCCTACACTTCCTGATCAACCTACAGGGCTACACTGCCCGGTACCTCCTCGCTATTCCTATCCCATCCAGCTTACATCCAGATCCCCACAACCCCCTGTTTCTCTCCCCCTCCCTTCCTTGGTGGCAGAGCACCTCCCTGCTCGGCCTGCTTGGGCGCTGGGTCCTAACCCAAAGTGTAGGGCAAAGGGGAGCTCGTGGGCTTCTTTGTCCCCAGAGCCCGCCTGCAGCAAGCAGGGTGGGCCCTTTGTCTGCGAGCGAACCAAGCAGCAAGGAGTTGTGATCAGGGCACCTAGTGAGACATCATTGTGGTGAGTGAGTGCTGCGGCACCGGGGAACAGCCTACCTACACTTCCTGATCAACCTACAGGGCTACACTGCCTGGTACCTCCTCGCTATTCCTATCCCATCCAGCTTACATCCAGATCCCCCCACCCCCTGTTTCTCTCCCCCCTCCCTTCCTTGGTGGCAGAGCGCCTCCCTGCTCGGCCTGCTTGGGCGGTGGGTCCTAACCCAAAGCGTAGGGCAAAGGGGAGCTCGTGGGCTTCTTTGTCCCCAGAGCCCGCCTGCAGCAAGCAGGGTGGGCCCTTTGTCTGCGAGCGAACCAAGCAGCACGGAGTTGGGATCAGGGCACCTAGTGAGACATCATTGTGGTGAGTGAGTGCTGCGGCACTGGGGAACAGCCTGCCTACACTTCCTGATCAACCTACAGGGCTACACTGCCCGGTACCTCCTCGCTATTCCTATCCCATCCAGCTTACATCCAGATCCCCCTACCCCCTGTTTCCCTCCATCCCTCCCTTCTTGGGGCAGAGCGCCTCTGTGCTCAGCCTGCCTGGGCGCTGGGACTGATCCCGAAGGTGAGTGCAAAGGGGGAGGTGGTAGCTCCTTTGTCTCCATAACCTGCCTGCAGCAAGCAGGGTGGGCCCTTTGTTTGCGAGCTAACCAAGCAGCAAGGAGATCTGAACTAGACTCCAGGAGAAACATCACGGGGGAGTGACATCACTGGGAAGGTACATCAGTTGGCAAGAAGACCTGATCCTGTAAAAGAAGATCCATAGGAGAATATTGGGAGGAAGAGATGGGGAGACGCCAATGCAAGAATTCACCCAACAATCTGAAAAACAACACGAAACCACCAGAAGCCAGCGACCTCACAACAGGAGGACATGAACACCTTAATCAAGAAGAAGGAGAAAAAGCTGACTTCATGACAGGGATTGACACCCTTAAACAGCATATAAAAAACGCCCTTATAGAAATGGAGGAGAAGTATAACAGAAAGTTTGAGGAATTGAGTAAATCAGTGAATGATACCCTAGGAAAGCAAGAAAAAACAATCAAGCAGATAATGGAAACAGTTCATGATTTGAAAAATGAAATGGAGGCAAAGAAGAAAACACAAACAGAGGGCCGGCTGGACATGGAAAATCTAGGTAAACGAATAGAGACTACAGAAACAAGCATAACCAGCAGAATACAAGAGATAGAAGAAAGAATCTCAGAGTCTGAGGATAACATAGATAAAATAAACGCACTGATCAAAGAAAACAGCAAGTCCAACAAACTCTCATCACAAAACATTCAGGAAATATGGGACACAATAAAAAGACCAAACCTAAGAATAATTGGAGTAGAAGAAGGAGAAGAAGTGCAGCTCAACGGTCCAGAAAATATACTTAACAAAATTATAGAAGAAAACTTTCCCAACCTGAAGAAGGATGTACCTATGAAGGTTCAAGAGGCATACAGAACCCCAAATAGGCTGGATCAAAAAAAAAAACATCCCCTCGCCATATAATAATCAAAACACAAAATATACAGAATAAAGAAAGAATATTAAGAGCCGCAAAGGAAAAAGGCCAACTTACTTATAAAGTTAAACCTATCAGACTTACACCTGACTTCTCTATGGAAACCATGAAAGCCAGAAGGTCCTGGATAGATGTACTGCAAAAACTAAGAGACCATGGATGCAAGCCCAGACTACTATATCCAGCCAAGCTTTCGTTCACCATAAATGGAGAAAACAAAATTTTCCAGGATAAAAGCAAATTTAAGCAATACGTAGCCACAAATCCAGCCTTACAGAAAATAATAGAAGGAAAATCACTAACCAAGGAGTCCAACAAAGACCTCAATAACTCAGACATCTAGAGACCATTCACCAGCGCAACTCAAAGAAGGGAAACACACAAACCCTACTACTAAAAAAGTGACCGGAGTTAACAACCACTGGTCATTAATAACACTTAATGTCAATGGGCTCAACTCACCTATAAAAAGGCACAGGCTAAGAGACTGGATACGAAAACAGGATCCAACATTCTGCTGTCTACAAGAAACACACCTCAGCCATAAAGACAGGCACCTACTCAGAGTAAAGGGCTGGGAAAAGGCTTATCAAGCAAATGGACCTAAGAAACAAGCAGGTGTGGCCATACTAATTTCTAACAAAGTTGACTTCAAACTTAAATCAATCAGAAGAGATGGAAAGGGACATTTTATACTCATAACAGGAAAAATTCATCAGGAAGAAGTCTCAATCCTGAATATCTATGCCCCTAATATAAAAGCACCCACGTATGTAAAAGAAACATTGCTAAAATTCAAGGCAGCCATCAAACCGCACACACTAATAGTAGGAGACTTCAACACTCCTCTCTCACCAATGGACAGGTCAATCAGACAGAAACCTAACAGAGAAATTAGAGAATTGATGGAAGTAATGAAGCAAATGGACTTAACAGACATCTATAGAATATTCCACCCAAAGAGGAAAGAATATACCTTTTTCTCTGCAGCTCATGGAACCTTCTCGAAAACTGACCACATACTAGGTAACAAAGCTAACTTACACAGCTACAAAAAAATATTACTAACCACCTGTGTCTTATCAGACCACCATGGATTAAAGTTAGAATTCAACAACAATGCTACCCCCAGAAAGCCTACAAACTCATGGAAACTGAACAGTCAACTACTGAACCATACCTGGATTAAGGAAGAAATAAAGAAAGAAATTGAAGTCTTCCTTGAATTCAATGAAAATAAGGAAACAACATACTCGAACTTATGGGACACTATGAAAGCAGTCCTAAGAGGAAAGTTCATAGCACTAAGTGCCCACTTAAAGAAAACAGAGAAAGCACATATTGGAGACTTAACAGCCCACCTGAAAGCTCTAGAAAAAAAAGAAGCAGACTCACCTAGGAGGAGTAGAAGACTGGAAATAATCAAACTGAGGGCTGAAATCAACAAAATAGAAACACAGAAAACAATCCAAAGAATCAATGAATCAAGAAGCTGGTTCCTGGAGAAAATCAACAAGATTGACAAACCCCTATCCAAACTAGTCAAACGGCAGAGAGAAAATTTGCAAATTAATAAGATCAGAAATGAAAAGGGGGACATAACCACAAACACAGAGGAAATTCAGAGAGTCATTAGATCTTATTACAAAAGCTTGTATGCCACTAAACTGGAAAATGTAAAAGAAATGGACGCTTTTTTAGATAAATACGATTTACCAAAATTAAATCAGGACCAGGTGAACAATCTAAACAGACCTGTCAGTCGCGAAGAACTAGAAGTTGTTATCAAAAACCTCCCTACCAAAAAAAGCCCAGGGCCAGATGGTTTCAATGCGGAATTCTACCAGAACTTCCAAGAAGACCTAATACCTATACTCCTCAATGTATTCCACAATATAGAAACAGAAGGGTCATTACCAAATTCCTTTTATGAAGCTACAGTTACTCTGATACCAAAACCACACAAAGACTCAACCAGGAAAGAGAATTACAGGCCGATCTCACTCATGAATATCGACGCAAAAATCCTCAACAAAATACTGGCAAACCGAATCCAAGAACACATACGAAAAATTATCCATTATGATCAAGTAGGCTTCATTCCTGAGATGCAGGGCTGGTTCAACATACGAAAATCTATCAATGTAATCCATCATATAAATAAACTGAAAGAAAAAAACCATATGATCATTTCATTAGATGCTGAAAAAGCATTTGACAAAATTCAACATCCATTTATGTTAAAAGTCTTGGAGAGATTAGGGATACAAGGGTTATACCTAAATATAATAAAAGCTATATACAGCAAGCCGACAGCTAACATCAAATTAAACGGAGAGAAACTCAAAGCCATCCCGCTTAACTCAGGAACACGACAAGGCTGTCCACTTTCGCCATACCTCTTCAATATAGTGCTGGAAGTTCTAGCAATAGCAATAAGACAGCATAATGGGATCAAGGGGATTCAAATTGGAAAGGAAGAAGTTAAACTTTCGTTATTCGCAGATGATATGATAGTGTACATAAGCGACCCCCAAAATTCCACCAAAGAACTTTTACAGCTGATAAACAGCTTTAGTAATGTGACAGGATACAAGATCAACTCCAAAAAATCAGTCGCCCTCCTATACTCAAAGGATATGGAAGCAGAGAGGGAAATCAGAGAAGCTTCTCCATTCACGATAGCCACAAACAGCATAAAATATCTTGGGGTAAATCTAACCAAGGAAGTGAAAGATCTATTTGACAAGAACTTTAAGGCATTGAAGAAAGAAATTGAAGAGGATACCAAAAAATGGATAGACATCCCTTGCTCTTGGATTGGGAGGATCAACATAGTAAAAATGGCAATTCTACCAAAGGCAATTTATAGATTCAATGCAATCCCCATCAAGATCCCATCAAAATTCTTCACAGATCTGGAGAGGACAATAATCAACTTTATATGGAAAAACAAAAAACCCAGGATAGCCAAAACAATCCTATACAATAAAGGATCTTCTGGAGGCATTACCATCCCTGACTTCAAACTCTATTACCGAGCTACAGTAATGAAAACAGGGTGGTACTGGCATAAAAACAGAGAAGTCGACCAATGGAATCGTATAGAAGACCCGGACTTTATCCCACAAACCTATGAACACCTCATTTTCGATAAAGGAGCTAAAAGTATACATTGGAAGAAAGAAAGCATCTTCAACAAATGGTGCTGGCACAACTGGATGTCAACCTGTAGAAGAATCAAAATAGACCCATATCTATCACCGTGCACAAAACTCAAGTCCAAATGGATTAAAGACCTCAATATCAGCCCGAAAACACTGAATCTGATAGAAGAGAAAGTGGGCAATACCCTACAACAGATGGGCAAAGGCGATCGCTTCTTAGGTATAACCCCAGAAGCACAGACATTAAGGGCAACATTGAATAAATGGGACCTACTAAAACTGAGAAGCTTCTGTAAAGCAAAGGACACTGTCACTAAGACACAAAGGCAACCTACTGACTGGGAGAAGATCTTCACCAACCCCGCAACAGACAAAGGTCTGATCTCCAAAATATATAGAGAACTCAAGAAACTAGACTTTAAAATGCTAATTAACCCAATTAAAAAATGGGGCGCTGAACTGAACAGAGAATTCTCAACAGAAGAAGTTCAAATGGCCAAAAGACACTTAAGGTCATGCTCAACCTCCTTAGCGATCAGGGAAATGCAAATCAAAACAACTTTGAGATATCATCTTACACCTGTAAGATTGGCTAAAGTCAAAAACACCAAGGATAGCCTTTGCTGGAGAGGCTGTGGAGGAAGGGGTACCCTCATCCATTGCTGGTGGGAATGCAATCTTGTGCAACCACTATGGAAGTCAGTGTTTCGGTTTCTCAGGAAATTCGGGATCAACCTACCCCTGGACCCAGCAATACCACTCTTGGGAATTTACCCAAGAGATGTTCTATCACATGTCAAAAGCATTTGTTCAACTATGTTCATAGCAGTATTATTTGTAATAGCCAGAACCTGGAAACAACCTAGATGCCCTTCAATGGAAGAATGGATTAAGAAAGTATGGAATATATACACACTAGAGTACTACGCTGCGGTAAAAAACAATGACTTTGTGAATTTTGCATGCAAATGGATGGAAATAGAAAACACTATCCTGAGTGAGGTATCCCAGACCCAAAAAGATGAACATGGGATGTACTCACTCATAATTGGTTTCTAGCCATAAATAGGGCTCACGGAGTCTACAATAGGCGAATCTAAAGAAGCTAAGTAAGAAGGTGAACCCAAGGAAAAACATATAGTTATCCTCTTGGATAAGGGAAGTAGACAAAATTGCCGGGGAGAAAAGTGGGATCTTGGGGGTGGGGTGGGATGAGGGTTAGGGGAGATGGGGAGAGAAAAGGTAGAAGGGAAGGAGGGGGGACTTGGGGAAACAGGAGGATCGGGATAAAGGAAGGTTGGATAGGGGAGCACGGAACCACAATTCTTAGTTAAGGGACCCACTTTAGGGTGGGCAGGAGACTTGACTCTAGAGGGGCTCCCAGGTGCCCAAGCTGAGGTCCCCAGTTAGTTCCCTGGGCAGCTGAGGATAGGGAACCTGAAATGACCCTACCCTAGAGCAATACTGACGAATATATTGCATATCATCCTAGAACTTTCATCTGGCGATGGATGGAGATAGAGACAGAGACCCACACTGGAGCACTGGACTGAGCTCCCAAGGTCCCAATGAGGAGCAGAAAGAGTGAGAACAGGAGCAAAGATGTCGGGACCACGAGGAGTGCACCCACCCACTGAGACAGTGGAGATGATCTACTGGGAGCTCACCAAGGCCAGCTGGACTGTTACCAGAAAAAGCATGGGATAAAACTGGACTCTCGGAACATGGCGAGCAATGAGGGCTGACGAGACGCCAAGGACATTGGCACGCGGTTTTGATCCTACGCAATCTGCTGACTTGGTGGGAGCCTAGCCAGTCTGGATGTTCACCTTCCTAGATATGGACGGAGGGGGGAGGACCTAGGACTTACCACAGGGCAGGGAACCCTGACAGCTCTTTGGACTGGAAAGGGAGGGGGAGAGGAGTGGGGGGAAGGGGAGAGGGGTGGGAGGAGGGGGAGAAGAGTGGGAGGAGGGGGAGAAGAGTGGGAGGAGGGGGAGGGAAATGAGAGGCTGGTGGGAGGAGGTGGAAATTTGTTTTTTTTTCTTCTTTTCTTTATCCTCCTTTTATCAATAAAAAAAAAGAAGATGAAAATGTGTAGAGCTGGAAATGTGGTTGAGTTGACACTGTGTGTGCCTAGCATGGGTTGAGCTCTGTGGCTGATCCTCTCTACTGTATAAAAGTAGTTGTGGTGGCATACGCAAGGAGTCTGCTCCGTTATTTTTTTACTGCTGTGCGTCTTAGTATCAATTTCTACTGCTGGGAAGATATACCATGACCACATGAACCCTTATAAATGAAAACGTAATTAGGACAGAGTTACAGTCCAGAGTCTTAGTTCATTATCTTCCTGGCAAGAGGCCTGGCAGCACACAGATACTGCAGGAGCTCCTTCTGCTCCTTCAGCCAATAGCTGCTGAGATACCAGCCCACTGGGGTGTGGTCTCTCCTAAGATCAAAGGAGGACAACAGAAACCAAGGAACAAACCGCTCAGCAAAGACAAGACCATATATCAGCACCTAGAATTGTAATCATCCCAGGCCCAGATACCTGGACACCAGCATAGGAACACAGCCTATTTCCATTAGCTCCCAGCTACCTTAAAGCAGTAGGCCCTTAGAAACACAATATAGTTGAAGCACAAAGGCTTCACATTGCTGTTATGAATATGATCAAGAACCTTACTTGTACATGCACGCTAAAGCATCTGTGTATATAAAAATAGAAAATGAAATCAAGAGACAGAATTTTGTAAAATACAGAAGCCACCACTTACCAAACTAACAATTTCTGTAGGGTTTTAATGGCTTTTTGCAATTTATTTTATTTTTAGACTGTGTGTATGCCTTGGGGTGGCAGCCACTGGAACTGGAGTTACAGGTAGTTGTGAGCTGCCATATGTGTGCTGGGAATTGAGCCCTTGTTCTCTCAAAAAGCAACCAGTGCTCTTAACTACTGAACCATTTCTCTAGCTCCTTGATTTCTCTTTAGTGAGCTAAATAATGCAACAAAACTTATCTGAGGGTCACATTGCCAGGTATAATTATTTAGAGTATTTGTGGTATCTCTACTCTTCCCTATCATGTAAACTGTAACACAGACTGATGTGCACTGCGATACCTGGAGACTCTGTAGGGATGGTTCAGGGACTCCCTAACAGTGGTGCTTGGGTAGGCTGGCCAATAGCTGGGAAGCAACTTCCTAGTTGTAGAGGAAGTGCTTTCAGTGGTAGGCTATTGCACACAGTGTTAGCCATCATACAGTTTTTAATACATTGAGACAGATTCCTTCTGTTCCTAGTTTCTTCAAGCCTCCCCTCCCTCGAAAAAGGAGCTAACAATTTTTGAAAAGCCTTTTCTATATCAGTGGAGGTTCACATTATTTCTGTTTTCTGTTTATTTATGTACTACATTACATTTATTGATTTGTGTATGTTGAGTCAACCTGATATCTCTGAAATGAAACCAACAGGATCACATTATACAATACTCTTAATTTGATTTCTTTTTTAAATTAAATTTTATTGACCTCTACATTTTTCTCTGCTCCCCTTCCTGTCTCTCCCTTCCCCTTCAACCCTCCCCCAAGGTCTGCATGCTCCCAATTTACTCAGGAGATCTTATCTTTTTCTACTTTTCATGTAGAGTATATTTATGTATGTCTTTCTTGGGTCCTCATTGTTGTCTAGGTTCTCTGGGATTGTGATTTGTAGGCTGGTTTTCTTTGCTTTATGTTTCTGAAATTACTTAGCTTTGTGAGAACAGAATAATGTAGAATTTTGAGGTTCTAATGTGATATTCCAAAAATGTAAGAACAGCAGGAAAGTTGTTCACTGGTTGCCACAAAGAAAGTAAATTTGAAAGTATATTTGAGAATAAAATCAAAAATCATGGCTTTGAAAAAAATAAAAACCACTTATGAGTGAATATATGTGATAATTGTCTTTCTGTGTCTGGGTTAGCTCACTCAAAATGATGTTTTCTAGCTCCATTAATTTTCCTGCAAAATTCAAGATGTTATTTTTTTTCTAATGTGTAATACTCCATTGTGTAAAGGTACCACGTTTTCCTTATCCATTCTTTGGTCGAGGGGCATATAGGTTGTTTCCAGGTTCTGGCTATGACAAACAATGCTGCTATGAACATAGTTGAGCACATATCCTTGTGATACTATTGAGCATCCTTTACATATACCCAAAAGTGGTTTTACTGAGTCTTGAGGAAAGTTGTTTCCTAATTTTCTGAGAAATCGCCACACTGACATTCAAACAGGCTGTACCAGCTTTCAGTCCCACTGGCAATCCTTTTCCCCACAACCTCTCCAACATAAGCTGTCATCAGCGTTTTTGATCTTGGCCATTCTTACAGGTGTAAGATGGAATTTCAGAGTTGTTTTGATTTGCATTTCTCTGATGACAAAGGATGTTAAACATTTCCTTAAGTGTCTTTCAGCCATTTTAGATTGAGAATTCTCTGTTTAGGTCTGTACTCCATTTTTTTATTGGATTATGTGTTCTTTTGATTACTAATTTCTTGAGTTCTTTATATATTTTGGAGATAAGCCCTCTGATGTGGAGTTACTGAAGATCTTTTCCCATTCTTTAGGCTGTCATTTTATCTTGTTGACTGTGTCCTTTGCTTTACAGAAGCTTTTCAGTTTCAGGAGGTCCCATTTATTAATTGTTTCTCTCAGTGTCTGTGCTGCTGGGTTTTATTTAGGAAGTGGTTTCCTGTGCCAGTGAGTTCAAGTGTACTTCCCACTTTCTCTTCTATAAGGTTCAGTGTGGCTGGCTTTATGTTGAGGTCTTTGATCCATTTGGACTTGAGTTTTGTGCATGGTGATAGATATGGGTCTATTTTCATTCTTCTACATGTTGATATCCTGTTATGCCAGCACCACTTTTTAAATATGCTTTCTTTTTTCCACTTGTAATTTTTTGCTTCTTTGTCAAAAATCAGGTGTTCAAAGGTGTATGGATTAATATCCGGGTCTTCCTGTGTGTTGTTATGCCAACATCAGTCTGTTTTCAGTACTGTAGCTCTGTAGTAGAGTTTGAAGTCAGAGATTTGATGCCTCTAGGAGTTCTTTTATTTTACGGGATTGTTTAGGCTATCCTGGGTTTTTTGCTTTTCCATATGAAGTTGAGTACCATTCTTTTGAGGTCTGTGAAGAATTTTGCTGGGAATTTGATGGGCATCGCATTCAATATGGAGATTGTTTTTGAAAAGATTGCTATTTTTATTATGTTAATTCTACCTACCCAACAGCATGGGAGATCTTTCCACTTTCTGGGGTCTTCTTCAATTTCTTTCTTCAAAGATTTAAAGATCTTGTCATACAAGGCTTCCACTTGTTTGGTTAGAGTTACTCTGAGATATTTTATTCTATTTATGGCTATTTTTCTCTGATTTCTTTCTCAGCTCTTTTATCATCTGTGTACAGGAGGGCTACTGATTTTTTTGAGGTAATCTTGTATCCTGCTACATTGCTGAAAGTGTTTATGAGTTGTAGAAGTTCCCTGGTAGAATTTTTGGAGTTACTTATGTAAACTATAATTTCAACAGCAAATAGTAAGAGTTTGACTTCTTCTTTTCCAATTTGTATCACCTTGATCTCCTTTTGTTGTCTTATTGCTCTGGGTATGACCTCAAGAACTTTATTGAATAGATATGGAGAGAGTGGACAACCCTTTCTTGTTCCTGATTTCAGTGGGATCACTGGGAGTTTCTCTCCATTTAGTTTGATGTTGTCTGTTGGCTTGCTGTATATTGCCTTTATTAAGTTTTAATATGTTCTTTATATCCTTGTTCTCTCCAAGACTTTTATCATGAAGGGATGTTGTATTTTGTCAAAAGCTTTTTCAGCATCTAATGAGATGATCATATGGCTTTTATTTTTCAGTTTCTTTATATGGTGGGTTATGTTGACAGATTTTCATATGTTGAACCATCCCTGAATCTCTGGGATGAAGCCAACGTGATCATGGTGGATGGTGGTTCTGATATGTTCTTGGATTCTATTTGCCAGTATTTTATTTAGTATTTTTGCATCAATGCTCATGAGTAAGATTGGTCTGTAATTCTCTTTCTTAGTAATGTGTTTCAGGGTAATTGTAAACTCATAAGCAAAGTTTGGCAATGTTCCTTCTGTTTCTATTGTGTGGAATAATTTGAGGAGTACTGGTATTATTTCTTCTTTGAAAATCTTGTAGAATTCTGAGCTGAAACCATCTGGTCCTGAATTTTTTTGGTTAGACTTTTGATGACTGTTCCTATTTCTTCAGCAGTTATAGGTCTGTTTAATTTGCTTATCTGGCCTTGATTTAATTTTGGTAAGTGATATTCATCCAGAAAGTTGTCCATTTCCTTTAAGTTTTCCAATTTTGAGGAATACAGGTTTTCAAAATATGACGTGTGATTTTCTGTATTTCCTCTGTGTCTGTTTTTATGTCCCCCTTTTCATTTCTGATTTTGTGAATTGGGTATTCTCTCTTTGCCTTTTGGTTAGTTTGGATAAAGGTTTGTCTATTTTGTTGATTTTCTCAAAGAGCCAAGTCTTTGTCTCATTTATTCTTAGTACTGTTTTCTTTATTTCTACTTCGCTGATTTCAGCTCTCAATTTGATTATTTCCTGTCATCTAGTTCTCTTAGGTGAGTTTGCTTCTTTTTGTTCTAAAGTTTTCAAATGTTCTGTTAATTCACTATTGTGGGATTTTTCCAGCTTCTTTATGTAGTAGGCATTTAGTGCTATGGAATTTCCTCTTAACACTGCTTTCATTGTGTCCCATATATTTGGATATGTTGTATGGTCATTTTCATTGAATTTTAGGAAGTCTTTAATATCTCCCTTTATTTTTTCCTTGATCCATTGATGATTCAGATGAGCATTGTTTAATTTCCATGTGTTTGTGGGCTTTCTGGAATTAGTATTGCTGTTGACTTCTAGTTTTAAGCCATGGTGATCTGATAAGATACATGAGGTTACTCCAATTCTTTTGTGTTTGTTGAGGTTTGTTTTGTTATCGAGTATGTGGTCAATTTTTGAGAAGGTTCCATGAGGTGCTGAGAAGAAGGTATATTCTTTTCTGTTTGGATGGAATATTTTATAGATGTCTATTAAGTCCATTTGAGTCATAACATCTATAAGTTCTCTTATTTCACTGTTTATTTTTTGTCTGACTGGCCAATCCAGTGGTGAGAGTGGAGTGTTGAAGTCTCCCACTACTAATGTGTGGGGTTTAATGTATGATTTAAGCTTTAGAAGTGTTTCTTTTACATATGAGGGTGCACTTGTATTTGGGGCTTAGATGTTCAGCATTGAAATTTCCTCTTGAAAGATTTTTCCTGTGACTAATATGAAATATCCTTCTTTGTCTCTTTTGATTGATTTTAGTTTAAAGTCTATTTTGTTGGATATTAGGAGAGCTACACCTGCTTGTTTCTTATGTCCATTTGATTGAATATTTTTCCCAACCCTTTACTCTGAGATGATGTTTGTCTTTGAGGTGGAGGTGTATTTCTTGTATGCAGAAGAAGGATGGATTCTGTTTTCGTATACAATCTGTTAGCCTGTGACTTTTTATAAGTGAGTTGAGCCCATTTATATTAAGGGATATTAATGACAAGTGATTGCTATCCCTTATTAAATTATTTGTCATTGTCAATTATGTTAATTTGTGCGTTTTCCCCTTCTTTGGGATTTGCTGCTATAAGTCCATCAATTGTCTGTATTTTTTTTTTTTTATGTAGCCAACTTCCTTGGGTTGGAATTTTCTTTCTAGTATTTTGTATGGGGCTGGGTTTGTGGCTAAGTATTGGTTAAATCTGGTTTGGTCATAGAATATTTTTTTTTTGTCCTTCTATGGTGATTGAAAGCTTTGCTGGGTATAGTGGTCTGGGCTGGCATCTGTGTTCTCTTAATGTCTACACAATGTTTGACCATGACCTTCTGGCTTTCATTGTCTCCAATGAAATGTCAGGTCTAATTCTGATAGGTCTGCCTTTATATGTTACTTGGCCTTTTCCCTTTTCAGCTCTAAATATTCTTTCTTTACTGTGTTTGTTTAGTATTTTGATTATTATGTAGTGAGGAAACATTTTGGGGGGTCTAGTCTATTTGGTGTTTTGTTCTGTAAGCTTCTTGTATCTTCACAGGCATATCTTTCTTTAGGTTGGGAAAGTTTTCTCCTATGATTTTGTTAAATATATTTTCTTTGGTTTTGAGTTGAACTTCTCCTTCTATACCTATTATTCTTAGGTTTGGCCTTTTCATGGGGTCTCATATTTCCTGGATATTTTGGGTTAAGCGTTTGTTAGATTTAATGTTTTCTTTAAATGATGAGTCTATTTCCTCTATTGTATCTTCAGCGCTTGAGATTCTCTCTTTCATCTCTTGTAATCTGCTGTTTATGTTTATGTTTGTGGTTCCTGATCATTTTCTCATGATTTCTGTTTCTATAATTCATTCGGCTTATGTTTTCTTTATTGTCTCTATTTCAGTTTTCAAGCCTTGAATAATTTCTTTTATATGTTTGATTGCTCTTTCTTGGTTTTCTTTAAGGGATTTGCTGATGTCTTCCAATTTTTTGTTTGTTTTTTCCTCCATTTCTTTGAGGGAATTTTTCATTTCCTCTTTAAGAGTTTCAGACATTCTCCTAAAGTTATTTTTTAGGCCATTTTCTTCTGCTTCATCTATATTTGGTTGTTCAAGTCTTGCTGTTGTAGCTTTTACTGGTGTCGTGTTGCTCTTCATGGTTTTGAGTGTGTTTTTACCTTTTCTACTCATCTTTTTCTGTAATTGGTGTGGTTGGGGCTGTCTGTGATTCTGGTGATTAATCTTCTAGGTGCCAATGAATTCAAAGCTCAGATGGTTGTTCCTTGTGGAATAGTGCTGTAGTTCTATTTACTCCATTGGTTACTCCATGTTCCTGAAGATAGCTCAGCACTCCTGTGCTTTGCTCTGCTCCCTTAAAGGTAGCTGTCTCAGGACTACTTTGACCTAGGTTGCCGGCTTTGCCCTGTTTCTGTAAATCCTGGACTGGATCCCCTCCTTCAGAAGTCCCTGGCTTGGGGTTGGTCCTGTAAAGGACTCTGGTTCTGGTCTACCCCCTCAGAGTTCCCAGACTCGGGTACGGGCCGACCCGCAGAGGAACTGGCTCAGGCTTACTCCCTCAGAGGTCCCAGACTCAAACTCAGATCCACAGAGGTTTCTTCTGGTTCTTGCCTATTCTCTTTGATGTCCCAGACCAATTTTCGGACTCACAGAGGTCCTGGCTTAGGCCTATTCCCTCTGAGGCCCTAGACTCATGTTTGGCCCCACAGAGATCTCTGGTTCCTACCTACTCCTTTGGAGTTCCCAGATTCACACGCAGACTGGCAGAGGTCCTGGACTGGAATTGCTCCCGCTCTCATGGAGCTTGCTTTCTCAGACCCATTCTGGCCTAGGTAGCTAGTTCAGTCTTAATTTGTTTTCTAATCTAACTTCTTGGTTATTGGCTAGTGTCTTTAGATATTTGATCCAACTCATGTCCACACCCCTTTGCTACACTTTTTTGATCATTTCTAGGAAGAATGGTGTCAGAAATGCAGGAATATTTGAACATTTAGATCTTACAATGTAAAGAGTCCTATAGCACTGTTCTCTGGACAGAGTGACAGCATACAGAATGGGAGTGTTTATCAACTACATATAGGATAGAGGGCTACTATAGAAAATATATAAAGAACTAAAAAAGGTCTGGAGAGTTGGCTCAGAGGTTAAGAGTACTGACTATTCTTCCAGAGGTCCTGAGTTCAATTCCCAGTAACCACATGGTGGCTCACAGCCATCTATAATGAGATCTGGTGCCCTCTTCTGGCATGCAAGCATACATGGAAGGAATGTTGTATACTTAATAAATAAATAAATAAATCTTTTAAAAAAAATACAAAAAAAACTAAAAAACTGGACATCAATAAAATAACTAAAAAATGGATTATAGATCTAAACAGCATTCAATAGAAGAAACTCAAATGGCTGAGAAACATTTGAAAATTTCCATATCCATAACCATCAAGGAAATGCAAATCAAAACTTTGAAACTGCATCTTAAACCCATTAGAATGGCCAAGATCAATATAACAAATGACAGTTCATTCTGGTGAGGATGTAGAGTAAGGGAAAAAGTCATTCATTGGTGGTGGGAGTACAGACTTATACAGCCATTTTGACTGTAGAAAGGAGGTGGAAGGGGTGAAATGGAATAGATAGTTAAGGTTGCACAAGAGAGGAAGGAATAGGAGGATAAAACAGAAAAGGGGAGGGAAGAGGGAGATGTTCAGGAACAACTAAAATTAAGGTCATTTGAGGGGGTCATTTGGAAACTTAATACAGTAGAAGCTTCGTAAATTATATACATATATACATATACTAAATGCAATTGTCAAATAGCAAGGGAGACAGAGCCCCATCTAGACATCACTTGTTACCAAATGAAGATTCCAGTACTGGGGATGGGTTACATCTAATGGAATTATGGGACAAAAAGGTAAGGTCCCATGAGTAGCCCCAACAAACACAGGCGATTGTCAAACTGTAGGTTGTTCACAAACCTGCAGCAAGGCCACACTGCTGTAAGAACGGCTACAAAATTTATGGAACATGGAGCAGTTGAGCTGGTGCCTACATAGAGCTTTCACCCCAGGTGCTAGTGTTCTTGGTACCAGAGGACAAAGGTAAACACCAACCCAGATACAAAGCCTTGAATCTACAGTGGACACCCTCCTGCAAGATACACTAGTGCCACGGTGGCACAAAGCTTGTGGGAGTAGCCAGCCAACTGATACTTGATTTTATTTAAGGTCCACTACATGAGATGAAACAAATACCTGGCATTGCTTTGGTGACCAAAAAACAGGAGCTAGGTGAAAATCAAATCCTACTGTTCTACTAAAGAAATGTAGTAATAAGTGACTTCTAAGGACATTCTCCTATACCAGTGGTTCTCTACCCATGGGCCACAACCCTTTTGGGGACAAATGATCCTTTCACATAGTTCAGCTAAGACCATCAGAAAACACAGATATTTTCATTATAAATCATAACAGTAGCAAAACTACAGTCATGAAAATCATTGGTTGGAGTCACCAAAATATGAGGAACTAATTTAAGGGGTTGCAGCATTAAGAACATTGAAAATGACTATGCTATATATTATATCATATATAGCAACTTGTTCAGCCATCATTAGAGAAGCTTCCTCCTGCACCAGATGAGAACAAATGCAGAGATCCACAATCAGACAATAGGCAGAGACAGAGACCTTGCAACGCTCAGCCCTAAATGGGATCTCTCCCTCCAATCCCTCCATGCAGTGCTCAGAACCCTGCAGAAGAGGTGGTAGGAAGAGTGAGAGTCAGAGGGGATGGAGGACACCTAGGAAACAAGGCCCTCTAAACACGGCAGGACCGACGGCCACCTGAACTCACAGAGACCGTGGCAGCGTGCACAGGCCATCACAGATCCTCACCATATGGAATCTTAGAACTGAAAGGAGAAGTGGACACAGCCCCATCCACAATCCAGAAGCTATATTTAATTAATAATCACTAGCAAATAAAAAAATTAGTTTTCTCCAAGGCACTCTCACTATTGAAACAAATTACTCTTCAAAGTAGAGTGCCTGCCCCGCAGTAAATGGACAACAAAATAAACTCAAGAGTCCCTTTGGAGGTCTTTGTCTCATAGTGTTGTATCATGGCATTTTTTTCCAGCCTTACAGGTCCTTTGTGTGTATATTGTCATTCTCAGTTTCTCAGTTTTGTTTTTATGGGATTCTTGTGGGTTTGAACAGGTATGTTTCTGTGTATATATGTGTTTCTTTAGCTGAAGGGGTTAAACTCTCCCACCTTCACAACTGAATTTAGGTTTCAGTTCTCTTAAAAAAAAGAGCCTTCACAATGCTCTCAGGGTCATTGCCCTCTTGTACAGGTGAGCATATGCTGGAATATTACTAACACTCTATGCTCTCAGGGTCATTGCCCTCTTGTACAGGTGAGCATATGCTGGAATATTACTAACACTCTATGCTCTCAGGGTCATTGCCGTCTTGTACAGGTGAGCATATGCTGGAATATTAATCAACACTCTATGCTCTCACACACTAATAACTCAATTAGTGTGTGGTCTACCTTCATCCTTTCCTCGGACCCTGCAGTGCTTTTCCTTTGTCCTCTTCCTTCTGTGTGTTTTCTTTGTCCTACTCTAATTAGTTTCTTTTAGCTTTTCCTTACCCTATTATTATGCCTTACTGTTGGTTTTCTAACAAGAAACAGAAAGAAGGTGGATGGGAGGGGAGGTGGAAAACAGGGAGAAGTTAAAAAGAATCCTATAATATAAATTCCATATTGTAAGGCTTCTCTTAACTAACTTATCACTTTTATTCCTCATTCATCCATTACATAATATGATTTGTTCTATTTTATTGTTCCATTTGTGAATTGTTCCATTTTATTGCTGATTAGCCTTCCTAATCAATGAGCTTATTGATGGTTTTTATGATAGATTGTGTCTTGGCTTTTTAGATTTTATGAAATAAAGATGTGTTATGGATATACATGTACATGTCTTCTTGTAGATATATCTGTTATTTTTCTTGTGAATTTGCCTGAAGGTTGAATTTCTTTGTTATAGGATATATTAGGTATATATAATTATAAATTACCATATAATGTTTTCCACATGTGTGTATAATGTATTTTTAATGTGTCCACCTTCCCCATTTCCCTTCCTTATCCCTGCCTGCTTCCTGTTGATTTCCTTTATCTTCCCACCTAATCTGCTTCCATTCTCACAGGTGAGGGGTTATTAGACTTCTTACAGGAGCCTCACCAGGAGCTTCAGCACTGGAGAAAGCTCTCATTTCCCCAGCAACCAACAGGTCACTGTCTATAAGTCCTCAGGATGGGTGGGGCCTTGGGAACTTCTCCCACCTCTATGGCTGACTGTTGACAGACTCGGGTCTGGTGTAGGTAGTCACCCAGTGTGCTAAAAATTCATGAAGGCTGGAACATAAAACAGAACAGAACAAAGAGTTCTTGAGTGCCATGGCCATGTAGTGCTCTGAAGGCAACATTGCTCCACAATCCACCTCTTCCTCCAGTCTGACATACTTTCTGCTTCCCATTGTAGTGTTTCCCGTCATCACATTCTCAGCAAGACTAGAATTTTAAGTCATTGCAGTATTGCATCTTAGAGGGGTGTGTAGCTTTTTAATTGTGGCTTTTATTTATGCATGATTGAATTTGTAATGGACTTTTGACATGTACAAACTGGCAATTTTATATATTTATTTCATCAAATGTTCAAGATGTTTCTCATTTTTCTTAGGATGTCTTAACTAATTTATACTATTGAATTGAGGCATTATTTATAGATTTTGCACATACATCCTTCATGAGATACTTATGGAAAGAAAACATTTTTCTCTATTTTTCATTAGTCTATCACTTTTAATGTCTGAACTTCAAACAAAATTTACATAAAGCCAATTTAATATGCTCTAAAATAGGGCGACTACATTATTTTATACAAATTTCACAAATGCAATCACAAGGTTTGTTAAAGGAGTGAAAGGCAGAAGAAGAGAGCCAAAGGACAATTTGACCATGATATAAAGTCAGAAGCAACTTATAAGGAGCCCCAGCTCCAGTATGCTTTCGCTAAATACTGCTCCTTAGACATGACAGAGAAAATACATCCATGAAATTTCAACAGTACTGTTTTCAGAACAAGACTGGTGTAATGAAGACACCAGGTGATAAGTCCACATGGACAGGGACATGCAACAATAATGAAGGGATCATGATCTTAGAAGTGTGAGGGGACATGGGAGGAGTCGAAGGGAAGAGGCAGGGACAAGAGCAATATAGACACCATTATACCTGTGAAGTTATGAACAAAATTTAAAAATTACCCTATCAAGAAGTGAGAGAAGTAACGTTGCTGACTTTGAAAAAGCAAGAGAATTCTCTTCTACGGTTTCCCAAAAGAAGCCCAGCTTTTACTACATTTTTCTCTTTAATGTTGCAGGTCTGTAGTTTAGAATAGCAAAGGCATATAGCACATTTCTGTTGTTTTATACCATGGATTAGTCTATGGTTTATTTATTTAATTATTTTATATGTACATGTTTAGCAGGTACGTGTGTGCATCACATACATTCAGTGCTGGCAGAGACCAGAAGAAGACATCAGAACCCCTTGACCTTGGAGTTTAGGTGGTTGTGAGGCCCCATGTGGGTGGGTACTGAGAACTGAACTCAGGTTCTCTGAAAGAGCATCAGTGCTCTTAACCACTGAGTCACCACTCTGGTCCTGTCTTTTAAAAAAAAATAGTGACTATAGAATATTTACATAATCTTTATATAATAAAGGATGTTTTTATTTTTAAGCAAATATGGGGATAATAATCCATTATTGGGAAAATTAAGAAATCCCACTATTGAAGAAATACATTTTTAATATTTATAATATAAATATTCAATTTAAAATTATCAAATATTTCCATATTAGTATGATTCTATGCAATCAATGTATGAATTGCATTCATGTATATTTGAAAATTGAGAAACTGTCAGTGAAACGTGATAGAAAAGGCAAAGAAAAATTTGGAGACTGAGTTGTAAAGTTTATTCTTCAGTATCAAGAATCCAGAACATGCTAATGTTATTTACATGGACTTGGTGCAAGTTTATATAAACTGACCAAAGGGCACTAAAGCTACAGGAACACTCTGAGACATCTAAGATTTCTGTCTCAAACGACTGCATAATTTGTCTCTAGATGAAGCTCCCAGGGACACTGTCTAAAGGCTGTTAAAACACACAAGATCCGCTCCTCCCCAAGGGAAATGGCACAAGTCCTGCCCCTTGTGTGAAAATGGGAATGGAGGGTTCACTCCACGCCAGTGACCTCCTGGGAATTTAAGAGCATAAATGTTTTCGTTTACCTCTCGCCTGTGCCTTTCCCTTCTGAAAGTGTGCTCACTTTCTTCTGAGTTCTTTCCATCACTCCTGTGAACCGAAAAGAGACTCCACTCTGGTGAGTCGACAACTCCAGTGGTTTAGGGAGGAAGGATCCTATATCACATGCCTTCTGGTTCTCTCAGTGTCTGAGAGACCTGTCTGTGGGAGAGGGGACCTTTCTGAGACCAGTGATTCTCTCTAAAAAATTTTAAAGTCACGTTTATTTATCTGTGTGTGTATGGATGTGTGCATGCATGTATGTACGCCTGTGTTTGCACACATGCAAATATGCACACACGCATACACATACGCACATGCATATACATGCATTTGTGCCATGGTACACATTTGGAGGTCAAAGGACAACTTTTGAGAGTAAGTCTCTTCCTTCATTGTGTGGGTTCTAGGGATCCAAGGCAGATCAAAAGGCTTGGCATCAAGTGCTGTTGCCTGCTAAGCCATCTCCCTGGCCCCACACCAATTTACTCTATGATAAGGCAGTGGGCACTTAATAGGAAGCTACTAATTTCAAGCTAGTGTACCCAGAAAAACTCCCAATATCTCAGCAGAGGTCTTTTGGCAAAAGAATTGAGTTTACAGTATGTTCTGACTAAACCAAGATCCCTTGGTCCTGATGCTTTGATCCTTCACAGTTTCAGTGATGAGTTGTTGTTTCTCTCCCTCTTTGATGTATTCCCCATGCCTCTTCCTTGCGACTGGGGTGGAAGGACCAGCAAATCTATGCTCTGATAGGCTTAACTTAAACTTCCTAAATTACTGAGATGTTTTGACTTTGTGGGGCTTCCAGAGTTTACTTGTTTATCAGTCAAAGGAGATCACATGGCCATCATTTAAGGGAGAACATTCTGGAATGTCTGCTGTTGCACATTGTTCAAAAAAGTTCTGTGTTCTTGGTAGTTTATTCTGCACTAGGCCGTGGACTGGGACTTAGAAAACTCATTCACAGGGCCTGTGTTTGTCAATGGCCACCTGCATTTCTTCAGGTGGTCTCAATGTAGTCACCTCGGCTGCTCAAGGCAAGTGCCAATGACAAACTGTGAAAGAGTAGCTCACTTATGTAAAGCACTGACTGGGGACCTAGAAGACACGTCACAAAGCCTAGGAGGCCCTAGGTTTCCTTTTCCTGGGCAGAAGACTACAGATCCTCACCAGGTCTTAGTGCAGAACTGTTATGAATTTCTGCCAAGTCACCTCCCTGTCCTTGGAATGGCTTTGAAACTTTACTCTGGCTAATTGCTTAGGTCTTGGATAAGTGCCAGCTCTCTGACCTTTGCCTTTGTATGACTCAGAAGCTGTAAATCCTCAACAGTGGGGGACTTCCTGGTATCGATGGCCCAATTATCATTCATTTCTACCTGAAAGATAAACTCCTCTGTCAGACTTTTTGGTTATGGGGGCTTCCTCCACACCGGCAGTGGAAGTGTCTCTCCTGCTAACCAGGGAGAAGTGAGATCACTTAAGGCTTAGCACATAGGCCCTCCAGGCCTAAAGTTTACGACTTGTCCAAAAGCATCCTTTGGGTTCATTACTTTCTCCTAAAGGTGGGTTAATAGTGATTCCCTCTTCCCATGTGTCTTCTGAATGATGCACACTCTTGTATTTGCATCCTCAAAACACATAAACTAAATCCAACCACATTTCAGTCACTGAAGTAGGAGCTCCCACAGCACCTAGCATGAGAACCTGCTCTTTCATTCATTCTTTTTTATTTTTTTAAATATTATATTTCATAACAAATCCATATCCAACTCCCTTCCCACCTCCTGCCCCCTCCACCTTCTTTCCCCTCAGCTCCCATCCCATACCCCATCCACTGCTCAGAGAGGGTAAGGTTCCCATGGGGAGCCAATGAAGTCTAGCACATTACTTTGAGGCCCTCCTTGCTATATCTAGGCTGAGCAAGGTATCCCTCCAGAGAGAATGGGTTCCAAAAAGCCAGAACAAGCAGTAGGAATAAATCCTACTCTCTCCGCCAGTGGCCCCACAGTCTGCCCCAGCCATACAACTGTCATCTGCATTCAGAGGACATAGTTTGGTTCTATGCTAGTTCCCTCGCTCTCTGGCCAGGCATGAGTCCCCACCATGGTCTTGGACTCTTTGCTTGTATTCTCACTCCTCCCTCTCTTCGACTAGACTTTGGGAGCTCAGCCCAATGCTCTGCTGTGTTTATCTGCATCTGCTTCCATTAGTTACAGTCATCCATTTTTCTTTCATGAGCTTCCTCTTTGAGCACACAAACCCATCAGTGTATTTTACAAATGTCTTGTCTGAAGCACAGGATCTACCCTGGAGAAGGCAGTTGTCTTCTTTCTTCACAGATCATCTCCATCCAGTACAGCATTAAAAAAGAAACAAGATTTATTTTAAACTCTAACTCTCTCTCTCTCTCTCTCTCTTTCTCTCTCTCTTTCTCTCTCTCTGTGTGTTCATGTGTGTGTCTCTGTGTGTGTGTGTGTGTGTGTGTGTGTGTGTGTGTGTGTAAGTGTTATGTAGACGTGAGTGCAGGTGCGTGTGGAGGCCAGAAGAAATCAGATGCCCTGGAGCTGGAGTTACAGATGATTGTGCTCTGTGCTACGAGGGAGTGAGCCCAGAATTCTCAGTACTGCTTTGGAGAATGGTACTCTATCGTCCCCTCTGAGCCATTTCTCCACTCCCAGTATCACATTTTTAATGCATGTATTTTTATCTTTTCCCTATCTTTCCTCACTGCATTCCAAATCCCCCTCACATGTGCATCTCCCCCTTTTGAAATTGGCCCATTTTAAAGAGTCTTAATCGCATGCAATTTCTGACTCACATAGTGACCTTTTTATGATGTTTACTAATCGATATGAATACATTCCGAATGAAGTGAAGCCACTGGCAAATAGAATGGGCAATGAGTACTTAGTCTCCAGGCATTTCTTCATTTTGATAATAGGAAGTGCTTCCATGAGGAATGCTGATCTGTCCCCAGCATTCTGCACTGGAGTGGGACTGTTCCCTTTCAAAAATGATTCTGAAAGAATCTCTCTCTTCAGGCAGCAGGTCCCATAGAGGCCATGAACAACCTAAGCTGTTACAACCCAACTTCCTTCATCCTTGTTGGGATACCCGGGTTGGAAAAGTTCCACATCTGGATCGGAATTCCCTTCTGTGTTATCTATGCTGTGGCCATTGTAGGCAACTGCATCCTCCTCTACCTGATTGCCGTGGAGCAGAGCCTCCATGAGCCCATGTTTATACTCCTGTCCATGCTGGCCAGCACAGACCTCATCTTGTCCACTACCACAGTACCCAAACTGCTGGGGAACCTCTGGTTTGGCTCCCAAGAGATTACCTTCTCTGGTTGTCTCACTCAGATGTTTTTTCTGCACTTCAGCTTTGTAGTAGACTCAGCTACCCTGTTAGCCATGGCATTTGATCGCTACGTGGCTATCTGCTTGCCCTTAAGGTACAACACCATCCTGACTCGACAGGTCATTGTCAAGATCATGGTGAGCATCATTGTGAGGAGCTTCTTGGTCATCCTGCCAGATGTTTTCCTGCTGAAGCGGTTACCGTTTTGCAAGACACGTGTTATCCCTCACACATATTGTGAGCATATAGGCGTAGCCAGGCTTTCCTCTGCAGACATCTCTATCAACATCTGGTACGGGTTTTCTGTTCCCCTCATGACTGTCGTCTCCGATGTCATCCTGATTGCTGTATCCTACATCTTCATCCTCAGGGCAGTTTTCCTGCTCTCCTCCCAGGGTGCCCGCCAAAAGGCCCTGAGCACATGCGGGTCCCATGTCTGTGTCATCCTCATGTTCTACACACCTGCCTTCTTCTCCATCCTTGCTCACCGTTTTGGGCACAGTGTCCCTCGTAATGTTCTCATCTTATTTGCCAACCTCTATGTGGCCATCCCTCCTGCTCTAAATCCAGTTGTTTATGGAGTGAAGACCAAGAAGATCAAGGACAAATTCCTTCTTCTTTTCTCTTTGGGAAAGACACAATGAGGGGGCTCTGAAAACTAAAGTTGGCAACATTGGTCTGGTGAAGATTTTATCTCCTATTTATTTCGAATGTGATTGATCATTCTATCCATGTACAAAGAACAGGTGAAGAGGAGGGGAAAGAGGCCTACCAGCCCTGTGGAAAAATCAAGGCCTCTTTTGCTTTGGCTCATACACTTTGGTGGATGAAGTTGATGATCTCTGAGTTAATTGAGCAGCACCACAACTGAGGTTTGCATTTCTTCCTAGATGTTTGGAGGGTTGGCATTCCCTAACACCCTTGTGTTCCACAGTTTCTGAATGAGGGCGGTATGCTGTGCTTTTCCTTGTCAAGTACTTATCAATTCTAATCCTTTCTGCTGTGATTACTAAATTTCTTTTGTTTATACTTCTTTGGACCATTGTTCTTCGTGGTTTCTTTACTTGTTTTAAAAAAAATGAATAAAAAAGACAAACATCTCTCTTTAATTCCTTTTCACCCCGCCCTTGTTGGATTAAATAGAGTTGTTACTTTTTTCTTTCTAATTTTCTTAATTTCATGTTAGAAGAAAAATCATTTTTTTGGTGAATTTCTGTTGTTTTTAATAGTACTATATTTAATTTTGGAAGAGTAATGTCAGTTAATTTAGTATACATATGTGAAGAAAGCATTGTAAAGATTATAGAATATATTAATAGACATTGTATGTATACAGAGGTTTCTGTAATTCTGAACTCTGAACAATATATATAAAACAATCTTATGAATTCACACACACACACACAGATTATAAATCCTTCAAAATTAATTTCCTCAAAGCTGATTTAGAAACTCTGAATCAGCCTTTATGCAAGTAAGCCACCAGAGCTCCAGAACCTCCCTTTGCAAAGAGTATATCCCACCCATTCTCCTTTATGGTAAATGGTACCACCAAAACTTGGATGTTAAAGCAGAAAGTATTTGCATGTATTCTCTTCCCTTACACTGCCATGTAGCAAAAATAACCCAACATTTGAACTGAACATTTGAGTTTCAATTGCTCATAAGTCATTCTGATGGAGGTGTGATTGTGCATGTGTGTGTGCATGTGCACGTGTGTGTATATGAGTGTATGAGTATGTATATTTGTGTGTGTGTTACATTTTTACCCTTGTTCTGGCATCAAGCTCGACTGTGCTCTAAGCTATTATCTGTCTCTCCACAAGTATTTCAGTCTTTCTGGAAGAAGCTGCAACCTTGCTCTGTAATTGGCTCCATCCACAAAGAGCAGAGTGAGCATTTTACAATTCACAGTGTGTGTCACATTTTACAACTCACAGTGTGTGCCACTTTTCACCCTGTTGAACTCTACATTTCCACGTCCTAGGATCACACACACACACACACACACACACATACACGTTCTTCCTCATGTCCCAGGATCACACACAAGTCTTCTTTCTCATGTCCTAGGATCACACACAAGTGTTCTTCCTCATGTTCTAGGATCACACACACGTGTTCTTCCTCATGTTCTAGGATCACACACACATGTTCTTCCTCATGTCCTAACTCTAAGCCTTATGTCTTACTTGCATGGATTCGTGTTTAATTTATTTTCAGTTCATCTGCACTCTCACGGCTCTTGGAGCAAGCCTCTCTAGATGTTCTGCTTCTGTGTTATCATACTCTGTGGTCTGCAATTTTGTATGAAACAGGACTTAACATGGTGTTCTGTGTAGCATGGACACTGATCTCTGCTAGTCATGCTTTGGGCTTTGAGTGAGTTTATTAAGCATATAATAGCCAAAGCAAAAAGTCAAATGATAGGTGGACACACAGATAGATAACATAACATCATCAAATCGAATGCCTAGAACATCCAGTAGAAATTCACTGAGGGATCCCACCTGAACCAGTCAGCTAGAGTTTTAGATAGAGTGCTCTTTCAGGCAAGGCTTCCAAAGAAAAGGACAAACAACAGCAAGAGGTAACATCACCAAACCTGGGGTTTGCAAACATCCTGCAGAAACTGACATGAAATTTACAAGCAAATGGGTGGAAGGAGAAAAGGAATCACCCTGAATGAGGTAGCTCAGACTCAGAAAGACAAACACAGTATGTATTCACTCATAACTGGATTCTTGGTGTAAAGCAAAGAATAACCAGACTATGATCCACAACTCCAGAGAAGCTAGGCAACAAGGAGGACCCTAAAAGGGACGCATGGATCATCCTGAGAAAGGGAAATAGAGATCTCCTGGGTAATCGGGGGCAGGGGTCACAGTAGAGGGAAGAGGATAGAGGATGAGAACTTGAGGGAATGGGATGGTCAATTTGGGGGAGTGAGGAAGATGAAGATCAATGAAAGAGATATCTTGATAGAGGGAGCCATTATAGGGTTAGTAAGAAACCTATCTCTAGAGAAATTCCCAGGAGTCCACAAGGATGACCCCAGCTAAGACTCCTAGCTGCTGCAGCCAGCGCAGCCTGGATAACCAAGACTGGCAGGGGGAGGGGGGTGCCAGGATTGAGACATGGAGGTTTCTTTTCAGGTGGAAGAACAGCAACCTTTATTTTGCCCAGCAACCTTTTATACCTCTACTTTTTCTGTGGAGACCCACCGGCCAGAAGGAACACAAACATCATTGTCAATTATAGACCACAAGGAAGCTCCACTGTCAGTCAGGGGGAGTGAGGGCTGCTGGATCACAACACATAGCAATCGTAGAGAGGGTGCCTGTAATCCCCTATAGTCAGATTGGATAATAAATACTTTGTCATCATAGAGCCTTGATCCAGAAGTTGACAGAAGCAGATGCAGAAATACACAGCCAACCACACACCAGGCTGAGCTCCAGGAGCCCAGTCAAAGAGAGGGAGGAGGGATTATGTGAGCAAGGGAAAGGGGTCTAAGACCACAATGGGGAAATCTATAGAAACAGCTGAACCAAGGTCATGAGAACTTATGAACTCTAGAACATCAGTTGTGGAGCCTGCATGAGACTCTGCTGGGCCCTCTGCATGTGGGTAACAACAGTTTTGTGGCTTGGTCTGGTTGGGGGAGCCCTTGCTGTGAGACCAGGATCTGTCCCTGGTGCATGAACTGGCTTTTTTGAGCCCATGCCCTATGGTGGAATGTCTTGCTCAGCCTTGATGCAGAGGGGAGAAGCTTGGTCCTGCCTCAGCCTAATGTGTTAGGCTTTGTTGAATCCCCCTGGGAGGCCCTACCCTTTCAGATGGGTAAATAGGGGGTGAGTTGGGGAGAGTGGGAACTGTGCGTGGTATGTAAGATAAGAAAATAAATAAAATTAAAAAAAAAGAAGACCCAGCAAATGTGGGAGAAAAATTAGAGAAGGCAATAGTGAGGGTGAGTATGGTCACAGCATTCTATGTGTGTATGCAGTTGTCAGAGATAGATGATGTTTAAAAATGTGACAGCTAAAATCATAGAGAAGTGTGTCAAGAAAGAAAGGGCTCTATTATTCCTTACAGAAAAAAATCATTCAAATATGATTCGAAAAAGTGGGGTAGTAGCTCTGTGGTCCTGACAAGAGTGACCCCAAACCTTGGTGTGAAACTTGAAAAGGCTTAATTATATGGTAGTAGGTCCGAGAAAGCAAGAAGCTAGTGCCATCAAAGACAGATGTCATATGCTCCCTATAGGTGTGGGCTGTGGGCTGAAAAATAGGAAGGAGCTAGGAGAAGTGGGCACAGACATTTTTCCCTGTTCTGTTAGTTGATTCTGTTTCAGATTGAAAAGTAGTAAATATATATATTGGAAATAACTCACTAGAAAAAAAAAGAGAAAGTCTCATGGAGCAGGAGGAGAAGACTGTACCTGAAAGGCAAGAGATAGAGAAACCCAGTGTTTTAGAACAGACAGAAAACATCAGCTCAAAAGCACATTCACATGCACATTGATAGACAAACTCAGGTGTGTTTGGTATCAGCCTTTTCATTGAAATGAGAAGTAAATTCTTCAAACAAACCATAAACAGAAAAGAAGGTGATGTTGTTTTAATAGGTCAAGCAAAAATAAATGATGTAAGGCCATTCCAGGGAATGAGGTGAAGATTGGCAAATAGATACAGAGATCAGTTGTCTACTGGATTTGTCTTTTAGGAGGCTAATATTGACGTTAATGGGCTGGCTTCTGTGACAAAAAAGAGCAAATCGAGACTGGAGGTAAAAAGTGTAAAGAAATATTTCTAAAAGTCAAATGTGCAAAAGAAAAAAAGGATGGCTCCGCAGCAAAGGAAGCAAAAATAATGAGGGCTTTGTGTATTGTGATTAGAGAGCTCTTGAAGACATGCATAAAAAGAGAAATAATGTTCCTGAATACTTGTTTAGTCAATACTACATGTGAAAAATATGCATGTCAGCTTTGAGAAATATCAGACAGTGCCATCATCTTACACGTGATAAAACAGAAAGAGTGGATCATTGCAATAACTGATACTCACTACAGTCAGTAGATAGACGCTATTGAATAAGGGTATGTTAATCTATACCTCTACTGCATGATGATAGGAATGTATATGCTTGTCCACTACAATTTGCCATCTAGAAAATAATTTCTTGTAGGTTACTTTAATGTCTTCCACATCTCATGTCACTTCAGTATATGATTATTCCATTTATTTCAGTGAGCATTTTTACAGTGTATAACCATATGGACTGATGTATTTAAACATGTTCAGTATCGTAGTTCACTAGGATTCCCTAGTGGCATTTCATTTGTATTTTAAGCATATACTTTTGTTGTATGATAGGGCATCTCTTGGGTATATTCCCAAGAGTGGTATTGCTGGGTCCAGGGGTAGGTTGATCCCGAATTTCCTGAGAAACCGCCACACTGCTTTCCAGAGTGGTTGCACAAGTTTGCATTCCCACCAGCAATGGATGAGTATACCCCTTTCTCCACAACCTCTCCAGAAGGGTGTTTTTTATTTTAGCCATTCTGACAGGTGTAAGATGGTATCTTAAAGTTGTCTTGAAAGTATATTACTTACTAAAGCTTAGGCAACCCTGTGAGGCTCATGTAGAAGAGTCCAAGGCAATTGTCTCTGGTGTTCAGTTGCAGGCCACCAGTTCCATGGCAGGTGCCTTGAGGAACACACCCATGGAGATCCTCTAGAAAGGATGTTTCATTTGTATTTTAATAAATAAAGCTTGCCTGAAGAGCAGATAGTAAAAACAATCACCCTGGTCAGCCTTACAGACCAGGCAGTGGTGACACACACCTTTAATCCCAGTAGCCACACTAGTTTGCCATAGAAACCAGGCAGTAGTGGTCTTCGTCTTTAATGCCAGCACTAGAAAGGGGACAACTCTCAGGCAGTCTCATTATGAGGATTTTCGAAGGTAGCATCACCATTTCGGACTGGGGTAGCGGTAAGAGCCAGTGGCTGGCTGTTTTGCTTTTCTGGCCTTCAGGATTTTGTTAGTTGTCTACAGGATTCCACTTGCCCATTCTGCCAAGTATCCTTCCCTCATTTCTAAAATTTCATTTCTTAGGAAATACACAAGATTTTTTTAGCACAGGTACTAACTCCTTTCCCCAATCTAGATTTTCAGCAGTTATTCACTTCCCCTTGTCTTGCTAGAGAAAGATCCTAGGAGGCAAAGTCTCATAGTGGCTAATACCTTATGGGATCTCATTTCAGTCTCTACTCTGAGCTGGTACCCTGTGGAAATAGTCCAGATATTTCCCCTTCATGGTGGAAATACAAGCCTTGATGACCAAAGCCAAGCTTTCACTCACTCACCGATAGCAATGGGGATTTCTCAGCCTTACCAACAAATTCTACTCAAACCTCTGAGAGCTGCTCCTTTTTCAACCTGAAGATAGAATGCACTAAATCTTGTGGTGAGGGATGACATCATGAGAATACCAGTAGCAGCTATCCACCAAAGTATAACAAGACCCAGCACCCAGTAAGGCCACTAGCAATAATTCAGTGATGATTTCCACCCCAATCTCAAGTCTAGCCACAGGGCCTTTGTGATTATCTGAGGGGGTTTAAATACTTCCTTCCTCCATCCTCCACATCAGGTACTCACTCTCCACTCCTTCTTGGGTTCAAACTCATCTCGGAGTATCAGACCAATGCCTTGATGGTATGTATAACTATTATGTCCAACCTACAGCCAAAAATAGCTATGAATGTGCCCCAGTGAAAAATCGTAATTTACTTAAACTATTATAAGATTTTGTAGTGGGAGGTGTATGACTTAATTGCACAACTCTGAAGCAATATCATTTTGCAGTATAAAAAACTTGAACTTGCATGCTAGGAAAACAGAGAGTTAAGTATATACTAGGTTCATTCCTGGTAAAACATGACCTAGAGATATTCAGTCCTCTTCCACAATATTTGACTGTCTGGGCTCATGAGCATCACGTAACACGTTACAGCACCTGCCTCCAAGTTCACTGCCCTTCTCAGCCTTAATGAGTCCTGAGACTCAGACACACATTATCTCAGGCTTAACTGACTCCTATGGCCAATCTGAATTTTCTGCCCTTCATACTTACTAAAGCAATTTTCCGACTATGACCTCCCCTCCATCCTTCTGTTGCCTATGTTCATGTACATGGCTGGTCTTAAACTGTTGATACTCTGGGGGACGCTGCATCTTTCTACTCTGTGAGTCCTGCCCCTGATAACCCAGAAATTACAGGAGCGATATCTGGGTATAAGTGTGAAATCATGGGCTAGTTCTATTAAGACATAGGGCAGAAACGTAGGATTCAGAGTGGGAATGAGCCAGGGGGATGATACTGAAATGTATTAGGAAGTTCTGAGCAATAGACACCCCTAGGACACCCAAAGAGAAGGTGAGCAGGCTGGAGGAAATGCAAAAAGCACAACTGTTAGAAACCTAGAAGTCATAAATACAAAAGAGCCAAAACTTTGCTTATAAAAAGGGCCAAAACCTCTGAGAGATAAACTTTTAAAGAACTGATATAACATACTCCAGGGAGCAAATGAAATAGCTGATTTCTTAAAGAGGATTAAAGGAAGTACATTCATCAAAGAAACAAGACTTTATAGGTCAAATTCTAGAAATAAAATTTGAAAAAGAATTCAGAGATTTGTAAAGGCTTCTGTATCTTATTGGGCTAACTCCCTAACTGCAGATGGTCATAAAATTTTGCCCCTGGGAGGGAGACACATCATAATTCAGAGGCAAAAACTGTACAAATAGACCAGTACCTGATAGGGCAACAGAAATAAGCATTTTGGAGGAGACAACCCTGTGCTTCTGATGAAGGCAGGTGTCAAGGGAAGAACTTTAGCTTAGAGGGAAGTTAAAAAGCAAAAGAACTCTAGACAGACAAACATGCAGACAAAGATATGTGTGGTTTCAAGAGGTCTTAAGAAAAGTCAGGACTTCTTGGGAGAGTATCAACTAGAATTCTGACTCCGGAAGTAGCCAAAAGAGGTGATGGCAACGCTGGCAGGACACTTGAATGTGGGTGAATATGAGTAAAAATATCAAAAATTTCAGGATTTCTCTATTTTTAGTGTATTGCGTGGGGGTAGGGGGCATGCATGTGGGCGTGTCTCTGCCAGAGTCTACCATCAGGGGTCTTCCACCTTATGTTGGGAGAGTGAGCATGGAGATCACTGACTCTGACTAGGTGTGGCTGGTCTGTGAGCTCCAGACATCCTCCCATCCCACTGCCCAGTGCTAGGGTTGCGGATACACCACTGAACCAGGCTTTTACATGGGTGCTAGGGATCTGAACTCAGTCTTCATGCATGCACAGGAAGCCCTTTACCCATGAGCCATTGAGCTGTCTCCCAGCCCTGTGTTATGTTTGAAACATGAAAAGATCCTTAGGTTATTGATTCGAGAGTAAGTAAAGCCTATCCTCAGAGCATTATCCAAGTCTCTCCCCAAATAAGATGATGTTGCCCACACAGCCTCGAACCTACAACACACAGGCGCTCCAAGCAATCTTCTTTAATGAAGAACAGGTTAGGGCAGTGAGAGAAGGGCTGCCCGAATGTGCTCATAACCCAAGGAGGAGGAATTTCTAAAATAAGTGCCTTCTCTCCCCTTCCCCCTTTTCCTTTCTTTCCACAGAATGGCGCAGGGTGAGCATTCCCTGGAGAGACTAGGCCTGTGGAGCCCCAAGAAGCCTCTCGATGGCAGCGTGGATATCTCCATCTGTGGCGATAAGGGCCTGCAGGTTTGCATCACGGTTAGCGAAACCCAAGGCCTTCAGCTGCTCCAGTTCTTGCTGGTAGCGACCTTCAGTGAGGAGGGCTGAGGACAGCACAGTGTGGTTAGGCTGCGAACAGGCATTGGCCAAGGAATGGAAGAGCTGAAGACAGGCCAAGGAGGGTTGTGTGGTATCTTCTCTATGGGCTTGTCTTCTACCCCTAGTTTCTGGGGCTCCTTTAACCCCATGTGGTTTAGTTGAGTCCCATAAGAACGGTCCCAGCTCAGGCACCTCCCTTGACAGTATCTGCAGGCCTTGTTCTATCTGTAGCAATGCCTGCAGCGCTCGCGGGTTGGTAAGAATGGGGAGAAGCGGCATATGTTGTAGTAGAGGGCTGCCAGTTGCCAGCTGGTGTAGCGGTGCTGGATTTTGCTGCAGGACGTTCAAGGCTCGGCACAAAACAGAGGTTGAGAGTCTCGACTGACTGGTTAGAGGGGCCTTCTCCATTGGCTGCTGGCTCTCTTGGAAGGGGAGATCCGAGTATAGCTGTAAATCTAGTGTACCAGGTCGGCATCCTGAACTGACCTGACTTGAGACGATGCCCTTGACCTGAATAACTCCTCCTGTACTGACCTCTTGTGCCAAGGGCCTGGCCGAAGTGGAGGTGGCTGGGATGGTGGCGGTGGGGTCAGAACTGCTGTGAGTGCTGGTGGCTTCTCCTCTGCACAGCTCTGAGCCAGAAATGAGGCCTTTAGAGGCCACCAATAAGGCCAGAGTGGAAAGCATAATCTGCTGGATCTCAGAACAGCCAGGACGCATAGCATTGTCACCTCCAGGCACTGCTTTTGGAGCTTCTAGCCTCTGCTTGTGTTCCTGCAGGACTTCCTGTTGGCGAGCAGGCTTCGGAAAGGTTTCCGGAAACTTGAGAGCTGGATCGCGTTTCTGTACCGTCTTTGAGGATTCAGGAACATGCAGGCTATTGACTTGTTTCTCATTTGTCAGTCCTTGAATCAGAGGTTCTTCCAAGAATTGCTCCACCGACTCTGGTGCCATCGTCAGCAGTTGGACAAGCTGACTGAAGAAATCAGCTAGGTCAGTTGAGGTTCGGGTCAGCCGGCTTAGCCTGGCTAGGACCCCAGCACCATCAGAGGCAGACCGTTCCGAACGGTGGGTAAAGTGGCCTGTGGGGCCTGCCAGAGTTCCCGTACACGCTGACCCTTTCAGACGAGTCCTCACTACCACGTGGACTGTCGAGTCATCAAGGATGCCACGCTGGCTCAGTATGTCTTGATCCCGGAGAATCTTCCCAGAGAAGATGAGCACCAATCGGTCAGAGTCACAGTGAAGGAATTTGGAGATTTGCTTCTTAAAGCGGTGGACGTTGCTATTTTCTGCCAGCAAAAATTCCTGGCAGTCCTGTGGGGTCTTGACAAACACTCTGATGATACGCGAGGATGGCTCCCTACCTGACACCAGCTGGCTGTCCCCTGCTTCTTCCCTAGCCCGTGCCATATTTCCTTAGGAAGAGGATGCAGAATTACCTGAGGGCACAGTGGAGCACACACCTTCCAAAGCTTTGATGTGGCACTGAGCACACCTGGGTGCAGGGACCAGTAGGTGTCCGGTGATGTCCTTTCACCTACGTCCTGCAGATGCCACCTCCCAGTGTAGCCCTACAGCCACCTGGCTCCCATACAGGGGGCAGCTACTCCTCTCTTTGGCAATCTTTAGGGGATATGCTGTCAGTGATGAGGTCACAGTTGAAAGGCAGACATGAATGGGGGCAGGGCAGAAGTCTGTACCTCCTGCCTGAGGCTGGGTTTTCCTCATGGTCAGACAGAAATTTAAATAACTTAAATGGGGGAAAACATGTCACTATCTAGAAACATGTTTAACACAAACCTACCTGTTCCTCTTCAAATCCTGAGCTTGACAAGTGACAATGGTTGGGTTGGAAAGCAATGTCTACATGTTAGCTTAGACAGCACCCATTCTGTACACTAAATTACTGTACGCTCATCATGGCCCAGCTGAGGCCTGAAGTCCCAGTTTCTATCTGAAGAGAATGAAGGTGTGTGATTAATATGTATAGGCAGTTCACAGTTTCAGTGGGATACTTGTATCCCAAGGCCCTTGGGTAATCTCTCTACATGGTTCTAAAGATAATATATTCCAAAGTCCTAATAGATGGCAGAGCAGCTTCAGAAAATAAACTGATGGGGAGAGGGGTTGCGCTGGGGAGATTGCTGCATGGTTAAGAGGAATTGTCGCCTTTCTAGAGGACCCTAGCTCAGCTCCCAGCACCCACTTCATATAGCTCCCAATGTCCAGAAACTCCAGCCTTCTTCTGGTTTCTGAAGGCACCTATACACATAGCAGACATACACCAGCAAGTAGTAGAAGGAAATACAGTTTTTAAAAGAAAGTCTCAGCTCAGAAGTTGTTGTTTGGGGTAGAAGAAACCACAGCAGCACTTGGAATCTAGATCTAAACAGGATTTAATTACCGTAAGACTGAGCTAAACAAGATTTAATGAAAGGGGGCATATTTTGTCTAAGTTTGGACCACTCCAGATAGGTAAAGCCTGAGGGAAAATGTAATCTCTCCAATCTCTCCAGCAGTATTTGCTGATATGAAGATAGATTGGGCTGCATTTTTATCATTAACATTAACAATCATCATCAACCACACACACACACACAAACACATACACCTTTTTTTGGTTCTAAGATTTCCAGTGACCACAAAACTCAGCAACAAAAGAATTTGCCTAGAATGCCACCTCTAGGGGAGCTGAAAAAGGGCAAAATGACCATATAGGTCACTATGCACCTGTATTACCTTTCAGGTGCTCTTAAACTTTGGTAGTCTTGAACCAGGATCTCCAGTACCAACAATAGCAAGTCCTGATAAGATGTCTTCATTATAAGATGTATCATCCTGATAAGAGAGTTTCAGAGCCTGAAAGAACTCTTCAGCCCTATGGCTGGCTGACAGCTCGCCTCTCTAGACAGTGTGCAGCCCATGAACTAACCTCCAGCATACAACTCTTGCTGCAAAAGCAACTCTTTTGAGATTCTCTTTGCATTGCCCTCACCGTGGGAGAGGGTGAGGGAGGAAGTGGGACTGGGAAAGCAGTGCAACTACATTTTAATTTTAAAATAAATATGAACAATGTCTATTCCAATGGCATTGTTGTTGGAATACCACATTCTCTGCGGCACTTTTGCAGACATCTGGTGTGCTAGAGTGTGGAGAAGTACCTAAATTATGATTTCTTGGATTCCTAGAGACCTTTCCATTCCCTCATGAAGACCTGAGCTGGGAGCTGCAGCACCCACGTAGAAAAGCAGATATAATGCTGTACGACTGTAACTCAAGCACTGGGAAGGGTGTGGATATCAGTGTACACACGACTCCTGGCTTCCCAGTGTAGCTGGAACATCACCCTCCATTTTACATAGGAGACACTGTCTCCATAAACTAACATGGAACTTGTCTGGAGTCAATATCAATCTCTAGTCTTTATATGCACATGCATGAGCAAGTGTGTGTTCAGGCACATGTGTATACACCTCAGAGGATCGGGGGAACACCAGAAATCTAAGAGATATACAGCCAGAGTTGTTGGTTAAAACAGTCAACTCCGAATGGGTAAAGTAAGAGCACAGGGATGTAAATGCGGGCACACACATGGGTAAACGGTGATACGAGGCTTTGACTCCATGGACATATCTGCAGGAGTCAGAGATTCAAAACTCCCAACAAAATGCTAAAGACCACATTCTGTTTCTATGTTGGGAACTAGGATTAAAGCAGAAATGAATTTCTCCTGGGCACAGTGATTAACAGCAGGGAGCCTAGAAGTAGCCTGTCCATTTTATTTTTAAGAAATATTGTTTTTAAATTTGTGTATACAGTGTTCTGCCTCCATATGTGTCTGCAGGCCAGAAGAGGGCACCAGATCTCACGTAGATGGTTGTGCACCGCCATGTGGTGGCTGGGAATTGAACTCACAACCTCTGGAAGAGCAGCCAGTGCTCTTAACCTCTGAGTCATCTCTCCAGCCTCCTAGCCTGTCCATTTTAAACCCTGACTCTATCCGTGTGTTTTCCCTCCATGTATGCTTCAGCCTTCCTCATTGCTAAGTCAAAATTAACAGCACAGCTATGGAGAAAGGGGAAATCGGTCTTCTCCAGGGACAGGCCCCCTCAGAGGTCCCCAATCCCAATCGGTCAGGCTTAACTAAACACACAAATACAGGCAACAACAAGGACTGAACAGGTTGTATTTATGTATACATTGCGTGTGTGCCCGTATGTGCCCTGTTGTGTTGTAAGAATAAAGAAGCTATGGTGTTGAAAGGGAGTGAGGGGACACGGGAGAAACTGGAGAGCTGGGGGGGGGGGGGGGGAGAATGCAAGGCTCTTGTATGAAAATTTAAAAACAAAACATAAAATCAGCATTAAAAAGAGAAGAAAACAATTCTGTGCAGATGGCTGTGGTATCTAACACAGTTATTTCCAGCACTCGGAGGTTGAAGCAGGAGGAGTTGCTTCAAGTGTGAAACCAGCCTGGCCTACATAGTGAGACCCTGCCTCAAAAAGAAAATCAGGAAACTTCTCTTTGCACCTGCGTCCTTCCAGAAACATGCTCTGCACTGCCATCAGAAGTGGCACTTTTTGCTAGATGTTAGGCTTTCTCTGTTTATATTCCATCTTCAGATTGCGGTCAGCACCGACGGTGTGCTCTAGTCAGCAGGCCCTGTGGCTCTGGTTCTTAAAGCTGTCCTCTAGCACGGGTAATGGCTTAGTTTGAAATATTGTGAGAACTGCTGGAGTACCGCATTTACACCTTTCCCACCCTCCTTATGCCCCATCACTCCTCTGTGTCTCCCCGCTCCCTGTAGGTGGAAGTGTGTGAATCCACAGGAACTTGAATAAAAGAATATCAAAGATTTATTAGGGAATACTCCCGAATAACAACACGGTGGAGAGCTACCGAGGTCTTCTGTTCTGCGGGGGAGGGAGAGGGGAACCAGCAGTCAATCTCTGAGCACCACACGCAGGCGAGTGCCTTGCTCCTTTCTTTTAAAGGAGTTATGAGTAGAAGCTCCGCCTCTGTCGGGCCAGATAACCCAGTGCCATGGGCTGGGCAAATATCCACTACACTTTCCTCTCAACTTTATGACCTCTTCTTACTAATTACATACATTTTGTGAATATAAATATGCATGTGTGTGTGCATGTGTGAATACAACCTGTTTGTTCTATTCACATGTACATATGTTTAGTAGGACTGGCCTCTTGTGGTTGTGCAACATACTGGGGCCTGTTCAGACTATTCTCCCTCCCTCAGCATTCATTAATAGCCAGCAGTTCTTCACCTAGGGGTATGGTCTTGTGAAATTTCCTACATCCTGATTGGGAAGTCAAGTGGTGTCGTCATTATGCAGGTCTGATTGCTAAGATTTCACAGGGGCAGCTCTCTGTTCTTAAACAGCTCTTAAAATCTCTGGCTCTTAAAATCTTCTTACTAAAGTGATGCTCAACTCCCTGTCTGGGATCAAGCAGCTCCAGATTTAACCACTGTTTGTTGTTTGGTTCAGTTTATAGTAAATCTCTTGATAAAGGAAAGGGCATCAGGTAGAAAGAATCAGCTACCAGGCCCAGTATATAGAATATATGAATGACAGCAGAGTCTGCCCTTTTCTTCTCTACCCATGTGACAGTACACCCCATCTTGTCATGGCCTAGAAGTTTCATCTTGAACCACTGCTAATAATAAGACTCAAGACAGTGACAGTGGATGGGGAATCCCAGCGGTCATGCACTTTTAGTAATGTCTGAAACTGTAAAGTCTTTTCTCACTCCAATTCCAGAGACCTTGTCTCCCGCAGCCCTGCTCCTGTGGTAGCTACTACTTGATTTGTATTGCCTGGTCTCCCAAGAATTTCCTCATTCCTTTGCCCTTCTGCTCACTGGCATTCTAAGGCTCCATCATTTAACCATTTGTTGTGTTTCACATACAAGATGGCACCTTAGCAGCTGGTGGAAGACAGTAGCCTCTTCTGCCCTAGTATGGTCCATTTCCTGGGTGCACCACCATGGTGCTGGGAAAGGCTAGTCTCTGATGACACTACAGAAGGATTGCAAGCACCCAGTCCACTCTTGAAGGATCTCAAGAGCTGATGGGACGGTGAGTTAGTCAAAAATTATAGATAATAGTGTGGTGGTTCTTCGAAACTTTAATAGATGGATCATATGACTCAGTAATACTGCTTCTGAATATATATCTAAAGGAAATGAACCCAGTATAGGAAATAACACTGTTTTTTGAAATAAAGTAAACATAGAAACCCAAGGGTACTGTGTTCTCTCTCATGAAGCTTAAGTCAATCAGAGGCATGAGACAGTTGGTACAGTGCTTTCCCGGCATGTGTGAGGCCTTGGATTTGATCCCCAGATAATTTGAAAGTAAAGTAAAAAGCATGTTGAAACAATGAAAACGGAAATTGAACTTGATGCATGTGTGTTCCATTCAGGCTGGAAATGTTTCACTGAACCATGTTAGTATACACAGTTAACGCATGTTAACAGAAATATTGTATGAACACACTATGACAAGAAAACCATTCACAGCCAGGCATGGTGGTGAATAGGTCCCAGCACTTGGAAGGCAGAGGCAGGTGAATCTCTGAGATTGAGGCCAGGTTGTTCTAAAGAGTGAGTTCTAGGTCAACCAGGGATATACAGAGAAATTGTCTCAGAAAAAAAAGGAAGAAAGGAAGGAAGGAGGGACAGAAGGAGGGAGGGAGAGAGGGAGAAAGGAAGGAAAGAAGAAAGGAGAGAAAGAAAAAGAAAGGAAGAAGGAAGGAAGGAAGGAAGGAAGCAAGCAAGCAAGCAAGCAAGCAAGCAAGCAAGCAAGCAATCTACTAAACATTTTCCTAGACAAGACTTTAAAACTCATCCCAACTGCTCTTTGGCATTCCGAGGAGCCTCCAGAATTTCTCTCACCCAGATGAACTAATTAAGTTTGATATTTGTGCAGGTGTGTAGATCTGTGCACATGCAGGATGGGTGGCTTTGTAGTCCAGAAGAGGGCATCAAACCACCTAGAACTGGTATTTCAAGTGGTTGTGAGCAACCCACTCCAGCAAGGATTCTGGGAATCAAACTTGGATTCCTCTGCAAAAGCAGTATGCATTCTTAACCACTAAGCTATCTCTCCAATGCAAAAAAAAATGTATGAAGATTATTTTCCTCTTGGCCTTCCAAAGATGGAAAACGTGATGTATTTTACATCTTTTGCAGTTAAATACACCCTGAAGAACACCCCATCTGAGTTGAAGAAAATGATGTAGTTACGATTGCCTCTTGATGTTTTTAGTGCTGCAATAAGAAGCTTTTTATTTGGACAAGAGTTCTCTCAATATAGAAAAGAGGCAGGGAAAATCATAGCCCACACAGCTATATGCCCCACCTAGAGACTGAAATCTAAGGTCTTCAGAAAAAGTTGTTTCTAGAAGTCTTTAAATCCAGCACTCAAGAAGCAGAGGCAGGCGGATCTCTGTGAGTTTGAGGCCAGCCTGGTCTACACAGCGTGAGTTCCAGGACAGACTCCACAACTACATAGAGAATCCCTCTCTTGAAAACCAGAAAGAAAAAATGTTAGTCTCATCTTTACACTACATGCTCGTAGCTAGTGTAACTCTTCTGATATTTGGACAGCTATGAAAATGAAGAGGAAAGGGAGGCTGGATTGCTGGATTCAAAAGGATGCTATACAGAGTCTCTGACGTTTAAATACATACCACAGGCAGCTTTCCTACAGAGATATAATCCACTGAAGACTTCTTTTCTTCCCTGGCTGCACATGAGTGTTTTTGTTTGTATTCCTGCTCTGTGTGAAAACTTTGACTTAATGTACCATATTTAGCATAGACACATGTGCATCTGTGCATAGGGTACGTCCATGTAGAAATACACATATGTGCCTTTCTTCCACTATATATTCATGCACTCATTCCCGTGTATGGGTACTGAAACTCAGGGCTCACTTGGTTCACTTATGGATTGTAACATGTTTCCCCTAGAAACGCACAGGTAATGGAAACAATACTCTTGCCTGAGGTCTGCGTCCTAAGTCCTCTAACTACAGTGTTGTGCACAACATTCCTTCTGCAGGGGCAGCCTTCCTTCCTTTTCTCATCACTGGGTGACGTCCAGGTCTCCCAAGACTAGACTATCAATAAGCCTGCTCATGCTATTTCAGAGATCCTCACCTGTTTTCTTTTGTGTGTGCAGCATGTATGGTGTGTGTGTGTGTGTGTGTGTGTGTGTGTGTGTGTGTGTGTGTGTGTACACACGTGCATGTATGGTGCATCACTCATGTGGAGACCAGAGGACAACCACAGCATCAGTTCCTATCCATCACCTTGCTTCAGATAGTCTCTGTTGATATTTTCAACTGTGTGCACCAGGCTAGCAGGCCACGGGCATCTGAAGAGTCTCCTGTCTGTCACAGCTGTAGGAGCACTGGGATGACAGACACTAACGGTGCAAACCTGGCTTTTGCATGGTTTCTGAGGATTGGAAGTCACATTTGACTGTGCTTTTACGCACTGAGCTATCGCTGCAGACTCATCATTTTTTTCTTACCTTATCATACATTCATATAACCACAAATAAAATATACTTGTTTGAGCAATTGCTGCCAGTATATCATAAACCAATGAGGGAAGAGTTGTCTCTATTTTACTCATATTGAGTTCCTAACACCTAGCTAGATACTAAGTGTAGGGTAGCCACTTCATATTTGAGCTAGAAAATGTAGGGATTCAACTCTCCTGGCACTTTAGAAAGTTACTGCTCTTGCCGAGGATATGGTTCAGTTCCCAGAAGCCACATCAGGTGATTCACAACGGCCTCTAAATCCAGTTGTGTGGGTCTGGTGCCTTCTTTTGGCCTCTACAAGCACAAGGACACACATCATACACATATATTCACTCAAAACACAAAGCACACATAATAAATAAATCTTCAAAAAGAAAAGAAGTAGGAATGCAAAGAGGAGGAAGAGAAGAGAAAAAGGAAGAGGAAGAAGAAGGAGGAGGAGGGGAGGAAATGACACTATATGGAATAATATGAACTCAGTGAAACTACAGAATCCAAATTGTAATTGAGCCTGCATCCTTGCTGCTGTAGCTCTTATCCACTCAGAGATTAATGTTAAGTCTGTGAGATAGCCTTTGGGGACAATAAATACAAGAAATTGTATCCTCTCTCTAGCCAGGCAGGTAATAAGGCATAACCATAAAACAGAAGACGTGGTAGTACCTCCTACAGTACACAAAATCTGAAAAATCTTCGGGCTGATGAGGGAGGGGAACTTGATTGGGGGAGAGGGAGGGAAATGGGAGGCGGTGGCGGGGAGGAGGCAGAAATCTTTAATTAATTAATTAATTAATTAATTTAAAAAAAGAAAAAAATCTGAAAAACTTCCAGGATAGCCGGAAATCCATTGGCCTCCCACTTCAAATGGGGGGCAGCAACATCCCTTCTCATCCCCCAGCCTTAGACTCCCCTAGCTGCCAAACTTTTAGCTCCCTAAGCACCCCAGAAAAACAGCCCTTTACTGCCTGTTTTCCCCCATGTCCTCCCCCTTTCTGAGAGCCCACAAGAATTAGACTCAGGCAATAACTGGCACTAGAGATTGGATGTAATTGCATCTCAAGATAGGTATACACAGAGCTCAGTCGAGGGCCCCAGGTAGGAGAGTGGCAGGCACGGTTGGGTCACACATCCCCACCCTATTTCTGGCTTTTCGTCTTCTTCATTGACTCCAGAACATTGTCTCCACAGTAAAGAACATCATAGTAATTTGGTTTATAGTGCAGCTGTATTCAAGAATAGGAGAACTACGGTAATAAGACATGGGAAAAAGGCACAAAGGAAAAGATATGGTCCAAATAACCAGAACTCCTAAGACTTCCTCAGCTTCTCCACAGCAGCATCTACATCGCCTCCTGTAGCAATGAGGGCCTGAAGATTGGCTTCAAGGTTCAGAAAGCCCATAGCCCGTAATTGCTCCAGTTGCACCCGGAAGTGAGCTTCTAGCTGTAGTTGCTGAGGATTGGTACTAGCTAAGGCTTGCAACACCTGGAGGAAGGAAGTGGAATGGAAGCCTACCTCTGCAGAACCCTGCACTTGGGAAACCTGAGGAGTTGGGGCTGGGTGGGGATCCTCAGACAGAAGAGCACCTTCTCTAGATTCTGTACCTCCTGTTACTCCACTCAGCCCTGCTAGGCAGGGCATAAACCAAAGGAGGAGGCGAGGTGCTTCAGTAGCCAGGATCTGCAAACCCTGCTCTATCTGTAGCAAGGCTTGCATGACACGGGGATTTGCCATGGCTGCCTGAAGATGCAACAGTAATGGTAGCTGTTGGTGTATCTCATTCTGTATTCGAGGGACCTGATTTGTGCCAGCTGACCTCGGAGGTCTTGGGTAACCTGTTGGAGGCAGCCAAGGAGATTCTGGGCCTCCAGCCGTGGCTGCCACAAGGGAAGATAGTGTAGGAACAAAGGGGGACCTATTGGCAGAATCTCCTATCTGAGAGGTAAGATCCGGCAGGCTAGTGCTCTGGCCGGGAGATTCCTTCCCTGCATCATGTAGGCTTCCACCTTGTCCAATACTATTCTCCGGTAAGTGTCTCAAAAAAGCTGGGCAGGAGGACTTTCCCTTGACTGTTACTGACTCTTTGGGGAGAGGCTGGCCTGACCCAGGTTTGTGGGATGAGGGTAAAGTCGGAGGAACTCTGTTTCCTGATAGTGGTGCTTCCTGGCTTGGGCTCTGAGCAGGCACAGTACCCTGCAGATAGGGTCCCAGAGACTGGGAGGTCTCGTGTAACTGCTGGAGATAATCAAAGAGTCCTATGTTACCCAGAAAGCTTGGAAGTCTATTTCTACTCTCAGATGCATCTTGGTCCCCAGGCTGTCTTCCTTGTCTGCCACCTGAAACTCCATATGTAGAAGTCCATGGGTTAGGAAGAGGGTCACAATTCTCTGTCCTTGATGGTTGGCAGCTGGTGGTGGTGCTACTAGTGGTAGTAGTAGTAGCAAAAGGATTGCCACCAAACTGCTCCTGCACTGCATTAAGCATGGGATCCATAATATCTGTATACATAGTACGGAGCACATTATATCCACCAGGGATGCTCTCCAGGTTACTGAGTGCACGGTCCTGGCTACGCATCATCTCCTGCATCATGGAAGGGTTACGTAGAAACTCCATCGTCTGCCGCATGATCTCGGGGTTGTTAAGAATATGACCAATCTCAGGGTTCTGCTGGATCAGCTGCTGCATGTGAGGATTGTCAAGAACCAGCTGGCGCACTAGACCTGTGTTGGACAGCAGACCCTGGATGAAGGGGTCATCAACGAGTTGAGCCACAAGTTCAGGCACTGAGATGTGCTGCCACATGAGAGAGCCTGGCTGGTCAGAAAAGCTACCTGAGGTCAGACCCAGCCCACTGAGGCCTGTGAGGACACCCAAGCTAAAAGAAGGAGACCCATCTACAGGGTAAACAGAACTTGACTGAGGAAGTACTCCAGGATTGGGGCCTGGAGTAGATGCTGGTGGAGCCAGGCACTCAGTGCCTGTGGTCCGACGTTGCATCTTGATGACCAAGTGAACTGTGAGGCCATCTCGCACTCCACACTGTGCCAGTGAGTCAGGGTCCTTGAGAATTTTTCCCGCGAAGATTAAGACCAGCTGATTTGGATGTGCCTTAAAGCGGGGTGATATCTCTTCCTTCAGCTGCCGGATGGTGCACGTGTCTACAACTGAGAAATCCTCCTTGTCCTTGGGTGTCTTCACTGTCACCCTGATGAGGTGGGACTCCTGGGCTGGTGCTGGGCTGCCCTGTGGTAAAGCCTCTCCACTTTTGGCCATGGTGGGCAGCAGGAGGCTCAGGTCTGTTGGGGACACAGCTGAGGGGACAGAGGTGGGAAATGGAGATCATCCTTTCAGCAAGGGTGAAAGAAAAAAAGGAGTATCAAGAGGGCCTTGGGTCTTAGGGAAGGGGAAGGTGTAGTGTCCGCATGAAAAGGACCATGATGTCACTTGGAGAGGGATGCTCTGGGCAAATTATGGAATTAAGATGTGTTAATCAAGGCAAAACCACACAGGGCATAGGGAAATGCTCTTCAGGTGATGAGTAAGGGGATGATGGGGAGTAAAGGCCTGGTTGGGGAATACACACCATTCTGCTGTGGCCCCGTCCTTCCTCTTAGGCAGGGCTCCAAACTGCCCTCATCTTGCTGCACAGACACCCTGTAGACCTTCTGAGCTGGAACCCATTCCATCAGGTCACCTCTGTGACCTCAGCGCTAGCATCACAGCCTCGCACCATGGAAACTGGAGACTCCAAGGTGATCAGAGTCCCTGGGAACCCCATTCTCCCCACTTCTTTATCTTACCTTTATCCTAAGTTTTTTATTTTTTAATTGATTTTTATTGAGCTTTACATTTTTCTCTGCTCCCCTCCCTGCCTCTCCCCTCCCGCCTTCAACCATGCCCCAAGGTCCCCATGCTCCCAATTTACTCAGGAGATCTTGTCTTTTTCCACTTCCCCTGTAGATTAGATCTATGTCTCTCTTAGTGTCCTCATTGTTGTCTAGGTTCTCTGGGATTGTGGTTTACAGGCTGATTTTCCTGGTTTTATGTTTAAAAAACACTTATGAGCGAGTATATGTGATAATTGTCTTTCTGGTTCTGGGTTACTTCACTCAAAATAATGTTTTCTATCTCCGTCCATTTTCTTGCAAAATTCAAGATGTCATTTTTTTCTGCTGTGTAGTACTTCATTGTGTAAATGTACCACATTTCCCTTACCATTCTTCAGTTGAGGGGCATTTAGGTTGTTTCCAGGTTCTTGCTATGACAAAGCTGCTATGAACATAACTGAGCACATGTTCTCGTGGCACAATTAAGAATCCTTTGGATATATGCCCAAAAGTAGTATTACTGGGTCTTGAGGAAAGTTGTTTCCTAATTTTCTGAGAAATCGCCACACTGACATCCAAAAAAGCTGTACCAGCTTGCATTCCCACCAGCAATGCAGAAATGTTCCTTTTCCCCCACAACCTCTCCAGCATAAGCTGTCATCGGTGTTTTTGATCTTGGACACTCTTACAGGTGTAAGATGGAATCTCAGAGTTGTTTTGATTTGCATTTCTCTGATGACTAAAAATGTTGAGCATTTCCTTAAGTGTCTTTCAGCCATTTTAGATTCCTCTGTTGAGAGTTCTCTGTTTAGGTCTGTACGCCGTTTTTTTTTTTTTATTGGATTATGTGTTCTTTTGATGACCAATTTTGTGAGTTCTTTGTATATTTTGGAGATCAGACCTCTGTCTGATGTGGGGTTAGTGAAGATCTTTTCCCATTCTGTAGGCTGTCGTTTTGTCTTGTTGACCATGTCCTTTGCTTTACAGAAGCTTTTCAGTTTTAGGAGGTCCCATTTATTGTTTTTTTTTTCAGTGTCTGTGTTGCTGGGGTTATATTTAGGAAGTTATTCCCTGTGCCAATGTGTTCAAGTGTACTTCCCACTTTCACTTTTATAAGGTTCAGTGTGACTAGCCTTATGTTAAAGTCTTTGATCCATTTGGACTTGGTTTTGTGCGTGGTGATAGATATGGATCTATTTTCATTCTTCTACATGTTGACTTCCAGTTGTGCCAGCACCATTTGTTAAATATGCCTTCTTTTTTCCATTTTTTTTCTTTTGCATCTTTGTCAAAAATCAGGTGTTCGAAGATGTGTGGATTGATATCCCGGTCTTCTATTCGGTTCCATTGGTCCTCCTGTCTGTTCTTATGCTAATACCAGGCCATTGTCAGTACTGTACCTCTGTAGTAGAGTTTGAAGGCAGGGATTGTGATGCCTCCAGAAGTCCTTTTATTGTGCAGGAATGTTCTGGTTACCCTTGGTTTTTTGCTTTTCCACATGAAGTTGAGTACCGTTCTTTCAAGGTCTTTGAAGAATTTTGCTGGGATTTTGATGGGCATTGCGTTGAATCTGTAGATTGATTTTGGTTATCCTAATTATTTATTAACAATGTGGACCCTAACTGATAATTCCTTTTTAGGTCAACAACCATCTTCCATACAACACTACAGTATACATGGCAGATGAAGACTCAAAGTGGAATTGGAGCCTCTATAAAAAGTTCCATAGGGATATATAGTGTCCCCTATTGAAAATTGAATTCAGTTATCCATACTTGAAAATTCTTTTCTAAAATTTTCAGTTCCTTTTCCTCTATATTCAATATTAACCAGAATATATATTTGTTTATTTTCAAAGTATTTACTTGTTGATAGAAATAGTATGGGGTGAGAGAGGGATTGAAAATGACTGAAAGTTTTTCAATTCTATAATTTTTTGTACAGAGGAATGATCATATAAAGACACTACGCAAGGGAAATTATATGGAATTCAGATGAATATAGTAATGGATATTTGAGCTTTTACTTTTATCTAGCAAATACGTAGAGTGTGGCAAAGTAGTTAAATATTGCAAGTCTTGGGTGCGTTCATGTTTAGATGACTTGAAATATGGGCTGGTTAAAACTATTCAATATATAAAAAAGCATAGTAAGATGAAAAGATACTAAAGGTTGTGATTGTACACAGATTAGATAATATAGAAAAGGGGAGATATAGATATAGACATAGACATAGATATATTAGTGGCTTGTACAACAATTAAAAATCTGGACAATTATAATGCAGATCAGGAGGAACAGACAAAACTAGGTGTCAGGTGAGAGTGCCAATCGACACCGCAGAAGTGAGAGAGGAATCAACTGTCTCAAATGAGCCCAACAGGCTCAAAGCGCTAAGGACTGACTACGAATTTTTTATGTTTTGTTTATTCTTTGACAAGTTCAAAGGCAATAACAATGTACATTGATTATATCTACCCATAATTCCCCCACCCATTCCCCCTAGACATCTCTCCATGCATCCGTCTTCCACCCTTCTGTTCTCTCTTTTGTTGTTTTGTTTCCTGTAACCCAGTAAGTCCAGCTAGCATGGACTGCTGATATATTAACTGATCTTCTTGGCCTAAGTTTGGGCACTTTTTGTGTAGGTAACTGAGCGCAATGTTCATGTCATGGTCAGAAGACAGCATTGCCATCGCCCCTCCCCATCCTCTGCACTGCTCTTCCGTGATGTTTCCTGAGCCTTGGAAGGGTTGCCATAGAGAGCCTGTCTATGGCTAAAAACTCAGGTTGACTGCTGAATTTCATAAAAAGCGAGCAGAAAGCCAACTGTAGAACAGTGGTGGGGGAACAGCAATCCTGATTTGAGGGTATTTAAGAACAAATGCATCAGAAAGCAAGTAGATCAAATAGGAGTGGGACAAACAAGAGAGGTTGTTGAGCTTAAAGGCGTCTGAGTGCTGCTGTGCTTTGTCTTCTGAAGACTAGCCTCTGAGGGCTTTGTTTTGATGAAAACAGTCCAAAGAGAAGGAGGAAACTGGTACAAGAGGGGAAAAAGCAATCCCAAAAGCCTGAATCCTGAGTAGACAGAGTTAGCAAGTGTCCATCCGAGTGGATGGCTTGACTTGTGAATGCTGACTGCTTACTCATCATACCAGAATTGAGGCTGAATGTGTAAAATGAGGTGATGAGACGATTGTCACTGGACAACAAATGCTCACGAATGTCTCTTTGGGGCTCTTCTGACTTTTGGTCATAATAGGTAAAACATCCTTTAACACTAAGACTGAAAAAGATGATATATTGAAAGTTTCCAAAAGTTAGAAAGGTATGACACCTTTATCACAAAGGCTGAGAAATGACCAGGTCTGTTGTTCTGATGAGAGCAGTAACATCCGTACCCCTGGGAAACGTGTTAAAAAATAAGTCTGAGCCCCATTCTAGATAGACTAAATCAAAACTTTCAGAATGTAGTTAGAAAACTGTGTTTTAAAACACTGCCCCAAGAGGATTCTGATGGGGATTCTCACTTCATTGCCCATAATGTATGTGGTTAGGATGACTTGTGAGATTAACTGAGGCCTTGAGTAATATATGTAAATAAGGCCAGCGAACCTGGCTGGGTGCTTTCTTTGCCTGCACCAACTGGACAGAGTTGGGTATAACTATGATGACTTTACTAGAGAACTGTTTCATTAATGGGTCCAAAAGTCATCTTGAAACTACAGAATTTGGGTCAAGAAGCATCCAGAGGTGCAAGAATGATAGGCATTGATAACAAATGCAGCCCCCACACTCCTCCACAGCCAGTTTTCTCTTTCCTCCTTGCTAAAGAAAGCCAAGATCTTAAATGCTAATATTGCAATCAATCTTGCCTTTTTAAGCAAAAAACTTTTTAAAAAATCAATGAAATAAACTAAACAGAATTTTATATTTATTTTTCAACTTGAAAACTGTCACAGATCATTATTTATTTAAAGAAAAAAATGTCTTTTTTCATTTCACATACCAATCCCAGTACCCTCTCCCTCCTCTCCTCCCATTCCCTCTACCTATATACCTCAACCCCCCATCCATTCCTCAGAGAGGATAAAGCACACTGTTTTGGGAGAAGGTCCAAGGCCCTCCCTACCATATCTAGGCTGAGCAAAGAATCCATCCCTCTCCTTTTCCCTTCCATAATCCATAAAAGGCTCATTTCTATCGATCATCTGTGTGTCTGTCAACATATGGCCCTCCCTACCATATCTAGGCTGAGCAAAGAATCCATCCCTCTCCTTTTCCCTTCCATAATCCATAAAAGGCTCATTTCTATCGATCATCTGTGTGTCTGTCAACATATCTATCATCTATCTACATCTATTTATATCTACCTATAATCTACTTATCTACCGTGTGCTATTTGTATAAAGTGAGACTACTCAGATGTAGCTGTACTTTCTTCCTTGAATAGTTTTGGTGAGTTTTAATAATTGCTATGATCTGCTGGCCTGGTCTGTCACCTGTGTACCCCTGTCCCTTTAAGAGATAAGACCCGCCCTCTTCCAACCCTCCCCTTAGCCTGTACTTCTCCAGCCTGCACACTCTCTTTTCATCTCTCTCCCAAAGAGATGAATTCTGCGATCTCTCCCTCTCCCTCTCGCTCACTCTCTCTTCTCCCCTCTTCTTCCTCTCTGTGCCTCTCTCTCTTCTTCCCATTTCTCCCCTTTCCCCCTCCTTTTCCCTTCAATAATCCACTAAATAAACTATAACCACTTTTTCTGCATGGTGTCTGTCTCTCACCTGCCACTCAGGGGACCAGCTGAGGTCTTCACATGCCATCTCCCACCCTCCTGGGACCCACAGAGGCCTCGGGTGGTGGGACCCGGCTGCCCAGACTTGGAGAAGAGCGCCACTTTATCTACACCATTAATTACAGTGATGAAGCAGGTCTGGAAAGGTTTCCTGGAAGTACTGGAACTTTGCAGTCCTGCTCCCTTTACAGTTGCTGATGAGAAGAAATTCTAAGCCAGCTCTGGGATACAAGAGAGTCTGTCTCAAAAACAAAAACAAAACAGCAGAAAGGAAGAATCTTTGTTTTGTCTATTTAGTCAATGCCTGAAACCATGTCAACTTATTATAGCATGAATGTACTGCTTGATAATTAAACCTTAATTGGCTGTGTATCCTTCCAGGCAGGGATACTTTCATCAAGGTGGGGCTTGATGGAATGTGTGATATCATGCAGTGGTGGACAGTGTCCCATGAAGGGCCAGGTGGGAATGACAGGAATCTGCAGTGAAGCTGGTGGGTAGCTAGCTGTACTTCTGGCTGACAATAGGAGACTAAGGCTTGTTATCACGGAAGTAATAATCAGTAAGAAGCCCCAATTATAAATGCCAATATCTCATTTGTATCTGAGTTCCTCCTACCTGTATCTATCAGGATCTACCATTCTTTTTCTTTCGAGCTAAATTCAGTTTTAAGAAACATGACCAAAAATCAGTCTTCATCTGGGCCTATGTGAGGTTTTTCTTTATTTCACTAGTCTCTTCACTGCATTTGGTCTATTCTCGTCCTGCTATGCATTTGCGTCTATCTACCTGTATGCACATCCTAGGTTACACGTGTTTGTTCCCTGACACTGGATCATTATATAAGCAATTGTGATTATCTATCAAGACAACCCATACAATGTATTGTGTATCTGTAGGTAAAACAAAGATATCAAGCACATTTTGCTGATTCGCTGGGGAAAAAAAGCCAAGCTAAACATGAATTCACAAGTTGTAGCATGAATTCTAATTGGATTTAATAAATAAAACCCAGAATAAGATGTTAGGGGGCGAAGGCTGAAGGATCAGAGGAGCTGTGTGGCCAGCCACTAAAGAGACCTTTTACCTCTACCAATGCTCAGATCAAAAGGGCAATCCTGTTCTCAGACTATCTCTCAGACTGCAACCTCAGACTGCATCTGAGCCCCTTTCTCTTTACATCTTAAATTCCTCTCTCCACTCAACCATATCCCTTCCTGTCTCCACATCCCTAGTGTTTAAAGGCATGGGACACCCAAATACTGGGATTAAAGGTGTGAGCCATCACCCCCTGGCTTCTAGTTCTGATTTTCAGGCAAACTTTATTTGTTAAAACACAAACATCACTACAACAAGTAATCCCAGCATTCAGGCAGCAGAGGCAGACGGATTGTCAAAGGTTGAAGGCCAGCTTGGTCTATATATGAAGATTCTGTTTAAAAACAACAAAACAAGGCAAGCCTCAAATGAAGGTAAGTAGGTGTAGCCATTTTATTGACAGATCTTCCAGCCATGACCAGTGATCTAGCATTCAGTTGAGCAAGCATTGATCGTTTTTTTCTGTTCCGGTACTTCTCCCAGTTGGAAGCATAGGAAAGGTAGGAAAGGAAGATGAGGAAGTCAAATGGGTCCACAGGCAGGTTCCACACACAGGTAGGAAGCAGATGGGAAGACATGATGGTTAGGATTCCTGTGATCTCTTGAGCTTGTGAACAGCAGCGTTTGTGTCACCATCAGTAGCAATGAGTGCTTGCAGATTGGCATTGTCATTCACAAATCCCAGGGCCTGGAGATGCTCCATCTGCTTGAGGAAATGAACCTCGGGAGATTGTAAGAAATGGGAAGGGTCTCCAGATTGGGGCTGTGATTTCTGCAGCACTGTTCCAGATTGGGGGCCACATTCAGGCTCAGTCATGTCTGACACGTTCAGTGTCCAGGGCACTGAATCAGGGTAGCTACAGCTGGAAGGAGGAAACCAACCTAGACCCAAAAGGTAAGGCTCAATGCATGGCAAAAGAAAAGGAGCCTCTGTAGCCAATAGCTGTAGACCATGCTCGATCTGTAGTATTGCTTGTGATGTTTTAGGGTTGGCTAGGGCTAAAAGCAAGTCTGAAAGCTGTGATGACTGCAAGGATGTGGGAGTTTGTTGTCTCCACTGTTCATTCTGCTGAGGCATATTCATGAGCAGCAGCATCTGAGCAGCCATGTATGGGTAGTTCCTAAGCAATTGGATCATTCCTCCTGTGAGCTGAGAGCTGGTCTGCTCACCTGACTGCTGGAGATCTCTCTCTAACCCCTGATCAGAGCTACCCACAGGGATGGCCATACCCTTATCATTTTCCTGAAGCTCCTGGGTGAAGGCTGTGCTGAGTAAGGTTGGAATCCCAGCTGGCTGCTGAATAGCACAGACATGGCTTTGGCCCTCAGTGGTGACTGAAGCTGGATTTTCCCTGGAAGCATCATGAGCATTGCTTAGAGTAGCATTTGTTGGGGTGATTGATGATAACCCACAAGAATTAGCATAAATGTCTTGGGCAGGGGAGCAGACTAATTGTTCCTCAGATGGCAGAGGAAATGGGGAAGGAGTCTGGACTTGCTCTAGCACTTGACCAGCCAGAAGGGTTGTAAAAGAGTTGCCCCCCAAAAGATCATGCATCCCATTGAGCATTTGGTCATTGAAATCATAGGTCTGGCCCAGGGCATCGTTCCCATTTGGAATTGTCTCTAAGCCCAGGTAGGGCTGTGGGTTTGGTAGATGCTCAAGGTTCTGTGCTGATTGATTGATCTGCATTATCTCTTGGATAACAGCCAGGTGCCTGGCCAACTCCAGAGTGTGACATAGGATCTCAGAATTGTCGATGAGATGGGAAATTTCTGGGTTCTGCTGCAACAGTTCTTGCATGTCTGGATGTTCTGAGATCAGCTGACGCATGAAATCAATATTGGACAACATCCTCTGAACACAAAGATTCTCCAGCATCTGTACAATATGCTCTGGACTGTCCACTTCTGGGCTTTGAGTACCCACCTTGGGTGCGTCAGACCCCATGAGGAGGGATGATTCCTCTTTGGTTTGACCCATGCCTGCAGACTGGCACACCCTACTATTTCCTTTGGTGCTTCTGTCTTGATGGCAGGGATTGTTCGTTGACAGGTTCCGGAAAGAATGAGCCAGGGATCTGGAGCTATCCTTGGACTTGATGACCACGTGAATAGTTTGGCCATCTTTGATGCCCCTGTGACTCAGTATGTCATGGTCTTTGAGAAGGCGGCCCATGGAAACCAGTACCAGTTGGTCCATTTGGCATTGGAAGTGAGCAGACAGCTTCTCTTTGAATTGCCTCACTGAGGTGTTACCAGCTACTGTAAAGCTGTTCAGGTGTCCCGGTGTCTTCACAATCACTCGAATGACACTTGGAGAGCTATTCCCATCTGCAGGCACACCTGCAGGACATCTGCTCTGGGGCATCCTAGGTATTCAAGAGATAATCTGAGGCATAGACCTTTGTGGGGAGGCAGATGGGAAGCAGCCAGAAGCAGGGGCAGAGAGAGGTGAGGGCAGGCAAATGTACTGCTGGCCTTCAGTGCAGGGGTTGTGTTCTAAGATCATAGGTTAGTTTTTCTTGGCGCCCCCAAGAAGAATGAATGGGCTGAGTCCAGTATTATTCGGTGTCGTGCCCTCACCCCAATTCTCCAGATGTGGCCCAGCTGAGGCCTGGCTTGGCTACTGACTCATACTTGGCACAGATTGGACTAAGTGGTGATGACCCTTCACAGCTGTCCCACCCCAAAAGCATGACCTGTTAAGAAAAGAATATTGTGATGTCAGCTTAAGCCTCACAATATGTCCTGATGAAGTAGGGACATATACATTTGAGAAAGTGAGGATGTCGCTCTCCATAATAAAATTAACTAGGACAGTTTCAAGAATGGAGATAAAATTTCTTACTAAATAGGAGTAGTAGAAGTAGTAGTTAAACAGATATAGAAAATGCATTTTTTATATGTCTTTGTTAAGTTCCCTCTTTGGAATAATAGGGTTAAAGTATAAAGTATTGGATTTGTTGAAACACTTAAAGAATAAAACTCATTCCAAAGAGCAAGAACAAAATCTGCATTGATGTGAGATTCCCCTCTGTATGCTGTGAATATGTTTTTATTACCATTAGCTAATAAGGAAGCTGTTTTGGCCAATAGCTTAGCAGAGCAAAGCCAGGCAGGAATCTGAAGAGAGACAGAGACAGTAGGTGGAGTCAGAGAGATGCCCTGTAACAACTACAGGAGACAGATGCCGCGGATCCTTACCTGTAGGCCACGTCTTTGTGGTGATACACAGATTAATAGAAGTGGGTTAATTCAACATATAAGACTTAATTAATAAGAATCCTGAACTAATAGGCTAAAAACTGTTGTAATGCATATAAATTCTGTGTGATTTTTCGGGTCTGGGCAGCCAAGAACAATGAAGCAATCTCCATTCACACTGCATCACAGAGAGGGCTTCTTATGTTTGCTCATGATCTGGACACAGTGAATGTTAAAAAGGAAAAGGAGAGAAGAATCAATGAAACAAGCCCTTAATCCCAGCTCTCTGAAAGCAGAGCCAGGTAGAAGTCTATGGTGATCCTGGTCTACATAACGAACTCCAGTCCAACCAAGGCCACATAGTGTGTCCTTGTCTCAAAACTTAAATTAACTAAATAAAATATTATTGTTTTTACTTTTTATTGACTCTTTGTAGATTTCACATCATGCATTCTGATCTCACTCATCTCCCTGTCCCCTCCCTCCTGGCTTCTGCCCTTGCAACCTTGCCCCCAAACTAAATTTAATAGGAAAAAACAAAAGAATTTTTTTTTTAACCTCAGCGTGAAATCTGTAATGTGGCTCATTGAGTCACACAGTAGATGGTTTAGCTGATACATCTTTAATTATTTAGATTTTTGGGGCGGGAGTAAGTGCGTTTTTTCTGTGTTTGTTTGTTTGTTTTGAGACAAAACCAGCTATGTGTAATAGCTCTGACTGTCCTGGAATTAGCTCTGCAGACCAGGCTGCCATTGATCTCATGGAGATTCACCTGTCGCTGCCTCCAGAGTGCTGGGATTAAAGGCGTGCACCACCACCACTCAGCCCATACATCTTTGTAAGTGTTCATTTCAATGAATCATTGGTCTGGTTCAAGGCCTCTAGCTTCTGCTACACCATTAACATGGAGTCCCTCAGTGTGAATCCTTTAAAATATCCTGTTGTTGCCTTGTGTCATGGAGATCCCATAGCTTTGGATCTGCAGGTCCAGCCCCTTCACACATTCCAGCAGTTCATAGATGAGGTAGGTTTGGGGTGGGCTAACTCATAGTCCTGGTTCTGGACCTGGGTGGTAGCTGGGCTGACCAGCTGCCAACATTCCTTCATTGTCACCATCTGTCTGGTCGCTTTAAGAGACAAGCCCTGCCCACTCCCCACTTCCCCTCATATCCTCCAACCCTGCCTCTCCCCTGTCAGCTGAGGCAGGCAGATCTTCCTTCCTGCTTGCAGCCTGAGTCTCTTCCTTTTCCATCTCCCTCTCGAAGAGGCAACTCCTGCTTCTATCTCTCACCTCTCTCTCTCTCTCTCTCTCTGCCTCTCTGCTCTTCTCCCCTTCTCCCCTTCCTCTCTATAAGCCACTAAATAAATATCCAACCTCACTCTAGATGGTGTTCCTATACATGTTGCTGTCTTTTTCCTGCTGCCCCGTGTTGCTCCCTGCCAGGGACCAGCTACCTTTAGAGAACTGGAGTGTGTTCTCCTGGCATGCCCTTCTGTCTGTCTCTCCTTGTGACCTGCTGCAGCCACTCAGGGAACTGCACCATCCCTGCCTGTGACTGGTTGCTTTTGGGATCCACTGTTCACTGCCTGCCACCACATGGCCTACTGCCACCACTCAGGAACCTGCAGGGTTTCTGACACTGCAGCCACGGGGGATCCTGTAACATTTTCTAATTAATCCATTACACTGGTAAGCTCATCAGCCAAGTGTAAGAGATGGCAAGGAGCAGGATCAGTTTCTCTGCTCACACCCTCGGGTCCCTCTCACGCATACTCATACTACCAGAGTCAGCTCTACTGTTTTGCACATGCAAGATGCAAGGCTTGCTCTCCAGATTGCCATACGTGGTAAGGGGCAGAGCCAACTCCTCCCTTCTCATGGCTCCTAGGTCAGCTCTCCCGCCTGACACAGGTGGCAAGAGCTGGGGGGAGCATATTTCCTCTACCCTTGCCATCCCTGTCATACAAGGGAGAAGGCAGGGGCAGGTCACCTGCTCTCACACCTACAGGCCTAGCTCATCTATCCCCCCTCGCCAACAGAGTCAGCACTAGTGTGTTGCCCAGGCAAGGTGCCATGCCCACGCTCCTGTGTGCTGCAGCTGGTGAGGGGCAGGAACAGTCCTCTCTCCCACTCTCGTGACCTCAAGGCCAGGTCTCCCTCCCACCACAGGTGGCAAGAGGGGAGGAGGGGACCCAGCTCTCTCTCCCACTTCACCTTATGGTAGGTGAAGGGTGGGGCCAGATCTTCCACAAGTCTTTGCAGTTCCAGATCACTGGCACCTCCTGTCAACTGGGTCAGCTTTACTGTGCTACCCTGGCCAGGTGCAGGGCCTGCTCTCCTGAGTGCTGCAGGCGGTGAGAGGCAGGATCTGCTCTCCCACTCTCCTGACCCTGGGACCATATTTTCCTACTTGCTTAGGTGTTGAGGGATGAGGAGCAAGGGGTAAGTGGAGTCTTTCTCCCTTACCCACGCCACGGACTGTGGGGCTAGCCCTCCAACTCTCAACCAGCTCACCTGTCACCATGCCAGTACGGAAATCTCTTCTGCACTTCCCTCAAGAGATGCGAGGCCCACTCTCTTTAGTGCTATAGTTGGTAAGCAGCAGCGTTAACTTTGTGCAGCCCTATCCTCACTGCTCTCAGTGGTAACAGGAGCCATGGGTGTCAACACAGACCATGACAGCAACACAAGCCCAGACGACACCATGGCCCTGGGTGGCAGTACAGACTACTCAGCTCCACATGGCCCTGGCAGAGGCTCAGCCCCCAGACATAACAGGGCCCTAGGTGGTGGCCCAGGCCCTTTATGTCAGTGTGGCTTTTAGTGGCACTGTGGGCCATAGAAATCAATACAGACCCCAACCATGGGTGGACCGTGGACCGAGACATAGACCTTGGCAGCAGCCTGGGTCCTCGCAGTCTGGCCTAACTGAAGATATTCTTGGCCTGCTCACTGCCTTGTGACCCCAGGTGGGCGAGTGCCATTACGATGAGCAAGCATATGGTGGAGAAATGGGAGAGGGGCAGAATGGTTAGTGTGCTGTGGTAAGAGGCAGTTCTGAAGAAGCCAGGGTGGCAGGGAATGGCTCGTGTTGGACTACCAGGACCAGGGTTATGTCTGGGTCTGGGCTACTGCCTAGGGCTATGTCTGTGTTCTTAATCCTAACACAGCTGATGTATATGACCCATGTTGCTACCGATACCACAGGGATGCTTAGGGTCTGGGCCACCACACGTGGCCATGCTGCCCTTGGGCCATGTTTATCTGAATGTCCCAGAGGACACAATGACATCCAGACCTGATCTGCTGCCAGGGTCATGTCTGGGTTCATGGCCCTGCAGCAGTCAGCATCTGTGTTGATGTGCATGGTTTTGGTAACCATTGAAGGCCATGTGGATGATCCAGGTCTGGTCACACACCTGAGTCCATGACAGGGTACAAGGGCCATGCTGACACCAGGACCAGACCAATCTGAAAGGTCTGTGTCATCCTTGGCCATGGTGATATGTGGGCCAGTGTAGGGCTATGTCTGGGTCCATGGCACTGCCACAGCCAGAGCCTGGGTTGACAGCCATGGCTCCTGATACCACCAAAGGCCACACAAATACTGAGGGTCTGGGCTATCCCCTGAAGTCAGATGGGGATCTGAGGGGCCTACTGCAGCTAGAGTCATACAGAGATGAGTGGCCGCACTGCCACAAGGTACCATGGCAACATCCAGGCCCAGGTTGCTGATTAGGACCAAGTATGGGTCCATAGTCCTATCTTAGAGGGATCTGCATTGATGTCTCAGAGTTGTAGCCAAAGCAATAAGCAACAAAAGGAGATCAGTGGGATACAAATTGGAAATGAAGAAATTTAATTTTTGCTATTTGCAGATGATATGATAGTACCCATTAGCGACCACAAAAATTCTACCAGTAAACATCTAAAACTGATAAATACCTTCAGTAATGTGGTGGGATACAATATTAACTAAAAAAATAAAATCACCATTCTATAAACAAATGATAAATGGGCTGGAAAAAAAATGAGGGAAGTATTACCCTTCACAATAGTCATAAGTAATAAAGAATATCTTGGGGTAACTCTAACCAAACAGGGAAAGATCTGATGACAAGAACTTCGTGTCTTTGAAGAACGAAATTGAAGAAGATATCATAAAATGAAACTATCTCCCACAGTCTTGAATAGGTAGGATTAATATAGTAAAAATGTCCATCTTGCCAAAAGCAATCTACAGATTCAATGCAGTCCCCATCATAATACTAACATAATTCTTCATAGACCTCGAACTATGATAATAAAAACAGATTGATATTGGCATAAAAAGAAACATGTGGATCAATGGAATCAAATTGAGGGCACTGACATCAATCCACACACCTATGAACACCTAATTTTTGACAAAGAAGCAAAATTGTACAGTGGAAAAATGAAAGCAGCTTCAACAAATGTCTTAACTGAATGTTAGCATGTAGAAGAATGCAAATAGGTTAAAGTCTAGCTCCATGCACAAAGCTCAAGTCTAAGTGGATTGAAGACTTCAACGAAAATTTAGTTACCTTCTTCTTCTTCTGGAAAAACACCAAATGGCGGGTGACGCCGGTGCAGCGGGAGGGCCCAGGGTCCTCCGGGGGCCCAGGATTAGCAGGCCGTGGCGGCTTCCGCGGAGGATTCGGCAGCGGTCTGAGGGGCCGCGGGACTCGCGGAGGTAAAGCTGAAGACAAGGAGTGGATTCCCGTCACCAAGCTGGGCCGCCTGGTTAAGAACATGAAGATCAAGTCCCTAGAAGAGATCTACCTGTTCTCCCTGCCCATTAAGGAATCTGAGATTATTGACTTTTTCCTGGGAGCTTCCCTAAAGGATGACATTCTGAAGATCATGCCCGTGCAGAAGCAGACTGGGGCAGGCCAGCGGACCAGGTTCAAGTTCTTTGTCGCTATTGGGGACTACAATGGTCACGTAGGTCTCGGTGTCAAGTGCTCCAAGGAGGTAGCCACTGCCATCCGAGGGGCCATCATCTTGGCCAAGCTTCCCATTGTCCCTGTGCGGAGAGGCTACTGGGGGAACAAGATTGGCAAGCCCCACACTGTTCCTTGCAAAGTGACAGGTCGCTGTGGTTCTGTGCTGGTGCGTCTCATCCCTGCCCCAGAGGCACTGGCATAGTCTCTGCTCCTGTGCCCAAGAAGCTACTGATGATGGCTGGCATTGATGACTGCTACACATCAGCCAGGGGCTGCACTGCCACCCTAGGCAACTTTGCCAACGCCACCTTTGATGCCATCTCTAAGACCTACAGCTACCTGACCCCCAACCTCTGGAAAGAGACTGTGTTCACCAAGTCTCCTTATCAGGAATTCACTGACCATCTTGTGAAAACCCACACCAGAGTCTCTGTTCAGAGGACCCAGGCTCCAGCTGTGGCCACCACATAAGGGTTTTTATACAAGGAAAATAAAAGTGAATTAAGTCTGTTAAAAAAAAATTTAGTTACATTGAACCTCATACAAGAGAAAGTGGAAAATCGCCTTGAATGCATTGGCACAGGAGACCACTTCTTTAATATAACACCAGTAGCACAGATACTGAGAACAACATTAAAAAATGGGACCTCCTGAAACCAAGAAGTTTCTGTAAGGCAAAAGATATGGTAAATAAAATAACAGCATACAGAATGGGAAAAAACTTCAACAACCCCATATCTGACAGAAGACTGATCTCCAAATATATAAAGAACTCAAGAACCTAGACATCAAAATACCAAATAACCCAATTTAAAAATGGGGTACAGAACTAAACAGAAAATTCTCAACAGAAGAAACTCAAATGGCCAAAAGACATTGAAGGAATTGCTCAACATCCTTAATCATTAGGGTAAGGCACGTGAAAATGACTCTGAGATATCATCTTACACCTGTTTGATAGATTTAGATAACAAAAACTGATGACAGCTTAAGCTGGAGAGGATGTGGAGTAAGGGGAACACTCCTTCACTGCAGGTGGTGGTACAAACTTGTACAGTCACTTAGGAAATCAATATGGCAGTTTTTCAGAAAATTGTGAATCATCCTACCTCAAGACTCAGCAATACCACTCTTGGGCATATACCCAAAAGATGCTCAATCATACCCCAAGAACACTTTCTCTAAAATGTTCATAGAAGCCTTATTCATAATAGCCAGAACCTAGAAACACCCTAGATGCCCCTCAGTTGAAAAATGGATAAAGAAGATGTGATACATTTACACAATGGAGTATTAATTATTTCCTAGGAAGAGGAAATAGGTAAGATATCCTGGGTAACCTGGAGGGAAGGGGAGGGAGTGGGGGATGAGGATAAAAAAAAATAGGATGGTCGAGTGGGGGGAGAGACAGAGAAGGAGAACAATGAAAGAGTTATCTTGATAGAGGGAGCCATTTTAGAGTTAAGGAGAAACCTATTGCTAGGGAAATTCACAAGAATTCACAAAGATGACCACAGTTAAGACTCCTTGCAAAGAAACTGGTCATAAAAACAAATAATCCAATTTAAAAAATGGAGTACAGACCTAAAAAGAACCCTCAACAAAGGAATCTGAAATGGCTTAAAGGCACTTAAGAAAATGCTCAGCATCCTTAGCCATCAGAAAAATGCAAATCAAAACAATTCTGAGATTCCAATTTACAACTGTAAGAATGGCCAAAATCAAAAACAATGATGACAACTTATGCTTGAGAGCTTGTGGGGGTAAAGGGAAGAATCCTACATTGCTGGTAGAACAGCAACCTGGTACAGCCCCTTTGGATATCAGTGTGGTGATTTCTCAGAAAATTAGGAAACAACATTCTAAAATACCCAGCAATACCACTTTTGGGTATATATCCAAATGATGCTCAATTATACCACAAGAACATGTGGACAACTATGTTCATAGGAGCATTGTTTCTCATAGCCAGAACCTGAAAACAACCTAAATGCCCCTGGACCAAAAAACGGATAAGGAAAATGTGATACATTTACACAATGGAGTACTACAAAACAGAATAAAATAACAACATCTTGAATTCTTCAGGTAAATGGATGGATCTAGAAAACACCATTTTGAGTGACGTAATCCAGACCCAGAAAGACAATTATCATATGTACTCACTCATAAATGGTTTTTAAACATAAAGCAAAGAAAATCAGTCTATAAATCACAATCCCAGAGAATTGTACAGACAACAGTGAGTACCACAAGAGAGACATACATGGATCTAATCTACATGGGAAATAGAAAAAGACAAGATCTCCTGAGTAAACCTGGAGCATGGGGACCTTGGCGGAGGATTGAAAGAAAGGAGAGAGGCAGGGAAGGAAGCAGAGAAAAATGTAGAGCTCAATTAAAATTAACTAAAATGAATTATTAAAACAAGACTCCTTGCAATAGTGGGAAGTTGCCTGAACTGGCCTTCCCCAGTAATCAGATTGATAACTATCCTAATTGTCATCATAGGACCTTCATCTAGTAAGTGATGAAAAGATAAGCAGAGATCCACAGACAAGCCCTAGGCCTAGCTCCTGGAGTCCAGTCAAAGAGAGGAAGGAGGGATAACATCAGCAAAGGGGTCAAGATCATGATGGGGAAAACCACAGAGACAGCTGACCTGATCTAGTGGGAGCTCATGGACTCTGAATTGACAGCTGAGGAACCTGCAAGGGACCAAACTAGGCCCTCTAAAATTGGGAGACAATTGTGTGGCTTGCTATGTTTATGTCTCCCCTGGCAGTGAGATCAGAATTTATCCCTAATGCATGAACTGGCTTTTGGAGCCCATTCCCTAAGGTGGGTTACCTTGCTCAGTCATGATGTCATGGTGGAGGGGCTTAGTCCTGCCTCAAATTGGTCTGCTGGGATTTTTTGACTATCCATAGGATCTCTGAGGAGTGGATGGGGGTGTGTGGAAGAAGGGGAGACAACTGTGGTTGTTAAGTAAAATGAATAAAAATCTTCTTAAAAAAAAAAAGAATCAGTGCTAGGGCTACTAAGAAGCCTGTCAGGACCAGGCTGAAGTACATATGGGATGGATCCAGGCACATAAAGTTTGTCATCCAGGACTCACCTGCCATCAGCACGCAGGGGAGACACCCAGTAAAGGGCAGAAACTGGGTTGGGTGCTGAGTCTCGGCCCTAGGCACCTACTTTGTATGATAAACCCCTCCAGTTGAGCTTCAGCACAATGGGTCTGCTCACTTTCTGTAGGCCTCCATGAGTGCAGGAACCTACAGGGCAGTGCAAGTGAGATATGAGCTAGCTACAAAGCATATAACCCACAGAATGCAGAGGATGGAGTGTAATCAGTACATGTGTGCTGGAGAACATGCTCATGCAACTGCATGCATAATCATATAAATAGACTGATTTTGCATGGATAGAGATGAATGCATGTGCTTGGCTATTAGATGTATAAATGGCTGCATATGTGGATATGTCCATGAGAAGATACCGGTCTTGGTACAATCAGAAAACTGAAGACTTATTCCTTGGGATACTGGCCTCCCATTCGTCCCTAAGGCTACTGTAGCAATCACGCATTTGGCCCAGTTAACGGAGAAACAAAATCGTGGGGAATTCAGTCTGTGAACTCACCCGGAGCCAGGGGTGGATCAGGGAATCTGGAAGACTGTTCCTGTTCCTTCTCCCTCTCACACTCACTTAGTCGGCCCTCAAGGACGTCCACCTCCTCTTGGAGAGCACGAAAGCTTCGGAAGTCAGCGTCAGCCAGAAGCTTCAGGCTCAGACTGGCATTAGTGACCTGAGGGAATGAGATCCCAGGAATATGGATCACAGGGTGTCCTCAAGCTCTACTGGCACTCTTGATTTTCTGGGTTCAGCATCTTCTCTAGAAAGTGGAAGTGTCTATGATAGCTAACCAGGTAACAAAGGAGGCTGTGAGAAGAAGTGGGGGAAGGGGGAGCACTTTAATCCATCTATACACCTGGTTCCTGAGTTGGTGGAGGAGCTCCGGGGCCCCGCTGACACTTGCCTTGACCTGAAGCTGGGCTATCAACTCCTGTGCACGTTCCAGTTCTAGGCGTAGCAGGTTGAACGCTGGGTTGTCATATTGGGACCCAGTGACACCAGGATTCCTGGACTCCAGCGTGTGACTCACTTCCAAAGTCTGACTGTATTGTTCCTCCAAATGTCAAGGAGCCCGACTCTTCTCATCCATTTTCATCCACCTTCTGTCTATCACTTTATTTAACAGTAGTAATAAGCCCACTTCTGGCCTGAGAACACTGAGGTCCCTGTTTTTCTGAAGGAAAAAAATACCACCTATACTATTCATAGAACGTTTAGAGCCACCCAACGCTTAGGACTAGCACAAAAGATAAACAATACCAGCTTCCAGTCTGGCCATATATCATGAAGCTTTTCCGGGAGTCCAGCAAGTAAGGTTTGCTAGACCATTAGCAACACTGGACTACAGATATAGTATTTCACCCCCTTGCCATTCTTATAGACTCAGTGCCACGCTTTCCAGACCAACCGTTCCACGTGGCACCTCTAGTTCAGTTCATTATGGCAAATCTGCTCTTTGATCCTCCACATTGATCATCCTGCGTTCAACCCTTTGATTAGACTATATGTATGCCTATGTTTCCCCCGTCTTGTTTTTCAATGGATCTACAACCAGTATTTTATCTATCAGTGTAAGAAGCTCCTATAAACATCATAAGCCATGCTTTACTGTGGGAAACATTAAGAATAGTACCAAATTTCCCTTTCTTCCTTAGGTTTGATCTCAAATCCAGGGAATCATTGCCATGGAGTCATGGCTAAACTGAAGTCGGTAAAAGATGGTCTTGCAATTGCCCCATCTCCAGCACTCACTCACCCTGGACAGCTGTTGTTCCTACTTGCCAATGAGATCCTGTAGTGTTTTCTGTAGCTGTTCCAGCTGCTGTAGGAATATCGAGTTGTTGGGCAGATGGACCACACACTGGAAAGTGCCACTCTCATCCGTGGAATTGAATGCATTTTTCACCAACTGCAAAAACAGGGTCAAAGGCACACTGAGGGCAACGAAGCACACTGGATCATTATAGGCTATTTGCAAAAGCAAGTCAGGGAGAGAGGCCAGCCCTGCTGTGGGGTGGTGGGGAACACTATGAATCTTACTGCCTGCTGAGGAATCCCTGTGTTGGGAGTTTGAGTTACTTTAATTTGCCAGCAATGAAGCTTCTGTCCTCTCCTAACTTCCATTAGTTGACCACTCATTCTCACCCCGAATCATGTACTGAGTGCACGTTGTGATATTTCATTTGCATTTTAATAGATACAGCTTGCCTGAAAATCAGAGAGTAAAACAGGTACACTGGTCAGCCTTATAGACCTGGCTGGTCTTGAACATCTGTTGTCAAGATTTCTTTCAGAAAAACACTGAGGAAGGCTTAAGGAGCTTCAGTTGTCAACAAAGACCTCTACAACGCCTGGAACAAAGATCTCTACAAGCTCAGCCTCTCCTGAAGGAAGCATGTAGAGAGAGTTCATAATCATCAAGAGAAGCAGCAGGAGGAGTCCACATCTGGATCCAGAGCTAACACTCACAAGAACATAGCATGAGGTGAGTGGGGATCCAGGAATTGCAGTTGAAAAACACAAGGGTCTGAGATTAAAAGAATCTTATAAAATCAAGTAACTAATAATTAACAAGGCTGGGAACTTCTCCAAAGTTAGGTATTTATTCCAAATCTTGTGCTCTTATGTCAAAGGCATCTATACATCTCTAAACTATGATGGAATGGGTCAACATAAGCCCGAAGGTGAAGGCAGAAAGCACTCCCTTGTCTCAGTGAACCAGAGCAAGAGTGGGCAGCTGTAAGGCTAAGAGACACATAAGTTGAATTCGTCTTACCCTTGCACAAGATGCCTTTCTCACAGCCAGTTCAAATCCACTGATTCTAGAACTACATTTTCTTTTTTTTTAACATATTTATTTATTTATTTATTTGTTATGTATACAATATTCTGTCTATGTGTATGTCTGCCGGCCAGAAGAGGGCACCAGACCTCATTACAGGTGGTTGTGAGCCACCAGGTGGTTGCCGGGAATTTAACTCAGGACCTTTGGAATAGCAGGCAATGCTCTTAACCACAGAGCCATCTCTCCAGCCCCTAGAGCTACATTTTCTATTTCCCCTCATATTGCATATGTAATCTCTCTGTGTCCCAGAACTTTCACATGGGTCATAATAGAAAATGTGGCATTGTCCCTATTGTTTTATTTCAAGGTTGGTAACTAGATGGACAGAAAGACAGACAAATAGATAGATAATATAGACAAGTAGAGAGAGCACTTAAGATAGTGCCTGCCTTCTTAGAGTCGCTTAGATGTGGTACTATAGTTCATTAATTCTTTCTCCATTTCAGTTTGAAGCCTAATAAGTTAGCAGTATATTAGAATTTCCTTCTAAATTTTAGACTATGACCATAGTACCAACTGGGGTTTATATATGGTTCCTGTATTTCTCTGAGAAGCTTTACCCTCCCCCACATGTTTTTGAGCTCTAATACCCAGAGCTTACACTGGCTATGTCTTCAGCCTAATAAGGCTACTTAATGTATAATGCCCTGGGCTGACCATCCCATACTCATCACCAGCATCTTTATCACAGGAAGAGTATATGCATGTGGTGGTAAAAAGCAAGGACTTTTAACATCAGAATATACAGTTCGTTCTCTCTCAATCTCTCTCTCTCTCTCTCTCTCTCTCTCTCTCTCTCTCTCTCTCTCTCTCTCTCCTCTCATCTTATGACCATATTATCCAACAGATATCCAATCAACAAAATGCCATCGTATCCGTCATCGTCTTTCCTCCAGTTTTCGCTATCTTCACTCTTGCCACAGACCTAGGAATTTTGAAGAAAATGAGGTCATAAAAAATGGCCAGCCCAAAACAGAACTATCTCTCCTACATGATACCTTTACCCTTTGCCTGTACCTGAGGCTGTCCTGGAAGCGCCAGGAGCAGCAGAAAAGGGGCCAAAAGAGCTAGGTCACAGTGCATCTTGGTCCAGCTGTAGGTATGGGCTAAGTCCCTAGACTACCCTGAGCTTTTATCTCCATTGCCAATGAATAGTCTCAGTATGAGAAGACAAAGATTTCAACATCCAAAAAGCTAAGCTATGTGTAGAGTCTTAAAGGGTGGGAAAGGGGATCATAAAAAACTGGCAACTTCAAACATGGGTGGAAGTGTATTTCCTCTATGAAAACAGGGTTGCCCTCAATCCATCCCAGACAGTGATCTGTTCCTGCCCTGCCAGGCCCTCCTACACAAATAGATTAAAACAAACCTGAGAGATCTGGCAGACCTTGGGAAGGGTCCCTTTCAAAGGGGATTATGGTCTTTTCCTCAATTTTCAGGGAGGGAGGAAGGCTCTAGAAGGAAATGCAATCTAACCTGTTCAACCTAAGGGCAGAAGCCATTTACTTAACCACTTAATCATGTCCCTTGGAAAGAGGCCAAAGTGTGCCCCTGGGGGGAAATGCAAACATCACAGCACTATTTTGCCCTGTTACAAACCTTCTTTAGCAAGCTGCCTCCTCCACTCTCCTGGGTACTCTAAACATTTTTGCTCTACTCCCCTCCAAGTGCTCCCCTGATATCGCTACTCCAAATGCTCCCAGCCTCTGCTGTCTGTGTGCTAAGAAGCCTCCATGCCACCAGCAGCAGGAGGCTATCAGGCCTCAAGTTCTCCGGCCTCTCAAGCAGATATTCCTATGGAGAAGGACGAGTTTGGTTCCTAAGACCTAGATGAGAAATCACAGCTCAGGGCTCTCTCTTTTGGCTATCCAAAATCTCTTCTGCCCTCTCTTTTCTTAAGCCATCATACTGGAGTACCTACTCCTCAAGCAATGTGGACTATCATTTGGTCATGTGCCTCAGAGATGCTACATTTCCCAGAAAGGTTGCCGTGAAGGGCTAATCATTCCACTCTTATTGAGAAGGTTGCTATCTACAGCTACTAGTTATGACTTCTGTTGCTTCCCTACTTCTCACAGTGCCCCTAAATCCAGACACTGCAGCACTTAGTACCAAGGACCTCGACTACTCACTCATCCTTTTAGAGCCTGCCTGTGCTTATACCTGTTTTAACAAGGCACATGAAATCTCCCAGTTCCCATTCTAGAAAGACTTCAAGAGCTGTGGTACATATAATTCTGGGGAATTGCATTGCTTTGCAATATAGGAAAATCTCAATAAGGTTATATTATATCTTGGCTGACATTCTGCACTCAAAACCAACATACATAAGGTACATTCTCCATCAAGTCCTGTATTTTCATCCGGGAATCACAGAGGTTGATAAGACAACCTCTGGTTATCTTGGGAGTTTATTTGAAAACCAAATATGCACATGATATGAAATCATCTAGAATCAGGGTTCAAATGGGTGTCACTAGCTCTGTGTTTCATGGGAGAACAGATGGAAGGAAGGCTGAGTAGGAGAATAGCCAGGGAAAGGAGCATGAGACTGAGCTGTAGCCTTTCCCGCATCTTAGCAACTGTATCTAGCAAATGACACACGGTAAAAAGCAGGAACTTCCTCAGACTCTTATCCCGAAATAGGAACCCTCTCGTGGATGCACTTGCTGTACTGTCACCTCAGCAGCTCTGGAGCTCAAGGTATTAGCCACCTAGATCAAAACCGAGTTTTCAAAGCTCTGCACCTTATACTATCTATGCTATGCTATGCTACACTACACTATGAATACTATACTATACTATACAATACTATTCTATTCCTCCAGCTCTTCCTGTCTTCATCCCTTCAGCAGACAAGATTTCTTACCAGATGCCTTACAAAGAAACCACATTGAGCCACATTAGACCAATCTGAGTGTGTGAGAATGATGGAGAAAGACCATAGTCTTGCAGATGTGTCCTGGGCCCCCTTGTGGGTCACTGAAGGGCCCAAGCTCTTCTATACTTCAGTAACTTGTCACTGGAAGTCAAAACAGATGTGTAAGGAGAGGACTGTGCTGGTGAAGCTGGGTAGGGAGAGGTCAGTTTGCTGTACTCTGCCTGCCTACAGGTTTGGAATAGGTCGTATGGTCATGGCCCCACCTGATTGCAGATGATGTCAACACTTGGGTTCACACAGATAAAGTGTGTGGCACAGCTGGCATGTTGGTGCCCACCTTTCTCGCCCTTTGAAGCAAATGTCTAAGTCTCTGAGTGATCTGCTTTGTGCGCACTCCATAGACCACAGGATTAAGTGCTGGAGGAACTACCACGTAGAGATTAGCCAATAAAATATGGATGTGGCCAGGAACTGTGTGGTGGCCAAAACGGTGAGCCAGGAAGGAAAAGAGAGCAGGTGTGTAGAAGAGAACAATGACACCAGCATGGGCCCCACATGTACTCAAGGTCTTGTAGCGGGCACCGGAGGATGGCAGGCGACAGACAGCACGGAGTATAAGGGCATAGGAAGCACCTATGAGCCCTAGGTCCAGGGCTGGAGAGAGCAGTGTGGTAGCCAGTCCATACCAGATGTTGGGACGTGTGTCGCCACATGCGAGACGAGCCACACCCATGTGCTCGCAGTATGTATGAGGCAAGGCCCGATGCCCACAGTAAGGGAGTCTCTGCAGAAGGACCACAGGGGGTGCCATGACACAGGCGCCACGCGTCACAGCTGCTACAGCCACCATGCCCACCACACGCTGGCTCAGCAGAGCCCCATAGCGTAGAGGCTGGCAGATGGCCACATAGCGGTCCACTGCCATGGCCAGCAGCACTGAGGACTCAGCAATGAAGGCCACGTGAGCAACAAAGAGCTGAGCTAAACAGCCGGCAAAGGAGATTTCATCCGACAAGCCCCAGAGCACAGCTAGGGCTTTAGGCACCGTGGATGTTGCCAGAATCAAGTCAGCGGCTGCCAGAAGCCCCAGAAGCTGGTACATGGGAGCCTGGAGGGTTTTGTCCACTGCCACCAGCCCCAGGAGAAGTATATTCCCTACCAAAGATGCCAGGTACAGCAGGCATACGGGCACAGCAATCCAGGCATGCAGGCCCTCCAGTCCTGGCACACCCAGCAGGATAAAGGGCCCGGGCCCAGAAACTGTCTGATTGAGGCTGAGGAGTGCAGAATCAAGCTCCATCTTCTGCTTCCACCTGGCTCTGTCCCTGCAGGGCATAAAGGAGGTCTGTGAGGGCGACCATAGAGCTCTGGAGAGTTGGGTGAGGGAAGGGAAGGGATAAGCTGTTACAGCTCGCATTTCCTTTCTGATCACTATGCCATGGACTGCTGTGCTAACAATAGAGTTCCCAACAGTACTGGGGATTTGTTATCATTTTCATATGCTGAATCAAAGAATTTGGCATCTATGCAGTCAACAGACGCCCAGTCACACAGTGAAGGGTAGAGTTAGGATTTGAGTCAAGTCTCCTCTGCTTAAACACTGTGCGTTTTTGAGTGTACTTTACTCTCTGGATGGAATGCTCCTGCATCTGCCCAGAACTGAGAGGAAGGCATTCTTCTAGGTAGCATACTGTGTCTTTCTTCCACCCCAGGGAAACGCACATCAGAATGGTCAGGGTGAGGGAGACAGGGTGTGTCTCTTCCAATCCATTCCCTGATAAATGCTAGGGTGAAGCTCCTGCCTATGATGCTTTTCTTAGAAACTCATCCAGTTGTTACGCACATCCCACTCTGTACAGGGTGCTTTCCCACTACCGGGACATTTGCCCCTCTAGTTCCATTCCACCACAGCTCTAATGACCTGATTTTGTGCAATGTAATTCTTTCTCTGATCAGTATTGACATCAGAGATTCCTCAAATCCCACTTTACGGTCCCTGTCTCCTCTCTCCTTTGTCCATGGGAAGAAACTATGTACTCTATGGGCTCCGTTCTGGGAAATCTGGTGCCATTAAGAATATAGACCATTAGGTCTGGGGAAGCAGTGAGAGGGATTGGGGCTGGGTGCCTTCATAACAGTGGAGTGAGTGGTCAAATTAAGATGGTGGTACTGAGCTGGGCAGTGGTGTCACACGCCTTTAATCCCAGCACTCCGGAGGGAGGGAGGGAGAGGCTGGTGGATCTCTGTGAGTTCAAGGCCAGCATGGGAAACAGAGCAAATTCCTGGATAGGATTCAAAGCTAAAGAAAAACCCTGTTTAGAAAAACAAAACAAAACAGAAGATGTTGGTAGAGGGAGAGAACTGGATGGGGTCTGTGACCCTGGCTGGCCTTGAACTGACTGAGATCCAGTGCTGCCTCCAGACAGAAGAGCTAAACTTGTAATCTTAGCACTCTGGAGGTTGAGGCAGGAAGACTATGAGTTCTAAATCACCATAGGAGTCCTCTGACACCAACATCAATACACCACACCACACCCCGGAGGAAAGAATTGCAGAATAGGATTCTTTGTTCTCTACCTGAAGACCACAGTCTTGTCATTCAGTTTCTTGAAAGGTACAGTCTGGCAGTCTAAGCTGGTCTGATAGACTGTTAACCTGTGGACTGTGAAACCTGGGCTAGGTGACCAGAGAACACCTTAGCAGAGTTGTGAATTCAGCAGAGCTACTTCCGGGGCCTTCACTCATCTGCACAGCTTCCCACAGAACATAGATTAAACCCACACTAGACCTTCCCACATGGGAGTTGCTGATTAGGAATCAGAGCTTCCTTCTGGAAGGCGATTTGTTTGCCAAGTGAAAGGGTCTAGCATCACCATTTACCATGGGGCCTCATAGCATCCTCTGGATACAGACAACACCTTGCCTGGGCTCCCTCATACAAAACAGACTGCTAAAGACATAAGCTATCACTTCCTCAGTAGTTGGGAACGCCTGCCCCAAATCACAGGATAAGAACAACCTGTAACCAGGCAAGGGCCCCTCAAGAAAGTCCTGTGCTCAGGGTGAGAGCTTTAATAGATCACATCCTGTTGGCACCTTTCCAAGGACAACTGCTTTAGACTCTTCATAACCATAGCGCGTATGTCTCCTTTCATTTCACTCTATGCACCAAGTGAAGATGGGGAGATGGGAGCTGGGGACCCTCCTCGCATTCTCTAGAACAGAATTCCCAATCTTCCCTATGCTGTGACCCTTTAATACAGTTCCTCGAGTTGTTGTGAACTCTACAATAATAAATTATTTTCATTGCTACTTCATAAATGTACATTTGCCACTGTTGTGAGTCCTACTGTAAATCTCTGTGTTTTCTGGTGTGAAAAGGTCATATAGGGTTGTGACTCTCAGGTTAAGAACCACCGTTTGAGCCTTACTTTTGCTCTATGCCTGACTCTGTAGGCAGCACTGTCATCTTCTCATTTTCTGCCTGCCTGCTCTGTTCTCGTAATGTCCTGAGACCTAAGCCCACATGGGGAGTTCAGCAAGGGGCATGCAGAGGGAGGAGAGAAACAGCAGTGATCTCCCGTAGCTCCCAGGACTAGACTGGCTCTGGGCTGGCCCAGAGTCCAGCTGCATCTCCATGGTAGAGACTCCACTACTGATGGGCCACACCATCTCAGGCTGCTTGCTGGGATAAGAAAACACCTGTACAGAAAGGCTCCAGTCACATAGACCTGGGGCCACACGAGATTCCCCAGATCTGGGCTGGTACTGTCCCTTCTTCCCCATTCCTAGATTTTTTCCTCTCTGGAGAGCAGTTTCCCTTTGGCTAGCAGAAGCTGCCTGCAGCACTTGCTTAGGTTCTGAATGTCCACCTGGCTGCTTCCCTCCCTAGATGGAGTCTCTGTTCTCATTCACATGTGCTCATCTTTACCAGCATCTGTCCTGGAGACAGGGGTGTTTCATGAGCCACCTAGTAACCAGGGTTTGTCCCTGCCCTCGGCTACCTCCAGAGACCATGTGGTCATCACCATCTCTTCTGTTTTCCTGATGATCCTCTTTGTGCTGACTTGGGTCCTCGGAGTTCCTCCTTTCACGGTGCCTCAAGGACCAGCTCTTGCCTGAGAAGCTTTAAGGACAAAGGTCAGCCCTCATGAACAGAGTAGAGCACCAGACACATATGAAATCAGCCTGGTGCACAGAAGGCAGGGTGAGAGGGCTGAATAAATAAACTGGAACGCTCCAGTCAGTCTGTTCTTCTCATGATCTGGGGAGAATCAATTAACTTGGAACCATGTTTGATCCAATTGTGGGTTCTCACCTGATTTTGGAAGAAGTAAGGATACTAATATGATATCAAATTATATTGTTCCTGTTCCTGTTTGTCCTCATTTCAGCACAATGACAAAACTCAGAGCAAACTCTGAAGCCAAGATGTTTAGGTGAAGATCCTATTTCTGCCACACAAAGGCTGTGACTTTGCACAAGGTCCTCATCTCTTGTCTTCATCTTCTCTTTTCTACAGTGAGGGTAATCAAAATGCATCTACTCCCACAATGCTTTGAAAAGAGTATGTGTGTGTGTATGCAAATTTATAAATACACAAATATAGTGTTTGTATATACATATAGACTGTGTGTACATACAGTGTGCATATATACATATATTGTGTATATACATATATAAAAATATGTAGTGTGTTTATACGCACATGCAACATACATATACACACATACATACATACATTCATACATACAAAGTGCTATGAATCTAAAGCACTGGCGACATAGCTCATTGTTAAAGAACTTACCTATCTTGTACAAGACCTTATGTTCAAGCCACTCAAATAAAAGTAATTTAAACCATAAATCAAAACTTACCTAATTATTTAGGGTTCAGCAGACTCTATACTGCAGTGACTGCTCAGCCACACTGAACATTACTGCTATTGCAGTCAGCACTTCCATCACTCGACTCTATCCTTCGGAGACCCTCTCACTGCAGTCTAGTACACAAATGTGGTAGGTGGCCTCTCAATGTGCCTTTAATGAAAAACAAAACACAAAACGCAAACAGGAGACTGAAACAAAAACTGTGAGGCATCAAATGGGTCTGAACTTATTGGTTCAACTGATTCAAAGGGGGAATAAAAGATTTTGATTTGATCCAAAAACAGACTTCCTTTGGCAATAGAACTTGTTGGGATTAGTCTGGTTATAAGACCATTGTTAAGCAAAGCGAGAAGGTGTTGCCCTCACTCGCCCCTTTCCCTACCATTCTGACAGAGAACAGTGAGACAGAGGAGAAATGATAATGCTTTGTGCCAGATTCCCGAAGATGACAGTCCAGTGGCTTTCCTACAGCAGGAAGCTAAGCACAGAGGAGCACGTACAGGCAATGGAGCACTGCAAGCTTACTCAATCTGCTCTCCTCTGGTTCTGTGAAAAGAAACCAAAGTCTCAGCAACCCATTTCATTAATTTTGACCTTCAGTGCTGAGCTCAATGTGGAAAAGATCTAAGGGGAGGTCATTGGGAGGCTTTGTTCCAGGAGCCCTCAGAGCAGTGTAGAGTCTGTGTGATGTTGGTGGTGAACTGCTACTGCCCGTGGGACCTTGACTTCTCACCTCTATGCTGTGGAAGCTGAATTAAAGATGAGGAAAAGGTATCTTGTCTCTATCCTCCAGTGTCTGCCTCCAATCCTGCTTCTCTGGCTCATTCGTCTGACAGGGTTGCCAGAATCTCAGAAACGCCAAAGATGCTACGAAGGCAAGCTGAGAGAATGCAGGTACAAGTGAATAAGATTTATGGATTTCTCCTGTGTGCACCTCAGGGACAAGAAACTCTGAGCCCCAGTAGGCCTGAGGTCTCAGCTGTGCAGTGTTGATGAGGAATTAGCAGAGATTTGAGGCTATCTCTGTGGACTTTCTTAAGCCCCAGGTTTAAGTGTCTGACATACTCAGAACCTAGAGAAAAGGAAACTGGACCACGTGTCCCCAAAGATCCATTGCATGTGAGAGCAGCAAGCCCAGATAGGCATTCTCTTGGCTCCACACAATGGTAAAGCCAATTGTCACCAAGAAGTTATTACTGTTCTTAGGGACTGTCTCCACCCCATACACTCTTTTAAGAGACTAAATATTTTGATGGAAACAGCCTGGGTATTTTTCTCCCAGATTCAACTTCCAAATAAACCGTCACTACGATGCTGCCTTGAGTATTCCTGACTTTCCAAGCTTAATGTTTTCTTGGTGTGATGTAGATTATACATCTCTTCCAGCAGTGAATGTGCTTATGTGTGACTCCCCCTACAAGTACCTTTCCCTCGCCTGAACAGACACAGCACTCTGAAGGTTGTGCAACATGGCAGGAGGAGCTTGAGAGCAAATTGCCTATCTTAGGTGCCAGCCAGATCTACATGGAGAGGCTTAGATGCCAATAATAGACATTATTGTTCATGGCACCTTCTTTTCCTCAAACATGGCACTGTTGTAATTAGGAGTGGCAGGGCTGCGTCCCCAGCACCCTGGCTGCCTGGCTAGCTTATGCCCCGAAATAACAACACACAAACTGTATTCATTTAAACCCTGCTTGGCCCATTTCTATCTAGCCTCTTCTAGGCTAATTCTCACATATTAATTTAGCCCATTTCTAATCCTCTGTGTAGCACCACTAGGTGTGCTTACCGGGAAGATTCTAGCCTACGTCCATCCTGGGTTGGAGCTTCATAGCGTGTGCCCCAGAGAGCAGAGCTATTGCATCTTGCATCTGCCCGGGAGAGGGGAGCATGGCATCTCTGCTCCAGAGAGTCTTAGCTCACTTCCTCTTCCTCCCAGCATTCTGTTCTGTTTACTCCTCCCACCTATGCTTTAACCTATGAGGCCAAGCAGTTTCTTTATTACTTAACCAATGACCTTCCTCCATCAATAATACAATTTCATACTTGGAACAACTAATGACTTGCATTGTCACCACAAAAATCCAAGTTCATACTTGGTTTTAGTTCCTAATTATAATGAAATTTTGGTGCATGAACTCATAGGTCAGATGAAAAAAAACCTAACCTATAAAAGTCTATAGTTGAAGAAGTCATACACAAAGAAATACACAGAATTAATATTTTATACATGAGAAAGCAGCCTTGTGGATTTTGTATCATCATTCTATAGGAGTACAAACCAGAAGATAGATTTTCATCCATGATCTGATGGTGGAACAGAAAGTTTGTAACCTGCCATGCCATGGAGAAATAGTACTGCAATCTGAACTTACAGGAAGATAAACTGCACCTTTTTTCTCCTTGAATAAACTAAAGAAGGGGCGGGGTTTAAAAGTTACAATCCCAGGTTTCCACATGACAGATCTGAAGTGAAAGTAGAAATACAACAATGTAGACACTGACGGAGTGGCCAAACACTGCAAATCCAGACCTTTCCTTCAGGCCAGAAAGCAGACCTTCCCAGGAAAGCTGATGGCTTCTGGGAAAGAGGAAGTCAATTTTCTTTCACAATGTGGCCCCTAGGAGATCGACTCCAGTGGATGGCCACATATCCAAAATATACGGCCAATGCAAATTGGACTTAATGCTTTCAGAAAAGTAAACGAACACAAAGTTGGATTTGGGTAAATAGAAAAGGGTGGGTAGGCCTGGGAAGAATTGGAGAGGGAGTGATAACAAGTCACACTGTATGAAATTGTGAGCTAATAAAAGTAATTAAGTAGTTAATTTGTTTTTTAAAAAACTGAGATCACTTATAAAAAAGCCAAGGCTTATGTAGGGTTACTGAGAGGCCACAGAAATAAAGAAATCTACATTCTATTGGGAAGGAAGATGGGAAAGCAACATATGTCTTCTGGAGAAACATAGAGCAGTGTGAGGGGGGGTGAGACAGTTCACATACCTTCTCTCTTTTGTTTTGCTTTGTGACTCCATTAGTCTTTCATGGAAGCCATTCGTGCGTATAAGTGAATAATCTTGGTTTCTAGTTTCTACCAGGAAGAATAGAGTATGTACTTTCAAGTTATCTTAACTCCGAACATATTTATTTATTGAATCTTCGGGAAGCTTTTAAAATAGCAGCTCTTAGCTAATCTGTGTTTTCAGCAAGATGGAAATTACCAGAAAAAAAATGCCAGAAAATATTCTGATGCCTGTGAGGACTTAGCATGTCAGCACAGAAAGCAGACTCCTCAGAGTATGGTGGGACACAGACTGGGAGGGGTGCTGAAGGCTGGAGTGGCCAGAGGCAGTAAACAGGGAGATATGACTTAGAAACAAAGTCCACTGAGCTGGACATTAAAAGACAAGTTCTGGGGACCTCACAGTGATTAGACATTGTTATAAAATAGCAATTTTTATACTTTAAAAATTGTTTGTTAAACATAGATCCAAAACTATCTCTGCTGAAAATAAATGTGAGCTAGACCTGTCAGTTACATTGATTTAATGATTTCATGATGTGTGTATGCACAGCAATATACATTATTCCCTAGTCTAACTATTCCTTTCTTTTTTTAATCTACAGGAAAACATTAATGCAAGACACATGGATTTTCATTTCTTTCTTTCTTTTTTTTTTCAAGACAGGGTTTCTCTGTAGCTTTTGGTTCCTGTCCTGGAACTAGCTCTTGTAGACCAAGCTGGTCTCGAACTCACAGAGATCCGCCTGCCTCTGCCTCCCAAGTGCTGGGATTAAAGGGGCGTTTTCATTTCAAAAAAAACATAGTAACTATACAATTTAAATTTTGACAAGGCAAGTACAATTAACAACAGTAATAAAACATGCCTTATAAATACTTTTTTCTGTAGTCTATTTTCATGGTTCTGAGCTCAACAGAATGTCACCAAGATTTGATTCCAGGTCTGTGTTAAAGACCTTCTTGCTGGGAACCTTGAATAGTCACTTCAAGGTGTGGGTCCTACTCTTCAGATAGTAAGATTTTGTCTACTAGAGGCCTGAAAATCTGCTCCTCTTTACCCAGAGTCTGTTTTCATCTTGTTGTTGGTGTAGGCAGTCTATCTCTGCATTTTATTTTGTTTTCTGTTGTCTTGGGTAGAATTAAGCTACTGATTTAATTCCTTTAGTATTGTTTCTTAATTAGTATACAAAATAAGAGGGGTTTCACTGTGACATTTCCATACTTACTTTGTGTTGGTCCCCCTCTTCCCCTCTCCATTCTCCTATTCTCTTGCTTTCTCTCCTTATTCCCACAGTAGCCAATCTTCTGTGCTCACATCACACATTTTCTATCCGTACCCCAATCTCCCCAACTTAAAACGTCTGTTTCCAAAGTGGCAATGAACTGAAGATGTGGGAAGAAAGAAAAGGAGGTACCTTCTGGAGGAAATAGGGAACAGGGTAGAGGCAAGAATAACAGGAGTGAAAAACAATTGAGGAGAAAGCTTGATGACATAATGGCATGGATGTATGCAAATACCACCCTGAACTTAAAATCATCCTGTTGATCCAGGCGTGGTGAGTAAAGCCTGCAGTCCCCAGAAAACAACCTCCAATTGAAGGCCAACCTACTGTAGTGATGAGATACAGGCCAGCTCTGGCTGCAGAGTAAAGGAGAGTATCTCAAAACAGCACAAAATCTGAGGAATAGGGAGGAACAGAGTCAGTATCCTCTTAGAAGAGAAGTGACCCAGATGCCAGATAATGCCAAAAACTGAACGTATGTCCCAAAGAAACTTACTGCACCATGCAGAGCCTGCGAGTGTACCTGCCAGGAAAGAGAGCACCAGAGGCTGGGGAACCAGGAATGGGCTGGGCAGACAAGATGACTACTTTTCACAGCAAACCTTAGAGCTTCATCTATGTGTAACCTGGATGCTTTATTTTTTATTTTATTATTGATTTCTATTCAGCTCTACATTTTCCTTTGTTCTCCTCTCCCCTTCAAACATCTCTCAAGATCCTCATGCTCTCAAATTACTCAGGAGATCTTGCTTTTTCTATTACTCATGTAGATTAGATCTACCTATATCTTTCTTAGGGGCCTCATTGTTGTCTAGGTTCTCTGGAATTGTGATTTGTGGGCTGATTTTCTTTACTTTATATTTTAAAAAACTACTTATGATAATACATGTGATAATTGTCTTTCTGGGTCTGGGTTATCTCACTAAAAATGATGTTTTCTCGCTCCATCCATTTGCCTGCAAAATTCAAGATGTTATTATTTTTTTCTGCTGTGTAGTACTCCATTGTGTAAATGTACCACATTTTCCTTATCCATTCCTCAGTCGAGGGGCATTATGGTTGTTTCCAGGTTCTGGCCATGACAAACATGCTTCTATAAATATAGTTGAGCACATGTCTTTATGACACAATTGAGCATCCTTTGGATATATATTCCAAAGTGGTATTACTGGGTCTTGAGTGTAGTGTGAGCTGCGGGCTGCATTCCTGCCACCCAGCTCACAGCCATCTGGCTAGCTTATGCCCTGAAATAACAACACACAAATTGTATTCATTTAAATACTGCCTGACCCATTAGCTCTAGCCTCTTGCTGGCTAACTCTCACATCTTGATTAACCCAATTCTAATAATCTGTGTAGCACCACGAGGAGGTAGCTTACCAGGAAAGATTTGGCATGTCTGACCTGTTGGCTGGCTCCATCGCATCTGCCCTCAAGAGGAGAGGCGTGGCTTCTGCCTAACTTCCCTTCTTCCCAGCATTCTGTTCTGGTTAGTCCACCTACCTAATTTTCTGTCCTATCAAAGGGCCAAAGCAGTTTCTTTATTAACCAATGAAATCAACACAAAACAGAAGACCCTCCCACATCACTTGAGGAAGGTTGTTTCCTAATTTTCTGAGAAATCGCCACACTGACATCCAAAGAGGCTGTACCAGCTTGCATTCCCACCAGCAATGCAGAAATGTTCCCTTTACCCCACAACTTCTCCAGCATAAGTTGTCATCAGTGTTTTTGATCTTGGCATTCTTATAGGTGTAAGATGGAATCTCAGACTTTCAGACTTGTTTTGATTTGCATTTTTCTGATGACTAAGGATGTTGAACATTTCCTTAAGTGTCTTTCAGCCATTTAAATTCCTTTGTTGAGAGTTCTCTGTTTAGGTCTGTACCCAAATGCCCTGTGTTTACGACGTCCTTACATCTCCACTTTCTAATTATCTAGTTATATGATTCTCACCCATTTCCACATTTATCTAAAATTGTCATTCATTTAAAACCAAACTCTGATTGCTTTTCTTAGAAAACCACAGTGATGGTGATTCTACTCTCTCGTAGTCTTTAATTGTGTTCTCCTCCCCTTTCACTTCAGTAACCAAGAGGCACCTGACAGCTCACTCTGAGCTCACCATCTAAACAGGACTTTAGTCAACATCCATCTGATTGCTCCTTAGTAGTCTCCTAATTATTTCTGTATAGTGTTGACTTTTATGTACTGGTTCAATGTATTCTATATGATAATTCCAGAAAACTGTCATACCCAAACATTTATAGTCCCATGAGATGCTATTCTTGTTTCTTAGAAACTGCACAAGTCCATAAACCTGCAATATCTACTTTTATCTAATATCTGTGGATTTCTGTATTATTTAGTTACTAGTTAAATAAATATAAGCACTGTTATAAATATAAGCTTTAATAACTTAGTCACTTATCAGTAATTATTAACACCAAGTATCAGACCAGCCTGCCACAATGGAGAACAAGCCCCCTTAAACTCACCCCAGAGTGACTAATTCATCCTTGAAGACACAGTTCACACCTCAGTTCTTCATGTTTCCATGCTCAGCCCCCAGTGAAATATCCATCTTTAGAGATTCTAGCTGTCATTTCAACAAAAGCGATATCTTGTCATTTCCTTTCGTAGTAAGTCTTTTATTCATGTGCCTCACTCACCTTCATCTGAGCTGTATGTTCTTTGGGAAAGGTTACTTTGCAAGGGTTTTTCACCATCACCTTAAAGCATGACCCCCAACTAATAACTGAGATACAATGTAAATATACATCTAAATGTATGCAAACCTGACTAAAGAATTTGACATTACTGTTTTCATGTTCTAGTCATTCTCCTTTAGAGATTTCTCAACTCCGGGATATTTTCCTCTATGACAGGGGGTCTAGAGAAAATCATTATTTACTACCTTTATGTCCTAATGCTAAGTGCTGTGAACACTGACATTTGCTCAGCAGACCGCTCCTCAATGCCACCCCTAGAAGGAACACCTATGTATGTGGTTATCCTTCCTTTCGGTACCACATACATAGCCATCGTGGTAGGCAATGATATTATAATCTGTGTATGCAGATAGGAAACGGTGTCAGATGCCAAGAGATGTGGATTTAAAACCCAGATGCACTGCTGTTTAACGACATTGTAAGCTTGTCTGTCAATGAACCTAAATTTCTATTTGTGTATAAAGAAGATGAGAATGACATACACACTACAAACCTACAGCACTCAGTCCGTGCATGTACAGTTTACTTTCCACCTTCCTTGAGATCATGACTACAATTTAGAGAGAATTCCATAATGATTCTTCCTATATGAGGAGAAAGCCATAAAGGAGTGGGAATTTAACTGCATTCTAGGTCTTTGTTGGGACTCCAACTTCTCCTCCAGGAACTTCCCTTAACCTTCCTCCAAAGATCAACCACCTCTGTCAAGGGAAACTAGTTCAGATCTGTCCCAACATCCTGTATCAACTCAGATCCCTGCCCACCCTCCTGACTGTCATATAAAATATGATCGCTTTTCCACTTTGACCCACACCCATGGCAGTTTGCACCCCTTGCTCAGTAGTCTCTCTGTGTCATCTCTTATAAGTGAACTCAGGTAGTGTGCAAGAAAAAAAAAGCATTGTTAACCACTGAGCCATTTCTCCACATAGCTAGTTTTCCAGAGCACTGTATATATTTGCATTTCTTGTACCCACAGATGTCTGCTTCCTGTTGTCACGTTAACTCTAGAGCAGTGCCATTAACTCATTTCTCATGACACTATTTAAGCATTCCTTTCTGCTTCCACCCATCTCACTCACAGACAGAAATTCACTTAACATCCCTAGGGAGTAGGAATTCTGGATTTTTCATATAAAAGGATTCACATATTGTGGTATTCTGTGTTTGACTTTCACTTAGTATAATGATTCTAAGGTTTGTCTATGTTCTTGCTTCCATTCCTACTTTGTTAGACAGGATGGAATGCTGCAAGCCAACTTTTGAGAATTGAAGACAAGATCGGGAGTTCAAGGCCTGCCTAGTCCTGCCCTGAAACAATAACAAATAAAACCTCACAACTACTCAGCAAGCCCTGCCACCCCACTTTAAAAACCCATCAAGCAATTTTTTCTTTCAGACCCTCTCTCTTTATATGCCCAAGACTCTTATGTACCAATTCTTCCGTCTGTAACATTGGACCCTCTTCTCCCTTTCAGGGTGTCTCCTCCACCTAAACATCTCATTTGGATTGGAACCAGAAGAGAGGTACACTCTTCAGACTGCAGATTTTATTCTCTTTCTCTTAGCTCTAGGATTCCACTCTGTCAAAGACCCCAAAACGAACAATGCACATACTACTGATTCCACACTCTCTCCACATTCACCCAGTGATTCCTCATTTTGGCTTCTTCACTGTTTCCTCTTGGAGGCAGTACATTCCCTCCAAAGAACTGTAAATACCTCATCTACTACAAATGCAGGCAGTTACTGGAATCTCTCTGTCATCCTCCTATTTCTGGCTTCTTTCTTTTTTCTGTATAAGATATCTCTTTCAAGATAGGGTTTGGCACCTGTCCTAGAGCTCACTCTGTATTCCAGGTTGGCCTTGAACTCATAGAGATCCACTTGCTTCTGCCTCCCAAGAGCTGAGATTAAAGCCATGTGATACCACCACCCAGTTTCCTTGTTGATTTCCTAACCAATGATTGTTGGCCTTAAAGCATCCTTCTCTTCTGTCTTTTAAGCCTGAGTACAGCAGAAACTCTGACAAACAGAATGCTTTATCTTGTTTTCTCTATATTATGGATGTCCTCCTTCCTTAGTAAAATTGTGTGTGTGTGTGTGTGTGTGTGTGTGTGTGTGTGTGTGTGTGTGAATGTGTTGGCACAAATGCCACAGAGCACACATGGAGGTCAAAGGACAACTTGCAGGAGCTGTTTCCTTCTTTCCTTCCACCGTGTGGGTCCTCCTGATTAGCTCAGGTCTTCGGGCTCAACAGCCATCACCCTTACCCACTGAGCCATCTCATTGCCCCCTTCTCCATCCTCTAATTCTCTTCTTCCAGCTGGAATCAATGTTCCTTCTGCTGTTCTGTCCTTCAGTTGACCATATGTCCAGTTTGGTGTGTGTCCTCCCAAATAGTCTACAGCACTTTCCTGGTCCCTCTGCTCTGCCTCCATGTGTAGGCGTAAGTCACAAACAATGCCACACCAGTTTGGAATTATGATTAATAGGGTGGTATTTATTTAAAGGGGAAAAAACTTACAGATCACTGTCCCAGGCAATAGCCCTTTACGCAACCAGGAAGGGAGTCTAGTCACCAGCGGAGCAGGAAGTGAAGAGAGAGGAGAGGGAAGTGGCCGCTTTTTTAAAGGGAGAGAGACCACGCCCCAATGGGCTGGTATCTCAGCAGCTATAGGCTGGAGGAGCGGGAGGACCTCCCGCAACATCCATGTCTATTGGTAGCACACGTATGACATTTATAGTCTTCCATAGGAGCTAAGGACCAGCTACCCAAGTACTCTCCATCCTCACTTGAAATGAGACCCCAAACACTCTCCATCCCCACTCCCAGGAATACACAGCTCACTCCAGCTACCTTTTGACATACCCTCCACCCTCTCTGAAGAGCAGCGAGGACTTGGGCACTTCTGCACCTTTTTCTGACTCTTCCCCCTGTCTTAACACTTCCCTCCACCCTTCAAGACTTACCTCTCCCTTTGGCACCTTCTGATTCACTTTCTCAGTTCCACACTTGGTCTGTAGCTCTTGCTTCTTAAACGTCTGGCTTACCTCACAGTGCTTATCCTTTCTTGTCTTCTGGGAGAAGTAACTCTCCTGTCTTGTGTATCCCTCTGTTCCTAAGCTTCAGCTGCCTCAAGACCACACCAATTAACACAGGCATCTATTGAATGTGCACAAGGATCACTTTTGCATGGGGCCAAATGGAACAGAACATTTCTAAAAGATAGGCCAGGCAGATGATGAGTGGAGAGAGAGAGAGAGAGAGAGAGAGAGAGAGAGAGAGAGAGAGAGAGAGAGAGAGAGAGAGGCCCCGCTGGGTCTTTTTGTTTGGTTGTTTGTTTTAACTCTGCTTGTTTTCCCTGTCTCAGTGTTACTCTATTTCCTGCCTTCAAACTCACCTCTTTCTTCCCCTCTATTTTCCTTCCTGAAGCATTTTCTTTCAGGGCTTTTCTCAATCACTTTCCTCATGGCTGTTCAAGCCTAAGTTTGTCTTTTGAGGCAGGATAGAAAGTCTAGGAAAATTAAGAAGGCCATGGGAAAGAAATGCCCAATTCCAAAGTCTGGTTGAAGTTTCTTGCCAGCTGGGAACCTATAATCCTGTGAAAGTTATCTACCCTAGAGATAATTTTCCTTTTCGGTAGAAATACATCCAGCACATGGGAGGCAGAGGCAGGTGGATCTCTGTGTTCAAGGCCAGCCTGGTCTACAGAGCTAGTTTAAGGACAGCCAGGGCTACACAGAGAAACCCTGTCTCAAAACACCACCACCACCATCACCACCACCACCACCAACAACAACAAAACCCAAACCCCCCAAACACCAAAACAAAACAAAAGGATTGTTAAGTAGCACTGAACCATGAGTTTATTATTACTGCCTTCATAGACATTTTTCTGGAAATATTACAAACAGAACTAACAGCTTTGGTGTATAATAAAAACATTTTAACTTCCTTTTTAACCTCTTGGTCTAGGGTATTACCGTAGTAACTGTGATCTTATTCTGTACACCTCAGGACTCGCCCTATGATTTCACTTAAATTTTTTAGCAACCCTTTGTTGGTACAACTTCAGAACCAGCCCAAATCTCTCTCTCCCTCTCTAACACACACACACACTCACACACACACACACACACACAGATGCATTCACACACAGTTTTACACACACATGTATACACAGTCGCAACACAGACACACACAGACAACTGACTGTGATAAAAACAGCTATAGATGACTTAAGAAGGCTGGATAGATGGCTGAGCAGTTCAGTGTGCACGATGCTCTGTCATGTGGCTTAGAAATCCCAGCACCCACGTTCTCTAGCTTCATTTCAAAGGACCAGAAGCCTCTGAAGTCACCTGTGTATGCACATACACTGGCATATCCTTTCTGCTTTTCAAAACAAGCCCATACTGACTAGTTCCTGAATGCCTCTCTTTCAGCTCTTGTGTTTATATCTATGCTAAAATGTCTTCCTAATAAACTTTGCTTCATACTGATTGGTCCTAAAAATCCCTCTCTATGAGGAAGGCAAGAATCCCATCTTCATCTGAGTAGAGGCCCCTGCCCAGCTGCCACTCACTGTGCACTTTAGTTCTTTCCTCTCTACTTCCTGACGAAGATCCCTTTCCACTTACACGAATCTGTGATGGTGTGTACTGATGGTACACATTAGGACCTTGGGGATAAATCTCTGGGCTTGTTTGTGAAGGATCTGCTAGATAAGGCTGGTGTGAGAGTCCCCACCCTATCTGACAGATTAAATGAAAAAGAAAGTGAGCTGAGCACCAGCGTTTATCTCCCTCTGATTCCTGCCTGTCGACAGTGTGACCAGATGTCTCAAGCTCCTGCCACCATAGACTGGAGCCATAATAACCTTAAGTTCCTTTGGTCTGGCATTCCATTGCACTTTTCAGACAACCAATGCAGGGTTTAAGAAGCTAATGTGTAGATTTATAGGGACTGCTGTTTTAGTCAAACATTAAACATTGTCTTTTGTTTGGTTTTAAACAGGGTTTCACATATCTCAGGCTGGCTTTGAAGACAACCTTGAAGTTTTGAATCATTCTCCTGCCTCCACCTTGCAAGCAGAGGATTACAGGGATATGACACCATCCCTAGTTAATATGGTATTGGGGTTGAACCTGCGGCTCTTTGTGTGCTAGGCAGGCATTCTACCAATTGTGATTTGTTATTAGGTTGTCATTTTTAATGCCATTAGGCTTTCTGGTCTGAATTTTTTCTCTCTGTATGGTCAAAAGTTGAAAGCAAAACAAACAAGTCTGTTATTCTTTTATAAAGATGGGGGACTGGTCCCACAAGGGGCAGCAGTCTTATGAGGGGCAGCCAGTCCCATGAGGGGCCATGGTTGGTCACCCAAGGTTTTGGCAGGGTAGCAATGGGTCACCCAAGGCATGGGCAGGTCCCCAGAGGCCTTGGTGGGTCTCCTTGGTGGGCGGGAAACTACAGCGGGTGAGAGACAGGCAGATAGGCCATGCAGAGAGAGTTTGCATATAGAGTTTATTTAGTGGGTTATGGAAGGGAAAGGGAAGAGGAAGGAGAGAAGGAGGGGGAAGAAGAGAGAGAGAGAGAGAGAGAGAGAGAGAGAGAGAGAGAGAGAGAGAGAGAGAGGTTACCTCTTCAAAAAAGGAATGGAAAGAGAAAGAGAGCACAGGCTGGAGGACGCAGGAGATCTGCTTGCCTCAGTGGAAGGGGTTTGCAGTGGGCGGAGCTTGTCTCATAAAGTGACGGGGTACCCAGGTGACAGGTCAGACCAGCAGATCATAACATCCCCATCTCTTTCTTATAATAAAAAACTGAAGTTAGGCATAACAGGTTAAAGGAATTGGGATGGTGGATTCTCAAGACTGCTTCCTGCTTATTTGTGGGCATTGTCTTGACAGGGCACCTGAGAAAGCTGGGAGCTGGTCACATCATGGTGTAGCTGGTCTGTTCCTGTCCAGTGTTTGTGATATGAAATTGTTGGGTGTCTCTTGGACTTGGCAAGGTATTGGCAGAACAGAGGACAGTGTTAAGTTTAGGAATAAAAAATTACAGGAACAGGGAGTTGAGGAGGGTGAATCCGACCTGTTTAAGGTGGATCCTTCAATTAGGCTCCCTGGAACTCATAAGAATTTTGAGTTTGTGGAAACATAAATTTTAAATAACAGCATATTTATAACAGGATGACTGTGACAGATATTTTTTCACAATGAAAAGTATTTTTAAGACTATGAAAGGCAGCATGAGAGAGAGGTTTGATAACTTGTATTTGTCCTCACACTTTTATAACTTGCAGATACACACCTTAATAACTTGTATTTTACTGAAATTTGTTCAGTGAGGCTGTCCTTTTATTTATTTTTTTAATTTATTTATTTATTAAAGATTTCTGCCTCCTCCCCGCCACCGCCCCCCATTTCCCTCCTCCTCCCCGATCAAGTCTCCCTCCCTCATCAGCTCGAAGAGCAATCAGAGTTCCCTGACCTGTGGGAAGTCCAAAAACCACCCACCTCCATCCAGGTCTAGTATGGTGAGCATCCAAACTGCCTAGGCTCCCCCAAAGCCAGTACGTGCAGTAGGATCAAAAACCCACTGCCATTGTTCTTGAGTTCTCAGTAGTCCACATTGTCCACTATGTTCAACAGGTCTGGTTTTATCCCATACTTTTTCAGACCCAGGCCAGCTAGCCTTAGTGGGTTCCTGATAGAGCATCCCCATTGTCTCAGTGTGTGGGTGCACCCCTCGCGGTCCTGAGTTCCATGCTCGTGCTCTCTCTCCTTCTGCTCCTGATTTGGACCTTGAGATTTCAGTCCGGTGCTCCAATGTGGGTCTCTGTCTCTGTCTCCTTTCATCGCCTGATGAAGGTTAATATTCAGGAGGATGCCTATATGTTTGTCTTTGGGTTCACCTTCTTATTTAGCTTCTCTAGGATCGTGAATTATAGGCTCAATGTCCTTTATTTATGGCTAGAAACCAAATATGAGTGAGTACATCCCATGTTCCTCTTTTTGGGTCTGGCTTACCTCACTCAGGATAGTGTTTTCTATTTCCATCCATTTGTATGCAAAATTCAAGAAGTTCTTGCTTTTTACTGCTAAGTAGTACTCTAATATGTATATATTCCATACTTTCTTCATCCATTCTTCCATTGAAGGGCATCTAGGTTGTTTCCAGGTTCTGGCTATTACAAACAATGCTGCTATGAACATAGTTGAGCATGTACTTTTGTTGTATGATAGGGCCTCTCTTGGGTATATTCCCAAGAGTGGTATTGCTGGGTCCAGGGGTAGGTTGATCCCGAATTTCCTGAGAAACCGCCACACTGCTTTCCAGAGTGGTTGCACAAGTTTGCATTCCCACCGAAGTTGTCCTTTTAAACCAACAAAACCTCTCAGCTGTCAAATTGCATCAGAGATCTTTGAGAAGGACAAAATTTTACTTGAGTTATTGATAAAAAAAAAAACCAACAGGGGGGCGGGAAAAAAAAACAAAAAAACCAACAACAGCAGCGAACTTACTCTGTTGTCTACGTATAGCCCCTCCTCAGGGTCCTCCAGGTCACTGAGAGTCACATTTGCCTTTTGCTGTTTAGCGCAGGGCTTGCCAGGTTTTAGAAGATTCCTGTGGTCATAAATTTGTAGGAAGACAAGCATACCATGACCTGAGCATCTAGGCTATCAATTCCATTTGATTCTGTCCACTTTCTGGAGATCTTCAGTTTAGATGAAAGGCAGTTTTTCCCAGTGGTCAGTGCTTGGCAGTTGATGAAGTGAATTGCAGATGGACATTGTTCTGTGCCCACCTGTCTTCTGTCTTCTTTGGAGGAAGTAGAGTATTTCTAGGAGCCAACCTGTCTCTCTGCTATAAACATCTTTTAATAATTAAATATTTAAATGACATATTCCCTAGATCTCTGAGTGGTTGAGGGCTGTTTATTGGGTATAGATGAGTTATAACTACAGTATAGGATCTGCCTGGAGAGCTGGGTCCAAACTTGACTGTACTGGATCTCAACTTCACAGGTAAGATTTATACTTGTAAAAGACAAAAGAGAAAACTGCTTGCAATAGAAGCTTAATGGTAGAATTGACAGTAGTGGAGAACAGCTTAATATATTTTAAAGCAGGGCTGGATTACATATACAGCATTTTTTTAAAGAGACTTAAAAGTATATACCAATTTAAAACATGAGACATTGCTTTCTTAATCTGGAATGATATATTGAACTTAAAACATTTAACAGTAAGTATACACACATTTACAAACAGTTGAATTTAAGTTCCACATAAAGTTAAATAAAAAGTGAGTGAAATAAAAAAGCTGGCTGGGGCGGGACCTCATGTGGAGAGCCTTCTGCAGGCCCTCTTTGACTGTGAACAGAACCTGTGGCTTTTCCCTTTGTTAACCTCAAAGAAAATGGCAGCAGCCTTGGTTGTCCACTTGGTGTGACTATTAAAATTTAGTCAGTCACTGGTAGAAGTTAGAAATGTAAGCCTGTTTTCCACGGGTGAGGCAGAAAAATACCAGAGGAGCCCTGGGTTCCAAAAAACGAATGCCCCGCTCGGGTGCAGTGCTAGGGAAGAACCCAAGAAAGGGCAGTTCCACGAGAGGCACTAGGCCAAAAAGGAAACCATTTTACCAATTATTCCAGTGCACTGAAGGAAAATGAGATAGGAAAGAATAAAGGCACTAACATTATGGAGTTCTGTTTCTACTGACCATCTACTCCTGTGCACGGAGACTGTCCTGGAGTGTTGTTGATATATACAGTATCACTCTCCTGGAGGAACCTGATTTTCCCGCTCCCCTGTTCTGGAGAAGGATTTTCCTTCTCCCCAAAGCTATCATTTATATATAGTTTCCTGGACAGTAGTAGAATTTTTGCCCACTTTGTCTCCTTTGCACTAGAAGTTTTGTCTAGCTTGAGCTTGTGCAGGGCTCGTGTCACAGACTCTGTGAGTTCATTTGTGCATAAGTCCTGTTGTGGAGACTTCCATATTCAGGCTGAGTGTTTCAAGGTCTCTCATTGTCTACACATTGGCCAGATGTGGACATCTCCTGTTGAGTACCATCTATTGCAAGACGAAGCTCCTGTGCTGAGGGCTGAGTAATCCACTGATCTATGAGTACAGTGTTTGTCAGTAGTAATCATTTTGTTGTTGATTGTTTAGGAGAATGATAGTAGAAGATTTTCCTTTAGGGTCCATGACCTATCTAGTCTCAGGTTCTTGGCTTTATTAGCAATACCGGGTTTCATCTTATGGAGTAGACCTCAGATCTAACAAAAAAGTAGTTGGTTAGTTTTACAACACTTGTGCACTAGTGGGCATATCTTGCCTGTAAATTGTTACTAGAGCTTATAGGGTTTGTAGCTGGGTGACATTGATTACTGCTTTTTTCCCACAAAATCCAACTATATCACTTTTAAGCACACACCCAAAAGACTACATTTTCCTGAAGAGATACTTGCTTTATCCACGTTCATTGTTGATCTGTTCATAATAGCCAAAATTTGTAAACAGTCAATATGCCCAACAACTGATGAACAGATGATAAAAATGTGGTTTATTTACACAATGAAATATTATTCAGTTGTTAAGAAATTTGCGGGTAAATGGATGGAGGTAAAAACAGTCACCCTGAGTGACAGTAACACTATCTTGAATGATCTAGCCTAAACCTAGAAGGACCAACATGTTTTTTTCTTATACATAGATATTAGCTTTCATGATTTATATATATGTAAGGAGAAGGGGATTGTCCTAAGAATATAGAAGATATATACACTATATATGTGTATACACACACACATACACATATATAGTGTTATAAAGGGATGGTGGGGAAATTCAAAGAGGAAGGTTAAAGAGACAACAAACAAGAGTGTGGTGGCATGGGACAATTCTGTATTCCGTCAATTATATTTTAAATAAGTCAGTAGTCAGGCATGAAGTATAGGCGGGACAACCAGACAGGAAGTAGGGGGTGGGTAAAGGAGAACAGGAGAATTCTGGAAAGAATTTTACAGTCCTGGCCTTGCCACAGAAGAAGCAAGATGTGACTGCCTCCCTGAATAAGGTACTGAACCACGTGGCTAACATAGACAAGAATAATGGGTTCATATAAGTTATAAGAGTTAATAAGAAGCCTGAGCTACTGGGCCAATCAGTTTACAATTAATGTAGACCTCTGTGTGATTTCTTTGGGATTTAACGATTGCAGGAACCAGGTAGGACAGAAACCTCGGTCAACAGGGTGGTGTAGAGGACGGAATGGGGAGAAACAGGTGACACTGTGGGCTGTTTGAAAAGTCATATGGAAATCTACTACTGTAAAAGCTTCCTAAATTGTGTGTGTCCTGGTTATGGACTCTGTTGCTGTGAAGAGACGCCATGACCATGGCAATTCTTACAGAGAAAACATTGTTAGAGGTGGTGGCTTATCCCTTCAGAGGTTTAGTCCATTGTCATTATGATGAGGAGCAGCAGGTAGACACGGGACTGGCTACATCTTGATCAGAAGACAGCAGGACACTGAGTAGAGCTTGAGAAAAACACCATGCCCACCTCCACAGCAACACTCTTCCTCCAACAAGACCACACTGCCTCCAGCAAGCTACAGCAATCCTCCTGTGTGTATGGGTTGCTTAGCTTGTTGTGTGGATGCTGTATTCTGAACTCTGGTCCCCATGTTTGAATAGCAAATGCTCTTAGCCTCTGAGCCCTCAACTCCATGATTCTTGTTCACTGCTGCACCCTGCACCCATCCCTGTCCTAGATATCTTTTTTCTGCATCCCTTGCAGCTACACACATAAATAAATCTAATAACATGCTAATATACTCCAAGGATCTTCCCAAGATTAGAAATTTGAATGGTGATGGTAAAAGACATCACCTCATCCCAAAAAATAAAACCCAGAAAAAGCTAATTACATGTCTGAAGCTCAAGTGCAGCTCAGATTGAGTCAAGGGGCTGAGGCAGAGGTCAGATGGGTCCGTGTTTGTCTTCTAGTTTTCAGGTTGATTGGAAGGTTTTTGAGTCCCAGGGTGGACATAATCCCACCATACTTATTTTAAGCTGCCCATGTGATGATGTTTGACTGAAAAGTTTGTTTTTATTGCTGTTGTGTGTGTGTGTGTGTGTTTCTAATTTGGGTAGGTAAATGAGTATTTAACCTAGAAGTCAGCTTTGAAAATGTATTAAAGAGCTTTTGACATCACCAAAACTTAAGTGTTAAAGAAATAGAAAACCAATATTCCCTTTTTCCTTCTCTATCTTACTTTATAGCTCTACAAAGCTATAACCACATCATGTGTGAGAAGGGAGGTCCAAACTCTTTCAAACACAAGCATAAGGCACATAGAGAGCCCCTTGAAGGTTGTATTTGTCAGTGGAGAGGACATAGTGTGGAATCCTCCTGGGATTTTCTTCTCTCAGGATACCAGCTGTCCTGGAAGAGCTGAGGCTGCAGCAGGGACTCAGCGCATCTCAGCTTTTGGGATCTCACGCCCTTACCAGCTATGCCCTTGGGATGAGTTTCTGTGCAATATCCAATTCCCTGCCAAGGTTTGTGTGTGGGTCCCTCTGGGGCCTGCAAGCTCAGAGCAGGTTCTCTGCACGTCTAGGAAGAAGAATAAGAGGATTTCCTTTAAACAGTGCTATTTCTCTTTGTCCTTATCAAGGATCTGGGTTTGAGAAGTGTTGGGTTTGGACAGGCAGGCAAGACTGGCAAGCCAAAGAGAAGTCCTAGAGGCTACGCAGTGAGCAGAAGAGGACTGAGAGACACAACCATGGACCTAGTTTAGTTCCTTTAAGTAAGTCTTCAGGGCTGGGGCTCAGATTATAAGGTATCAAAGAACAAAACGGTTGTGGATATGTGGGATAGAGGACCGACGAGGCTGGAGAGAGTTTGGAACAAGAAGGGTGGATTCTGACTCTGGCTCTGAGGGTTTTATGTATTTTCAGGTTTTCTAACATCCATGCACATTAAGATCTGTCTATGATAATGCAAACATTACTAATAGTTCGTTATTTATTAAAATTAAAATTCTATTTGTTATGTACTTGTGTTGTGTGTGTATGTATGTGTGTGTGAGAGAGAGACGTGTTGAGAGAGGGGTAGTGTTGGTGGTGGTGGTGTGTGTGTATGAGAGAGAGAGAGAGAGAGAGAGAGAGAGAGAGAGAGAGAAAGAGAGGTGGTGGGAGAGGGGTAGTGGTGGTGGTGGTGGTGGTGGTGTGTGTGTGTGTGTGTGTGTGTGTGTGTGTGAGAGAGAGAGAGAGAGAGAGAGAGAGAGAGAGAGAGAGAGAGAGAGAGAGGTGGTGGTAGTGGTGGTGGTGCACATGTGTTACAGGTATTACAGGTGTCACAGCACGCGTATGAAGCCAGAGGACAACTGTCACATTAGTTCCTTCTGCACCTTATGTGGGGTGCTGGGGACCGAACTCAGGTGGTAGGTGTCTTCACTTACTTGCCTGCCCTATGCTTTGCTACTTATGAAGAGCTTGTAAGTCCTTACTTCTAGGAAGAAAAAGGCATTTGGGGGATATCAAATCATGTGTTCAATGTAACACAAGTAGGAAACAGATCAAACTCATCCAACTTAGCTCTGAAAGTTATTTTTAAAATTATCACTTATTTTACTTTACTTCTTTGGTGTAGGAGACAGAGTTTTACTGTATATTCTAGGTGTGGAACTCACTATTTGATCCAGGCTGGCCTTAAACTTGTGGGGCCTTCCACGTCCTCAGATTATGGGTTACCATGTTCATCTACAGTTGGTTTCTAAGCAGTTCTCTGGGCTATACTGTGACTGTCAGATTTGTGAGTCTGCATGTATCTGGGCATTTGTATCATCGCAGCACGCATTTCCACGCCATTCTGGATTCACTCATTCATTTTAGCCACCTGTTAATTATAACGGAGAATAAGAACAGCAGCGGGGTGGAAAGCATGGCAAATAGGTTCTGTGTCAACAAAAGTCAGTGTGATATGCTTTACATATTCTTTAGGTTTAGGGTAATTAGTGTTTTATAGCAACAGAGTTTTAAGGAAGACAATACAGTTGAAATTGTGGAAATATCTGAACCTTAAGCAAGACAGAAGAATAAATCAACACACGGAGCAGTGCTCAGTGCTGTCTCACACTGGGGGGCCTTGCTGCTAGGACACATTTTCTGCAGAGACTTTCAGCTAAGCCTGCTGCTGATTGACAGGCTTCCAGCTAAGCCTGCTGCTGATTGACAGGCTTCCAGCTAAGCCTGCTGCTGATTGACAGGCTTCCAGCTAAGCCTGCTGCTGATTGACAGGCTTCCAGCTACAAGTTACATATTTTCTGAAAACAAATCAAAATCTATCCATAAGAAGTTACATTAAGAGCACAGTTGCATCATGTTTTGCTTTTTTCTTTTCTTTTTTTTTTTTCATCTGAATGGCATCATGTTTTTCTTAGAATCCACAAGGAGTTAAATTTGTTCTTTGTATTTATTTCCCTACCATAACATCTTCTCTCCAAAATAATGGTTCTTTTTTTGGTTGGTTGGGTTTTTTGGTTTTGTTTTGTTTTTTGAGACAGGGTTTCTCTGTGTAGTTTTGGCTGTCCTAGAACTAGCTTTGTAGACCAGACTGGTCTTGAACTCACAGAGATCCGCCTCTGCCTCTGCTGGGATTACAGGCGATTGCCACCACCGCTGCCTGGCATTTTTTTTTTTTTTTTTTTTTTGGTTATTTGAGACAGTGTTTCTGTGTGTAGCTTTGATGCCTGTCCTGGAACTCACTCTGTAGACCAGACTAGCATCAAACTCACAGAGATCCCCCTGCCTCTGCCTCCCTAGTGCAGGGCATAAAGGCATGTGCTGGGATCCTTTCATCTAGTATTGTATTTGACACCATGTCAAACACAGCAGGAACACGGCAGCAGCAAACAGATGAAAGTACAGCGAGAGCAAGGGGTATTCGGGGCTGTGCCTCCCAGCATACACTCAGAGCGACTGCAACTCCTCTGTTATGATCATCAGCACAAGCCAAACTGAAAGGAATGGAATGGGCAAAGGCAGTCTTATCCCCAAAGTGTCTCATGCTGTTGGTGAGCATCTCTTGGGAAATATCAATAAAAATGGCAATTATGACCTTACTTATATCCTTAATGAAAATGCTTTTAGTGTTTGTATGTGGCTTGGTACACACTGACTTCCAAATTACATAGGATTATTTTGCTTTACATAAGAAGCAATACAGATTTAATATGTGAAAATTTATTGCTAGAGACATTTAGTGAGAATATTTATTTTTATTTGGCTTAATTGTTGATATTTCATCTAAAAATGTTCTTGAGTGACACTGTTGTGTAGGTCTTGAGGGTAGTATAAAAAATGAACAAAATTGACATGATTTTTGTCTTTACAGAGATTATTGTCAAGCCTGGAAAAGAAATGTTAAATAAGTAATGTAAGTATTATGAATTTCCTATAAGAAGAAATAAAATTTCTAATATAGAGAAATCTGGAAACTGTCTCCAGGGATTATTCTACCCCATTTCCGTGCATGGAGTGGACTAGGCTTGCTGAGGCTGAAGTAGGAAACACAGCTTTGTTGGAAGCAGAAGGAGTGGGAGAAGAGCTTCACGTGTAGGGAGCCTAGGCGCCCAGCCTCACTAAGATGGGCGTGGACAGAGTGTGTACCACACCGTGTTTGTACGGCACGTGTCATCTGTTCCATAGCTCTTTGTGCACTGATCAGCCTTGAGTTACAGTGCTTTAAGATGTAGCTTTGGAGCTGGTCACATATGACACGCCAGCCACAATGTGAAGAAAGACTTTAAGGAGAAGTTTTTGATGGGTCACGTGAGTGCAAACACCTGCGGTTAATCAATAGATGTCAAAGAACTGGGAAGATTTGCTTGGAGGATAATAAGAAAACAGGAGAAAAGTTGTCACACGGATAAGGTGTCACCAGGGGACAGTTAGTTCAAATAATTACACAAAAACCAAAGATTCAAGAGGCTGATGAACGGCTTAGTGGGTGAAAGGGCTTGTTGGACAAGCCTATGGCCTAAGTTGGATCCCTAGATCCATACAAAGCTGGAACAAGAGAGCCAACTCCACAAAGTGGCCCTCTGACCTCCATGTGACCCCCACACATGATAAATAAACACGATTGAATTCTAGGAACTGCCTATAAGGGACATGACTTCCATTTTCATTAAGGAGTGTTCTTTTAAACAGTACAGTCCCCTTTTCTCTATTCAGTGATTACATAGTAAAATTTACTTAAAATATTCTTATGTAGCTTTATTTATTTAGTATAAATGTGTGTGTATGTGTGTGTGTGTGCGTGTGTGTGTGTACACGTGTGTACTCTAGTGTGCAGTGTGGAGGCCAGAGGGCAATTTGCAGGAGTCAGTTTCTCCTTCCACTAAGTGGGTCTCATGGATCAAACTCAAGTCATTGGACTTAGTGGCAAGTGCCTTTACCTGCCAGTACATCACCCTGACCCTTAAACTGGCCTTTTTTTATTTCTGTGTTGCTAAGCTTTCTTTTGTTACATTTTAAAAATTTGTCCAAAAATATACTTATTTATTCTTTTATTTTGTCATTTCTGGGTCATTTTGTTTAAGTATTTCACATGTCAGCACCATATAACTGGGGTTTATTTATTCTCTGTAAATTTACAGAGAATTTAGATTTGATAATAGAAAAGTTCAAACAATATACGTCTGTAACTATAAAGTGATGTGTTTGGTGTCTTATTGTTGACTTGTTTTATGTTTGGGTTTGCTATGCTTTCTTTATGGTGTATAACCCTGTCTATTGCTATGTTGATATCATGTACTTTCTCTTCTCCAAAGAGTTCATTAGCTCCTTTGGGAATTTTGCTTATGAACATAAAAGTTTTAAGACTTGGCGTTTGACTCTCAGATGTAATGTTTACTTATCCTGTAGCTTTTGCAAGGTTATTTCTCTCTCATTTACTTTCTACATTTGTAAAATAAGGATAATATTATGGTGTATTTCATAGTTTTTTTTTTTCTTCTTTGAGACAGGATCTCATAGATCCTAGGCTGGCCTCACCTGGATGACCTTAACTTCTGATCTCCTCAGTGTTGGCACAGGCACATGATGACAGCCAGAATGCTTGTATGAAACCCATGGTGCCTGTTGGGCTGGGCAAGCACTGCAGCATCTGAGTTAGGTCCCCAACCTTCTCAGAGGACGGTTAGGAGAGTTTCAAAAGTGCTTTCAGGCTAAGATCTTTCGTCAAATTCTGAAAATTCTCAAAACCCATCTTTCCAAGTTTCCTTGTTTCTACTTTGACATTTAGAATCAGTAAAATTTGCATTTCTTACACTAGAGGTCTCCCCAAGTATTACTTTTCAAAAGTACAAGTGGCTCAAAGTCTTTGCCAATATATTTTTTTTCTCCTGAGACAGGGTTTCTCTATAACTTTGGAGCCTGTCCTAGAGCTAACTCTTGTACACCAGGCTGGTCTCGAACTCACAGAGTACTGCCTCTGCCTCCTGAGTGCTGGGATTAAAGGTGTGTGCCACCACCGCCTGGCATTTTCTCCAATTCTTACAGGAGATTTTCCTCCTTCATCCTTAGCAGGCAGACAGGTGGTCCAGCTTCATGCCTTGTTCTCCACGAGGAGGTCTCTGGTATCCCTGTCTCAGAGCATGTTGGTCTGAAAGTCCCAGGGCGTGGAGGACAGTGACTGCAGAAACTGATGTGGAGTTAGTATTCAGACACCTCGCGATTCTGTGTATTACTGTTTTTCTCACAGATTCACATCACTTGTGAGTCCTCAGCACCACAAAAGAGTGCTGGTCATGGAATCCAATGATCTTGGCTCTACCAGTTTTTAGAGATGAGATCTTCCTTGGCTAAATAGATGACTTCACAGGTGTTCAGTTTCTCAGAACAAGACAAAAGTGAAAAGACAAAACTCAATTTTTAATGAGGAGCTTCTAAATAATATAACACATCAAAGATGCTGGAGTATACTAAGTTTTCAAAGTTGCTGATAACCTCATGTTCCCATTCTCTGCAGTGAATTCCTGTTCCTATATGCAGTTAGTGTCCTTTTCCCTAGACACACCCATACAGTAATGAGTATATAGACTCAGGGAAAACTCAGTCATTTCAACAGGATTAGCAGGTAGAAACTGGACAAGTTATTTCTCTCTGGTTTGGTTTCTAGACTAACTTGGGAATTAATACTGGAGTCTGATGACTCTCAAAGTCATGAGCATTACTTTCTTTTTTTCGAGACAGGGTTTCTCTGTGGCTTTGGAGCCTGTCCTGGAACTAGCTTTGTAGACCAGGCTGGTCTTGAACTCACAGAGATCCGCCTGCCTCTGCCTCCCGAGTGCTGGGATTAAAGGCATGCGCCACCATCGCCCGGCTAGCATTACTTTCTTTTGGGGGCATATATTTATTTTATTTTTTGTGTGAGTGTTTTGCCTGAATGTATATATGTGCATTATGTGTGTGCCTGGTGTCCAAAGAGGTCGGAAGAGGGTGTCAGATCTCCCGGGAACTGGACTTAGCAGATGACTGTGAGCCACTACACCCACAACAATGGGTGTCAGAAATTTAACCCAGGACCTCTGGAAGAGCAGCCAGTGCTTTTCACCAAGAAGCAATTATTCCTGCCCATGAATAGCGCTCTTAATAGTAACCTGATTTTCTTTTCTCAAGTATAGGAAAGAGGAGAACTGGTCCCAAGGAGGTTGTGGAGGAAGAATTGCCACGCCATTCCTCGTGCTCACTGTACACATTTGCTTTTTGGATAGAAGGGCCATCAATCAGATCTCAACGGTCATGCACAACACAAGTAGCTACAGCACTGGCCCCTTCACCCTCTCGGGCATCCCTGGACTTGAGCAATACCATGTCTGGATCAGCATCCCTTTCTGCTTTATCTATTTGGTGGCCATCATGGGCAATAGTATCCTTCTCTACCTCATCACAGTGGAAAACAGTCTTCATTCCCCCATGTTCTTCTTCCTTTCCATGTTGGCCATGACGGACCTCATATTGTCTACTACCTGTGTCCCCAAGACTCTTTGTATCTTCTGGTTTGGTCCTCAGGAAATCAGTTTTCCTGGCTGTCTGACCCAGTTATTCTTTCTGCATTATAGCTTCGTCTTGGACTCAGCTATCTTGCTGGCCATGGCATTTGACCGCTATGTGGCCATCTGCTCGCCGTTGAGATACACCACTATTCTCACACCCAAAGCCATTGTCAAAATTGCTGTAGGAATTTCTTTCCGAAGTTTTTGTGTTTTTGTCCCATGTGTTTTCCTTGTGAACCGCCTACCCTTCTGCAGGACACACATCATTGCCCATACCTACTGTGAGCACATAGGTGTTGCCCGACTGGCATGTGCGGATATCTCCATCAACATCTGGTATGGATTTTGTGTTCCTATCATGACAGTAATTACAGATGTGGTCCTTATAGCCATTTCCTACACTCTTATCCTATGTGCTGTTTTTCGACTTCCCTCCCGAGACGCACGTCAAAAGGCCCTGGGCACCTGTGGTTCCCATGTCTGTGTCATCCTCATGTTCTATATACCAGCATTTTTCTCCATCCTTGCTCATCGCTTTGGACACAATGTCCCTCGCACTTTTCACATTGTGTTTGCCAACCTATATGTAATGATCCCACCTGCACTCAACCCTATTGTTTACGGAGTGAAGACCAAGCAGATAAGGGATAAAGTCATTCTTTTGCTCTTTCCCAAATGGTCCCAGTGACAGATGACTGAAGTGTTGCATTTGGAGGCCAGCTCATAAAATATAGTAGGTAAAAGATTGCAATTACAACCACTGACTTCCGAGAGAGGACACATGGAACTATTCTTCCTAATCAGAGTTGGAGTTTTGCTTTCTTAGTTATTTTATGCAGAAATCTACCCAATTATTCTAGTTTTAGGAAAAAAGCCTCAGAGGTTAGAAGAGAAAAGATATTTATTTCACCTCTGAAAATAAACAACTTGTCTTAAATAAGAATCTTGTAATTCCTTTTGGTCATTATTTGTACACATACCTTACTTGTGTATTCTTGTGTCACAGGGAGGTAGGGAACAAGTGTTGTTTCTGTAGTTTCTAGATTTAAAACAATTACATTGGTCTATTCGTGTATGCATGTGTAAGCATGTGCATTATGTGTGCATGCATATGTATATAGGTACAGACATGCCACAGCTTTCATGTAGAGGCCAGAGGGCAATTTGTGAGGAAGCTAAGTCCTCTCTCTCCACCACATAGGTTTTGGGGATCAAACTCAGGTTTTCTGACTCGGGTGCAGCACCTTTAGCTGCTGAACCATCTTGCTGAAACAAGTTATTATTTATTTTTAGACAATATCAGTTATCTGTCCAGTTATCTGCCAGGGTCCTAGGCAACATTTATCAAATACATGAAAAGAAAATCTTAATGAAACTATTAAATCAGTGTTGTAGATGTTTCTCTTATGAAGAGGATTAGGATAATGCTGAAGATTTTTTTGAAAAGAAGAGAGATACTGGAGGTAACTCAGCAGTCCAGAGGACATGGCTTTGGTTCCCAGCACCCTCATGAGAGCTCACAACCATTTGTAATTTCAGTTCTAGGGACTTGACATTCTCTTCAGGCTTTGGAGGACACCAGGTATGCACATGGTACATGCTCATACGTGAAGGCAAAAAAACAGACATAAAACAAAAATATAAAGAAATGAAAGGTTAGAATACTTTTCCATAGGATGAAGGGACTAAAAGATCTTCTAAAAGATGTAATGCTATATGAAAAAAAACAAAGCAAAAGCTAAAAGAGCTCAAATAGTTGGCTAAGCTCTAATAATTGACTCAAATAATCTTTACTTTTATTTTGTTTTTTTCAAGACTGGGTTTTTCTGCGTAGCCCTGGCTGTCCTGGAACTTCTCTGTAGCCCAGGCTGGCCTTGAACTCACAGAGATCCACCTGTCTCTGCCTCCTAAGTGCTAGGATTAAAGGCCTGCGCCACCACCACCACCAGGCCTCAAATAATCTTTAAAACATGAACATAAGGAAGTTGCCGTTTTAGTCTTTTAGGTTCCTAATCATCAAAAATGTAACAAAGTTTCAAATTAAACAAATTGCTCAATACAATGCAGGTAATTGAATTGCAGGGCCTTCCATTCTAACGGATTTTACTTTCTATGAACTTCTCTAAGATATGAACTAGCAGAGCCCGCTGCCTGTCAGGGGACCACTCCTTGATCTTGCAGTGAGAATTCTACTAATGTGTAACATAATTGTTTCTTAATTATTTAATTAAAGGTGAGTATTATTAATTAGAGGTGAATTATCAGATGGCATATTTTGATGTGAATTACAAATAAATAAAGCAGGGCGTTAGAGCATATGCCTACATTAGTTCAGTGAAAACCGTGGAGATTTACCAGACCTTGGCTCTAGGGACAGAATTGGACTCTGACTTTGGTGTGGCCTGATGGCCCCAGGTGTGGAAGGAAGAAAGCACACTGACTGTTTCATGAAGCATAGAGAAGACAAAGAGAAGAATCAGGAATGTCTGTCTGAGTCTTAAGCCTTCTTTGCTCTTCATACAAAATAATGACCCAGGAAAAATTGGCTTACAGTGTATTTTACTGCTCTGTATTTGACTAACATCTAAATAATTAGTCTTGCACTACTGGATACTGAAAAGGTGCATTTTAAAATTAAATTATTTTAAAATTAAATAATTTTAAAATAAATATATGCTGTGTCAAGCCTGAAGAAAACTCAATTAAAGTTAAAAATATGCCAGAGATATGGCTCAGTGACCAGGGTGTTTGTGGACAAGTGTGACCTCAGTGACCAGGGTGCTTGTGGACAAATGTGACCTCAGTGACCAGGGTGCTTGTGGACAAATGTGACCTCAGTGACCAGGGCTCTTGGTGGACAAATGTGACCTCAGTGACCAGGGTGCATGTGGGCAAGTATGACCTCAGTGACCAGGGTGCATGTGGACAAATGTGACCTCAGTGACCAGGGTGTTTGTGGACAAGTGTGACCTCAGTGACCAGGGTGCTTGTGGGCAAGTATGACCTCAGCGACCAGGGTACTTGTGGACAAGTGTGACCTCAGTGACCAGGGTGCATGTGGGCAAGTATGACCTCAGTGACCAGGGTGCTTGTGGACAAATGTGACCTCAGTGACCAGGGTGCATGTGGGCAAGTATGACCTCAGTTACCAGGGCTCTTGGTGGACAAGTGTGAGTTCAGTGACCAGGGTGCTTGTGGACAAATGTGACCTCAGTGACCAGGGTGCTTGTGGACAAATGTGACCTCAGTGACCAGGGTGCTTGTGGGCAAGTGTGACCTCAGTGACCAGGGTGCTTGGTGGACAAGTGTGAGTTCAGTGACCAGGGCGCTTGGTGTATAAATATGACCTCAGTGACCAGGGTGCTTGGTGTACAAATGTGACCTCAGTGACCAGGGCTCTTGGTGAACAAGTGTGACCTCAGTGACCAGGGCACTTGGTGGACAAGTGTGACCTTAGTGATCAGGGTGCTTGGTGTATAAATATGACCTCAGTGACCAGGGCGCTTGGTGTACAAATGTGACCTCAGTGACCAGGGCTCTTGGTGGACAAGTGTGACCTCAGTGACCAGGGTGCTTGTTGTACAAATGTGACCTCAGTGACCAGGGTGCTTGGTGGACAAGTGTGACCTTAGTGATCAGGGCGCTTGGTGTATAAATATGACCTCAGTGACCAGGGCGCTTGGTGTATAAATATGACCTCAGTGACCAGGGTGCTTGGTGTATAAATATGACCTCAGTGACCAGGGCGCTTGGTGTACAAATGTGACCTCAGTGACCAGGGCTCTTGGTGGACAAGTGTGAGTTCAGTGACCAGGGTGCTTGGTGGACAAGTGTGAGGACCAGAGTTGGGGTCCCCTCACCCGACGTAAATGTTGCCTGGGTATGTGGTTTGCCTGCAATTCCAACCTCAGAAGGTAGAGACGGGATCCCCAGAAAAAGCTTGCTACTGGAACTAGCCATATCTGTGAGTTCTGTGTTTGACTGAGAGACCCGGCCTTAGCAAATAAAGCAGGAGAGTAAGGATGATTCCTAACATAAACTGTAGGCTTCCATAGGCATGTGTCCACATACATGTAAACATGCAAGTACACATATGTATACCATTCATACACACATACACACAAACCACACACACAGAAGAAATGCTGAAGGAAAACAAATTAGCAATTCTTGTTCATTTTTTTTTTCGTTTTTACATCCTGACCAATGTTTCCCCTCCCTCCTCTACACCCAATCCCTCTCCCCACTATCCTGCCATCCGCTCCTCCTGTTTCTCTTCAGAAAAGGGCAGACCTCCCATGGATATCAGTCAGCCATGGTATATCAAGTTTCAGTGATTCTAGGTACCTCTTCTGCTATTGAGACTGGAAGAGGCAATCCGGTAATAAAGGGTCCCAAAAGCAGGTAGCAGAGTCAGAGGCAGCCCCTGATCCCACTGTTAGGAGTTCCACAAAGAGACCAAGTTACACAGCTGCAAATCAGCAATTTTATACTACACATCTTACGTTTTGTTGATGTTGAATGTATTTTCAGATGAAACATAGCTATTGGTACTGATGTCACAAAACTCAGAAAACCTAACATGGCCATTAGAACTGGGCAGTAAGAGCCTCCTCAATAAAAATTAATAATGAATGCACAAATAAGTATATTTGAGACTTGGGCTTTCAGGAATTAACAGAATCAACAATGCAACTAGCTATCTTCTCACTAGAAATGTATTTCAGTCCTTGTATTAGTTTTAGCAATGAAACATTTATAATGAGGCATCTGCTTAAGTTGACTTCCCAATAATGAAAATATGGCAAAGACATAAAGGTCTGGATATAGGTGATTAAAAAAAGATGAGACAACAAATGGCTGGACTCTAAAGTGGGAGTAAAAGAGAGACTTCATTTAGGAAATGACAGTCAGATGCACAGTCGGCCTGGAGCTTGGACAGTACACAGAGAGACAAAAGTGGGATCAGACAATCTCTTATTTATTTGGTTTAGATTTATTCATTTAATTTATGTGTTTTGCCTGCATGCATGTCTGTGTACCACATGCATGCCTTGGGCCAGAAGAGGGTGTAGGATCCGCTAGAACTTGAGTTACAGATGGTTGAAATTAGGGACTGGAATTCTCGCAATGCATGAACCTCAAGCTGATCTATTTAGACACTAAAGTGAAAATTCATTCATGCCAATCAGAGGGCTTGAAGATCTCTATTGAACAGATTGGATGTGAGAATACGCAGGAGCTTAAAAAGATGCCAAGTCTCTTACTACAGAGATAGTTGCAATGCATTTTATTGCTGCTCTATTCATGAAAAAGGAGATCAAGGGAATACAAATCAGAAAGAAGTAGTCAAACTACCTATTTGCTGATGATATGATAATTTATATAAGTGACCTCAAAAATTCTACCAAGGAACTTCTACAACTCATAAAAACTTTCAGTAATATAAAATGATACAAGATTAATTTTAAAAAATCAGTAGCCTTCCTGTACACAGATGATAAAAGGACTGAGAGAGAAATCAGAGAAACATCACCCTTCACACCCTTCACAATAGCCACAAATAGCATGAAATGTCTCAGAGTAACTCTAACCAAAGAAGTGGAAGACTTGTATGACAAGAACTTTTAATCTATGTAGAAAGAAATTGAAGAAGACACCAGAAAGTGGAAAGATATCCCATGCTCTTGGGGAGGTAGAATTAACATAGTAAAAATGGCAATCTTACTAAAAGCAATCTATAGATTCAATGCAATGCCCATCAAAAACCCAGCAAAATTTTTCACAGACCTTGAAAGAACGGTACTCAACTTCATATGGAAAAGCAAAAAACCCAGAATAGCCTAATCAATCCCGTACAATAAAAGAACTTCTGGAGGCATCACAATTCCTGACTTCAAATTGTACTACAGAGCTACAGTACTGAAAACAGCCTGGTATTGGCATAAAAACAGAAAGGAGGACCAATGGATCTGAATCGAAGACCCAGATATTAATCCACATACCTTTGATTTTTGACAAAGAAGCAAAAATATCAAATGGAAGAAAGAAAGCATATTTAACAAGTGGTATTGGCATAACTGGATATCAACATGTAGAAGAAGAAAAATAGACCCATATCTATCACCATGAACAAAAATCAAGACCAAATGGATCAAAGACCTCAACATAAAGCCAGCCGCACTGAACCTTATAGAAGAGAAAGTGGGAAGTACAGTTGTACACATTGGCACAGGAGACCACTTCCTAAATATAACCCCAGCAGCACAGACACTGAGAGAAACAACTGATAAATGGGACCTCCTGAAACTGAAAAGCTTCTCTAAAGAAAAGGACACAGTCAAGAAAACAAAACGACAGCCTACAGAGGGGAAAAAGATATTAACTAACCCCATATCAGACAAGGGTAAAGGAAACACTTCTGCATTGCTGGTGGGAATGCAAGCTGGTACAACCCCTTTGGATGTCAGTGTGGTGATTTCTAAGAAAATTAGGAAACATTTTTTCTCAAGACCCAGTAATATCACTTTTGGGTATAAATCCAAAGGATGCTCAATCATGCCACAAACAGGATACAAGATCAACTCCAAAAAATCAGTTGCCTTCCTATACACTAAGGATAAGGAAGCAGAGAGGGAAATCAGAGAAGCATCACCTTTCATGATAGCCACAAATAGCATAAAATATCTTGGGGTAACTCTGACCAAGGAAGTGAAAGATCTATTTGACAAGAACTTTAAGTGTTTGAAGAAAGAAATTGAAGAGGACACCAGAAAATGGAAGAATCTCCCTTGCTCTTGGATTGGGAGGATCAACATAGTAAAAATGGCAATTCTACCAAAAGCAATCTATAGATTCAATGCAATCCCCATCAAAATCCCATCAAAATTCTTCACAGATCTGGAGAAGACAATAATCAACTTTATATGGAAAAACAAAAATCCCAGGATAGCCAGAACAATCTTATACAATAAAGGATTGTCTGGAGGCATTACCATCCCTGACTTCAAACTCTATTACAGAGCTACAGTATTGAAAACAGCTTGGTATTGGCATGAAAACAGAGAAGTCGACCAATGGAATCGAATAGAATACCCGGACTTTAACCCACAAACCTATGAACACCTGATTTTCAATAAAGGAGCTAAAAGTATTCAATGGAAAAAAGAGAGCATCTTCAACAAATTGTGCTGGCAAAACTGGATGTCAATCTGTAGAAGAATGAAAATAGATCCCTATCTATCACCATGCACAAAACTCAAGTCCAAATGGATTAAAGACCTCCATATCAGCACGAACACACTGAACCTGATAGAAGAGAAAGTGGGAAGTACTCTACAACACATGGGCACAGGAGATCGCTTCCTACGTATAACCCCAGCAGAACAGACATTAAGGGCAACATTGAATAAATGGGACCTCCTGAGACTGAGAAGCTTCTGTAAAGCAAAGGACACTGTCACTAAGACAAAAAGGCAACCCACTGACTGGGAGAAGATCTTCACCAACCCCGCAACTCACAAAGGTCTGATCTCCAAAATATATAAAGAACTCAAGAAACTAGACCATAAAATGCTAATCAACCCAATTATAAAATGGGGCACTGAGCTGAACAGAGAATTCTCAACAGAAGAAGTTCAAATGGCCAAAAGACACTTAAGGTCATGCTCAACTTCCTTAGCAATCAGGGAAATGCAAATCAAGACAACTTTAAGATACCATCTTACACCTGTCAGAATGGCTAAAATAAAAAATACCAATGATTGCCTTTGCTGGAGAGGTTGTGGAGAAAGGGGTACACTCATCCATTGCTGGTGGGAATGCAAACTTGTGCAACCACTCTGGAAAGCAGTGTGGCGGTTTCTCAGGAAATTCGGGATCAACCTACCCCTGGACCCAGCAATACCACTCTTGGGAATATACCCAAGAGAGGCCCTATCATACAACAAAAGTATATGCTCAACTATGTTCATAGCAGCATTGTTTGTAATAGCCAGAACCTGGAAACAACCTAGATGCCCTTCAATGGAAGAATGGATGAAGAAAGTATGGAATATATACATATTAGAGTACTACTCAGCAGTAAAAAACAATGACTTCTTGAATTTTGCATACAAATGGCTGGAAATAGAAAACACTATCCTGAGTGAGGTAAGCCAGACCCAAAAAGAGGAACATGGGATGTACTCACTCATATTTGGTTTCTAGCCATAAATAAAGGACGTTGAGCCTATAATTCACGATCCTAGAGAAACTAAATAAGAAGGTGAACCCAAAGACAAACATATAGGCATCCTCCTGAATATTAACCTTCATCAGGCGATGAAAGGAGACAGAGACCCACATTGGAGCACCGGACTGAAATCTCAAGGTCCAAATCAGGAGCAGAAGGAGAAAGAGTACAAGCATGGAACTCAGGACCGCGAGGGGTGCACCCACACACTGAGACAATGGGGATGTTCTATCGGGAACTCACCAAGGCCAGCTGGCCTGGGTCTGAAAAAGCATGGGATAAAACCAGACTTGTTGAACATAGTGGACAATGAGGAATACTGAGAACTCAAGAACAATGGCAGTGGGTTTTTGATCCTACTGCACGTACTGGCTTTGTGGGAGCCTAGGCAGTTTGGATGCTCACCTTACTAGACCTGGATGGAGGTGGGTGGTTTTTGGACTTCCCACAGGTCAGGGAACCCTGATTGCTCTTTGGGCTGATGAGGGAGGAGGACTTGATTGGTGGAGGGGTTAGGGAAATGGGAGGCGGTGGTGGGGAGGAAGCAGAAATCTTTAATAAAGAAAGAAAGAAAGAAAATAAAAAAAAAATCATGCCACAAGGACATGTACTCAATCATGTTCATAGTGACACTGTTTGTCACAGACAGAACCTGGAAATAACCTAAATGCCCCTCGACTAAAGAATGGATAAGGAAAATGTGGTATATTTACACAATGGAGTACTACATAGCAGAAAAAATAATGACATCTTGAATTTTGGAGGCAAATGGATGGAGCAAGAAAATATTTTTAGTGAGGTAACCCAGACCCAGAGAGATAAGTATCACATGTATTCACACATAAGTGGTTTTTAAACTTAAAGCAAAGAAAATCAGCCCACAAATCACAATCCCAGAGAACCTAGACAACAATGAGGTCCGTAAGAAATGCATACGTAGATCTAAACTACACGGGTAATAGAAAAATCAAGATCTCCTGAGTTATTTGGGAGCATGGGGACCTTGGGAGAGGGCTGGAGGGGAGGGAAGAGGCTGGGAGTGGAGCAGAGAAAAATGTAGAACTCAATAGAAATCAATAATCAAATAAAAGCAAACATCCAGGTTACACATAGATGAAGCTCTAAGGTCTGTTGTGAAAAGTAGTCATCTTGTCTGCCCAGCCCATTCCTGGTTCCCCAGCCTCTGGTGCTCTCTTTCCTGGCAGGTACACTCGCAGGCTCTGCATGGTGAAGTAAGTTTCTTTGGGACATACGTTCAGTTTTTGGCATTATCTGCCAACACATTATCATGGAGGAGAATCATTTGGCTCATTTCTCTCCTACGAGGATACTGTCTCTGTTCCTCCCCATTCCTCAGATTTTGTGCTATTTTGAGATACTCTCCCTTACTCTGCAGCCAGAGCTGGCCTGTATCTCATCACTACAGTAGGTTGGCCTCCAATTGGAGGTTGTTTTCTGGGGACTGTAGGCCTGACTCACCACGCCTGGATCAACAGGATGATTTTAAGTTCAGGGTGGTATTTGCATACATCCATGCCATTATGTCATCAAGCTTTCTTCTCAATTGTTTTTCACTCCTGTTATTCTTGCCTCTACCCTGTTCCCTATTTCCTCCAGAAGGTACCTCCTTTTCTTTCTTCCCACATGTGCAGTCCATTGCCACTTTGGAAAAAGATGTTTTAAGGTGGGGAGATTGGGGTAAGGATAGAAAATGTGTGATGTGAGCACAGAAGATTGGCTACTGTGGGAAGAAGGAGAGAAAGCAAGAGAATAGGAGAGTGGAGAGGGGAAGAGGGGAACGAACACAAAGTAAGTATGGAAATGTCACAGTGAAACCCCTCTTATTTTGTATACTAATTAAGAAAGAATAGGGATTAAAGCAGTAGCTTAATACCACCCAAGACCTCAAAAAGACAGCAAAACAGAATAAAATGCAGAAATAGACCCCCTACCCAAACAACAACAAGAAAACAGAATCTGGGGAAGGATTTGTAGGCCTCAAGTAGACAAATCTCATTATCTGAAGAGTAGGACCTACATCTTGAAGTGACTTTCCAAGGTTCCCAGCAAGTAGGTCTTTAATACAGACCTGGTATCAAATCTTGGTGACATTTTGCTGAGCTCAGAGCCACGAAAATAGACTGTGAAAAAAAGCATTTGCAGGGCATGTTTTATTATTGTTGTTAATTGTACTTGCCTTTTCAAAATTTAAATTGTATAGTTACTATGTTTTTTTGAAATGAAAATCCATGTGTCTTGCATTAATGTTTTCCTGTAGATTAAAAAAAGAAAGGAATAGTTAGACTAGGGAATAATGTATATTGCTGTGCATACACACATCATGAAATCATTAAATCAATGTAACTGACAGGTCTAGCTCACATTTATTTTCAGCAGAGATAGTTTTGGATCTATGTTTAACAAACAATTTTTAAAGTATAAAAATTGCTATTTTATAACAATGTCTAATCACTGTGAGGTCCCCAGAACTTGTCTTTTAATGACCAGCTCAGTGGACTTTGTTTCTAAGTCATATCTCCCTGTTTACTGCCTCTGGCCACTCCAGCCTTCAGCACCCCCTCCCAGTCTGTGTCCGTTAGTTCAGTTATCACACACCAAGGCCCACCATACTCTGAGGAGTCTGCTTTCTGTGCTGACATGCTAAGTCCTCACAGGCATCAAAATATTTTCTGGCATTTTTTTTCTGGTAATTTCCATCTTGCTGAAAACACAGATTAGCTAAGAGCTGCTATTTTAAAAGCTTCCCGAAGATTCAATAAATAAATATGTTCGGAGTTAAGATAACTTGAAAGTACATACTCTATTCTTCCTGGTAGAAACTAGAAACCAAGATTATTCACTTATACGCACGAATGGCTTCCATGAAAGACTAATGGAGTCACAAAGCAAAACAAAAGAGAGAAGGTGTGTGAACTGTCTCACCCCCCCTCACACTGCTCTATGTTTCTCCAGAAGACATATGTTGCTTTCCCATCTTCCTTCCCAATAGAATGTAGATTTCTTTATTTCTGTGGCCTCTCAGTAACCCTACATAAGCCTTGGCTTTTTTATAAGTGATCTCAGTTTTTTAAAAAACAAATTAACTACTTAATTACTTTTATTAGCTCACAATTTCATACAGTGTGACTTGTTATCACTCCCTCCCCAATTCTTCCCAGGCCTACCCACCCTTTTCTATTTACCCAAACCCAACTTTGTGTTCGTTTTCCTTTCTAAAACCACCGAGTACAATTTGTACTGCCCATATATTTTGGATATGTGGCCATCCACTGGAGTCGATCTCCTAGGGGCCACATTGTGAAAGAAAATTGACTTCCTCTTTCCCAGAAGCCATCAGCTTTCCTGGGAAGGTCTGCTTTCTGGCCTAGTAGGGTCAGTACTGAAGGAAAGGTCTGGATTTGCAGTGTTTGGCCACTCCGTCAGTGTCTACACTGTTGTCTTTCTACTTTCACTTTCAGATCTGTCATGTGGAAACCTGGGGTTGTAACTTTTAAAACTTCCCCTCTTTAGTTTATTCAAGGAGAAAAAAGGTGCAGTTTATCTTCCTGTAAGTTCAGATTGCAGTACTATTCCTCCATGGCATGGCAGGTTACAAACTTTCTGTTCCACCATCAGATCATGGATGAAAATCTATCTTCTGGTTTGTACTCCTATAGAATGATGATACAAAACCCACAAGGTTGCTTTCTCATGTATAAATTATTAATTCTGTGTATTTCTTTGTGTGTGACTCTTCAACTATAGACTTTTATAGGTTAGTTTTTTTGTCATCTGACTTATGAGTTCATGCACCAAATTTCATTATAACTGGGAACTAAAACCAAGTATGAACTTGGATTTTTGTGGTGACAATGAAAGCCATTAGTTGTTCCAAATGGGAAAATGTACCATGTTTGAGGAAAAGGAAGTGCCATGAACAATAATGTCTATTATTGGCATCTAAGCCTCTCCATGTAGATCTGGCTGGCACCTAAGATAGGCAATTTGCTCTCAAGCTCCTCCTGCCATGTTGCACAACCTTCAGAGTGCTGTGTCTGTTCAGGCGAGGGAAAGGTACTTGTAGGGGGAGTCACGCATAAGCACATCCACTGCTGGAAGAGATGTTTAATCTACATCACACCAAGAAAACATTAAGCTTGGAAAGTCAGGAATACTCAAGGCAGCATCGTAGTGACGGTTTATTTGGAAGTTGAATCTGGGAGAAAAATATCCAGGCTGTTTCCATCAAAATATTTAGTCTCTTAAAAGAGTGTATGGGGTGGATACAGTCCCTAAGAACAGTAATAACTTCTTGGTGACAATTGGCTTTACCATTGTGTGGAGCCAAGAGAATGTCTATCTGGGTTTGCTGCTCTCACATGCAATGGATCTTTGGGGACACGTGGTCCAGTTTCCTTTTCTCTAGGTTCTGAGTATGTCAGACACTTAAACCTGGGGCTTAAGAAAGTCCACAGAGATAGCCTCAAATCTCTGCTAATTCCTCATCAACACTGCACAGCTGAGACCTCAGGCCTACTGGGGCTCAGAGTTTCTTGTCCCTGAGGTGCACACAGGAGAAATCCATAAATCTTATTCACTTGTACCTGCATTCTCTCAGCTTGCCTTCGTAGCATCTTTGGCGTTTCTGAGATTCTGGCAACCCTGTCAGACGAATGAGCCAGAGAAGCAGGATTGGAGGCAGACACTGGAGGATAGAGACAAGATACCTTTTCCTCATCTTTAATTCAGCTTCCACAGCATAGAGGTGAGAAGTCAAGGTCCCACGGGCAGTAGCAGTTCACCACCAACATCACACAGACTCTACACTGCTCTGAGGGCTCCTGGAACAAAGCCTCCCAATGACCTCCCCTTAGATCTTTTCCACATTGAGCTCAGCACTGAAGGTCAAAATTAATGAAATGGGTTGTTGAGACTTTGGTTTCTTTTCACAGAACTAGAGGAGAGCAGATTGAGTAAGCTTGCAGTGCTCCATTGCCTGTACGTGCTCCTCTGTGCTTAGCTTCCTGCTGTAGGAAAGCCACTGGACTGTCATCTTCGGGAATCTGGCACAAAGCATTATCATTTCTCCTCTGTCTCACTGTTCTCTGTCAGAATGGTAGGGAAAGGGGCGAGTGAGGGCAACACCTTCTCGCTTTGCTTAACAATGGTCTTATAACCAGACTAATCCCAACAAGTTCTATTGCCAAAGGAAGTCTGTTTTTGGATCAAATCAAAATCTTTTATTCCCCCTTTGAATCAGTTGAACCAATAAGTTCAGACCCATTTGATGCCTCACAATTTTTGTTTCAGTCTCCTGTTTGCGTTTTGTGTTTTGTTTTTCATTAAAGGCACATTGAGAGGCCACCTACCACATTTGTGTACTAGACTGCAGTGAGAGGGTCTCTGAAGGATAGAGTCGAGTGATGGAAGTGCTGACTGCAATAGCAGTAATGTTCAGTGTGGCTGAGCAGTCACTGCAGTATAGATTCTGCTGAACCCTAAATAATTAGGTAAGTTTTGATTTATGGATTAAATTACTTTTATTTGAGTGGCTTGAACCTAAGGTCTCGTACAAGATAGGTAAGTTCTTTACCAATGAGCTATGTCGCCAGTGCTTTAGAATCATAGCACTTTGTATGTATGAATGTATGTATGTATGTATGTATGTATGTATATGTATGTTGCATGTACGTATAAACACACTACATATTTTTATATATGTATATACACAATATATGTATGTATGCACACTGTATGTACACACAGTCTATATGTATATACACACACTATATTTGTGTATTTATAAATTTGCATACACACACACATACTCTTTTCAAAGCATTGTGGGAGTAGATGCATTTTGATTACCCTCACTGTAGAAAAGAGAAGATGAAGACAAGAGATGAGGACCTTGTGCAAAGTCACAGCCTTTGTGTGGCAGAAATAGGATCTTCACCTAAACATCTTGGCTTCAGAGTTTGCTCTGAGTTTTGTCATTGTGCTGAAATGAGGACAAACAGGAACAGGAACAATATAATTTGATATCATATTAGTATCCTTACTTCTTCCAAAATCAGGTGAGAACCCACAATTGGATCAAACATGGTTCCAAGTTAATTGATTCTCCCCAGATCATGAGAAGAACAGACTGACTGGAGCGTTCCAGTTTATTTATTCAGCCCTCTCACCCTGCCTTCTGTGCACCAGGCTGATTTCATATGTGTCTGGTGCTCTACTCTGTTCATGAGGGCTGGCCTTTGTCCTTAAAGCTTCTCAGGCAAGAGCTGGTCCTTGAGGCAACATGAAAGGAGGAACTCCGAGGACCCAAGTCAGCACAAAGAGGATCATCAGGAAAACAGAAGAGATGGTGATGACCACATGGTCTCTGGAGGTAGCCGAGGGCAGGGACAAACCCTGGTTACTAGGTGGCTCATGAAACACCCCTGTCTCCAGGACAGATGCTGGTAAAGATGAGCACATGTGAATGAGAACAGAGACTCCATCTAGGGAGGGAAGCAGCCAGGTGGACATTCAGAACCTAAGCAAGTGCTGCAGGCAGCTTCTGCTAGCCAAAGGGAAACTGCTCTCCAGAGAGGAAAAAATCTAGGAATGGGGAAGAAGGGACAGTACCAGCCCAGATCTGGGGAATCTCGTGTGGCCCCAGGTCTATGTGACTGGAGCCTTTCTGTACAGGTGTTTTCTTATCCCAGCAAGCAGCCTGAGATGGTGTGGCCCATCAGTAGTGGAGTCTCTACCATGGAGATGCAGCTGGACTCTGGGCCAGCCCAAAGCCAGTCTATTCCTGGGAGCTACGGGAGATCACTGCTGTTTCTCTCCTCCCTCTGCATGCCCCTTGCTGAACTCCCCATGTGGGCTTAGGTCTCAGGACATTACGAGAACAGAGCAGGCAGGCAGAAAATGAGAAGATGACAGTGCTGCCTACAGAGTCAGGCTTAGAGCAAAAGTAAGGCTCAAACGGTGGTTCTTAACCTGAGAGTCACAACCCTATAAATGACCTTTTCACACCAGAAAACACAGAGATTTACAGTAGGACTCACAACAGTGGCAAATGTACATTTATGAAGTAGCAATGAAAACAATTTATTATTGTAGAGTTCACAAAAACTCGAGGAACTGTATTAAAGGGTCACAGCATAGGGAAGATTGGGAATTCTGTTCTAGAGAATGCGAGGAGGGTCCCCAGCTTCCATCTTCCCATCTTCACTTGGTGCATAGAGTGAAATGAAAGGAGACATACGCGCTATGGTTATGAAGAGTCTAAAGCAGTTGTCCTTGGAAAGGTGCCAACAGGATGTGATCTATTAAAGCTCTCACCCTGAGCACAGGACTTTCTTGAGGGGCCCTTGCCTGGTTACAGGTTGTTCTTATCCTGTGGTTTGGGGCAGGCGTTCCCAACTACTGAGGAAGTGATAGCTTATGTCTTTAGCAGTCTGTTTTGTATGAGGGAGCCCAGGCAAGGTATTGTCTGTATCCAGAGGATGCTATGGGACCCCATGGTAAATGGTGATGCTAGACCCTTTCACTTGGCAAACAAATCGCCTTCCAGAAGGAAGTTCTGATTCCTAATCAGCAACTCCCATGTGGGAAGGTCTAGTGTGGGTTTAATCTATGTTCTGTGGGAGGCTGTGCAGATGAGTAAAGACCCCGGAAGTAGCTCTGCTGAATTCACAACTCTGCTAAGGTGTTCTCTGGTCACGTAGCCCAGGTTTCACAGTCCACAGGTTAACAGTCTATCAGACCAACTTAGACTGCCAGACTGTACCTTTCAAGAAACTGAATGACAAGACTGTGGTCTTCAGGTAGAGAACAAAGAATCCTATTCTGCAATTCTTTCCTCCGGGGTGTGGTGTGGTGTATTGATGTTGGTGTCAGAGGACTCCTACGGTGATTTAGAACTCATAGTCTTCCTGCCTCAACCTCCAGAGTGCTAAGATTACAAGTTTAGCTCTTCTGTCTGGAGGTAACACTGGAACTCAGTCAGTTCAAGGCCAGCCAGGGTCACAGACCCCATCCAGTTCTCTCCCTCTACCAACATCTTCTGTTTTGTTTTGTTTTTCTAAACAGGATATTTCTTTAGCTTTGAATCCTATCCAGGAATTTTCTCTGTTTCCCATGCTGGCCTTGAACTCACAGAGATCCACCAGCCTCTCCCTCCCTCCCTCCGGAGTGCTGGGATTAAAGGCGTGTGACACCACTGCCCAGCTCAGTACCACCATCTTAATTTGACCACTCACTCCACTGTTATGAAGGCACGCAGCCCCAATCCCTCTCACTGCTTCCCCAGACCTAATGGTCTATATTCTTAATGGCACCAGATTTCCCAGAATGGAGCCCATAGAGTACATAGTTTCTTCCCATGGACAAAGGAGAGAGGAGACAGGAACTGTAAAGTGGGATTTGAGGAATCTCTGATGTCAATACTGATCAGAGAAAGAATTACATTGCACAAAATCACGTCCTTAGAGCTGCGGTGGAATGGAACTAGAGGGGCAAATGTCCCGGTAGTGGGAAAGCACCCTGTACAGAGTGGGATGTGCGTAACATCTGGATGATTTTCTGGGAAAAGCATCATAGGCAGGAGCTTCACCCTAGCATTCATCAGGGAATGGATTGGAAGAGACACACCCTGTCTCCCTCACCCTGACCATTCTGATGTGCGTTTCCCTGGGGTGGAAGAAAGACACAGTATGCTACCTAGAAGAATGCCTTCCTCTCAGTTCTGGGCAGATGCAGGAGCATTCCATCCAGAGAGTAAAGTACACTCAAAAACGCACAGTGTTTAAGCAGAGGAGACTTGACTCAAATCCTAACTCTACCCTTCACTGTGTGACTGGGCGTCTGTTGACTGCATAGATGCCAAATTCTTTGATTCAGCATATGAAAATGATAACAAATCCCCAGTACTGTTGGGAACTCTATTGTTAGCACAGCAGTCCATGGCATAGTGATCAGAAAGGAAATGCGAGCTGTAACAGCTTATCCCTTCCCTTCCCTCACCCAACTCTCCAGAGCTCTATGGTCGCCCTCACAGACCTCCTTTATGCCCTGCAGGGACAGAGCCAGGTGGAAGCAGAAGATGGAGCTTGATTCTGCACTCCTCAGCCTCAATCAGACAGTTTCTGGGCCCGGGCCCTTTATCCTGCTGGGTGTGCCAGGACTGGAGGGCCTGCATGCCTGGATTGCTGTGCCCGTATGCCTGCTGTACCTGGCATCTTTGGTAGGGAATATACTTCTCCTGGGGCTGGTGGCAGTGGACAAAACCCTCCAGGCTCCCATGTACCAGCTTCTGGGGCTTCTGGCAGCCGCTGACTTGATTCTGGCAACATCCACGGTGCCTAAAGCCCTAGCTGTGCTCTGGGGCTTGTCGGATGAAATCTCCTTTGCCGGCTGTTTAGCTCAGCTCTTTGTTGCTCACGTGGCCTTCATTGCTGAGTCCTCAGTGCTGCTGGCCATGGCAGTGGACCGCTATGTGGCCATCTGCCAGCCTCTACGCTATGGGGCTCTGCTGAGCCAGCGTGTGGTGGGCATGGTGGCTGTAGCAGCTGTGACGCGTGGCGCCTGTGTCATGGCACCCCCTGTGGTCCTTCTGCAGAGACTCCCTTACTGTGGGCATCGGGCCTTGCCTCATACATACTGCGAGCACATGGGTGTGGCTCGTCTCGCATGTGGCGACACACGTCCCAACATCTGGTATGGACTGGCTACCACACTGCTCTCTCCAGCCCTGGACCTAGGGCTCATAGGTGCTTCCTATGCCCTTATACTCCGTGCTGTCTGTCGCCTGCCATCCTCCGGTGCCCGCTACAAGACCTTGGGTACATGTGGGGCCCATGCTGGTGTCATTGTTCTCTTCTACACACCTGCTCTCTTTTCCTTCCTGGCTCACCGTTTTGGCCACCACACAGTTCCTGGCCACATCCATATTTTATTGGCTAATCTCTACGTGGTAGTTCCTCCAGCACTTAATCCTGTGGTCTATGGAGTGCGCACAAAGCAGATCACTCAGAGACTTAAACATTTGCTTCAAAGGGCGAGAAAGGTGGGCACCAACATGCCAGCTGTGCCACACACTTTATCTGTGTGAACCCAAGTGTTGACATCATCTGCAATCAGGTGGGGCCATGACCATACGACCTATTCCAAACCTGTAGGCAGGCAGAGTACAGCAAACTGACCTCTCCCTACCCAGCTTCACCAGCACAGTCCTCTCCTTACACATCTGTTTTGACTTCCAGTGACAAGTTACTAAAGTATAGAAGAGCTTGGGCCCTTCAGTGGCCCACAAGGGGGCCCAGGACACATCTGCAAGACTATGGTCTTTCTCCATCATTCTCACACACTCAGATTGGTCTAATGTGGCTCAGTGTGGTTTCTTTGTAAGCCATCTGGTACTAAGCAAGAATTTCATGTCTGCTGAAGGGATGAAGGCAGGAAGAGCTGGAGGAATAGAATAGTATAGTATAGTATAGTATAGTATTCATAGTGTAGTGTAGCATAGCATAGCCTAGCATAGATAGTATAAGGTGCAGAGCTTTGAAAACTCGGTTTTGATCTAGGTGGCTAATACCTTGAGCTCCAGAGCTGCTGAGGTGACAGTGCATCCATGAGAGGGTTCCTATTTCGGATAAGAGTCTGAGGAAGTTCCTGCTTTTTACCGTGTGTCATTTGCTAGATATAGTTGCTAAGATGCGGGAAAGGCTACAGCTCAGTCTCATGCTCCTTTCCCTGGCTATTCTCCTACTCAGCCTTCCTTCCATCTGTTCTCCCATGAAACACAGAGCTAGTGACACCCATTTGAACCCTGATTCTAGATGCTTTCATATCATGTGCATATTTGGTTTTCAAATAAACTCCCAAGATAACCAGAGGTTGTCTTATCAACCTCTGTGATTCCCGGATGAAAATACAGGACTTGATGGAGAATGTACCTTATGTATGTTGGTTTTGAGTGCAGAATGTCAGCCAAGATATAATATAACCTTATTGAGATTTTCCTATATTGCAAAGCAATGCAATTCCCCAGAATTATATGTACCACAGCTCTTGAAGTCTTTCTAGAATGGGAAGTGGGAGATTTCATGTGCTTTGTTAAAACAGGTATACAGCACAGGCAGGCTCTAAAAGGATGAGTGAGTAGTCGAGGTCCTTGGTACTAAGTGCTGCAGTGTCTGGATTTAGGGGCACTGTGAGAAGTAGGGAAGCAACAGAAGTCATAACTAGTAGCTGTAGATAGCAACCTTCTCAATAAGAGTGGAATGATTAGCCCTTCACAGCAACCTTTCTGGGAAATGTAGCATCTCTGAGGCACATGACCAAATGATAGTCCACATTGCTTGAGGAGTAGGTACTCCAGTATGATGGCTTAAGAAAAGAGAGGGCGGAAGAGATTTTGGATAGCCAAAAGAGAGAGCCCTGAGCTGTGATTTCTCATCTAGGTCTTAGGAACCAAACTCGTCCTTCTCCATAGGAATATCTGCTTGAGAGGCCGGAGAACTTGAGGCCTGATAGCCTCCTGCTGCTGGTGGCATGGAGGCTTCTTAGCACACAGACAGCAGAGGCTGGGAGCATTTGGAGTAGCGATATCAGGGGAGCACTTGGAGGGGAGTAGAGCAAAAATGTTTAGAGTACCCAGGAGAGTGGAGGAGGCAGCTTGCTAAAGAAGGTTTGTAACAGGGCAAAATAGTGCTGTGATGTTTGCATTTCCCCCCAGGGGCACACTTTGGCCTCTTTCCAAGGGACATGATTAAGTGGTTAAGTAAATGGCTTCTGCCCTTAGGTTGAACAGGTTAGATTGCATTTCCTTCTAGAGCCTTCCTCCCTCCCTGAAAATTGAGGAAAAGACCATAATCCCCTTTGAAAGGGACCCTTCCCAAGGTCTGCCAGATCTCTCAGGTTTGTTTTAATCTATTTGTGTAGGAGGGCCTGGCAGGGCAGGAACAGATCTCTGTCTGGGATGGATTGAGGGCAACCCTGTTTTCATAGAGGAAATACACTTCCACCCATGTTTGAAGTTGCCAGTTTTTTATGATCCCCTTTCCACCTTCAAGATACTACACATAGCTTAGCTTTTTTGGATGTTGAAATCTTTGTCACCTCCTACTGAGACTATTCATTGGCAATGGAAATAAAAGCTCAGGGTAGTCTAAGGACTTAGCCCATACCTACAGCTGGACCAAGATGCACTGTGACCTAGCTCTTTTGGCCCCTTTTCTGCTGCTCCTGGCGCTTCCAGGACAGCCTCAGGTACAGGCAAAGGGTGAAGGTATCATGTAGGAGAGATAGTTCTATGTTTTGGGCTGGCCGCTTTTTTCAATTCTCATTCCTAAGTCTGTGGCAAGAGTAAAGATAGAGAAAACTGGAGGAGAGATGGTGATGGATGGGATACCATTTTGTTGGTTGGATATCTGTTGGATAGTATGGGCATAAGATGAGAGGAGGGGGAGAGAGAGAGGAGGGGGGAGAACTGTATATTCTGATGTTACAAGTCCTTGTTTTTTACCACCACATGCATATACTCTTCCTGTGATAAAGATGCTGGTGATGAGGATGGGATAGTCAGCCCAGGGCATTATAGATTAAGTGGCCTTATTAGGTTGAAGACATAGCCAGTGTAAGCTCTGGGTATTGGAGCTCAAAAATATACATGGGAGGTAAAGCTTCTCAGAGAAATACAGGAACCATATATAAACTCCAGTTGGTACCATGGTCATAGTCTAAAATATAGAAGGAATTTCTAAGATAGTGCTAGCTTATTCAGCTTAAAAATGAAATGGAGAAAGAATTAATGAACTACAATAGCACATCTAAGCGACTCTAAGCAGGCATGCACTATCTCAAGTGCTCTCTCTACTTGTCTATCTTATCTATCCGTCTGTCTCTCTGTCCATCTAGTAACCAACCTTGAAGTAAAACAATAGGGACAATGCCACATTTTCTATTATGACCCATGTGAAAGTACTGGGACACAGAGAGATTACATATGCAATATGAAAGGAAATAGAAAATGTAGTTCTAGAATCAGTGGATTTGAACTGGCTGTGAGAAAGGCATCTTGTGCAAGGGTAAGACGAATTCAACTTATGTGTCTCTTAGCCTTACAGCTGCCCACTCTTGCTCTGGTTCACTGAGACAAGGGAGTGCTTTCTGCCTTCACCTTCAGGCTTATGTTGACACATTCCATCATAGTTTATAGATGTATAGATGCCTTTGACATAGGAGCACAAGATTTGGAATAAATACCTAACTTTGGAGAAGTTCCCAGCCTTGTTAATTATTAGTTACATGATTTTATAAGAGTCTTTTATCTCAGACCCTTGTGTTTTTCAACTGCAATTCCTGGATCCTCACTCACCTCATGCTATGTTCCTGTGAGTGTTAGCTCTGGATCCAGATGTGGACTCCTCCTGCTGCTTCTCTTGATGATTATGAACTCTCTCTACATGCTTCCTTCAGGAGAGGCTGAGCTTGTAGAGAAGTTTGTTCTAGGCGTTGTAGAGGTCTTTGTTGACAACTGAAGCTCCTTAAGCCTGCCTCAGTGTTTTTTCTGAAAGAAATATAAATTGTGGAGTGTAGCTATCTGCACTTATAGTAGAGATATTTCGTTTGTATTTCAAGAAATGAAGCTTGCCTGAAGGCCAGAGAGTAAAACAGCCCCACTGCTGCCCTACAGAGCAGGCTGGCCATGAACTCACACAGATCCTGAGTGCTGGAATCAAAGGCCCTCGCCACCACTGCGTGTAAAGAGTTCAAAGCCAGCCTAGTCTGTAATGCTGACTGTTGTACTCTCTGATTTTCAGGCAAGCTTTATTTATTAAAATGCAAATGGAATATCACTATGTGCACTCAATACATGATTCAGGGTAAGAGTGAGTGGTCAACTAACGGAAGTTAGGAAAGGACTGAAGCTTCATTGCTGGCAAATTAAAGTAACTCAAACTCCCAACACAGGGATTCCTCAGCAGTCAGTAAGATTCATAGTGTTCCCCACCACCCCACAGCAGGGCTCGCCTCTCTCCCTGACTTGCTTTTGCAAATAGCCTATAATGATCCAGTGTGCTTCGTTGCCCTCAGTGTGCCTTTGACCCTGTTTTTGCAGTTGGTGAAAAATGCATTCAATTCCACGGATGAGAGTGGCACTTTCCAGTGTGTGGTCCATCTGCCCAACAACTCGATATTCCTGCAGCAGCTGGAACAGCTACAGAAAACACTACAGGATCTCATTGGCAAGTATGAACAACAGCTGTCCAAGGTGAGTGAGTGCTGGAGATGGGGCAATTGCAAGACCATCTTTTACCGACTTCAGTTTAGCCATGACTCCATGGCAATGATTCCCTGGACTTGAGATCAAACCTAAGGAAGAAAGGGAAATTTGGTACTATTCTTAATGTTTCCCATAGTAAAGCATGGCTTATAATGTTTATAGGAGCTTCTTACATCGATAGATAAAATATTGGTTGTAGATCCATTGAAAAACAAGACGTGAAACACAGGCATACATATAGTCTAATCAAAGGGTTGAACGCAGGATGATCAATGTGGAGGATCAAAGAGCAGATTTGCCATAATGAACTGAACTAGAGGTGCCCCGTGGAACGGTTGGTCTGGAAAGCTTGGCACTGAGCCTATAAGAATGGCAAGGGGGTGAAATACTATATCTGTAGTCCAGTGTTGCTAATGGTCTAGCAAACCTTACTTGCTGGACTCCCGGGGAAGCTTCATGATATATGGCCAGACTGGATGCTGGTTTTGTTTATATTTTGTGCTAGTCCTAAGGGGTGGGTGGCTATAAAGGTTCTATGAATAGTATAGGAGGTATTTTCTTTCCTTCAGAAAAACAGGGACCTGAGTGTTCTCAGGTAGGAAGTTGTGTTATTACTACTGTTAAATAAAGTGATAGACCTAGGTGGATGTCAATGGATGAGAAGAGTCAGGCTCCTTGACATCTGGAGGAACAATATGCCCGTCCTTCATGCCCAGGCCAAGGAGTACGCACCTACCACTGAACGCCAAGACAGTCAGACTTTGGAAGTGAGTCACACGCTGGAGTCCAGGAATCCTGGTGTCACTGGGTCCCAATATGACAACCCAGTTTTCAACCTGCTACGCCTAGAACTGGAACGTGCACAGGAGTTGATAGCCCAGCTTCAGGCCAAGGCAGGTGTCAGCGGGGCCCGGGAGCTCCTCCACCAACTCAGGAACCAGGTGTGTAGAGGGATCAAAGTGCCCCCACTTCCCCTTCCTCTCACAGCCTCCTTTCTTACCTGGTTAGCTATGATAGACACTTCCCCAAACCTCTTCTTTCTGGAGAAGATGCCTAACCCAGAAAATCTAGAGTGCCAGTTTAGCTTGAAAACACCCTTGATCCACATTCCTGGGATCTCATTCCCTCAGGTCACTAATGCCAGTCTGAGCCTGAAGCTTCTGGCTGACGCTGACTTCCGAAGCTTTCGTGCTCTCCAAGAGGAGGTGGACGTCCTTGAGGGCCGACTAAGTGAGTGTGAGAGGGAGAAGGAACAGGAACAGTCTTCCAGACACCCTGGTCCACCCCTGGCTCCGGGTGAGTTCACAGACTGAATTCCCCACGATTTTGTTTCTCCGTTGACTAGGCCAAATGCGTGATTGCTACAGTAGCCTTAGGGACGAATGGGAGGCCAGTAAAGGTCTTTCTAAGGAATAAGTCTTAGCAAGTTGTCTGATTATACCAAGACCGGTATCTTTCATGGACATATCCACATAAGCAGCCATTTATTCATCTAATAGCCAGGCACATGCATTCATCTCTATCCATGCAAAATCAGTCTATTTATATGATTATGCATGCAGTTGCATGAGCATGTTCTCAAGCACACATGTACTGATTACACTCCATCCTCTGCATTCTGTGGGTTATATGCTTTGTAGCTAGCTCATATCTCACTTGCACTGCCCTGTAGGTTCCTGCACTCATGGAGGCCTACAGAAAGTGAGCAGACCCATTGTGCTGAAGCTCAACTGGAGGGGTTTATCATACAAAGTAGGTGCCTGGGGCCGAGACTCAGCACCCAACCCAGTTTCTGCCCTTTACTGGGTGTCTCCCCTGCGTGCTGATGGCAGGTGAGTCCTGGATGACAAACTTTATGTGCCTGGATCCATCCCATATGTACTTCAGCCTGGTCCTGACAGGCTTCTTAGTAGCCCTAGCACTGATTCTTTTTTTAAAAGGTTTTTATTCATTTTACTTAACAACCACAGTTGTCTCCCCTTCCTCCACACACCTGATCCACTCCTCAGAGATCCCATGGAGAGTCAACAAATCCTGGCAGATCAATTTGAGGCAGGACTAAGCCCCTCCCCACTCCATCATGACTGAGCAAGGTAACCCACCATAGTGAATGGGCTCCAACAGCCAGTTCATACATCAGGGATAAATTCTAATCTTACTGCCAGGGGACGCATAAACAGACCAAGCCACACAACTGTTACCCAATTTCAGAGGGCCTAGTTTGGTCCCATGCAGGTTCCCTAGATGTCAGTTCAGAGTCCATGAGCTCCCACAGCTGTCTCTGTGGTTTTTCCCCATCATGATATTGACCCCTTTGCTGATGTTATCCATCTTCCCTCTTTTTGACTGGACTCCAGGAGCTAGGCCTAGGGCTTGGCTGTGGATCTCTGCTTATCTTTTCATCAGTTTCTAGATGAAGGTCCTATGATGACAATTTGGATAGTTATCAATCTGATTACTGGGGAAGGCCAGTTCAGGCAACCTCTCCGCTACTGCAAGGAGTCTTCTTTTAATAATTCATTTTAATTTATTTTTATTGAGCTCTACATTTTTCTCTGCTCCCTTCCCTGCCTCTCTCCTCCCTTTCAATCCTCCGCCAAGGTCCCCACGCTCCCAGTTTACTCAGGAGATCTTGTCTTTTTCTATTTCCCATGTAGATTAGATCCATGTATGTGTCTCTTGTGGTACTCACTGTTGTCTGTACAATTCTCCAGGTTTGTGATTTGTAGACTGGTTTTCTTTGCTTTATGTTTAAAAACCATTTATGAGTGAGTACATATGATAATTGTCTTTCTGGGTCTGGGTTACTTCAATCAAAATGATGTTTTTTAGCTCCTTCCATTTGCCTGCAAAAGTCAAGATGTCGTTATTTTTTTTCTGTTGTGTAGTACTCCGTTGTGTAAATGTATCACATTTTCCTTATCCAATCTTTGGTCAAGGGGCATTTAGGTTGTTTTCAGGTTCTAGCTATAAGAAACAATGTTCCTATGAACATAGTTGAGCACATGTCCTTGTGGTATGATTGAGCATCTTTTGCATATGTACCCAAAAGTGGTATTGCTGGGTATTGAGGAAGGTTTTTTTCCCTAATTTTCTGAGAAATCACCACACTGATATCCAAAGGGCTGTACCCCCAGCAATGCAGGAGTGCTCCCTTTACCTCACAACCTGTCCAGCATAAGTTGTCATCAGTGTTTTTGATCTTGGGTATTCTTTCATTTGTAAGATGGAATCTCAGAATTGTTTTGATTTGCATTTCTCTGATGGCTAACGATGTTTAGCATTTCCTTAAGTGTCTTTTAGATTCCTCTGTTGAGAGTTCTCTGTTTAACACTGTACTCCATTTTTTTTATTGCATTATTTGTTTTGGTGATCAGTTTTTTTGCAAGAAGTCTTAACTGGGGTCATCTTTGTGGATTCCTGGTAATTTCTCTAGTAATAGGTTTCTCCCTAACCCCAAATTGACTCCCTCTCTCAAGATATCTCTCTCACTGTTCTCCTTCTCTGTCTCTCTCCCAACTCGACCATCCTGTTCCCTCTTATTCTCATCCCCCACTCCGTCCCCTTCCCTCCAGGTTACCCAGGAGATCTTACCTATTTCATCTTCCTAGGAAATGAGTAATACTTCATTGTGTAAATGTATCACATTTTCTTCAATCATTTTTCAGCTGAGGGGCATCTAGGTTGTTTCCTTGTTCTGGCTGTTATGAATAATGCTGCTATGAAAATATTAGAGAAAGTATTCTTGGGGTATGATTGAGCATACTTTGGCTCAAGAGAGGTACTGCTGGGTCTTGAGGGAGATTGATTCACAATTTTCTGAAAAACTGCCATACTGATTTCCTAAGTGACTGTATAGTCTGTACTCCCACCTGCAGTGAAGGAGTGTTTCCCTTACTCCACATCCTCTCCAACTTAAGCTGTCATCAGTGTTTTTATCTAAGTCATTCAGACAGGTGTGAGATGGTATCTCAGAGTCATTTTGATGTGCATTACCTTAATGATTAAGAATGCTGAGCAATTCCTTCAACGTCTTTTGGCCATTTGAGTTTCTTCTGTTGAGAATTCTCAGTTTAGTTCTGTACCCTATTTTTAAACTGAGTTATTTAGGATTTTGATGTCTAGTTTCTTCAGTTCTTTATATATTTGGAGATCAGTCCTCTGTCAGATGTGGGGTTGTTGAAGATCTTTTCCCATTCGGTATGCTGTCATTTTATTTACTATATTTTTTGCCCTATGGAAGCTTCTCAGTTTCAAGAGGTCCCATTTTTTAATTGTTGTTTTCAATGTCTGTGCTACTGGTGTTATATTAAGGAAGTGGTCTCCTGTGCCAATGCATCCAAGGCTATTTCCCAGTTTCTCTTGTATGAGGTTCAGTGTAACTAAATTTTCATTGAAGTCTTTAATCCACTTGGACTTGAGCTTTGTGCATGGTGCTAGACATTAACTTATTTGCACGCTTCTACATGCCATCATTCGGTTAAGCCAGCACCATTTGTTGAGGCTGCTTTCTTTTTTCCATTGTACAATTTTGCTTCTTTGTCAAAAATCAGGTGTTCACAGGTGTGTGGATTAGTGTCAGAGTCCTCAGTTTGATTCCATTCATCCACATATTTCTTTTTATGCAAATATGAAGCTGTTTTTATTATTATAGTTCGAGGTCTGTGAAGAATTGTGTTAGGATTTTGATAGGGATTGCACTGAATCTGTAGATTGCTTTTGGCAACATGAACATTTTTACTATGTTGTTCCAACCTATTTAAGAGTGTGGGAGATAGTTCCATTTTGTGATATTGTCTTCAATTTCTTTCCTCAAAGACATGAAGTTCTTGTCATCAGGTCTTTCCCTTGTTTGGTTAGAGTTGCCCCAAAGTATTCTTTATTACTAGTGACTATTGTAAAGGGTGATATTTCTCTGACTTTTTTCACCCCATTTATCATTTGTTTATAGGATGGTGATTTTATTTTATTTTTTTTAGTTAGTCTTGTATCCCATCACATTACTGAAGGTATTTATCAATTTTAGGTGTTTACTGGTAGAATTTTTGAGGTTGCTAATGGGTACTATCATGGCAAATAGCAAAAGTTCGATTTCTTCATTTCCAATTTGTATCCCATTGATCTCCTTTTGTTGCTTATTGCTTTGGCTAGAATTCTGAGTGTTATACTGAATAGATATGGAAAGTGGACAGTTTTGTTTTGTTTCTGATTTTATTGGATTGCTTTGAGTTTCTCTTCATTTAGTTTGATGTTGATTGTTGGCTTGCAGTAAATTGTCTTTCTTATGTTTATGTATTTTCCTTGTCTCCCTGATCTCTCCAAGACCTTTATCATGGTGGGGTATTGGATTTTGTGGAAAGCTTTTTCAGTACGAAATGAGATCATCATGTGGGTTTTTTCTTTCTTTCAGTTTGTTCATATGGTAGATTACATTGACAAATTTTCATATGTTGAGCCATCCCTGCATTTCTGGGATGAAGCCTACTTGACAATGATGAATGATTGGTTTTGTTTTTTGTTTTTTGTTTTTTTAATGTGTTCTTGGATTCGTGTTGCCAGTATATTACTGAGAATTTTTGCTAATTGTTCATAAGGGAAATTGGTCTGAAATTCTCTTTCTTTGTTAAATCTTTTTGTGGCTTGGGTATCAGGGTAACTGTACCCTCATGAAGTTTGGGAATGTTCCTTCCATTTCTATTGTGTGGAATAATTTGAAAAATATTGATAATAGCTCTTTGAAATTTTGTCAGAATTCTGCACTGAAACAATCTGTCCCTGGTTTGCTTTTTTGTTGTTGTTGTTGTTGTTGTTAAACTTTAAATGACTGCTTCTATTTCCTTAGGGGTTATAGGTCTATTTAAATTGTTCATCTGGTCTTGACTTAATTTTGGTATGTGGTACCTATACAGAAAATTGTCAATTTCTTTTAGAGTTTTCAGTTTTATGGAGTTCAGGCTTTTGAAGTATGACCTGATGATTCTCTGGATTTCCTCTGTGTCTCTTGTTATGTCCCCCTTCTCATTTCTAATTTTGTTAATTTGCATATTCTCTCTCTGTTTTTATATTAGTTTGGATAAGGGTTTGTCTATCTTGTTGATTTTCTCAAAGAACCAGCTCTTTGTCTCATTGATTCCTTATATTGTTTTTTTTGTGTGTGTGTGTCTATTTTGTTGACTTCAGCCCTCAATTTGATTATTTCCTGTCTTCTACTTGTTTTGAGTGTGTTTGCTTGTTTTTCTTCTAGAGCTTTTAGCTGATTTGTTAAGTCACTAGTATGAGATCTTGCCAAATTTTTCATGAAGGCATTTAGTGCTACGAATTTTTCTTTGCCCTGCTTTCAGAATGTGCCATAAGTTTGAGTATGTTTTACATTCATTTTCATTGAATTCTAGGAAGGTTTAATTTCTTTCTTTATTTCTTCCTTGACCCAGTTGTGCATAAGTTGAGCATTGTTCAGTTTCTATGAGTTTGTAGGCTTTCTACACTTGGTGCTATTGTTATATTCTAACATATGATGGTGATTCAATAAGATACAGGGGATTATTCCAATTTTTTTATATCTATTGATATTTGCTTTGTGACTGAGTATGTGGTCAATTTTAGAGACTGTTTCATGAGGTGCTGAGAAGAAGGCATATTATTTTGTATTCGGGTATAATGTTCTAAAGATATCTATTAAGTTCATTTGAGTTACAAAATCTGTTAGTTCCCTTATTTCTCTGCTAAGTTTCTGTCTGGCAGACCTGTCCACTGGCTAGCAACAGCGTGGCTGTTGCTTTTCAAAATGGTTATTTATTTCAACATAGTATACAATATGTAGGAGATGGAATGAAAATACCATTTGACCCCAAAGTTGCTACTCTAAATTGCTTTCCCAGTTCTCTTTTTTTTTGTGTGTGTTTGAGAATTTCATAGCAAAGGACAATGTATTTTCATGATGCTCATCCTCCCTCCCTGACTCACTCCCATATTGCCCCTTAAAATTTATGTCCTCTTCTTCTGTAATTACACACACAGACACACACACTCATACATACTCTCTTCTGTAATTACACACACACAGACACACATGCATACATAAACATACATTCAGACGTACTCACACACACACACGCTCATACACACTCTCTTCTGTAATTACACACACACAGACACACATGCATACATAAACATACATTCAGACATACACACACACGCTCATACACACTCTCTTCTGTAATTACACACACACAGACACACATGCATACATAAACATACATTCAGACATACACACACACGCTCATACACACTCTCTTCTGTAATTACACACACACAGACACACATGCATACATAAACATACATTCAAACGTACTCACACACACACACTCATACACACTCTCTTCTGTAATTACACACACAGACACACATGCATACATAAACATACATTCAGACGTACTCACACACACATGCTCATACACACTCTCTTCTGTAATTACACACACACAGACACATATGCATACATAAACATACATTCAGACGTACTCTCACACACACATGCTCATACACACTCTCTTCTGTAATTACACACACACAGACACACATGCATACATAAACATACATTCAGACATACTCACACACACTCTCATACTATCACACACACACTTACACGCTCACACAGTCTGAGTCCAGGTAGTGTTTCCCACATGTACACGTGTGTTGGACTGACCATAAGGGCATGGGCAATCTATTAGGAGGAAAACAGATGCTCCTTCCCTCCACACAGCTGTGAAGTGCTTGTAACTCTCCACCTAGGGCTAAGACCTCCTAAACATTTCCCACATCTATGCTGAGACGTTTATTGATCTAGTGCAGGTCTTATGTAGGTCACCATATTATTGTGAGCTCATGGGTGAGACATTCCTATCATGTCTAGAAGACACAGCACTGCTCAGGGTCCTTTGGCTGTTACACTTAATCTTTCCACCACCCCCCCTTTTGCTGCATTCCCTGGGCTTGATTATAGGGGTTGTGTTCCAGATGCCCCACTATCATTTTCATAGTTCTTTAGTACTTATTGCTGCTGTCATTTAATGGTTCTACTGTGTGGGGTTCTTGGCCTAGGTACTTTGATTACTACAGGTTGTACAAATCCTATGGTGACCTGGTGGTTCTGAAGCACTATGAGCAGTGGAAGATGGGCTATGGTGATGGCAGTGGCAACACCGTCTACAAGAACTTCATGTACTTTAACTACTATGGCACAGGAGACATGGCCAAGGTGGACCTTTCTTCCAACACCCTGGTGCTGCGACGTCCATTGCCTGGTGCCACCTACAACAACCGCTTCTCCTATGCTGCTGTGCCTTGGACTACCTTAGATTTTGCCGGTGATGAGAAGGGGCTGTGGGTGCTCTATGCCACAGAAGAGAGCAAGGGTAACCTGGTAATAAGTCGTCTCAATGACAGCACCCTAGAAGTTGAGCAGACCTGGTATACTAGCCAGTACAAGCCTTCTCTTTCAGGGGCCTTCATGGCCTGTGGGGTTCTCTATGCTTTACGCTCGCTAAGCACACATCAAGAGGAGATCTTTTATGCTTATGACACGGCCACCAGTCAGGAACACCAACTCAGCATCCTGTTGGACAAGATGTTGGAAACACTGCAAGGCATCAATTATTGTCCTTGGGACCACAAGCTCTACGTATACAATGACGGATTCTTAATAAATTACGATCTCACCTTCCTGACAGTAAAGGAAAGGCTGCCAAGCTCTCCCATTAAAGGGCCTTCTGGGGCTTAAGCTCCAATCAGTCCTATCAGATCCAACAAACCCTCCAGGCCAGGAGACTCTGTGACTGATCAGAGTACTCATAAAAATACTTTGTCTTCCTTACCTCTAGAAGGACACCTCTCTTAACAATCACCTACCTAAATGGTTGAAGTACAGTGATTATATTTAGTTCTGTATGTAATCAATATCTCAATCAACACATTAAGCTGCTAAGAATGGCCTGCAATGATTCGATTAAGAAAAAAAATACAGTCTTAGCTAGAGCGGGTTTGGAAAGGTAACTGAGTGCTGAATTATGTGTTTAGCATGCATCAGGTTCTACATTCAATGCTTAGCACAGTAGGGTGGGAGGGCAACTCATCATTCAATCCTTAGCATTAAAAAATAACCAAAAAAATTAGCTAGAGAAATGAAAGAAATGTTGCCCTTTTCTGATATTTGGGCATCATGCTTTTAAACTTAGCAGGACAGTTACTAGAATTCTAGGATCATGTGATCTTTCATTCTAAGGGTAGAGCTGAGTCCATCTGATTCCAGTGACCCATGGGCGCTGGTATCAACAGTGGGGTACAGAAGTTCCCTTCATACATCCACACCACCAAAGGGTTCTGCAGAGAAGAGAGGCAGAATCTTGGCCTGAAGATATGTTCTTCACTACCCTCAACCACACCTGACCCTGTTCTAGGAAGTCAGCTTCAGAATTAGTCAGGATAAGTAGCGTGGGATATGGTTGGGACTGTGAATCGAGACATTCCCAATAAAAACTTCTTGGTATGATTGCAGGAAGTCTTCTAGCATGTGTTTGTTCTTTCCTTCCCCTGTTCAGTGTGCTGAGAAGGTGTGGGTTTAAATTCTCCCTGTGTTCCTCATCTGTCCATACAGTGATCCCCTTTCTAGGCAGCTGTATAAACACAGATTCCCAAGCTATCCTGGCCATAGAGGACGTATGCACTGTATTTGAGTGTATATTTGCAAACATGAATTTTGGAACATTTGTGCTTTCAATTTGTAAATGTAATGAGTCTACATTTATATATTTATGTAAATATCTTAACATAGCCACTAATAATTCATCAGCTTTCTAAGAAAAACAATCAAATGCTAGCTCCAAGAAGCTGGGATACTGAGAATTTTGCCAGAAACTGTTTCCTGTAGGAAATGCAGTGTTTACCACTTTCCCTGCTACCAATTGGTCTAGAGATACCTTCCATCTCTGGTGTTTTCACTTAAGACTGAGCAATCTTGAAATCAATCATTTAGAAAGTCTGTTATGATGACATAGGGATCAAGCCACTTGTAAATTATGTGAATAAAAAGTGTGCTGTAAAGAGCAGCCTGTTCACCTCTATTTGGGGGTTTCTTAAAGAAAGCCTCTATGGCCAGTAGTACCCCTAATTCTCAGAGAAGAAAATAATCTTTACCTACTATATGGGAACACTCTCACTTAAGTCTAGAATTCCACAGTCTGGGCCTCAGAGTCTTTTCACTTAAGATCTTCACTTTTGTTTTGTTTCCCTCCCTCCCTCCTTCCCTTTCTTCCTCTTTCTCTCTCTCTCTCTTTCTCTTTCTTTTCTTTGTTTTTTAAACATTATTTTTTTAAATTTCACATCATAATTCCCAATGTTGCTCATAATACATTGCCTTCAGATCTGTCCTTCACCCCTGCAGCATGTCCCCCCAAAAGAACCCTTCAAAGTTTATTGAAAACAAAGAAAATAAACAACTCACCTTGTTCTTCCATCTGTCCATCACCTCTTCATTCATCCTAGTGGTATCAGGACCTATATCATGTCACGCAGTATACCCTTTGGTCCAATCAGCCCCACTCTCAAAATGTTCATTGCTATGAGTCACTGGTCTGGTTCAAGGCCTCCGGCACACCACCATCAGTGAAACTCATCTCAGATATTCTGTTGTTGCCCCGAGTCATGGAGATCCTGCATTTATTGTTCCATAGGACCAGTTTCCTCACATACTCCAGCAGGAGATGGATTGGGTAAATGTTAGGCTGGGCCAACCCAAGGCCCAGGATGTGGGTCTGGGTGCTAACTGAGCTGGTCAGTCCAGGCCACTTGTGGCCACCCTTGTCAGGAGAGGGGTGGAGCCAGCTCTCTTTGACACATGCCAGGGGCCAGCCCTCCCACACGCATGGTGAGGGGTGAGGGGTGGGGCTTGGTCAGTTCTCTCCTGAATACAGTAGAGTGTTAGCTCTCCCATGGGAGAGGTCAGGACAAGTTTTCCTGCTATAGAGTCCAGCAAGGGGCAGGACCAGCTATCTCAGGGTCAGTGATGGGCAGGGTTGGCCCAGCACGGCCCTTTGATTTCAACACTCAAGGTTCCTACCACACTCTGTGGTATCAGAGGCCATGGGCATCATCACAGACTCCAGCTGTAGCAGGAACATGGACCCAGACATGGCCTTCAGCAGCAGTTCTGGCCTGAATAACATCATGGCCTCAGGCATCAAGTGCAGGACACTCAGAATGACATGGCCTTGGTGGCAGCAAGGCCCGGGGATACCAACATTGCCATGGGATACATAGTAGAACCCTGGCATCTGTGTGACCTTTGGTGGAACCTCAGGCCACAGACATTAATGCAGATCTCGCTAAGTAGGACTATGGACCCATTCTTGATCCTCATCAGCAACCTGAACCTGGATGTTACCATGGCACCTTGTGACTCATCTCTGTGTGACCCTAGCTGCAGCAGGCCCTCAGATCAACATCTAAACCCAGGGGATAGCCCAGACCCTGAGTAATTGTGTGGCCTTTGGTGGTATCAGGAGCCATGGCTGTCAACCCAGGCCCTGGCTGTGGCAGTGCCATGGACCCAGACATAGCCCTACACTGGCCCACATATCACCATGGCCAAGGATGACACAGACCTTTCAGATTGGTCTGGTCCTGGTGTCAGCATGGCCCTTGTACCCTGCCATGAATTCAGGTGTGTGACCAGACCTGGATCATCCACATGGCCTTCAATAGTTACCAAAACCATGCACATCAACACAGATGCTGACTGCTGCAGGGCCATGAACCCAGACATGACCCTGGCAGCAGATCAGGTCTGGATGTCATTGTGTTCTATAGTGGCAGCATGGCCACTCAGACCAACATGGCCCAAGGGCAGCATGGCCACGTGGGGTGGCCCAGACCCTGGGCATCCCTGTGGTCTTGGTGGCAACGTGGGTCATAGACATCAACATAGACATCAGCTATGTTAGGATTAATGACACAGACATAGCCCTAGGCAGTAGCCCAGACCCAGACATAACCCTGGTCCTGGTAGTCCAACACGAGCCATTCCCTGCTGCCCTGGCTTCTTCAGAACTGCCTCTTACCACAGCACACTAACCATTCTGCCCCTTTCCCATTTCTCCACCATATGCTTGCTCATTGTAATGGCACTCGCCCACCTGGGGTCACAAGGCAGTGAGCAGGCCATGAATATCTTCAGTTAGGCCGGACTGCGAGGACCCAGGCTGCTGCCAAGGTCTATGTCTTGGTCCACGGTCCACCCATGGTTGGGGTCTGTATTGATGTCTATGGCCCACAGTGCCACTATGGGCCACACTGACATCAAGGGCCTAGGCCACCACCTAGGGCCCAGGCCACCACCTAGGGCCCTTTTTGTGTCTGAGCGCTGAGCCACTGCCAGGGCCATGTGGCCCTGAGTAGTCTGTACTGCCACCCAGGTGTCTTCTGGGCCTGTGTTGCTGTCATGGTCTGTGTTGACATCCATGGCTCCTGTTACCACTGAGAGCAGTGAGGATAGGGCTGCACAAAGTTAACTCTGCTGCTTATCAACTATAGCACTAAAGAGAGTGGGCCTCGCATCTCTTGAGGGAAGTGCAGAAGAGATTTCCGTACTGGCATGGTGACAGGTGAGCTGGTTGAGAGTTGGAGGGCTAGCCCCACAGTCCGTGGTGTGGGTAAGGGAGAAAGACTCCACTTACCCCTTGTTCCTCATCCCTCATCACCTAAGCAAGCAGGAAAATCTGGTTCTGGGGTCAGGAGAATGAGAGAGCAGATCCTGCCTCTCACCGCCTGCAGCACTCAGGAGAGCAGGCCCTGCACCTGGCCGGGGTAGCACAGTAAACCTGACCCAGTTGACAGGAGGTGCCAGTGATCTGGAACTGCAAAGACTTGTGGAAGATCTGGCCCCACCCTTCACCTACCATAAGGTGAAGTGGGAGAGAGAGCTGGGTCCCCTCCTCCCCTCTTGCCACCTGTGGTGGGAGGGAGACCTGGCCTTGAGGTCACGAGAGTGGGAGAGAGGACTGTTCCTGCCCCTCACCAGCTGCAGCACACAGGAGCATGGGCATGGCACCTTGCCTGGGCAACACACTAGTGCTGACTCTGTTGGCGAGGGGGATAGATGAGCTAGGCCTGTAGGTGTGAGAGCACGTGACCTGCCCCTGCCTTCTCCCTTGTATGACAGGGATGGCAAGGGTAGAGGAAATATGCTCCCCCCAGCTCTTGCCACCTGTGTCAGGCGGGAGAGCTGACCTAGGAGCCATGAGAAGGGAGGAGTTGGCTCTGCCCCTTACCACGTATGGCAATCTGGAGAGCAAGCCTTGCATCTTGCATGTGCAAAACAGTAGAGCTGACCCTGGTGGTATGAGTATGCGTGAGAGGGACCCGAGGGTGTGAGCAGGGAAACTGATCCTGCTCCTTGCCATCTCTTACACTTGGCTGATGAGCTTACCAGTGTAATGGATTAATTAGAAAATGTTACAGGATCCCCCGTGGCTGCAGTGTCAGAAACCCTGCAGCTACCCAAGCGGTGGCAGCAGGCCATGTGGTGGCAGGCCAGTCTAAGGTAGGGATGGCACAGTTTCCGGAGTTCCCGCAGCAGGCCACGAGGAGAGAAAGACAGATGGGCATACCAGGAGACAACACTTCAGGTCTCTGAAGGTGGCTGGGCCCTGGCAGGTAGCCACATGGTGCAGCGGGAGAGAGACAGCAACATGTATAGGAACACCATGCAGACTAAGGTTGGATATTTATTTAGTGGGTTATAGAGGGGAAAGAGAGAGAGAGAAAGACAGAGAGAGAGAAAGAGAGACAGAGAGAGAGAGAGAGAGAGAGAGAGAGAGAGAGAGAAGGAAGAGATGGAAGGGGAAGCTGCTTCTTTGAGAGGGAGGTAGAAAAGGAAGAACCTCAGGCTACAAGCAAGAAGGAAGATCTGTCTGCCTCAGCTGACAGGGGGAGGCGGGGGAGGCGGGGTTGGAGGGTTTGTGGGGGGTGGAGTTAGGAGTGGGGAGTGGGCAGGGCTTGTCTCTTAAAGTGAAAGTTCAGATATTTACAGCCAGGATGGTGACAATGAAGGAATGTTGGCAGCTGGTCAACCCAGCTACCACCCAGGCCCAGAACCAGGACTATGAGTTAGCCCACCCCAAACCCACATCCTCTATGAACTGCTGGAATGTGTGAAGGGGCTGGACCTGCAGATCCAAATCTATGGGATCTCCATGACACAAGGCAACAACAGGATATTTTAAAAGGATTCTCACTGAGGGACTCCGTGATAATGGTGTAGCAGAAGCTAGAGGCCTTGAACCAGACCAATAACTCACTGGAATGAACACTCACAAACAAAGACGTATGGGCTGAGTGGTGGTGGTGCACGCCTTTAATCCCAGCACCCTAGAGGAAGAGGCAAGTGAATCTCCATGAGATCAATGCCAGCCTGGTCTACGAGCTAATTCCAGGACAGTGAGATCTATTACACATAGCTGGTTTTGTCAAAAAAACAAGCAAACAAACAAACAAAAAAACCACTTACTCTCGCCAAAAAACTTAAACAAATAAAGATGTATAGAATAAACGGTCTACAGTGTGACTCAATGAGCCACATTACATTTCAGCTTTCATGCTAAGATTTAAAAAAAAGTTATTTTGGTTTTTACTACTAAATTTTGTTTGGGGGCAAGGTTGCAAGGGCAGAAGACAAGACTGAAGGGACAGGAAAATGAGTGGAATCAGGATGCATGATGTGAAATCTACAAAAAATCAATAAAAATTAAAAACAATAATATTTTATTTAATTAAATTAATTTTTGAGACAAGGTCTCACTATGTGGCCTTGGTTGGACTGGAGTTCGTTATGTAGACCAGGCTCACCATAGACTTCTACCTGGCTCTGCTTTCAGAGAGCTGGGATTAAGGGCTTGTTTCATTGATTCTCCTCTCCTTTTCCTTTTTAACATTCACTGTGTCCAGATCATGAGCAAACATAAGAAGCCCTCTCTGTGATGCAATGTGAATGGAGACTGCTTCTTTGTTCTTGGCTGCCCAGACCCGAAAAATCTCACAGAAACTATATTAATTACAACAGTGTTTTAGCCTATTAGCTCAGTCTTCTTATTAATTAAGTCTTACATATTAAATTAACCCACTTCTATTAATCTGTGTATCACCACAAAGACGTGGCCTACAGGTAAGGATCCGCGGCATCTGTCTCCTGCAGTTGTTACAGGGCATCTCTCTGACTCCACCTACTGTCTCTGTCTCTCTCCAGATTCCTGCCTGGCTTTGCTCTGCTAAGCTATTGGCCAAAACAGCTTCCTTATTGGCTAATGCTAATAAAAACATATTCACATCATACAGAGGGGAATCTCACATCAATGCAGATTTCGTTCTTGCTCTCTGGAATGAGTTTTATTCTTTAAGTGTTTCAACAAATCCAATACTTTATACTTTAACCCTATTATTCCAAAGAGGGAACTTAACAAAGACATATAAAAAATGCATATTCTATATCTGTTTAACTACTACTTCTACTACTCCTATTTAGTAAGAAATTTTATCTCCATTCTTGAAACTGTCCTAGTTAATTTTATTATGGAGAGTGACATCCTCACTTTCTCAAATGTATATGTCCCTACGTCATCAGGACATATTGTGAGGCTTAAGCTGACATCACAATATTCTTTTCTTAACAGGTCATGCTTTTGGGGTGGGACAGCTGTGAAGGGTCATCACCACTTAGTCCAATCTGTGCCAAGTATGAGTCAGTAGCCAAGCCAGGCCTCAGCTGGGCCACATCTGGAGAATTGGGGTGAGGGCACGACACCGAATAATACTGGACTCAGCCCATTCATTCTTCTTGGGGGCGCCAAGAAAAACTAACCTATGATCTTAGAACACAACCCCTGCACTGAAGGCCAGCAGTACATTTGCCTGCCCTCACCTCTCTCTGCCCCTGCTTCTGGCTGCTTTCCATCTGCCTCCCCACAAAGGTCTATGCCTCAGATTATCTCTTGAATACCTAGGATGCCTCAGAGCAGATGTCCTGCAGGTGTGCCTGCAGATGGGAATAGCTCTCCAAGTGTCATTCGAGTGATTGTGAAGACACCGGGACACCTGAACAGCTTTACAGTAGCTGGTAACACCTCAGTGAGGCAATTCAAGGAGAAGCTGTCTGCTCACTTCCAATGCCAAATGGACCAACTGGTACTGGTTTCCATGGGCCGCCTTCTCAAAGACCATGACATACTGAGTCACAGGGGCATCAAAGATGGCCAAACCATTCACGTGGTCATCAAGTCCAAGGATAGCTCCAGATCCCTGGCTCATTCTTTCCGGAACCTGTCAACGAACAATCCCTGCCATCAAGACAGAAGCACCAAAGGAAATAGTAGGGTGTGCCAGTCTGCAGGCATGGATCAAACCAAAGAGGAATCATCCCTCCTCATGGGGTCTGATGCACCCAAGGTGGGTACTCAAAGCCCAGAAGTGGACAGTCCAGAGCATATTGTACAGATGCTGGAGAATCTTTGTGTTCAGAGGTTGTTGTCCAATATTGATTTCATGCGTCAGCTGATCTCAGAACATCCAGACATGCAAGAACTGTTGCAGCAGAACCCAGAAATTTCCCATCTCATCGACAATTCTGAGATCCTATGTCACACTCTGGAGTTGGCCAGGCACCTGGCTGATATCCAAGAGATAATGCAGATCAATCAACCAGCACAGAACCTTGAGCATCTACCAAACCCACAGCCCTACCTGGGCTTAGAGACAATTGCAAATGGGAACAATGCCCTGGGACAGACCTATGATTTCAATGACCAAAGGCTCAATGGGATGCACGATCTTTTGGGGGGCAGCTCTTTTACAAACCTTCTGGCTGGCCAAGTACTAGTGCCAGTGCAGACTCCTTCCCCATTTCCTCTGCCATCTGAGGAACAATTGGTCCGCTCCCCTGCCCAAGACATTTATGCTAATTCTTGTGGATTATCATCAATCACCCCAACAAATGCTACTCTAAGCAATGCTCATGATGCTTCCAGGGAAAATCCAGCTTCAGTCACCACTGAGGGCCAAAGCCATGTCTGTGCTATTCAGCAGCCAGCTGGGATTCCAACCTTACTCAGCACAGCCGTCACCCAGAAGCTTCAGGAAGATGATAAGGGTATGGCCATCCCTGTGGGTAGCTCTGATCAGGGGTTAGAGAGAGATCTCCAGCAGTCAGGTGAGCAGACCAGCTCTCAGCTCACAGGAGGAATGATCCAATTGCTTAGGAACTACCCATACATGGCTGCTCAGATGCTGCTGCTCATGAATATGCCTCAGCAGAATGAACAGTGGAGACAACAAACTCCCACATCCTTGCAGTCATCACAGCTTTCAGACTTGCTTTTAGCCCTAGCCAACCCTAAAACATCACAAGCAATACTACAGATCGAGCATGGTCTACAGCTATTGGCTACAGAGGCTCCTTTTCTTTTGCCATGCATTGAGCCTTACCTTTTAGGTCTAGGTTGGTTTCCTCCTTCCAGCTGTAGCTACCCTGATTCAGTGCCCTGGACACTGAATGTGTCAGACATGACTGAGCCTGAATGTGGCCCCCAATCTGGAACAGTGCTGCAGAAATCACAGCCTCAATCTGGAGACCCTTCCCATTTCTTACAATCTCCCGAGGTTCATTTCCGCAAGCAGATGGAGCATCTCCAGGCCCTGGGATTTGTGAATGACAATGCCAATCTGCAAGCCCTCATTGCTACTGATGGTGACACAAACGCTGCTGTTCACAAGCTCAAGAGATCACAGGAATCCTAACCATCATGTCTTCCCATCTGCTTCCTACCTGTGTGTGGAACCATGCTCAAGAGATCACAGGAATCTGAACCATCATGTCTTCTCATCTGCTTCCTACCTGCCTGTGGACCCATTTGACTTCCTCATTTTCCTTTCCTACCTTTCCTATGCTTCCAACTGGGAGAAGTACTGGAACAGGAAAAACCAATCAATGCTTGCTCAACTGAATACTAGATCACTGGTCATGGCTGGAAGATCTGTCAATAAAATGGCTACACCTACTTACCTTCATTTGAGGCTTGCCTTGTTTTGTTGTTTTTATACAGGATCTTCCCATATAGACCAAGCTGGCTTTCAACCTGTGACAATCCGTCTGCCTCTGCTGCCTCAATGCTGGGATTACTTGTTGTAGAGATGTTTGTTTGTGTTTTAACAAATAAAGTTTGCCTGAAAATCAGAGTGTAGAGCTAAGCCACTAGAAGCCATGGGGTGATGGCTCACACCGTTAATCTCAGTATTTGGGAGTTCCATGCCTTTAAACCAGCACTAGGGATGTGGAGACCGGAAGGGATATGGTTGAGTGGAGAGAGGTTTTAAGATGTAAAGAGAAAGAAGCTCAGATGCAGTCTTAGGTTGTAGTCTGAGAGATAGTCTGAGAACAGGATTGCCCTTTTGATCTGAGCATTGGTAGAGGTAAAAGGTCTCTTTAGTGGCTGGCCACACAGCTCCTCTGATCCTTCAGCCTTCGCCCCCTAACATCTTATTCTGGGTTTTATTTATTAAATCCAATTAGAATTCATGCTACAACTTGTGAATTCATGTTTAGCTTGGCTTTTTTTCCCCAGCGAATCAGCAAAATGTGCTTGATATCTTTGTTTTACCTACAGATACACAATACATTGTATGGGTTGTCTTGATAGATAATCACAATTGCTTATATAATGATCCAGTGTCAGGGAACAAACACGTGTAACCTAGGATGTGCATACAGGTAGATATACGCAAATGCATAGCAGGACGAGAATAGACCAAATGCAGTGAAGAGACTAGTGAAATAAAGAAAAACCTCACATAGGCCCAGATGAAGATTGATTTTTGGTCATGTTTCTTAAAACTGAATTTAGCTCGAAAGAAAAAGAATGGTAGATCCTGATAGATACAGGTAGGAGGAACTCAGATACAAATGAGATATTGGCATTTATAATTGGGGCTTCTTACTGATTATTACTTCCGTGATAACAAGCCTTAGTCTCCTATTGTCAGCCAGAAGTACAGCTAGCTACCCACCAGCTTCACTGCAGATTCCTGTCATTCCCACCTGGCCCTTCATGGGACACTGTCCACCACTGCATGATATCACACATTCCATCAAGCCCCACCTTGATGAAAGTATCCCTGCCTGGAAGGATACACAGCCAATTAAGGTTTAATTATCAAGCAGTACATTCATGCTATAATAAGTTGACATGGTTTCAGGCATTGACTAAATAGACAAAACAAAGATTCTTCCTTTCTGCTGTTTTGTTTTTGTTTTTGAGACAGACTCTCTTGTATCCCAGAGCTGGCTTAGAATTTCTTCTCATCAGCAACTGTAAAGGGAGCAGGACTGCAAAGTTCCAGTACTTCCAGGAAACCTTTCCAGACCTGCTTCATCACTGTAATTAATGGTGTAGATAAAGTGGCGCTCTTCTCCAAGTCTGGGCAGCCGGGTCCCACCACCCGAGGCCTCTGTGGGTCCCAGGAGGGTGGGAGATGGCATGTGAAGACCTCAGCTCGTCCCCTGAGTGGCAGGTGAGAGACAGACACCATGCAGAAAAAGTGGTTATAGTTTATTTAGTGGATTATGGAAGGGAAAAGGAGGGGGAAAGGGGAGAAATGGGAAGAAGAGAGAGAGGTACAGAGAGGAAGAAGAGGGGAGAAGAGAGAGTGAGCAAAAGGGATAGGGAGAGATCGCAGAATTCATCTCTTTGGGAGAGAGATGAAAAGAGAGTGTGCAGGCTGGAGAAGTACAGGCTAAGGGGAGGGTTGGAAGAGGGCGGGTCTTATCTCTTAAAGGGACAGGGGTACACAGGTGACAGACCAGGCCAGCAGATCATAGCAATCACTAAAACTCATCAAAACTATTCAAGGAAGAAATTACAGCTATATCTGATTAGTCTCACTTTATACAAATAGCATACGGTAGATAAGTAGATGATAGGTAGATATAAATAGATGTAGATAGATGATAGATATATTGACAGACAGACAGACAGACAAATGATTGATAGAAATGAGCCTTTTTATGCAGCCCAGGCTAGCCTAGAACTTGTAATCCTCTGGCTTCTGTCTCCCCAAGTGCTGGTATGACGGTTATGTACCAACCATGCTTGGTGTGATATCATCTTCCTGTTTTTCATCCTTCTACGTTCTGACATACTGAACTGATCTCTATTTACACTCAGTATCCTCAAAAACATCACCATTTCCCCAAACATCTCCATCTTAAAATTAGGAACACATAGCGCAGGCCAGAACAAAACTCCCATTCACATGACCCTCTTTCAAGGGTTTCCTTGGCTGTTGTCTGGAACAGAACTTGTCTACTGAAGTCGTTCTTCTGCACCACAGTAGCTCCTGCATTTGTTATCAATGGGTATCATTAATCAATGAAAGCAACACATAGAGAGAAGGACCTCCCATACCAGTCAAGTCCAAATGAATCAAAGACCTCAATATAAAGCCAGCCACACTGAACCTTACAGACGAGAAAGTGGGAAGTATACTTGAATGCATTGGCACAGGGAAGCACTTCCTAAATATAACCCTAGCAGCACAGACACTGAAAGAAACAATTAATAAATGGGACCTCCTGAAACTGAAAAGCTTCTGTAAAGCAAAGGACACAGTCAACAAGACAAAATGACAGCCTACAAAATGGGAAAAGATCTTCACCAACCCCACATCAGACAGAGGTCTGATCTCCAAAATATACAGAGAACTCAAGAAATTGGACACCATAAGATCACATAATCCAATTAAAAAAAATGGAGTACAGACCTAAACAGAGAACTCTCATCAGAGGAATCTAATATGGCTGAAAGACACTTAAGGAAATGTTCAACATCCTTAGTGACCAGAGAAATGCAAATCAAAACAACTCTGAGATTCTACTTACACTGTTAAAGAATGGCCAAAATCAAAAACACTGATGACAAATTATGCTAGAGAGGTTGTGGGGAACAGGGAACAATTCTGCATTGCTGGTGGGATTGTAAGCTGGTACAACCCCTTTGGATGTCAAGGTGGCAATCTCTCAGAAAATTAGGAAACATCCTCCCTCAAGACCCAGTAATACCACTTTTGGGTATATATCCAAAGGATGCTCAATTGTGCCATAAGGACATGTGCTCAACCATGTTCATAGCAGCTTTATTTGTCATAGCCAGAATGTGGAAACAACCTAAATGCCCCTTGACTGAAGAATGGATAAGTAAATGTGGTATATTTACACAATGGAGTACTACAGAACAGAAAAAAATAACTTCTAGTTAAAATTTATAATACAATAATTAATTTGTCTATCTTCTTTTACCTACTAAAACATCCTAGTAACTAAATCTTGTCTATCCCTCTGTTGCTTTTGTTTTGTATTTGCAGTGCTAAAAAACAGGCATTAAAAGGAAAAGTATTGGCTCAGGATATTCCAAGTCCAAGTTCTCAGCACAAAGGAGATTTATGTGTCCCAGAGGGACAAAGGGCAGAGATAAGGGACAAAGACACAAGTTAGAGAAAGAGGGAGAAGGCAAGGAAACAAAGGAGAAGGGTAAGGGGTATTTGTTCCAGAGAGCAAAGGACTGCCTCTGGATAGAGAGGAGACATGGCCCGTGGGCAAATGGAGGCTTATAAAGATAAAATAGGAGACCCTGTGTTCAGATGATGTGCTTAATTTTAATTGGACATATTCATTAGGTGAGCCAAAGGAAGATTTTGATTGCTGGCTTCAATAGCTGGCTCTTGATAGTCATCCTTAGGAGGAAGAATTGGCCAAATAAAGGAACAGACAGGGGGCTAGCTTTAGGAATGAAATCTAAAGGATTTTAGCAGGGCAGAGGGAATTAAGCCAGGCCTGCCAGATCAGACACCCATCACACTGCCCTCTTTGCAAAGTTTAACTATCTCAAATTCAACTTGCTCTTCACTACATCTCCATGGGTGAATATACTTCATAGATGGTGCTCATTTTTTTAATTTACTTCTTTTGAATTTTTTTCCCCAAATTTCTGTGACTGATGTAGATTTAGTGTTGAAAATGTAAATCTGAAGTTTGATTTCACTATAAATGCTTTCAGTGACTGTCATTCTTTAAGGTCGAGGCAAAGCTCTGAAGACTTCTTTGGTACTACATGGCTAGACTCTGTGTACCATGTCATGCCCTAACCTCTCCCTCATTCCTGACATTGCAACTAGAGCCATCCCTTCTCGAACACAGGAGAATTATTTCTACTACTGCCACACATAGAGGCAGACTCTTTTCCCAGACCTTAGGCTAAGCCATCACACAGAACAGACCATTATTCAATGTCTCCGCTTCCCCTCCTCCCGCTCTACCCACCTTCTGTCCCCCACCCCCACCCCGCGCCCACTCTTCAGAGAGGGAAAAGCTTCCCATAGGGAGTCAACAAAGTCTAGCACATTATTTTGAGGCAGGACCAAGGCCCTCCCACCTACAATTAGACTGAGCAAGGTATCCCTCCAAAGAAAATGGGCTCCAAAAAGCCAGTTCAAGCACTAGGGATAAATCCTGACCCCACTGCCAGTGGTCCCACAGACTGCCCCAGCCACACTGTCACCCACATTCAGAGGGACTAGTTTGGGCCTATGCACTGTCAGTCCAGAAGTCAGTGAGATCCCACTAACTCGGGTAAGCTGTTTCTGTGCGTTTCTGCATCATAGTCTTGACCCCTTTGCTCATATTATCACTCTGCCTACTCTATGACTGGACTCTGGGAGCTCGGTCCAGGGCTTCGCTGTGGATCTCTGCATCTGCTTCTGTCAGTGACTAGATGAACGTTCTCTGATGACAATTAAGGTAGTCATCTGATTACAGGGAAAGGTCATCAGGCACCCTCTCTATTACTGCTTAGAGTCTTAGCTGGTGTTAACCTGTGAATTCCTGGGAGTTTCCCTAATACCAGGTTTCTTGTTAGTCCCATAACGGCTCCCTCAGTCAAGATGTCTCTTTCATTGCTCTCCTTCTCTGTCCTCCCATCTTGATCATCCAGTTCCCTCATGTTCTTCTCCATGCTTCCCTTCCCCACTCCCCTTCTGCCCTCTCTTCTCCACTAAATAAGATATATATTTTTTTGTTTTGTTTTGTTTTGTTTGAGATAGGGTTTCTCTGTAGCTTTGGAGCCTGTCCTAGAACTAGTTCTTGTAGACCAGGCTGGCCTCGAACTCATGGAGATCTGCCTGCCTCTGCCTCCCAAGTCTAAATAAGATACTTTTAAAAGAGCACACAGATATTGGAGGCTAATGGTATTTTATGCTCTAGAGAATGTTGTGCCCAAATCCGTGGGTCCCCACAAAAGCCAACAAAGAAGACGGAGTCTCACATGTAAAAGCAAAGAGCCTTTTTTAAATTAAGTTTGCAAACTCAGTTTCTCTGCATATCCAACATATAGGAATATCCTGAGAGCCCTGAGATCAATTAGAATTGGGTTTTTATAGTAGTAAAGGTGGGGGTGAGGAGTCTCTGAGGTTCAGGACGCATGATTGGCTGACATTTGTCTAAGGTGTCTTGGTGGCAGGTGTTTCTATTTACAGTACTTGAAAGTCAGGAATTTCCTTTGAAGGGTCTGCTTTCGGGTGGGGGTCGGGTAATCTCTGCCTGCCAGACATTGTCTCAGGGTAAACAGTTAAGACTCTAGACTCCATTAAATACATCTCTGGCTAAAGTCCCAGGTGATAATGGTTGGAGGAAGTAAAGAACTTCCTGTCTGCCCAGACTTAGATTATCATGGTTGGCCCTTACAGAGAAAAGGCAAACAATCTTTCTAAGAAAAATCATAAATAAATAAGTAAATAAATAAATAGGACAAAACAGAGCACCAGATGGTGGCAGCACACACATTTAGTCCTAGCACTCCAGGGGCTGACAGGTGGATATCTGTCATCTCAAAGTCAGCTTGGTCTACAGAGTGAGTTCCAGGACAGTCCCCAAAGCTATGCAGAGAAACCCTGTCAAATAAATAAATAAAAAGGCAAAACAGAATAAAAAAGAATCTAACTCTAAGTCCATTTTAGTCACACCATCTTGGGGAATGTGTAAGCAATGGAACTAATTCCTTGCAGGAAAATCTCCAGGCAGCTCTGGGATCATTGAAGATAGAACAGAAAATAGTCAAAGAGATGAAAGTAGGTGCCAGAAAGATCTTCTTCAGCCGTCAGTTCTAGAAAACTGGCTTGATTTGGTTATCTGTCTGTTTTTGTTTGTTTGTTTATTGAGACAGGGTCTCACTCTCAAAGTCCTGCTATCTCAGATTCACAGCTGTCCTCCTGCCTCAACCATCCAAGTACTAGGATTACAGGTATAAATTACCACATATGGGCTCTTTAAGTAGTTTTAATGAAGAAGACATAGAAGTGCATTCTGTGTGATGCCAGAATACATAAGAAAAGAGATTAGTTAAAATGCTGATCATCCTGTAGAACAATATTGCCAAAATGCTGCCATGTATTTATATCTGAACCTTATGGCAGAATAAAAATTAGCTCACTGCTTTCTTTACCTTAAAAGCTGTTACTTCCAGAAAGCAATAACATAATCCAGCCATAGCAATAGAAAATGTGTTTGCTGGTACACGTTCAGACACAAGCTCCTTTTTTTTCTTTTTTCTTTCCTTTTTTTTTTTTTTTTTTTTTTGGTTTTTTGAGACATCCAGTAAATATGGAGCCAGCCCTGGAACTCACTCTGTAGACCAGTCTGGCCTAGAACTCACAGAGATCTGTCTACCTCTGCCTCCAGAGTGCTGGAATTAAAGGCCTGCGCCACCACCGCCCAACTGACTCAAGCTCCTTAATTAACTATGTAACTGTAACTATTTAGATGGGATGGTTTCTTGACCAGCAGGGTGGTTCACAAACCACTCTAAGTAACCTGCCTTATACAGCCAGCCCCATCCCTGTTCTCTTCAGGGGCAACTAAGGGAGTTGGGGAGGAGACTGCTGACACAACACGCAATCTCAGAGAGAAACACAGAAGAGGGCGTGGCTAATAATAGTTCCTGCTTTCCACATCCATGCCCATGTACTAAGAACTCACGTTTAGGATGGTGGCAGGATATAATAGGCTGACCAAGGACTCCATGGAACTCAAAATAGAGAAGGGTACAAGATGGAGAGGAATTTGTGCCCTGGTCTTGGCATAGAAACTAGGCCTCTGCGGTAGTTCCAGAAAACATCTTTAGCCTGTCTCTGGACTGAACTCTAGAATGGAGTAGGCCACAAAGATCTGGGGACACATGGTACAATAAAAATAAAGTGAAAAGTCGGGCAGATTACTGACAGGGCTCCTTTGTTTACTCCTCCTGCAGTCAAACCCTTCAGTCTACACAGGACCTTGAGCCCCCTTTCCTTGGAGAATGTGACCTTGTTCTTCTGCATCAGGCAGAGCCCATGGACAACAGATTTGCTGAAAGTTGAGCCAGTTAGGAAGTTTGGGTAAGAAGGA